>NC_139220.1:194958825-196371325 GCF_055691185.1 Crinia signifera
TCACAGGCTAGACATAAGATTAAAGAAGCAATATGGTTTGAGTTGAGATTTAATGGGTCTAGAGCTTATGGTCAACTGAGAAAAGGTCGCAGTCATTTTTGTAAATAACCTCGGTCACGTTTCTATCAAGCCTGGAAAATATTGGACAAATCCAGAGTATTAACCATGTGTCAAACTCTTACATCTAGGATGTATAGCTGCCAATAATTCACCCACTACATTCAAGTTACAAACTGATAGAAGAAACAGTAGTGAAAAAGACATCTTTGCTGTAAGATGTGATTACAGCATGAGTGGGAGTATGTGTCTGGCTGAATTGGAGAATGCATGCTGTAATTGGGATTACACTGGAAGTGATGGCATTTGCATGTGTTTTTGTAAGGATCGGGTTTTTTTTCTTGTGAATTAAATGGAAAAACAACAGCATTTTACTGCTTTCAGAGAACCTGTGGCTACATTGTCTCTCTGGTACATTAAAGTGTGTAGAATCAGATACATCAGCTATTACTATCACATGTTTGATGCATAGACAGGGCCGCCGAGCGGTATGCCGGGCCACGGTAAAAAAAAATTGGGGCGTGGCCTAAGTGCAGGAGGCATGGCCACATCCTGCAATTAGGCCACACCCCCAAAATGTTTAAGGGGGTTGATAAAACACTCTAAAGTCAAGGGGGAGTGTTATTGTCCCCCTCAACAGCAGCAGCACACCTACAGCATGTGCTGTGCTGACAGCAAGCTCAGCATGAGCTCTCGCAGTAAGACACTCATGCTGAGCCTGCTGTCAGCACAGCACATGCTGTAGATGTGCTACTGCTGCTGCCTAGAGGGGGGTGGACCAGGGCCCAGGCTTGTGTAATTAGTACCGGTACTCTTTACCTAGAACGGCGGCCATCGCGGGCATCGCATGTACTGAAAAATTGCATGCGATGCGACCGACGCGATGACCGCGATTTCCCATAGGGAACAATGTTAAATGTCCCAATTGACCCGATTTTCCTGTTCAATGTCCCAATTGACCCGATTTTCCATAGGGAACAATGTTAAATGGCCCACAGAGGCCAAATAGGCACCCTGAAGTGTGAAATGGCCCCCCCAATTGTTAACGCCACCCCACGATCAACGTCAACCCGAAGCGTGGCGAGCGCAGCGAGCCTGCGAGGGGCGGCGGTACGCGTCGTACGACCTTTTCATACCCCCACTATCCACGTCGGCGTGGAGTTGAGAACAGAAAGTGTGGCGAGCGCAGCGAGCCACCGAGCCCGAAGCGTGTCGAGCGGATGCGGACACCTTCACAGGTATACGCGTCCCCTCGCGGGCTTCACAGCTGTCTGCGTCCCCTCGCGGGGCTCGCTGGGCACGCCGCGCTTCAGGCTCGGTGGCTCGCTGCGCTCGCCACACTCTCTATTCTCAACTCCACGCCGACGTGGATAGTGGGGGTATGAAAAGGTCGTAGGACGCATACCGCCGCCGCTCGCCACGCTTCGGGTTGACGTTGATCGTGGGGTGGCGTTAACAATTGGGGGGGCCATTTCACACTTCAGGGTGCCTATTTGGCCTCTGTGGGCCATTTAACATTGTTTCCTATGGAAAATCAGGTCAATTGGGACATTGAACAGGAAAATCGGGTCAATTGGGACATTTAACATTGTTCCCTATGGGAAATCTCGGTCATCGCGTCGGTCGCATCGCATGCGATTTTTTGGTCGCATGCGATGCGACCGGCATGATTTTTTTTTTCCTAACGATGCCCATGATCAAAATCGTGGGCGCCCTTCTAGGTAAAGAGTACCTTAGTAGCCCCCCCCCCCCTCTCAGCGGCCCTATGCATAGACATACTGTATGTGCAAAAAGTCTTTCAACTCCAGTGTCTCTGTCATGTGAGAAGGGGCTGCACACCCTACCTGCATCCACAAGCACTGCCTAGCTGTGTTCTTAGCCAGCACACCTTATTAAAGCAATTTCACAAATTACTGTCATTTTACTGCTCATTTAACTCTCATATTGTGATTACACAGGACTGAGGGGACAAAGAGGCCGTGTGTCATTTATGTGCTTGCTCTGTCAGTTTTAATGACATTGCTTTCTCATGCGCATATCTGTTCATTGCCCGCTTTGTATGCATTTTATTTTGCTATATGCCATTGACTTGTAAATGTCTTCCATTTAACATTATATCATATAAGTTGTATCTAAGTATGTTTGAGTAGTTAAGTTACCATAAAATAGAGCTATTTATTTACAAAATGTGCATCTGGTGTTGTAAATGAGGAAACCATTGCGGAGATAAAAAAGGAAATATACAGTAACTTAGGTAAGACAGAGTTCTCAGTAAATAGAACAGGTATAATGTGTGATTGTAACTTAAGTAGATATAAAACCTTCTGAAATACTCTTTCAGAATAATGCAGAATGTGTACAGCACATAGCACCAAACTGCCTCTCTCATCCTACGTCCCATGTCAGGCTGCGGGGTAGAATTGTGCAGTCAGAGCCTGCCCCCTAGTGACACACACTGTTAGGATGGAAGAGACATCTTTAGTACAGCAGACATGTAGACATGACATAGAGTACACTCCTACCTGGTTTTCTAAAGGCACAATGCTATTATAGCTACTGTAGGTTTTGATGGGTTATGAGCAGTTAAAGCCGATATTTCAGATATAGGCAATTCACGGATAGTTTTACGTTTATTGATTCTGAATAATTCATAGTAGATATTCTGGTGCAGGTTTTGTAATTCAGTCAGTCAACAGAGCGACCAGTTACTATTGCAAACTGGTTATGAAACTTGTAAGAGTAAAGTAATACTTCATAAAATAAATTATTGCCATCGCTGCTCATTTATGACCTTGTCTGCCTGCATACGTGTTATTGTTTTTTGGGTTTGTTTGCAGCATCTTTTTTTTTATAGTAATCCTTAACTTAAAAATTAAATATAAATAGAAGCAGTAACATTAGAGAGAAGTAATTAACACTTTGGGCCTATGGACATTTTTAAATTTCCAATTAGGTTATACTGTATCTTTAATAACCTTTTTAAAAGCACTTTAAGTGTAATTTAAAGAACTTTCAAGAGTCGGTTGATATGAATACAACATGTGCGGTTTAAAGGTGCAGATAACTGTATAGCATAACTTATATAAAAATGATTATTCTAAGTACTGACATCCAAAGGTAACAGGCCTAACACACTATGCAACTCTGCCATAAGTAATGAAGACAGTAAAAAATACAGGGTAGATGCTAAATCCTTGTGGTCTAAAGGACCTTTCACACCCAGGGGGAGGATCAAGGCTGGTGGCCTTGCAGTATCGTTATCCATGCCACCACCTATTGCCAAAGTAACCAGGTGATGATTGAAGTGGAGCGGTGCAAGTTGAAGTGTGGTGAGCGAATCAAGCATGCATGGGTACAGTTTTGCTCCCATCTTCAGAACTTGCTCCTCCTCCTGTTGTGCTGTGTCATGTGATGTTCCATTCTTCTATCCATAATTACAGGCTACAGCAATTATTCTTTACTCAGTGGAATATATGTATATATAAAAGCTAACTACTCCTCTTCTCTGTGCAGTTTAGTAATGACACTGACAACTAGAAGCCACACGACAGACCGAATGACTCCTTTGTGTGAAAAAGGATGCCATAACAGAAATTGAAAGTCATTTTTGCAGGGACACTGGTCTGTTTCAAACTTGCTGAATATAAAGAGAGGAAGCTGTGAAGACAGAGATTAGATGTAGGAGCAGATAGGTAAGGGGTGGAGAGTTTGTGGGCTAAAAATGGTCCCAGTTTAAAGTGAAAGTTAAACGGTCACTGCTCAAAGTGAAAGTACAATACATTTTGATTGTCTTTTAACTAGTATTTTTCATTATTTCTGGACTTTTTCTGATGTTTGTTATATGGTCTTTTAAAAGACATGCACTAAATGTTATGATTGGGGTTACCACTGTACTTTTCCCATAAGATATTTCTAAGATTAAGTTTTGTGCAGTTTTTTCTGTTATATAAAAAGAATTTAGTAAAAAAAATGAGCAAACATTAAATCTGATGGCCACTACCAAAGGCCTCCATGCACAAGTCACCACTGTGTAGGTTTTCTCAAGTATATAAGGTGACTGCTTGGCAGGACAGATTGTTAGGATTCCCCCTATAAGATTCTCATACACTTTGCTGCTAGTGTTACCTGTTTCTTTGTTGGACGAAGCCTGAAAGGGCACACTAACCGGAGATTTCTGAGCTAGCTTTATTCCCTAGTTGCAACACAACACTATTCCCATTGAAATAGCTTTGCTAAGATTTAAGTCCTCACATTCTTTATGATTTCAGGGCTCATTTAAATGGACACATATTTGGGGCTATCAGCAATGATGCGTCAGTGCCCCCTCTGGTCGGCACACAGGGCACTCGCACAGAGGCTGAATGGGCTGCAGGCTGTACACTCATTTGATGTGACATTTATGCATTTATTCACAGTATGGGATCATAAACCAAATGTTTGCAACATAAAGTTTGCTTGCGAAGATGAACAGAAAGTTACTCCTCACATATAATCCCCATAAAAATTAAGATAATAGAATTAATTGCAAGCAAATCATTTGCAAGGGCTAGATAATACAATTGGAAACAGTATCCAAGCTAGTGCATGTCCTAGCTGCTTAATAGGTATGAAAGTTACCAGCAAAATAACATTTTAAAGTGCTCCCATGCTGTTGTCATTTCTTCTTGGCATGAAACAAGCTCACTACAGTCTGCTTCTAAATATTAATGTCAGGACATTTCAATCATTTATAAACATGGGGCGGGATGTTGTAACATCCGCAGCCCTCTATCGCCGGGTATCGCATTATTAATAACGGCATATGCTTTAACATATGCTGTTATTAATGCAAGGGACAGCTCTTGTGATAAGAGCTGTCCCTTGCGATGCGGCGCCGGCACTGGACTTCCGGGTCTGTGACCCGGGAGTCCATCTGCGCATGCGCAGAGTGACGCGCCGGCCTCAGGGCATGCTGGGAGGGATCCGTGACGGATCCCTCAAACAGCGCTGCGGTAAGAAGCCCATAGGCTTCTGCAGGGATTCTTGCTGGCGATTCCCTCCACAGCGCTGCCCTTGCGGAGGAACAATACAGCATACAGAAATGCGGTAAAAACCCAGATAACGGGGTTTTTACCGCATTTCTGTGTTAGAGAATCGCCCCCACGATCTGTACAGTTTACAGTACCCTTATTTATAAATATGTATGTACTCTAAAAGTACAAAGTACTTCTCAACCATTACTCTGATCTATTGGTCGCTCCAGAGGAGGTGCTGCTGCACAGTCCAAAACTAAAATAAGAGAGCCACACCCACTGCCAGTGAGTCAGTCTGGACTGGCAGTTGGTGTTGCTCCCCTATTTGAATTTTGGACTTTGCTGCAGCCTCTCCTCTGGAGCTCCATTGCTCTGTTCCCTTCCATAAATAAAAATAGATCGGTCCGACTGAAAGAAAAAAAATCTGTCTATAGTGTTTACCCAGTTTTAGTTAATAATGCTGGAGTCTCACTGAATTTAACACTCAGTAGTGCAATCATTCTGCATTGTAACATGTGTAAGAAAGGGGTTCGTCGGTCAGTGCAGCTATGCTAGCGTTTACTTGCTTATCTGTTATGTGCACACAGGCCCATGGATCCAGTCAGGTCTTGTGTGGCACTGATGCAACAGCCCATGCAGTGATATCATTCCCCAGCTTGATCCCGCAAATGTGGAAGCACATAGACCTGCCATCGTCTGCTAAAGGCACGCAGCAGAAATGTAACGCAATGCTCATTACAAATTATACCACACACCATAATGCCAATTACACATTATAAAAAACACCAACACCATAATGCCCATTACACATTAGACCACACACGTTAAAAGCCCTTACATAATTATGCCACACGCTATAATGCTGATTACAAATACCACACACATAGTAATGCCCATTACACATTATACCAAACACCGTAATGCCTATTACATATTATGTACACATAAGTGCTGCTTACCTATTTTGCTTGTTGCCAGGAGGTACATGCTCATTGTCAGAAGGTAAATGCTCGTTGCCAGGGGGTACATTCTCGTTGCCAGGAGGGATTATATGCTTGATACCAGGGGAAATTAAATGCCTGTTGACAAGAGGGATTACAGTCTGATCCGGCCAGGTTAAAATAATGATTGTTGCTATGGGGGATTACATGTTTGTTGCCAGGGGGTTTAAATGCTCATTGCTACAAGGGATTACATGCTTGTTGTCAGGGAAAGTTAAATGATCACTGCCACAGGGGTTGGGGAATATATGCTTGATTACAGGGAGAGTAAAATGCTCATTACCATGGGGGAGTACATCCTTTCAGCGAGTGCACCCCAGGCAAAGCAGTGCACTCGCTGTCCCCATTAAAACCAGGCAGAGCGGTGCGCTTGCTGTAATGGGCATATAGCCGGGCAGAGCAGTTGGCAACCCGGCAGCTGTATCAGAGCAAGTCAGCTGCTATTTCAAATGTTGCTCCGTCTCGTGAGCAAATTGAAGCTCGTAGTACAGCAGCCAATCAGGAGCCACCACTGCCTGATTGGCTACCAGGCCGTGAGCTCAGATTGGCTTGCAAGATTGCGGGACATTTGAAATAGCAGTGGACCTGCTCTGATATAGCCGTGGGCAATAGCAGGACAGCTGTAATGCTGCAGATGTTGTGGGACTATTTTTAATTGGTGGGGTTGGGCTTCAGCTCTATCTGCCCCATTGTTAATTCGGTGCTGATTGTACAGGTGGTGACTGGGGGTTCACACCACCCATCCCCTCTCCGCCCCCGCCATCCCTTTCACAATAGAAGTGGGTCCTGGCAGCTGCTGACCGCCTCCCTGTCATCCACGGCGTGAGCAGTGGGTCCTGCCAGGCTGCTCCTGGAAGCAGCAGTGGGTTGTCCTCTTGAAAGCACCTGCAGCCGCCATTCTAGATTGTATAGGAAGTGCCAGAGAGGGGGTATCTGCTAAAGCTGATTTGCTATACGCTTTGTTACGGCCCGCAGCATAACTAATGATGCTGCAGGCCCCTTCATTACACTGCTGCAATAAAAACAAATGCCGAAAAGGACAGGGGGGCATGGGCCTGAGTGCCAACCCCTCCCCCACACGTGAATCTGCCTCTGAGCACAGGCAGGCAGCGGCAGGTGATCAAAATTTAGAGGAGGACCTGTACTCCGGCGGCAATTGCAACAGTGGGACAAGCTGTGTGGCGCCCTGTGCTGTTGCTTGGTTTGTCCCTCTGTAAAAATGGCCCTGTGTGTAGGTAATATTTGGGTTGTCAGCACTTGCTTGGGTCAAATACAATACATTGTATGCTAAATTGCCATGGTATTGCATGCAAGGCTGCATGTGATACCTCGGTACAGTCATGTAAAGCCTTCTACTGTAATTGATGAATATGCCATGTAGAGATAATAAACAAAGCCAAGGTTGGACAAGGGGTGAAGACATGATCTGTATGTTCCATGTGGCCCACTTCATTTTTTCCTTTTTCCATTTCAAGTGTTGGAAACATATACTGTACATTACAATTCTTGTGATCCCGTTCTTTCGTATATTGTTGTATCTATGTTAATTAGCTGTTGGTTTCTTCCCTCTTGAATATTTTAGTGTGGCCACAGTTATTTCTAGGTATGTCTCTGAAGCATTGCATGAGAAAGTCTGTGATTATCTTTCGTTTTTAATTAATATGACTAATTAAATATTTAGGCACATAATACTGAAGAATAGACTGTTGTGTCCTGAGTGCATACAATGGTCATGACCTTAACCAGCCACATGGCATCACATGTATGCCGCATTTATCATATTCCCAGCAAGCTGTCGGTTTTACATGTAGCAAATACAGTCACGGCTGCTCTTCGTCTCTTAGTTTAAATGGTAGTAAAGCAGATCTGCTGATAAAGGAAGATGTCTTATTGTTACACCGAATGAAACATTCATCTCTATTTCTTCAAGCAATATTTTAAAATAAATAAATAAAATAAAATAAACATTTCCATTAGCATAGATTAATTGACCAGGGATTCCTAATGAGTTCTTCATTTGAGGAGGCATATACCAATAATGCATTCCTCTGACTTTCTGCTAATTAAATCATATCTGATTGGTAGGATTTCAGTGGGTGTCTATGCTGGGCCAAGCTCCCTTTTCCCTTTGAAAGATCTGATGAGAGCGGTTTTGTTTTCACAGCTAATAGCTCCCCTGCTGCACTACCGGCATCTGCCTCAGTTTGCAAGAGTTTTATACACTTAACCCAGTGCAGTGGATGTATTGCCTCTGAGAATTACCATTAGTGAATGTTGCATATTTATAAAATAAAGCTAGAGAGACGTTTTGCTAAATCAAGAATCTAAAAAACTCACTTGTGTGCTTCCTGGTGCCTCATGCAGTCCCATTAGTGTTTTATTAACAATAGATCTGTATAGGCAGTCGCACAGGGGCCCGCACTCATGGTGAGGCTCCATACATAGCTACATCACCAACATAATGGCCACTGTGATATATATGAACTGGGGTTTCTGTGTGGCATAATGTGAACTGGGGTTTCTGTGTGGCATAATATGAACTGGGGACTGTTACAGTATGTTTTAAACATTTGTGGTGCTCAAAGTATTTACACACTACACATTACACTTTTTAATAACATTGCCAGTATATTATAATTACAGTTTTATTGGTAGAGGCCCTCACAAATTAGTTGCCCTGGGGACCCAACAAACCCTAATATGCCTCTGAGTTCCAAAACGCAATGACTGCCTGTCCGGATTGATAAGGAGCGTATATATTTCCGACTGGTGGAAAGTTCTGCACTATCCTGCTCAACACCACTGTTTCCGACAGCATTGAAGACTGTCAGTTTTGAATTTTTTAAAAGTCAAATCTGTTTTGCCAGAATTAGCCGTGGATTATCGAATTTACAGCCATTTTCTGACAATCCGTGGCTGTTTTCGCCGATCTGCAGACTTTCCAACCCTATACAGTCGGAGCATTGAATTCTGACTGTCGAGTTACTGTCGGAAGCTGGCGAAAGTGGCTGGGATTCCAACTGTTGGGACATTCCGACCGTCGGAATCCCAGATTTGAACATTCCTTAGTTCTCGCAATGTGTAACAAAAAAGACCTTTCTGAGCATAGTGCCTGTGTCCATATTTGTACACAGCATCACCCCATAAATATGCAGTACATGCATGGGTGGCCCTATGGTGATACACATTGAGGTGGTTGCCTACCAGCAGGATTTATATAGTAGGTGGTAGCACATTTTCCAAAATGTACATTTCCTCACTGCCATTGAGGGTTATTAAGTAACTAATTGCAATTAGGGGGAAATGTGCATTAGCAGCATACATCATAAATTAGCCTGTCTACAGCAGTACAAGATTTATATGAAGTAAAGTATCTGATTAGGTGCCATGGTGCCTAATACATTGAGACTGATGCAGAATAACTCATGAAAACGCCCATGAAACTATGGCCATTACCATGGGCTTTGCCCCCCCCCCCCCCACCGCCGCCGCTCCACACCCACTACCTGCACTGCCAGGTGCAAGAGGGATGGAGAACATGTAGTTCGCCGTGCCTGCTCGCACCTGGTGTCTGCACATGCGCAGATGCCCCCAAAAATTGGGCCTACGTGTGAACGCACGGGGGGGCAATTAAATGACAATAACCCTCCTAATACACTAAGCAATAGACAGCACTGTATGGTGTTCTTTTGTGGCTTGTTTATTGCATTAGATAACACCTTCTGATTACATTTATTTAGTATGACAGGTTACATAGACATGTAGCCATTACTTTTATAGCAATGACCCAATCGTTTTCAGATTAGAAGCCATATTTTTTTCCAGATGAAATAAAACAAAGCACAATTATGTTCTTTTTATCTCTGGCTTACATAGAGGTCATATGTAATACAGTCCAATTAATTTTAATTCCTTGTGATGATTGTTAATTACATTGTTTGTTAAATGATATTCATTCAGTCTGTATGATTGATTTAGACCAGAGGTGGGCATCCTGTGCTTGCCCAGCTCAGTGCATGCTGAGATGCAATTCCCTGACGGCTGGTCAGCCACAGGGTATTACGCCTGAGCGCACAGTGGAGAATCTGCTGCTGTTCAGGTCATTTGCAATGGTCTACTGTTATCTATATAAATAATGATAGGTGTGCTTCTCCTCTGTGTTTCAGATGTACCAGAAAGGAAAGATGTGAGCGATCTCATGAGGCTAGAAGGTTTGCATCAGAGATGAAGCAGTGTGTCAGACTGACTGTCCATCCTAACAATATATCTGTTTCTCAGTACAATGTGCTGGTAAGTATAGGGTAAAGATGTATTAGTAAATATGTATAGATGTACACTGGCAGAATCATATAGGTGTACAGTATGTCATACTTGCTGACATTTTGTTTTTCCGCTGGAGGAGATTGGCAGAGTATGATGCTGTAGTTGTGTCACAGTGGCCCTGCCCCGATAATCACTTTCCCATTTATGCATTGCATAATAACTAATCGCTATTGTGCACCAACGTCACTGCTTTTCTATGGCAGGTATTTTCTTATCCTAAATGTCCTCTATAAGTGTTGGAAATCAGGAATATGGGTTGGGATCATTAGGTCGACCAATGGAGAATTGACATTCATTAGGTTGACCACTGAAGGTCGACAGGCCTTAGGTCACCTCCAAAAGGTTGACTTGGGTTTAGGTCAACAGGGCCATTAGGTCGACAGTCAAAAGGTCAACTTGGGTTTTTCACATTTTCCCCCCCAAATGTCGTCACTGTCAACATAGACACCGTGTTGGTGCACCGCATTCGCTTGCCATGCTTCGGGCACGGTGCCTCATTATGCTCGGCACACTCTTCTATTCTCCCTTCATGTCCTAGTGGTCAACCTAATGAATGCAGACCTTCCTTTGGTCTACCTAGTGAACGTATACCAGGAATTTGATCGGAGCCACCTAGTCATGCAGAGTAGACAGAGGCATAAATCTGGGAGGCAATGGAGTCATCTGCCGCCGGGGCTCCTGCTCCCAAGGGGGCACCTCTCCTCCCCCTGTGAGTTTGAATCAGTTAATTGAAAGCTGTTGATATCGCTTCTGTGGCTGACTCCTCCTCCTAGCAGGACGATATATGTCACATTCTTTTTATTCTAAACATAATATCCATAACATACATACACACATGCATACATATATTTATATAAGATGGTGTGTGTGTGTGTGTGTGTGTTGGGGGGCATCAATATTTATCTTGCCTCCGGGCAACTGGGACGAACTTACGCCACTGAGAGTAGATATTGTTGCGTGCCTGCCAACTTAAATAGTTTGACAATATTCTGCTGCTCCTGCTACCGTGTCCCTGCTAGTCTGCTCTTCTAATATCTATACTTTAAAGGGTAATTCAATTTACTCAGGGAAATAATCACTTTCAATATGAATAATATCTACACAAATGTCAATGTATGCACTATACATAGGCAGAAATCATATTATTAATACAATGCTTCACAATAAAAACATAAATGAAGTTATTAAATTATGCAACTCTGTACTATATATAGGAAGGTTCATCTGGTAATCACTGCATTTCAGTATGTACCTTTCTGATTCTCATAGCTGTGAGTCAGTGCTTTGAAGTGCAGTAATATTATGTAGTGGACTTCCAGTGCCCCGAGGTGGTGCTTTGCACATAATAAATCATTTTGGATGAAGCAAAGAGCGGAAATGTGCAAATCGCAGGACGGGTATACTGCAGGTTGCCTCTAATAGCCTGGACTTAACTAAATATTTAAAGTTTCAAATATTTGAACGAATAATTTACTATAACCTAGGTTATTGCAATGGAGAAATCTGCTGACAGGCAGAGGATTTGCTAGCCAGGGAGGGCAGATTCAGGTATAATAAGTGCAATTTGAAAAAAAAGATTTGTGTAATAGCAAAACAATTGCTTTTAAATTGAATCTATAGGAAGAGAGACCTATTATCCTGTGTATTAAGGCTGCAGTCGAGACTAGAAATTGAGGTAAACCTCATGGGGTTAAAGCCACTCACAAGTCATTGAAAGAAGAGGAGGGATCACCTATCACATGGCATGTACACCACATCAATTCATTACTCCTGGACAGGCTGCAATGCGCTTGCATTTGAGACACGAGCCTCACACAGACGGCTAAATCTGCCTGTTTTCCCCTGCTGTTAGGCCTGACTGTTTATTGACTCATACACGCAAACACACGCTAGACTAGACTTTCATTAGCTATATAAATATGAAGGCCTGTCTCATGGCTGGATTAAGCCTTCGGGGGACCCAGATCACTTTAGACAGGGGGCCCCCTCCCACCTGTCATTACTGGCCACAAACTGCACGGGAGAATATTACACTGTCAAATAACAGAGTAAAGGCAGTTTACACTTGGGCAATGGGTAACTGCAGGGGTGTATATATATATATATATATATATATATATATATATATATACATACACATCTAGTCTGCCCCTTTTTTAAACATGTTACCTCAAACCATATTTGATCCTTATTTCTTTGTAAGGATACCAATATGCCTATCCCAAGCATGTTTAAATTGCTCTACTGTATTTGCCTCTACCACCTTTGATGGGAGGCTATTCCACTTTTCCACTACCCTTTCTTCTGCTGCTGTCCTCTATGGGCCTGAGAAGCATGTGATGAGCTCCACCTATCAGAGCTCAGCACAAGCCTCTCAGCCTCTGAACTCTTGTGCAAAGTCTCACGGGACTTAGTTAACTCCCAGTAATGCACTGCACACTTGTGCAATCAGTGTGCCTTGGTTCCCGATGCTCAGCACCATTAATCCATGTCACATTGGCAGATAGGTGAAGCTGCAGCACTACCCCACTACCATGCACAAAACCTTTAGCTAAAATATATATATATATATTTTTGGTACTTGTGAGTTATCTGGACGCCCGATTTTTTGATTGTATGCCTTAAGTTAAGGCATACAATCAGATGCGATGCGATGCGATATCGCATCGCATCGCATGCGACCATCGGATGCGATGACCCGATTTTTCCATAGGAATCAATGTTAAAATGGACTGAGTCCATTTTAACATGGAATTCAATTGGAAAAAGGGGTCCTTTTCATACCCCTACTATCCAAGTGGGCATGGAGTTGGATATAAACCTGTGGCGAGCGTAGCGAGCCACCGAGCCCGAAGCGTGGCGAGCGAAGCGAGCCCCGCGAGGGGACGGTATTCCGTGTCCCCTCGCGGGGCTCGCTACGCTCGCCACGCTTCGGGCTCGGTAGCTCGCTACGCTCGCCACAGGTTTATATCCAACTCCATGCCCACTTGGATAGTAGGGGTATGAAAAGGACCCCTTTTTCCCATTGAATTCCATGTTAAAATGGACTCAGTCCATTTTAACATTGATTCCTATGGAAAAATCGGGTCATCGCATCGCATCGCATCCGATGGTCGCATGCGATGCGATGCGATGTCCCGATCCGACCCGATTTAGAAATCGGGCGTCCGGATAACTCACAAGTACCATATTTTTTTTAAATACATGCCAACCATAGGGGAGCCCAGGGGTCCTGACCCCCTGAGGCCCCCCCTTCATCTGGCCCTGGCCTGTCTTAATGTAAGCTATTGGGCCCTACACACATTGCGATGTGTGCAGGGCTACGTAGCTATGCTAGGTCGGGCTGTGCTGCACCGCTATCGCCTAGCACACAGAGCTGACAGCCCACACACAGAGCGAGCTGTCAGCTCTGTGTGCTAAGCGATGGGAGAACACTGCCGATGCCGAGATTGATGGACACTGTCCATCAATCTCGGCCAGCGATAAAGACGCGCGGGGACGTGCACGGATGCCGATATAGCCTCCACACATACACCGATGTGAGGGCATTTGCTAAGCGACTTTGCCAAACTAAGCAAAATCGCTTAGAAAATGCCTTAATATCGGCATGTGTGTAGGCCGTATAACTCTTTTTTTCAGATGATAATGCTCAAATGGTCTATAATCTCACACCTTGCAAAATCACCCTGAACATCGTATAGAACCAGAAAGAAAAATACATAGGATGCAATTCAATTGTCAGCTACTTGCTCACCTGGCTTAAATCACAGAACACCTAGCGAAATTTATGGTGACAGGATCTTGCTTATAAGTATTCGCTACCCCATAGGTTAACAAGCACTTTTAAATGACAAGAGTGTTAATCTGGACAGCAAGGTGTGCAACTCAGGCTGCCATTGCCAAAATTCATATGCTGCAGAAATATCAACTCGCCACATTTGCCAGCAATTGAATTCCTGTCATGGTTTTAAAAGTGTGCCAGAAAAGAAGATTGCTATGTATTACAGTATTTGGTTAAAAAAATGATGTGCTTAGAGCACTGTGCTCTGCATAATATTAAAGCATAAAGATAGAAATGTAAAGAAAGACAAAAGTAACATGTGCTAAATAAATTTCAGGTGTGCATGTAATAAAAAATTATATCATTTATTTAAATGAAATTATGACAAAAAAATAAACAGTACTTTATAAATAAAATTAAGAAATATCTGTTGCTGTAAATTTCCAATGGCTATTATTTTCACCTATATAGCCCTCAGGCTAACAGGTCTTCCAGTGTCCCTTCCTATATGGCCCGGTGTGGAAATGTCCAGTAGCAGGAAACAGTAGTGTAGCTAGGTGCCATGGTGCCCGAAGCAAGGGCATGTAACGCGCCCCCCCCCCCCAAAAGCATATGGCTGTTCTCATTGCAGGTATGGGTTCCTTTTCGGAGCCCTGTCCCTGCGTGTGCAGGATGATACATCCCTGAGATAGGATCGAATATTACAATGCGATCCTGGGCGGTAATATTCTGCCCAGACCCGGGACATCACATATACTACAGACAGCACCCGGGACCACCCCATATACCACACACAGCATCTGGGAACCCCATGACAGCATCCGGGACCCCCACATATACCACAGACAGCATCTGGGAACCCCATGTACTGTACAGACAGCATCCGGGATCCCCACATATACCGCCTACAGCATCTGGAAACCCCATGTACAGTACAGACAGCATCCGGGCCCCTACATATGCCACAGACAACATATAGGACCCCCACGTACAGTACGGAAAGCATCTAGGACCCCCACATATACCACAGACAGCATCTGGGACCCCCCCCCACATACAGTACAGAAAGCATCTAGAAAAACCCAAGTATACAAAGCCTCATCTGTGACCCCCACATGTACTTCAAACAGCATCTGGGAATCCACCCACTCCATGTACATCAGTGACCACCATCCCCATATCGCCTGAAGGCAGTAAACTGCTATTTTATATTTTCATTACAAACCTTGGTAATAGGCTGGCTAGCTCTGGTGGCAATGATCCTTAGTCCTCACAGCAGAGGTGATCTTCTCAGCTTCTGCTCCACTGTATCCACGCTGAGCACTTGTCCCTCCTCAGCTGCAGTCTGCAGAGGCCCTGATTTCATTTTAAAAAATAATGTAACTGCCGCTGCTGTGGCTCCCCGCTGGGTCCCTGCTCTTCTCCAGTGCCCTGACTCCTTACTTGCGGTCAGGGCCCCGGCACAGAAGGGAGGAGCGGAGCTTAGCGTGGCCTGGGGGTGGAGATTAGCATGGCCTGGGGGTGGGGCTATGGGTGAAGGCAGAGCTGAGCTGCTTAAAGCCTGAAGCTTAACATAGTGCAGGGACACCGTGCGCTGAAAATGAAACTATAGCAGCTGGGGGGGCAAAGCTTCAAGCAAGACAGGAGGCATCTTCTGCTGCGTGGCCCAGCCAGCTGGCGATGTCATCACACAGCGACCTGAGCCGAGCAGCAGCTGTGGGGAGGAGTCGGGCCATGGGGATTCGGGAAGTTGAAGACCATGATGTCGGTCAGCGGGTGGCAGCGGGGGGGCAGGCGCCGGGCAGGAGGGCAGGCTGAGTAGTGGCACATTAAGCGAGTCCCGCCTCCGGGCACCGCCGCCCTGCACCCTTTCGGCGCCCGGAGTGTGTGCTCCACTGGCTCCGCCCTCCCTACGCCCCTGGCAGGAAAGGGCTGATACTCCTGTGGTTTTTTTGTAACTGGATATATTGAATGTTCCTCCCGAAACGGTGATGTTGTAAATAATACCCATATTGGCCTGGCTTCTTTTTAGAGAGATGGCGTTCCTCCACAATAGCATACTGCTGTGGCCAGTTGGGGAGGTCCAGTAGATGTAAATACCAATGGCTGGGTCCAAAGTGTTTAGCCAGGCAGGCTGTTTGGATCACTGGTTGAAAGGTTGTAGGGGTGATGTGAGATGTCACAGCAACAAAAGGATCCAAGCGCCAGTGGCCAATACGTTTCGCAGCCTCTTTAGCTTTTTCAAGGTTCCTACAACCTTTCAACCATTGACCCAACCAGCCCACCTGCCTAAACACTTTGGACCCAGCCATTGGTATTTACATACCTAAAAACGTATAGCCCCCCTTCCTACAAGTAATAGAAAATTCATTGCACAGAAAAAGTATTTATATTAGATAGACCTGTTTATATTTCCGAACCATTCTGCATTATTTAGGTTTTACTGACCAACTACATTAACTAAGAAGAAATCACCCAAGAGTAGGGGGCTTTGTTTTTTAAGTATTACTTCTACACCGGATATCTGGTAATGCCAGAAAACTCCAGAATATTCCATTCAACTAAAGATAATAGCACCACTTAATAATAAGCGACCATTCTGCCTTTAGGAATTGTGTTCTTCACCAATCTACAGTTTTAAAAAGAGTAATTGATTTTCTTTTGCAAAGATGCACTTGATTGCAGTCTTCCAGGGTAATTATTTGCAGCAGAATTATTTTAAAGATTTACAAGATCTATTCTGAATGGATCTTTTGCTCAGAGCAGTGGAGAATAACAATACTATTTCAGCATAATGTGCTCATCCTTGAAATCGTCAATTTCTTTGAGCGTCTCATCTATTCTTTGTCTGAGCGGCCCAATTGTATCTACATTGCGTGAAACATTGGCTTTTTTGCAAATAATATTATTGTGCTTGTTGTATTCAGCAAAAAAGAGAAAAAAAATCACATTCAATATTGAGCGATATTGAACAATCTCTGTAGTTAAACAGAAGCGGTGTCAAGATATTTTAATCGTGCTTCTGTTAAACTACCCCATGTTGTTTTTTAAAGCAAGCTTAGTTTAACACTGTATTTTATATTGTGTACATACTTTCAAAAAACAACTGAATAAAAGTTTTTTAAAAACTCATGTACATTAAAATATGACTATAGCAGTATATCTTCTTCTCAGCAGCGGGGTGATATACTGTACTGCAGTGCAAACAGTGTTACATACTGTACAACATAATAAGCAGATACTACTAACACATCATCTATGTGGGAATTCAGATTGCAAATGGGCAAAACAAATGTTAAGTTAAGTGCTTTGAGATTTTTTTGAGTGGTGTGTGCCAAGTATTCAGAATTGTCTATTTAAATAAAAGATTCATGTGACTTTGATTGCTGCATGGTAGTGGCCACAAGATGCACTGAAACGTGTGTATCATGAACAACATCACTCCCGGGGACTTTATACATGACACGAATCAGAAAAGCTGCATTAATGAAAGGGACTGACATAACTTTTGCTGAGTATGACATAGCCTACAGTGAGTCTAGTAGAAGCTGAGGGGTGAATGAGACTTATCACTGTGTAACAAGGATCTTTTTCATTCAGATGCTGTGTTATACCATAAGGGTACGAAAGTCCTGATATTATTCTAGGGTCATGACAGTAATGGATCAGCTTTCCAATGAAATGAGTCATCTATAATTACACCAAACAAGATTTTAAAATTTCCAAGGCACACCACAGGGAAATATACATTGACCCCCACAGTAAAAAAAAAAAATAAAAAAAAAATCCATATGTCCCCCACAGAACACAAAAAGAAAACACACTGCTGGACACAAAACAGTCTGTGCCAGGCTAATCTGCTCATCTGCTTGCAGAACACAGGAGAGACGTAATGCCAATACCAATTGTTTTCAGTGTGTAGTGGCCCAGAGGGTAGAGGGAACATCATACATGTTCATGCCTAGCTTCCAATATGTTCTCCTAAGGAGCTAGCGTGGACAGAATAACAGTAGGACACCCACACAGCTCCTCACCTAGCTTTCTGTGACTTGTCTTCCCAAAATCCAATGCAGTCTCCAGGTAGCTTCTTAAGCAACTGGCACTGACACTGACCCCATCGGAGAGGGAGCGGCAACAGCTACCGGAAACAATGATCATTAGTGGATGATAAGAGAAGGAGGGGCGAGTGGCCAGATTTGTACCCACTGATGTCAGAAGGTGGTGGTCTCATATACCCATAATATAGAGACAGAACTAGAACAGGTAGAGACCAGTGAATAACTGGTGGTGGTGGCTGTAAACTGGTGTGGACATCTCTAGCTCTGGTAGCACACTATAGAACAGCTCAAGTCACACTAGTATGCCACGGCACAGTGGATGAAAAACATTACATTATTGGCTAGCATCCCTGTGCAACTAATGCCTACTTTGTAGAGCCTGTGCCCAGGAGTATTTCCACTGTTCTGGTGCTACAGTGCCAGACCAAATCACTATTAAAAAGTGACCCAATGTCAAAGCAGCTAAATGGACACTGTCACATAAAAGTTGTTTATATATTATTGATCGTTATTTGTCAGTGACACTACAGCAACATTTCATAAGAGATCTGCAGACATATGCTTGATATTGATCAGACAAAAGTTCCACTTTACAACTAACCATACATGCAAATAATATAGCAAAACAAAAAACTACATAGCATCTGTAACCCAGCCAGGACAGATTGTATTCCCCAGTTTAATGACTGCTGCCTTAGATAGGCCCATGTATATGAGCTGAACAATGCATTTTGATCACTTAAACCACCAAGAAACGCACACAGAATCGATCGTTGCAATTTCAAAATGCATAATTCGCTTCTGTGCATGCGCTATTTGCTGCTGTGAGGAGAGATCCGCCTTCCTCAGAATCATGCATTATATGCACAAGAGTGCTTTCCAATGAGGTTCATATTCATATTAAATATGAAATACTGGAGGTTTCCAAGGCGCAAAGGAAACAGAAAAGCAGCTCAATATAACCTAGAACTTGTTCAACCAAAACAAGTAAGACAATAGTAAATAAAACAGGGGTAAGGATATATTCAAGCGCTGTCTGTATGTGTTCTCTTCACTTCTCCCGTCCTCGTGAATCGATATGCGGAAAAAGAAGAAAAGAACACAATGTGTGGGACTGTATTTTACTTTAAAACATACAAGGGAAATGGGAGTAGAACGTACCACACTCACAAAGAGAGTGTGTATTTCAAATACGTAAAGGTATCTTTTATTCAACGATAGTGTAGCCTTCACCAAGTACACCCTGGTGTCCAATGGAAATAGATTGGGCGTACGTTTTCACTCACAAGATAAAGATGTTATAATACATATAAAGGTTTCTTTTCAAGGCAAGCGTACCAATAACTCACAATTGGCAGGAATTTTCAAAGCACATCTGGGTTTCTTTTGCTTGAAATTTTTTTTTATTTATTTAAGTACCAAAAAATTATTAAAATACACTTAGACCATAGGTACACTGTAAAAAAATCCAAAGGTGGGTGATGGATGTCGGTAGAGACTCACACTAAATAACACCAAAAAACTCTCCGGATAAGCTTAGAGATGTCGGTGAGTGAACACCCGGTACCTTTATTTCAATGTCCAGCATAGAATGGTCCAAAGTTTAAAAAAGGGGGTTGTGCAGATCCAGAAAGCCATCCAACGCGTTTCAATTTAGAATCTTTTTCAAGCCTTGAAAAAGATTCTAAATCGAAACGCGTTGGATGGCTTTCTGGATCTGCACAACCCCCTTTTTTAAACTTTGGACCATTCTATGCTGGACATTGAAATAAAGGTACCGGGTGTTCACTCACCGACATCTCTAAGCTTATCCGGAGAGTTTTTTGGTGTTATTTAGTGTGAGTCTCTACCGACATCCATCACCCACCTTTGGATTTTTTTACAGTGTACCTATGGTCTAAGTGTATTTTAATAATTTTTTGGTACTTAAATAAATAAAAAAAAATTTCAAGCAAAAGAAACCCAGATGTGCTTTGAAAATTCCTGCCAATTGGGAGTTATTGGTACGCTTGCCTTGAAAAGAAACCTTTATATGTATTATAACATCTTTATCTTGTGAGTGAAAACGTACGCCCAATCTATTTCCATTGGACACCAGGGTGTACTTGGTGAAGGCTACACTATCGTTGAATAAAAGATACCTTTACGTATTTGAAATACACACTCTCTTTGTGAGTGTGGTACGTTCTACTCCCATTTCCCTTGTATGTTTTAAAGTAAAATACAGTCCCACACATTGTGTTCTTTTCTTCTTTTTCCGCATATCGATTCACGAGGACGGGAGAAGTGAAGAGAACACATACAGACAGCGCTTGAATATATCCTTATCCCTGTTTTATTTTCATATTCATATTACCCAAAGTAATAACTTCCCACCTTTACTTGATTTCTGGTGCACAATAAGGAAGAATCTATTACAACCGATCGTATGTATACAGTACATTGAGTATCTCAGTTCTAGGAAAATAGTAATTGCAGGGCTGCCGACAGGGGGTGCTGTGGGTACAGCTGTCCCAGGCCCTGGCTTCTGGAAGGGCCTGGGCAGCTCATTTTGCTCACTGCACCCCCCCTGACTACCTCCGCTGTGCTGCCTGCTTCTTCAATACTGGACACCGGCGGCCAATTAAAATGCTGTACTGGCTTTTCAGACACTCAGAGCTTATGTACCATTAGCCAATCAGAGTGGCTGCCAGTAGACGAGCTCTGATTGGCTTACCAGCCATAGCTGCATTTTAATTGGCTGCCAGTATCCTGCATTGAAGAAGCCTGTGCTTCAGGACCTGCAGCACGAGTCAGGTGGTAAGTTAAGGGAGGGTGGGGTGCCGGAGGGGCCCGGACTGGAAATCAGTCCCGGGCCACAAAATTCCTAGTGGCAGCCCTGATCATTGAATGTACAGTAAGCTTTTGGGTGAAAAGATGGGAATGACCTGCTGGAGCTGTATTGTTCATTAGTTTATCATTTCTGCTTTGCAGCTGGTGTTGGAAGCCTATAATGTACCAGAATTGTCTGCTGGTGTCAATTGCACATTTGAGGACCTTTCAGAGATGGATGGTCTTGTGGTTGGAAACCAAATACGATGTATCTCACCAGCAGAAAAGGAAGTGCCACGCATCATCACAGAAAATGGTAAGGCCACATATAGTAGGAAACTGTTTTTCTTTTTAAAGAACTTGTTTTGGGATCACCACTACCCTCTCTCAAGAGGTAGAACCATGTCTAAAAAAAGGGCTGTGTAATCCTACTTAGGTAGTAACCAGGGTTGAACAGAGGAAAGAATAGGGTTAAGGGGCAATGTTAATGGGTAACCTGGGTCATCTGAGGGGGATTTTTTTTATTGAAATGGTGTCCGTGATAGCTGTCACAGGGAAGGAAGAGATTACGGCCTCCCTGTATGGTCAAGACAGGTCTGGTTTGTACCCCATCCATGCTTCATCATGATGTTCTCTCTAAGCACCAGCACAAACAAGAGACTGCACCCGTGTGACCTGGGAATAACCTTCTTCTGAGGTGGATTTTCCACAAGGCTACCTAGGCACATACCTAGGGCACAGCAGGTATATAGATACCTTGGCTGTCCAAAACATTCCCAGAGGAGCATTTAGCTACTACTGTGGGACATCATGACATCACATGGACCTGCCTACACTCCCAAAGTCCCTTTGATAGGATAAACATTTTGGACACACAAAATGGTTTCATCCACTGTATGAGCTGACCATTTATCTGTATTTATTGGTATGCACCAAGGTACACTATCAATGTCGCCTGCAATCTGCAACAAAAATATGGTGCTTTTGATTATTGGAGGGGGGAGGGCCCCAAACTGGTATCTTGAATAGGGCCCCATGAGGTCTAAATCAGCCTCTGATCTTGTACCAAGTCCTGGGCCAGATCCAGGATTTTTGGTGTAAAAGGGGATCCAGTGTATATGGGATCTATTTGTTTTTTTCCTTGGTATGTAAAGTAAGTTTTTGTCTTTATAAACCTGCAAAACAGAGGTTGCCAAAGTCAGTCCTCAAAGCATCTATACATCCAGGATTTAAGCATAACCAAGCTTGGACACAAATTACAGTACTTAACAAGTACCCCCGTTAACTTGATTTAACCAGTGCACAGACATGAAAGTCCTGGACTGTAAGGGCTGTTTCACACAGTACGGTTCCTGCCGCACGGTGAAATCCCGTACGGTCAGGGAGCCGCGCCGCACTCAGAATTTTATAATGGCAGGGATGGCCACAGCCCGGCAGCCGTCCCTTCCAGTGGGGGGATCCGGCTGCAGCCGTGCGGCCGGGCCGTGGCCGTCCCGTGTGAATGGACACAATAGTGTCCATTCACAACTGCTGAGTGCGGCACGGCTCCCTGGCCGTACGGGATTTCACCGTGCGGCAGGAACCGTACTGTGTGAAACAGCCCTTAGGGTCCTTCAGTTTGTGAACAATAAATACTGTCCTAAGATCTTGATTAAATATATAACAAACAATATTACAAAGCGCTTATGTACAGTGAGAAATGACAGCTGTCACCTGTCATATATATGTAAGCCACAACTGCACTTGCAGAGAATGTTTACATCAAATCATTCTGCCGGAAGTTAATATTATATGCCCAGATTGAGTGCATTGATCAAAGTGAAAGAGAATGTGAGCTAAGCAACATTAACTGTATGACAGGATAATGATGATACCTGGTTTAGCTAAATGGGTATTTGACTTCTACAGTATATTGATTTCCATTTCTCCTTCTGACGCTAGTTTTTAAACAGCATTCAATGTTCTAGATATAAAAAAATATATAACAGAAATTATTATATAAAAGATATATACATTGTAAAATGTGAATTTCGGTCAATTTAAGTCATAAACAGTGAAGTAAATAAATATGTTAATTTCATGATGTGAAAAAAAGAAGGTATATTGGGCCAGATGTATCAATCTTCAAAAAAGTGATAAAGCAGAGAGTGATAAACAATCAGCCAATCAGCTCCTACCTGTTATTTTTCAAACCCAGCCTGTAATATGGCAGGAGATGATTGGCTGGCTGTTTATCACTCTACATCTGGCCCATTGCCCCTTAACTGAGTTTAGTATCAAAGTTTACAGAGTCAATTCTTCATTATTTTCTCTTTGAACTCTTTCTTTAACTAAAGTTCAGTTTAAATAAAGTCAAATAAATGTCAATGACGTTAGTGTGTTTATATACATAGCAGGCAGAAAATAAATCCTACTAGAGGAGCAATAAGGGTGAAAACGTGATAATGATTATTAGGACATGTGTTAATGTAGATATGCATTAACTAAAAGAATATTACGTGCAAGGACCATATTAGTAGCAAAAACAGGCTAGATGAATGAAGTCAAGGCCCTGCAACATCGTTTCTTAATCAAATCTGTTACTATACTGTGGGCGGTATTCAATGAGAATACCTGCGAGGTGCAGCGAATCCTTTTTAGGATTCGCTGCACATTCGCCACGTTCCGGAGCCGGCGGGCTCCGGTATTCAACGTGTCAGGGGCTCGCTGCCCCTGACTGGCGAATATGAGCTCCTGCAGCGATTGCTGCAGGAAGCCTGAGGACGGTGGCAGGCAAAGAGATGGAAGTCTATCTGCCTGCCCCAGAACTTTGTGGGGGGTAGGTGGGCTCCCCGGGTGCCAGGCAGCACAGGCTGCCCCCCGGGGGTGCCAGCAGGGGACCGTATATTCACTATACCCGATCGTAACGATCGGGTGCAGTGAATATATGAATATGTAATGAGCGGCTCGGCTCCGGCGCCCCCTGCTGGCTGCTGTGTAAATTTTTTTTTTTAAATTAAATATATATTCATGTGCTTACAGCACATGAATAAAAATAGCATGCCCCTCCTCAGAATAAAATTCCTGATTTTTTGACACCAAATGTAAAAAACAAAACACTTTATTTTAAAAGTTCACATTCCACTTCACCATAAAAAGATAGCGATTGCTACTCGGTGAATCATGGTGAAAAAAACCTTGAAATGTATTCGCCATCTGGTCATTGAATAGGGTGATTCACCGTTTTAGTCAGAAATTCGCCAAACAGCACAAATTCGCCATAAAAACATGGCGAATCAGGCTCATTGAATACCGCCCTGTGTGTTAGTCACACACCCACATTGATTTTTGTTTTCCCGACACCCTGCAGATGAGAATTTAATTAATACTTGTGATAAAACTTGTCATTTGTATATGTAGTGTTATCAAATGAACAACAATGATAGTGAAGTCATTAATGCATTGATACCCTTCCTTTTTCTACAATACAATGTACTGTAGTTGAGTAACAGGTCTATTAACTAATAGGGGGCACACAAAAAAATACTTAATTGATCCTGTTTCTACAGTCTACTAATCATATGATACTCAGATCCCCGTTGAAAGGGATGCGGTCATTAGGTCAACAGTGTCTAGGTAGTCAGTCAAAAGGTTGACATATGAAAATGACTGACATGCATTAGTTCAACATGGTCAAAAGGTGATGGAAAAAGATTGTCATGAGTTTTTTATGATTATTCATACAGTACCACCCAGTGAGCATAGAGGGAGAATAGTGTGCTGAGCGTAGCAAGGCACCGTGTCCGAAGCATGGGGAGGAAATGCTGTACACTTATTTGGTGTCCAACATTGACCTATGTTGACATAGGCACCCAAAAAGAAAAAAACATGTCACTATTTCCATGTTGACATTTGCCATGTCAGCTTTTTGCTTGTGTCTACCTTTTGACCAGGTCGACCTTATGCATGTTGAACTTTTTCATGTGTTGACCTTTTGACTGTCGACCAATAGTGGTCAACCATTTGACTGCCTACCTAGACACTGTCGACCTAATAACCCATACCTCATTGAAATTCCTCTTAACAGTGGCAGTATTGAGAGAAGTCTTCCCACTCTGTCAGTCAGTTCTGTTGCACCTGTGCATGCATTACCCAGCTTTGGGGGTTTGCACCAGCACAGTTCAGTACACTGGAAGCACAATCTGCTTCAAATGAAAACAAAAAAAAAAGTAAAAGCAAAGCAATTATAAAGATGGCCATATACTAGTGTGCGGTTTTGCCCAATTTCCGACACATTGGTCCAAGAATTCGGGTGAAATCGGGTAAATCGCATGTGTTTTAGAACCGATGCGATTCGATGTGCAGTCCATGCACATCGGATCGGAGCCCCTAGATCGCAAATGCTACATGTAGGGTCTGTTGGATCGGACAGTCACTGGCAGCACTTTCTGGGATCGCATGCGATATATCGCATGCCAAAGGACTGCATGTAATATATCCCATGTGATCCTGCCACCCGGGAAACTCCCAAGCGGTTCAAGGGAGATCGGCTGGGACTTTTCCTCTCTGAGAAGTCGCTGTAATGTATGGGGGCTTTAAGGAAACTGCAAATTGTTTTCAGAAAAAAGTGCTTTAATTAATTAAATAAATAAATAAAGCATTTTTATGTCCTATGCCCCTTCTGTCCCCTTGAAGCTATAAGAGAGGAATGCAACCTTACGTGTACCTCTGCCATCCTGCCTAAATAGTCTTCATACTAAGTCGATTTTTGAGTAGCCGGCAAAAAGTTTCTCTAGCAGAGTCTTCTGCCTCCTTGACAGTAACCCTTTGATATGCAGTATACAGGGAGAAGCATTAACTCTAGTGTAATATGCTTTTTCATCGGAGAACGGCTTTATCTACCTTTAGTAAGTAGACACAAACGCCTCCTGCTTAAGCAGTGGTTATAAAAGCATATTTTGTGGTAAATATAATAGGGACCAAGTTCCCAGAGGTCCTGAATTTTGTTTTGTTTTAGAAATAATTCTGCTGTAAAAATATGGCCATTCTCATACCAAATCCCAGGTACTACATTTACCCCTATGGGCAGTATTCAATGCTCAGCCCTCCAGAACGCGGCAAATTTGCAGCGAATCCTAAACAGGATTCGCTGCACATGATGAAAAAAGGCATGTGCCTTAAACACATCTTCTTCAAACTATACTGATCTCAGTATATCTTTATTTGTTTATACGGTACTGCTTTCCTAGCACGGCACCCGTCTCATTGATTGTATGCCTTAAGTTTAAGGTACTTAAGGCATACTATCAACGCGATGGACCCGATTTTTTAATCTCATGGATCTTATGATGCATAAGATGCATGAGATCCATGAGATCCATGAGATAAGAAATCGTGAGCCCCCAATAACCATTGTTAACGCCACCAGCACTATCAACGCCAACTCGAAGCGTGACGAGCGCAGCAAACCCGCGAGGGGCGGCAGTGCGCTTCCTCCGACCTTTTCATACCCCCACTATGCACGTCAGTGTGGAGTTGATTTTATATAGTGTGGCGAGCGCAGCGAGCCCCGCAAGGGGACGCGGACTACTTTACATGTATTCCGCATCCGCTCGCCACGCTTCGGGCTCGGTGGCTCGCTGCGCTCGCCACACTATATAAAATCAACTCCACGCCGACGTGGATAGTGGGGGTATGAAAAGGTTGGAGGACGCGTACCTCCGCCCCTCGCGGGCTCGCTGCGCTAGCCACGCTTCGGGTTGGCGTCAATAGTGGGGTGGCGTTAACAATGGGGGGGCCATTTCACCCTTGAGGGGGGGTTAGCAATTAAAATTGGGGTTTTGGGGCCTTTTTACATTGATTCCAATGTAAAAATCTCGTCGATTGCATCGATTGCATCATCTCATGCATCTTATGCCGCACAAACACATAAGATGCATGAGATGCTTGAGATATCAGCCCGACACATACAATCTAGATCGTGGGCGCCGTGCTAGGAAAGCAGTACCGTTTATACCTGTAATTGGATCTGGATGGCTGACAACCGGTCTGTGAGCTATACAATGCCCTAATTTTACCAGTAAAATATAAAGCCCACTAAGTTTTATTACTATGTTACAGTACACTGTACATAGTATGATGTGCAGAAATAGTTATAACCAGGGCTATTTTTCAGCAGGCTCCAGCAGGAACTGAGGCCCTTATTCTAGTTCACTCTTTCTGACAAAATCTTTCTTAGATGGACAAAACCATGTGCACTGCAGGGGGGCAGATGTAAAATGTGCAGAGAGAATTAGATTTGGGTGAGTTATTTTGTTTCTGTGCAGGGTAAATACTGGCTGCTTTATTCTTACACTGCAATATAGATCTCACTTTTAAGTAAAACCCCACCCAAATCTAATTCTCTCTGCACAAGTAACACCTGCCCCACCTGCAGTGCACATGGTTTTGTCCATCTAAGAAGGATTTTGTCAGAAAGAGTGAACTAGAATAAGGGCCTCAGGGGCAGATTAATTAATCTTGGAGAAGAGATAAACTGGAGATAAAGCGGAGAAAAGGTAAAAGGAGATAAAGCACCAGCCAATCAACTCCCAACTGTCTTTTTCAAACACAGCTGATTGGTGGATGTGCTTTATCTCCTTTTACCTTTTCTCCGCTTTATCTCCAATTTATCTCTTCTCCAAGCTTAATAAATATGCCCCTCAGTTCCTGCTGGAGCCTGCTGAAAAATAGCCCTGGTTATAACTTATACATAGGGGGATGGAGTGAAAGGAAGAATGTAGAGCAATAATAAAGGATTGTCGGTTACTTCAGGAGTTTTCTAACTTCTGAGCTAGAGAAATTCTGTTACAGAGGGGTGAAACAGAGTATGCTAGATATTTATCCCGTTAGGTGTAACCATATTCAGTTAAATGTAACCACTCACATTACCTCATGCATACTGTAGCATTCAGCTCAGTAACACATACAAGTTGATGCATATTTATATAATATACAGTAGTGACTTTACTTGTTCTTTAACACTTTCCATTAACGCTGGCGGTTATGTAGCAGTACTCGATTTGGAAGGATGTTTAAAGGATTTCCATTTAGTAATACAAGGAAGGGAGAATGTACAGTCAAAGCTTGCACTTCTAATGAATTACTGTTTTGCTTAACTCCTTCTTGGACTATCCCCAAGCATTAGAGTGCTCATTTTGTACATTATTACTTCTGGCCTGCAGCTATAATTACTTCCCATCTTATTGAATAAGACAGTATCCGTTATTTGCTTTCTTGTAATAGAATTGTTTAGTGTAGTGCTGGACTGTGGTATATCTGTAATTAGACAATTTGGAAGTTGCAGATGCATCTCTCACTGGTATACATTGTGAAGCAATATTTCCTCATTGTTTACCAGTTCGCCTTAATGTACTGCACAGTGCATCTACAATCCCTGCCTTCACTTCTCTGTCAAATAATATTTGCAGTCAGTCATCTGAGCCATTAAGTGAGAAGCTCTTAACAAGGTTGTCAAAACAACAAGTGTGCAGATGGACAGCATTGCACTAGTTTGACGGGTAAATTTACACAGTAAACTTCTTCTAGATAGATTAATTGTCAAGGTCAATTTGCAGTGATTGATTAATGAATCATTTGGAGGACAAAAAAAATAATTGAGGTGTGAGGTCAACTAGGTCAAAATCATGGGCTGCATTATGAAATTATCAACATTAATTAACTCTACACATTCTTTGAGCTAAGAGTGCAGTGCATCGCTACAGAACATGTGTTGTCAGTTTGTTTTAAAGGAGTATTTAAAACACCCAAAGGTTCTGAGTTTTTCTTGCTGTTATAAAAGGAAGAAGCAAAAGCCTTTTTCGATGCAGTACAGCTGCTTTGTATAGTTGGAGTGCTTAAAGTTTTTCAACTTCTCAGGCTACACAACCTATTTGCCTGCACTTTGGAGTTGCCATCTAAGATCATCCTTAAAAGGTGATTCAAAGAGAAAGTGAATAAAGCATAATGGGGCAGATGTATTAAGCCTGGAGAAGAGATAAACTGGAGATAAGGTAAAAGGAGATAAAGCACCAGCCAATCAACTCCCAACCATCATTTTCAAACCGTTCATTGGCTGGTGTTGATCTCCTTTTGCTTAAGCTCCACTTTATCTCTTCTCCGGGCTTAATACATCTGCCCAATGATGGCAAAACATATAACTATGGCCTACATCTCATTGCAATACTTTTATTTATTAATGGTTAAAGCATGTATATGGCACACATATACAGGGCAGCTATTTAGAGAATATTTAGTCATTCACATGAGTCCCTGTCCCATTGGACTTTACACTCAGGAGTACAGGTGTATTAAGCCTTAACAAGTGATAACGTGGAGGGTGATAAAGAGTGATCAAGTCTCAGCCAATCAGGTCCTAAGTGCCATGTTACAGAACTGGTTTGTAAAACAACAGTTAGGAGCGGAGTGGCTGGTCCTTTATCACTCTTTATCACTTGTTACGGCTTAATACATCTGCCCACATACTCTCTATATACAGTAGGGTTCATTTATTTTGTCAGAAGTCAATTAACGTACAGTAGCAGATTGCTTTTGCAGTGTGGGAGGAAACTGGGTACAATAAGAATACCTATTTAATCACAGAGAGAACACTTTGTCCTTGATGGAAATTGAACCCAGGACTCTAGAGCTGTGAGATAGCAGACTAATAATTGTGCTTCCATGATGCAGAGGGGGACCAGGCTATGGTGGCCCATCGCCATACAGCTGGGCTTCCATGACTTGCAGTGAATCAGTCAACTTCTTAAGAAGGAAAACTGTGTAGTGTCAGGGTGGCTTACTCTCTTGGGAGTCCAGGAGTGATCCCAGACATTTTGGGAGAGGACACAAGTATGTTTATATTCTACCACAAGAGTAACACCCATTATCAAAAGGTCAGTGTTTATGAAATACTGTAGTGGACTATTGAAGGTTACATGTGGAATGTTTGGCAATGTATACCAAGCATTTATGTAACATACTAAAAAGAAATCAGTCAAGACATGGGTTGAAAATGAAGCCGTAGAACAGAAAAACAGATGCTTCTCTGGGACTAACAACCTTGAAACATTTTGGGAACCTTAATAGGAGTATCTCCATTCCAGCAGCATCTCTTTTCTGGCCCTGTTAGTTAATAGGACGGGGTTTCACAAGTAGAAATAAGTTCTGCATGTAGCTCCCCTTTATTTGCTGTTATTGAAACATTATATGTATTCTGGCTGCAGTAGCTAATTTATCTAAAGTCACACTTTGTGCCTGATCTGAATAAGTATTCATCATAGGGAGGTCTTACACTTGGCTGCCCTTAGCGTTTTGTTAAGTTGTCTTTCTAAAGAACCCGGAAAAGCCTCCCGGGAGGAGATACCAAGTGCAGGGTCAGTGCCTGATAATGATAGAAACTTGGCATGTACAGACTTTCAGTTCCCTGTGGTAAGAGAAGCTGTTGCTCACAAAGCAAAGGCTATAGAGGAATATGTGCGCTGAATAAATTGGAAACAAAACTGAAGAACGCACCATGTGGCAGATAAATATACACTCTCTTTATTCATTTAACTTGCCAGCTTAGCTCTAAATTGTCATTACTCTTGCCCCAGTGTATGGCCACGGATTGCCTGTGCTGTTTAAATAATGTATAAGGTGAAGTTCAGCGCTGTAAATTTGGTAGACTCATAATAATACATCCAATACCATTATCTTCACGACTTGCACAGCATCAAAGGCATGTTTGGAGAATAGCAAAGTGATCTGTCTCTAGTCTTATTGTTATTTATTAAAAATAGCTTGCTCGTTGTCATGTAGCTGTCTTGACTTCACATTTCTCTGATCTAAGGTAAATGTGTTAATGTAGGGACAATATTGACAAAGCAAATAATTTTTCTTTCTTACTTCTATCTAATTTAAGTTTCCAGGCAAAACTTTAATACTCTGTTATTTAGTCATTTCAGTGTGAACAGATATATATTTCAGTAAGTGTTCCCGCAAGGTTTTCATTCCATGTTTATCCTAACTGCATTTAGGGTCTGATTCGGATGTGATTGGAGAGTGCATCACTGTTGCTTACTTGGGTGGACAAAGGATGCCGCATCGGAGCACTTGTGGCTCAGTGAGCCATGGGGTTACACAAGCCGACAGCCTCAGTCCCACATAATGGAGGCAACATGTCTACTTTTTGGGAAACGGTTGCCACTAGATGATCTTGATGTCTGCATCCGTAGTGCATCTTACAATGCAGGACCAGTACTGCACTTACGCAGTATGGGTCCACAAATCAACAAACATCAGTACTTTGGGGCAGATGTATAGAGCATGCTGAAGTGATAAAGTGGTGATAAAGTGGAAGGTGATAACGCACCAACCCATCAGCTCCTAACTGTCCAGTTAGAGGCTGAGTTTGAAAAAAGCAGCAGAGCTGATTGGCTTCTACATTATCACCTTACCTGTTATCACTTCACCAGGCTTAATACATCTGCCACTTTGCGTCTAATGCCCCGGGTACAGGAATCAGGCTCTTATTTTGCAAGAGTAAGTTGCTTCTCTTCAGATTGATAAATAAATAAATCGAATAATGAGAATAAATACCCAGTTAACTAAATAAAATAGGATTTAATGATATTAAGTTATACAGTCCAATTCCTCGCTCCCTAATTGTCTAAGCATGCATAGAAGATTTCTTTATGTCCTAATAAAGCCATATATCATTTACATATATGTGTAGTGTTTGTAAGTCTCCGAAACACTGCCGTCTGCTGGCAGAGAGTGAAACTACATCTCTTTCTCACACATGCACAAACACAGAAGGTAGCAGACTATCTTTTGAAGCTACACCTACAGCTTTGGAAGCACTTGCTTCAAGTGGGCTTACACTGCCATCTGTTGGCAGCAAGTGAAACAACATCTAATAGCTTTCGAAGGATTAGCTTCGAGCGGGCTTACTAGTAATAAAGTAATTGCACAATGTTATTATTTAAAATGCCGTTTTCTTTGTTGATTGATAGCATAAAGTATCACTTATTTTATTTTACAATCATGTGTAGTCAGGAAAGTGCTACTTTATGTGGAAAGGATAAAAACAGGATAGAGTTCTAGAAAGTAAATAAAAACAAGAATTCATAGAATGGCAACTGGATCTGATTCTTGTACAGTCATTGTAAACCTGATAGATAAATGGCTGTTTGAATATTAATATTATATATATATATATTATATTGTTGTGGTGCATTTGCTACTTGTATAACTATTCCAAAATAGTACTGTACTTCCTGTGCTGCTTGTGATGATCAGCAAGTAAATACCCAATTTGGAATTCTGTAGTTAGCGGTATCTGGAGTCATAGCAAATTGGGAATGGTTGAGTGATGAAATGAGATCAATATTGCTCCTCAGTGAGTGATACTGATGAAGAATGATACAAAATAAACATTATCATGAGTTTCCTCATTCAAGCTGAAGTTTCTGAGTATAGTTTATGTATAACTAATTTAATAACAAAATAGGTCACATCATTGCTATATGCTAAATTAGTGCTTCTCAACCTCAAGCCTCAAGTTTTCCCAGCAGGTCATTGTTTGAGGATTTATGCCTGAGGAATAATTACTGACCCAGAAAAATAGTTTAACTCACCTGTGTATTATTAAAGGGATCCACAAAACATGAACTGTTTTAGCTACTTGGGGACTGGAGTTGGGAACCACTGTGCTCAATCCTTCAGTGCTTTTAAATTCTAAGGATCTTTCATGAAGTACCTTTACGTTAAATGTTCACTTCACTTTTAAACCTGCAGTTGCTTACTTACAATATATTGTATAGCTAAAAAAAGCTTTGATAATTTAAATAATTTACTAGTAAAGGTGCCCATACACTAGGACAACTTCTCTGAAGGACAAAGTTGACCACTATCCCCCTTGAACTTCCTAGGAACCTCTTGGGCGGCAGGACTGCATATGATACACCGTGTGCAGTTCTTTTGAATAAAATGTATTGAATGCGATCCCAGCCAAACCTGCCGGCGCCTTGGTGGTGCACTATATCTATACTGCTAATGGGACCGCTCATAAAATCGAACCTGATGTCAAACACATGCAATTTGGACAATTTTAAGCCGTTTCTTGACGAAATCTGATTAAAAGTGACCAAATCTCAATGGAATCACCATAGTGTATGGGCACCTTTACAATAGGTAGTGAACCAAAATGCATCCAATATAAAATGAACAGGTCATAGTTGTTAGTAACCAGCTCAGAGCCTATATTAATGTAAAAATATTTAGTATGAGATACTCAGACTGACAGAATGTACTGGGAGATGCTTTCTAGTAAAATCTAGTAGTGAGCTTCTGTGTGTAAAAATAGTCGGAGTCTCTTCCCCAAAGCAATAATTATTCTAAAAATATGGAAGTTCCAGCTGATGTGAATTTGCATTTGTTTTAACAAACACGCTGAATGTGTAAAATGTTGTAGCTCCTCATTCAGAACGAGGCCCTGGAAATGCAGTATACTATACGACCAAATAGGTTTTCAAAATACTGTGTACAGTAAAACATTTCTATAGGGCATATTGCTGGAATATATTGTGCTATTTGAGATGCGTTTTATTATCAGGGGTGAAATGAAGAGGTAAATTTATTAAACCATTGTGATAACGTAAATCTTTTGTCATTGGTTATTGCAATGATAGAAAATCTACTTTCATTCTGATTTATATATTTTTAAAAATGTCACCAGATTGATATAAGCTGGCAGTAATAATTGTACTTCATTGTTCATCTGCCTGAGTAAGTGGTAGAGATATTTACTTTCTATTTTTTACCTGATTTTTTTGTATATCAATCGTTATGTTCTATTTTATCATGCGATACAGTTTTTACATTGATCTATTTATTTATTTTACATTTTTAACCCTTTGAGTGCCAAGTGAATTTGTCAAAATTGGTGTGAAAATTGCCAAGCAAACATTTTTATTCATCATAATGACCTCTAATGTTTACCTTTTATAGGAAATATAATCTTTTCTTTTTTTGCACAACATATTTTATCTGAATTTATATAACAAATGTGAGCAACTCTGGCATTTTTAGCTGGTATTTTGCATATATCTCACAAATCTGTTGGCACTGATACTTTGCCATTCTCTCTCAGAGATGCTGACACTGAAAGGGTTAATAATATTGTCTGTGGTTCAGAAATCGTTTTATTGTTTATACATGACTGTATGATTTATGATGCCATTAATAAATAAAAAATATATACTTTTTGTTTCATTTTTTACTTTGTCACTCTGTTATGTTTATTCGTATTGTACTTCATGATTCAGATCACTGTGTAAAGGTTGCTCATTCAATTGGTTAAATCTGAGACAATTATCAGGACAGTCCCAGAACACTGTATACTGTTCAGAAGCTTTTTTTTAGGAGAGTAGGGAGTGTCCAGTTACAGACACGTTTTATTACTGTAGGTTATTATAACCAAGATTGCTATACCCTTCTCCACCACCAGGGATATTTCAGTTTCACTTACTTTTCAAGTACTGTATAACAAATTGTAAGTACCGTGAAAAAAAAATTAGCAAAAAAAAATTACATATTTAACTTTTTATGTAAGAGTTGTACATGCATGAACTTGAAACCAGATGTACATAGCATATATACTGTATAAAATAATATAGTGTAAAGTAGTCTCAATTAGCTCCCAAAAATGTAAGGCTTGTGAGAAACAAGGGTAGCCTCTAGATTTTTTTGCACTATCCCATTTTTTGTGCCTGTTATATTTTCTGTTTTCGTATGTTAACGCCTTCTAAAAATGAAAAGAGGTGATGCTGCCCATAGCAACCACTCAGATTCTTTCTATCATTTTTTAGGATGCCAATGAGAAAGTATATATGAAATAATCTGATTGGTGCTATGGGCAATATGCCGCTTTCATTTTTAAAAGCTTTAGTAAATGTCCCCATATATGTGTTAGCGTACTGCTGAGGTTCCCAAAAGAACCCAATGAAAGCTTCCAGCGGGCTGCAATTGGGGCTAATTGGATAGCCCCGGGGAAACAATTAGCCTGCAGTAAATAACTGTGGCTACTTGAATTAACCTATTAGTGGTGAACAGGGTATATTTGCCTTAATTGATTGCTAAGTGTTTGATTTCATTTTATTTAACTATCGTCAGAGATCTATTGAGTTATTGAGTTTTAATGAATATGCTTGATCTATTTTTGCACCAGAACCCTAATCTCTCTCTAAATATTCTCCAGTTACAGGTCATTATAAGGGATCAAATTAAAAATTATATTATGATAAAGATGGATTACGTCTGTTTTGAACTTAATTTCTGCTTCTATATTAATTAGGCATTTTTCATTATGGTTTGGTAGACATCAAAAGAAATGTGTTATTAGCACAGCTAATGGATTCCCACTGGGCTATACAATTAGACCCATAAGCTGGCACTTAGCGGGGATTCTAGTTAAGTAGAATCCCTAATAAGCAGCCCCAGGAAATCCGCTCTCCGGCCGATAACATGTAGTTTATCACACGTTAAAAATGGGCTATATGTGGTTAGCGCATTGGGCAAGCAAAGCCAGTTCAATGTGCGATAAATAAGTGCATGTGATAGAATACCCCCTAAGGCTTGCCTAACCCCACACCATTCATCTGTCCTTCCAGTATAGAACAATATGCTGTAGTCATTTGTAGAAATGCTTTGTGTGTAAACAGTGGTGACTATAACTTTTATTTTGTTTTATTTACTCACCCAGACTCTGTTATAGCAAATATATAAATGTGTGTGAGTAGCTAGGTTATGGTTAATATTGGACAATGCAGAACACTGACTGATAGTAATGTTATTGTGGTTGAATTCTAGGTGACCATCACATTGTCCAACTCCAACTCAAGTCCAAAGAAACTGGAATGACATTTGCCAGCACAAATTTTGTTTTCTACAACTGCAGTGTCCATAACTCGTAAGTACTGCTTTAACCATATAAACTTGTTTATTTCATGGGAAATTAGAAGTACAGTACAGTACAACGGTTTTATGCGCACAGCAATATTGACACCTATGTATGTATATATCCAAAACCATGTTTAACATTTACTTTACCCTAGGGCGGTGGTTCTCCCACTCACTCTGTGGGAAAGGTTACATTTTATAAACATTTGAACTATTTTTCATGCAATGGTACTATAATGACAACGATTTTAATTCTCTACTGCTACCTTTTGTAACAGTATCAGCAAATATAATTCCATCACAAAAGTATCAACAGTGACTGCAATATGATAAAATCAGGGGTATAACTATAACTTTGTGGGCCCCATAGCAAAATCTTGAAAGGGCTCCCTATGCATGAAAAAAACCTACATCCGCCACCACATAAATCCAAATAAAACTCTCCAAGAAGATATCTGCTGGTGGCTTCGCCTGGGCTGTATAACTGGATGACCCCAATGGCCAGTATACCGACATCGGAATTCCGGTCGCCGGTACTCCAACTCCGAGTGTAAAAAATCCCCTTGCATGCTTGCTGCGCTTACCACAAGTTCTAGTCTTCCTCTATAGTGTTGTGGACCCTCACAAGGGAGAATAGCCCCTGTTGGTCGGGATCCTAACTGTCGGCCAGTCGAACAGTTGGGATTTTGACGGCATTATACTGGCTTTCAGGATCCCGACCGTCGGACAGTCATCTGGCTGAAAATTCCTGCCCCTGGGTCCTCTCTATTGCAACAAAATGCAACCCAGGTAGGATCCTGTGAACTCACTGATAATGTATACAGTAGTACACATTAACAAACACAGAAAGAAAGAAATACAAACATTACTTGAAATACAATATACATATATACAATATACAAATAGTAAAATCACCAGTTTTTAGGCGCTTAATGGCAGCTATGACACTCCAACAGAACCTTGCATGATGGGTAAGACTTTCCTACCTCAATATCCTGCACCATGCATTAGAACCTGAAGAGTAACTGAATCAGCACCAGTTGTCCATATAAAACACCTCCAGACTTATCAGATACAAAGTTTGCCAACACTAGTTTAAAGGCTACAGTGGACATAGTATTGGACTATTTGTTTTTTAACCTAACTTAAATATGCATACAATGCTAGTCTTTATTGTTGTGCTAGTTACCAGCCCATCAAAATGACAGAATAACATAACAGTAATGTTAGTGCAGGCAACTGTTTCCTGCCAAATGGAGCAATACCTGAATTGCTCCTTAGTGCACCATCTAATTGCTGCTGTGCACAAAACACTTGAATTCTCCCCCATAGAGTTGAGGAGCAGCATAATCCTTTATTATACAGGATTCATTAGCCAAGGGGATAATGCATAATACAATATCTCAAGGGGAGAAGGAAAGACTAGGCTTGCCGTTATTGTGGTGCACCGTAAGGAGGTATTTTATATAAAATATAACTTTTATTCAATTATTCACTTAAAAAGCGACATATAAAACCAAAGACATACAAAATGGACAATTAACACAAAAGTTTTAAAATTGAGGAAAAGATTCCTCACGTAGTGAGACCCCAATGTCACAGTATCCTGTGGTTTTTGTTTGTCACAGCAGTGCGTCTTACTATATAGGGAGTAGTCTGCAGACCTGAACAGATCAGTGAATTCTACCCATGTGATAGTGTTATATCTGAGTAGCCTTTAAGTTACAATGATGAGTACTAATCCTCTAATTGCTAGGGTACTCCAACACTAGTTGTTTTAAATATGGTTATAGTGGGGAGATATAGTGATCTGTTATGTCTAGTTCTGCTGAGTTTTTAGAGGCAGTATTACATGTGTGCTAGATGGCAGTATAACTGTCTGGAGGGTAATCAGCTGGTGTGGTGAATATATCACCTTTTCAATTCACAGGTGCCACCCAGCTGACCTTCCAACTGACTGAGTTATAGATAAATCAAGAGATCCAAATTTGTAGCATATTCATGGTGCACATAGAATGAATTTGCATCAGAGGGGTTAAATGCTAATGGTCTCTCTGTTTGGGTAATAGGTAGTTTTAGGTGATGATATAACTGTCTGGAGGGTAATCAGCTGGTGTGGTGAATATATCACCTGATCAATTCATAGGTGCCACCCAGCTGACCTTCCAACAGACTGAGTTATAGATAAATCAGAGATCCCAATTTTATAGCATATTCATGATGCACATAGAATGAATTAGCATCACCGGGGTTAAATGCTTGCGGTCTCTCTATATAAGTGAACACTTGTAATACCCTAAACAATACTAGAATACTAGCCCTGTCACCCCCGACAGATCCGGATTACAGCGCACCCTTGATGCTGACAGATGTCCTGGCACCAGCGGGGTAACGCCTTCGGTCTGACGGCGGGTGTAACTGTCCCTAATCTGCAGAACTAGGTAAGTATTCACCATTTGTATCTGGACATAGGTGGAATGGGGGAGGGGAGGCACAGTTTAACAATGAACCATGTGCCTTCACCACCCACTGGACAGTGCCGGAGGGCTGCGCACACTGTTGTGACAAAACAATGTTCAATGACAAATCATAAAGGAGGACAATGGGGTGCAGTCACTAGGTGGACACGGTCAACACGCGTGTCGCTGCTCGCTTCATCAGGACCAGATGACGCGAGCAGCGACACGCGTGTTGACCGTGTCCACCTAGTGACTGCACCCCATTGTCCTCCTTTATGATTTGTCATTGAACATTGTTTTGTCACAACAGTGTGCGCAGCCCTCCGGCACTGTCCAGTGGGTGGTGAAGAACAGTGGTTCATTGTTAAACTGTGCCTCCCCTCCCCCATTCCACCTATGTCCAGATACAAATGGTGAATACTTACCTAGTTCTGCAGATTAGGGACAGTTACACCCGCCGTCAGACCGAAGGCGTTACCCCGCTGGTGCCAGGACATCTGTCAGCATCAAGGGTGCGCTGTAATCCGGATCTGTCGGGGGTGACAGGGCTAGTATTCTAGTATTGTTTAGGGTATTACAAGTGTTCACTTATATAGAGAGACCGCAAGCATTTAACCCCGGTGATGCTAATTCATTCTATGTGCATCATGAATATGCTATAAAATTGGGATCTCTGATTTCAGTCTGTTAGAAGTTCAGCTGGGTGGCACCTATGAATTGATAAGGTGATATATTCACCACACCAGCTGATTACCCTCCAGACAGTTATACTGCAATCTAGCACACATGTAATACTGCCTCTAAAAACTCAGCAGAACTAGACCTAACAGATCACTATATCTCCCCACTATAACCATATTTAAAACAACTAGTGTTGGAGTACCCTAGCAATTAGAGGATTAGTACTCATCATTGTAACTTAAAGGCTACTCAGATATAACACTATCACATGGGTAGAATTCACTGATCTGTTCAGGTCTGCAGACTACTCCCTATATAGTAAGACGCACTGCTGTGACAAACAAAAACCACAGGATACTGTGACATTGGGGTCTCACTACGTGAGGAATCTTTTCCTCAATTTTAAAACTTTTGTGTTAATTGTCCATTTTGTATGTCTTTGGTTTTATATGTCGCTTTTTAAGTGAATAATTGAATAAAAGTTATATTTTATATAAAATACCTCCTTACGGTGCACCACAATAACGGCAAGCCTAGTCTTTCCTTCTCCCCTTGATGTATTCAAATTTCTTGTCAAAAGGTAGCACACCCCGCCAATATCACTGATTTAAGTGTAATAAATACTGGGGGCCTCTTCCGATATTTACATTATCAGTACCTAGTGCGACGAGCCCAACTTTGTCTTTTTGTCATAATACAATATCCTTTACCAAACCTTTGCTATGTTCTCTGTATCGCTTGGTTTTGTCTATATATTTGGTTTCCATGACAGCCAGGTATTCTTTGAATTCCTGGCAACAAGGAGCCTAAAGGGAGTTACTGAGTATGACTTTGTGCCCATACATGGTAAGCCCCATGCTGCTTCCTACTGCTATGCTGCCAGCTGGTGTATACAACAGGGCAGAACTGTATTACCTGTAACTGACAAGCTATAAATCTCTCATATAAACAAGACACATTTAAAAAAATATGAAAATATGTAATACAGATGGAATTAGAGAAGGATCACAAATATTTGCTAATGTAACATGGCAGGGTACAAAATTTGTGCGGCTTCTGAATATTGTTCTTTTTTTCTCCCTATGGTTGTAGCTCTTGGATTAAGAAACCAGAGAAATAGTTGACTTTGGGGGTTATTCAGAGCTGATCCATGTTGTGTGAATTTGCTCAGTGATCAATTATTGAACAACTGTGCATGCATCTGGGTCTCAGCGGCACTCAGAGACAAATACAATATCAGTGATTTTTTTTGCAAACCCCTGGCAACTTGACTGACAGGAAGCTGCTGTTTGTGGGTGGTAACCGGGCATTTTCTGGGAGTGTCAGGAAAAACACAGAGGTGCCCAAACGTTTCCAGGGAGGGTGTGTGACATCAGCTCCAGCCTCGATCATCCGGTTTCTATCACAGACTTGTGGAAGGGTCAGGGTTATGCGCAGACTGCATACAGTGGAAAAACCATTGGATAGTGAGGATTTGCAGATGTGCGATGATTGGCGATATTTACGCAGGCCATTTGCAGACTTGCACAGGGTAGGTTTTCACTCTGTCTGGGCGGCAACTGTCTGTTCTCTGCAAATCCACACAGCAACTTTGATTCTTGAAGCAATGAAAACATCAGTTATGTTGTAGTGCAGGGCCGGACTGGCCATCTGGCACTTCTGGCAAAGGCCAAAAAGGGCCGATGGCCTTGTGGGCCGCTTTATGCAGAAAGTTCTGAGAACTTTCTGCAGTAGCGATGAGCCCGCCCTGCTGCCTCGAGTCCCCTATTTGGCCACACAGGTTGTCTGGAGCGGGACTCACCACACCTCCTTATAGATGTAGGTCAGAGGGCTCCCCCAGTCTCCGCCTGAAGCCTCTCATCAGCCTCTGTCTCTGGTCCGCCTCTCAGCTGCTGTGTCACCGCTGCTCAGCCCTCCACCTCCTGCTGTCAGCCTGTCTTCTCTGGACCTCCCATGAGAATTACCGCCAACTACCACCGGAAGCCTCGGCTTGGGAATAGATCTCTGTAGGGGCTATTAATCGGTAAGCCGTGTTAATGGTGTTGCGCTGTCTCCCACACACGTGCGCACCACTGCTCTCCTCTGTCTTCCTCAGCTCTCCTTAGGCACCTTTTACCGCTCAGTCGGAGCTTGTCTTTTATAACCTCAGTATGAGCGGGCAAAAAACGGGGCTCCAGCTGAGCTTTATTGGTCAATTACACTTCAACCCCACAATGTCGGGAAAAAGGTCTTCCCTCAAGTGCAGGGAGAATAGCACAGTCCACCAGATTCTGCCATAGGGCAAACTGTCTAGAACGGTCCACTGCCCCTGCTTTGAGGGGTGTTCCCCTATAATAGGTATTTTCTCATTTAAGAAGATATAGCCCGTGTGTCCGTTTTCTGTAGAAAAGCATTCTCCCATTCATTTGAATTACATTAATTCTCTACCATATGTCCTCTGTGAGGAGTAGTAGTCCATATATAGTCTGCACGCAGAAAGATATTACCAATAACTCCACAATTGACACCCTATTTAGACAGAGGAAGCAGATGGGCATTACAGTGTGTTCCATAATGTGCAATGCCTCCTTTTTGTGAAGCCACACCTCCTTTTCATGAGGCCACGCCCCCTTTTCGATGCGCGCCTCCGCCGTGCAAGGGTCCCTCCTACTGCGCGTGGGCCTGTATGCTCAAAATGCTAGGGCCGATTTCTGGTCCCAGTCCAGCCCTGTTGTAGTGTTTGTGTTTAGGCATCCCAGCAATCCAGCACAACTTTATATCAGGCTTTCCTACCCTCCCGGAATGGCCGGGAGTCTCTCGAAAATCGGGTCCCCCTCCCGGCCCCCCAGGATGGTGGGCAAGTCTCCCGCAATTTCCTTGGAGCACCGGCACCCCCCTTCCCCGCAACTACAAATGCTGGAATTCACGCTGTACAGGGAGGGGCGGGGCTAAAATGAAAATTGTGGCATTTTGCATCATTTAAGCCCCGCCCCTCTTCGCAGACCCGCGAATCACTGAGTTTTGTGGAATGGGGTCGGGGCTACATGACATCAGTCTCCCCCTTGCATCCCCCAACATGTGCTTCTTCCAGAAAGGAAAAGTAAAAGGTAGGCAACTATGCTTTATATCAGGCATGTGCAACGTTGGCCCTCCAGATGTTTTGAAACTACACATCCCAGCATGCTTTGCAATAGTTTTAGCATTCTCTAATTGCAAAACTGTGGCAAAGCATGCTGGGATGTGTAGTTTCAAAACATCTGGAGGGCCAACGTTGGACATGCCTGCTTTATATGCTGACTTGTATTGTAACAAGTGCTTGTTTCTATTTTTCTATTTTTTTCTATTATTTAGCATTCTCTTACATTACCTCACATTCACAGTGATAATTTCATTACAAGCAGTTCTGTGTCCCTGCTTCCATGTTCTCCAGGAAAAATAAAGATAAAAAAAATTAAATATTCATGACAGTCTATGTTATGACTTGACACAATATGATACAGTATACATTTTTTATTGTATTTATCAGAGTGAGTGTTTGCCATCAATTTGAATAACAAAAACATTTCATTGTAGCTACATTCATTAGGACTTGTATTATAAAACCCCCTCATCCCTCACTGTTGGATATCTGCTATATTTCAATGTATTTCATAGCAAATCAGTGGAGCATACATTACTTATGCTTGCAGGATGATACTGTAATCCACTCGCTGAAAATATTTAGGGGCTGAGGGTGTTATTTATTGAAGCATGGAGAGAGATAAAGTGGAGAGAGCACTAAAAACAGAGTGGGAGAAGCCGTAGGTGCTGTAAATTGTCATAGTATGGCCGTAATTTTGAGTGGCAGTACTTTAGATGGCAAACCCTACCTGGTATATGATTGCTGCTTAAAAGGCCATTCACCTATTGTACACTGGGGCAAAACCATGTTACAGTGCAGAGGGTGCAAATTTAATATGTGCCTTGAATAAACTAAAATCTAAATTGCAGTGTAAATCTAAAGCTTAACAGCGTTTGTGGAATGGTATCCAGACTTTAGGTCGAATTGCATTAGGTTGACATGGTCAAAATGTGTTGACATGCTCAAACCGTTGACATGACAAAAGTAATTTTGTTAATTTTTCGTACTTTACCATCCACGTGGAATAGGTTTGGGAATGGTGGTCCATGTGCTACAAGATATAAATGACACTCCGAAAACCTAAAAAATCATGTCGACCTTTTCATGTGTCAACCATTATCATGTTTACCTCATGATGAACTTGTGCATGTTAACCTTTTGGGCTCGACCTAGAAACTGTCTACGAGTCACTGTTAACCTAATAAACCAAACACTTGTGAAATATATGAAAAACTAGCCAGTATTAGAAAATGTATTTGCACCCCTTGTATTGTGACATGGTACGTTCCATATACAAACTTATAACAACTTGGTTTGTTCCGGATACAAAGTTACTTGTTTTTTTTTTTTGCTTCTAAGACAAAGAATGTCCTTGTCTTGGATCTTAAATTACTGTACATAGCACCTAATTCAGATCGCAAAACACCTTTTTTCTGAAATGGGCAAAACCACATGCACTGCAGGTGGGGCATATATATTATGCGCAGAGAGAGTTAGATTTTGGTTATTTTGTGCAGGGTAAATACTGGCTGCTTTTATTTTTACACTGCAATTTAGATGTCAGTTTGAACACACCCCACCCAAATCTAACTCTCTGCACATGTTACATTTTAACCACCTGCAGTGCACATGGTTTTGTCCATTTAAGAAAAAGGTGCTTTGTGTTCAGGTCTAAATTATGCCCTTATGCTGGCCACACATCAGACCAACTTTCCTCCAACCATTTGGTTGGCTAGACTGAAAATCTTGTACTGTATGGGGGCAAATGCCAATAAGCAATTTGTTCCCAAACTCAGGAGAATGGACAAAACCATTCAGAGAAATTGTTTAAATCAAATAGGTCCAACAATCCAATAGGTACATTGTCTGAGTGACAGTTGTTGTCCATTTTCCGATTTGGGAAACAAATGACTTCATTACAAATTACATTTGCTCCAATCCAGTACCAGGTTTTTATTCCATCCAACCAACTAGTTGGGTGGTTGGAGGAAAGTTGGTCTGATGTGTGCCCAGCATAATAGCAGGTCTCTACCAGTGACGAGCCTTACAAGATCAGATCCCTCTGATACTTTATAGGATTATAGAATTACTATGTATTATTAAATCTCACTTTCTATATTAAGTGGTAGCATGAAGACTAGATAATAAGGATAGGATGGTGGGTAGTGTTGCCTTTAAATGTTTTTTCATATACAGTAGTTTCATACCTGAGCATAATAATGTATGATAACCAAAATGCTTCTGCACTTACATATGATAGATTTTTAATAACTTTATAAAAGTCAGTAAATTCCATTATGCATCAAGCACATACAGTAAATATCATGTACAGAAACACTATTGCTGCTGCAGCAGCAGCAAGCAGCTCTTCTTATTGCTCCAGCTCCATATGTACTCAGCTAGCAAGCCAAGCATCTTTATTTTGCTTTTATTCACCCAACAATGCATCTTAGTCACAGCAAGACGTGATAATACCCTTCATGAGACGCCACTGATTCATTTGATATGGGAAACGGTATATCTGTCTGTGAATCTGTATACAAAGTGTACATTGCAGCTGCCACATGCTTCGTATGCACTCAGATGTACACAGATATAAAAGTATTGTTATCAAATTAATCAATGCAGTCTCATAAAGCGGCTTGGTGCATCCATTTATGACTAGAACTTGTTTTCAAGCAAACAAAGAGGCTTGGTGCAAGCCCAGTTGTACAGGACCTGGCGGCCCACTATCTACAGGAGTCTGGAAAAAGGTGGTCAACATGGACAAAATGCAGACACAAGCAAAATGTTGACATGGAAATAGTTGACACATGAAAAGGTCAACATGCGGTTTTCACATTTTTGTTGTCTATGTCAACATCTGTCGACATGGACCCCCAGTTAGTGTAACGTGTACCCTCGAATGGCTCGCTTCGCTTGCCATGCTTCGGGCATAGTGCTTCACTCAGCACACTTTACCATTCCCAATTGTAGTCCACATGGATCGTAAAGTATGGTAAAGTATGTACAAGTTATCTGAGTGAAAAAAATTGGGAAAAACTCATGTTGACCGTTGCAATGTGTCAACCATTGCCATGTCGACCTATTGTGTGTGTCCATGACCATGTTAACATTTTTCCTGTCGATCAACAGTGGTTGTCATATTGATTGTCAACCTCATTTCCTGGGAACTATCAACCGAAACCATCTGTAAGTCATATTTATCAAGAAAACACATTTACTTTATGTACCTGCCGTCCCAATTTCAGATCTAAAGCTGGCTGACATCTCAACTGGATCAACTGAATCCATCGGCCTGTGGTGTATCCAGCATAAGTGATCACTTATGGCTGTAGGACTTTCTTCACACACAAAGTATTTATAAAAACGTAGAAACAGAGAAACATAGGGGAAAGTTTACTTAAGTGTCTAAAAATAAAAAGAGGTGATTCAAAGATCAGATTATTTTCTAGGATGAAGCATCACCGCTTTTCATTTTTTAGTATATTTACCCCATAGAATTTGGTGGCAAGAACCACTTGACTTATCTGGGGAAATTTACTAAAATGGGAGTTCTAATCAACCAATCAGAATCAATTTGTATTTATGTAACACCTTCTAGAAGATAATAGATAGTAGGTGATTGGTTGGGTGCCGGATGGGAGTCCCATACCACACCCGATTGGTTGCCCATAACAACATCCCATCTCAAACAGAACTCCCATCTTAGTAAATTAGCCCATCTAGTATACCATTTTTTTAACCTTATAATAACCTAAAAACCTATTTGGTTCTTAATTCTCTGTAAGGATATTCTTATGTACAATCATGTTTAAAATGCTTTTAAGCTCTGCTACCTCTGGTGGGAGATTCTTTCACTTGAGATGGATAAATTTTACATTCGGTTTTATATTACATTTAGAAATGGTTAAATGTACATAATGTAAAATGTTGCCACATCAGAAAACAGAGTACAGATTTTGGATTTTCGGTTTATTGTTTGTAATGGTTTTCATAATTTGATGACAGATCTTTTTTTATTACCATACACATGAAAACTGGCAGTGAAAGCTGAGCAAGTCCAAATAGACTTTACATGTGATAGAAAAAAAAAGGACACACATCTGAGGTTCTCCTGATAAACTGAGCGAGCCCAATGCCAAGTTATTCAATTAAGATTTTCTTATTAGTTGCTGCAGTTTCTTCACTGAAGCAACCATGGATTTAATAATGTTTTCCCAGGAAGTTATCCCTATATATATATATAAAAAAAAAAAATGCTATATTTCTGTCAAAACTGTTAAAGGTAACCATAGGTAAATGGACATAAAATTGAAAGCGTTAAACTACAGTACAAAACTCCATTTCCTTTTCTGCAAAAAATATCTAAAACTAGTTTGTGTTATTAACATTATTTATATAAAACATATTTTAAAATGCTACCCATTTTAAAAGAAACTCCACTCATTGTAATTTAAAATGTTATGTAATACAGGTTGAGTATAACTTATCCGAAATGCTCGGGACCACGAGCATTCTGGAAAGGGATATTTACTGTTTTTGGAATACTTTTGTTTTATAATAATTACCTGGACCCCTAGTGGTCCCATGACATCCACAGTGTCCCCTGACATCCACGGAGGCCTTCAGGATCCTTTTCAGCTGTCCCAGGAGTGCATTGCTTGAGTTTGTGGGCACGCCAGTAACACCCCGCACACTCACGCAATGCACTTGGATGCAATGGACCGAGGAAGACACTGAAGAAGTTCATGAAGGCCGCTGTGGACATTGGGGGACTTAGAAACTATGAAAAAGGGGTGGGGGGGAACAATACAAAATATTCAAAAAAAACACAGTTTTTGTATTATTTCAGATAATGGATCTACGGATACGAGAGACTCGACCTGTACCTCTGTGCAGGCAGTGAGCAAACTCAGCAGTCTACATATACTGTAGTGACAAGCTTTAAGCCAGTTGCAGGTCACCACAAACAGGATAATATATATCTAACCATGGCTGGGGTGGCCAATCCTGGGATTTGGCCTTAAAATTGCCAGGATTTCAATCCCGGGATTAGAGTTTCCAATCCTGGTATTTTGGGATTAGACAGTCTAATGCTGGCCAGCATCTGAGCACATGCTCAGACGCTTCCCGGCTGTCTCAGACCATGGCGTGTGGCTCTGCGCAAAGGTGATGCTGCCCAGGCTGCACCACCGCACCCCAGCACTTCTGGATTAAGCATTTCAGTCTTGGATCCCGGGATTGAAAAAATACCCCAGGATTGGCATCTCTACCCATGGTCTTGGATTCAGGACAAAATAATAATTTCAAAAGACGAGCCCCCCAAATCAGTATCTGTGATTGTGACCCAGTCATCATAATGTATTTGTAACAACATTTACCTGCAATCCATACCCACTGAAGATGTGTCTAATTTGAGCAAGTGAACGGTGGAATTACAATATGGAATGTACCTTTTTGTTTTCAGATGCCTTTCTTGTGTGGAAAGTCCATATGAATGTCATTGGTGTAAATATCGCCATGTGTGTACCCATGACCCCCAGACATGTTCCTTTCAAGAGGGAAGAGTCAAGATGCCAGAGGTAAAGAACTAAGCAATATGATATTAATAATATGTTACTGGTTAATACATTCAGAAATGTTTATGACTTCTACAAATCCTGTAAACAAAATGTCTCTAATTGGAGTATCCTCAGTCAGCATGCGCTCTTATGGCAATCATTTCCTACTACTTTCTGAAGCTTCTGCCTCATTCCCAGAAATAATCTTGATAATACATTTGAATTATGTTGTTCATTGGTTTCAGGACTTGTACATGCATATACTGTAGGTCACTAAGGGCCTTATTCTGATCGGTGCGGATTTCTCCGCATGCGGACGTCCCGCCGATGGTTATCGTCTGCGCATGTGCAGAGGTCACTCTGCGCATGTGCAGGCGATTTCGCCGCACGTATTCTTTACACGCCGCACAGGGGGCGTAGAGGGGCGTGAGGGGCTACTAAGCCTCATTACCCTATGCATACGCCCCGCGTTTCATGGGCGTTCCCATGCAAACGCGGGGCGTATGCATGGTAATGAAGCCATGACGCGTGTGTAGGGGGCGGGCATCTGACATCGCCGGATGTCAGCTGCCCGCCCCATACATGATTTCACACGGACAAGTGTCCGTGTGGTCTTGGGTGGCGGGACCTAGTGGAGCGTGCGGCCCTGCATTCGATGTTCGGCGACCATCGAATGCAGGGGCTGCTCCCAAGACGGAGGAGGCGTATCCCCGTCCACTTTCATGCGGATCGCCACATATCCGCGTACGGACGGAGGTGGCGATCCGTATGGAAGGCGGGGATTCGCCTGCACGGTCGTGGCCGCATATTCTGATCGGGCCGCACCGATCAGAATAAGGGCCTAAAGCCTTTTTATAGGTGGAAGGAGCATATTAGGTTACAAAAAGATTGTTGACTGCAAATGTTATATTAAATAGAAAGTGTTTATGATTGTCCCTTACGATGGAAGACCAAGTATTTCCAAGGGACCCAACCCTATATTAATATAGCCTGCTGATAACACTGTATCTAAGCAGTATAGTGTGTATGTATACCTACAAATGTTCTTGGCTGCATTTCACACCTCCAAGCATTCACTAAGCTTCGTAATGTGAGCGACGCTGGCATTTTTAGCAGATATTTTGCACATCGCTCACAAAAATGTTGGCACTCAAATGGTTAAAATAAACATTTGTGACTATATAAGAAACTGTGGTACTTATGTAGTAACTGGGCTGCCGATTTCTAAATCGGGTCGGATCGGGAGATCGCATCGCATCGCATGCGACCATGCGATTCGATGCGATGCGATGCGATGACCCGATTTTTCCATAGGAATCAATGTTAAAATGGACTGAGTCCATTTTAACATGGAATTCAATGGGAAAAATGGGTCCTTTTCATACCCCTACTATCCAAGTGGGCATGGAGTTGGATATAAACCTGTGGCGAGCGTAGCGAGCCACCGAGCCCGAAGCGTGGCGAGCGAAGCGAGCCCCGCGAGGGGACGAATACCGTCCCCTCGCGGGGCTCGCTTCGCTCGCCACGCTTCGGGCTCGGTGGCTCGCTACGCTCGCCACAGGTTTATATCCAACTCCATGCCCACTTGGATAGTAGGGGTATGAAAAGGACCCATTTTTCCATAGGAATCATTTTAACATTGATTCCTATGGAAAAATCGGGTCATCGCATCCGATATCGGATGCGATATCGGATGCGATGCGATGCGATATCGCATCGCATCGCATCTGATTGTATGCCTTAACTTAAGGCATACAATCAAAAAATCGGCAGCCCAGTTACTACATAAGTACCGAAACTGTTAATAATAATGATATGTGTATGGGTTGTATAAATCAATGTTTATACTCTATTTTCTCCATTCGTACTGGTTCACTTTGATGCTTCACTACAGGCATATAAATATTGCAGCCAGGAATAAATGTGTCCAATTGATAATGTCAGCCCAGCTTCAGATAAAGTGACATATTTTTTGCTAATAGCTCTTATTGGCACATATGTCAGTCCACTACACTTGATGAATTGTACGTTGAAAATGTCTCTGAGAAGTAAATGGCCTTTGTGGCTGATTTGAATTGACTAAAAACATAGTGGAAAAGCAATGGTTTGTCATTTAAAAGACAGGTTATGTAAGGAGCATGCTGCCTGTCACCAGGAGAATATGTCAGCCTGGACTCATTCTTCTGCATTTGCATCCAGCGTTTTCAGTGTCATCCCCCCGCCCCCCCTCCCCCCTTTTCCTTGCCCATGAATCGTAAAAATCTGGTAATATTTTCAAACAGACACTTCTAACTCCATGTGTGTTTTGCCATAATGACTAAGCAATATTGCCAAGTTCTAAATGTCTATTATCTATGTGATAACAGCTCTGTTGTGTTCCGTGCTTGCCTTCAATGATTCTCTGAGGAAGCTATTATTACTGTCATAAACTGTAGCACAAAAAATAGATAAGCGAAAAAAACAGCAACTTTCAGCACAGTTTTTTTCCTTTTAATTCTTTCTTTGCGGCTTTTAGTTTTGTCACATGAAGGCGTTGCCATGGTGACAGGTTTTGTTACTTTCCTTGGGCCTCAGCAGAGGGATAATGATCCCCGCAGTAGGGTCATGCTTGTGGTTTCATTATTATTATTATCAATTGTAAGGATATAAGAAAGGAAAGAAAACAATGCAACACATCGGAGCTACCTTACTGTTTCTGTTTTTCAGAACACAGTCTTTGCTGACATATTTGTAAAGAACGTATGCTGGCAGTGGCATACAGTAATAGCCATATGGTTGTTCCTTAAAAATGTATACCATATCTACCTACCAAGTGTAAGGATTAGCCTAAACAATACCCCAGCATGGATTTTTATTGAAGATTAAATTAGTAACATCCCCAGATGTTAGGGATACTTACAAACAGATACAATAGATACAGATCAAAAAAATGGCAGTTGAACGTTAAGTCAATTTGTTATATGCTACAGTCTACATATTGATGCCATAGGGCTACAGTCCACCTACAACATCATGGGCATTTCTATAGTAGGTGCAGGGTGTTCGGAACACATGAGCCATTGAGTACAGGGGGTTCCCATGCACCCCCAGCGCCCACTTATTATACTTACCTCTCCAGTGATGGTGCCATAAAAATCACTGGGAACATGGCATGGACACCATTTTCTTTGAGACCTGTATATGCCCAGTAGGCTGGTATAGTGCCAGAGTCTGCTGTGTTGGGGAGATGAAAGTACATTGAAACTGCATACGGGCCCCCTCTTCTCTTACAGTAAAGGCCTGATTCAAAGTTGATCACTGATGTGAAAATTTTAAATTTGTTTGATTATCTAATGCGCATTCATACAGATCATAGAGCGCATGCGAGAGACAAAATAGCAACAAAAATTTTGAATCACAATCCTCACGTAATTTGACTGATAGGAAGTCGGCGTTAGGGGACTGACACCCGCCATTTTCCAGGAGTCCGAATAATTGCAGAGGTACCCAGGCATTTTAAGGGAAAGCGCGTGACACAGCACTGGCCTCGATCAGGCTGTCTATGTTGTAGAGTTGTATTAGGATCAGACTTTATCACATTTGCACAGACTAGGAAAATCATTTGATGTTTCGGGAATTGCTGATGGATATGCGACAGGATAGCGGATAGCAATATTTTTGCAATTCACTCTCAGATCTACAGTACACAGGGTGGGTTTTCTTTCTGTCTAGTCAGCGGCTTACTACTAGCATTCATCTGCAACTTTGAATTTGAGACTGAACCAGGCTCTAAATCACTTCTCTATAGCGTATTCTTCTTGGTTTCCCAACTGAAGTGGATTTGGTAACATGTGGTATCAGTGGCGTAAGTTCTTTCCAGATGCCCAGAGGAAAGATATATATTGGTGCCCCCCCCCCACACACACACACACACAACCCTATATAACCTTATATAAAATATATTTTTCTGTTCAGAAATATAGATAGGGAACACATACAGTATATATTTCAGAACTCAGCCACAGAAGCAATATCCTTGGCTTTTAAAAAACTGATTTAAGCTTCCAGGGGGAGGAGAGGTGCCCCCTTGGGAGCAGGAGCCTGGCGGCAGATGACTCCATTGCCTCCCAGAGTTCTGCCTCTGTGTGGTATACCAAAGGATGCGATGTCAGAAGAATTCTAAAGAAGAGTAATTTTGCAGGAAAACGGTGCAGTTGCATATTTAGGTGAACATAAATTTCTTGCTGTTTCACAAAACTCTACACAAGGCCCTGTCATGTGAAAAAAAAAACGTGTTAAAGGTTTCTCATTTCTGAGATCTTGATGTCAGACTTCAAGATCTGTTTGGAAAGACAATACGTTCTTTCATTATATGGAAAGCAGAAAAAAACAAAACAAAAAAGTATATAGCAATTTTAAACTATCCTAAATTTTAGAATTGATTCTTAATTTTGGAGTTGGAAATATTGATGAATACAGCAGTACAGCAGTAAATGTACCAGGCAAGTTAGCAGTACTATGATCAACAACGGGGTTTCATTATATGGGTAATTCTGCGTTTTCTCCTTCTCTTCAGTCTGATATCTCCTTGTATTGGAGAGATGGCATTAGCTACCTGGGACATGCTCGGGAACCAAAGCTTTTTGGACCTTGTTTAATGAGTCCATTACAAGACTAAAGGGGATGGTGGTGTCCAGTAGGACATGAAGTGCATTGCTTTTGAATTTCCACAGAAAATAAACCTAAATGCACTAGGTGAAATGTGCATTATTTCTCAGCAATAAGATGAGTAAGCTAATATTCACGGAACAGTTTTGGAAACCTTTCCAACCATTTTTCTCTAGTCTTTGACTTTATTTCCACTGTAATAATAGATTACAATGCTAGAATATTCATACCAAATATTTTACATTTGTTAAATACTGTAAATAATAGTGACATGGATTTTGGACACCATGTCTTACCCTGTAGTGCTAAAGAAGCTACTGTGAGTATGAGCTGGAGTAGTTACTTCATTGTCTATGCTTCAATACTCAGTCTGTTCAGTAGGCTAAACAAATAATGCACAATATGGGGAATGAGAAGTCTGACAGGAAAGTACAAGTTATCAAGTTAACCTTCGCTTCTGGAACCGGATCCCGCAAGTCTAAGTCAGCCCAGACTCACTGTATATTTACGAGCGGGGACAAAATCAATCAAATGATCGGCAAATGGTCGGCAACCATCAAATGATTTTGCCCTGTATACTACCCTGTGAATGGATGTTTATGCAAAACATCCATTTGAAAAGCGTCTGGGATGTGCGGACTGTTGCAGAGGGCGGGGATTCGCACCCCTGGTGGGCAGCGTTAGCAGGCGCACTAAGCAGAGAATTTTCACTGCTTAGCGAGCCAACTAGAATCACCGAAATTGTATATATAGCTTAAATATTATCTATCTATCTATCTACCCTGCATGTTATATTGTGAATGATTCACAGATACAGTGTTAATTTGGAGACAGCACATGTTCAAGTCTCAGTGGGTTGTGGAATACTCAATTGAAAGAATTACCCAGGCCTCAAACAAGGTTAAACATACAGAGGTGTATAACATCTTTTGTGAAATGATTTAGGTCATGACAGAACCCTGCTGTGAGTGTTACTTCCTGTCCTCTACCATGTTCACACCCTCAAAAACATAGCTGTAGTTCATTATGGTGATAAACATGCAGCCAATATTAAAGCCTCAAAATCTCCAATTTTCTCTGTTTATTATCCAATGATGCTGGCACCTGTCTATCATTAAAAGGGGAGACGAGAGCTAAGTGCTGTTGTTATGGAAACCTGCAGACTTCCTGCTGTGGTTAGGGAAGAGAAAATGGATGGGTAATAGTGTTTGTGAGAGACTTGTTACAGCTAAAAGGAAGTGAAGTTATATTGGAGAAATAGAAGTGACTTTATGTCCTTTAAACACACTGGCAGAACTGGATAGTAATCTTGCTGCTGTTATAGCTTGATGATATCTACTGACATATGAATTTGGGCAGTTTAATGTCTCTCAGGACCTTGGTGGGCAACATTTACTAAAGCTTCTAAAAATCTAACTATGATTTATATATTACCGTATATTCCGGCGTATAAGACGACTTTTTAGCCCATAAAAATTTTCCCTCTAGTGGGGGGTCGTCTTATACTCCGGGTACGGCATATATTCACTAAAGGGTACCTCTCCTCGCCCCCCCCCCCTTCTTATACATACGTACCGTACCTTAATAATAAAAGATAGAAGTACAGTATTTGTCTGCAGCAGTGTTTTCTTCAGCCTAACGGCCTGTCAGATTGCGCATTTGATGTCGGCGGCAGGCTCGGGTGTTTTCGACGGGGCTCGGGGGGACTCGTGTGCCTGAGCGCTCCCGAGTCCCCCCGAGCCCCGCCGAAAATACCCGAGCCTGCCGCCGACGTCACTGCAGGGGGGGGCGAGGAGAGGTACCCTTAAATGAATACCGAGGTACCCTTTAATGAGGACAGCGGCATCACTGCAGGGAAGCTGCAGATGAGGGGGTATTAAAACTTTATGTGGTGGGTTATGCTGGGGCAGGACAAACCTGCCCTGATAGGTTTGTCCTGCCCCAGCAAAACCTACCACTCAAGGGACCAGACAGCTGCTAGTGACAGGGAGGTGTGCGGAAGAGGGGGTAGTCTTATATGGCGAGTATATAACAAACTCTACATTTTGAGTGGAAATGTTGGGGGGTCGTCTTATACGCCCAGTCGTCTTATACGCCGGCAAATACGGTACATGTCAGAAAATAATGTCTGACCAGTTACTATGAGCAACACCAATACTTTTTTTTAGAAGCTTTAGTAAATCTGTTATTTGGTTTCACCATATTTTGGATTGAAGGAATAGATTATTAGGAAAGGGTGTCCAGAAGCTCCAGCAGCTCTGGTGAAAATTCCTAGAAAGTAGATTTAGAGCCAGATGCACTAAGCTTCAAAAGTGATCAAATGGAAAGTTGTAAGCAACCAGCCAATCAGCTCCTGCCTGACATTTTTCAAACACAGTCAGTAAAATGAGAGGTAGGAGATGATTGGCTGGGTGTTCATCAGTCTCCATTTTATCACTTTTGAAGCTTAGTGCATCTGGCCCTTAGATTAATGGTTAGATCAGGGCTGGGCAACACCGGCCCTCCAGATGTTAGTGAACTACACATCCCAGGATGCTTTGCATTAGTTTTGCTATGTGGCCATGCTGAAACGGATGCAAGGCATGCTGGGATGTGTAGTTCACTAACATCTGGAGGGCCGGTGTTGCCCAGCCCTGGGTTAGATTGATGGTTCTCAGAAAAGTTTAAAATAAAGGCTTGCGTGTGCTTTTGGGGCAGCACGGATGCTGTAATGGTTAGTATTACTGCCTCACAGTGAGGCCATGGGTTCAATCCCCACCATGGCTCTAACTGTGCGGAGTTTGAATATTCTCCCCGTGCTTGCTTGGGTTTCCTCAGGGTACTCCGGTTTCCTCCCACAATCCCAAAAATATACAGGTAGGTTAATTGGCTTCCAACAAAATTTATCCTAGAAAGTCTGTATGTGCATGTACATGTGGTAAAGAATATAGATTGTAAGCTCACTGTGGCAGGGACTGATGTGAATGTTAAAATATTCTCTGTAAAGCGCTGCAGAATATGTATGCGCTATATAAGAAACTGTTAATAAATAAATAAATAAATAAATAATAAATGTGCTATGTCGTGCTATACAGGGAAGCCAGCGTGAAATATCAAGGGTTACTGAGGGAGGAGGGGTGGTGCAATACTATTTCACCTCTGGCCATCTGAAAGGAACGTTTCTGTCAGTGAGGAATAATACAAAGATGATATTTATAAGTTCTAAATTATTATTTATTTATTTACAGATTCTTATATAGCACAGCAGATTCCGTTGTGCTTTACAATAGTAGACAGTGATAAAACAAACTGGGTAACGACAGACAGACTTGGAGGTTAGAGGGCCCTGCTGCAAGCTTACAATCTATAGGGATATAGGAGGGAAACACAAGGACAGGCACCAGTAACAGCATAGCAGTCCCACCAAGTTACAAGTCCAGAAGGGAAGCTATATAATACATAAGTGCCTCAGAGGGTTATACGTGTAGAACTTAACTATGATAGGCTTGCCTGAAGAGGTGAGTTTTCAGGGAATGCTTGAAAGTTTGGAGTTTAGTGGAGAGTCTTATTGTGCGTGGAAGGGCATTCCATAAGGTGGCAGCAGCCCGATGAAAGTCTTGTAATAGTGAATGGGAGCTAGTGATCCATGCAGAAGAGAGATGCAGATCTTGTGCAGAGCGGAGTGGTTGAAATGAGAGATATTTTGTGATAAGTAAAGAGATATATGCTGGTGCAGTATGGTTAATCGCTCTATATGGGAGTAGAAGTGTTTTATATTGAATACGGTAAGATACAGGCAACCAATTGAGGGACTGGCAGAGCGGATCAGCAGACGATGAGCGTCTTGCAAGGAAGATCAGCCTAGCAGCAGCATTTAAAATGAATTGCAGTGGCAAGAGTCTGTTCTTGGGAAGACCAGTTAGGAGACTATTGCAAAAATCAATGCAGGATATAACAAGTGCATGGATAAGAGATTGAAGGTGCCTACACACTAGAATGATTTTTTTGCAGATTGGCCGATTTCCCATAAATCAGCCGATATATCGTCCAATGTTTACCAATCATTTGTCAAAAATCGGCCGATATCGGTCTGACCCGTGGATCTTTTGATAAATCTTCTGATCTTACATGCTGCACGAAAGATCAGAAGATTTAACAAAAGATCCATAGGAACGCACATGGGATCTTAAGAAAAATCTTTGGTAAAGATGTGCGCTTGCCTGAAATCTTTCATCCAGGACGGACAAAAGATTTCAAGGCTAATTTATGCGCACATCTTAAGATGGCAGATCTTTCTAGCCTTTCTTTACCTTTAGTAGTGTCTTGTGTGAGATACGTATTTTGGATATGTTTTTAAGATTTATTTAACATGATTTGGAGACAGAATTAATGTGGGGAAGAAAGGACAGCTCAGAGTCGAGGATGACCCCTAGGTAACGAGTTTGTGGGGTAGGGTAGATTGTCGAGTTGTCAACAGTTATGGAGGTATCAGGATGGTAACTGTTCTTTGTTGGTGGGAATATAAGTAAATCTGTTTTGGAAATATTGAGTTTGTGTTGGCGAGAAGACATCCAAGATGAGATGGCTGAGAGACATTCAGAGACTCGGCCCAAAACCACTGGTGACAAATACTGTAAATTGTAGGTTGGAGAGCTTTTAGCGTGAATTATCTATTTATTCATTGCTACTCTGGGCGATGTCTACCTTTGGCAGAAATTGCAAAAAATAATACTTTTAAAAAAAAAAAATTCAGCTGATCGGGAACAGGTCACTTACAGGGGACTATAGTTTTATATCTGACAATGTCCGGCTACTGGGTCTCATTACAGCGGCAGTTGTGAGGACAATGACAGTCTGCATAACTTCCAAACTCCTCTAATCAAATGTTATGTCCTGTGATAGAATGTGTGCCTATGCCACAAAGGGGCATGCCCTGAATTGCAATAGGGTCATGGTTACATCAGTGTGGGCATGCGGCTCACTACCGTTGGGTTGTGCTTAGCACTTCTCAACTTAAGTGCTAAAATACATTGTGGTCCTATTTCTTAAATCTGTAAGCACAAACAGTACTGCCGGACTTACTTGGAAAGTGTCACATGCTGTCAAGCCCAGACTTCACTGGCTCCAATGGTGCTGGTCCCGTTAATCTAGTTGATGCAGCCAGCATCTTGCTCTCTCCCTTTAGTGTCCTGTTCTGAAAAGAAAGGGCTCTTTTGATGTCTCTCCTAAGGTAAAGATTTGTTCACTCCTATTTTTGTAATTCACTTGCAGATTTGCATAGGGTGATTTTTTTTCTTGCCTGAGCGGGGGCTAGCTGCTCACAGTCATCTGCAACTTTGCAGATGAGCAATCTGGTCTGAATCAGGCCCCTAATTGGCAGAGTTGGACAGCTGTAACAAGTATTGGCTCAAATCCTTCCTATTTGTCTAGAATGTAATTCTTAAAATGTCATTAAAATTTCAAAGCACACATGGGGGAAATTTAATAGGTTGAGGGATTCAGAAAGTGAGAGATTTGGTAAGAAGTCTCCAGTTTTTTTAAGGCGGCAATCATTTACACTGCAATACTAGCTTGATTTTCCAGTGTAAATTATTGCCGCTTTAAAAAAAAAACGGAGATTTTTTACCAGATTTCTCATTTTCTGAATCTCTCATCATATTAAATTTCACCCATGTAGTTTAGAGATGCAGGTGGTCAATCACCTAAACTTCTTCTGAATGCGTAGTCCAGGTAAGAAGTATGTTTAATAATGCAACTGAAATAGACTGCGCATACTGCTCTGTTTGTCCATCTTATATTCATTTAAGCCTCTTCAATAACAGTGAGAAGGAAGAGCTGCTGGCAGATTCCCATCCATTATAGACTCCTGTTGAGTCTCATTGAGGATAATAAGAGGCTGATTAAAAGCTGGCTCTCATGTAAGGTATGACTGCAGACAAGCAGCTGCGATTAATTTCTGTACAGCCTGCTGAGACAGACAACACTCCTGCAGCTTTGTCCGTGGGGCCATTGGAGAGACTTGTACTATCATTGAACATGTAAAGGTGTCTCAAGGGTTTTATTGATATAAATCAAAAAAACTCCAAAAAAAATAACTTTTTGTACCTCTTGGACACAGCATCTTTCAATTGACGAAGCTAACATATGGTGCATTATAAGCCATTAAATGGCTAATCCATATTGGAAGGATAAAGAATCAAAGGACGTTGTAGAACAAAGACACAAACCTGTGGATGGAATAAAGAATGCACACGTCAAGGGGATTTAGTGAAGATGTCCTCATATGTTTAAAGTTGAAAAGTGTAATCAGCTATATTGTACCAGTAAAAATAATAAAACCAGCATAAAGAAAACGGGGCTGTGAACATGAAAGGATGCTGAGCATGAGTACTTGTGAAGTCAGCTCTTATTCAGAGCTTTTATACTGTATGTTGAATAAACTGTATTTTCTTGGATGGAAACGTACTTCTAAAACTGAGGTTATCTTAGAACAGAACTTTAGCAGAAGACATGTTGCATAAAATGGTTAGAATTAGGACATGAACACTTCGGGGGCTTCTTTTCTTCAGAATATTCTCTTATATTTCTGTATGTTTAATGCAGTTTATATCCTATATCAGCATCTAATCATTAACCATCTGGTTACCATGTGATCTGTTTGACCATCTCTCTGAGGTACCTCAATTCACTTCCTTATACTGCCGGATTCTTTCTTACCCTGATAGGTGGAAACTATTGTCTATCAAAACTAGTCCAGAAATGATCAGATACCTGGTCTTACAGTTGGTGAGGGCATGAATAGGGGCACTGAGGAGGAAGGAGGTGGGATGTTTAGTCCTGCAAGGCTGCTAAGGAAGAAGTATCTGATGGAACTACTTACATTTCTAAAGCTACGGAAAAGCCTTTAATACAGCTACTGTTGGATACATTATGAGAGAGTGCAATTTACCAACTAGGCAGGGACTTCAATTTAGTAAATAGTTCCTTGCCTATGTTAAATATTGAGACAGAATCTCCATTATACATTATGTGCCTGTATTTACAGTATCTTCATTTAATAATACAACTTCAATACAATTGGTATATCTTATAGATATGTGCAGGGCTGCTGAGAGAGGGGGGGGGGGTACTAATTACCCAGGCCCGGTCTTGCTGAAGGGGCACGGCCAGCGACGCAGCTACGTTTTGGGCGCCCCCCGCCGTTAGGGAGGGGCGCCCCCTGCCGCCCATTCAAACCCCCCAATCCCCCGCAGCCTTACCTTTCGCGCTGGTCCCGGCGGCTCCGTTCTTCTGCTGAGGACCACCACAAAATGGCCATCCCATACAGCAGACAGTTTCAGAGAACTGTGTGCTATATGGGGGCGGCCATTTTGTGGTGGTCCTCAGCAGAAGAACGGAGCCGCCGGGACCAGCGAAATAGGTAAGCCTGCGGGGGATGGGGGATTGGGGGGAGGTGTAACTATCGCACCGCAGCCCCCGGTGCCCCCATATGCACAGCACCCCCCCTGCGGTGGCGGGGGCTGCGGTGCTATAGTTACGCCAGTGGGCACGGCGGGGGCCCTGGTCCGACACCCCCTTTCTCCTCGGCCATCCCGGGCAGCAGCAGCACACACCTACAGCAGGCTCAGCATGACAGTCTTACTGACAGCAAGGTGTGGGGGGGGGGGATAATAACCCTCCCCCCCTCGACTTTACAGTGTTTTTCAACCTCCTTAAACATTTTGAGGGCGTGACCTAATCGCGGGAGGCGACCACGTTTTTAAACCAAATTTTACCAGGGCCCGGCATACTTCACGACTGCCCTGGGTATGTGTTCACCTATTATGACACACTTATCAGTCTTGAATTTGTGTATTAGTAGCAGAACATCTACTTTTTTATATAAAGGCAGAATACAGTAGTATATGGTTTTACTTATCTACATGAAACATCAGTGTTTGACAAGCAATAATCTACTGTATACATTGCCTGCTGTATATACTTCCATTCAATTACTGAGCTTTCATCACCCCTAAAGCTCACACTTCCCATAAATCCCAGAGATTTTTCTTAGCAGGAACTTCCAGTCATAACCTCCCATAACTAAACCACGAGATTTGTGTGCAATCAATCAATATAATGGTATTGTAAAGTTCAGGAACAGCGATAAAATATATGATGCATTCTGCAATTGTTGGCCAGTTGTATGTCCTAGTGGTTTGAGTGCTTGTTACGGTTATGTAGATTTCATTGGGGAGGAAAACGAATATGTGCTGAAATTTATGGAGCTTGGAATTCTGCCTGGATTACTTTGACCTGCTCTTCTTTACAACTTAACAACATCTCTGATTCCTGCTTGTACATTTGTGTGTGACTTTATAGTAACAATAATTAACAATGTCATAATGTAAACACCCAGAGAAGAAAATTGCTGAGCAATTTAAAATAGAGTAATATGCATGATTGTTGTTGCGTTTGGCAGACAATAATTGAAGGAATGCATTTAATCAGGCGTTGCATAATAATAATCACATGGTTTTTAATTCTCAAATTGTCCGTGTTTCTTTATGGAATGGTTGTAGCATGTGTCAGGGGCAAACGCAGGATTTCCAGAAGGGGGTTTCCAGAGGTGCGGAGCAAAGCACGTAGATGGACACTTAGGTGACCCAGTATATGCAGGGTCAGTTAAAGTATTATAGATAGACCAAATGTATATAAATAATAATAATAATAATAAAAAACTAATATATATATATATATATATATACATATATATATATATATATATATACATATACACACACACACACACACACATATATATATATATATATATATATATATATATATATATATATATATATATATATATATATATATAGAAAGGGGGGTACTGTTATTGCGCTACTGCTTGTATACAGTAATATGATCTTTTCACGGTAAATTGTGCTGTCTTCTTAGATCAGGTCTTCTTGGATTGTCCAAAAACAAATTAGTCCGTTTTGCGGATGGCTGCTTATTTCTCCTATTAAGACGTGTGTTGTGGCGTCTTAGGTGAATTCACTGGGAAAAGGGGGTGAGAAAATAGCGCTCTATAGTGTAATATGTTTCAAAACCAAATTGGATTTAAATAATATTGTGCGTACCGTGTAAAAATAATTATTGTGCTCATCAGATCTTTGTGGGTTTTTACCAGGATACTACCCGGATTGTGCAATTTTCTAGGATCCTCTTGGATGTCTCCCACAGGTTTTTCAGATCCCATGCAGGTTTAGGACCATATGTCCCACAGTGATAAGAGAGAAAACTCCAATTATAATTAAAAAAGGAGTTTATTTAAAGTGTATCAAAAGTGAAAGTGAACAAATAATATCTTACATGAATAAGATTGGTGCTGGAGTCAGAAACGGTTAGCCCTCAACGCGTTTCGTCTCTTATGCCATACGCAGATGGCTGGACTTCATCAGGAGAGTAATCTGATTACTTATATCCTATCCTATACGTGTCTAAGAAGCCAATACAGGCAGAATCGAAGATTATTATAAAATACACGTCTATAGGAATACAACCTCCAATAAAGTCGGACTGGACACAATCCCAGTGTGAAAAAATACTACTGCACCCACCCCCTACTGCCTACATTTTAAAGTCTATATCACTTAACATTTTTCAATCTTTATCCACTTTATTGTATGTATATATGTTGTAAGTCATAAAAAAATTTCTAACCTCTCTAATTTCACAATCTTTGGTGGGATATCCCATATCCTGATTATAGAGGATACCCCACTTTTTGAGTAATCAACTCCATAATTTACACATAAGAGATAGATCTCTAAATTTTCTCTGGTGTGCATCCGTACAACTACCTTTCTTCTTTTCTCTTCTTGTTTACTCAGAAAACCCCCCTTCGGGTGCTACTGGGTATAGTAAGGCATTGTTACAAGGACATTTTTATTATGGTAATTCCAAATCTGTATATTCCAGATACAGTAAATATGGGATGCAATGCAAATATATATGCATAACTTAGTTGTGAGGCTGCTCGTCCTACCCCCTGCCTCATGCGTTGACCATCTCTGCCTGCTTACATGCTGCTATCAAGCCACCTCCCACTTGCTGCACCTCATATTCCAGGTGTGTGCGGCCACAGACTGTTTTCTGAGTGCTGAGGCTGTGGCCAGGGGGTGGGGTGATGGCGGATAGTCACGCTGATGGGATTTCCCAGCATTCATGGGTGTTCCCATGTAAACACTAGGCGCTCCCATGGTAATCGGGCCGTGACATTGGTGCCAAGGGCGGGCAGCTGACATCACCAAATGTCAGCTGCCCGCCCACTTCCTCCTGAGGATGCATGCAAATCTAAGTGACCTGAGAGTCACTTAGATATGTGTGCACGTTCCACATCATGATGTGAGTGTACACCCACAGGCTGCGAATGGATGTTTATGCTAAACACACGCTGTGAGGGAGGGCGAGCGTACCACCATTTGCAGGACGGGTTCTGGTTGACTCGCAAGGGTGTGAATTCGCACCCGAGCGAATCAACCAGAATAAACCCCCATGTGCATTTATCACAGTAAAAAGTTTTTAATCCATATTTCATATCCATGTTATAACAAAGTGATGGGTCATGTACCAACCAAAAAGAGCAGTTAACACAACCACAGCAATCAGATACTATCTATTATATTCTAGAAGGTGCTAAATAAATAAGGAGTAGGTTTTGATTGGTTGCAACATCCCTTGTAAAATAGAACACCCATTTTAATAAATCCCCCCCCCCAGTTTCAATTAGCGAACATGTCAGATCCATGGGAGGCTCACAGAAAACAGTTGCTTATCTGCCTGCTTATTTGATAAAAGTCCTTGGTCTGCAAGGTAGTACAGTAGTTAACCATATCTATAGAAGTGGGCAAATATACCCTCAACTGAAAGGATGAGATAAAGAAATTATTCGAGCACCAGATTTTTTTAAGCATAAAGTGTTTTTTTTTTTTTTATTGTTGGGCATATTAGTTTTATCCTGTAAAATGTAATCCCTCTAATCCCTATAAGGCTCTGCTATGATTTGTGTATAGTGTACGTTTTTGTGATTGGGATTATATTTTCTGGTAGTTATACAGTTGATAGCTATTGTAATCAGAAAGCATGAATGTATGGAAGCAAATAACAGTTGACCATTTTCTCCCAAACACTGTAAAACGGAGGAAAATTTGTTCAAATTGGTTTTACAACGAAGGCCCTATTCTTCTTTATTCACCTTTCCAGCAGGTGCCATAAAAGCACTACACTCATCAATCATGTACCACAAAGTAACCAGTGCAGCTGCTCAGACCATTCCTAGGCGCTACAAATACTGTAGTAAATACACCAGCACTAAGACAGTTAGCCAATCAGTTTTACTTTAACTTTAGTTGTGTACCGTCCAATGAGATTAGGTACCTCTCATAGATCTGAGGGGCAGCAACTCTCCTGTGCCTCACTGGATCTAATTGCCTGGAATATTCCTGGAAGCTGTCACACATTATCTGAAACAACAAAAGTGGAGTTTGGCATTATAGATCTATTGCGGAGTGAACCACCCTACTGGTGTTTGATCCTCTGAAACCCATACTGTCGCTTGATAGCAATTAGAAAACTTTTTTTTTAAATATATGCTATAGAAGCATTATGGGAAAGGCTCAAGTTTGTCTTTAGTAATACATCTTGTGTCAGTATGCTGAAAAAAAATCCTTATAGACCTGTAGAAACTGAATCCTTACTGCCCCTCTGTTATAGGTATTACACATAGGGCCTTATACTAGTTCACTATGTCTGAAAAAATCCGTCTTAGATGGACAAAACCATGTGCACTGCAGGTGGGGCAGATGTTACTTGTGCAGAGAGAATTCGAATTGGGTGGGGTTTTACTTCAAAGTGAGATCTATATTGCAGTGTAAAGATAAAGCAGCCAGTATTTACCCTGCACAGAAACAAATAACTAACCCACATCTAATTCTCTCTGCACATGTTACATCTGCCCCCCTGCAGTGCACATGGCTTTGTCCATCTAAGAAGGATTTTGTCAGAAAGAGTGAACTAAAATAAGGCCCATATTTCACTCCTTGACATGGATACCGGTACGGGAAGCAAATCTTATACCACATGTTCCCGAATGCAGCATCATTTCTTGCTATTCCGTGAGCAGATTATATATGAGCTATAAGTCTTCATTTTGCTGTCAGCTTCCAGCCTTAAAAAAATGTCCAATCTGTGGTTTGTGATCTGAAACAGATGAACTTATTAAAACAGATGCTGACACATAGAAAACAAGCAAATGTGATCATTGTCTGTATAATTGCCATTAATATAAGGGATTTCATTACTTACCTGAAGCTATGAGATTTTAATAGATTGAAGGTGTGTCAGTGCATAAAAGGGGAGGAAGAGGAATAAGGGAAACAGATGAGCATTATACTCCCTTGAAGGCAAATTATAAATTAGAATGGAATTCCTAATTGTTGTCTTATTTCTCTAGCAGTTCTGCCAAACATAAATCAAATTTCAAAGGGTATAAAAAGTAGGTCTGTGTGTACTACACCATATTGTAATTATCATAAGCTTTTGAAGTGAGGAGTGAATACATACCCTTAGCTCTCTAAGGGTGAATGGGGCAGGTCCGGGAATTTGTCATGCAGTAAATCATCTAAAAGATTTACCCATAACATTTAATTAGAAGAACATTAGGTTAATCAGATAGGAACATAATGGAAATGTACATTTTTAATGAAGCTCGCCTCTTCAATTATCTTCCACAAACTTCTTAACAGAGTTACAGACCTTTTTCTACTGAAGCCGATGTAGTTTGTTTGCAATCAAAGCATGTTAATGAATTAGATGCAGTATTTTCAGAGTAGAGCTCAATGGGCCAAGTAGTGGTGTTGCTCAAGGCCCCTGTGCTCTGGTGCAATGTCGGAGCTGGGCCCCCTGGACATGAAGAAGCACAGTTTGTTTCTTAGTTATTAAATACTTTCTAGTTCTACGTACTGTACTCCATGTTCCACTGTTCAGTGATGTCATTGCTGAGTAAGCAAGCCTCGTGTATCTGCTAATCTAGCGATCCTGGGGTTTCCACAGTCTCAAAGAGAAGTTGGGTCCCATCCTTATACTAGGCGTACTATAGCCTCACAGCTTTTTGCACTCTTGTCAATGGTGTATCTATAATAGGGGAAGGGTATACAGTGCACATGGCCCCATTATTAAAGAAGTGTACAGGCTACCATCATAACCACTGGCATATCTGTAATGCAGCCCTTGCTGGCTTCTGTGCCAATGTAGACCGTAGAAACCAAGCTTTTGAACATACTGTAGTACATGTAGTACCTTCACTGCTACTGCTCATGCGCAAGGCCCAGAGTTTGTGAACATCGGGGACAAGGTGGCATTACCCAGTAATGTGTTCACTGGTTGTCATATTTTGGGGCCTATTTATTAATCAGTTCTGTCACTAAATGCAAAAATAAAGAAAGCGGGAGATGTTGAAGGCATCACCATATTTATGGCTACAGCAGTGTTCTCTATAGTTTTCTATGGTTACCAGTATTTAATACACAGTGACACCAAGCTCATAAACGTCAAATCTATCTTGTGATCCCTTTTACCCATATAGCAGCTTTTAATGCTTTGTGCATGCACAGCTGGAGAGCCACACAGCCACAGTAGCAGTGCGTCACATATATGACTACTTTTAAGTGGTCTCCAGGATGAGCTGTTATCAGAGCCCATGCCCAAATGGTATATAGACGTTTCTTTGTATAGATTGGAAGATGTAGTTTCCTTTGGTTTTATATCTTTTTCTTCTGACATATATGTTGCTACTTACAGTATAATGCTGTTTTGTTAGATATAGGCATTACTATAATAAAACATTCAAAGGAATAAATATGTGAGAATTTGTACATTTCCACTTCATGTGGCTGACCTTATCTCCACTACAAGATGATATACATAGTGTATGCAAAAATGTGCTCTGACCTTAGGTGCTTAGGCTTAATACAGTAGATGTTGAGAGGTCAGGATCTGCTAATTCATGGTTTTTGGAGCTGAGCTGTAATCCAATAGGTGGAGAGGCTGGGTTCTTGTACTTACCATCTCTTGCTACTCCTTAACCCTACCACATTGGTGCCTAGAAATACCCCCCCCCCCCCTTCCATACACACACAGAGACCCCAGCATACTTGTGATTGAGGTGCCGGCTGCCGGAATGCTGGCTTTAGCATCTCCAGTGATGTAGGGATTCCGGCTCCGGTGTTGTGGCTGCTGCTCAGGATTCCGGTGCCAGGATTTCGACCCCCGCAAAACGTATCATGTCTAAACAATGTGCAATTCTGCTTGTTAAGTCCCTTTATATTATATGTGGGCTACAGCCTGCCAGGAAAACTCTCTAAGTTTTCTACAATCATTGCAAGGCAAAATAGTTTCTGAAATTCACTCCTGAAAAAAAATAGATTTCTTTTGCCATTTATGATATTTTTTTATTTTAAAGGGTGAAAAGGAAGTAACCTTTTTTTTTGCTTAGGTTTAAAGAGTTGGCTCAAAGGATCCATCAATAAAAGAGAGCAAAGCCTTGTAGGAGAAAAAGCTTTTACTCAAGGAATATTGAGCTCTAATCATGACTGAGAGCTTTGCCACCACCTGACTTCCTGCCAGCTTTCTATTTCTTTCCCTTAAATTGCTCTCAGGGGATATAAGACCAGGTTGGTTCAATATCACAGACTTGTGTTAGAACATATCAACAAAGAGCTACATTTCAAGCAAATTAAATAATGTTTAGAAGAAGCCAGATCAGAATGTGCACTCACAAGTCGTGAGGTTGAGAATTACATTTAAATTGAAAAGGTATGTGGGTAGATGGTAGGAATTTACAGCTAATGTGCAGATTTATTAGGTAGCACAGCTTTCCAAGAGAATGCCCCTGACATTTAGTTAAAGTTGGGTCACTTGGAGGTTTCTGCAATATCAAAGTGTGCGTACTGTATGTCCTAGGTATCCTATTATGTGTTTGTAGAACCAATGATTTAAACAAAAAACATTTTAACCATACACTGTTTATTGATCGATAAAAGGCACGGTATTTCTTAGACATTCTAAGTTGTTTTTTTAGAAAAAAGTATTTGATTATTTGCTTTAATTGCTTAATCTACTCTAGACATAACTAAAAATTTTGGAAAGTACATTAAGAAAATATATTCAATAAGATGTTAGGCTCAGATCAGTATTTTATGTAAACCAAGTGAACAAGAACTATAACAACAAAATATTGTTGAAAAGGTCCAATACATAGGAGATCAGGGATGATCTGTATTGGTTGTTTCCATTGGGCTTTCACATATAATACCCCTTTCACATCGCACTTTTAAAACGGTATATTGCCGTTTTTTTTCCATTTTAAAACGTTTAAGGCTGCAATATGAAAGTGCCAAAGTTGATTTACCGGTTAAAGTTAACCGGTATTTCAACACGGTTAAATAGCAGAGTCCTACACGTTTTAAAGCCGGTTTTTTGGCAGTTTGAACAGCTCTATTTCAATGGCTTGAAACGTGTCCCTTGGGGGTTAAACGGGTTGAATGTTTGAATGGTATTAAATGATTTTTAAAACGTTTTCACCTGCAATGTGAAAGGTCTCAAGGCTCAGACCCGTTTTAAAGTCCCATTTAGGAATACCGTGTCATTACACATTTCTGCAATGTGAAAGCAGTTTAACTGTAGTCTTCATATATGTTGAATTCTACCCCATAGCAGATTGTGCCACCCGACATGGCTTCACAAGTATCACACATAACTTATTAAACATTCAGCAACATTGGTTGAGTTTATTTTTTTAAAGATATGGAAGGAAATTTACTAAGATGTGTAGTCTACTTCACATGTGATGTTGCTATAGGCAACCAATCAGAATCTACTTCTTATTTATTTAGCACCATCTGGAAGATAGTAGACAAGATCTGATTGGTTGCCCATAGCAACATCACATGTGAAGTAGAATACACCTCTTAGTAAATTTCCCCCACTGTATCTACAAATATTTCATTTACAGACTTGCAGAAGTGCTAAGAAAAATCATCAAATTGCTAGTAAATGAAACCCACTATTATGCAATCTGGGAGGGGCGAAACTGCTTGAAAGAAATGTGTCTATTTACCATATACGGCAGTCCAAAGGCCCATTTACCATTGATACATACATTATGTCCTGTTTTCAGTTTTTAACAGTTATCTTAAGTGCAGTTTAACATTATTGATGTTAGATTATGTAAACAGTACCATTTACATCATCTATAGATGGCATTAGTGACATGGTCCTCATTGCTGGCAATGGAGACCCAGCAGCAGCCTCTACAGGCATTGCGTAGTCTGGGTCAAAGGGCCATGTGAATACACTGAGTGGCTGTTGAGCATGCTAATCACAAAGCAGGCTTTTGCTAACAGAGCAAATCGGGGAAATCGCTGGGCAGGGGCAAAATTGCTCAGTGTGTATGCAATGAGTGATTTGCATGCCATCGATTTCAGAAATCATTGCTGTGTATGGACCTTAAGTGTCAGTCTCAATCCTTTCACTCGGGATTAAAGGACTACGACTCTAGGATCCCAGGATTCAGTTTGGGATTGGGAGTAAGAAAAAAAACTGGATAAAAGCCTCATTTGGGCATACTTTAAGTTTAAGTTTGGTCATTTAAATGTGTTTGCACAGCTTTTTCAGATTACGGGCCAGATTCTCTAAGCTTCAAAAGTGATAAAATAGAGAATGATAAACAGCCAGCCAATCAGCTCCTACCTGACATTTTTCAAACACAGTCTGTGACATGGCAGGTAGGAGCTGATTGGCTGGCTGTTTATCACTCTCCATTTTATCACTTTTGAAGCTTAAAGAATCTGGCCCAGTGACGTCTATGCAGAAGAACTTATCTGCTACTACTGTACCTTTATTTTACTATTAAGAATTTTTGCTTGTCATTGTAGCTTTAAATATAGTTTTTCTCCAACAATATTACTCAATCAATTGAATTCATTTATATTTTGCAGAGGTAAAATTCTGTTTTTAATCAAGTTGCGGAAATATATATGCGAGAATATGTGAATGTAACTCTTAATGAATTCATGCTGTTATCAGCTCCTTACCCATTACTTTACTGTAACACTGTATTGTGTTAAATGCGGTCTGTTCTCTTGACTTATTACATTTCATTTAAAATGTTTAATTACATCTTCCATAGGTACAAGATTGTAGCATGGTCCAGTTCCATGTGCGAGAATGTTATAATTGTAACATTAGAATCCAAATTATCTTCTCTATTTGCTGGCTGTAATTGTTTCCCATGTGGGGCTAAACTTATAATCATAACACCTCTGTTCTAAGCTGGAAACACAGTTATTATGGTTTGTGTTGTGATGTGAGAAACATTTTCTACAAAGTGGAGTGTGGTAAAAATATTTCGCAGATGCAGTGGGAGATAATAAATGTGCTAGTTTGTGAATAGATATGACAAGTGAAGAGCTTACAGATGTCACCCAATTACATGTATTTCTCTGTTTTCAACATTTATAACCTGACTATTAAACTGCTCTCATCACATTCTTCACAATATATAATGAAGGTGTGTTGTATAATAAAGGAAGGGGGGTCAATGTTTTGCTCAAGGAGGCAAGGTTAAGGGGGGCCCGTCAGATATATCAGTGTACCGGGCCCCAAGATTTCTGTTGCTGGCCCTGGGCATACTTTCAGAGGCGTAACTAATATTGTGGCGCCCCCCCCCGCCAAAAAATTACCTTACCCCTCCGCATGCCACCGCCGGCCCCGCATTCAGTCCGGCACCGCAGATAGCCTCCGGGCTCCGTCTCCTGCAGTAATGAAAAATGTCATGACAAAATGGCTGCCCCCGTACAGCAGACAGTTTTTTTAGGGATGTTAGAGGAGGCGGCGACCTCCTCTAGCATCCGTAAAAACTGTCTGCTATTAGGGGGCAGCCATTTTGTCGTGACATTTTTCATTACTGCAGGAGACGGTGCCCGGAGGCTATCTGCGGTGCCGGACTGAATGCGGTGGCGGCGGCATGCGGAGGGGTAAGGGGGGGTCTGACCAGAGTGCCCGGGCACCGGGGGCGCCCCGCTGGCACTTGCTCCCCCAAGCAGCCGTGGTGGCTGCCTTACGGTAGCTACGCCTCTGCATACTGGCCCTTATTCTGATCGGTGCGGCCCGATCAGAATATGCGGCCGCAACCGTGCAGGCGAATCCCCGCCTTCCATACGGATCGCCACCTGCCGTCCGTACGCGGATATGTGGCGATCCGCATGAAATTGGACGGGGATACGCCTCCTCCATGGTGGGAGCAGCCCCTGCATTCGATGGTCGCCGAACATCGAATGCAGGGCCGCACGCTCCACCAGGTCCCGCAACACAAGACCACACGGACACTTGTCCGTGTGAAATCATGTATGGGGGCGGGCAGCTGACATCCGGCGATGTCAGATGCCCGCCCCGTACCCACGCGTCACGGCCTCATTACCATGCATACGCCCCGCGTTTGCATGGGAACGCCCATGAAACGGGGGGCGTATGCATAGGGTAATGAGGCTAAGTAGCCCCTCACGCCCCTCTACGCCCCCTGTGCGGCGTATAAAGAATCCATGCGGCGAAATCTCCTGCACATGCGCAGAGTGACCTCTGCACATGCGCAGACGATAAACATCGGCGGGCCGTACGCAAGCGGGAATATCCGCACCGATCAGAATAAGGGCCACTGTACTTTCCTTTAAACTTTGCATGTTATTCACTTCACAAACACAGTGAAACCTCACTCACAGTGTATTGGAGATGCTGGGTTGCCACTTTAATTGCACAGAAATTAGTTTTAAACATGTAAAACTCAAACACTCATACACAGATATACATAGTTACATAGTTACATAGTAGGTAAGGCTGAAAAAAGACTTGCGTCTATCTAGTTCAACCTGGTATAGATATCCATTGCTGATTTGGTAGGTTCTGGTATTTTACAGACAAATTATATTTCTTATTTGTACCCATGGATGTTTTTCTCCAGTAAATGTTTGTCCAACTTTGCCTTGAACGCATTTAATGAGCCAGCCGTTACCACCTCTCTGGGAAGAGAGTTCCAGAGTTTGACTGTTCTGACCGTAAAGAAATTCTTTCTACTAGCTGAATGAAATCTTTTTTCGGTACTTGTTTCCTATCTGGGCGCCCACGATCAAAATCGCGGTGATCGGGGGTAAAAATCGCGGTCATCGCGGGCATCGCGGGTAAAATTGGATGGTCGCGATGCCCGCGATGACCGCGATGACCGCGATCACCGCGATTTTCCCATAGGGAACAATGTTAAAAAGGCTGATTGACCGCGATTTCACTGTTAAATGGCTCAATTGACCCGATTTGGCCATATTAACCCTGAATTAGGCCCAATTAACCCTTAAATGTCCCCCCCAATTTTTGACGCCACCCCACGATCGACGCCAACCCGAAGCGTGGCGAGCGCAGCGAGCCCGCGAGGGGCGGCGGTACGCGTCCTCCGACCTTTTCATGCCCTACTATCCACTAGGGCGTGGTGTGAGAATATAATAGTGTGGCGAGCGCAGCGAGCCACCGAGCCCGAAGCGTGGCGAGCGCAGCGAGCCCCGCGAGGGGACGCGGATACCTTCACTGTGAAGGCCGCGAGGGGACGCGCATAATTGTGAAGGTATCCGCGTCCCCTCGCGGGGCTCGCTGCGCTCGCCACGCTTCGGGCTCGGTGGCTCGCTGCGCTCGCCACACTATTATATTCTCACACCACGCCCTAGTGGATAGTAGGGCATGAAAAGGTCGGAGGACGCGTACCGCCGCCCCTCGCGGGCTCGCTGCGCTCGCCACGCTTCGGTTTGGCGTCGATCGTGGGGTGGCGTCAAAAATTGGGGGGGACATTTAAGGGTTAATGGGCTCTGTGGCCCATTTAACATTGATTCCTATGGCCAAATCGGGTGGATTGAGGCATTTAACAGTAAAATCGGGTCCATCGCGGCTTTTAACATTGATTCCTATGGGAAATCGTGAGCATCGCGTCGCGGGCATCGCGGGTACATTTATGGCCGGCCGCGACGCGACCGACACGATTTCCAAGTTTAACATTGGTTTCAATGGGAAATCGCGGGCATCGCGTCGGTCGCGTCGCGGCCATACATAAATGTACCCGCGATGCCCGCGACGGGCGCCCAGATAGGAAACAAGTACCCTTTTTTCTTCTAATCTATACTCATGCCCTCGCGTCCTAGATTCCTTTCTAGTAGAAAATAGGGTGTGTGACAGTTCCTTATATTGGCCCTTGATATACTTGTACATGTTGAGCATGTCCCCCCTTAAACGTCTCTTTTCTAATGTAAATAGTCCCAAATTGCTTAATCTCTCCCCGTAGCTTAAATTCTCCATTCCCCTAATAAGCTTTGTTGCTCGCCTTTGGACTTTTTCTAATTCCATGATGTCCTTTTTATAGTGTGGCGCCCAGAACTGTACTCCGTACTCTAGGTGAGGTCTCACCAATGCTTTATATAGTGGCATAATTACCCTTGAGTCCCTAGTTTCCATTCCCCTCTTAATACATGCCAGAATTTTGTTGGCCTTTTTTGTAGCTACATTACAATGGGCACTACATCCTAGATTGCTGTCTATTTGGACTCCTAGATCCTTTTCAAGTATGGAATTACCCAGTTCCTCTCCGCTAAGGTTGTAACTTGCACACTGGTTGTGTCTCCCAAGGTGCATAACCTTACATTTATCTACATTGAACCTCATCTTCCATTTTTTTGCCCACTCATCTAGAATTGCAAGATCATTTTGAAGCATGGTGACATCTTCTGGTGATTTTATGACTTTGCTAAGTTTTGTATCGTCCGCAAAGATGGATACATTGCTGAGTAACCCTATCCCAATATCGTTAATAAAATTGTTAAACAAAATTGGCCCCAAAACCGAACCCTGGGGCACTCCACTTAGTACTGGTATCATATCTGATACGGCACCATTCACAACCACTCTTTGTTCTCTATTACATAGCCAATTCCCTACCCATCTGCAGATATTTTCACCCAATCCTAGGTTCTCCATTTTATTAATCAATCTCTTGTGTGGGACAGTATCAAATGCTTTAGCGAAATCTAGGAAAATCACATCTACAGCATTTCCATTATCGAGGTTTTTGCTAACCTCTTCATAGAACCCTAGTAGATTAGTTTGGCATGAATGATTTTTCACGAACCCATGTTGGTTAGTACTGAGTAGACGGTGATGATCTAAATATTCCTGGATACCATCCCTTAAAAATTCTTCAAATAGTTTACCCACAATTGATGTTAAACTAACGGGTCTGTAATTAGCTGGATCTTCCTTTTTTCCTTTTTTGAATATTGGCACTACCTCTGCTATTCTCCAATCTTTTGGTACTATACCTGACGATAGTGACTTGCTAAAGATATAATGTAGGGGGGTAGCTAGTTCATCCCTTAATTCCATTAATACCCTCGGATGAATCCCATCTGGCCCTGGTGACTTATTTGTTTTGAAATTGCTTAGCCTCAGTATTATTTCCTTCGGCGTGAAATCCACAATGAGATCTGGCTTATTTGTCCCGTTTGTGGTAAATGTTCGTTCCACAGTCTGCTCTCCCTTAGTAAATACTGATGAGAAGAACTCATTTAACAGTTTTGCTTTTCCCTTGTCCTCAGTAACACTTTTTCCACTAGTATCAGTTAGTGGGCCTATGTTTTCCTTAATTAAACGTTTACTATTTATGTATTTAAAAAACTTCTTTGGGTTGGTTTTGCTTTCAGTGGCTATGCACTCTTCATATAATATTTTAGCTGCTTTGATTACCCCTTTACAAGTTTTGTTTGATTCTTTGTATTTTGCGAACGCCTCCTCATTCAAGTTATTTTTATAGAATTTAAAGGTTCTGGTTTTATTGTTGATAGCTGACCTTACTTCTTTGTCCAACCATGGTGGCTTTTTTTTGTTGAATTTACCTTTAGTTACTTTAGGAATGTATTCAATAGTTAGTGAATCAAGCACCTTTTTTAGAGTATCCCACATTTCCTCTGCATTCTTTCCCTCCATAACCGTTTCCCACCCAATTCCTGTTAGGGCTTCCCTGAATAATTCAAAGTTCGCTTTTCTGAAGTTTAGTATTTTTGCAGATCCTTTTTGATGTAATTTACTGAAGTTGATTTCCAGTGAAACCATATTGTGATCACTATTCCCTAATTGTTCAATTACTTTTGTGTTTGAAACTAAGTCTGTGTTATTTGTTAATACTAAGTCCAAGAGCGCCTCATCACGAGTTGGAGTTTCTACCGTTTGTGTAATAAACTGGTCTTTAAGTAAGCTTAAGAACTCATTGCTTCTTGCTGATTTACCTGTTTCGTTTTCCCAATCAATGTCGGGTAAATATACAAATGTTGCACTTCTAATTGATCTTTGCAAGATAGTAATGTAAATCCAAAAATATACAGGTAGGTTAATTGGAGCCCAACAAAAATTAACCCTAGAATGTCTGTATGTGCTTGAACATGTGGTAGGGAATATAGATTGTAAGCTCTACTGGGGCAGGGACTGATGTGAGTGTTCTATTAATCTCTGTAAAGTGCTGCAGAATATGTGTGTGCTATAGTAATAACTGGTAATTAATGATGATAATAATAATAATAATAATAATAATAAATGTAGTTCTGTCACTCCTAGTTGCTTTATTTGTGCAAAATATATTGAGCAAGACAATCACTTGTTGTAGCTGTGTCATTCTTGACCTGCCACACAGAGATTTGCCACAATGTGAGTTACAGTGTATGAGGACAAATCTGTATAGAGATGATAATTACTAACAAAGGCATACATAAATGGGAGCAGGACAAGAGCCAAGAGCATGTACAGGATAAAGAATCGATAATTTCATACAAGAACCAACACAAACGGAGAACAAGGAGCACATATATGCATATAAAGAGGTTGCAGGACAAATATAATTGTACAGAATGTCCAAGTACTGATTGAAGGCTTATATGACGAGTTTACAGTTTATAGTGATGCAGACTTTCGGGAAATTAGAAAATGATCTACACTTGACCTTGTAAGCGGTGCAGTAGCACATTGCAAACGAAGAAGAACAAGTACTGCCTACACAAGAACTTGTTGACTGAAGTGTTATTAAGAATGAGTCAGTCTCACACTAGAGGAGGTCTAGGGTTTAAGACCAAGCAACTCATGATAAATGATAAACTTAGTGTTTTTTTGTTTCTTATACAGTATGTCTTTTATTTTTAAGAATAAAGTGTACATTAATAATTGATAAACCCCATACAGTGTTTTCTTATAGTCTACCGCTTGGGAACAGTAGAGAAATTGAAGATGATGAAGAGTAACTCACATTACTTCTATATACAGTATATCAAATAGTTGACAAACATTTGAGGCCTTTGTTCAACTTTTCATGTTGGTATGATTATTTTCTGAATACAATAAACTAGATATACAGTATGGAATTTTGACTATGTTATAATTATTTTTCTTCTCAAGGAATGTCCTCAGCTTCTTCAGACTGAGAAGATCCTGATTCCTGTTGAAGTTGTCAAACCTATCACACTAAAAGCAAAGAATTTGCCGCAACCCCAGTCAGGCCAGAAAGGTTACGAGTGTATTCTGCATATCCAGGGAAATGAGCAGAGAGTTCCAGCTCTAAGGTTCAACAGCTCCAGTGTTCAGTGCCAAAACACCTCTGTAAGTGTATTTATTGTCTGTTTTGTAAGTATATTTGTTCTATAAGTCATCCCTATACTGCATTTGTTTGATTTTGTTCTGCACTTTTTTTTATTATATTTGCAAATAACATATATATAAAATGTCTCCTGGAAGATTATTCCATGAATCTATCATCTGTTGTGTAAAGAAATGCAACAAAATATAGTGTGTGTGTGTGTATATATATATATATTTGCGCATGCGTATTTCTACGAGTGTGCAAACCCCGGCTTTGAACGGCCTCGTCGATTTAGAATGTCGCCGGGCCGTTCACAGCGGGTGGGGATGGAGGGATGGGGGCAAGTAACAAGTAACGTGAGACAATAAGAATCACCCCCTATGTCCTTTGCCAGGATTTTCAGGGAGTTCAAGAGAAATCATGAATGACATTGTATCATTTGCAGTGTCATCGAGTGTGTACCTAGCATTAGCAAGCAATGAGTACAATTAAATGAAAACATATGGGAGGCGTGGCTATGATGGACATCTAGAACCAGCTACTTGCTGTAGCTCTCCACTTCATTTCTCCTGTACACATATCCTGAATATCCTGAGTGTGCTCACCTGCTTCAAAAGGCCCACAGAGGTGAGGGACAACTGCTGGCACACTTTTGACTGCCTGCGGGGGGTCCGGCTCGAGTGGCTTGCCCAGAGGAGATGCTGAATACCACACCACGCTGACCTGTAATGCGCTATCTTGGAGCTGGAAGCCGCTGGGTGCCTGCACACATTGCAGTGCTGCGCGCTCAATCCTACTGCTGCGGCTTCTCACACTGCCGCCGGGAGATACTTGTCGCTGTGCCCTCCTGACCGGGACCCTTCTTTGGTGTCTGCCTACACTAAGGTACTGCTCGCCTGCTCCTCCAGCCATGATTCCTCACGCCGCCGCTGGGAGACTCCTTGTTGCTGTGTCCTCCTGTCTGGGACCCTTCTCTGGCGGCAGCACGCACTGAGGTGCTGCGCGCCCACTCCTCCTGCTGTGCCATTTTACATTGTGGCCGGGAGACACCATGTCGCTGTGCCCTCCTGTCCCTTCTTCACTCTCAGGGACGAAAAAAGCGGCTGAGGTCCTTCTGGCCTTCTCTGAAGTCCTGCCCCACCTGGCTCTCCACGTTGGTGGCCCTCTGCACTGCCGCTCCATAATGACCCAGTCTACTACAGAGCTTGGCCATATCCAGGTACCATGAATCGGCATAGCCCAACTGGGTGTCACTTTGGGGAGGGAGAAGCCACGGCCATCTTGGACAGTGCGGAGCTACATTAGCAGGTGCCATCTCCTGATCCCAGTGTACATAGGCCAGCAGCACTGATAACCTGCACGGCGCTGCGGGAGAGTCTGAGGCCATCTTGGCATATAAGTTACTGCCTTATAAAAAAGAGCCTCCATTCACCTCCTGTTTACACCTGCCCAGGGATTTCTACTCCTTATCTAATACTCTGTTAACAGGGCGATTTACCCCTACATCTGTCCTTATACCTCTGTAGATGCCTGTCTGTGACAGCAGACTACACAAACTGTCAGGATACTATATTCAGGAATTCTTGCCAATTTACAACCTCCTGATCGTCTCCTGTGTGTCCTTGGTGGTGTGCTAGCCGCCGCCATCTTTCACCGTGCCTACCCTAATACTGACGGTTTATCTTCGTGGTAGTTCTATAAATCCTGCTGCGTGTGTTGTTTCCTTGTGAACATGGAATCTTCTGTGCAGCTGATACTGAGAGCAGTCAATGCCTCTTCTACTAGACTTCTTCACCGGTTGGATGATATACGGGGAGATACCCTATAATATGCCTGCCCTATTGAGTGATGTGATGCAGATGCTGTGGAAGATATGACTGTGCTTATTGAACCTCTGGAAAATAGAAGGAGGAAGACAGAGAATGGAGGGATAATAGATAGCAAAAGAATGTGGGGCAGGGAAGAGTGATGATTTAAGAGAAGATATTAGAACCTGGAAAGAAATGAGAGTTATTCAGAGCTCATCGCTGTTGTGCAGAGGCACAAGGCAATCGATGAGCGAACAATCGTGCATGCGTACAGATCGTCATGATGCGCATATGTGTGGCCAAACAACATCAAAAATCAGCGATTACTTTTTCACAATCCCCTCACAATTTAATTGACAAGAAGCTGGCTTTTTTGGGTGGTAACTGGCCATTTTTTGGGAGTGTCTGGAAACAAGCAGACGTCACAAACCTTCAAAAAGGATCTGTGACATCAACAAAATTCTGTTGCAGACTTGTGGAAGGGCCAAAGTTACGCACACTTGCACAGACTGGGAAATGCAGTTGATGGTGATGGAGTTGTGTACGGATTTGCAGTTGCCCTGGGATCGGCAATCATTTGCAGACTTGTACAGGGCGGGTTTTCACTTTGTCTGAGCAGTGACTATCTGATCACTGACCTCTGCAGATTCACACAGCAGTAACCAGGTGCGAATCAGTCCCAATATACAGTAAGCGGGATAGTGCCCAGACTGCACTTGAAAATTGGCAGAGAAATGTAGAAATGAAATGCTTCATTTTAGCTGCAAAACTATAATATCTTTTATCTGATTAACCCATATGTTTCTTTTAATTCAATTATAAACTGTGTTTGCATTAGCAAAATGCAGCTCTCCTTTAGGACAGCTTTAAGGCAGTTTTTATGGTCATCACGCATGTTAATCACAATGCGTTATTTGTTTTTTAACACTTTTATAATTAGAACATTCATGTAATTCTCTTTTCACAGCTGTTAAAATGTAAAAAAAAATTAAAATGATATTAAAAATGGTTAATATTTATCCTATTATAGTAAACACATTATAACAATAGATATCGCTAAGGGTTATGATGTGATACAAATGATGATAAGAGAAAATAAAATCCACAGTTACATTCTAGGTTATTGGACTGTGAACATCATGTGAAAATTCATAAGGGTTTATGGTTTGCAAAATTAAGTACAAATGACATTCTCTTCATAGCACAGCCTGCGGGCATAAAGAATAGTAATACGAGTAAGATGATTATCCTCTGCTGGTTATTCTACAAGTGAACAGCTTACTGTTGTTTTATTGACTATATGATTAGTTTGTGAAGTTATTTGAATCCTAATAATTCAGTAGTTACTGGTTTATTGCTGATCATCTCCTTACACCTGAATGCTACTTCTAACATCTACCACTAGATTTGGGACATGGTGAAATACAATGATGTAGATGTTATAGGCAACTGAAGTTGAAAAACATTAACATATAACAAGATCTCTGACATTTATATTTCTGTCCACATTTGTTGTTTTTTTTTTTTTTTCTTGTACAGATTATCTAAGGAATAAGTTACTTACATGAGATGCTAAATATATGTTGGTATGGTTTTCATACACAGACATATTCTTTAACACTTTATTTACTAGGCAATACTAAAACAAGCACATAGGATAAAACATCCAAGTATTAAAAGTGGATATCAAAAATAACCAGTAACCTGGTTTACAGTACAAAGGGCATCTAAGATGGACCTAACAAAACTGTTCAGAGCTGTACCGATTTTCTTCAGAAGTAGTGAATCATAGAGTGGCAATCCACAAGGAGGGTGGAACTAGGATAGAGAGGGGAACAGGTGGTAAATCCACACTGGAAGAACCCTGGTGGGTGAAAACATTTTTTGAAAAAATTGGGGGTGCACTTGAAATGAAAGGAAAAAAAGGATTTTTTTTGTATAATGCTTGACATAAACTCCATTTTTGTAAACATGCTAGATCCAAGGAATGGATCTGCAGGCCTGGAGCGAGGAGGCAAAAGGTTGTTTCCAGCCTGCTGTGATTTAGCAAGTGGCGGTTTGGTGATGAAGTGGGTAGAAGATACAATCTAGGAGACAGTAATACCCATAAGAGAGTAATCAAGTTTCTGATGTTTGCCCAAAATAGGTGATACGTGGGACATTGCCAGCACATTTTAATAAATGAGCCTTCCAATGTGCAATTCCATCAACAAGCACTGGGTATACTAGGGTACATATTATGAAGATGAATGGGAACATAGTACCATTGATAAAGTAATTTGCATGTGTTTTCCTTAATACACACTCAAATGGAGCTAGAGACTGCATGAGTGTGGATTTCCTCCCGTCATCCAAGATCTGCCCTAAATCATCTTCCTAAACAGATTTGTGATGGTCTTTAAGATCATAAAATGGGGTCTGCAGTGCAGACTATATTATGCAAACAAGGCCCCAGTGGAAGCTTATTGTAGGGAGAAAGATTCACAGGTAGAAATGGATGACATACATTTTTACTGGCAAATGCTGTGATACAGAATATTATGATAGGCTATTTCATTTGACAGTTTTCTAGTTTAAAAGTTAGATAAACAGCAAACACTTTACTTTTTGAACTTATGTCAATATAGTCAAGTTGCTTCAAAGCTATCATTGTATATGGGAAACTGCGGAATTGAGAAACCTTAAGATTGGAATGAGGAATGAATTGATGTGATTTACATCCTAGCTAAAAAAAAATGAATTTCGATCATCAATGGAATAGTTTAGATTAATGACCACTTATGTCTTCTTTTGTCCATTTGAGAACACGAGAAGCATTTAGAATAAGATATCAGCTTACTTAGAAGATGTAACACTCATACTTTCATATTTATGCTAGAATAATAATATGACAAATTATTCTTTAAGAGGCCATTTCAAAAATATTTTTGTCTAGGGGTAATTAAGAAGCATTGTATAACATATACTACATATATACAATGCATAACAGGCACCAAACTGCCTTCAAAAGATTAGCTCCAGGTGAAATACTGATGCTCACACCCTTTGGTCACACTTAACACACCAGACACACGCATAAACTAAACATAAGAAAGCTATCTATTTTAGTTCTGCTATCATCCCAGTGGAGGAAAAGGTTTCAACCTAGCAAAAGTTTTCAGATATAGCAATACAGCAATGTTACTGTAAGCACTGACAAGCTCATACTATGGAGAATAAGGTGCGACATGCACAGAACAGGACTTGAGATTTGGGGGTTATTCTGTTTGACTCTGAAGGCTGCAAATTCGCAAGTCCATCAATCCCCGCCCGGCGAATGCCCGGCAGCCCGACCCCCCCCCCCGCGCAGAGTGTGTCCCCACGCATAGGCTGCGAATGGATGTCGGGGATCATCGAAAGATGTGGAAGGTGCACGCATATAAAAGTGACTTTCAAGTCACTTACATATGCGTGCACGCTGGGTCAGAAATGAGCGGGCAGCTGACATCCGGTGATGTCAGCTGACCGCCCCCACGTCACAACCTCATTAACATGAGAATGCCCAGATTTCTCATGGGAACGTCCATAAAAAGCTGGGCATTCCCATATGGTAACAGAATGTTCGCCGTGGGTGCAGACACCCTAAGTCTGCACATGCGCAGAAATGCACGGAGGACCGAATGAACCAGAATAAGGCCCTTAGAGTGGGCTTAGCTGATGGACATATTTCAGGTAAATATTGGTTAAATCTGGATTCTGCAAGTTTTGCTATCTATCACAGAAATCGAAATACTCTACCAATCATACAATCTCATTGTGACCTTTATTTAATTTCAGTTCTGATTTCAAATGTCATCTGAAGGCTATTTTCTCCTCTATGTAATCATATCTTCTTTGTGCTACACATGGTGAATGCAGCATAATTGAATAAGAAATAAATGTGTAATTAGACATAACACAAGAATGGTGGGGAGATCATGGTACCCTGGCTGATGGGAGAGACTGAAGAAATTGTTTTTCTATAACTCATTTTAGTTTACTTTGTGCAGTAGACTTCAAAGAATGAATGAATAATTAGCTTTAGAAGAAAACACACATTCTCGGTGAAATAAAAATAGGTTACAGTACTGTAGTTCATATGTCACACGTCATATACAGTAAAGCTGTGTACACATGGTGAGATGTTGTGTTCAATTTCAAATGGACATCAAATGGTTTTCAGCCTCATTCGATCCTGATTTGATCCCGATGCGCGCTCCCATTTAGTGTAAATTGAACAGTGAAATAGTCTGTGCAGACAAGACTATATAGTACAGATCTGTACTATATAGTCCAAATCGAATGCATTTTGCTTGCCTTTCAATTCGATCCCGTATCCAATCGAATCGGGATTGAAACACAAGTAACATCGCACCGTGTGTACGCAGAATAAGATGATTTTTACTAAATGCATGTACTATATTTATTTATTAACAGTTTCTTATATAGCGCATACAGATTCCACAGCGCTTTACAGAGTATAGTTGACCATTCACATCAGTGCCTGCCCCAGTGGAGCTTGCAGTCTATATTCCCTACCACATGTACACAAACACAGACATTCTAGGGTTAATTTTAGTTGGGATCAGCCTACCAGTATATTTTTGGATTGTGGGAGGAAACTGGAGTACCCGGAGGAAACCCACGCAAGTACAGGGAGAATATACAAACTCCGCACAGTTAGAGCCATGGTGGGGCATCGAACCCATGACCTCAGTGCTGTGAGGCAGTAATGCTAACCATTACACCATCCAAACTATACATAACTAATAACAATCATGTGGTGTTATCAGTATAAATATTTATTTTTAATATCTAATACATATACAGTTTATTATTTATAACTAGCATATTGTATGTTTTTTTGAACAAACTATCTTGCCCTAAATCTGCATATTGTATGTACTGTATGTCTATAGATATAATCAGAGATTGGATCTCATCCAATTCTCACCAGTATGCTATTTGTTCTGTACTAAGTTCTCTCCTGAATGTCTTCAACAGTTGTACCTCCTGAAAAGTGTTGCTTGTTACATGAATAATTTTCTAATATAAAGAGGCAGCTGGCAGCAGGTTCCCTGTGCTAGCCTCAGTGAGCATTAAAAGCAAGATCTCAGGCTGAGAGCAGGTTATGTATGGCTCCCTTCAAAATCAGCAAAGCTACAGTCACTGCTTACATTGTTTTATCTTTTGAGGCTTCATAGAACTAATGGTAGAGAGAAATTCATATTTTTTTTTTCCTTTGTGGTTTGGGCTACTGTATAATGGTAAATAAATAGAATATTGGTAATATGCTACACTAATACAGTATGTTTACAGTTTACGTATATGAATAACCAACATCAGTAGTTGTTGTATGTATATATATATACCGTATATACCACTTCCACCAGCCATACAGATTAATGCTTGGTGTACCTTCATTTATTGGCATTTACAGATCATTCTTCAACTTTTCCTAAATGTACATACCGGTATATATTTATTTGCTTTTTTTGCTACATTTTTATACAAGCTGGCAAATTTGCTCATTTAAGTTTATTTGTTCTGCTTTATTTGCTTAGGTAGAGTTGTTGCCCTTAGATACTTTCTGTATTAAACTGTGTCTCCTTTAGCATGGGCTGATTGTCTTGCCAGTTTGTGTTGCATATCTTATGAGAAATCACTATAGAGAGGCCCAGAAGGTTGTTACACACATACATACCTACTGTATGCAGACATGTGATCTGTCACCAACCGGCACCTGGAGAGAGTGGAATGGGCAGGGGCAGAGGAGGGAAGTGGCAGTCATTTCTAACATAGGCCAAGTACAGTATTGACATGTTTATGCAACAGATGCTGACCATTTTGAGCCTAGCTTCTATGGTTTCCAATCCAAAGTTCTGTACGTAAGCTGTGAATTGGGCAGTATTTTAGCCTTTTCTGTTTTTGACCAGAAGAACTTACATAGCTTGTGTATGTCTTCTGGGTTGAAATATTTCCTTCTCCGGGGCTATTATGGCTTTGCAATGACTGAACTAAACAACATAGCAGCAAGTAATGGCAGCCCTCCAGCAAGACTAGTGTGCACACTCCTTGTCATTAGATGTACATGAGTTTCCGTTGCTCCTGTACAGCCCAGTAATTGTATTAGATGCCATTTCTTTTTAAAGGCTTTTACTCCAAGGCCAATATTTCTTAGATTTATGATTATCTGCTCAACAAGTGTTCACCCTTAAACATAAAGGAAAACAAAAAAAATGCATTTATTTGTTACCAAATTTCTTTACAAATTAACCATGTCCTGCATGTTTCCTTTATTATACTGATTCTACTTTAGTCTAAACAATAGCAAAGTATATTTTGTATACATGTTCTGTCAATATTACCTTATAGAAATTGCTGACAATAAGGAATAGAATACAAGGCCTGATGATTCAGATGTGGTTGTAATGCCGTTGCAGCAGCAATTCTTGTCAATGACAGAACTGCAAGGCATCACAAGTGTAGCAGCAGCCTGCAAGTGAACAGAGATCCCCACCGACGTCATCGCAATGCAGTGCATATGCATTTAACATCAATTCCCTGAGTGTCTTCGTGACTGAGCAGGATGGGCACAGGAGCTGCAATGTTGGCTTCATGTTTTATGCGTACGATATCAAGTTGCACGCTGAGACATTTTCCAAAAAGGCTTACAGCCTACCTGTGTTTTTGCAGGCATTCCCTATTATCACTTCCAAATAGTCTATTCCTGTCAATCCCTTTGTTACTGTGAGTGACATTACATAGGTTTCTTGGCAAGTGTTCCCTGCAGCCATTATACATTTGCAATCTACCGATACTCGCTCAGTTGCTACAACATAAAAGTTATGACAACATCTTAATCAGGCTCACTGTGCGCTGAAAATTGCCTGTTGACTTCTACTTAAAGTAAGCACTCTAGTCAGTCCTTTGATTAGTCTATTATGTATAGTAATGTTCAACTTTACCCAGTAATGTTGGATCAGCCGGTAGGATCAATGAGACTATTACATTATATTGATTTAACTACTTTATCAAAATCAAACTTCTGAACATTTCATATTCTGATCATTGTTCAAAAAAAATAAACTTTTGCAGATTTATTATCTTTTTTTTTGATAAATTTACTGACTTTATTATCCATGTACTGTATATAACAGAGATGTTGTGGAGACATACAAAGTACCATATATATTGTGTATAGCCAGAGATGTAAGTTTATCCCAGTTGCCTGGAGGCAAGATGATGTTTGGTACCCCCGCCCCCCTCCATAAAAAAAAGTGTGTGTGTGTATGTAATGGGAGGTGGGTAAGGGTAAGACTCATGACATTCAAGTGTAAGATTTCCAACAGAGCTTTGCTGGAAGAGCAGTGGTCACACTCAGATCCTGCTGTGAACCACACAGGTGCTGCTATACACGCAGGTGCCCCTTTAGGGCTTGGAGCCCGGAGGCAGCAATTCCATTGCCTCTGGAAGTTACACCCACGTGTACAGCAACATTTTTATTATTTATTGTCATTTATTTCACAGCACTTTATAGAGAATATTTCAGCTATTCACATCAGTCCCTGTTACAATGGAGCTTACAATCTATTGTCTTTATCATATGGACACACATACATACTTGGGTTGATTACTGTATGCAACAAATTTTAGTCGTCAAAATATTCATGCCATTTATAGTTGCTACTGTAAGTGTTTTTTTAATACCGGAATCCTGAGACCAAGTGGGATGCCAGGCGAACTCAGAATTTTGTTTTAAAAGGGCGGTCATTTATAAGACATACAGTAGTTTTGCCATGTATACGATTGTTAAAAACCCTGCAAGTTCGGTCTGCATTTTGCACAGTTGCTGGATTCGCACTGCATTACATTCAGCCCTATATGTCTTGCACAGTATGCAGTTCTATACACAATGGTGTCAAATTCAGGCCAGTCCTCCAATTCTTACCACTGACGCCCTTGCCGGACCTGTGTTCTAAAAGGAATTTAATTTATACTATTCGGCAGCATCCTTAACCCTTAATGAAAAATAAATGTATTTCCTGGATCGCTCAATTCCAAATTTCCATTTTCTTCTCTCCTTAGTATTACTACGAAGGAATGGAGATTGATAGTCTCCCGGTGGAGCTGACCGTGGTATGGAACGGGGATTTCAGCATTGACAATCCAGCTCTGAACAAAGGTAAAGTGGAACTTTGGTTTGGGCTAGAAAACAGTTTCCATGGCAACATCACTTAACTACTGTTAAGTATCATAGGCCTAACCTTTTCAGTACTCTTTTTTTTATATCTCTCAATGAAACTGAATCACGCCACAGTCACAAATTTCCATATAGTTTATTTTCTGTGACTACTGTTAGTATATGCACAAACCATCAAAACAAGAAATGGATGTTAACACTTTTGTGATGTGCTATAAACTAAAAGTATTTCTATGTACCAGGAAAGTGCAGGATGCCAGCCTAGTAGCAGAGTTGCTATATTGTTACCTATATGGATGGCTTCTTGAAATACAGTACTGTAGTTGTATTTATTTATTTATTTGTTGCCTTTTGAGAGGTCTCCATTTTTAAGTGGAGCTATCCTACTGTACTAAAACGTACACATAGAAGTAATGCACTGTACATTGGTAAGAGTTCCGTTATTTCTCCCATATTTATCACCGGCATCTATCTTGGTCTCACATCTAACGTGTGTTTCTTTGCCCCTAGTGCATCTGTACAAGTGTGGTGCTAAGAGGCCTAGCTGTGGCTTATGCCTTAAGGCTGATGCAGATTTTGAATGTGGCTGGTGTGTGGGAGAAGGCAAATGTACTCTCAAGCATCACTGCTTACCTCCAGAAAACCCCTGGCTTGAGCTATCAGGAACTCATGCAAAGTGCGCAAATCCCAGGATAACCCAGGTAAGTAAGGCACGGTTCTCATTCACGCTGCAATCGCCTAGATACAATCTCCAGCATTACTGATGATTTCCCTGATGGCTCAAAGTGTACATTAAATGTGCTGTGAATCTATTTTAAAAAGGTACAAGTGTTTAGATATGTTCTCTGCGCCATTAGAATGGAAGCAATCTTAAATTGATACGCTATATATATATTCTGCAACTAACAGAAGGCCTGGATAATACATTGGTGTTTTTTATTAGCCTCTCGCTAAAAGAAATACTGTGCACACAGCAAAGGAGTGAGAGGAGAGAAATATAATCAGCTAAGGTTATTTACTGATGACTACATTTATATCGGCACTGAAATTAGAGGACTATAAAATTGCCTAGATGCAAAATACTTCCCGTTCATGACAAGCAAAGCTAAAACATTATGCTGCTCTTAGCAGCGGGTGTAAAGTCTGACAGCTTGTTATGATCCATTGTATTTATTTCTATGCTATAGCGCTGCTGCAGTCTTGTAGCTGGTAGACGCCTACTCCATGTATTTCATCAACTCTGTGTTTTAACTGTGATTCACTTCTCAATTAAATAACACGACTGCACATATAATCTTACTTTTTTTTTCTGATTTCCAGTAATAATTGTAATTTATTCTTACATAGCTTTGACTACCCATTGCATTCTATATGTATCCAGTGAGTCACTATGCTACTTGCAAGGAAATATTTGTATAGTACATGTGACAAAAGAAAATTACATTTATTTGCATTGGTGGCACACTGTAATTTGACTCTGTTTATAATACTTACTATAGACTAGTTCTCTCTTTTTGTTGCGAATGTATTTTTTAAGCACGTTCATTTTCAAGTCATGGAGAAAACCTCAGATTTCCAGTTGGCACTCACTAGGTGTGATGCATATTGTATTTATAAATCACACATTTTATTATAGACATGTGGCCACGTGACATTGTGAAAAATGTTGCTTTTGTAACTCAGTTGTTTCAGACGGCTGTTGTTCTCTCCCATACTGTTACTGTCCCTAAACAACCCCCACCCAGAAGTAGGGCTACAATAATGTGATTTGCTCTGGATCCCACCAGGTAAGTGGGTGAGATCTGTGAAGATGGTCTATTCCCGAGAAATCTCATGAACTCTCCAAAAATTCCTGAGACACCTGGACACTACGGGCCACATGTATCAAGCCTTGAAAAAGCTTTAAAATGGAAAGTGATAAACCACCAGCCAATCAGCTCTAAATTGCCATTTTTCAAACCATCCTGTAATATGGCAGTTAAGAACTGATTGGTTGGTGGTTTACCACTCTCTTTTTCAAGGCTTGATACATCTGACCCTCCATGAAAGTAGGCAAATACAGTATGCTATAGACCAAAGTAACGAATACAGTTTGTACACTGTGAACCATAAGATAGAAATCATGGTCACCAATAAAGGGCATTCCAGTTCCCCACAAAGCACCTCTGGAACAGCCATAAAGCCATTTACAGTACCTCCTGCATATACTGACAGTTTCTTAGAAAATGATTGAATATTGCTCACCATAATAAGCAGTATTGTGCGCAGCTGACCTATGCAGCATTATTGTGGGGTATAACATTGCCACTAATAACACAATGATCAATGCTATGTACACTTGTATATTCTAACTGAACCTGTAAATGACATTCATGACACTTTAGCTTAAAGCTCCGTACATACTGAGCGATTGGTTGCTGAGCGATATATTGCTCAGCGACCAAATTGCTGAGTGTCCCGTTTTCATCAGCGACCACCGGTCACTGCAGGGCTGGTCGTGGGAGCTCCTGGCGACTCATACTCACAGGGATATGGTCTTAAGTCAGCCACAGTGCCGCAAGATGATGCATTTACACATTTGAACTTATTAACAGTTTCTTATATAGCGCACACATTTTCCACAGCACTTTACAGAGAATCGTTGAACATTCACATCAGTCTCTGCCCCAGTGGAGCTTACAATCGATATTCCCTATCAGATGTACACGCACACACACACACACACACACACATTCAAGGGTTAATTTTTGTTGGAAGCCAATTGACCTATCAGTATATTTTTGGATTGTGGGAGGAAACCGGAGTACCTGGAGTAAACCCACCCAAACAAGAGGAGAATATACAAACAGTTAGGGCCATTGGGGGTATCGAACCCATGACCTCAGTGCTGTGAGGCAGTAATGCTAACCATTACACCATCCGTGATGCGCAAAACTGTTGCGTAATCCATGTTTCTGCAGTCCATTTAGTGGCTGGATGTAATATAGTCCAAGTTCACCGAAGGACGTTTTTAAAGAAGTAATCTTTTACAAAGCATGGTTTTGTCTTGCAAATTATTGCCATTATGAAAAACAAGTTTGTTGGCATTCCACAAGTACGGCAAACTCATACCGCATTACATGCTTCTGTAAATATGCATACAGTATATATCAATCTGCTTATAAACTTCTCATCACACAATGAATGCCCTTCCTCCCTGTGCAAGGTAAACCTTTGAAACCATAACTACAATGAAATAATGTTACTGAGACTTAAGGCCCATACAGACACTACGATGATTCCTCAATGATGATGAACGACCCCATTATAAATCACCTCCTGAACAACTCAGAACGACTTCGTTCAGGGTCGTTCAGGAGGTGAATCTTTCAACATCGTCTAGTGTTTATGCTGTGAATGATGGACGACTACCAACGATGCGCGTACCCGTGGGTCGTTAAAGACCATAGCCATCGTCCATGCATGCAGGTCAATTTGGCTATGGTCGTTAACAATGTTTGTTTTTTCAATAGAAAAAGGACCTGCATCGTTTGTGGTCGTTTCTCATCTGTCGTGCACCAGCGATCACTGCAATGCTGAGGTCTTTCATTTTCACTTCAAGGGTGAAAATGAACGATGGTAGTTAAGATGTGACACATCGTAGTGTCTGTATGGGCCTTAAAGGGAAAGGAAGGTCAGCTGTATTTAATATATACATTGACTAACCTATTTAAAAATATGATTTAAATAACTGATATAATAAAAAAAGATAAAATATGGTGGTGCAGATAGAACAACCCCACAGTGAATGATCGCCAATTGCACACTGAGCTTTCCACAACCAAGGTACCCACCTCCCACCACAATGACACAAAATGAGGCCCACCTGGACTGGTGATGCAGATGACCCCAGTAGTGTAGAATCAGCCTAAGCCATGTAGTGGCGAGTACGGCACCTCTAGCTCCAAAGACATGGCAACTGCAAGGGTTCATAAAAGCCAACACAAAGCAATTCAAACAAGGGGGGTAAACAGCTGATCAGGAAATTCTTCATAAGATATGCTAAAGCAATTCTGAAAATGGCCCTGAAATCCCACACTACCTACATACTGAGGTCACTTTTTGGCCCTTATTCTGGTTCATTCGATTGGATGCGAATTCGCACGGGGACCAATGTTTTGCATATGCGTTTGTGCAGCAGCATTTCTGCGCATGTGTGTGTGCTGGGTGCGTGTGAACTTAGCGAAAAGTCTGGTCGCCGAGTGCACGCTCCCAACCTTGCAAGCAGGGGGTAGAGTGGGGCGTGGGGTACTGGCCAGGGTCATTACCATATGCGTAATGCGGTCGTGACGCATGTGCAGGGGGCGGACATCAGATATAACCGGATGTTAGCTGCCTGGCCAGTTCCCTGACTTTCTTCACTCATATGAAAGAGTGGTCTGGACCACCCTTACATATGTATACGCTTTCGCCATCATTCGATGGGCGGCAACCATCGAATGATCGGGGAGGTTCCCACTGGCATGTAAATGGATGTTCATGTAAAACATTCATTCGCAAGCCTTGCGAGTGAATTTGGCGTGCAAATGGGTGGTGCGGCCTAACCATTCACAAGGCAGGGTTTGCGTCATTCACAAGGGTGCGTGCAAGCATCTGAGCGAATGAACCAGAATAAGAGCCTTTATCTTAAATACCTCTATTATATTTTATACATACTGAGGTACGCTTGGCCTACTTTGCTTCCACTATTTGTTGTTATAAAAGACTGTTGTTTATTTTGTTAATTAATTTTAACTTCACTAAATTACCCTATTAAACTCACAAGTAGATAATTCACACTTCATCCTCCATGGCTTGCATCACTCCTGTTCAAAAATATACCTCACTAATGGTACTGTAATAAGAGGAACTGATCATTATGCATTGTCAGCTGCCTAAGGAGTGCTCTATGTATCCTGTAGTGAGGCCACTTCCAATATGTAGATCACTGTGCTCTTAAGAAGAGAGCTGTGTTCTTTGTATAGAAGATATCCTGCTTAATACACTATATGACTGTTTAACATTCCCTGATAATTAGGAAATGAATGCCAATTAATTTTCCTATTAGAATTGATTTTATATAATAGGCCTCCATTAATTTTATTCTACATAATTTCCACCAAATGCATGAGAAACGGTGCACAATAGGATGAAATAGGTGAATATGATGTATTTTAATGTAGCTAAAATCCTATTCAGATACACTATGAATGAATCAAATTAGTTTATTGAATAATATATGATATTGGATAAGCCCTTTCTTTGCCCATTAATTATTAAACTGTAACTTACATGCCGCATTATCACGAAGCCAGCAAGACATTAGCATTGAAATGTCTCTTAATTAAACAGTACTTTCTGAACATAGACGTGGCATTTAAACTAAAGTTATTACACTTGTGAGATTTTTCTGTCTCCAAAGTGCTACATATTTATGCATTGAACAATTTGAACACAAATGACACAGGTTACCAGAGGGCCTCAGAGGGTTATTTTTACAGTACAGATAAGGGAGAGCACTGATATGAGTAGGGATTCTTGTAGTTGTTTGGTTAGTACAATTAGCTTGGAACCTACCACACTGGCCACTATCTGTAATCATAGTGTAGCTTTCTCTACATTTCTATTATTAAGGATACAGCTGGTGGTCTATCATTTAGTGCTACATGATAGACCACTAACAGGGAACTTTTTTGGTTCCATTTTCAAGATTTTTATAGGCACCATACCTGACCGACTGTGGATTTTTTAAATCCTCTGAATATTTTAGTTTCACTTCATCCATATTTTTGAAGCCTGACCCTCTGCCTTGGCTATGTTCTTGTTGTGACACTTTTTTCATGTTTTTTATTTTAATTTCTATAGCCACTTTGAGGTTATAGATTTGGGTTTGAGTTTACCATATCCAAAATGGTTTGCACTAGAAGTATTTTATGTTTTTATTGTATTTGAGAATATTTGCATACTGTAAGGAGATATCTTGGAAATAGGATGCAAATCTAAATACAAAATGCATTTATGTTTCATATGCACCTTACACGCACAGCATGAAGATTTAATATTTGTAATAATTTTTGCATTAAATAAAGTTTGTGTATAGACATAACATTGATTTATGTTTCATATACACCTCAAACACATTGGGGGTTATTCAGAACTGATCTTGTAATCACCACCCATCCAGAATGAAATCTTGCCCTGTGTACACCTATGAAGAGCCTGTGAAATCCATTTGCAACCGCTCATCGTCAAATCATTTTCCCACTGTTTTCAGTCTGTGCTTCGCCCACGACCTACTCAAATGATTTTTCTGCCTTTGGAAATGAAAAGTCGGCCTGGGCTGACTTTTCATTTCGACTCTGATCCCCAAATTCGGGGCTGGTGCTGACGTCATGTGATGTCAGCTGCCTGTCCCAAGCAGGCATCGATGTGCCTGGGTTAGCAGGGGAACACCCAGTTTTTTTGGGCTACTCACAGAAGCTGTTCCACATACTCTGAACTGAGACTGAGACCAATACAGTTGCAATTAGAGCATAATATTAATTAAGAGCACCAATTTAGAATTGAAATGTAAGTGTTAGAGGTGTGATATTGTAATTTAATCAGTACAAGTATATACCAATGCAAATTATATATATTTGAAGAACTTCTCTCTTATTATAATTATAAAATACGAGGAGAAGCAATCCATCAAAGTGTAGTATATTCAATAACATCCCATAAAGGTTAGCAGAGAGTTGTTGGAGGCTATAAAGCTCAATAAAAGCTTATCACAAGTCTCCAGGGCAGCAGACTCCACCAGAGAGCTCATTATGTATTCAATGCTTACACCTACAAGGGTTTATGCTTGGCTTGAGGCAACCAGGAATGATGATGTTACAAAACCTACATCGTCTCATAACCTCTCTAGTACTAGTATGTCTCCTGCTCATGGAAAGTTCATTTTATTTTTTCAGGTTTATTTCTAATTTTAGTTTTAAATCATAATATACTTGTCTACTAGTATCATAAATACAGTACATTTGTTTGGTAGTTCAATAGATAATTCACTAAAAGGAAAATGTCACTCTCTGCTTTTTCCAGATCATTCCAGTAACTGGTCCCCGTGAAGGAGGCACAAAAGTAACTATCCGGGGTGAAAATTTGGGTTTGGAGTTTTGGGAAATTGAGAATGACGTCAAGGTGGCAGAAGTCAAGTGTACCCCTTTGATTGAGGAATATATACCCGCAGAGCAGTAAGTCACTGTGATAATTATATACTGCTGTGCTGTTCGTGAGATCATAAGGAAAGCTTATTTCTCTAACTATAACAATTTCCTGGTCATGATATTGTTCTACTCTGTATTGTGTGTCATTTAAAATTAATATGTGATAGCCTAAATTTAACAAAATCGAAGTGAATCTATGTTTAATTTGTGAATACGGTACGTGTGATATCGAACAGAAACCAGAACCGCTTTGCAAAATTGGGTTTTCTCATAACTTAAAAGGTGTTTATAATTGGCACAAATTGGGGCGAATTACTACACATATAAATTAATATAAAATTTGTGCAGTTGCAATAGACATACAAATGTTAGCCATTTAATATGATAGTATGGCACTTAGCATGCCCATAGTTAAGCAAAATCACAAATAACTAGTATTAGCTAAGACTCTTTTTATACAAAAGATGAGTGCAAAACAGTTTAGTACAGCATACTGATTAAAAAGGTGCAGAAACACATAGCAATCAACCAGCCCCAACGTATTATTCTAGTGAAGACATTGACTATTGAGCACAATTTCATCAAGACATAATTAACTGGCTACTTAACTAAAGATCTTCTGACGTATTCTGATGAAAAGGCTAATTATTACTGTTGGGAAGCTCCAGGGCAGGGACTTGAAAATACCAACACATCATCTATATGGAATATAGATGAGGGCTTTCTCAAGCATGCACTGGTCACATGTATAAAGCATGTTTTACCATCTCTTTGGGCCTTTTTATTAATCTTTTATTTATTGACCTTTAGCACTGCTGTTTTCCTATGTTTAAGGGCAAATGCAGTATCCCTTAAATATACCAATATAGAAAGTAGGAGATCTTGGTGATATTTCCTGTTTTCTCTATGCCAGCCCTCACAATAGTATACTTTTCTATGAGGACAATATTTAACCGGTATTTAGTAGGGTCTACAATGTCTAGGTTGACAGTCAAAAGGTCAACAACTATTGGTCTACAGAAGGTTGACATGGGCAACAGGTCAACATACATTAGGTCAACATGGACAAATGGTTGACACAATCAAAATGTCGACATAAAAAGGTCGACATGAAAAAAGGGTCAATTTGGTCATACTTTATCATCCATTTGGGCACAGAGTTAAAGGGTCTACACACATGCCGATATTAAGACATTTTCTACGGTACTTTTCTTAGTTTAGCAAAGTCGCTTAGATAATGCTTCTACATTGGTGTGTGTGTAGGGGCTAGAGCGACAGCAATGCACGTTGCTGTCACTGGCCAAGATTTATGGGCAGTGTCCATCAATCTCTCTGGCGCTGTGCTGTCAGCACGCTCAGCACACAGAACTGACAGCTCGCTGTGTATCGCTGTGTGCTGAGCGACAGCGGCGCAGCACTGCCTGACCTTGCATAGCTAGGAAGCCCTACACAAATCGCTATGTGTGTAGGGCCCAATAGATTCTAATAGTGTGCTGAGCGCACCAAAACACAGGAAAAATCATGTTGACCTTTTTCCATGTAGACCGTTTTTCACGCCGTTCTTATCATTGTGTCGACATTTTCCTATGTCAACCTAATGGACCTTTTGTCCATGTCAACATTCTGACTTGATAAATAGTAGTTAAACTTTTGACTGTCGACCTAGACACTGTAGACCTAATACACCATAACCAACTAAGCTTTGCTCAGATGGTTGTATCCCATTAACTGCAGTGGGGCAGCCCAGCCAGAAAGAAATCTTGTGGTCTCTCTCCAGTGTTCTGCAGGTCATCTTAATTTGTATTGTGAGGTTTTGCACATTGCAAGCTTGTGCAGCTAAAAATTCATGCATGCGTAGTAGTGCAAGGAGCTCTGGTAGTTGGAAGTATAGTGATTGTGTATTACTTTACTTCTTCCTGATCACCAGGATCTTCTCTATTGGAAACTAGATATAGAAATCAGGCGCAAGAAATTTTAAAATTAATATAAATTTAAAAAACAAACAAAGTATTTATAAGGCAGCTCCCAGTGGGATCCCTAAGAGAACCCAATAAAAAGCAAACAAAATTAATATTATTCAAAAATAATAATTGTAGAGAGCGCACTGAATTAAACACATGATATTTATTAAAACATTTTAAAAATGACTCAATTACAGAATTAATTAATTAATAAATCTAAAAAGTAGATTAACACACATCGGCACCACCTCAACCTGTCACAGTTCTGATGATAGGAGGATATGGACCGGTGACTCTTACCCACTAATTGTTAGAAGTTGGAGTATCCAAATAGCGGGGAGCTTGTTTATGGTAAGATATGAAGAGTATGGATTTTGGAGACTAAGTCCCTGAGAATGTCCGTCCGGTAATTGTTAGCAGCAGTTTTTGTACGGTGAACTGATGAGGAAACCATCTAATTTCCGTGACGGAGAAACGCGTTAAGACCGGGAGGACCACTTAGCATCCACTTACACCTGCCACCTGTTCTATCCAGCTGATTCCAAACCTACTACCATCCTCTCCCTCGGTGTTGGCTTATCCTGCAAGCGGAAGGGTGATCTACCCTGACTGACTTGGATTACAAACAGGACCCCCGAGAGGTACAGCCTGCATTGGGTCTCACATCAGCAGAGTGCGGCTGGTATCCAGTCACTCCCGGCGTTGACTCTCTCTACCATCACCCCAACACCCCTCTCATCAGTTCATCGTACAAAAACTGCTGCTAACAATTGCCGGACGGACATTCTCAGGGACTTAGTCTCCATACTCTTCATATCTTACCATAAACAAGCTCCCCGCTATTTGGATACTCCAACTTCTCACAATTAGTGGGTAAGAGTCACCGGTCCATATCCTCCTATCATCAGAACTGTGACAGGTTGAGGTGGTGCCGATGTGTGTTAATCTACTTTTTAGATTTATTAATTAATTATGTAATTGAGTCATTTTTAAAATGTTTTAATAAATATCATGTGTAATTCAGTGCGCTCTCTACAATTATTATTTTTGAATAATATTAGTTTAGTCTTCTTTATTGGAGCCTGTGTCCTGGCGATATAAATGAGTAATGCATGCTTGAGGGACTTAGCCTGGGAGTTTGATGATGTGAGATTGTGTTATCGTGACCCTGCCACCCACAATAAGAAAAATTCAACATGGTTGCCCCCTTTGACACTCTCCCTGGCCTTTTCTTTTAAAATGTGGGCAAGATTGCTAAGTTCTTTTGATACATTCTGTAATTAGAAAATCTAACTGTAGATCGCTAACTGTAGATCGCTAACTGTAGATCGCATTCTTTCTGTATTTTAAATTGTAATAGCTCCCCCTGCAGTTCTACAATACTTCTCTGTGAAAATAATTGCTGGTGTTTTTGGCTGGGGTTACCGATTTCCTTTTTATTTCAATATTACCAGAATTGTCTGTGAAATTGGGGATGCGAAGCCCAGCCAGCATGCTGGATTTGTGGATGTCTGTGTGGGAGACTGCAGGCCTCGTTTCATGGCAAGATCCTCATTGCTGTACTACTTTGTGGTAAGTTAAAATTTAAATGTAAAAGATTATTTTCTATTTATATTACAGATTGCGTTAATAATTTCCAAAATAGTCATATGCCAAACAATCCACAGTATATTACGTTTTATAATTGATAATATTAAGATTTAATCATAATATTTACCAATACTAATAAGCCAGGATGAAATGTATTTGCTAACCGATTAGAAACCTATTCTAAAATGCAGTAAAGGTACTCTATGTTGCAGTGATAACAGTATCACTAATATTGTATTGACCCCCAATAATTAAGTATACATCATATGCTGTTATAAAGTGGTAATGAATAGGCCAGGTAGTCACTGTTGTTCATCAAACAAGCCTGTACCTGCTCAGTTCTCTGCACTGAGCATCTAGCTCAGTGGTTTTTCAACCTGTGGTACTCGTACCCCTGGGGGTACTCTGCAGACTGGTTGGGGGTAATTGAAAATAATATTGACAATTGCAGAAGAAGAAGTCTTCCACCGCTAAGGACACAAACAACTTTGGTACAGTTCTGGTTCCATCTGAAGCATCATCAGCATCTCTTATTGCATTTGCCTGACCAGCAATCCATTGAGAGCTACCTGCGGTGCCCTTAGACATCAGCGATCATCTGCCCCAAGCTGACATGAGTGGAGGAAGCGCAGGGCTTTAGCGAGATCCCCAGAGATGATCTTATTTATTTTATTTAATAACAGTCTCTTATATAGCTCACAATTGAAAACAGTCATACAACAAACTGGGTATTTACAGACAGTTAACAAGGTAGGCGGGGCTTGCTCACAAGGTTACAAGCTATAGCCAGCAGCCAGACACAAAGGGACATGATTCCTGACCACACACTACTCCTCCACTACTTAACCCTTTGAGTGCCAATATCTCTGTGAGAGTTGTGCAAAATACCCACTAAAAATGGCAGCGTCACTTTTTTATATAAACTCAAAAAAAATGTGTACAAAAAGATATTTCTCACAGGTCACAATGATGAATAAAAATGTTTGCTTGCCAATTTTTCACACCTATTTTGACAATTTCACTTGGCACTCAAAGGGTTAAGATAAGGACACGCATAAGGATACACATACCATCCACTTCCACTCAACTCAAAAGTACTGTGTATATTTCAAATTGAGAGGTGGGGGTACTCATAAATAAAGAGCCTATCAAGTGGTACGGGATAGAAAAAAGGTTGGGAACCGCTTATTTAGATCTTAACAGAGAGATCAAAGTGGACTGGGCAAGTCTAAGTTGGAAAACTGTGATTTGAAATTTAGAATTCACAAAATAATGCCAATTTTGAACTGAAAAGTGGAATAATCATGGATATCAGAATTTCTAGACAGATAGAAAAGAGACAGGGGAGAATGGAACATGACAGTTCCTTTCCAAAAGATATAGGTGATCTCCATGCAATAATCTTTTACTCCTGTAAACCGGTGTGGACAGAAATAAACGAAGCCAAATAACATAAGACTATTATATGCAATGTTATCTATTTAGACTTAATTCCATGCTTATGTTATCTGTAGGGACATTTCTACAATGTTTCATGCAAATCAGGATGTACAGTATAATGGAATAAGCCATTTAGCAGTTGCAAAGTTACAGTCAATGCAGTCTGTAAGCTTTTGCATTGCCATATCCATTATGTAATGTATTAGTACAATTCACATGATGTACATTGTATAGGTCATGAATAGACCTGGAATACCAGCATTCCATTTATTTGGCTTTGTTATGTAGTTGGGATAGGTCGGGCATACGTAGGAAAAATTCTGCAAAAGTTTGCAGTCAAATGTGAAATAGGCAAATATTTCTGTGAACAGTTTTGAAGATGTCTTTCATCTCTAGTCATAAATGAAAGGGATTTGTAGGTCTCTGTGGTACAGAAGAAGCTGTATTCATCTTATTGAGAGACCTGTATTTAAGTGCATGAATCTTCTTATTCTACAGTAATTCTAGAGCATTTGAGAAACACACTGAATAGAAGACTGATTTTTTTAATGTAACTTTATAGTTCATCACATCTATTGTTGCAACAACTTAATCCGGAAGTGTTTTTAAGTGTTCATTAACACTAAATTGCATTGGAATGCCTATGGGAAAAGCATGTAAGATCTGCACAAGCATCTAATGAGTTTGTAATGATGGAACATTTCAAGTGAAGTGTTACTGAAAATTGACTGCATTGCACACTTTCCTTAATTATTTCATCTGAAAAGGGCACATTAGGAAAGAGAGTGTATCTCTCATAGAATTTCCCTCTGCCTCTTCATGGTGATGGGTAATGCAACTTGAGTTGAATAATTTGTTTCCTCATGAATAGCACTAAGCTAGTGTTGGATTGGCACCCAGTTCGCATGCTGAGCTCAGCAATATTCACTGTTCTCTTGAAGGAAATAGGTTAACTGTAGCGGTTCTGGAACTTAAGCTCCCCAATAAATGGTTGATTTTTAATAGGCACAAAGTATATTATTAACAAATAAATATCTTGCCTAAAATGATGATAATGCCACTAACAATGGTTCCATAATTAACATTACAGAATTGTTCTACTGTGCTTCTCTTTCTTTTAAACTCAAAAATAGCATTGCTAATCTTGGTATACAGTATTTTTTATTAAAACCCTAGTAATTAAACATCTCTTTAATTTAATTGAAATAATAAAAAAATTTGGGGCCAATATTATATTTATACAAGAGAGAAACTTTAGAGGTAATTACTCATACAGTAGATGAGGATGTAATGAGACAAATTTACTTATAATTGTTAAAGCAGATTAATGCAAAATGAATGCCAATGTCAGGTGCTACTTTTTTATTGGTTTATCATGGAGTAAAAGATTACCAGGAACTTGTTTAGTTTCACGGCAGCACGTCCCAGCAGATCGTATGTAAATCGTATGCAAATCGCACGTGATATTTGCATACAATTTACATATGATTGGCATATGATTAGATCTGCGATGCGATTTAACACACCACTATCCATGTCAGCCCGAAGCGTGGCGAGCGCAGTGTGCCCCCCGAGGGGACGCGGTATGCATACTCCCGACCTGTTCATACCCCCACTATCCACATTGGTGTGGAGTTGATTTTATAAAGTGTGGCGAGCGCAGCGAGCCACCGAGCCCGAAGCGTGGCGAGCACAGCTTTATAAAATCCACGCTTTATAAAATCAACTCCGCACCGACATGGATAGTGGGGGTATGAACAGGCCGGGAGGACACTTAACGCATGCGCTCGCCACGCTTCGGCCTGATGTGGATAGTGGGGGTGTGCTAAATCGCATCGCGGATTGCATCGTATGCAAAGCATGTGTGATATTTGCATGTGATTTGCATACGATGCGATCTGCTGGGAAGTGCCCCCGTGAAACTAAACAAGTACCGATTACCATTTATAGTAAATGTATTTATTTTGCTTCACTAATCACTGGCATAGCATGTGATGATAATCTATTAAGGTAGGCTTAGTACTGCTTTTGTATCACCAGTGATAGCTATGTCCAGTACAGCAGAAATAGCTGTAACAATACTATTACACTGTATTTCCACTCACAGAGCAACTGTCCAAATGCAGTGGTTTCTATACTTTTATCATATCACATTGCTAATATGCAAAGGTGCAATAGAGAAGCCACTGGGAACGTGTCTTGGGCACCATGTTTCCAGAGACCTCAGCATGCGGATTAGGCTCTGGCATGTTCAGTCTAGAAATTCTTTAGTCTTATCACATAATCTATTCTCTATGGACAGGTCACTTTATTTCACATGGTTAGCAGTCATCACTTGCTGTGAGTTCTTTGGATGATCTGATTGGCCATCAACCATAGTCAAACGGACATTGAAAATATGTCAATATGACTCATAACATGACAGCCTCATCAGTATTCTTTTTTTTCATGAATAAAACAGTCAAGCATGATCGTACTACATATTTACACACATAAAAATGATTCCAATAATATAACGATAACCATAAAAATTATTATAATAATACAATGTATGATATATATAGTTAGTAATGTAGTACTGTATGTTGCTCCCTAATAGCCAGATGTCTGTGAACAGAACAGAGAGACACGATAACACCAAATTTATAGTATAGGGGTTGTCATCGCATCATAGTGGTGAGGTAGAGACAGACAAGACAATAACTGTGCTTTGTAACCAAGATGTTAGGTAGTTCTAGTAATGCTTTGTGCCATTCTAGCATTGTCTTTGCAGTGATTTAGTAAAATCTAAATGTACTCTCATTTTAAGGATCGGTTTCACATATTGACCAATTCACCTCTTACTAAGGCCATTTCTTAAACAGATTATTTGCAAAGGTCTTATTTTTGCAGTCACTTGGTTAAAGGGAGTGTGTTGTAGAGTGGAGCAGCTTCATTAAGGGAAATTAACCACATCCTGAGGTACGTGAGCTGTTTCCAGGAGACAGCCCCATACTATAGATTACTGATTACATAGAAATATATTCCTGGTCTAACTGACTGAAATAGGATGTGTAATTAATGTCTTGTCGAACAGCTGCAATTGCGATTGCAGCCATGCAAAGAGGAGGAAATCCATTTGTAATCACTCACCATCGAATGGTTTCTCAACCTCCCCCCCCCTCCCGTGTGCAGTGGCCACATAAGCCAAGACTAAAACTGTGCTGCGATGGCCGTAGGAGGATCAGGGCCGCTGCTTATTTCAGTGTCCCTCCATTCCAACCACCAGAAAATAAGGGGGTGCATCGGCTAATCTGTCCTCATAGCTTAATGACTCCAACCCTTTTATTAGCTTGGTTGCCCATCTACAGCATACCCCATATCTAGGTTCTTGCTGGGTTCCCCACGTGAAAAACTTATTAGCTTACAGTAGTTTGGCAAGAAGAATTTTTTACAAAACCATTATGGTTTCTACTGATTATACTATGCATCTCCAAATAATTCAGGATACCATCCCTTCAAAATTTCCCCATAATTGATGTTAAGCTCACAGGTCTAAAATTCCATCTACAGATCTACAGCACAGCTACAGCACAACCGAACTTATCGTGAAACAGAGCAGCAGCCCCTGCATCCTAGCAATTTGTATACAAATTCAGTCTCATTCGCACACACAAGTGTTGTATACTATATCACATTTCTGCAATCACTGCATTTTTGTGTAGTATTTTTGTCTGATCTGATTGCATGATTTGTACAACTATGGTGCACATTCAAACAAAGGGCATAAGCCGAGTCGCTTGGGACCTGGTGCACTGAGAAGGGGTTTTGGTGGAACTGCAGCAAGGTTGTTTGAGATACACGATCTGTAGTTCAGTCTGAAAATACAAAGAGCATATACTGTACCGTTGGTTGACAGCTGATGGGCTTACATCCCGGTGGGTGATATAATAGATCCAAGAGCAAGGCTGTTTACTTTTGTTTTCTGGATCTGTAAATGCCAACCTAAATCAGCTTTCTACATCACTGTGATACCTTTCTGCAACAAACATCAGCATTCAGTAAGGCTTCTTTAACATTTACAAAATGGCAAATGTACAGCTTCTAGGAGAATTTTGCAAATGTTCCATAAATAAGTAAAATTTCCAATGACTTTTGAACTACAGAGAACACGGTACTTATGTAGTAGCCGGGCGCCCAATTTGCATACGGACGGCACCGTAGTGAAATCACATCGCATGCAATCCGATCGCATGCAATGCGATTTTCCTATGTAATTTTTTCACTGCTCTCTGGCCTTGGGCAGTCGCATCGCACCTCCTGCAAAATCGCATGCCATTTTATAGGGTGCAATGCCATTTAATGTACTATACACTTGTATGACATCCAATGGTATTTAGGCACCCTCCACTATCCACGCCACCCCGAAGCGTGGCGAGCGGCGGCGTAACGCATCCTCCCAACTTTTCATACCCCCACTATCCATGTCGGCGTAGAGTCGATTTTATATAGTGTGGCGAGCACAGCGAGCCACCGAGCTCGAAGCGTGGCGAGTGCAGCGGAATACATGTAATTTAATTTGAGTTCCCTCTTGGGGCTCGCTGCGCTCACCACGTTTCGGGCTCGGTGGCTCGCTGTGCTCACCACACTATATAACATCAACTCCACGCCGACGTGGATAGTGGGGGTATGAAAAGGTCGGGAGGACGCGTTCCGCAGCCGCTCGCCACGCTTCGGGGCGGTGTGGATAGTGGGGGGTGCCTAAATCCAATTGGATGTCATACAAATCTATACTACATTAAATGGCATTGTACCCTATAAAAATGCATGCGATCACATGCGATTTTGCGGGAGGTGAGATGCGATCGCATGTGATGTGATCACATGCGATGCGATCGCATCGCAACCGCCCAAGGCCAGAGAGCAGTGAATAAATTACATAGGAAAAGTGCATTGCATTGCATGCAATCGCATCCGATGCAATCGCATGCAAAAACCGCATGTGATGCAATGCGACTTTCTTACGCAGAATCACCCATTAAGCGTATTTGCTTAGTACGTGCCTGGCTACTACATAAGTACCGAGAACACATAAAATGGGCCTTGGAGGTTTTGGGATAGGAAATCCGCTGAGAAACACATGCTTTTTGACATGTTGCTGATGAGAGCATGACATGTGCTTTGTGTGTGAGCAGTTATGTAATATGATATCCCTTTTTATTGGTGTTCCTGGTTATACCGTACTTGCAACTACTAAAACTGCCAATTACAATTGCAGTTAAGATTATTTTTCCCAGATCAAAATTTAGCAACTTAGCAAAGAGTCACGCAATGCAGAGTTCAGCTTTCTTATTGCCACTTACTCCATTGTTCCTGAGTATCCTGTCATCCCTGCAAAACTCATCACTTGAATGCAGATGTTCGCTTCTCCTGCGGTCCTTAGGAGTTTTTCCATTAAAATGCTAATCTAAGTATACACTCTACATTTTAATTTCGGAAATAGACATTTTTATGGTTTATTTTTGTATCATTGTGATCTTCTGTATCAGATTGTACTCATATGTTATTATGTTCTAAATACAAAAATGTATCCCTTGAGGCTTATCATTTTAGTTGTGGTGGCAAGGTTAAATCCACAATAGGGTTACAGAAAGCTGCAGATGAATTTATGTTTTAACAGAGATGTGTTTTTGTCTGGGAGACAAAACGAGACAAGAGTTAACCCATTCTACGAAAATAAGGCTCAACTGAGTGAGATGATTAAAAAACAAATCTCTCTTTATTCTTACATTTATGTTTGGATTCCTCCAGAATGACTGCATGGTATGCTGCAAGACACCTCTACATAAAAAGAAAACTGACTGAGCATATTATATACGGTATGCTTCATTTATTAATTTCCTGTGTATTGCTTTTGTTTTATAGACATTGGCTTTGTCTAAGTTAGAACCGATGCAAGGACCTGTCTCAGGTGGGACACAGGTGACAATCACTGGAACCAACCTAAGTGCAGGGAGCAGTGTTAAAGTGATGTTTGGAGGACAGCCGTGCATTTTTGACAGGTACATAAACTTACAATTTTCAGTTTATTTAATAGATGTTACCAGTGAGAATTGTCGCGGGCGTGAGTGATACAAAGGGGCGATGTAAAATCCAGGACATGTTGTCACATCTACTTACAAGAAAAAACACTATGGGGCAGATTTATTAAGCCTGGTGAAGTGATGAAGTGGCCGGTGATAATGCATCAGCCAATCAGCTCCTAACTGTCAAGTGTGTGATGTTTGATCAATGACATTTCGGAGCTGATTGGCTGCTGCGTTATCACCAGCCACTTTATCACTTCACCAGGTTTCCTATGGCGTCACATTTCTACACCACTACAGCTTGGGTACAGTACCTTAGACAATGCTAGGCCTGGGTACCCTTTGTTTCTAGAAAATGTGTAGCTGTCAGCTGAATTACTCCAAGCCTTTCACTTCTGTGTGTTGTGTGTGTGTGTGTGTGTGTGTGTGTGTGTGTGTGTGTTTGTGTGTGTGTGGTCAACAAGGAATTTACTGAGACACCAAAATTAATTAATTCTTAATGGAGAGAATAAAATGTGGCATTGCCATCATCCCTGTGCAGGAAGTGCAAAACGGGCTCTGTGGTGGAAAGCATGCAGCCATGGAAACTTAAGTGGGGGCACCCAAAATTATATTTCTGAACCTTGTGATCCTAAATGCCAACCATTGCACTCATGCATTGAGGTATAATATGAGTGAAGAGGACAAGCATTGGCTCTTCAGCACAAACAGTAATCTGTGACAGGATTCTTAATGTCTTCAGATTTATCTTTGCTACTCTCCTCTCCTACTGAGTTAGCAATGGGAGGTTTTAACTGATCGGATAAGAAATTGTAGTGCTAGAGTTTTATTTTTTACTCTTGTATATAGCACAATCCATAAAGAAAATGGGTATGGTATAAACCACCAACAGTCGGGATTCCAAGGGTCGCTTGTCCGACATCAAAATCTCGACTGTCAGGAGCCCGACAAGGGGCTATCCCATTCATGCCCTCTTATAGGCTTGCTGTGCTTGCCACTGTGCGGTCTCTGTGGCTTGCTGTGCTCGACACCTCTTCTATCCTCCCTCTATGGGGGTCGTGGACTCCTGCGAGGGAAACTGGGCCCTGTAAGTCGGGATTCTGAATTTTTGGACAAATGTCAGTCAGAATCCCGACCGACGGTGAGTCATCCTGCGCCCAAAGAAAACCCCACAGATAACAGTGTCATTTTTTTGCGAACATTTAGAGAGCGTTGAGTACTTGTAAGAAAAAAATGACCAAAATAAATAAAAATAACAAAAGTAATTGAACTGTTATTCAGAAATAACTATCTGTAATAGGATTTGTAACAATCTTTTCAAAGCTCGAAAGCTCTATCAGCTGGCAGAATTAAAATAAAGCACTTTTGCTGTGCTTCCTTTATACAATATGTACCCTGTATGTATATTTCAGACCGGCACTTGACCAAATGAGATTACATTTTTCTTAGTTTAATTTGTAAAAGTGGATAATATTCTCTCTATAAATATATAAACAGAATTTACTTAATTTCATTTTTTTTTCATTATTTCTCAATTATATTTCTGAAATATATAAATGGGGAAAGCAAATGAGGAAGCAGACCCCCCAACCAGCCCTAGTGCACTAGAGCCCAAGTGCCAACAACACTAGAGCTAGCCCCTTGCTGGGGTAGCAGCATTTAAAATGCTGACGGCAAGAGACTAAACAGGCTGGTTAAGAAAGCCAGTTCTGTTTTGGGAATCCCTCTGGAGACGGTAGAGGTGGTGGGAGAGAGAAGAATGCGTTTCGGCTTAAACAGCCTTTTTCAAGGATAAAGGCTGTTTAAGCCGTAACGCGTAGGCCCACGAGGACACACCACCTACATTGAGGTGGCCGCCATCCCCAAACGGCAAAGTCTCCTCCGGCGTGAGTTAGAGCGCACCAGCACTGTAGTGACGTCACCCGGGGAATCGCCGCTTGTCTCACGAGACCCGATACCCGGAAGCGACGCCACAGACAGTGCAGGTGGAGCCGGGCACCTAGGACACACTCCGGGCAAAAAGACACTGCGGCCGCAGCGCATCCCGACCACAACACAAGAGGATCGACCATCTACAAGTGGAGAGGGTAAGAGCGGACACCTGCACAGGGAAGCCCCCCACACCCGCGACCGAGGGGGTATCGCTGGAAGCACTTGCAGTGCGGCTGCACTACAAGTAAGACTGAGACAATCCGCCACGCCAAACAGGGTAAGAAGCAGGCTAGCGGGACGCCACTCCCTGCTTATTCCCTTCCTCCAGAGCACTGCTACACAGACTTCCCCCGGGAATCACTGAGACTGGACATTGAGAGACATAAGCCCAGTTGGACTTATGGTAAAAAGGGATCTGTTGATGCCCTGATTCCCCGAGGGGCTCTCAAACTTATACCCAGACGTGTCTACACACCATCCCTCCACCCCCTAGTTCCCGCAAGTGTATATTGATTTTGATACCTATTATAAATAAAGCGCATTTTTACCCCATATTGAAAATTCTTTCATTCATTACACACATAGGCAGCGCTTGAGCCATCTTTTCTCTTCAGAGCACAAGTAACAACTAGCAGCACAATTCTTACTACACAATATATCTGAGATGGTAGGGAAGTTAGTGAGAAGAGATGCAGGTATAGATTGTAGATTTATTTGATCAGTTGGAATTAATTGGGCAGGTTTGTGGCATAGCTCTTTTGATCCTTGCTGTGCAGCTTTGCAAGCACCTGGATGTGCATTTCCATGTTGCCATGACAGTGGCCTATATTTTTATGTGGAAGCCTGGGCCTGTAGCTTCATCTGGCCCATTATTAATCTGGCCCTGCGATGGACAAATACAAAGAATTGCACCGCTTCTACTTAGCGGTATGCAGGTGATGGATAGACGGTATTTAGTTAGCCAGTCAATGGGCCTACACCATATAGTCAATAAGAATAATGTTGACAAGTACAAAAGGTCGACAGCTAAAGTGTCGATAGTGGTTAAGATCAACAGGTAGAAAAGGTCAGAGTATCAAAATGTTGACATGACACACAAATGTTTTTTTTTACATGTTTTCTAAACATTTGCCTGAATAACTATCCACATGGATTACAAAAAGTGAATAGTAATGCTCCTGAAATGTGACGAGCAAAGTGACCTCACAGGGTATACTGATGGCGGTCACATGTTACTAAACATAAAAGATACAGCAGATCTTCTACGCCACACCCCTACTTAGCATATCTCACAAAAATGTACAATTTCTTGATTTTCCTGGCTTTACATCTTTTATAAAAATCTTTAATAGACTGCTTAACTAATGGTTTCCATGGCTCTCAGCAAGTCTGAGAGAGACATATTCTATACAGCATTTATTAAGCAGAGCAGAAACACAACTATCCTTTATCCATATAAATGTGTGTGTGATGCCTCGTAATAAAATGTTACGCATTGTGGTTTGCATTTGTAAAAATGATTCAGAAGATTAAAGCAATGACATCAGATAGTCACAAACGGAGTGTTCTGGCTGTAAGTAGTTAGTGATGTGTTAGATAATGCTTTTCTAATGCACTTTTTTTTCAGAATGTATTATGAGGCAAACATAATACATTCAGATAAGGTTACAAGCTATTTCATAAAGTGCTTTAAATATGCATACAATGATCATATTCTTATTTATGTGATATAAAGAAACCACCAATAAGATTAAAAATGTTTATTTTTCTTTTATGGTATTTCATGATAGCCATTTACTATAGTCTTTTCGAAGGAAGTACTACATTTTTTTTTTAATTAAAAGTACATGCAGTGAGCATTGCATATCACACCATACCTACTGCAGTCTTTACAGCCCTTGTTTTATTTACTGTAAATGCAGTGCAGTAACTGGCTGCCTCTGTCTGCACACTGTGACAGCCACACCCCCTGAGCACATGACTTCATGACCAGATAACCTTTCCAGACACAATGCTAGACAGATAAAGGAAACTGGTACATTGGTGGCAGTGGCATCACTAGGGGGGTGCAAGCTGCTACTGATACTGCCCTGGAAGCAGCCCTGATCTCCAGAGCCCTATGAGTGCCAAAAATGGGGGTTTGAGATGTGAGGCCATACCCTCTCATATGAAGCTACATCTCTCACATGAGGTCCCCTCCTTTTTCATGGCCGGCTACACCAGGTGTCATCTGGTTGAGTGATGCCCTTGGGAGGTGGTGCCACCATATGGATTTGGAGGTGAATTATATAGCCTGTCATATCTTCTGTGTTTGTTGCGTTAGAACATTATTTGTTGGCATATACTGTGGGTGCATTAAAAAAATCTTTAGAAAGTGTTGTAAGGGGTTTCTAAAATGTCACACTTTTAGAGTGGAGAAAGAGGGGGTAAATGCAATACATCTTCCTTATTGTAGAAATCACTGTCATAAGCATCTCTCTCATTGGGATAATCATATACTAACATTGTTTGAAACACATGCTCACTACTCTCACAATGAGTCTTTAGCCCTATCCACCCCTAGGATTTCACAGAGTCAATAATAACATTTTGTTATACGAGACCTATATACAGTAATATGGTGAAATGTTTATCTTGAAACTTTTTGCAAAAACTTTACTCAACTTCATTGTGTGGTGCTTGTTTAAATGGTTTCCTGCATTGCATTATCAGGCGAACAGCGAATGAGATCTTCTGTAATACTACAGCTTCTCTTGATGGTTTGGAGAAGGTGAAAGTGACTGTACAAGTAGACAGAGCCAAAATCCCCCAAGAGTTGCATTTTGAGTATGTGGAAGATCCCAAAATTGTGAAAATTGAACCAGAATGGAGTATTCTCAGGTATAGTAAAGATGTTAAAAATCTACAGGTTTATTACTACGCTGAAACATGTGAATACTTGTTTGCATTCCAACAGCATCTTGTTTAAATTTAGAATTTGGTGAAATCTTTTTGACTTTATTAATAAATAAAGAAAATGTGTGTGTGTGTGTGCCCTCAGATGTTCTCTGTACACATTATATATATATATATATATATATCTATTATATTGATATCCACCTGCTAGCCTGGCTTCAATTGCCCACCCACCTACTTATGTTCCACATCGACCCGCCATGACAGTTGACACTGGTGACGTGCATGCACCATCCGAACACACAGCAGCTGTCAAGATCAAACTCCAACTGACCTTATCCAAACCTCCCATTACCAACACTAAAGGCACTGAGCTGATTTGGACCAATCGGGCCATTAAATCGGACCAAATCGGCTGTCCCTGACATGCCGTCGGGTCTGATGCGCGGCCCCTTGCGCATCAGACCTGTGTAGGGTTGTCGGACCTGCTGGCCGCCTGACCATCCGACCTTGGACCTCCCTCCTGGCGGCGAGACGGGCGGGAAGCAGGGATGCATGCGATCTATCACAAAAAAATTATGACGGATCGCATGCGTCCCTGCCACCCCGGGAAGGTCTCGGGCGGCTCGCAGGGTAACGGGTGTCCGTACACTGCTGCGAGACAGCAGTGTTTGTGCACCTTTACACACTGTCCCACCATGATATACCTTCATTCCAACCATCATAACACTTAAGCTCTGTACACACATGAGATATTGGCTAATGGCCAATTTTGACTTAGCAATTTTTACTAGATGAACAAAAGATTTTGGCTAGATGCACTGGAGATTTTGAGTAAGCTGTTTTGTCTAACTAATGATAGTCTATGATCTAGTCAAAATTGCCTTGCCTGCACAAAATCTATATTTATATACAGTATAAAACAGTCCCCAGCCTGACCATGGTACCCCCATATTCAATAATCAAAAACAACACCCGCCGCTAGGCGAGCAGGAGTATATATATATATATATGTGTGTGTGTGTGTATGCATATATTCATATATGTGTGTGTGTGTGTGTATATATATATATATATATATATATATATGTGTGTGTATATATATATATATATATATATATGTGTGTGTGTGTGTGTGTGTGTGTGTGTGTGTGTATATATATATATATATATATATATATATATGTGTGTGTGTATAAAATACATTTTATATATCGTACAGTATTATTCCCTGTTACATTATAGCACTAGCCAGTTAAATCCCTTATCCTTTGTGGTAGCTATAGTGCTAGGTACTGTTAGAAGAAATTGTATTGGTTTATGTGGATTCCATTGTCCTATATTGTAACTTATTTTCATAGGGAACATTTGTTAACGCAGCATCAAATGCTGGTAATTTTTATATTGTAAATGCTAAATATAGAATCCTTAAGTAAAGAAAAAATCTAAAAAACAGACTTTATTATGGAGACTGTATGATATTCCATACTGATTTTCCTTTGTACTTGTCATCTCTTAGCCTTACAAACTAAAACAACCTAAAAGAGGTATTTAACGTTGCATGCCAAACTGAAGATCTAAGCAGATAAATTTGTGACTTGGGTAAAACAGCTGACATCTCTACAAATCCTTCCAATTAGTGCATCTTGTACAAAGAATATCCTAGGAATATATTTATACAGTATCACTGGATGTAGCACAATTTACAAGCTTTGGATTCTGTTGCATCATTGCAGTCACATCCAGCCAGGAGGACAGCTGGGCTCAGTGCAGTAATACAGATCTGGAGACAGGCACTAAACAACAATGTATGCTGCTGCATTTTTATTTCAAAGGAATAAACTATTTAAATATATTATTTGCTATAATATATGAATGATGCAATTAAGCTTTGCAATCCTGGTATTTTCTCATTACCTGGATTGCCGGTAATGAAACAATCACTAACAGGCTGATGCCAATTGTGCTAAATCCTGCGTCACAGAAGTCAATACTTTATACTATGCCCGGAACCTCCATCCACAAATGAACAAGGCCCTTTGGGGATTGTTCAGATGTGATTGGAGTTGCTGTTCATGCAGTAAAGTACTGATTATTGGTACTTTACACATGCTCAGGACCCATTCTGCACATGCGCAAACAGGTCCCGTGATGATGGATGCACTATGGCTTCAGACTGTTAGGTATTGAGTTGGGGAGAGGGTGGCAATGGCCTCCATTTCTCAAAATGGAGGCGTGTTGCGGCCATTTCGGGGGTGGAAGAAGGCAAACCTTTCCTGGCCTCTGAGATGGGCAGTTTGCGTGTCACCATGGGTGCCAATGGTGATTGAGCGATCCAGTATTATATCCTGGGATGTACTTTACATTGATGAGTATAATTACAGTCCCTCTTTACATAATATACCATACTGTGAAGATAAAAGACTGCAGGATTGCACTGACTGAAACTTGCAGTCTATGAATATATACCTGAGGATATACTGCTTAACAGTACTGTGTATTCATAAGTCACCTTGTAATAGATTACTGTTAACTATGTGACACTAACACCAGTCCTCAACGTTTGTGTTTTAGTGGGAACACTCCTATATCAGTATGGGGAACTAATCTGGACATTATCAGAAATCCTCGAATAAGGGCCAAGCTTCATGGAAAAGAACATATTAATGTAAGTGCTATAATAATGAGTTACATAAAAGTGTGTCTGTTGTCATCTGCTGTCACCTATCAGGCATGATGCTGTAATATACATTATGGGTATGTCTACTTTATGTTTTTTTAACATTTACTTTTTCGCAAGTGTTATCTTCAAAATCCAACTGCTAAATAGGAAAAATGTTGCCATTGATTATGCTGACATAAAAGGGGAGAATTTACCTTTTAAGTATTAGGAATGCTGGCCTTAAAAGTGTTCTGTGATAATGTCACTGTCTTCAAAGGGGAACCAAGTTCACATCACTGCCTCTTCTTTGTGCTAAGGAAAATCATTGACAGTATATTTTTATGTCAGACTTGCTGCATGCTTCACTTGTAAAATGCACTGAATATATTTTTTATTGGGAAAGTGTATGTATATGTGGGTGTGTGTGCAGATGGTTCCTAATACACCGAACATCCATACACCATACAGAGCCATTCATTTGCTGCGATTGAGATGTTTCATTTGGGGTAGCGTACTGTCTGTTTCTTTAAATTTTGCATTTAAATCCAATTTTAGATGCAGTGGAACACCACTCAAAGGGGAGATTCAGTAATCCTGAGTAATTTACCATTAGCTAGTTCATCCCCTGGGGTTGTTCAGGTCCCCTCAAAGGCAGCAAGCAATCTGCACCTAACAGGTATTTCTCTTTTGGATCTGAGCAGAACCAAAAATAAATCCTTGATAAATAGCCTGTTATTGGGTGCAAGTACAGTACAAATAAGATGCACATTTTGAGCGAGAGAGTCTAAAGTTGTATGGGGCGTGGTGCGCCAAGAGGTGCTATTTTCCACGACTGTGCCAGGACCCATCTATATATTATATATATACATTTTCATTTTAATAACATATAGAACTGTTATTTATTTAAGAAAGTTGCATGGAGTAAATATTTGCTACAAACTTATTTCTTTCAAATGCCATTCACTAAATAGTCAAACTTTTAAACGAATAAAGATCACTTAAAATGTACAGCCTACTAGTTTAGTAAATAGCACAGCATCTGACTCATTTCTGTTTATTAGAGCACCTAACACCTTTGATATACAATTTATATTTTTTCTGCACTGCACTGAAAGCACACCACATTGTTTGGTACGCTGGGAGTCAGTCAAAGAATGCTTCCTCACCACTCTGATGATGTGACCACCACCTACCCATGCTTGGTAGCCACTGGAATTGCCCAATGTGCCTATATGTTAAGATAGCCATTTATTTATATCCTCAGGCATTTATCTCAAGTGTACTACTGTATAAGGAAAACAAGCTACATCTAGTATGTACTTTATAATTCTCAGCATATTATAATAAGAATTATTTTGCTACATTATGGCTGAAGGTACGTGAATGCAAATTACATTTGTTGGACAATAATTACACAGTAATCTTCTTTATATTGTCTTCCAGAACTGTACTGTGCTAAACTCTACAGAGATGACCTGCCAGGCTCCAGCTGTAGCAATTAATTCCAACAATCATGTTGAAATTACTGAGCGACCGGAGGAATTTGGCTTCATCATGGACAATGTTCAGGCATTGCTGCTCCTCAATAAAACTAATTTTACATATTATCCAGATCCAGTGTTTGAGTCTTTTAGCCCTTCTGGCATATTGGAACTAAAACCAGGAAGTCCCATAATACTAAAGGTAAGTGGACTTGTGCTAGGAACCCTATGTATTTAATATTGCTGTTAATATAAAAGAAACTGAAGGAGCGCTATTAAGCACTGTGAGCCAGCTATCTTTGGAATTTGTATAATATTTCTGTTAAATACTAGATATTACCACATTAGACACAGCCCACTTATCAAAATAATTTGCCTTGTGATTTAAACAAGCAAAACTGTTTAAAAACATTTCAGGGTATTGAGAATGGTACACAAGGTAGAAAAATACAATATTGGGTGAAAATAACCATTTTCCCGCATAAACTTTGTAAAAAAAATTTTTTCTTTTTCATTCACTGCAATTTAAAAAATTACAGACTTTGACAAATTGTTTTTCTCATCTCCTCTACACATTTAAATCCCATTTATATTTCAGTTTATTGCACCATTTTATGCTTTAGGGAATGCAGCGGATCATTAGTTACCATTACTTGAAAGTGAATGATTATGTCACGTTAACAATAAATGTTTTAAACCATCAGTTTTTTCGGGCTTGTACTAAATTATTCTGTTAACTCACCAATTTCACTAATTTGTTTCGTATAAAAGAATATGCAAATATTCATCCTTTACTATATTAGTAATATAATTTAACACTTACGCTTCAACTAGTATATTACTAGAATTCTCTGTAATCATATCTTTTATCATTATAGGGAAAAAACCTAATTCCACCAGTTGCAGGAAGTAATATGAAGTTGAAGTACGCTATGTTCATTGGGGAGAAACCATGCACAGTCACAGTGTCTGATGTACAACTACTGTGTGAGTCACCAAACCTAACTGGGCGTCACAAAGTGATGGTAAGTACTGTAATATATCCTCAAGGTTTCACGTGTTTCATCAAACAAACTATAAAGTGGGACACAAACGTTTTCATTGTTTATTTCCTTTGGTTTTTTTTTTTTACATAGCATTGAGGCAGAGCCGGTCCAAAGGAATTTAATGCCCATGGCAAGTTTTTTTGTTGGTGCCCCTTAGCAAATAATTCCACTACCAATCTAAGTGTTTATACATGGACACCAAAAAGAATACATTGGTTTTTGCCCTATTTTGTATTGTTAAAGAATTGGGCTAAACCCACACATTATACAAGAGTATAAATATACATGAACCAAAAAAGGAACAAAAAGAAATACAAATATATAAATATATGAATGCCTTAATCTTTGAATGTTTGACATTCTTAAAAAAACGAAGGGTATTAATGTTTGTCCAATATAGTCCAAGTTGCATGAACACTCAATCATATATACATTTTTGATGTTACAAGCAGGGCGATGCTAGTCATTGCAGTGCCCCAGGCGGAGTGGGGGGGAGGGGCTCCCCGCCACTCACCTGCTTGAGGGGTGTCACCGCCGCTGGGTCACTCCACGGGGGGGGGGGGTGTGAGGGGAGACCGCTGCCGGCCGGATGGTGCCAGCATAGCAGAGCAGTGCTTTCTGAGCCCCCGCTGTCAATCACCGCCTGGGAGAGTTCCTGCATTACGCTGCCAGGTCACCGGGTCACTCCACTGGGGGGGGGGGGAGCTTGTGCTGATAGAGCAGAGCAGCGCTTCCTGAGCCCCCGCTGTCAATCACCGCCCGGGTGAGTTCCTGCATAGCGCAGCCGGGGATTTCTTATCAGTGCCACCGATCACCCTCTCTACGGTAGGGGTGGGGTAGGAGTGCGGGCGCTGCTGCAGCTCACCTCACCTGGCTCCAGGGTGGTGGGTGTACACCTGCTCCGTCCCAAGTGCCGCCCTCCAGTGGCCAGTGCCCTAGGCAAACAGCAGGTGTGCTCCAAATGGGTAATGGTTTAAGATATAATCTACAGATGGAGCACCTCTTGTCTTTGCAGGCCCTCCATCGCTAAGGGTTGCGCGCGCATGAGAGCTTCCCGCCACCGTCCACTGCCTCCCCCGCCGCTCCCCAACCCCCCCCTTACCATGCCTGTCTCCCTGAAGTGGAGACGGACAGGGTCCCACCGCCCAGCTGACGAGAGACTTGGACACACGTGCGCGTGAGACGCACGCGCATCCCAGTCTAATGTAGTCCCTCTCCGCCAGCTCTCGGACGTTAGCATAACTTGGAGTGAACCTGGTGCCCATTGCTGTGTTCACTTTCTGGATATGAAAATCTCTATTAAACAAAAAATAAGTATTAGTAAGGCTGAATAAAAGACCTTCTAAAATTGATTCTTGGTCTTTTTTGTCCAATGTGCTTTGATCAAGAAAACTGGTAACTGCCTTCAAGTCTGCTTCATGATCTATTATAGTATATAAAGATTTCACATCTGCTTTTGATCAAAAAGAAGTCTTCTTCTCATGTGACTGTTGGTAAGAAGTTTAAGAAGTATCTTGTATCCTGCAGATGTGATTTATTCATAAGTACCAAAGGTTGCAAGGAATAATTAATATGTTTTGATAGGTTAGTCATGATGGAATACAGTCTGGAGACAATTGGTCATCAGGGAGGATGTTTGGGATCCTTGAGGATTTTTGTAGTAAATATACAGTATTGCAGGATGCACAGGCAGCTTACATGTGGCATGTACAGTATTAAATGTGCACATGCAGCTGTATCTGCATGCACAATGCTACAATATAGTGTTTTCCAGTAAAACACTGTAACTTAGCATTTAGTATGTGGATACAGCCACAGTCACAGATGAAGAAGATGCCCTTTAATGGAAAAAGTTGCACGAAAAGATAATTGTGCTAACAAGGTGCACCGTTAGAAGAGCTGTTTGATGAGGCAAGGATGTAGGAGGACACTTCTGTAGGCTATTGAAAGCTTCTATGTAAGTAATTGCAAATTATTAATTAATATGCATTGCTACCATTGTTCCCTATAAAAGTAGGTATGTTGTGTAAAGTAATCTTGATAATATTTTAAAAATTCATGAAAATATCATAGTTTAGCACCATACTTTTTAGCTTTATACCACATTCTGAGATTGATACTGAGGTGTGAGTAAAGAAAAACATGACCTGGGACAAACCATGTTATAATGCAAGGGTTGCAAATAAATGCATTATATTTGCATTTAGAGTTGATACTGTCTTGTTTTGCAGGTACTCCACAAATTAATGGACTGCTTTATTCTTACATTGCAATTTAGATCTGAGTTTAGGCATGTTCCTTTTAAATCTAAATCTCTCTGCACATTTTACATCTGTAAAGGTGCAAAATTTCTTGTTCTTTTTTGCTGTACCCCACAGAACCGTATCCTGCCCCATTTTTTTTATATATATTTATTACATAAAAGTTAGACACTGGTATCACTAGGAAGATGAAGTACATTTAGATAATTTGTTTTCAGATGTTGTTGTAGAAGAAAATGTTTTACTGTGCAAGTAATCCCCTTTGTAATATACATCTGACCAGCCCAACCCTTTCTATTTTGTAAACTGTATCAGTTTATTGAAAATTGGGTTTAGCAGCTGGAAAAACACAACTAACCCGTTATTTTCTTTTTCCGTGACACTGTATCTGTTTGTGTAAGGAGAACACAAGACAGTTTAGAATATCAATTAGATCCAAGCTCCAATGTTTTTGAATACTGGGAATCTCAGCTTGTGTAAATAGCTCTCAATAAAAACAAACATATGTCTGATATGTGTGATACTGTATATGGTACCCCAAATATGCTGTGTCCTTACCCATGCTAACATTTACAGTATGTTAAATATATATATATATATATACTGTTTGTGCGGCCCGGCACTCTCCCTTAATAAGCAGGTGCCCCCGGTGCCCCTCATGCAAGTAAACACATATATGGCAAAAGATGGCACTCCAGAGGAACTAAATACATGCCTTTAGCCTTGACAAAGGGGCATGCCAGCCCTGAAACATTGGCGCATTTCTTTATGCACTATTTATAAAAGATATTTTCACCAAGTCCCTCTGGAGTGCCATCTTTTCCCATATATATATATATATATATATATATATATATATATATATATATATATATATATATATATATATATATATATATATATATATCGCTGACTGATGATAGGAATCACACCCAGTAATTGAATGTACCACTGAATTTATGAAGACATCAGTTGGAAAGTGGTCTAATTATGATCTTAATTTCTGATCGCTATTGAAGCCACACCCTGTTATATGACATTACGCTTTGATATCATTCAAATTGATTTATCTTAAGGTATATTTTATACCTTGCTTTTTAATCATCTGAAAGAACCAGCTGCTTATCCAATTGATCCTTGGTTACCCCTGAAGAAGTCCCTATGGGACGAAATGCGTAGGGTTATTTCAGGCAAAGTTGGCCAAAGGTTGGATCAAGTATCAAAAATCCTATGTGAAAGCCCCTATCGGAAATTTTTATTCTGCTGTTCAGATTAAATAAATTTTACCTTTTTACTGCTGTTCAGAATAAATATATTTTACTTTTTATCGTTGTGTATATTTCTCTGGTGAAACACCTACAAGCGCACCTCTATACCTCTTTCTTTTCATTTCTATTTCCCGTACCTCTATTAACAGCGAGGTTCTATAGAAGTGCCGCTACCCAAACAGCACAGGAAAGGGTCACAACCCCCCGTTTTTTTGTGATATATATATATATATATATATATATTTATGTTATATTGTATTTGTGCATATTTATTATATTGTATTTGTGTCTGCCATAGAAAGAGCGAAGGCGATTTTGTCCGATTTGACTCGATTCTGACAGATTGGGATGATAAACCGGACCAAATCGCATGTGTTTGACATCCCATCTGACCCGATGCGCGGCCTCGTGTGCATTGGGTCAGACCCTAGAGATTGAACCTGCTGCACATAGCATCTATTTGATCAGACCCATCAGCGGCACATTGCAGGTGCTTTTTAGCACCAGTGATGTATTGGGTCTGATCCAATAGATCCTATGTGCAGCGAGGATGGCAGGTGCTGAGGTCTGGCGGTGGAGCTGCCGGGGAAGCTACAGGGGAATTTATTCCGACTTGTCCTTGGCCGCATTGAATACCGCCCATAGAAGTAATTGCACTGGGTGGAGTTTCTGCAGCAAAGTACACAGATGCTGTCAGTGCAGATTTAGCATTACCTGACAAACCTCATAGAGACACAAAAAGGAGCTAAAAGCCTCCAGCATTCTGTGCTCTATTAATGGACTCCAAAGCTTAAACTCTTCAGACAGGAATTTAAAAAAAATTTACTTGAATGTAATGGAATGTCTCAATATTAGCAAGGTATTAAATAGCAATTCGTCACCGGAGGCTGAGAGTTTTCAGACAGCTTGTCCAACAAAGTGACTGATACCTGAATACCTTAACCCTCGCTACCCTACCGAGCCAGACTAGCCAATGATAATTAACCCAACAAACACACTAACCCGAAACTTGTCTGGAAGGAACAGAATTGTAAATCGTTTCATCACACTCCTCTTTTTCAAGGAACACTTTGAGCACCAATTTAAGGGTACTCATTTAAATGGTATAGTCCAAATTGGGGTATGACTTTAATGTTAAGTAATATAGAGCTCATATTGGCCCTTATTCTGATCGGTGCGGATATTCCCGAATTCTTACGGTGCGGTCCGCACGCCACGGTGTGCTGCCGCGTGCGGCCATCGTCCGTAGAAACGCCCACGTGTCCTCCGCATTCGGACGGACTCACTCTTTAAGAACAGGGCGTGTTTACGGACGACATACAAACCATGCGTGTGCGGGGGAAACACTCCGATTCTGCACGGTATTACAGAGTATTACAGAGTATGCACGGGAATACCGCATCCGAACGGGAGGCAAGCGGTGCTTCCGCACGTAAGCGGTGTATTTACGCCAAACAACCCACTATTATGTCTATTCTGCAATACATCACATGACCCACTTATTCAATTACCTATCCTCATACAAAAATGCTTATTTGGAATTGGAATCAATTAGATGCCAATATATCCTTACAAGCATGCCTAACACATGCATTGCACACATTAACCCTTACAGCAATTGAAGTGCAATGGTTTGTATTAGACCCTGTGTAAAATATTATAAACAATCTACACATATACTGTTTAATGTGCAAATAAAGTTAGTTAGTAATGAGTAAAGGAGTCGATTCTATTGGGTTCAGGTGTTAATGCTTGTAGTCATTAGGCGGTCCGTTCGCCTACCGCAGGAACGAGTGGTGTCCGCTAAGCAATACTAGCCTTTTGGACACCGCACATTTCTTCCCTTTTTGTTCGCGTGCATTCGGAGTGGTATCCGAATGCACGCCCCCCAACATAAGTGTACTCCCCCGTGTCCGCCCATGTTTCCGCCCCGTTTTGCCCACTTTGAAACTACGCCCATGTGTCATTCCGCATGACGCCCATAATACGCCCATATTTCCCGACTGATTGCGGTGAACAGTTTTGTACGGGATTTGCCCGAACAGGTACGGTGTCAAGGCGTGGCACATGCGCGTTGCGTTCTCCACGCATGCGCAGACGCCGTAAAGACGCGATCCGAAAGTATGCGGAAAAGTACGCGTCAATCAGAATAAGGGCCATATTGTTAGGTTGTGTTAATTGTTATAGTGAGAACGCTCAGCTTACCAATTTGATGTATTACATACAGTGTATGTTGAGTATAAGTGCTAATAAATGTTGTAATCTGATCATTTAGATTAAGGTAATGCTTTACTGACCTGCCAAAGAAGATCTGGAGACAGTAACTTCCTTTAAAATAAAATAAGTTTATTATTGTGGTGTGAAACTTGCTACCATTGCTTGAATTGTAGAGAATCTGTAAGGGCTGAACCACACAGCGGGTCCCTTTCAGCGGGACACACTGCATCACAAGGAGCCTGCACAGAGGCTCCTATGGGTCAGTGCCCACACTTTGGCAGGCGTCAGTAGGACAGGAAGGCGGGATGACAGCAATTCAAGGTGAACACATACATATCAATGTATGTGTTCACACAGAGTAGCAGTGCCGCATTGTGTTTGACTTTAAATCTGGTCAGCAGTGGCCAGATCCTGTCCTAAAGGTGCCCATACACGGTCCGTTGTGTAGGGCTCCGTTTTGTACTATGCGATGCGCGCTCCCGCGCATCACATAGTACGGTACAAAAAGTATGTGCTGCACATACTTTTTGTACTAGCTATACATCGGATCGGATCGCAGTGCATGCACACTGCATGCACTAGGGATGCGATCCGATCCGATGTGTGCTGTTTAAGCACACAACGGATCCGATTAACGGACCGTGTATGGGGGGCTTAAGCCTGCTTGCAGCCAGATGGGTCCCACTGAACAGGAACTGCTTGACCGCTATGTATGGCCCCTCCCTTAGGTTGTGTCTAATTGTCAATCCCATGAGTGTGATATATATTTATTTAATTGAATTCAGCACATACAATAGATTAAATCATTTTGTATGTGACATTGTACTAAATATGATGTTTAAGATCAAACATCCATGGGCAGAGCATGCCCCGGGCACTTGAGTATTACTGAGTTTGTGTAGAACGGTTTATGGTATTGGAGCATTCATCTTGATAGAGGACAACTCAACTTTTCTGGTCAGCTACAAAATAGTATTTTACGATCTCAGTCTTTTTCCACCTTGCTAGTTAGTCGGGGCACCTCATTCACCCAATATTAATGGATGTGATATAAAACCCCATGGTGGATCCATTTTGCATAATCTGAAGATTCAGTAATATTTTTTATCATTTTTAAATATTTTTAATATGACATGCAGCATTCAGGGCCTTATTTTGGTTCACTCTTAGAGGCAAATTCCTTCTTAGATGGGTAAAACCATGTGCACTGCAGGATGGCAAATGTAACATGTGCAGAGAGAATTAGATTTGGGTGAGTATTTTGTTTCTGTGCAGGGAAAATACTGGCTGATTTAATTTTACACTGCAATATAGATCTCCCTTTGAAGAAAAACCCCACCCAAATCTAATTCTATCTGCACATGTTATATCTGCTCCACCTGCAGTGCACATGGTTTTTCCCATCTAAGAAGGATTTTGCCTCTAAGAGTGAACCAAAATAAGGCCCTCAGTGTGAGTTGGCATGAGTGTATATATAAAACCATTGGAGTGTCAAAGTATTGGCTGAAAATCAAAGAAGACAAGGTTATCAGTGACAAATGCTGGGTAAGGGAACAAAGATAAGACTGGACAGATTTTAGCTTACTTTTTGTATCTTGTCTCTGATATACAGCCACACTGTCACATCTATCCCAATGACTTTCTGTTATTGTCCAAAGGCCAAAACTGATTTAATCCCCATAGTGCTGGAGGACAGCTGAACTTTTCTGGTCAGCCATAAAATAGTCTTTTGCTATCTCAGTAAATTGTTCAGGACAACTGCAGTTCATTTCAAGGTGTAACACCTGCAAAATAAACTCTACCTTTTCAGTTTATGGAATTAGAGTATGTTCACTGTTTCAGTGCTGCCCAAGATCTACACTGAAATAAACAAGTGGGTGGGTTAGGGTGCTGGGGGAAGGGGAGTTTGGGTTATGTTGGGACTTTCTGTTGTGATGACACTGTCAGTCTTAAGATCTGACCACTGGCATCCAGTCCTTCGTTCATCTTTATGCATTATTACAAACTAAAGATGACCATAGATAGTATATACACGAATGCACGTATATAATGTAGGTATACTTATCAGGAAACCCTGGAAAATAAAAATGTTTAATGCTTGTTTTGTAACATATATTGTACAGCAGGTTTCATGGTTGTAATGTCAGACATGCCTCTACACTTATATGTCCTAACATATTTTATCAGAAAGAACAGAGAATCTAATGTGTAACATACTTTATGAAACTCAAGGGATTTTTGCCTGTATTATTGACGTAGCATATAATTTCATCATAGCTCTATTCCTGTCGTTCTTGCTGCCTGGTGGACTGCAGGGGGCTGACTCAAACAATTTTAATAGCATCTATTACTTTCTGTAGCGTGAAGTTTTGTATAAAAATATCCTGTGTATTTATCAGGCAGTAGCAGCACTAAGATACAAACAAACACTGAGCATTTATAGCATGTCAAAGACTACAGTAAACCAACTAATCAATAAACCAAAAGCTTTCATTTTGTTTGTGTAATGTGAGTTTATGAGAAGGGAGAGCAGCTATTTTTATCACACAGTTGTTGTTTTTTTTACCTAAGCCATACTGTATTTTAAGCTGAGATAGGGCCACAGATAGAACAATTATGTCACGCTTAGAATTGCATGCTACTCAGTTGCGTAAGTTTGTCCCAGTATTCATTCCAAGATAAATAGTGCTGCCCCCCCCCATACACACACACAAACACAACGTATCTATATATATATATTTCTAGTGTCCATTTGTGTGTCTCCAAAACACTGCCATCCGTTGGCAGCGAGTGAAACTACATCTCTTTCTCTTAGGGGCAGATTTAACAATAAGTGATATCCATGCGTTTCAAAGAAATGACAGGAGCTGATTGGTTAGAGCAGCATTTAAGATTAGTAACAAATGATCATTTGAATATCACAAGTTGATTCTGCCCCTTAGTTGTTCTTTGTAATTGGGTACAGGTTACTAAATCTGTATTTATAGTCTCTGATGTGTTTTTCCATGCAGGCCCGTGTTGGGGGAATGGAATTCTCACCTGGAATGGTTTACATAACTCCTGACAGTCCTCTCAGTGTCCCAGCCATTGTCAGTATTGCAGCAGCAGGCGGACTGCTGATAATCTTCATTGTGGCTGTACTTATAGCCTATAAGCGCAAATCCAGAGAGAGTGACTTAACTCTGAAAAGACTGCAGATGCAAATGGATAACTTGGAATCCCGAGTGGCTTTGGAGTGCAAAGAAGGTGAGACCAAGGGTTTAAATCTGTGATGGAGCTAGCTGGTAATTTCTTTTCCATAGGTCTATGGTCCATATAAATGAAATACTCGAATGTGGCCTACACACTTAGTTCTCCCCGAGCATTTTCTAAGCGTTCTCACTAGATTGCTTAGAAAATGCCCCAACATTGCTCCGTGTGTAGGGGTATAGCGATAGTGATGCACTGGGTCAGGGCCAGTGTTCTCACAGAGAAAAAATAGGTGGTTCCTTACGGATGTCCTATGCAAAAGGTAGGTCAACAATAGGTACGGGACTTATTGCTCTTTATAATCATCCAATTATTCTGGTGAGAGCCTGTTATCACACATTATGGGGGTTGTTATGGTCGATTGGCAAGGCTGTGAATTCGCAGCCTTGCGTGTCCACCAAACCCCACCCCCTCTAACAGCATGTGTTCCCACACACAGGCTGCAAATGGATGTTTAACATAAACATCCATTCGCATGCTGCGGGGGAACACCCATATCATTCTATGGTCGGCGACCATTGAATGATGTGGAACGTGTACGTATATGCGTGCCCTCTCTGGAGGAAATCCATTGATGTCAGCTGAACCCCCACCCGCATCATGCCCCCATTACTATGAGAACGTCCAGCGTTCTCATGGGAACACCCATGAAACGCTGGGCATTCCCATATGGTGATAAGGCTGCCCTCTGCCCCATGCCCCTCTCTGCCCCCCCTCCAGCTGTTTTGGGTGCATGCGCCCAGCGATCCCACTATTCGCAGTGGGTGCACGCAACCGGAATACACCCCTATGTGCTGCTAATGGTACATAATTATTATTTTTAAACTGTTTTATTATTGCCATATTAGTAATAGATGTATGTTGTTTGATATCCCAACCGTATATGGTTTTTAATCTCTCTCCTCAACTCAGCGATGTGACCTTTTGCTATCTATATTGTTCTCATGAAAAACACTGGCCCTGACAGATCACTCATTGGCACATCACTGTGCAGCTCTGTGTGCTGAGTGATCTGAGCATTGTGGGTGATCTAGCATTGCTCAGAATGCTCATCGGTACTTGTGTAGGGATCCTTGACAGAGAGAGAAGATTCATGACAATTGTTTGCGGAAAATGTGATGTATATTGGGATACATACGGATGGAGATGCCAGCAGTCAGATTACTGATGATGGTTTCCCTATGGGGTGATCCCCACAGTGGTCATATAAGTATAGTTACCCTCCCCCTGCCCCCTTACCCCTAATCCTCACTCTGTGCAGCCTAAATCAGATTGATATCAGGATTCCAGCGTCAGTCGTCTGGCGGAAGTTGGCATGCCAGTGTCGGTACTGTAAATACCCGCATCCCCACTGCTGGGATTCTGAACACATCCCTGTGTATTTTAATACATTTAAATAAGTTTAAACTTACTTGTAGCTCACTTGTGGATAAATGTATATAGACACTTCTATAAATGTAGCTACTACCATTGGATACAATAAGTCCAGTTCCATCTACTAGGTTCAATTATTGCTTCAAGACACTTTGTAAACTAATGTAACTAATATGTTGTAGAAATATTACAACTGATTTTATAACAGTAAAAATAATATCAACCAGCTATCCCGATTATTAAACTTACTGACTTTCCACCCAGGTTTATCGGAGACACACGTGCCAGCTGTAAGTGCTTTGAAAGCCCCATAAGTGTTTCATCAACTTTGTAAAATATAGTCTAAATCTCTATACAAACCCTTAATTCCCTGATAGTTTATTAGTTCTGAGCATGGTAGAGAACTGTGCTGATTGGGCACAATGTCATTAAAGTTAAGGCACATGTTGAATTAGTTTCTAAAAAAAATATATGTTACTAAATTGTTTGACAAATACATATTTTCAAAATGAGTTCAATGTAATGACCTTTAAGTGTTGTACCTAAAGTGTTTTATTATTATTCCACAACCTGTTTTCAATTGTATTTTCAATGTTATTAGCAAGAGTAAAGCTGGCAGGAATGTGTTGTCTTGACAACCTGGTGTTGGGGAGGCTTTCTGTGGCTTTATGGACACTGTGAAGGTTAAAGTGTTAAACCCAGGATTTCTTTGTATCATTTCTCTTGCTTACATTCACCCTAACTCGTTCACATTAATGTCAAATAGGATTACCTTTAGTCTATATATTCAGTATACATCTAATGTGTCTGAGGTGTTTTTTTGTATTACTATGCTGGGTGCTAAGGAGTATTATATAAATAACAAGAATAGCATGTTTTGGTAAAGTAAATACATGGAGTTGACTTTAGTAATATTTGACGTAAGCTATGTGCTACATACTACTCATGTGCTATTGCTTTGTAATGTGTAGGCTAAATTGTTAGGTCTTTTGCTGTGTTTAATAATGGCGATATATAGTGCTTTTTTATTCAGCACTTATAACAAATCAAATCATTGGCTTTCATTTACTTAGATTGGAGTTCTTTTGAAGATGGGCTGTTGCTATTGGCAACCAATCAGAATCTACTTATTTAGCACCTTCTACAAGATAATAGAATTGGATTGATTGCCCGTAGCATCATCCCATCTTCAACAGAACTCCCATCTTAGTAAATAAACCAAAGTTGTTCTTGTTAATCTTAGATGTAATATCTATAAAGAAGAAGCACAGTAATTGTTTAATGTAATTATTGCAACAGCCAATCATATTTTACCTGTCATTTATCTAGTATTATAATTGTGAAAGTATACATCTGATTGCTTGAGACAATTAACAATATTTTATTGATGAGGTATTCCCAATCTGTGTCCTCAAGCACAATAACAGTGCAGGTTATAGTAATATCCAGGCTTCAGAACAGATACTTAAATCAATGTAACTGAGGTAATGTTTAAGTCACCTATGCCCAAGCATGGAATTCACTAAAACATGAACTGCTAGGATGAGGTATGGAATGAATGTATTCATTTGTTTCTCATTTTGTATGGAAGTTTGCCAGTAACAAGTTTTATTACCAGAAACATAATATTGCATCTCACTGTTGCCCTCTGGAGAACAGCACTTGCATTTCAGCATAATCCAATTGAAAATCTTAACAGTGGGGCACTAGCATATAATTAGAAATGCCAGAAGCATCCACCAAACAAAGGTCAATAATGTATTTTCTTCACAGATAAAGAGCACTTGGTAATTACCTTTCAATATCTAGCAGAAAGCCATCACATATTCCGAAGGATCATAAGTGTCTGTTATTTCTCTGCTTCTCTTGTAGCATTTGCTGAGCTTCAGACAGATATTCATGAGCTGACAAGTGACCTTGATGGAGCTGGCATTCCTTTCCTGGATTATCGTACCTACACTATGAGGGTCCTGTTTCCCGGCATTGAAGACCACCCTGTATTGAGGGACTTAGAGGTACTGTGTGCAGTACAATTAGAGTGACAATATTGTATTTATGCACATATCATATAATACACCATGGATCTTTGCATTTATACATGACAATACTTTTTCAATGCTGCTAAATAATTGGTACTAAAATGCATCAATAGCATGCAATCGAAGCAACCATATGCCACTTTTTTCAGGAAGTAAGTTTTAAAGAGAAAATTAGACCTAGAAACATAGAAAGCCAATTGGCTGTGACCTAATCACCTGTCAGATGTTCTGTAATTTCATATACAGGTGACACAGAGAGCTCTGATTGTTCCTCTGTGTGCTGAGAGCAATGATTGGATGAGGCCATCCTAATATTGTTCTTCACAGTGGTGATTTAGTAAACATTTATTTCAATCTGGTAGGTATTTTTTTTTTTTTAAAGTTGAAGTCCTAGACACCTGGGGAGATATATCAAGCCTAGCTTCTAGCACAGCTTTCAACATGGCAGTAGGAGTTGATTGGCTGGCACTTTATTTCTCTCAACTTAATCACTTGATTCATACCCCCATTGCATTGCCACTGTTACTATTTGAGGTTTGGGATTAAAATAGATGTTTAATGGATGAGGTTGGGTTTAATGGATGAGGTTGGGTATTTTTTTAAAAAAAAGTTGAAGTCCTAGACACTGGGGGAGATATATCAAGCCTAGCTTCTAGCACAGCTTTCAACATGTCAGTAGGAGTTGATTGGCTGGCACTTTATTTCTCTCCACTTTATCACTTGACTCATACCCCCATTGCATTGCTACTGTTATTATTTGAGGTTTGGGATTAAAATAGATGTTTAATGAATTAGCGGTTGGCTGTAGGACTGCCATGGTATGCAAAAGCAAAATTCAATTGCTGATTTAATAATAGTGGCAGTCTTCCTGCCTTGCAGTAGTGGAGTCAGGCACACTTCCCCATCAACATCTAGACTTGTTTTTCAGCTACCTATGTATCAATTCTTCCCCACACCTTTCTGTTAATACATTTGTATGAGCCATCTTTACCTCCTGTTTCATGTCATACCATCAGCGTACATCACTACATCATACAGTATGTTGGTGCTTTATACATAAATGATTATAATAATGTATGTACTACTGTACTCCCTTTAAGGGGATATTTATTTTAGCTTGGAGGGAAAATAAATGGTGAAAGATAAAGTACTAGCCAATCAGCTTCTCCCTTTACATTTTGCAAGCTATGGTTGGTACTTTATTTCTCTCAATTGTATCCCTCACAAGCTTTTATAAATATCCTTGTAAACCTGGGTATACACCATTCAATTTATTTAAGCAATATGCACAGTAACAATATTTTTAACAATATTATTGTGTATATTGTCTAGTGTGCATACACTATGGGCAGTATTCAATGAGGCTGATTCGCCATGTTTTATGGCAATTTTGTGCTATTTTCGTGCTGTACGGCGATTTTTTGACTAAAACGGTGAATCACCCTATTCAATGACCAGATGGCGAATACATTTCAAGGTTTTTATCGCCATGATTCACCGAGTAGCAATCGCTATCTTTTTGTGGTGAAGTGGAATGTGAACTTTTAAAATAAAGTGTTTTGTTTTTTACATTTGGTGTCAAAAAATCAGGAACTTTATTCTGAGGAGGGGCGTGCTATTTTTATTCATGTGCTGTAAGCACATGAATATATATTTAATTTAAAATATATATATTTTTTTTTACACAGCAGCCAGCAGGGGGCCGGGAGCCGAGCCGCTCATTAGATATTCATATATTCACTGCACCCGATCATTACATATGCACGATCGGGTGTAGTGAATACCCGGTCCCCTGTTGGTTATCCCGGGGGGCAGCCTGTGCTGCCTGGCTCCCGGGGAGCCCACCTCCCCCCCACCAACGTTCTGGGGCAGGCAGGGAGACTTCTATCTCCATGCCTGCCGCCATCCTCAGGCTCCCTGCGGCACCGGCGCAGGAGTTAAAATTCGCCGGTCAGGGGCAGTGAGCCCCTGTCTCTTTGAATACTGGAGCCGGCAAGGCTCCGGAACGCGGCGGGCAGTGGCGAATGTGCAGCGAATCCTAAACAGGATTTGCTGCACATCGTCAAAATTCTCATTGAATACTGCCCTACATCGTTAACATATTGATTTTCACAAGTATTTTTATAAAAGGTATTAGCTGATTTACCAAGCATTCTTTTTTTGCCAATGTAGCTCCTAATGTGTTTTTTGGTTTAGAAACCAGAATATCAAATTCCCAACCTCAAGTGACTGCAAATTGCTACAATAAAAAAATGACAATTAATTCAGCTTTGTGCTAATGATTTAAAAATTGCAATTAATGTATTTATGTCAAATTGACTGATAGATGGTGATACCACACATGCTTGTAATTATTAAAACCCAAATTAATTTCAAAGCTCTCCTTGAAATCTGTTAAGCAGACAAGTCAGTGTAGTTCATATATAATAATAAAAATTATGATTATAATAAAGTTCTTTTCTGCCATAGACCCAATGGGGCAGATGTATTAAGCCCGATGAAGAGATAAAGTGCAGTCGAAGGTGATAACACACCAGCCAATCAACTCCTTACTCTCATTTTTCAAACTACATATGTGTCCACATACATCTTGGTTTTACTGTGCCATGTATGGCACAATTTGGCATACCTTGGACTCTGCAAAAGTCACACTTTGTGATTTTTCTAAAAATTTCCACCTCTAATCTATCACTTTAAATAAATTCTACTCCTTCAAACAATTTTCAGAATCCACCCACTTGCTACATTTGGAAAAACAGCTAAGCCTTGTTTTACATGTTGTGACAAATTGACATGGTTGGCTGGTGTTTTATCACCTTTTAGTTTTTCTTCACTTTGGTCCTTATTCAGATCTGATCGCAGTACAAATTTGTTCTCAATATGGGCAAAACCATGTGCACTGCAGGCGGGGCAGATGTAATATGTGCAGAGAGAGTTAGATTTGAATGAGTTATTTTGTTTCTGTGCAGGGTAAATACTGGCTGCATTATTTTTACACTGCAATTTAGATTTCAGTTTCAACACACCCCACCCAAATGTAACTCTCTCTGCACATGTTACATCTGCCCTACCTGCAGTGCACATGGTTTTGCCCATTTTGAGAACAAATTTGTACTGCGATCAGATCAGAATAAGGGCCTTTATCTCCGCTTTATCTCTACGTTATCTCTTCACCATGATTAATACATCTGCCCCATTGTGCTCTTAAGTGTGCACAAACAATCATATTTGGAGAACACATATGGGGTATGTATCATAGCTCGTAGAGAGATAAAATTGTCAGGGTAAAGTCCCCATACACACTAAGCGATTTCTTAAACAAGATTGCTCATTTTAGCCCTGAGTGATATTGTTTGTCATATTGTCAATATGTGTTCAATGGAGAAGGTTGATGATATCGCTCATGGAACATATTGTATAGTGTGTAACTGGCCATACAGTACTAGCCATATTTTTTAAACATAACTTGTAAAATTATAAGGCAAAAGCTGATCGTCTAGTTCTATGGAAAAGATGTACTAAAGAAAAAATGCGATAAAACCCTTGTTTTTCAGGGTTTTACCGCATTTTAAAATGTAATAATAACCGGCCGCCATTTTTGCCTCATAGGGTGTTGCCATCATTGGATGGTGATACCGTATAGAAGCCTATGGGCTTCTTGACGCCGTCCTCTGCCGTTGCTGACCACACTCCTGGCCATACCTCCTCCTCCCCCTAGAAAACACAGCCGGCGGTCCTTCCGGCTTCAAGGTGGAGGAGGGGCAAAGGGCTTCTACTTCCCGGTCAGCAAGCCTGGGAATGTGAGATCCCCGCACACCATATCACAGGTATCACTGGGGCCTCCGTCACCGCACAGCGATTTTCATCGCATATGTTAGTACATATGTGATCAACATCGGTGCGAAGGGCGGCAACGTACATCTCGCCCTTTATCTCTTACAATTTTGTCTCTCTGAGCTGTGATGAAGACCACCCACAGTCACACTACATTTGGCATGATATTTTACGATAATAGAAGAACGACAGTATCTCTAAATATAGAATTATGATGTTCTATAATTTGTCTTTTTTTTTCTAAATCCAAAATGGAACTTTTTTGATCTTCAGAATGAAAGGAAGTAAACATCTTACATACATACCGTATTACTGTATGTTTTGTGACAAATGATTATAGGAAAAGTGCATAATTTCTCTCTTTCCCTTGATACAAGCTTTTCTGACAGTCGACTTTGATTTCTGTAATGACCCTTTCCTTGTTCAGTGTAGGTGATTCGAGATGCCAGAGCAAAAGGGTTTCGCAAAGTCCAGTCTTGGTGGCTGAACATCTATAATGAGTTTATATAAAAGAAAATCCACTGGAAATTATTTAGACGTACTATAGAAAAACTCTAATGGAAATAGTTTTGTTACAGTTTCCTGCTAATTGCCTCACAGTAATTGATATAAACAAGAACAGTTCCCTAGAAGGGATGTCTTTTGAAGTTAATTGTTGGAAAAAAAGGCCTCTCTACAACTAACGTTGTACACAGGTTATGCAGCCCACTCAATTCTTGTATATTTTCTAATTAAAGTAGCTTCCAGCAGACATGTATTGCATAGAAAGAAACTAACTTTACTCTGGTAAACAAATGCCATTGGCTTTATTACTTTCGCGTTTAGTTCAGTCTGGCACTTTGGCACTCTTTCTATAGGCAGTCTGCTTTCCTACAAAACCCGCAGCCTACAAATAAATAAAAAATGATGCACCTACTGAAATGAGGTGTAATAAATCAAATAGATAGCATGAGTCTATATTTGCCTGGCTTCCTAAATCGAATTTGTTGTAAACAGTATCTAAGACTTTTTTTCCAAAGCAGTTATCAGCTTCATGAGACAGAATCTAGTTGCAGATGAATACTGAAAATCCCCGACAATGTAACAAGGCAATTGTTTTGCTCATTTTAAAAACATATGCAACAAGATTAGGCAGGTAATCTGTACTAACAACTAGACACAGTTTTATATCTTTAGTATAACCTCTGGGTGTTGCAGCTCTATGAAGTACTGTACTTTTAATGCAGGAGCAAAGAGAGCATTGCCAAGGATTCACCAAGACAAGAGGCACACTATTAGATTTCATAGCAATTTATCATGGATGAAAAAAGAAATAGTCATGTATAAATTTGCTTCTCGTGTTCTAGGTTACAAGAAGAAAGCCATTGCTTCACAGATTTGCATTATCAATGAGATCTTTCTAAATTAAAACCTACTAGTCTTCACCCTACTATCATTAGAAAATAATATTATTCCAAATCTTAATCTAAAAATATCCCAATATTTAAGGCTATATGGCACAATAAATTACTCTAAGGGGTTATTTTGGTTCACTCCTTCTGGCAAATTTTTTCTTAGATGGATAAAACCATGTGCACTGCAGGTGGGATAGATCTTACTTGTGCAGAGAGAGTAAGATTTGGGTGGGGTTTTACTACAAAGTGAGATCTATATTGCAGTGAGTACAGAAACAAAATAACTCACTTAAATATAATTACGGTATTTGTTTCCTAGCACAGCGCCACCGATTTTGATTGTATCCATCGGGTCGAAAAAATCGCGTCGATCGCATCGCATGCCAACCAAATCGCATGCGATGCGCATCGATCGACCCGATTTTTACATTGGAATCAATGTAAAATGGTCCCTGAGACTCGATTTTACATTGATTTCAATGTAAAAAGCCCCCAAACCCCCCATTTTAATACCAAACCCCCCCTCATGTTTTAAATGCCCCCCCCCATTGTTAACGACACACCACTATTGACGGCAACCCGAAGTGTGGCGAGCGCAGCGAGCCCGCAACCTTTTCATACCCCTACTATCCACGTCGGCGTGGAGCCGACTTTATAAAGTGTGGCGAGCGCAGCGAGCCACCGAGCCCGAAGCGTGGCGAGCGCACGTGGATACCTTCACAGGTATCCGCGTCCCCTCGCGGGCTTCACAGGTATCCGCGTCCCCTCGCCACGCTTCGGGCTCGGGGGCTCGCTGTGCTTGCCACACTTTATAAAATCAACTCCACGCCGACATGGATAGTAGGGGCATGAAAAGGTCAAAGGACGCGTACCGCCGCCCCTCGCGGGCTCGCCACGCTTCGGGTTGGCGTCAATAGTGGGGTGGCGTTAACAATGGGGGGAGGGCATTAAACAAACTTTTTAACCATATTCAATGTGAAATTGGCCCATTTCACATTGTCACCTATGTAAAATCGGGTTGATCGCGTTGATTTTCACTTTAAAAATAATTTAACATTGTTCCCTATGGGAAAATCGCGTTGATCACGTCGGTCGCATCGCGGCCCCTTAGTAGGGGCCGCGATGGACGCGGTCAACGCGATTTTGTCTTTCACCGGCAAATTAGCTGGTGATTGACATAAAATGGGGTCCATCGTGTTGATTGTATGCCTTAAGTGCCTTAAACTTAAGGCATACAATCAACAAGATGGACGCCATGCTAGGAAACAAGTACCATAATTCTCTCTGCACATTTTACATCTGCCCCCCTGCAGTGCACATGGTTTTGTCCATCTACTGTAAGAAGGAATTTGCCAGGAGTAAACCAGAATAAGGCCAAAAGTTCTAAAAGTAAATATATGAATTGAAAAACGAGTTTTTAAATGAAATACATGTTTAAATATATATTTCATAAACATGTGGGACAAATTAAATTTTTATTTTATTTTACATTAAACCCATTACTCACAACAATACTGGATTTACAGTTCTGACTATGCAGTAGCTGGTGTGTGATGTTATCAAATGATCAGCTGACCAGGAAGTTTAGGGCCTTATTCAGACCTGATCGCTATTGTGTGGATATGCAGAGCCCTGCGATCAGATGGTCACCGTCCAGACAGAGAAATAATTCTGCCCTGTGCAACTCCTCCTCCCGAAAGCCGCTATTGGCTGCCTAGCGGCATATATTGGCCAATCAGGAGTTGCTAGGCGGCTAATAGCACTATTCGGGAGGAGGAGCCGCAGGAGTCTCCTCCTGTCAGTTCGTGCTGGTACCTGGTAATACGCTTTTTTATTTTACCAAGACCCGTGGATGCCTACTTTGGAACGAAGAGGACCTAATCCATGCTGAATTCCTATTTAAAAATTTACAAATTTGTATTTAAAAATGCAAATTCGTATCAAAAATACGAATCCATATGCCATCGGGAAATACAAAGAAGTCAAATATGACTGCTTTGTAAATTACACTCCGGAATACGAATTCGTAAAGGAAGTACGACAGCGATGCTAGTCATATTCATTCGTATTAAGCATACGAATACAAATTTTCGTATTTGTAATCTTAGTAAATGTCCCCCTATGTGTTTTGCCTGAAAATAGAAAATGATTCAGGCTGAAAAACAGGTAATAAATGAATAGGGAGATAAAAAAAATACCCCCAAAATCTCTTGGTCTTTTGATCTCTTTCTTTTCCCGTATTACACAAGTGACTGGAGATGCCAGAATTGGAGCTAAATCATCTGAAATTGGTGATCAGTAATAGGAACTTTGCCATGGGCCTCCTAATGAAAGCAATTATATTTCAGTCTTTCTACTTTTGTTGTCAGTTTTCTGACTGATGCTATCAACATATAATTTGTTTTGAAATGTATTTTGTTTTTTGTAGTCTTGACATTGAAGATGCATAGACTAAAATACAAACTATCTTTCATTTCATAAGCAGGTAGAAAGAAAGATTTGTTACATGAATACATTGGTGCTGGAAAAGCAAACACCTACCTGATCATATATAAAGGAACACGTTAAATCTTGGTTTCTCCAACATATGCATACTGTACTGAACATGTCTGTACAATTTATGTTCCTACAGGTCCCTGGCTACAGGCAGGAGCGTGTTGAGAAGGGTCTCAAGTTATTTGCCCAGATGATTAACAACAAGGTGTTCCTGCTTTCCTTTATCCGGACACTTGAGTCCCAGCGCAGCTTCTCTATGCGAGATAGAGGAAATGTAGCTTCTCTTATCATGACTGTTCTGCAGAGCAAGTTAGAGTATGCTACAGATGTCTTAAAACAATTGCTCTCCGACCTCATTGATAAAAACCTGGAAAGCAAGAATCACCCCAAACTATTGCTGAGAAGGTAAGTCTAGCTATATATAAACTAAATAAGGGCCAACTAACTATAACATGTGTGTTGTGCAGAACTAACAGGTTAACTAAAGGATTCTCAGCTCCAGTCCTCAGGCACCACCAATACAGGTACGTCAATGTTTTCTGGATTTCTTTAATCATGCACAGGTGAGATTTGCTGGGTCAGTAATTATTCCACCTGCTTCCAAACACAGAAATCATCATGAAAACCTGACCTGTATGGAAAACTTGAGCGTTGAGGTTGTGTCTTTAAAATCATAATTTAGAACTGTGATAGCTTTGAAATGATAATCTTAATTGTATCCATTCATTTGATGCAATCTCAATAACCTTTACCCTTATTTTTCATGATTCACAAGCAGAATAGATAGGCAGACAATAGGTTGACACCAAATGGTCAACACCTGGCAATGGTTGACACATAGAAAGCTCGACATGAGGTGTTTTGTTTTTTGGGGGGAGTTTTTCATACTTTACCATCCACATGGACTTTAATTGGGAATGGTAAAGTGTGCCAAGTGCAGCTGTAGCATAGATAAGTACTTGGCCCAAAGCAAGCCATGAAAGGGTTACCAGTACTCTATTTTGGAGTAGACATCATGCTATGTACAAATTGCTGCCAAAAAACATGAAAAACTCATGTCAACTTTTTCTTGTGTTGACGATTTCCATGTCAACATTTTGTCTATGCTTACCTAGACAGTTTCTACCATTTAGACCATAATGACATTTTCACAGTGCTACAGTTAAGATAATCAATGATATTGATATAACTGTCCACATATTAAAAGTAATATATACATATATAATTATTATTGTAGTAGCTCTTCCAACACGCCCATGAGGTGGCTGCCTAGTGTTGTTTTGGTTTTTGGTGTGTCACCAGTAGCTCTAAGCTTTTCTTACTGTTCAGTTTTATAATCACTTTTCCATTGCGAGGTGGGTCTAAAGTTTTCATTCTGTTATCATTGTTGCTATTGCAGGGATTTTAGGGACTTGACATTTTTTGTCCTCCCACCTCCATTTCTGTCAGTTATTTTAGTTATTTGATGTATAGTTATTTCAATCAGTTATTTTTGGGTCATTGACTTATGGTCATATCTGTTTTACAGTTCTGTTAAGTTTTCTTCCAAATCCATCCAGTGGAAGGCTCCCTGGGTCAAAGTTATGCCTGGCATATTTAGATGTGAGGTCCAACTGAGACCCTCGCCCCCCTAAATACTGGCCAGGATCCAACTGGAACACCTCCTGTTAGTTTCATCTCAATGTGTACAATGGTGTCCAAATGTATAACTGAACAGACAGGGTGGATTTTATTTTAAGTGTAAACCCTTCCAGTTCATTACAGTTTTAATATAAATCCATCCTGTAAAGTCCCAGAATAGGCTCTCTGTGTCAAAATTCTGCCTAGAGAGGTTTGACTGGGATCCCAAGCCCGTAGTATGTCTTCTGTAATCCATTGGTACCATTTTGTTAAGTTTTCAGTCAAATCCATCCAGTGACAGGTCCAGAACAGGCTCCCCTGGTCAAAGTTCTATCCATTGTACTCCAGGCCATTTTGGTTAAAATTCTGCCTGGCGCATACTGCTGTGAGGTCTGACCGAGACCCTAGCCCCACTAAATCCTGGCCAGGAACCAACTGGAGCATGTTTGCTTCAGCTCAATCAGTACAGGGGTGTCCGAATGCATAACTGGTACAGACAAACACTCAGACCACTGAACCCTTCCAGTATTTTGTTATATAATGAAGGGTATGTGTACCAAGATTGGTCCATATCTATCAAGCCATGTAGGTGCCTATGATGAACAAATACACATACATATTTTGACTTTTATAGATATATATATATAGATATACAGTATAAATAGATAGATAGATAGTTATACATTTTTAATAATCGTGACTATCATATTTCTAGGGATATTTAGAACTAGTTATCTACTGGAATTTGTAACTTCACTTGATAAACATTGTTCATTCTTTTTGTTGCAGTCTTAATACTGTCCCTTCAATTAATTAACAGAAAAGGCTTAAAAATAATTGGAATAGACGTTCTCATAATTGTTACTGGAAATGATACAGGTTGAGCTGTCCTTGGTGCTGAACCTCTTCTATGCTTTCACTAATACAGATTAGAGAAATCCAATACTTGACAAATGTAAACAAGCTATTAGATAATATAGACCTGATCCAAAAGGACGAGTCCAAAAAGTTATATCTAGAAATCTTTAACAAACTGCACATTCATGCATCATGCACATACGCCATGGCAGGGTCTGTGCATGGCCATTTCACTCTGTACATGAAATTAGTTTTTTTTTGTGTCCCCTGGGTTGCTGCATTGCATGCAAGAGAACCCTTTTCAAGAGACTGTAATGGGCATGCAGCTAGACTCTTGTGTTTTTATGAGTTGTGTGTATATTGAAGGGACTGCTGTTTAAGACTAATCTTTTGTACCTGGCACAGGCATATATCCAAATACTAACAATAATGGCTGCAAAAAAAGTGGACAGTTGTGACTTTTTATATGAAGCTTTACGTATTAGCATATTGTAGTAAATCTAACTATGGCGCCTGACTCATAATTAGGTTAGATACATAACTGCTGATAAGACTTTAATAGAAAGAGTGATTATAAAGCTTTTTGCATCTTTACCTTTGTGCAGTATAACATAACTCTGTACATGATTTAACAATACACTTATTACACGCAGGCAGTCTAAACATTGGCATGATCATTTTCATAAATCCACCTGTTATTAACTTGGGGTACTTTTAAAACATAACACTTGAAGGTACTTGAGGTTCAATCTCAAAATACCTGTGCTGGAAGATTTAATGCCAGGGGTTGTATTCTGCATACTGTGCAGGAAAAAATGTAAAAGAATTTGAAAGTCTTCATTTTTAAGATTAACGTAACCACGCATTGTAGTGCTCTGTGCTGTCTGTCCTGTCTATGATTTGCATCTTTTTACCCAGAAGACATTCAACTGACTCAATATATTAATAAAATAAATAAATGGTAAACAGACAGCCATACATCTGTTTAGCAATTGCACTTACAGTTTTACGACACAGAAAAAAAAGCAAAACTTTGAGGACTGGGTTAAAAGTAATGTTGGTTTATCACATCATGCCTTGCTGCAAATTTGTTACGTTGTCAAGTTCTGTTGTCATCATTTATAATGATGCATTTTCAACTCTTATCTCAAGCATAAAATGATTAATAGGCACGCTACATTTATTCATATATCCAAGTTGTCTGCAAACACATAAAATTATAGTCTGCATGCATAACCTTTTTATAAATGGAAGTGTAAAAACATTGTTCCTAAATGTCGTTCAGGTGATTGAATGTAAGCAATGTATTTATAAATGAAAGAATGAATGGATCTTTTTCATTTTCTTCCATTACTCACAAGAGTGTCATTTACACTTGTTAATATGCTGAGTCCTCTCTTCTACTATATGCTGTTTGCCTCATTTTTATTGTTTTCTATGGTATGTACAATATATTGATCATATAGTGATAACAATAAGGTGTTCAATACGTCAGTTCAGTAATGCTTCTGATGGTGGGCAAATTTTGATCAAATTAAAGTTAAACAATGGCTGGGATGTAATAGCTTCTAGTTTGCCAAAAATGTCGATTCTTCAGAAACTTGGCAATGGGATTCAGAGTGCTGATTTTTTTTTGTTTAAAGGCAAAAATTGTGCCCTGCTTTACATTTCACAGATGTCACAAAAAAGCTTCACATTTGCCAAATTGGAGACTATTACGTTCTGCTTGCTGTGCTATTATATTGTTAATTCACTGTACAAATGTTTCTTTGTCATTGTAGAACAGAATCGGTTGCAGAGAAGATGCTGACCAATTGGTTTACATTTCTGTTGTACAAGTTCCTTAAGGTACACACTATATATGATATACTGTAATATATATTAATGCCATTTAAAATCAGTTATTTATCTGTATTGCCAATCTTCCGGATTCTCCAATTCTTGGGGGTTTATTTATGAAGTACTGGGTTTTACATTCCATCACTTCCAATCGTGCTGATTTAATAAATGCTTGAAAAATATATTTAACACTGAAATCCAGAATATTCAAAACATATGATTAGCATAGTGAGCATTTCTTTATTTAAAACAAAATATTAAAGCGTGATTGTTGCTTTAGTAGTTGTGATATAAAGATCACATTTTATGCCAACAAAATGTCACTCTTCCAGGGATTGACAAAATAAAGTAAAATAATATTTACTTAAACGATGTTATTATTCTTGGAATATATTCAGCTTATTCTAATAACACATCAGTATTCATTCATTGTAATTGAGTTTGCACTAAGAGTTGTTTACAATTAAGTTGGTATTTGGTATTTTATTTGACATATTTTTCATTTGTATATGTACTGCCTAGCAGTTACTTTTGATGTAACTACTTTAGAACATGTTGTTTACAATAGAGATCATTATATATACTACAAGTCACATTTGTCTTAAATGTTATGTAGCTTTCACATCACATAAAACATTTTGAAACGTTTTGAAAAACTGTAATTTTATATGGTATTTTAAACGGGTCTAGTGTTCATATTGCAGCAGATTACCATTTAAAAATACCGTTTAAGTACCATTCACATCACCAGTCAAGCCGTTTAACCTCTGAACACGTTTCTACCCACAGCTTATTTCCTGGTTCAGGGAAGGGACACAAGACAAGGGACAGCCTATCACAGTGCTCTAACCTTTATTTTTTACTAAATACCATTTCAGTGCCATTCAGACAGCACAAAAAACGGCTCTGAATTGGCTTTAAAACGGGTAGGACTCTGCTTTTTAAACGTGTTGAAATACCAGTTAACTTTAAATGGTATTTCAACTATGACACTTTCACACTGCAGCCTTAAACGTTTTAAAAGGCAAAAAAACGGCAATATACCGTTTTAAAAGTGTGATGTGAAAGCTACATAATATATGTCTATTGACTGTTAACTATTGACTGTTTTTATATATATATCTATATATAGATACATATATATATATATATATTTATAACAGTCAATTAACAGTCAATAGGCATATATAACATTTAAGACAAATGTGACTTGTAGTATATATAATGATCTCTATTGTAAACAACATGTTCTAAAGTAGTTACATCAAAAGTAACTGCTAGGCAGTACATATACTAATGAAAAATATATTAATTCTAAAGTACAAATTACATCATCCCTCCACCAATTCAGTTAAACCCCAGATACATTTTGCCCAAAATGTGGCCTGGTCGCATCCCTGGTCCATTCAGCTAGCAAATGGGGAATGTCCCATGAAAAGTGTAACAATTGGAAAGTATATAATATGTGTAATATAAGTATTTACAGTATATGACAATAAAAGCTTTTCCATTTGTTTGTATTTGTAAGGGACTGTTGTTTTCAGACCAAGGCTATTAAGAGGAAAACACTGGGGTGATTCTTTAAAGATTGGACAGGGCTGAATTTGGCCCCATTCCGATGGTTGGGGTATGCCCAGCACCACCGGGCCGTTGTTGCGGGGAGGGAGGACCTGGACAGATGGGGGCATAAACAGCTCTGGACCATGGGAATGCCCAGCGTTTTATGGGTGTCCCCATATAGGAATGCAGGCAGGCCGGTTCCTGCTGTGGGCAGATGGCTGACATCACAGGACGTCAGCACCCGCCTCCTCATTGGTGGACACCAAAGGATATAAATGTCAGTTCAGACTGACTTTTATTTCCAAAAGCAGGAGAAAACCTTCATTAGTCAGCGATCATCTAATGATTTCTCCTGCTAGTGGAGGCAAGCAAACACGTGGGGGCGTGGGGAGGTGGTCGTTTGGCAGGGCAGCAATTCAGCACTCGGTGAGCAGTGAACTTCACTGCTTATCCAGCCAACAAGAATTAGGCCCACTACAGTATTTCTCAGTATTTACACCGTGTGCGATTTTATCCATTTACACATTAAAAGCGTTGCTTAGAATTGCCTGCACTCATTGGCAGACTACTTTCAGAAATGAAGCAGAAGAAAAATGCTTACCATATTTCCAGCTGCGGTAATTTTCCTATAGACTCTGCAGCAGGATGATCTCACATTGCTCAGACTCATGGTATAAGCAGTGTCACTTGTTTGTATCCCCTGTATCCTTGCTGAGTTGTTGATAACTTAACAAATTAAATGTAATTTGAAACATGCTAACATTTCTGTCTGTATTTACAACATCCAACAGTGGGAAGCATGCAATAATATGACATAAACACTCTCCAAACTGCTGCGCTTAAGACGGCTGCGCGGGCTCATATTTGTCCCTAGCACCTGCAATGTTAATGTATCTTATTTCTCTGTCTGGCTCTTCATACTATTAGTTGTAAGCGGGAGATCAGCAAAAAGCTCAGGATCTCACATAAGATGGAATATGCTTCCTAAATAGGTTTACTGAGTCCAACTGTGCCTGGGCATTTCTACAGCTTTCACGCTTATGTAAACAGCACACAACATGTAATTATCATGTCCTTTCCGTCAGTACACTGTAATTACCATGTGGTAACTGGGCCACACTTCTACAGAAATCTGGGCAGATTATTCTACTATTAATTTACCCTTCTAAAGGCAGAAGATTTTTCATGTTATAAGGCAGGTGTGTCAGAGGGGGTATGGTCACTAGGTCTACAACAACTAGGTCAACAAGCATTAAGTCAACACCACTAGGTTGACATGCATGAAGGTCGACATGGGGTTAGGTCGACACGGTCATTAGGTCGACATGTAAAAATGTCGACAGTCAAAAGGTTGACATGGAGGTTTTAATATTTTTTGAACCGCCGTGCCGACAGGCGGTATTTTATGCCCTACCATCCACTAGGGCATGATGGCATGGGTACCCGAAGCAAGGAGAGCGCAGCGAGACATGTACGGGAACGCAGTGCACTTTTTTTTAGTTTATATGTCGACTGTGTCGACATTCGAGTCAAATAAGGGGAAACACCCATGTCGACCTTATGACTGTCGACCTTCCCCATGTCAGCTTAATGACCCTGTTGACCTAATGATCCTGTCTACATAACCCCATGTCAACCTTCATGCATGTCAACCTGGTGGTGTCGACCTAATGTTTGTCAATCTAGTTGCTGTCTATCCAATGATCCATACACGTCAGAGGGCCCACAATGAGTTTTGAAGCTGCTTTATACGAGATGTGTGTTTCTTTGTAATGTCTGTAAAGATAAATCGCATGAAATACAGATTGAGTATCCCTTATCCAAATATGAATTATCCAAAATATTCTGAAAACCATACAAAAAGTATAAAAAAAAATATTTATTTTCTAAACGTCTACTGGGGACAACTGTAACAGCACTACTGAGGACATGATATGTAACTGGCACTACTGGGGACATCTGTAACAGCACTACTGAGGACATTATATGTAACTGGCACTACTGGGGACATGATATGTAACTGGCACTACTGGGGACATCTGTAAAAGCACTACTGGGGACATAATATGTAACTGGCACTACTGAGGACATGATATGTAACTGGCACTACTGAGGACATGATATGTAACTGGCACTACTGGGGACATGATATGTAACTGGCACTACTGGGGACATCTGTAAAAGCACTACTGGGGACATAATATGTAACTGGCACTACTGGGGACATCTGTAACAGCACTACTGAGGACATGATATGTAACTGGCACTACTGGGGACATCTGTAGCAGCACTACTGAGGACATGATATGTAACTGGCACTACTGGGGACATCTGTAACAGCACTACTGAGGACATGTAACTGGTACAAAATTTGTGAAAGAACATGATTGCTTGGCATTTAAATTCAGTATCTGAGATAGTACACAAACTTTGTTTCATGTTTTGAAACCTTGTTTTATGCACAAATAAAATATATTTGTGTGTATTTCATGTCTTTGATGCATTTGTACAATGTAAATGCAAGATATCTCCTGATACATAATTGAAACATAAAAATATTCTGAAATACAGAATAATCCGTTATTCAAAATTCTTCTGGTCCCAAGCATTTTGGATAAGGGATACTCAACCTGTACAACTTATGGTATACAATTGTACCATTAGATATATCTGATGGGTTGGATTAGGAGGCTAGAGGGACTGGAAACGTCAGTCAAACTTCCTAAGATATATCGCATGAACAAATAGCACTCCATTTACCATCCAATTTCAAGCGATTTCAGTAAATCAGTGGTGCAGTATGAGCGATCTAGGGTCTCATATCCAACACTCACAGGTCTGCACTTCAGATCGGATGGAAAACACATACAATTTTCCACTTTACAAACGATATATTGGCCTGAAAGGTCATAGTCAAGTGAAATCATGCAAAATCGTTGTAGTGAATGGGGGCCTTAAGACTGGCTCACAGCTGTACTATTTCCAGACCCTCTAATTATACATTGTTAGTTTTTTTAGACAGACAGTTTTCTTGTGGAGTAGGTAAATGGATGAGCGTGGGTGTTTGTTTGTTATAATCAAAATTAGCAATTGGGTTAACAGATCTAGAAAGGGGGGGGGGGGGGTCAATTAGCCACAGTAAAAAAAGCACAGGGGATAATTGAATTGCCAGATAATGACAATTGAATAAAAAATTGTGGGCTGGCTGCAGAATGTGCAGATCCTGGTGATGCCTCTGGTTACTAGTAAATGTATAGGCCCTCCATTGGTTTAGCCCTCAAAATGCCTACCTCTATTGTGTTTACAGTATGTGATGGATACATTTACCCTCTGGGACACCTTAGTTATATTACCTTTGCTTGTTTTATGTGGTGTGCTGCTTGTTGTTAGTACATAATATCAGGCACAGGTAATCATTTCACTTGTAAAACAATGTCTGTTGTTTGTTAGGAGTGTGCAGGAGAGCCCCTCTTCTCCCTATTCTGTGCCATAAAGCAGCAAATGGAAAAAGGCCCCATTGATTCGATTACAGGAGAAGCACGCTATTCACTGAGTGAAGACAAGCTAATCAGGCAACAGATTGACTATAAGACACTGGTAAGTTACATAACTTTACTCTGTTACTCTATGGTTCTTTGTGCAGGTTAAAGTCAGTACATTAAAACTATTTACAATAAAATAGTTATTTAAAATATCTCACAATTATTCAAGTTTACTTAATAAAATCTATAACAATAACAAGATCAAGTTGCATGTACTGTATAAACGTATAATCATGACACTATTCTGTATTGTTGGGCCCCTGCCAGTTGCTGTCCTCATTACAGTCACACAAATGGACTGACCACTTCCTCCCACAAGCCAGGCAAAGCTCCTACCACCATCCGGGGCACTGCGGACACACACGGACCCTAACCGGCCACAATAACAGTGGAGGCGATGTGTCTGAGATCCAAGCAGGAAAAAACACGGTAGGGGGTGCCTGTACCCGGCATCTCCCTACCGCGTCTGTTCTTGCTTGGATCCCCGACACGCCGCCTCCATCGTTAGTGTGACCGGCGAGGGTCTGTGTGTGTCTGCAGTGCCCCGGACGGTGGTAGGAGCTTTGCCTGGCTTATTAATATTGAACCTTGTGGTAACCAAGGTTGTGGGTTGGGGGGGGGGCTTCTGAAGGCTGGCGGGGGCTGGCAAATCCACCCCAAGGCTTCGGGCTGAGCCTTGATGTGAGCACATGCACCTATTTCACAGAAGCAGCCTGATTGTTTTTTCGAAAAATAATATCCTAGAGGACCAATTTTCCTAATTATTAGAGGACCAGCAGAGGTCATTATTTGATGGTAGTTTGAATTATATCCCAATGTTGGATTATAGGAGAGCCCTTGTTTAGCGAAATAGGGATGTCCTCTATCCCATATAAAAGGGTGTGCACCAAAAATAAGCGCTCCACCTAACATAGGAGGAAACATTTATTCCACCAGAGGGCCAATATATATATTATTCTATGTGCAACTGAGAAAGAACCATCAATTGACCTATTAAAGATTGGTTTAAAACATGTATACCCCTGATGAAGTCTCATAACGAGACGAAACGCGTTGGGTCTATGTTCCATCCCTAATCTTGTGAAAGTTTCACCTCTGATAAAGAACTGGATATGGAAAAAGTGTTTTAAATATTATCTTTTAATAAATGTTTTATGTTTAAAAAACCTATTGTGTATGAATTATATAGCTGAGGGAGACAGGAATCATCATTGAAACACCATAGGGCGCCTGGCAATACTATTGGGAGTATATATATATATATATATATATATATATATATATATATATATATATATATATATATATATATACTGTGTACTAAAATAAGGCTGTGAACTACAAGTTTGTCTCTTACAAACTTTTTTAAATAAATTGTATAGATAAGTTTTGTGAGGTGAATTTAGGTGATCTAGTCTGTTACCTGCCATGCTTTAGAATTGCAGAAAACATTTCAAACGATTTTTGTCATATTCCAGAGTTTTTTGTACTGTGTGCCACACAGAGTACATTACAGATCTCAGTGACTAATTGAAATCCCACTAGGCTCTTTAAATGAATAGGTCAAATTACAGAGAGCTGGCTGTGACTGAATTGATGAATAGGATGTGCTGCTGTAGATGATAGATACCCACCTACAATGGAAATGAATGAACGAGAAAACACATGAAGCCTGAGGGAAGAAAAACCAGAGCTATCAGCCCAGAAAACAGACTATCTTTTAAATATTAACATGTCATTTACAACTGTTACCTAAATAAATCAGAAAGTAGTTGGAATGGATGAGATCTATGAAGCGTGGTCTCGTCTCTAATATCTTTCTTATAAGCCTGTAGAGCATTAAAGAGATGTGAAATTAATATTGTGCAAGATAAAGATGTAGAGCACATTTTACTTTGAACACATGGGCATTTGCAGGGCAGTAATGAGGGGTGTATGACTAGGGCTATTTCCTAGGATGCAAGGCTGAGAGATTAGGATGCAAGGCTAAGGGATGTCTGCTCCAGTGGACCATTTTACAGACTACATCATATCACCCATCTTCCTGCACTTGGTCTGTGAGGTCATGATGCACCAAGCGCTAGCTGCATGGGGGTGCCAGGACTATTCACTAATTTCTTTGCTCAAGAGGATTTGGAAACCCATAGACTTTAGTGTACATTGTAGATTTGTGGGAATGGGTATACTGTAGATTGAGAATTCATTAGAGCTCTGATCAAAATTCACATTCAAATGGAACTGTTACAGTATGTTTAGCGTAGTATGGTTAGTGTAGTGGTATGGTTGGAGGTCATGAGTTCAATTCTTGACCAATGCATTATCTGTGTAGCATTTGTATGTTACACCAATGTTTACATGGGTTTTCTTCTGGTATCCTATAGCATTTGTATGTTACACCAATGTTTACATGGGTTTTCTTCTTGTATCCTATAGCATTTTGTATGTTACACCAATGGTTATATGGGTTTTCTTCTTGTATCCTATAGCATTTGTATGTTACACCAATGGTTATATGGGTTTTCTTCTGGTATCCTATCACACACACACACACGAAATACAATTAGGTTATCTGACTAACACCAATAACGGAAAAATGATAACCTTAGTATTTATTTGTGTCTATGTGATAGACTGTAAGCTCTGTTGGGGCAGAGAGTAATGTGAATGACTGACATATTCTCTGTTAAGTACTGCATAAGATATTTGCGCTCTATATATTACTACTAATATTAAGTTACATTTCTTTTTTGGTATTTTTTTATATTTAGGTTCTAAATTGTGTTAACCCAGATAATGTTAACAGTCCCATGATTCCAGTGAAAATCCTCAACTGTGACACAATCACTCAAGTAAAAGAGAAGATCCTGGATGCCATCTTTAAGAACCTGCCTTGCTCACATCGACCAAAAGCAGCAGATATGGATTTAGGTGAGTAAACCTGTTTATCACTCTACATGTGAACAACTGCAGTGAGTGGCAGTTGTCTTGACATTATGGAGGTAATTCTGTTTGGCTGGGTGTGCGAATGCCTGCCCCCTGCCACACTGCACTGCGAATGGATGTTTTGCATAAAAATCCATTAGTGGGCTTGCATGCAGGCCCGAAATCATTCGATGGTCGCTGACCATCGAATGATTTCTGTAGTGCTCGTAAATCTAAGTCAGTCTCTGCTGATTTAGATCTGCGACATACTGCTGTTGTCTGTGACGGGACCTTTATTCTGATCTCTTACAGACTTTGTGGTGCTGAGTTTTCTTTTACCTTGACTGCATTTGATTTCTTCATAAGCATGAGCAATGTGGTAAAGAGGAGTATCTTAAGCTATTCCCATTTTGAATTCCATTTATCTCTCTGGCTGTGCCTCAGAAAGAATCAAATTCAAGCAGAAAACTTGTATAGCATATTGCAAATAACACACTATCTGAAGTAGTGAAAGACATATATATTTGTTCTGACATTTTGAAAAACTGATTCCTGGGGATGTGTCACATCAGGAAAATGCGTTTAAATAAATGAAAAAAAAAAATACAGAGCCTATTTTTCTCAGTAGGACTTAACCACTCTACGTATTAACACAGTGTAAGGCAGCCATCTTGGACTTGCTCAGTTAATGTTGTGTGTTCTGTACTGAAATTGTGTCCCCCATCTCATTTGAGCTTATTGTCTAATTATTGTCTAGGATCTATTTGTCAGAATTAACCCACTAGCTTTGATTACTAGAGAGGTCAGTGGCCACATCTTGCATATTTATGGTTAGTTTAATATTTGCAATCTCAATTCATAATTGTTTTTCACTACACTAGGGCCCTTAGTACACTCCATAATACATACCTGATGCTCCGAGGCCCAGGCAAGTGTTGCCAACAATCATGACCAAGTATTATTATTATTATTATTAACAGTTTCTTATATAGTGCACACATATTCCGCAGCACTTTACAGAGAATAGTTGAAAAGTCACATCAGTCCCTGCCCCAGTGGAGCTTACAATCTATATTCCCTATCAGATGTACACGCACACACAGAGGGACGTGCAGTGAGGTAAATGGCTGAGGAGTCCCTGGCAAGTACCAGAGCCAGATTTGCTCACAATTTATGAGCAATGGGGTGCATGTCGGCATTATTCCCAAGTGCAGCAGTACATATTGCTGCAGATTCGCTGAGTTTTGATAAGAGATGTGCAGAAAAGGTAGCCAGGTGAGGCACTGCCTCACCTGCCATATACTTTTTACTCCAGAGTTTTGACTATAAAAATTATTAGAATAAATACAAATAAGATATTTTAAATATATTCTTTGTATTTTTGACATACTTTATAAACTCAAAACTCTGGCGTATACTTTAGTATGACAGGAAAGGCTGTGCCTCACCTGCATCACCCCACCGCACGCCACTGACACAGACAAACTAGGGTTTATTTCATTGGAACACAATTAACCTACTAGTATATTATTGGATTTTTGCATTAACTTATTATTTCTCTAATTTTGCTACACATATCTATATAATCATATTTATGATCGTAGTGAAAGCTTCATGGGCAAAACTACCAAATAGCACTTGCCAGCATTATCTATATCAGTTTACTATAATAAGTGTCATATTATCCAAAAGCTGACTAGCCCACAGGGACCTGTGTGTGTGTGTGTAGGGCTACAATGGTTAGAGGCCTTGAACAATAGCAAAGCACACTAATTTCATTACTAAGGATGGGAGTTTTAATGTAGATGGGATGTTGCTATGGGCAACCAATCAGATTCTATCTATTATCTTCTAGAATAGTGGTGGGCAACAAGTGGCCCTCCAGATGTTGATGAACTACACATCCCAGCATGCCTTGCCTTAGTTTTGGTATCTGGCCATGCTGAAACTGATGCAAGGCATTCTGGGATCTGTAGTTCATCAACAGCTGGAGGGCCGCTTGTGTCCCACCCCTGTTCTCTCCTTTCTCTTGCTTAAATAAGTAAGGAACTGGTTTTAGTCAGAAAACGTCTGCAGATAAGAAGGAGGATGATATACTGTGTAATTATTAAGGATTATGCACTGCATTATTTAGCATTCTGTGAAAAAAAGGTTTATTTTAGGTGTACACGTGAAAAGGGTATCTTCTTATTCTTCTTTCCATCCCAAAATATACGAACAGTGTTTAGCTTTATTGGGCTGTGTAAGTTGATGGTGCTATGTACCTATGTTTTAGGCCAGGCATTCCCAACCACAGTCCTCAAGGCACACCAATAGTGCAGGTTGTAGTGATATCCAGGCTTCAGTACAGATGGTTTAATCAGAATCCCTCAGATACTAATTGAGTCACCTCTGCTCAAGCCGGAATATCTACAAAACCTGCACTGTTGGTGTGCCTTGAGGACCATGGTTGGGAATGCCTGTTTTAGCCTTTACATCTATGCAGGTGCACTTAGGTGGAGAACAGGGCCGGCGCTACCCACTCAGCAGCTCCTTCAAAGCAGGGAGGCGCCATGCTGAAAAGGCGCTGTCTCCCTCCCTGCTCTGCTAAAGCTGCCTCAGCCCTCACTGTCTCTGCCTCCTACACGCCGCCCGCAGCACCTGTCTGACAGCGGGCGGCAGTATGGAGAGGCTGAGCATCTCACTGCACCGCGCACACACTGTCCTCCTCCTGTGACCTGCCCCCTCTTCCTCACGGACACTTGCGCTGAGGCATGTAGCGCTGTCTGTGAATGCCTGGATGACATGTCATGTCCGGATCCCCCCCTACCCATTGCTCCCTGCGCATGTCAGCTGTAAATCACATGACGAACAGGCAGCAGCGCCGCCTCTCCTTCCTTCCCTCCTCTCAGTGCGCTGTGCCAGTGCCGCTGTCAGTCCTCAACACTCCGCCCCCTCTATCTCCTCCCCTCTTCTTCCATCTCCTCCTTCTCTCCCCTCCTTTCCCCCTCAGTCATGAGTGCTGCACATACTTATTATACTGCTTTCGGATCGCATCGCACACACATTGCATGCATGCCGTGCGATGCGATCTAGCCCATAACGTATGTGATTCTCGCAGCGTGTATGGGCACCTTTAGTGCCTGCAACATTTTGCGGACACAGCACTGAGATGGTGTATGCATACATGTACATGCACCCGACATCCTCCATAGGATCGCATGTTGCATACACTCCCACAATCGGGCTGCAGCTTGTTGCAATGGCAATGTGAAAGGGCGCAAAATGTATGGTTTGCAGGAGGGTGCCGGACACCCTAGCATCAGCACTGGTGGAGAAGCAATCTCTTTCTCATCTGTCCACCTCTCTCAGCAGCTTGTTGTTTGCAGAGGCGGTACTCTTTACCTAGTACGGCGCCCGTCGCGGGCATCGCGGGTACATTTATGTATGGCCGCGACGCGACCGACGCGATGCCCGCGATTTCCCATTGAAACCAATGTAAAACATGAAAATCGTGTCGGTCGCGTCGCGGCCGGCCATAAACGTACCCGCGATGCCCGCGACGCGATGCTCCCGATTTCCCATAGGAAGCAATGTTAAAAGCCGCGATGGACCCGATTTTAGTGTTAAATGCCTCAATCCACCCGATTTGGCCATAGGAATCAATGTTAAATGGGCCACAGAGCCCAATAACCCTTAAATGTCCCCCCAAATTTTTAACGCCACCCCACGATCCACGCCAACCCGAAGCGTGGCGAGCGCAGCGAGCCCGCGAGGGGCGGCGGTACGCGTCCTCCGACCTTTTCATGCCCTACTATCCACGTCGGCGTGGTGTGAGAATATAATAGTGTGGCGAGCGCAGCGAGCCACCGAGCCCGAAGCGTGGCGAGCGCAGCGAGCCCCGCGAGGGGACGCGGATACCTTCACAGTTATACGCGTCCCCTCGCGGGCTTCACAGGTGTCCGTGGCGACCCGGACACCTGTGAAGCCCGCGAGGGGACGCGTCTACCTGTGAAGGTATCCGCGTCCCCTCGCGGGGCTCGCTGCGCTCGCCACGCTTCGGGCTCGGTGGCTCGCTGCGCTCGCCACACTATTCTATTCTCACACCACGCCGACGTGGATAGTAGGGCATGAAAAGGTCGGAGGACGCGTACCGCCGCCCCTCGCGGGCTCGCTACGCTCGCCACGCTTCGGGTTGGCGTGGATCGTGGGGTGACGTCAAAAATTGGGGGGGACATTTAAGGGTTAATTGGGCCTAATTCAGGGTTAATATGGCCAAATCGGGTCAATTGAGCCATTTAACAGTGAAATCGCGGTCAATCAGCCTTTTTAACATTGTTCCCTATGGGAAAATCGCGCTGATCGCGGTCATCGCGGGCATCGCGACCATCCAATTTTACCCGCGATGACCGCGATCACCGCGATTTTTACCCGCGATGACCACGATTTTGATCGTTGGCGCCCTTCTAGGTAAAGAGTACCGCAGAGGCTTAGCAGTAATAAATCCATGAAATGATTCGGCCATCTTGGAAAAGGGCACTCCAGTCTATAGAATTGCAATTGCTCTGTGACAATCACAAGATTCACTTTCTTTTTTAAATTCAATAATATTTATTACAATTTTTTGCACAAACAATAACAAACACCCCATTCATATAAAGAAGTAGCTGTAGCATTAATGACACTGCATATATGACAGATACATATATATCAGAAGCACACAGTCTAATATGAATAAGAAGGGTTAATGTGTCCCTCTCATATACAAAAGAGTAGCACCATATGTTATTTAAAGCACACCCATACCCGAAGGTGCCATTCAGGGGTAGACCAATATAGGCAATACAGAATATGTAATAACACAGGGCCTTATTTTGGTTCATTCTTTCTGTCAAAATCCTTCTTAGATGGACAAAACCATGTGCACTGCAGGGGGCAGATGTAACATGTGCAGAGAGAATTAGATTTGGGTGAGTAATTTTGTTTCTGTGCAGGGAAAATACTGACTGCTTTATTTTTACACTGCAATATAGATCTCACTTTGAAGTAAAACCCCACCCAAATCTAATTCTCTCTGCACATGTTACATCTGCCCCACCTGCAGTGCACATGGTTTTGCCCATCTAAGAAGGATTTTGTCAGAAAGAATGAACCAAAATAAGGCCCACAGTTCTTATGTACGGAAATTAACATCTTCCTCCCATACAATAGGTAACATTAATTTGTATTCTAAGGCTAGTCGCAGTATCTAAACAAACCTAAAATGAAAAATAAATTAGCTACCAGGAAGAAAAAGTAAAGTAAACCCCAAAGCAAACCTACCACATAACCCCCCACCCTGTATAACCTGTCCCCAATGTAGGCATACAGTACTTGGATCCCTTAATACAATTTACCCCTAAAATAAGAGACAAAGTACTAATGGCTTAAGGCTGGGCCGTAACCCCTTCTTCCCAAACCCACCCCCCATAAGTAAAGGGGGCAAAAGACTAATGACCTCAGCTGGGTGGACCCCAACTCTCCCGCAACAGACAAATACATAGAGCCCTCAGTGCAACATAGTAAGTATCAAACTGGATTATGAAATAACATAAATAACGGGTTATAATAGAATGGGAACAAAGCAGTTGTTGTTTAGCAGAAAGAAGCTTGATATCGAAAATCCTATTCTTACACTTCCTCTCCAAGTAATAGGATCACTTGGCACATGGCTGATGTAGCTATTAATCTAAGATCCCTTAGCAGAATACAAAGAATATAGTACAAACGAGAAAAACTATACATAGTAAACTACAAAGCAGGGTATAAGAGGCATTTTGAGGCTATAATATGATTTGGATCACTAATCCGGCCAAAACTCAGGTTCCTGAAATGCCAGAAATGAACAAAAGGTTGCCCAGTTCATTTGGAGATAACCAGGAGAGCATCCAGGGTATATAATCCAATACTGCAAGTAGCACGTAGCCAGCTCCAGAGGCCATTGAAGGACATATGGATGAGCCATAGCAGAAGTTCAGTGGTCAGAGATGGAAGAATAAGGAGCCATATATTTGGATGAGGTTCCAGTAAAGAAGTCGGCCAAGATGTGAGCAAATAGAGGAGCCGCAGGCATTGCAGAGGCATCAGTTATAGATACAGTCCCCTCAGTCTCCTGGACATGCTGCTCAGATGTAAAGGAAAGAATATGCCATTGGGGGTCGTCGACAGTATTAGTAAATGGCCCATCTGGAGAGGCACCAGCCGAATAATCATTTTAATGCACAGCATCCACAGGCCTGGCAACAATTATGTTGAGAAGTCTCTGTGTTGAGGCATAGATAGCCTGAAGCAACTTAGTGACATCCATGGCTTCAGGAAAATGTGCTGAGTAGTATAAAAAGCAAGCCAGTCACTGTAAGGAGGCACAGGGGAAAATGGTAGTGGCTAGCACAGCGCCAAACACTCACCATACAGCTGAAAGGATACCAGTACAGGATCTTTGCCCAGGCAAAGTCATTGTAGCCAGGAGTCCTCTGTATTTAAGCAGGACCAGGGTGTATCGCAGGAGTATCAGTAGAGTGGAAGGGAAGCCAGGAAAGATGCTCCTATTCAGGCCTCTTCACCCAAAATGGCGGCGCAGCAGTCTCTCAATAGCAGGAGTGAGCCGTTCAGAGGGCAACATAGACAACCAAGGCACTCACCTCATCACCCGCTGACACTCCCCAGGCTCTCGGTGGTGCCTCTGCGTCCAGCCCAGAACAGGACAGTAGCCACGATCGTGGAACGGCGGCACAGCGACACCCACAAAATGGCGCCGGCAGGTCAGCAGACGGCCAGGAACAGACCCCCGCGATGCAGTGTCGGATACAGAGAGGCCCCTACAGGATAGGAGCGGGAGAGCTGGCACACTTGTCCTACACCGAGCTAGTCCAGGCCACGCCCCTCCACAAGATTCACTTTACATGATCATATTAGTATAACAACAATTCTATGATCAAATTATAATATTAATAAGTGAGGTTCTGTAGATGGCTGACAATAAAACATGTGATGTCCATTGTATTTTCTCTAAGTAAGTGGCAATAGGCAAGCTTGTTATTGTCAGTGTCCTTGGTTTTTATTCAGGATATTTGCTGAATTGGAGCTTTCTGCAATACTTGAGGTAAAGAAATTCAACAATTCATGTATGCAGTGAAAGATACACTATCTTCTGAATGAAATATAAAGAGTTCACAGCTGCTGTCTTCTGAGTTTGCATTCACCGGCACTTCTGATTGGAAAGAGAGATAAAGATAATGGGATTTTTACTTACCTCTCTCTCCGCAAGGTAGAGCTGAAACAGATTGGATTGGAGAGTGTCTGTCTTTAGTGTTCTCGCTTAAAGGAGCTCACTGATCTGATGACAATGTATGGGACAAACTTTCCTGTTCTTATACTTGGTGAATATGAATACCTGCTGGAGGTCACCTTTAGCTGAGTTTTTCTTAGCAGTTTATTGGATCATTCATTAGGAAGAAAGACATTATAAAAAAATAGGTGTCTTTTTAAGCGTTCCACTACAATAATATCTTTTGAAATCAAGTCTCAAATACTTTGTAACCTTGAAAGTTAAGCTAAGAGAATCTTTAGCCATTTTCAATAAATTTCTATTGGAACATCCAATGAATGTAAGTAATTAGCGTGGACAGTTTTAGTTTGTCAATGTATTACTACAGTGTCAAGACAGCCTTATTTACAGTGTAACATGTTTAGTACAGATAATATAAAAATGTATCCACTCTACCATACATTTCTTTTAGTGACCTGCTGGATAATGTAAAATATGTAGAAATATAGATATAGAAATTAATACAGACAACATCCTTAGCCATTGCTGCTTTCTGATTCTGTAAAATGAAATTCTAGTGCATTTTAAAAATGAAATAAAATGTACTTTTAGTGCCGCTTATTGTGCTAGGTACGGAACCAAGGCGGTTATTAGACATAATTACACGGCGACGAATTCGCAGCATGGGTGATAATTGAATGACTGCGCGTACGGCTTATAGTATACATGCACAAGGCCATCCTTCATCAAAATCCAGTCCCCAACAGCCTGTTTCAATCCCAGCTGCTGAGTAATTCCTGGGCTATACACACACACACACACACACACACACACACACACACTAGAAAAATGATGGTGTGTCATGTGTATGTAGCGTGTCTGGCTGAGCAGTGATTACCTGATCACAAGGCTCAGCAAAGTAGCAGTCCAGCGATCAGATCTGAATAACCCCCAAGGGCGGATATAAAGGCAGGGTCATATTGGTATTGTCATGGCCATGTACTGTATAACAGAACAAAGGACTTCTTCACTGTAATTCGTTTTAGATCTTCCAACAATGCTAAAATATATAACAGATATACAAAGTAAAAAAGATGAAAATAAACAGCGCTAGAAAAAGGTCAGTTTTCATTTAATACAATAATTACAGCATAAAATGAATCACTAGCCTGTAATGAAAACAACCCTAAAATATAATGATCTTCATAATCATAAACTTCTGCAATATATCAGAGGCCTAATGATGAGAGTCATAGTGGATAGGTAATTCTGCTATCTCAATGAACAATCACACACTGTTAAGGTGCCCATACACGTTACAATTATTGTATACAATATTGAATCTCGGTTTTGCGATGAGATGAGATCTAGCACAGATGTGCTGCACATACTTTTTGTACTAGATCTCATTTCATCGCAAAACCGAGATGCGATGAGATGCAATATTGTATACAATAATTGCAACGTGTATGGGCACCTTTAGTGTTTGATGATCACAGCCAGCAGGTTAGTAATGGTTAGTGTCTCCATATAGCAAACTAATAGCCACATCCAAATAACGTTCACCAGTGTAAAGCCAGAAAATCTGTTTGAAATACAGTTTGTTTGTCAGACTGTTGATAGGTACAGTAAGCACAGTATCATGGTAAATTACATTCAAGCAGTAACTGAAGCAGGATTGTGTCAGCAGTTCGTAGTTACTGTGGTTTGTCAAATTCTCAGTATAGAGTTCACTGTGGTAGACTGATATGGTTCCTCCACAGATTCTGATGTGATCCCAAGCCTCCAGACTCCTCTCCCCCCACTCAATGATACTGCATGGTCGTGTAATGGGTGTCTGTCTGTAAATATGGGAGCCGGCATGTAAAAAGTCAATGAGCCAAAGACAACAATTCTAAACTGACGCGTTTCCCTGCCTCCATGTATTGGCGGCTTTCTCAAGAACCTCTCGGATTGCTGATAGCCCAAGCTGTCCAAACATATTTGGATGAAAGCTTAAATTCACCAGCCTCCATGTGTATCTTTGCAGTTATTATAGGATAAGAGCAGGACGATGACAAGTACCAAAACAAGCATACGGATAGGGATTGGCCAGCCAAAAGATGTATTTATTTTTGTTCTTTACATGCAATGCAATATAACTTATTGCTGTCTAATTCAGCATTAGGCCCTCTGTGTGTAGCCTCTGCGCTCAATATCCTCCTAACAATATGGGGGGGAATTTACTAAGATGGGAGTTCTAGTTCAGATGGAATGTTGCTATGGGCAACCTATCAAATACTTGGGCAGATGTATTAAGCCTTAACAAGAGATAAATGCAAGGGTGATAAAGAGAGATAAACGTCCAGCCTATCACATCCTAACTGCCATGTTACAGGCTGTGTTTGAAAAAAGTCAGTAAGGAGCTGATTGGCTGGACGTTTATCTCTCTTTATCACCCTTGCATTTATCTCTTGTTTAGGCTTAATACATCTGGCCCACTATCTGTTATCTTCTAGAAGGTGCAATAAATAAGAAGTCCATTTTGATTGGTTTACATAGCAACATGTGAAACAGAACTCCCATCAATTTCCCCCTATGTATTTATTAAGTACTTATGATTAATGCATACATGACTACTAACCTTTCAACAGTCAAAGACAATTTTTAGATATCATTTATGCTTTACAGAATGGAGACAAGCAAGTGGAGCACGAATGATACTGCAAGATGAAGATATTACAACAAAAATAGAAAATGACTGGAAGAGACTCAATGTAATTGCACATTACCAGGTAGGTGAGACAAACTGCTCATTTGCAAGCTTGTACAATGTTTCACTTCACGGGTATTAAAGAAAATGTTAACACTTCTGAACAAATACTTTTTACTCCATGTCTGTTTACATTATGCGTATTCATATGAAATGCTAAATTCTACAGCTAATGATCGGTTATTTATCGTTACAGTATTTCTGTCCTTTTTTAAAATTCTGAAATATATTACACATTTGTGCTAATGCAGCTTTATTGGATGGTAGGTTTATCAAACATAATTCATATCTCATTTATTTCCTAGCATTTTTTTCCCTTTAAAAACTATTTTCATATTAATGAGACTGGATGCACAGTATATGAAAGTAGATGTACAGAGAAGCATATTCTTGTGAACTTTACACTAATATAAGCAAAAAAAATTCTGATATGAAGGAAACTTACAGTATTCGCCTAACATGCTGTATTGCTTGAAGCATGGTAATAATCTATAAAATTATGTTACTAGAAGTTATTTAGCATTTTGCAGAAAGATAATTAAGTAAACTGCGACTCTCCAGCTATTTTCAACCAATAAATACATGCATACTGTACCATGTTAGCTTTTTATTTCTGAGCATTCTAGGACTAGTTGTTATGCTACAGCTTGAGAAAAATGTCTGCCGCTGACAAATACAGTAATACAAAAAGGAATCTTAAGAGAGGCATCTTTTTTCACAGCCACTTTATGATGCCATGGACGGTTCTAGGGGTCGCACACAGGGAAAGAGGGGCCTGCCCATAATAGCTTATTGTACATAGTAAGAGGAGAGATGAACATTTTGAGGGTGATAAGGGGAGAAGAGTATTTCCTGGGATGAGATTCAAAACGAATGCTCAATGTCAGCAGTTCTTCTCTCCATTAACAGTCTGTTGGATCAGCCTCAGTCACTGCCATCCTCCATCAACTGAAAATGTGATAATGATAATAATTCCTTTGCTATATTCTGTATCAGCAGCAATTATTTGGTATAGTACATATGTACTGTAATGCAGTTATAATAGAGAGCTATTTATTGCTATTTTAGAAGCTGCCAAGTTGGTATCAGGATCCAATAGAGTGCAATGCACCTCTGCTCTTTGGCATGCTGCCCCTTAGGCAAATTCAGACCCGTTTGGATGGGCTATGAATTTGCAGTCCATCCGATAACCAAACAACAATGCATGCACATGTTCGCTGTGCTCATGCGCAGGCCATCAGCCCGAAGGCTGCGAGCAAAGGCTAGCCTTCACTCACTGGTCACAGGTGATTGATACCCTATGGGCATTTGGGGGTCCTGCCACCAGCATTTCTGGATATTTCCCAGAAAATGCAGGCATTTCCCAGCCGTCAGGAGGGAGAGCCGCTGACTTCATCAGTGGCCTCCTCCCCTCGGCCTTTGCAGCACCAAGAGAGTCCTGGCTCATGGCTGCGCACACGTTCTCAGCCAGGGATGGGGAAGTCTGAGGGGGAACTGTGCTGGATGGGAAATTAAAAAATTCACATAAGCCCCATCCCCAGTGGAGCTCATAGCCCTACCACATGTACACCCACACACATTCATTCTAGGGTTCATTTTTGTTGTGAGCCAATGAACCTACCAGTATATTTTGGGAGGAAACTGGAGTACCCGGAGTTAACCCACACAAGTAAGGGGAGAATATACAAACTCCACACAGTTAGTGCCATGGTGGGAATCGAACACATGACCTCCGTGCTGTGAGGCAGTAATGCTAACCATCACACGGTCCATGCTGCCCTTTTTGTTTGTCTTTTAAATTGCTAATAGCACAGTCTCCTGTGCAATACCCATTTCACTCTGCTATCATCTTGTATCGAACATAGAAATATTTAATGGACTTCAGGAGTCAAAGTAAAAGCTGACTCCTGCTGTGTGCCAACCTCTGGTGCCAGGCATAATTCAGAAGCATAGTTCAGTAAGATTAAATGTATTACTGCTTTCAATCGATTGGATTATCATTTAAGCAGTAATAACACCAAAATTACATGCTTTCGCAGCCTATTATTTAGACATTTCCTCTATTACATTGCGCTATGGCGGAGACGTTTCTGTTTGATTATTCATATTTCCTATGTGCTGTTGCAGAGAAAATGTAAAAATACTGTTGCTTGGTGATAACTTAATTTGCTTTTCAAAAATAATAACGGTTAAAATGTTTTTAAGAACGTTGGCAAAATAATAATCGGTTACTTATATAGTACAACAAATAAAAGGTTATAACTTTTCCTTGAGTACCTTGGTAACATTATTTTAAATCACAGTATACAACTGTGTAATAAACCACATTTCTACATTTGTCACATTTCTGCCGGTAAATCGTAGAACTAACAATGTAGGTTATAATAATCTGAGTATAATAGCAGTTACTGTACTGTATATCAGGGGTGGCCAAACCGGTCCTCGAGATCTACCAACGGTCCACGTTTTCCAGGTAACCTAGCTGGTGCACAGCTGTAGTCATTACTAACTGTCACATTTTAAAACATGCTGCATTCATTCCTACTATAGATCCACAGGTTGCCTGGAAAACATGCACCATTGGTAGATCTTGAGGACAAGTTTGGCCACCCCTGCTGTATATCATATAGTTTCCGGTTTACGTTATGTATACCTGCAACTCTGAGAACAATATTTTTCATTACTGTATCAATGACTTCCATCTAATATACACAGTTTAAAACTAGCCCAGACTCCAATTGATGCATAATACATCTGCATACCATTATTCATCTACACTGAGCAAAGTGCAGATAGGTAGTAGTGACTATTGAGCAGATTTCTTTCTTTATAGGACTTTGATTTCATTGGTACTATTTCCACAAATTGGAAAATCGTAATTCAAATGAGGACCTATTTATCATAAAAAATGTGTGGGACATTTCCCACAAACATACATTTTTTTGTGCTACCCTCAAATATTTAGTATTCCCTAAATGTACTATGGAGAGATGCAGCAGATCTCTGCTAGTGACGTATGCACATTGGCTACTGGGAACCTTTACCCAGAAGAACTGTGATAGCATTATGCCATCACATTGCTTATCAGATAACTGGGGTAATTCAGACCTACTCACTAGGCTGCATATATTCACTGCCTAGCGAGCAGGTAAATGCCGTCCTACTGAACGCGCCCCCCCCCCCCGCCCGAATCCTCACGCTACCATGCGATCGGATGTGTACGCTTACACATCTGCTCTCATGCGCCCGTACAAGTGATGTTTCCTCTGTTCGTTCTGAAAAGTAAGTCAGGGCTAAACCGCTGGGCAGGCCTGTTGGAATGACCCCTGCCTGAGCGCCCCACCAAATGAAAAATTCACCAAAGGTACTTACTGTGGAGGTATGTACATGTGCATAATCGCTCATGCACAGATCCCCATCAGTGGGGGACAGGGCCGAACTCGAACCTGTGCGAACACGTCTGAATCGGCTCCAAAATGTTGAGAGACAAAGTATTAGCCAGCTTTTACCATAGATTTGACAGTGTTTGTATGAAAAATGACTTAGGTGATACTTGGTGGTACTTTATCTCTCACGTTTATCTCTCCAAGCTTTTATAAATACCTCCAATGGTCTCCACAACTATTTATTCCGGATAATGTATAATGCAATACAGTTGGAGAAATTATTAAAGATGGAAAATGTTTTTAACCAAATACCTTATTGAAAACATTTTTGGTCATTAATGAACAGAGTCCTTGTGGTCCAATCATACAGCACACCCACCCAATAGATACCAAACTGTACTATGAATCTGGTATATAAAGTAAGATCACATTTTGCTGAGATAAATATATCTTTATTTTTTCAACAGGTCCCAGATGGTTCAGTGGTTGCGTTAATATCGAAGCAAGTCACCGCTTACAATGCAGTGAATAATTCTACAGTATCCAGAACATCCGCTAGTAGATATGGTAAGAAGCTTTCTTTATGGCCTTGAAAGAAATGAGTTGTGATTAAATGGTATCATTATAATATGTAAAGAGAGAAGAATACTGGAGGTTCACTAATAATATTTTATTTACAAGATCTTATGAACTTTATTTAAACTGTTTTAGTGCCCAGCATTGAATTTGCATTGCTGATCACCATGAAGGACAATCATCATTATTATTTTATTTAACTTTTATGTTCGGTCATTTCATATGTTAAAAAGGGTCTGGCTTTAGACATATGGTTTATACTGAAATTTGAATTTCTGCTAATTGTAACACAACCGAAAATCACTAATACTCATTTTTACAAGAAGCCGACAGTGTTAAACTATATGTATAAGATTAATAAATGATGTGAATTTCTAGAAAGGAACTTGTAAAATCCTACCCATGGCTGAGTACTTGTCAGACACTATTACACTGAGCAGTTTCTTTTATCCAGTTCCCATGTTAAACTGCACAAGGCCTCATTACTTCTTAGCATCACACAACAGACTTATATGGTTGTTGTAAAAACACAGTTACACAAGCTTGGGTGATGTTTGTATTAGGATCAGGGTGTGAGACATTGATTCAGTGCACTTTGCTCGTTCTTGTTGTGCCAAGTTAAATTACCGGCAAGAGGCAACCACTGCCAGAAGAATACCCGTCAGGTGACCAAACCAGGCTCAGCTTGCTGGAATATTAATTGACTTTGACAGTAGCTATTATCTTACTTTGATTTGTTATATGAGTATAATTCTTATACAGTGGACAGTAAATGTCAATTTCAATGCAGTTTGCTAGTATGATAGCTAGCACAAGTTTTATGTCCCTTTCCGCTCAAGGATAAAATGAGTTTGATTGCAGAAAGTAAAATAAAATGTATGCACCGGTAGCTTTCATTTATATTGTTGACATCTTTTACATAATTATTTTTAAGACCTTTTTACACCATAAGAAGGGAGGATTTTTTTTTCTAATATAAGGGCTGTTTTAGCAAGCAGTGGATAAAATGGATGAGTGAAGAAGAAAAGAGACAGTATCGCTACGTGTTCCCTCTTTATAGAATGTACTTGATAAATTCCTCCTTATAGCGGATTAGTTTCTATGAGCAGATCCTGTCTATTATCTTCTAGAATGGGCTAAATAAATAAGAAGTAGCTTCTGATTAGGTGCCTATAGCAACACCCCATGTGAAATCGAACTCCCATCTTAGTAAATGTCCCCCATTGTGTTTGCTCTTTTAAAAGGTACTCAAAAAGTTACTGTCAAACATACACATATTTCCAGAATGGAATACATGGCAGGTGTCCCAACTATGGGCATTCCAAAAGACGGGCTAATGTAGTTCTTCTAAAGATTAACTTTTTTTTCCTAGGTGGAGCTTTTTAACTGTAAAAGATAGTGGGGGAGATTTACTAAGATATGAATTCTACTTCATGTGATGTTGCTATGGACAACCAATCAGAATCTACTTCTTATTTATTTAGCACCCTCCAGAAGATAGTAGACAGGATCTGATTGGTTGCCCATAGCATGGCATAACATGTGAAGTAGAAGACACATCTTAGTAAATTTCCCCCAATAAGTCAATGAATCAATGGAGGGTTAAGTTGTGTGTACAGTGTAATGATATAGCTGATACTTTTCAAGCCTGCACAAACTAGCTGATCAAACTGATTACTTGCCATAGCAGCCCAGTAAAGGAAGTGACAATGGCATTGCCTGTACTCATATTTGGTTTATATTTTTTGGGTTTGTTATACATTATATGCTTTTTTTTGTTTCATTAACCCCTTCAGTGGTGGGTTTTTTTGGGGGAGCGCTCCCCACTGGGCGAGTTTTTTATGGGGAGCGTTCCCTTAAAAAAAAACACCGCTACCTTCCTGGGTCTGGTCAGCGCTGCTGCACTGTCAATCAGCGGCTGCCCGGACCTGCGCCCCCTGCGCAGCGTCCCTGTCCCTGGCAGCCGGCTTGTCATAAGCCGGCACCGGGGACTTCAATAAGAAACCCGGAGGGGAGGGGGGAGAAGGAGGGAGGAGGCTGCACCGCAGAGGAGAGCTCCAAACAGTGGCAATCCCAAGAATTTGCTGGGCTTGCCAGACTGGGCACTGAGGCACAGCCCGGAAAATTCTCGGGATTGCCACTGAAGGGGTTAAAGCAATGAAAAGCTTTGGTGAAGTGTAGAAAGTGGCAAAGACACCATGCAATAATCGTGTAGTTTGTTTCTAAATCGCCCTGCAGAAGCAAGACCTACAGTAACTTTCTGGCTTTTCATTGCCGCAGGAAGTCTGCCATCTTGTGAAGCAAGGTTTGTAGCAGTGCTATGTAGGTAGTTGCTGCTCTTACAAGTATGGCCCCCTAGACAGTATTTCTTTAACACGGCTATTACATTATTTGTGATGAGAATACAGGAGGCCCCACAGGCTGGTTATTACTGACACACTATGTCTGAAAGCATCTTAAGGATCATTAGGTTCTGCCTTTAAACCCCCCACCTCTTTGCTAAGACTGCCACTTACAAAATCAAATGTAATGAGGCATTCGTGATGTCAACATATCTGCACAGAGAGCTTGGCTGAACTTTTCAATTAATCTCCTCTGGTACATTAACATCACTGACTGAAACAAAAGTTTTTCCTTATGGGAGGGTTATTGTACAAAACATTGGTTTCTCGCCTTGTTACAGTATACTATGCTGTGAACTCTGAAAATCCAACCTGCCACATTATGAGTCATGTTCAGAGCCAGCTTTGCTCCCATACATAAATAAGTCACACTTTTACAATTAAATGCACTGTCCATGTGAGGTGTAGTTTGCTCTTAAAAATATTACATTATTAGCACAATAATCTGGTGTCTTACCTCTGCGAGCTCCCTGTGTGGGAAGCGGGTGACGTCAGCTGCCCGCCCTCGGCAATCGCGTAAATGGCATGGGAACGTCCAGCATTTTCATGAGAACGCCCATGAAATGCTGGGCGTTCCATGGGCTCCATCGCTGCCCCCCATCCGCACTGCTAGGTGCAAATGGGGTGGCAAACTAGTAGTTCACCATGCCCGCTCACACTGTGCATCCGCAGATGCGCATAAATGCGCATTCGCAGACGCTCGCCATCGCTCCCTGGCACGAACACACAGGGGAGCGAGGCAATCAGAATAGGGGACATTGTATAGCTCCAATCGCACCCAACACACACCTCACCATGTGTGGGCACCATTAGAATGTACAGTATCAAAGCTATTACTTGGGAAATGACTTATTTGTAACTGTGTACAACTAATGACATGCAGTACACATGCCGGTTCATTGTTCCCATTTATCCTGGAACATGGACATGCTAATTCTTCCCCCGATGCAGATAACAGAAATACTGCAGTCACTTAATCTCCTGGGGAGCAGCATCCACTGATGCGAATGAGCCAAGAAGTCTCATTAATATTAATTTCTGAAGTGTTACTGCAATTAATGAAAGACACTGTGACCTTTTCAAAGATATTTTCCCCTCACATTCCTTGTTATTGCCAAGTTGGGGAAAAAGTTGGAGGATGAGAAATAATCATTAATTTCCATATACAGCAGTCGGTATCTAAATGAACATGACACTTACCTAGTAATTATAATGAAGCTCAGGATGCATTAACGGTGCACTTTAAGACAATGTACGAATCATCAGTAATGTTGCTGTGTGTTAATAACCATATAAAATACATCATTAAACATGGTTAAACTTTACAGGAATGTAATTAGCAGTATTAATTTCATTCAGCTGAGCAGCACCATAAATACAGCACTAGGTGCTTCCCCATTTTTTTTGTATAATGACCTCGCTGCATTGGGATATACGTACAGTATAAATGCTTCAATTAGGCTATAAGTGTCTTCTTGTTTTATTGTTGCCCTTTTGAAGGTCTCAGGAAGAAAAGTGTTCTGAAATTATGAATTGTCATAGGTGTAAAGAAATGTAGAGGTTATATGATTCAATGGGGTTAAAATCGCCACCAGTGACACATTTATGATGTTCTTAAAATGGTTATTAAATGTCCTTGTGCAAATACAGTATTGAAGCACCGGGCTTTCCCTAAAATCATGCACACTTGGGTACATTTACCCATATACAACAGAACATTGCAAATGCTGATCTATTTCCCCTACAATCATATAGTTGTTGTTTTTTATTCTTAAAATAGATACATTGGGTAAAAGTGACACATACCATTATTATTATTATTATTATTATTATTATTATTATTATTATTTTATTTTATTTAAGTTGCACTACAAATGCTCTACAGCAGCATTCATATCTGGACTAAGGGGGTGTTTCTGGTTGGTTTGTAAAAGTGCAAACTCCTTTAATGGACAAAACCATGTGCACTGCAGGTGGGACAGATGTAACATGTGCAGAGAGAGTTACATTAGAGTTGGGTGAGTTATCTTGTTTCTGTGCAGGGTAAATACTGGCTGCTTTATTCTTACACTGCAATTTAGATTTCAGGTTGAACACACCCCCACCCAAATCTAAATCTCTCTGCACATGTTACATCAGCCCCACCTGCAGTGCAGCATGGTTTTGTCCATAAAAGAAGGAGTTTGCTTTTTCAAACCAACCTGAATCACCCCCTTAGGATTTAGGAGGGCTCAGGGCATTTAAGATTATATGGTTCCAAATTTGGAAGCTGGTATTTGGTGCAGAAAGTATGCTGTATGTTCATTAAAAGGCAGCATGGTCACACATCATGCCTTCATTTCAGTCTGTATGTACATTGTTTCCCCAACTACTGGGTTGACCCCTGCCTTACATGCACACGCATAGCAGATTAGAACCTTTCCACCCTAGCTTTTTTACCTGCAAGGTGCTCCATCCCAAAGGGGTGACAGTACCTTAAAGCAGGGCCATCCCACCAAAATCAGGATAGTTGGGGGGTATGCATACGCAGATAGTCATACACTTGCACATATATAGATACAATCACACACATGCATACACCTATACATACATCTCAAAAGGTCTGATATTGGTGGGACAGTCTGGCTTTTTGGGCACTGTCCCACCATTTCATCTGCAGGCAGCAATGTCTCATCGTGCGGGAAAGTTGGAATGCCCCCTCTCATCTCATACTTTGCTTTGCTTGAGTAGATGCTGTGTGCATGTATGCAGTGTCAACTAACAGTAGAAGGTGATTGGCAGCATGGCCAGCAGCTCCTGGAGTGCTGTCTGGATTGGGTCATTTGCTGTGGAGCAGAATACCATTCACTTGATGCTCAGTGCAAACCAAGCACAATCAGGAAGCTAAATAACTGGTAACTGACTTATGTTAGTGTTATTTTAACTGTACTGGACATTTCTATCCACCACTGGTACATTCTAGGTGATAGGAGCAGGTAGGCTGCTCTGAGATATCAAAATGATTCATATACTGTAGACAGTAGCATGATTAGTAAAGATGTTTGGCCAATTTTGTTTGACAACATAGATGGAGGCTCAGGTGTCCACTGGCTAAGCAGAGATGGTATTCCTGTTATAATCCTGTCCTGGGTGTGACAACGCGCCTCATCCTACCTTATAAAATCCCCCTGTCTTCACAAAGTTGTAGCTGGTTTATATGTGTCAAGAAAAAGATTATGGGCGCCATACATACTGTATATAGTTGACCTGATCACAATATATTTTAGAAAAGCAGATCGGTTGAACTGATTATACCACAGTTTGGCATTAAATCAAACATTAAACTTTACATGTCTGCTTATTATTGTCTTTGAATTAGTAAACCAATAGTACAGTAGTTCATCAATACAAAAGAAATAGTTTGTGACTGTCAGTTCTATACAGAGCTGTACTGTACCTCTTGTTCCTATATATGCTGTACTCTCTCAGTGGCTTAGGGTAGTATTCAATGCCGGGGGTGAGAGGCCGGCGAGTGGTTTAAACAGCAGGATAACTGAAAAGCAGCAATCCTCGCTGTTTAACCCCCTCGCTGGCCGCTCACCCTATTCTACTATCCGGGGGAATCCTCGCTGTCATAGGACAGCGAGGATTCCCTCAAACAGCGAGACCCCCCGGCTACCACAGGGAGCCAGTTGCATTTAGCCACGGGTCTCGCTGCTTCTGTGCAAGGGGGAGGGGGGTCAGTTGAATACTGACCAGGGGATGGTCAGCGGTGACAGTGAGCAGGCAGCCTGCTTGCTGTCACCGCTCGCTCCCGGCATTGAATACTACCTTTAGTTTGAAGTAATAAGTGCTAATACAGTAGTAATGGCCATTGTGTGAGTCAGACATAAAACTACAATACGAAGTTTAGTTAATAGGTTTCCAAGGCTCTAGAAGACGTATTTCCCTTGTCAGGAAGGTGACACACACACAAAATAACTACTACATTAATCCATTCAATACTTGTTTAAATGGGAATGCAAATAAAACAGTCTAGTTTTATCATTGTTACTGCTATGCATACAGAGAATTATTCTCTCACCTCACTGATTCTATTCAGGTGTGTCATTTATTTTATTACCTACAGTATACACTACAATTATCCATATAGGCAGACTAATAATTTCATACAATATGGATTTCTTTATTATCCATTTCCATCAATTTTATGTTACTTGGTTTATTATCTTTATATGAGCCACTAGAAATATTTGTGTATTGCTTCATATAACATATTGGTTGTTTACTATCTTCTACAGTCCCTTCAGGTCTAGACTAAAGGCTTGATCTTATCTTGTTGGTGCAGGGTTAGTTTCGCACACTGTATACATGTTTTAGAATTAAGGAGTCTATTCGTAAAGTAGAGCAAAGCCCTGTTTTGGGGAAAACAAGGCATTTCTCTGTTTTGGGCTATTCACAGAGTGGGTTACCATGTAGAAGTTCCTGATTTCTCCAGCAGCACCCCTGCCTCATTCCTGGATCTCATCACCATACTTTTGTATGGTAAGTGCAATTCATGAAAGAATGGAAAGCTCAGTAAAAACTCCCCCATCTGGCATTTGCTGCCAGATCCCCCACAGTGCATCAGCCTAGTTCTGCTGCGCTGTGTTGCTTCCTGGGCTGACTCATTGGGCATGTGTTAACTATAGCTACTCTCGGGAGATCTGCTGTACAACCTGCAGCCGGCAGAGACAGTTTTGTCCCTGTGGTGGTGTATCAGCAATGACACCTGCAGCTGTAATATTGTTAGCTGCAGGTGTCGCAATGGTCAGTGCTACTGACCATTCATACATTGCCCCCACACATCGGCATGCTAGTTTACACAGAGCAGAGCCGATAATGACAGGAGTTTTACATTGCAAAACAGGATACTAAACGAACCCTGCCTTTTTATTTTTAATTGAATCATTTTAACCATATAAAAGCTTTCTTCATAAAACAGTATATGTAAGGTATTTGTGAAAGTTTAAATGAATACAAGTTTTGTATATTTCACAAGGACTCTCTGTCATCCTCATTTGATTTTTATATGGAATGGCTGATTCATGGGATTGCTATTTATGATGTAAAGAAATAGCATGGCACATCATATTTGTGTCTGTACCCACCCATCTTCTGCTCCACTCGCACAGACCAATTTTATCATGTGCTTAGTGAGATCATTGCAAGTGCTTGCTGAGAACAGGATCATATGAATTATACAACTGAAACTGTCAGGTCAAAGCACAGTCTGTTTTATTTGCATTTAGAGCTGCCCTCGTGATCTATTCTAAGACATATAATAACAAAATTGTGAGGGCTCTCTTTATTCAAGTGTTATAGATGTGTTTTAAGATATACTCTATATTTGTTTGATTCTTTTATTATGCAGTATGTGTCAACTAGTAAATAATAACTTTCTAATGTTACCTTTAAGGGTGTGGTCCAATGTTGGTGCCTTGTGATGTGAAAAAAGCCTTGTAAAATCAGGAATACCTAGGTTTTTATTTTGCACCATCATCATTAATAGCTTATTTTTTCATATGCAAGGCAGCTTCTCCTAATACCATTATCATTATTGGTTTAATCAATGGTGTAAAATGGACACAGAATGTGCTCATCTGACGTCATAAAGGTGAGAGCATGGTTCATTTGTTAATGATCCCCATGGACCCAAAATATAATTAGTATGGTATAAGCAGCTTATATTGCTCAATTAATGTCAAGATTAGAGAGATTGATGATGCAGGTTGAGTTCCTCATTATCTTTGGACCAGAAGTATTTTGGAAGTTTCTGTATTTTGGAATAAAGAGATATTTTGGGAATGAGACCCAGCCACCTTATACACATAGCCTGAAGGCAATCTTATACAATATGTTTAATCATTTTGTGCAATAAAAAGTTTGTGTACAGATGAGTGCGTTCTTGTCATGGGTCAGTTGAAGGAGGACATATATGTACAATGGACCATCAGAAAGCTAAGGTAGCACTATCTCAGTCTCGCTCAAACAGTTTTGTATTTCAGAATGTTTAAAATATTGGATTTTCGAAAATGGGAGCCTCAGCCTACAAATATAAAAAATGGGAATTTTGAAGATATAGGGTATAATTTGATTTTGAATTTATTGATGTTCTACCAGAACCAGAAAAACATGTTCTTAACCAGAAAATAAAATTGGCATTATGTTTGTTTTAGCTGTTTTGTTTCTCAATTGTATTGTATCTTGGATCATTTATCAGAGCATTATTTACCCAAACCCAATAATTTCTCCAATCCCAAAAATCCAAAACTTGTTCTCAGAATTGATTTTAAAAAATACAATATACACCAATGAAACCATTAAATCATCATATATACTGTGTATTTACAGTACTTTACCTCCAGTTAGCCATTTCACTCTGCCATGCTTTCTTGCCTATGAACTTAACCAGAATAGATAGCTTCATGCTTGAAATCAAATGTATAAACAAGGATTGCATTTGTTTCTATTAACTATAATGGGGATGGATTGCTTCATTTAGATATAGTATTGATTTGCACAATTGGTGACCATCTCTTTATAAATCATTCTTAAATAAGTGAGTAACCTTGAGATGTTCATTTTGGGGATTAACTTCATCTGAAATTTCTATGAAAATTTTAACAGAACATTTTGTTAGAAACAAATACACAAGTACACCACTGATTTTCCGGCAACTGTTGGTCCGGAACCTCTTTTAATCTGGACAATTTTGCTTTGTCCGGATTAAAAGAGGTAAAGGACCTCTTTTAATCCGGAACATTTTCTGCGCATGGGCGTAATACACAATAGGCACAAGTGTCAGTGGGTACAGCTTCCGTGGACACTGCAGGTGACACAGGAAGCATTGGTGGGGCTATTATGGCGTCCAAGGTCACAGCAAGTACTGCACATGAGCAGAAGACACAGCATGAGCAAGTGTCACTAAGTACAGCTTCCAAGGACACTGCAGGTGACACACCAGGCATTGGTGGGGCTGTTATGGCGCCCAAGGTCACAGCAAGTACCGCTCATTGTTGGAACACATAGCATAAACTGGGTACAGTTGTAATAAACCATTTGCATGCACTATTGTGTTTATTCATTAAGTAATATTATACTATTTATTGCTTTAAAAATGTACTGAAGGTGCAAAATTAGTACAAAATTAGACATATTAACAGATCCTCCTTTAATCCGGCAATATTGATAATCCGGCACTGGAACCTACGATGCCGGAAAATCTGTGGTCTACCTGTATAACAAACTGTACAAGGATATTCACCAAGTGCTTGGCTTAGGACAACATAATGCCATCAGGGGGAGTGCAGTGATTGGGGAAATCACACTCCATTTTGCCAAGCTGCAAAGTTCCGCTTGTAATTAGTAGTCCTTTTACAAAGTATTTTTGCTTACAAATACATTTTGCATGCAGTTGAGTGATTATTTTCACGTGCCAAGGTACCTTTGCAATACTGGTCACATTGAGGATTTATTTCCAAAGTGACTGACAGTTAGGGATCATTTGTTGGCAGGTTACAGGAAGTGGTGGCAAAAATACAACCGGTCTCTGTATATGTGTATACCTACATTTACAATCTGGTATGCAGAAAACATGGCACCAGCATTATTCAGCATAACCATAGGATTACGCAAGTGGTTGATTATCGGAGGATCTGCATGTTTGCAGCAGATACTGAGATTATGGAGGACACCAGTGGACATCTCTATCAGTTTCCAGCAGTCTATACTGTACATTAGCATATTTTCACATATCCACTGAATACAGAACTGCAGCCTACATTTCTGAGACAGGCCCATTGTGCAGATTATTACATTACTACTCATTTTGAAGACCTACAGAGCATGTTTTTGCTATTATTGGTATTTTTTAATGAGTCAGTTTCGTTATTAATGATAATGTAATGTATTCTTTTATTGTTTTGCCTTGCTTTCACCTCTCTTATTATGAGGGCAATGGAGGTGCTGGTGCAAAAGTATATAAGTAAAAAAAAACAATTCTGTATTATGCAAAAAAAAATTTTTCTGATAGATAAATTAGAATTGCTGTTGTCTCTTGCAGAGAATATGATCAAGTATACTGGAAGTCCTGACAGCCTCCGTTCTCGTACTCCCATGATAACACCAGATTTAGAGAGTGGGGTTAAGGTTTGGCATTTAGTGAAGAACCATGAACATGGAGACCAGAAAGAAGGAGACAGAGGAAGTAAAATGGTGTCAGAAATCTACTTAACAAGATTACTAGCTACAAAGGTATGTACAAAACATCTGAGGCACACAGTAATAATATCAATATAAGTCTGATAGGTCTGAGTTTTATGTAAATATAGATTTCAAGGATTCACTTTAAATTGTTTAACTTTTTGGGGGGATTTTTGTTTTCTACTGTTCATTTCTATAAGATTAGCTAAAGAATGCAATAGGCAACTTGGTAGTCTGTATGTACTGTAACTAATGATTAATGTTGTAAATAAAGATTGACATTGTATACAGTAAATGATTGCAGTATACACTTGGTCTGCTTACTCTGCTATCCCTTAGCTTCCTCTAAGCACAGACCTGTGGTTATCCCAAGCAAATGATAGAATATATAAGCCCCCTTTTGTGGACTTTTTGTTCAGAAGTCTGAGTACTGTGTGTGTATACATCCTTTGCCTTCTGCTTGCCATCAGTGCCACTCTATGGGGTATATTCAATGCCGGGGTCGAGCTGTGACAGCGAGCAGTGCTTCCTGCTTGCTGTCACAGCTCGCCCTGTCAGTATTCAACTGACCCCCCGCATATGCTGATCCCCCCCCCCGCTCCGTTATTGGAGCGAGGTGGAATCAGCGTATGCAGCCGCAGAAACAGCGAGACTTTTGGCTTAATGCAGGGGGCTCCCTGCATTAGCTGCGAGCCTCGCTGTTTTGGGGAATCCTAACTGTCCTGTGACAGCGAGGTTTCCCCCGGAATGCTGAATATGGAGAGCAGCCGGCGCGGGGGTTAAACAGCGAGGATCGCTTCTTTTCTGCTGTTCCCACCATTTAACCCCCCTCGCCGGCAGCACTGAATATAGGCCTATGTGGCGGATATCAGCAGTTTGAATTTAATAGCAAAAAGGTTCACAATGTTAAGTCCCAAGTCACTGGTTTTAATGCTATGCTGTTTTTTTCATAGTTAACCCCTACATTTCAGAATTTAAATACAAATTTCGGGTTTTGGATTGCAAACACAATATGATTCTGGCTATTTGTATCCACTTTCAAAAAATCCAAAACCCAAAATTTGGATTAAATTCCAAAACAAAACACTTGCGGATGGTTTTGCATAATCAAAACCTGATGATGAAATAGGAACTGAAACCAAAATGTGACACTTCACACACACCTCTACTTTTACATCTAATAAAATCATTTCTCACAGCCGCTTGGAACTTAACCCATTTCAGCGCCTGATTTTCCCTTAGGGGATATCTGCTGTTTAATAAAAACATGTAAATAGTCGGAACCTACTGAAGCCACTGTTGGCAGTTAGGAGTTGGAGACATCAGCAATTTTTGGGATCTACCGTATCTATTTACTTGCTCAGTACAGTTAATGCGGTGTTCTCCACTGACACCAACCCCCATGGGTGATTTCCATAGCATACGTGTCACATACACTCATATTTAATATGCAGTGTTACTAGCACTTCTCTAACACCAGTAGGTAAACAGCTTTATTCGACTGTTTCTGTTTTGTTTTTTAGAACTAGGCATTCCATTATAATCCGAATGCTACATTTTTCAAATCAACCTCATACACATACTGTACTTCCCTTGGCCCTGCCTGTATTTGCATTTATCTTGTTCTATTACTAAACCCCTTAGTTTGTCTTTTGTTATGCCTTAGTGAGCGGAAACTGGCAGATAAATATAAAGAAGTTGAGTTTTCTTTATAATCACAAAGTAATAACACAAAATAGTGACTGACAGGGACAGACCTTTCATAAAGCACTCAGAAAGCATTCAGACAAGTAAACAATATATTTCTGAAGTAGCTTTGTCTTTCTTTACTGGAATTTCAGCGCGACGAATGATTGCATGACAGCTCTATAACTTTACTCTGTTGACTTCTCATTTCCTAAATGTCAGTAGCAGAACTCCACATCAGTCACGCCCCTAACATTATTTTTCCAGCACAGGATCATGATGAGCTCTGTACTGTAGACACACTGCCGGGGAGGCTGCTATTTCTGTAGAATAAGTAATTATTACAGGTAACATGCTAATACCATGAGCTAGATTAAGTGCGGCACCACACTGTGCATTAGAGTACTACAGTTTATATATATATATATATATATATACACGTGGGTATAGAATGAGGCCACTCGCCAGACTGAGCTTTAAATACAAGTAGAATTTTTTATTTGATTACACTGCCATCACTCTGGTCAACATTTCGACCCGAATCAGGGCCTTTCTCAAGACTTGTTGACAGCCATCAGTTATACATCAAGTGAAAAAATACACCTCATGGTGTACAAGCCCGGCAACACGACCTGTTGCACGTGTCAACGGTGTGTGCCTCTGTGACACGTGCAACAGGTCGTGTTGTCGGGCTTGTACACCATGAGGTGTATTTTTTCACTTGATGTATAACTGATGGCTGTCAATAAGTCTTGAGAAAGGCCCTGATTCGGGTCGAAACGTTGACCAGAGTGATGGCAGCGTAATCAAATAAAATTTGTACTTGTATTTAAAGCTCAGTCTGGCGAGTGGCCTAATTCTATACTCACGTATATACCAAATACCTTTCCCATGAAAGGTCATTCTGAGTGTGCACCCCAGCATTAATGGACTCTATAAGTGAGTGTCGTCCGACCCCCTGGATATATATATATATATATATGTATATATAAAATAAGAAATCACATAGTATCCTAGCTATAACTTAAGGTCCATACAAACTGGGCGACTATACCCAGCGTGTATGGATAGCGATGATAGCTATCATCGATGTGGGGAAAGCCGCTGAGTGCATACACACTGAGCAGCTTTCCCCCTGCCTGGCGCCGATGGAGGGGAAAGGGTGGCTTTGTATAGTGCAGAGCTATGCAAAGCTTTCCTCAAAGCCGCTCATCTGCTCGTAATACCAGCAGATGAACGGCTTTCTCGGTGATGATGCGGGAGCGTGCAGTAGTGCTCACTGCTCATCGCCGGGCCATACACACTGGGCGGCTTTGAGGTCAAAGTCGCCCAGTGTGTATGTGCCTTTAATATCATTTTGTCTAGGTTGAATGAAACTTTTTCATGTATTTAGAAATATTGTCTCTGGTAGTGATATGCTTCCTACATTAATGTCCACATCCTGTCTTTCGAGCTGTAACAACATTGCCATTATTTGCAGCAATAAGGGATAGTAATATTTTTGGCCACACCGCATATAATAATTAATATATGGTCCTTTTGGTTCTTATGAGATTTTCTCACAACAGCTTCCAAGTTTGCATTCCTCACATGCGCCCATACAGGAGAACTCCAGGAACAGTTTTTCCTTTAAATGTGGGTAATCTTCCCCCAGCATCCAGTACTATATGCAGGTTACTCTGCTGTCAAAACCCTGCTTTCTCTTTTATTCGGGCCCTAGACTAGACCATGTCCCCTGGGAGATATTTTTATGAGGGTCTGAGATCATAGTGTCAGGGCTGTTGATAAGACAATTTAGTTTTTTTAGTAAACGTCTAATCCCGATTAATCCGCGTGTCTGACATATCTCCACACATAAGGGAGGGGTGTTTCTACAATTTTTTCCTATTTATATCCATAAATTGGTCTGTATATGTACGTCAATGCCTTTAAATTCTCCAGAGGCTATGACTTAATATTTTCTTGGATTTATCTTAATGATATCATTCTCCTTTTAGTAGCGTACATTTTTATTTGGTACAAAAAAGTTTAAAGCCTAATGATCTGTGAATAAATTAATATAGAGGAACCATACATATTTTTAGTTTCTCATTAGAGATAACCTTCTTTCGATGATGGGCGAGAAGTAATAGGGCTCAATTTTTTTAGACAGCTAAAATATCACCATATCATGTGCGATTTTTGGTAAACTTGCAAATTCGCTTGTTGTTTACCAAAAATTAGCATGTTCTAAAAAAAATCACACCCTATTACATCTCACCCAAGGTCTTATTTCAGTGGTGCTAATGGCAGCACTGTGAAACAGTGGTTATCATTGCTGTCTCACAAGCTGCAGGGGGCCTCCAAGCCTCTAGTTAGGCCACTATGCATCACAATGCTAGGCCCATGGGTTAACGTAAAACCAGGCCCAGCCAGTGTCAGAATTCCATATTATTTCATGTTTTTGTTATATGCTTATAGTCAGTGTCGGTTTTTACCTATGGGCTGCAGGACTGCAGCCTCCCTCAGGTAAAATCTACCACTGCGTAAAGCCAGATGCAGTCTGTGAGACTGCACTGGCTTCACTGTGACTGGCAGTGACTTCCTATTGGAGTCTGACCTGCCAGTCACCCAAGGCAGTCCCATTGGGAGGTGTTCCCTCCCTCTGGGATGCCTCTATGGGCTGCTGCAGAGGCAGCCCATAAAAATGGGTTCTGCGCATGTGCAGTACAGAGGACAATAATGAGCATGGGCCAGACATGGGACTGTGAATATGCTAATATGGACTGCTGCCAAAGCAGCCCATAGAGGCTCTGTGCCAGCGCATGCACAGTACCGAAGAAGCTACTCTGCATACTCTGGTCCTGCATCCGCGATGGGGGTTTGGGACCAGCGGTGGGGAACAGCAGGCATAGGCACTGGCGGCGGGGACCGGCAGCGGAGTGGGGGTAGCATTGCAGCAGCCCCCATCCACCACAGATGTAAGAGCCGCCAATGTTTATAGTTAAAAATAAGAGTGACAAAAACAACTACAGTTTGAAAACCCATATTATCAGTTCAGAAGATAGAAAAAGTGGGGTACTTAATTACCTGTAATTTCCTGCGGGTAATTGTGTCCATGGGGGCTATCCAATTATCTCTGATAGGATGGCAGGAGCCATGAGTTATTTGGGATTCAATTTCACCTGCCTAAGGCGGCCGTGAAACGAACAGGTTTCACGGAGTTTGTGTTTCAAAACAAATGTTTTATCGTGCCTAATTGTATACTCCCAAAGTCTCTTTGCAGTGTCCTGACCTAAGTAATTTTATCCTCCAACTATGAGTAAAACTGCGAACAGAGTACACTTCATTTACTATATATAAAATACATTCCAAAAATATATGCAGAAATACAGTAAATAAAAAATATTTCTGTTATGCATGCTGTTGGTTGAATGGTATGCAAAAGGAATTCACAAAGTGCAGGTGTGTTCTGAACTAGAATATTCATATCCTTAAATCTTGCATATTGCAGGCAGGTGTTGTCAAAATGCTGCTTTAATTAAATTAATTCCATCGCTGTACCCAAAAATTATATTTCATCTTCATAAAACAGTTTGATTACCATTTTTTGTTTGGTACATCATTTTATTTTATTTTTTATTAAGCCATAACGTACATATATATCTCAATTAGCAGTCAAACATTGTACCAGAATAAAGCTCATACGTGATTACAGCTTTTCCTGTTTTTTGATAAAAGTTTTGGGAAACTGCTACGTACAGATGTGTCCTCATACATCTAGCCTAACGTCAGATGCCTGGTGCAGTAAGCTGCCAATCCTGTGCAACTCTACTGGGCCTATAGGAGGTGACTAGGATGCACTAGGAGACTATGATGATTAATTTGATCTGTGACATTTGTAAATATGCACACAAAAAAAAGACGCCCGATGCTAGCAGTCTCACGGGATATCTCATGCTGAGAGGTACTGTTTGGCGCAACTGCTGCAATGATGGGAGAACACATCTATAGCATAAACATACAAAAAGAGCCAGAACAAAACACAACTGTCATTTTTCAAACACATGACAGGTCCAGGAGGAGCTGATTAGCTGGAGCAAGTTTTAATACTTAGTGCATATGATAAAACTCATTCAGAAATCAGCACCATGGCTGTATTTTGGCAGAGCCCCATTTTGTGGAACCTGGTTCAACTTCACCATTTGCACCATATGGTCCATAGTAAATCTGGTAATGGGAAATTTCGGTACATATGGCACATTATGCACAAAAAGCATAATGGGCCAGATATATTAAGACTGGAGAATAGATAAAGTGGAGATAAAGCACCAGCCAATCAACTGTGTGTAAATGACAGTTGATTGGCTGGTGCTTTATCGCATTTCCCTTTATCTCTTTAAGGTGCCCATACACTAGTAAGATTTATCTTCAGATCTGGCTGGTTGGAACAAAAACATGGTTATGGATGAGTGACACGTTGTCAGTTTTCCAGTGAACTGTCATTTGCTCTCATCCATAACCAGGTTTTTGTTCCAACCAGACAGATCTGAAGATAAATCTGCGTGTGTATGGCCACCTTTAGGATTAATACAACTGCCTCACTATCTTATGTGCCAGTATTGGAAATAAGGACACTGGCATCGGGCCAATACGATAGCCCCTGGCAAACCTATATGCAGCGGTAATGTACAGTTGCTAATGGGATATCCCCTTTTATCTCCATTGAGATTATTTAATGCCAAGGCTTAGTATTGTATATCACCATAACTAAAAAGGGGTGAATGATTAGTTCACGTCGTTGATAATGTTTTTATGGTGTCTTTCTCTTTTTGTTGCAGGGAACATTACAGAAGTTTGTAGATGATTTGTTTGAGACCATATTTAGCACGGCACATCGAGGCAGCGCTCTTCCTCTTGCCATCAAGTATATGTTTGACTTCCTGGATGAGCAAGCAGACAAGCATAATATTCATGATCCCCATGTTCGACACACATGGAAGAGCAATTGGTAAGTGGGGTAGACTGTATGTTTTTTTACTATCAATAACATTTTACTAAATAAGCCATTCATGTTACATTCCTTGTTAGGTTTAAGGTTTTTTATTATTATTACATTTTATTTATAATGCGCCATAAGTAGTTTGTATCGCTGTACATGTGGCACACATTAGGGCAATACAGGGTTCTGAAAACTTAACATCACAATGGGGCAGATGTATTAAGCTTTAACAAAGAGATAAATCCAAGCATGATAAGGAGAGATAAATGTCCAGGCAATCACCTGCTAACTGCCATGTTACAGCCTGTGTTTGAAAAAAGTCAGTAAGGAGCTGATTGGCTGGACGTTTATCTCTCCTTATCCTCCTTGCATTTATCTCTTGTTAATGCTTAATACATCTGCCCCAATAACTGAAAAACAAAAACAAAGCACAGGTAACAATTAGCAGCACCATTCTCAATACACAATATAGCTCAGTTGTAGGGAAGCAAAGGAGCTGTGTGCGTACTACCAGGGGCAGTTTGTAGTTGGAACAGATGAACGATTGCAAGTGAGAAGAGCTGCGGTTATCGACATTGACAGGGTTACACTAGGGAATCCCTGGCAAGTACCAGAGCCACATTTGCACACAATATATGAGCCATGGGGTACATACCAGCATTATACACATGTGCAGCAGTATACACTGCTGGAGACTCGCTGATTTTTTTTATAAGAGTTGTCCAGGAAAGGTAGCCAGGTGAGGCACTGCCTCACCTGCCATAGACTTTTTACTACAGAGTTTTTACTATAAAAATGATTAGAATAATAAAAATAAGATTTTTTTGTATGTTCTTTGTATTTTTGACATAATTTATAAACTTAAAACTACATTAGTACGAAAGAAAAGTCTCTGCCTCACCCCACGCACACAGTTACCCAGTGAAAAGGTCAACAATAACATTCATAATGTCAAAAGTTGTATTGTTGACAATGTTAAAACTTTGACAGGCAACATGGTGACCCTCTCGGAATGTTGACATCAGGGTTAGGCTGCTGTTGGAAGAGTTAGAGTCATGGTTACTGTGTATGGGATATAATCGGACAGAATGCACCAGCGTTTTAGTTGCAACTCCACCATTACCTTTCACAAGCACTCAGAGAGTGTCAATCACTTTGCAAGTAATTCCTCATACTTGCTTACAGTTATAAATTCTCCTCTGAGAAATGCCCGGGAAGGAGAAGCAGGTGGGCAGTGGTGTGGGCAGGCTGATTGCATAATAAGACCACACCCCCTCACTTGAAAATTGGCACGATTAGATATTATTTGCATGGGGGAGTGGCTAAAACAACGCAATTATACTGTAATACAACTGCTTAGTTAGGCTCCGCTCCTTCTGTTAGGATGGATATAAAGTTTATACTTTATATATTCATTTCCCTATTCTGCCCTAGTAAATGCGGGAGGGGTGACCACTCTTTTGGGCCTGGGGGGGGGGGGGTAGTACACAAATATCAGGTGTCTCCCATAGGATCCATGGGAGAGTAGGCTAGTATACGCTGGGTCTGCCGCTTCAAAATCAATACAGCCAGGGTCAGATTAACAAAGGGGCAGATGGATCCACAGCTCCAGGCCTCCATATAAAAACTGGCCTATCATCATGAGAGAGTGATCACCAGACTGACACCAGCTGACCACATGGCTGGTTGGCCATAAATCATAAGTATTAAAATTGAATTCTTATTTTACACATTTCTGCACTTGTTGTACTTTTATATATTTAAGGAGACACTGGGGCTTATAGTGTATGGGTTCTACATGCCTGCCTCACCTCCTCTTGTACTTCTCATAATAGGTCCTTGAACATTTTCAGCTCCAGGCCCGTTAGGCCCTTAATTGCACATGTGCAGTGCGATTTATACAAATGCATAGTAGCCAAAAATTGCTATGTTGCATACAAATGACATCCTTCCCTGAATAACGCCCACTGTTCCCTCTCACTACAAATATGTATCTACACTCCATGGCCAGGGTGCATGCAGCATCTCTGGGTAGTCTCCAACCTGCTCAATTCCACAAATTACAATCTACCCTGAAAAGTGACACCAATGAAAACATGAAATTGAAATCCAGATGTTACAGTGAAATTTGGGCTCTAATTTTCTGTGCCTTGGCTGTAAGCAGATAATCTATAAATTATACAGCAGCTTTCATGCATTTTCTACATGCATAATGTACTTATAATGCTACTATTATACAGGAATCCATTTCTTAAGTTTTAAATCAACTTGGAGGCGGAGCTGTGAATTGGAAAGATCTGCATCTCACATGGCCAATCATCACCATTCGTTAGTGATTGAGGATGACAATGTATTTTCTCCTGTGATCAACGGCTTACTGAGATCTGTATTGCAGGCTCATTGATGAGGAGGTCTATAAGAAGCGAGTCAAAGTTAATTTAATCTGATTGCCTGGAGATAATTTCTTCATTTCCTCTCTCCCCTCCCTCCACCCCTTCAAATAAACCTCCTGCTCATTTAGCCTGAGTGGCTGCAATCAGTTTGAGATTAAAAGCGCAGATAATGTTAATAATATGCTAATGCTTCATTAGTCAGACACTTATTGGTGCCCAGGCTGTGTGTACTGTACATGTCACTGTTGTGTACTGATCGAGCTCAGTGTCACCAGTGACAGGAAGAATCCCGCAGTCCTATTGTTCTGCTTGATGTCTGTAGAGGTTAGAAAGGCCTTGTTTAATAGCTGCAAGTTGGACATAAGGATATAGATATAGAGGTTAACCTATGAATGCAGGTTAGAGGGAATTAACATAATGCTTGCAATTAATTAAGCATTATATAATTCCACTCTGACCTGTATTCATGGGAGTTTTTTTTATTATAATATTGTTGTTGTTGTTGTTAAACAATGTACTTCTTTATCTTACTAATAATCCTAGGGTATAGAACTGCTGCACTACTAAACACTAACACACAAAACACTGGCTAGTAGTAAATAATGAACACAAAAAAAATAAATAAAACAGCTTTATTTGAACCTATCATTCTAGTTTAACATTAAAATTAATTTTCAGATTCTGATGTTTTAGCCCAATATGATTTCAAATGTCTGTATCCAAATGTATGTTATTTCTTTATGTTATTTTAATGTGCTCAGGGCCGGAACGAGGTGGGGGTGATGCGGCTGCCGCTACGTCGCTCCATGGGGGGGGGATATGTTAATGCAGTCCAAGGGGGAATGGTGCTGGGTGCCGGGTGAGGTGATGCGGCGTATTGCTCCACGGGGGGGGGGGGCACCAGTGCTCACCTCCATCCAGGCCCGGTGCACACCCGCTCCACCATGTGGGGGGGGCGTGATGGGGCCGCCACTGCATCACTCCATGGGGGGATGGTGCCGGGGGAAGCAGCGCGTGCCCCACCGCATCATTCGGGGCGCTCGCCCTCGGGGGGTCGTTGGGTGAGGGGGGAGAGTTGGCGCTCACCTCCATCCAGTGGGTCCTCCTGCTCCTATCTTCCGCCCTCCAGTGGCTGGCCCTAGGCAAATGCCTAAAGCTGCCTAGTGGTGGCACCGGCCCTGAATGTGCTACAAGTCAGGTTACACATAACGCTTGAGCTCTGTGTGACTCGGTAGTGCCAGGGATCTTTTTGTGTGTCTTTTTGTGTTTTTTTTCTCCATTAAAAGGTGTCTTATTTATTTACAAAACAATGCAAATAGGACGCACAATGCTACGCTTCATGCACATACTTTATAATAGAGAAAGACACATGGAAAGACTCTTGTCAATACCAATGTCAAGCCACAGCAGGGCATAACAAGAAAAGCTGTTTAACGCACACGGAGGTTAGATGTAAGTGGACACATCTGTATGTTACTGCCAAAACGAAATAATGTGTGTACGTGTAAGTTTTATATGAGGTTCACAATTGCAACTAGCCTCTCTTTAGTTCCTCCACGTCAGAATATGCAAATTCTGTAACTGCACACACTGCATTATCTTAGCCAACTAATCCAAGAACTTCCCAGTACAACCCGCAAACTTGTATAACATAGTCCTAAAAGCACTGCACTTATGTATGTGACCTCTGAATCAGAACATTCTTGCTCAAATAATTTTACGATTGTAATTAAATAAAGATTTGTCAAATATTGATATTGTTTGTTTTTCTTGCTAGCTTGCCGTTGAGATTCTGGGTGAATGTCATCAAGAACCCTCAGTTTGTCTTTGATATCCACAAGAACAGCATTACTGATGCTTGTCTTTCTGTGGTTGCTCAGACGTTTATGGACTCATGCTCAACTTCTGAGCACCGTTTAGGCAAGGATTCACCTTCCAACAAACTTCTCTATGCCAAGGACATCCCAAGTTATAAAAACTGGGTAGAAAGGTGAGTTTGTAAGAAAGACTTCAATTGTAATTGTAATTGTACATGTATCTGATAACTGGATATGGGAATACATGTGTTTTAGAAATAACTTTCAAATGCAGTTGTAAACTGTACATGCACATGTATGACTAATGTACATGTACATGTATGACTAATACAATAATCATTGTGTACACTTGCAGGGGTGTAGGGACAGGAATGCTATAAGCCAACTTCGATGCCTAGCAAAATCTGGTACTGTTGATGAACAATAAGTACATGCTCAAAAATGAATGTTACTCTTGGTGAAAGTGGATAGTTTATTATTTATTACATGTTATTTATATAGTGCACACATACTCCACAGCGCTTTACAGTGAATTTGTGAATATTCACATCAGTCCCTGCCCCAGTGGAGCTTACAATCTATATTCCCTACCACATGTACATGTACACACTTTCATTCTAGAGTTAATTTTGTTGGGAGCCAATTAACCTACCAGTATATTTTTAGATTGTGGGAGGAAACCGGAGTACGTGGCAGAAACCCACTCAAGCAAGGGGAGAATATACAAACTGCGCACAGTTAGGGCCGCAGATGTTGGGAAACTAAATATACAATATTCCTTGTCACTTTCTCAGTCTGACTCACACTCATGCAGCCTGTAAAATGGCATCTAGATGCTGATTGGTCAGTACTTTGTCTCTTTCTGCTTTAACTCTCTCCAGGGGTTGATATATTCCATCCACACACACTAGTTGATGGTGCAAGTTGCCCGGCAACAAGCTCATCAAATGAATCTGCAAATGTGGAAGAGATTAAATATAGAAAGTGGTAGAGAGTCATTCCTTCTTTTACATTGCCATGCATAAGGACTTATTGTAAGCATGCTCATTATGTACATACTGTATGTCGCAAACTGCTGGTCTGATAAAAGGTGTGAAATCACATGCTAACCCATCTGCTATTTCTAAGCGTCTAATATGCAGACAGCGTTTGGTGCACTGTTAAACATATTGTGTTGGCACATACATGCGATTGCAATGCCATTTTGCTACAGTATACAGTATGTAGTATAATGTCAATTATTCTCTACATTCCATTTGAAAGATTCCTGATTACCAAAAATGCAAACTTTCAACACAGCTCCATGTAATAGATCTGTCTCTTTATTGAATGCACAAATCACAGTTGGCGTTTATTACAATTTTACATTAAAAATAGGAAATAGTGATTTTTTTTTCTTACTGCTGTTTTCCCACCTGTACAAGCTATCACAGAATCAAAGCATAGGCTGCTAATTCCAGCATGGGCTTGATGTGTATTCTTGAATACAAATGAACTTTCAAACTTGTGATTGCCAGTCTAGTGCTTGTGAACTGCACTGGAATTCAATATTTTACCTTCCAGAACAGCAAGCTAAATGCAGCTGTCAACAAGGCTTATAGAAATAATACATGGGAGTATTCTTGTGAAAGGAGCACCAGTGAATAACACAATGGAAACTGTAAACAATAAAATGAAGGTTCTTTTTTTTTAATCCGAAAAAGATTTTATGGCAAAGCTAACATAATTATTTCAACTGCATTTATCACAGCGTTCACCTAATCAATATTTTGTTGAACATTTAAGCTGTGCTTACATTCTATGTATGCCGGGTAAAGTCACTGATGTTATTAAACACACCCATTGAGCATAGACTCTTGTACACTGACATTTGACTTGCTGCTACTGCTCTGTTCTATTTATATGGAAACTATGGAGGTAATTCAGGGCTGCTCGCTAGGCTGCGTATATTCAGAGCCTATTGAGCAGGTGAACGCTCGCCCCCTGCTGCCCGAATCCCCTCACTACGCTGTGAGTGGATCTGTATACTTACACATCCGCTCGCAAACGCCCACACAGCAGGGAAATCCTTCGATGGTTACATACCATCAAATTATTTTTCCTCTATTCGCAGCCAAAAAGTAGCCCAGGACTTATTTTCGGCTGCACGGTGATCTGCAAATTGGGGGCGGGCAGTGATATCATATGATGTCAGCCGCCCGCACTGAGCATACCGTGGGGCCCACCCAGTGTTTCTATTGGTGCGCATACTGTTTTTGTGGGCACGCCCATGTTCACCCTGGGACGCCCCTGCCTGTCAATCAGGCAGCGAGCGACATGGCAATTGAAAATTTCACCAAAGGCGCTTGGTGCGGGGGTTTGCACATGCGCATTAGCACCTTTATGCATGTGAAGACCCCCACCATCGACAGAGGGACCAAATTCGCTGCTAAGCGAGCAGGTCTGAATTCAGTCCCTTTGTACACACTGTAGTGCTCACTCTAGCATTCTGCACACGTCACAACCCATGCAGTTTCTTTTATCTGCCTGAGGTGTTGCTCTCTGCTGTGGTGCTTTTTGAACAACCTGGTCTGTATCTCAGTACTGAAATACAGACCAGAGTGTGTTAGACACACCAGAGCGACACCTCACACAGGAAAGAGAAACTATAGAATTCTAGTGGGGGGCTCGAATGAACGCTATAAACTGTATAAAAATGGTCTATGATGCTCATTCAGTAATAATATTGACATTATTGTGTTCTGTATTATTATATAAACTAAGGGTTCCTGCTGATAAACATTTCCATACTGCATATATACTGTATTGTGTAGACGATACATTCAATGGGTTGAGATATAGATATTCCATTAATTCCCCCATCCTGATTAAGAGCTATTCTTAGACCTTATCTAGAATATGTTTACATACTGTAATTAAAAATGTATTTGTCAGTAATAAGATAGACTACTTCCTTCCGTTGTATAGCAGGCACATATTCAGTTGTTATACTGTACCTTCTGATATGTCTATTTACACAGCATGTGCCACTGTGATGTTTATAGGATGCCTGTCAACGCTTCTAGTATCTCAGTCTTTTACTCACGTTTATAAATTCATGTACCATGTTACATCCTCTACCACTTTGGTGCCCAGAATGTCAAAATGAAAAAATTAAATATGTAAATGATTGAGTCTAATTAACTAGTTGACAGCAAAGCACAGATGCGAATGGCAATGACTGATTGCCTTCCTCATGTTACGTCCGCTCAAACAGGAAATACACGAGGGATGAAGGACATAGCGAAGACAACATTCCTCAATGAGTCAAAAGATGTAAAAATCTTAAGGGAATGTAATACAATGAAGATCGAATATTCATAGTTAAGAGTCAGATTCCATTCATCCACTAATAACATTTGCTAAATGAATAATTAGTGCAGTGGCTTGAGAATAGTGATTGAAATAATGATCTAACATGTCCTATGTGTTTAGTTGGCTAGACAATCATGAGAAACATCACTGAATTCTTCCATCCGTGGTGCTATTTTAAGAAAGGTGTTCCAGAACCTGATACCGGGCATCCTCCAAAAGATAGATAGATTATCTGATGGTGCATTATGTACCACCATTTGGTATTTTAGCAATGAGTTATGGATAATATAAAGGGGCACTTTTCTAGTCAACATGCAAGTTTTTTTTTTTTTATACACTATATTGCCTCAGCTGTCCCTTAGTTACCTAAAGGTCCAGAGACATGAGAACAAAAATCCATCTATCATCAGCAAGATCGTGAAGATGTTTCCTATCTTTTTTCTTGTTCCCTAGCAATATCTGTGAGGAACCCTTTATAAGTTCAGGCAGGAGTAATGTTCACACATGGCCGGTAACTCAGGTTCATTGATGTTCAAGCAATGTCACCAGCATTGGAAATGTATCATATGTTGATGTAATACATGTAGTTCTACAATTCCTGTTGAGCTACATACAGTAAGTAGGAATATAAGAAGTTTTATTTGATATAATATGTGGTCAGTATAGTACGGTCTAATCCCAGAGGTCCTGACTGTTAGAAGCTACAACTACTAACAATGTATAAAATAAGTCCTATTGGTATTGCTATATTAATCTTTATCACCTAGGAATGTAATAACATATAATCAGGTTCTTATGAATTAGAATGTTACCAATTTATATTGCTAGAACATCAATTTTATGCAACGGTTCTTCTATTAATATGAAATCAAATAATTAGTGTTGGCAAAAAATCTAATATATACAAAATGTCTAATCATTTAAAAATGTTAATTGCTTCAAATATATTTTAAATAAATACATTAGTTTATAAATACATACTGTAAATAGACACTGAACTAATCTATTCCAGTCTACTTGCGCTACCAGGTTCTTATGTGTACTCTACACTTTCTGTGTAATCTCAGCTCAGTACATATACAGTAGAATGCAAATGAATAACTCTGTGCATGTTAGGAGCAGTTACATTATAGTAACTATTGTAGTCTGGGTTTCAGTTTCCCATGTTATAATTCCTCTGTTTGAACCTTATCTCTTTTGTTGATTATAAATGTTTGTTGTGTGTTGTTTAATTTTAAGGTACTATTCTGACATTGCCAAAATGCCAGCTATAAGTGACCAAGACATGAACGCTTATCTGGCAGAGCAATCTCGTATGCACATGAATGAGTTTAACACCATGAGTTCGCTCTCAGAGATCTACTCCTACGTCGGGAAGTACAGTGAAGAGGTAAGATAAAAACCACTATATTGTATCTTAATCCATGCATTGTTACATCCAACTGTAAATCTATGGTGTTATTCAAACAAGGAGCATTATATACCAAAATTGGTGGTGATGGATGGTATTTGGAAAAAGAGAATAACTATGAAATGTAAGATGTGTTGCAACAGTATATCATTAAGGTTCCCATTTATGCTTCATTTTTATTGTAATATATATAGTCAATACATACATTTTTTTGCGGGGGTATTTTTATATGAATTTATTTTCCTACAACTCAGTTTATTTACAAATATCCTGCACTATTTAAATCAGAAGGTAGGCTAATGTGTTTTGAGCAGACCCCTAGTTCAAAAGTTAGATAATTGTTTTCAGGATCGGATGGGCTATAGGCCCCACAGTGAAAATACAGAGTGTGATAAAGTACCACAAGACATTTTTAGTTTGCTGACATGTGGCCCCACATGACAGACATCCCACTACACTGTATTGTCCCCATTCATTCTGTTATTCCATTTCTGCAGTACAGAAACTCCGCCATCCAGAGATGCTGTTATAGCCACATGTCATGTTACACCTCTGGTGCTGCCCATGTCAGGCAACATTTTCCAGGGCCACTATTAGTTCACAATCCACCACTGATTGTTATCATGTTATAATGCATTAACTGGAAATGATTCAAATAATTCATGCCTTGAAGGTATTTTGAGCGGTTTAACATGTTTTATTGATCACCATAAGTAAATCCTGTAATATAGTCAAGTATTTACTGTAGAGTTCTACAGTTATATAAACGGGAAACGGTTAAGGAAGGAAAATATTGGCCCACTAAAAAATAAGCAGGGTACCCTTGTAATAGAAGGAAAAGAGAAAGCGGAATTATTCAATGAATTTTTTGCTTCGGTATTTACAAAGGAAGAATCTTCAGAAGATTTCCCACAGATTAAATGCTCGGCTCTTGATTGCTCCCAAACTGTATGTTTGACTGAGGAAATGGTCAAAAATAGATTACAGAACCTAACTAGTAACAAAGCTCCTGGCCCGGACAAAATACATCCTGGGATAGTAAAAGAATTGAGTTCTGTCATAGCACTACCGTTATATCTGATATTCAAGGAATCAATAAACTCGGGGACGGTACCAAGGGACTGGCACATAGCTAATGTAGTACCCACATGGAAGAAAGGTAGCAAAACTAACCCTCGAGGAAAATAAATTCCATGCTGAATTAAGAATTGGATTCTACACCATTAGAGCAGTAAATTCTGGAACTTATTGCCGGTGGGGGTGGTTATAACAACTACTGTTAATGAATTTAAATCAAACCTGGATGCTTTTTTGGACACTAAGGGAATCCTATAGATATGACTTACTCAAGTCAGTAGTTACAAGTTAGATAGGATGAACTTGATGGACTAATGTATTTTTTTCAGCCTTAATTACTATGTTACATGTTACTGTGTTACTGTATTTTAGAATAGAGATGTTTATACTGTACATTTGGTCACAAAATAACCCATCCGAGTAGTTGGAATACTATTTTACAGTTCAAACATGGTTTTGATTTAGATTAGTCAATATATAGTACTTAATCATTTCATACCTGTTTCCAATGACCAGTGCTCACACTTAATAAAGTAAAATAAGTATATGTGATATGTAAAATAACACCTGAAATGAGAAAATTGGATAATATAAAATATAGTTTTGCACACTGAATGCTTATTACGTGTGATCAGTAAAACATACTGTATAAAACAGAATAGTTATCAGAATTCATGTGTGCCTTCTTACTAAACAGTTGTAGAGGGTTTATTAGTTTTCTATTTTTACCTTCTTTTTATTGATCCATAAAACAGTCCTCGGCATGCAATGGGTTTTATTATTTACAAGTAAAGAGGAAAAAGAATGTTCTTATTTATGTCAAGGTCTGTGACTATTTAGTAGGCATAACTAATGATCATTTGAGGAGTCATTCTGCACCTTAAACGTCAGTCTCATCTACTCGCACCGCTGATCTGGGAATCTTAAAGCCGAGATCAATGCACAGGGCATCTGTTATTGGTTAACATTGTATCAGCACTTGGGAAAGGAGACAAACTTATGAAGCGATGCCAGCTCTGTGATGAGCATAGCATCAGAGACTGACATGGAACATCTGGGGAGCCATCGCCATATCAACAAAGAAATTAAGAAAACATATGGACCCTGTACAAAAATATGCTTGGATACATACTGCTGAAGTGACACAGGCAGATAATAGTACATATTGTATGCTTTATGATAATGATCCTCTGGATACTAAGTCATTCGTATGCTGGGATAATTTCTTATGCAGCCAGCAAAGTCAAATCTAACTTGAGAGTTCTAATCCCTGAGCGTTAATGGCTTTCCCTGCTTGATGGCAGGATACATCTCATTGCACAACACATCTCATTGCTCAGCCCATCTCCAATCTAGCAGGAAATTCTTCATTCTAATTAAAAACTTACTTAATTATTGGCTGAGGGAAATTAATTGGCTGCTGATATCTGTTTGCCAGCTCAACAGCTGACAATAGCAGAGCAAACTGCATAGCATCACTTTGCACATATGCACCCTCCGTGCATCCAAGTTACTGCCTGATATTGGATTAGGTACAATAACACTGTAGCACAATCAATCCAGTTGAAATGAATGCACTGTAACTATCATTGAGTGATAGCTGTTATTCCATCTACCTGTTATGCACAACATAGGATTCCACCTTGTCCTTTTGCATGATACAGATAGCGCAGTGATAATGTAGAATGTATAAGATAATATACATCCATTTTGCAAATATAGCTTTTATGGAAATATATTACAATAACATTTAAAGTTCAGTTTCCAAGCAGTTTCTGGCAAGATCAAGACATTATGGTACAAAATAAAATTCAGTAATAGCCCACATGGTATATCCCATAACGCACAGCTACCCATCTGGTAGAAATGACTTTTAGCTACTGCTTAATCCCAGACTGCGGAGATAGACTCCTGTACTTTTGACATCTTTACTTGATAAACACCAATCCCAATAAAAAATAGGGTTCCCAGTGCAAATAGATTATATGAGCATAGATATCATATTTTAAGACAATTAAGAAAGAAAAGTCTTTCTGTTGTCATGTATTGACAGCTCATTTAAGTATATTTACCTACCTCTCCCACTGCCCACTTAACTCCACAAAGACCCTGGATTCCCCTGCCCCATCAGTAAACCGAACTGTGCATTTATAAGTCTGGGACTGGGGTGGGTTGCGGGAGAGGAGTGAGCAAAGCCAAAGAAAATGTCTGCAAGGGTAGAGGCAGTCCCTCACATCGTCCTCCATACTGTTCTCATCCTCAGCCTCAAAAGGAAGGTGTACATTTACAAAGGGGAGTTCTATTGAAGATTAGATGTTCTAGAATGTGCTAAATTAATGAGAAGTAGAATATACGTGCATGGTGCATTCTACTATTCTCCATAATCTCCCTGAAACTACAGTAGTTTTCAAAATCAGGCAAGTAAGCATTTAAGAAGCCCCAGTGTGCTCAACGAAACACTGTGACTCTCAGGGGTCTGCTAAGTAAACATCAAGGTTCTTGGCCCTCTCTACACTTGGGAGGAGCCTCCACATACTGGAAATGTGCCTTATATTTGTGCTGAGCAGCCATTTTGAAGTTGTAAATTAACTTGTGTCTAGTTTTGTTTTATTGTATTTATTTATTGGGTAGAACTTAGGAAATATTTATAAAAGATTGTACATGTGTTAGTTGACATCTCCATACTACAGTAGCAATAAGCATTATGCTATCTTAGCTTGTAAAAAATCCAATTGAAGTTTACGGTACACTTTCAATAACATGGTGTTTTATTTTTTACATTTCATACACTTTAACTGTTATCATGACTACATAATTGGAACCACAATCCTAATATCAGAGGCTGATTGGAAAAGCGTTGTAAATAAAAAAATATATATGTTCAAATTCAGCAATGAAATCTGCACATGTTAGGAAATGTCAAAATGTTGTTATAATGAATATTTTGTGAATCTTAAATACTGTAATTAAAAAAGCATTGAAAACACTAAAAAGATAATTATTTATTTTTACTAGTGGTTTGATGTAGCACTCGATAAACATGTAAATAATACCCGACTAGAAAGTTGTTCTTATAATTCTCTTATGTTTCTTTGGTGTTTTAAACAATAGCATTTATAGGCACTGACAAAGATTCCTTACTATTTTATTTCCCACTGCAAATCGGATTGCAGGACATCTTGTTCAGAAGCTTCTATCTGGGTGTTGATGAATTAATCTCATTACCACTAGGTCACTGCATTGCTTTTCTATCTCTTTGTGAGACACTTGTACTCCCTTTGAATCCAGTACTGTCTAGTGTTGCAAGACATTTGCCACAATATAATTAGTCATTGCAAACTGTGCTTTTCATTAGCTGATCTATTCCACAGTCCTAATTTTTCTCGAGCTAAAAAAAAAAATCATGTTACAGTAGCTTTAGTAGTGATACTACTCAAAATATAGTGCTATTATTTATAATGCTTTAGAGCAGGGGTTCCCAATCTTTTTTGAATCATGGCACCCTAGAGTATCATAATTTTTCCACGGCACCCCTAGGCCCAAAAAAAAAAATAAAAAAAAAATATATATATATATATATATATATATATATATATAAAAATAAAGTAGATTGTGTTAATATGTGATTCTTTCGTTCAGTTATGTGGTAAAGGGCAGGATTTGCTTCTGATTGTACACATATTTTATGATTGGCAGCCTCCAGCACTGGTTTTGTCCATAAATAATTTATCATAAATAATTTTAATTGGTCCTGGACCACCAATCCATGGCACCCCTGCAAGTGTCGCGAGGCACCCCAAGGAGCCATGGCACACAGTTTGGGAACCACTGGTTTAGAGTATTACCTGTACATTATAGTTTTCTAAGAATGCCCAAACTTAACTGCAGTATTTTAATAAAGTTATATCTATTATATCTGTATAGAAACACAAAGTATTTACATAGCGCCTGTCAAATGTACGCCCAATGTAGAGTTTTCAAGTGTACCTCTTGGAACATTGCAGTGTAGGGTTTTCATTGTTTTAGCTAAATGTTTGGTTAAGATATCCTGAGAGGTGACAGGTGGGATATCAGAGCGCCAAATGGACCGCAAACTTTAGCCAGATAGTATCAGGATCAATAGGGAGCAGATTTCAATACATATAGTGGATTCTATAAGGGCCAGTGGAACTGAGTACGAAAATAGTATGCAGCAGATACTGGACACTCTCCTTTAAGATAGTGGAAGGCATAGTTTGTATATAATGCCTGACTTACAAATAAATAAAAAAAAGTCTCTATTACCGATAGAAAACTTGGAAACCAGATTCTTAGAAACATGTTTTATTATAGCATATTACATTTTCATACACATCATGCTGGGTTGAAAGGATGCCCATTTGCAGAGAACATGTTGTGCGGAAATAGGCATAAACAAGTACATCTATTGCAGAGTCATATACATTTTATAACCTTTTCAGTTGTAACTGAAACTGGTCTTTAACATGTTCATGGAGTTGTGAGCTATGCCCAATTGGCTTGTAGACCTACTTTCCCTGTTTACAGATTTATCATGGGGTTTTTTGTACCAAGGATAGGGCTAGTGTAAGTGCACACGGATTATGATGAAGATGGTAATCAAACCAAGCATCTACATAGAAGTATACTGCTTGCAAAGATGAGTACAACTCTATAAACACATTTCATTCCATGTTTGCAATAGAGAAATAATTATAAGTGACTATCGTTCAATGTTGTATCAGAATCTGATTAGTTCCTATGGGCTACATCACCTATTTTCATATTTAGAAGCCTTGATGCATTTACCTCTTATTGCAGTGGTTTCAAAACTGTATGCCATGGCACCCCTGGGTTGCCTTGGGACACTTGCAGGGGTGCCTTGTATTGGTGGTCCATGACTAATTCAAATTATTTAAGGTTTAACAAACAAAGTCAGTGCTGGTGGCTGTCAATATTAAAACATGTCTACAAACAGATGCACATCTTATACCTCACCACATAATTAAACATACAAATGACATATAAACATAAGTTAGTTAATTATACTGTATATATTTTTTGTAAATGTGTAAATAAGAAATGTAAGGCTTAGGGGTGCTATGAAAATAAATCTGATACTCTAGGGCACCATAGTTTAAAAAAAGTTTGGGAACCATTGGACTATTGTCCAAGTTCACCAAATGCAAAATGGAATTTCCAATGGAATTTACTTTATACTGTTTATACTGCTTAACAGTTAGTTTTTTTTAGCAATAATGTTCATTTAATTATTCCTTATTATGACTTACTAGGCTAAGGTATAACATTCTCATCTGACAAATTTAACTTATGCTGCACCACTTTCACTGTAGAATGCTCTCTCATTTTCTAGAAGTAAACTGAGTATCTGGTGAAATCTACAAAGTTTAAGTGGTTACAGGGAGTACTGTTAATTTCCCTTCCTGCTGCCAGCGGGTCAATTTGTTATCTAAATTTCAATGTTGCATCTTTGTTTGTATGTGGACTATTTTTTTTAATGGAAAGCAATGCAAGAAACAAAAAAAAATTGCACCTGGACAAACCTTGCCTTTCTCAAATTTACAGTTGTAGTCACTCTTATCATTGCCACTATACATGTGCAAGTAAGCAAGCATATTAGCATGTGATTATTCATAGTACAGTAGCATTGAATAGTCACGTGTGCACCATTCATTCTTTATGGATGTGTGCAGCCATGTGTCTGATCGTGGGCACACTATTCGCTATCTAGACAAACACGAGATTGGCTACATCTGTAAATCTCTGCACATTTTAAATCTGGCCCACCTGTAGTGGTTTTGCTAACTCTATATTATGTATCTGAACAAGTGGGCAAAAGGCATTAGAATATGTTCACTATAATATGAAAATGACTTTATAATAGTGTCTTAATAGTAAATCATTCAATCAGAATAACTGAAGATTAAACTGTTTTTAACTGTTTTAAACTAGTTAGGTAATAAATATGTTTTCTAAATAGGATTTATAGAATAAGTTTTACTGTATCATTATGTATCCTTTAAATAAATGGTACAATAGTTGAAGAATCAAAATCATAATGATTGTTTTATGGCTTATTTTGAATGTGTAGCCTAAATACCTTTTCATATGTTTGTTACAGATTTTAACAGCTTTAGATCAAGATGACCAAGCTGGAAAACAAAAAATTGCCTACAAATTAGAACAAGTCATTGCCCTGATGAGTATAGACAGCTGAAAACTGTTCTTCCAGGTCACCCTGGAAGGGATAAACCAAGCCGTGCCTCAGTCAAGATTGTCATCTTTACCAAGTGCAAGTTCTGGTTGGCTGGATGCAGGGTCTTCTGCTTCCTCTTCTTGCATCTATGAACCTCATGGATATAGCAAAATGTCCAGTGGATTAAGGGAGATTAAAGAGTGGATAACTTTGGAATGCAAAACATTCTTATTACCGATAAACACTCATCCGTATCAGTATGGGAAGCAAGAAAGTCCTTTCTGCTGTGCTGCTTGTAGCTTCTTTGACTTGGTATGGATGGATCATAAACCTAGTATTAATGCATTGTAACAAACAACACACACAATGGAGTTCTTCTTTGGGAAAACAAGGCATTATTGATATCCCCACAAAATAACTTGAATTGTAACTCAATACAAATCTTCAAACATGGAGCATGAAAAAGAACATGTGAAAACCCTTCTTTAATCTTTTAGAGGGCATTAGAAGAATGAAGTTGTTATTATTATTTTAAGGTCTTTTCATTTCCATCCTTTTCATTAATAAGTTGTCATTTCCCTGTAACTTATCGTACATGTACCTTAAAATGTCGGATACAATCTAAGTTCAAATGTACATCAGCAATGTAGATTTCTTTCTATATGCATATTGATGGATCTTTAAGATAGTTATACAGAAACTCTACATTCTAGATACAAGTGTTCCTGTTACCACATACAGAAACAGTGATTTCATGAACGGACAACTTTTAATGGACATGTCCATCCCAAACCCCAATAGATGTTATGTTGTTAAATGTGCAGCACTTCTCATTGGCATTTTCATATTTTTCCTGAAATTAATTTGTGTTCCTTAAATGTGCGCATCCTAAATTAGTATACAAAACTTCATTTTAAATGCATTTGCCTGCGGTTCATGACCTTATCAGCAGGTAATAATTAAGTCTTCATTTCAAATGATACAAACAGCAGAAATCTGTTCTAAACTGCATTTAACAGTTTAATACTTGTTAGCACAATTCACAGTAAACCCTGAAAAGTAATATAAGATAGTAAAACAACATTTTTAATTATTCCACCTAAGAAGGATTACACATGTTTCTGAAGATGTGAATTATAAATGCCCATCAGATGTTTTTGAAACTGCCATTTGGAATAAGGAGCACAAAATTACAATAATCATGCAAAAAATAATAAATAAAAACAGAATATCAGCACAATTTTTATTCGGAATGACAGAAGATAATGTCACCTGTTGAAAAATTAGCATTGCTTGTAAATGCAATCAACATGAGTGACAACAAGTTACTAATTTTAAGGCTACTGCACTGTAATTCCAGGTTATTCCAACTTCTTTCCAATGTTATTCTAACTTCTTTTGTAATCTTATGGAATTGACAGTTCAGTATTTTAGATGGTAAAATTCGTCTATCATTGTGAGACGATAACAAAGCGTTACAAATCTTCCTATTGTGTAAGCATTGATAAAGCTGCTTATTTTAATTAAAATAAATTACATATAGCTCAAATAATGGAATATGCTAGAATGGATTTAATTTGGCACAAGCTGAAAGATGATAGTAAACAACCATTGGTTTATGTTTATTTTTTGTTGAGAGCACTTAATCCCTTATGCACCTTATTTGAACATTTTATAGCATTTGCTTGGAATTGGCTGGTGGCTTAGAACTATAAATGCCATTAACTGGAACCTGGAGCATTGGTTGGCTACTACAATTAGCAAGGGGAAGAAGAAGCAACATACTCAAAGAATTGTAGACAAAACCAAAGGTTATGGTGGCATGACATTGTCACAACTCAAAGGCTTTCTTCTCACCCTCCCGAGGATAATAATGGCAAGGACAACCATGTTTGCATTTGTGTCTGATCCAGTCCAGATGTTTCACATGAACTGTTGGAAGATGAGTCAAAAATGGAATTTGCACAGCTGTACAGAGAGAACACAAGTAGACCACTATGCTATCTAATTCAATCAAGTTTAGCTTATATTTGTTTGTATGGTACATATTTTTTCATTTTTTTTAAATGGCAACCTCAGACAAATAAAAATCTAAAAACAAAATAAGTACATATAGAAAAATGTAATTTTTCGTGTTGACCATCGTGAGCTTCAAAGCTTCCCATCTTATTCTCTTTACTTTTTATGTTTTTGTTTTTATGAATTCTTCTTTCCTGCCTTGGGTTGTGCCAGGCTTGTGCTGTGAAGGTTTAGGGTGTTTGCACTGGAGTTCCAGGGGCATATACCTTAGCTTTCAGTTTATTTTATATTGAAAATAGCGCATGTTAAAACAGTTAGATCTGAGAGACAACTAAAGCCATGCTGATGATGTGTATGTGGCCCCATTTTATTCCTTATACTTCCCTTTTTAAGTTGTTTGCTTTTTTATATTTTATTTGTTTTTGTGTGCCTGAAAGCATTGATCCGAGTGGTTTGTCATGTGACTATATTCTATGTTAAGGTGGAATCTTTATCAAAGACTGCAAAATTAAAGGGGCTTAAGAAATGAATATATAGAGCAATTTGACCTGTTGAATCTTGCTGCACATTATTCCCTAAATCCGCTGCTAAATATTTAACCTTATGGAGAACAATTATATGGCCCATAAATAAATACAATGGTTGAGGTCCTAATCTAGGCTATGTGAATAACATATTGGTTATGCTGGTATTTTTTGAAAGCTGATTGTTAAATTTATTCCTACTGTAAATTGTAGATGGGACCATTGAAGCATATTGTACAAAAATAGCAAATGAATGGGAATATCAAAAAAATAATAGCAAGCAGGGGTAAAACAATATAACACACTATCATGTTTCCTGGTCTGAAAATGTATTCTAATTTTTTGTTCACCAAAACCATTGCTATCCAAAAGAACAGTTGAATAAAAGGGCTTATATTCTAGGCTCCTTGGTGAAAGTTTAGGAAACTTTCAAATGATCCCATAGAAATATGTGTTTCCAGGTATCATCTGTTTAGTGTTTGAGTGATAATGGTGAACTACAGTAGTGAGCTAATGATTGGACTAAGTTAGCATTTGAAGGTATAGTTCATTTTAAGGCGTAAATTAGAATATTGATTCCTTTAAAATAAGAATAATGTTGTATTAGAAGAGCACAGTATTTGTGCGTTCACTGTATTTACATTAACAGCAGTAACATGTCATTAGATATGTACCTAATATATATACAGTGGCTGCATAATTTCACAGAAAAGATAATTGTTTAGCATGCAGAATCAATTTTACTGTTCAAATGTATTTGTCCTGGTGTTTTCCTTAATTTTTTTAAATGCATACAGGAGTTCGTACAGGTGTAACACATATTAACATTTACAAAATCACCTACCAACTTATTTTTTTTTAAACACTATAACCAATTCTATATAGTGTATAGGCCCAGTTAATTAATAGTAAATTAAAAATACAGTCAGTCATCTGTAACATATTTCATAGCTAATGTTTCTGCTGTTTATGGAATACTTACTAACAGAAATGTATGAACTTGCAAAGGCATGAAGTTCAAAAGCTCATAATTAATGCACACATATTGCAAATGTGTATGTCTAAGCACTAGAGCATGACACCTTTGCACCTGTGACATCATGCAAGGGCTTGGGGCCACCAACAGAACAAATTGTAGAGCTGGGCAGCCAATCTGGACAGCTGTACACACTACAAAATGCACTACTTTTAGGCCTCACTATAGCAGGGCTAATAGCTGCAGGATGTCGTTTCAGGTATCCTAGTCAGATGCAGGGTCCATGCGGCACTCCAATACTCTTCCCTATGACCCTGCGTCCCAGTGTTTGAAACATCCACCAGAAAATGTATTTAATAGTTCCAATTTTTTTTAATTGTAAAAGCCACAAATTTGATTCATTTCAAGTTTTCTATCTTTCATCTAAAATACTTAGTTTGATAATATTTAAAAGATGTATTACATTTGTAAAAATGCCATTTTCTCCAAAGTACATAAGGCTTGCATGTCATTTAAATCACCTTTGTTTTGCATATAACTCCATTTTTGAACCTAGCCTATGGGTAGTAAGGAATGACCCCCAATTCACTTGGATTTTCCCTTTACAAGAAACAACATTTGCTTCCAACAAACACCAACCGGTCTAGATCTGGAAATCCATGAGTACATAGATATGCACATTGTGTTTAGGGTATTTTATTTATTTAAACACTGCCACAATTTTACATAAAAATATTGGTTATTGAAAATGTAATGTACATTGTGTAAGTAAAAGTATATCAATATATTTATATTCATAATAAGAATATAAAAAAAATATTTAACAGTTTAGATTTGCCATTTGCTTGTTCAAGTAATTGTTGGAAAGAAATGTGCATTATTGTGTCATGTTATTTTATATAACTGAAATAATAATGATGACACCCTGATATAATTTCTTACCATGTTTTACATTGATTCATGAATATAACATCTAATCTACATCAATATATTAAATATTATTTTTGCTTAAAATGATCTAAATTCTCCAAACATAGTCCTTGTTCTTAATTGGTAAATAATGTGAAGATTCCCGAATGCACAGTGTAACGGAACCCCATAACATTACTCCTTTTAGTGTGGCAGCAGTTCTTTGCATGGCTTAATGGTTGGCTGGTCACTTGAATTTGGACTACATAAATGTACAGTATTCTCAGCTAATTGCGCACCACAACACTGGCAGAAATGCCACCAAAGCGTCTAGCTTTGACCAAATCAAAAGATAACAAAATTGATTGTAGCAAAACAATTTGCTGATCCTAATTAGCAATTTGTCATTGTCACACTGCTGTATAAACAGATATGTCTACAAAATGAAATAACATACTTTTATACAGTATCTATATTTTGTGTACATTCAGTAACACAAAAGAACTGATGCAGTTTTATTTAAAAAGTCAACACATGTGTAAATGGATCCCAAATTTACACCCAAAAGTATTGTCATGAGGGTTTTCTAAATTAAAGTTATAATTATAAATTCAAAAAATTATAAACTAAAATTATAATTGTAATCTGAGTCTATATAAGTGGTCTTACAGATCATCAGATCATGCAGTAATGCTAATTTGAATTATTACTTCATTAATTACCTTTTATCAATACAGTTTTAGCATACACAGTATTAGCCGCAATATTTGTATGCCCCACCCCCCCCCCCCCCCCCAAAAAAAATGGGGCCAATATTGTGATCGTCATTATCTGGCTATCAATTATAGCCTTTATTTGTCCGAATAATGTCCTGATAAGTTTCTGGACCTATGTGTTATTGCGGAGAAATGGGGCTTATAGGGCTGGATATCAGGGATTCTGCTTTGCTTGCTTGAGACAGATTATATATATAATCCTCTGTAAACCCTGGCTATCTGGGAAAATTGGATAGTCACTGGGGGCTCTTTTAGCTGCTGTACGTTACCTTGGCTCATTGGATACTACCCCTATGGCTAAACATTTTGATTAAAATAAAGTGTAGGATACACTCATATAAATTGCGGACAACTTCCTTGTAATGCTGTGCTCCGATATTATTGTTACATATATGAGGGATAGTGCTAATATTTACTGTAGTATATGGTGTTCTATTCAATACTTCTATAACCAGGTACTTAAAATGTACTACTCTACAGTAGATATATCTACTGTAGAGTGATAAAAACTCTATGAAGGACTGTAGTCTTTAAAATCCTTGGCTCAGTAAATGGTCTTTTGTGGCCAATTTTGAGATCGATCTTTTAAGCGTCTTCCAGCTTGAGAGGTGTCTAAAACAAAATTTATTTTCCACAATCTGAGAGTATACATAAAATAAATGGATACATTAACAATGATTCTGTCATTGTTCTGTTGTCTTCCTGACATATTTTATTAATTGATATTGTTATTGCACACAGTATGTACAGACGCCCTGTTTGTGATGCTCCTGACAAAGTATTGTATATGGTATATAAATTTGGGGCATAATCTGCACATCAATATCTATTCTGACCAGGAATTCTGATGTACACTCTTCTAGGAACCCCATACAAACTGAAGGTATCCTATTGGCTATTATGTTTTTTGATAAAGCTTCCACCTGTATAATCATATCTTTAGAGTCCAGTGTTACTGAGAGCCTCAAAGAGATAAAAAATGCATATTAGATTGGAGGTTTAAATATACTATTTAAATTGGAAAAAGAGTTGTAACTTGGTAAAGGCAAGCTTCTGTAACTTTGTTATAATTAATTGTATACCTGTGTATGTAAATATAATGCATTCCTATTTTGCAGTCCAAAACAAATGAAAAAAACAAACTATTTGTAATATAGAATAAAGTTTATTTAAAAAAAATTGAAAGCAGTTTCCTGTTTGTTACAAGCCTTATAAAATGTTCCCTCTAACAGACATGTAAGTGGGAGTGTGCGCCATGGTGTAGGAGCAGAAATCGGGTAAACTATCACATTAGAAAGAATAAGGAAAAGAAAGACAGAATGCTAAATAGGTCTAAAAATGTTAATAATAATAATTACACAACTGCGTAAGTTAGCTTATACAATGTGGCGGACAAGAAAAGTGATAATCCAGTTGTACAATGAAGGTGTACTGACCTCTTCTAACAATCCATTTTCAACTACAGAACCGTTGTACACTTGCAGAAACAAATTCTCCACCACAACTGTGGATCCACCTGGTAGCAACACATTCCCTCTTGGAGCTTCCCTCCCACATCAGTAATAACATCTTCTCTAGGTTAACAGCTACTTTCCCTGCATATTTCTTACCTCCCTACTACAGCAACTTAGGTGTACAATATATAAGGAGATGTACATCCATCGGTTTATTTAGAAAATGAATCTAATTTCTTTATTGTACACATGCACAACATAGATAAATACATACCAGAAGGCCGCTTATCCCATTTATGAGTTATACAGCAATTAACCAATTTAGGATAGTATAAACTATAAATAATTATTTTGCTGAAATCACATATACTACTACTGTACTGTACAACTACTACTACTACTAACAATAATAGCAAGAACATTATATTCAAACACAATAAAATCCCACACACACACACACACACACACACACACACACACACACACACACACACACACACACACACACACACACACTGTGTATCAAAAGGACCATGAAAAAATTGTTGGAAATCCAAAAGTGAAATTAATAATCATATAGTAATAATTCCTCAGTGTACTAGAAATTTGATCTGGTACAACCCACTGAAGAGTATGCAGTCATAAAGTTGATATTCACAATGTTGACACCATGATTGTTGACAGTTATGTTAACATGGTAAAAATGTTGACATCATAAATTTCAACACTTGGAAAATGCTGAAATGCATAGAATATCTATGTATATAGGGCCTGATTGTAGTCCCATCAGTCGGTGTGTTTGCATCGGGGACCAATGTTGAAGCACTGCGTATGCTCATATTCGCTTATGCGAATGTGCAGGTCTTCTGTGTGGGTGCTCTCAGAGACTTGCATAGTCTCCAGGGTTTTCGCAGAGGGGAAGGTTTGGAGGCGGGGCAGGGGGCATTTGCATGCATTTCCTGGGCATAAAAAAAATGTGTAAAAGTTAAAATAAACAATGGCGTGGGGTCGTCCCCCCCCCAAGCAGAGATCCCCCTTATTTAAGAAACCAGCACCAGGCTCTTGGAAGGGTACTGGTTCCAAAAATATGGGTGACAAAAAACTGGGGGGTTCCTGTATTTTGGAACCAAAATGTATTTTGGACTCCAACAGCCATAGGTGTCATTCCACAGCCAGGGGACCTTTTTATGTAAGGTCCCCTGGCTGTCACTTGAACACCGTGGCTGGTCAGATCTGGACGGGATACCTGGGGATAAGGGGGTCTCTTCCAGGCTTCACTCATGCAGGGCTAAAGTCCCGGGGTGGTGGAGGCTGGGCTGATATGTGTAAAAAAATAGTCAAAATACATTGCTTTTGCCAGAAAATCTACAAGACCAAGCATGGGGTCGGTGGGTGACAGTTGCCGACTGAGCAGGCTGCTCTATAGTAGCGTCACCACATCTCTGCTATAGAACAGCCTGCTCAATTGGCGTCTCTTCCCTGTATTTTTGGGACCAGGACTTGTCCACGAGCCTGGTGCTGGTTTCTTAAATATGGGGAATCCCTATAATTTCCCCCATCTATTTTTGGAACCAGGATCAATTTAATGAGCCCGGGGCTGGTTATGCTTGGGGGAGGGGAAACCGTAAGCCATTTCTTTTTACCAAAATACCGCACTTCCTTGTATAGAAATTGCACATTGTCATTACTAAAAACTGCACTTTTGTAAATATCACACACTTTTACTACTGAAAATTGCAAATGTGACATGTGTGATTTTTTTTAGACACCTAAAAAAATCACACCCTATTACATTTCGCCCAATATATCTAACCACATCAAGAAGATTACTATAATATAGTTCAGGCTGTCTGTAATGTATTTACGGTAATCAGCACAACTTTGTGTATAATAGATGTAAACTTAAATTCACAAGCAGTAAGGTGCAGTATGGGAGTAAATTATGATCAGTTCACAGTTTTTATGTTGATATATGGAGAATTGAGAGTTAAAGGGAACCAAGTACATGGTAGTCACTTTTGAGAAAACAGATCTCAAAGATCTGTAATGAATAAACTATGACTTTTAATTGTTTTTACTTTTTCAAAAATGTAGTATTATGTTTATTTTATACTATGTTATTAGTTTTTTCAGGTAATATACAGATATTATTACATCATCATAGAAAAGTTTTGAGTGTTTGATGGACTTGGTTCACTTATGACGAACCAAGTGATTGGGTGAAATGTAATAAGGTGAGAGAATGAGAAAGTGAGAGAGTTGGTAAGAAGAAATCAAATTGGTTTTGCAGTGTACAGTAAATGATTGCAGCTGAAAAAAAAACTGGTGATTTCTTACCAAATCTCACTTTCTGATTCTCTAATCCTATTATATTTCACTCTGTGAGTTTGTCATGAATAAAAACACAAAATGTAATCAGATAATTGTATTTATTCTCCTGTATATTAATAGAGATAACTTTCATGAACCCAACTGAATCATGTTTATTACATTTTATTATAATTTTCTGTCTGGGATCTTCTCCTCAGTTCATGAGATTCTTATGAAGTCCTGGGATCTCTTTAAAGTATTTAAAATATGCACAAAACAGAAACTTTATTCAAATCAATGATATCACAGAATAAAGTATGTGGAATGAATATCGACTTCATTCACTATAGCTCTGAAAGAGAAACAACTGTTTCAAAGCGGTATCCGGAACAGTGGCCATCTGACAGACACTGTTAAATTAAACTATACACCTGGTTCACTATTTCTCACAAAAGTAAGTTTCAACTGTACCAAGGCATTATTACCATATATACTCGAGTATAAGCCTACTTTTTCAGAACATTTTTTATGCTGAAAAGCCCCCCTCGGCTTATACTCGAGTGAGGGTCCCACTTGAGTCAATAAGTTTACCCAGTTTTTTGTTGTAAAATTAGGTGCCTCGGCTTATATTCGGGTCGACTTATACTCAAGTATATACGGTATGTTAAAAAATGTACTTGGATCACTGTACTCAACACCTATTTGTATTAAGAATTTCAACAGGTGACAGGTATGGTGATTCTACATTTCAAGGAGAACCATACATACATACAGTACATACATACATATAGACTGGCCCAGAAGTCCTGAGTTCCATGGTCATCTGCAGCTCATGCTGTTAATCACAATTGTTAGACACTAAACAATTTTTCTATCACAAAATATACACCTTATACCCGAAGTTAAAGGCCACATTGGAAGGCTTGTATGCGCCTCCAGGACAAGAAGAATCACTATATCCATAACACTGTGAAGCTTCCATTAAGCATTACCCAACAAATGAATACAGTATCCATTCACATGTTTCAAGATGTGAATTAAGCCTACATTTATTATACTCCATGATGCATTAAGAGATATATACCATGAATACATTACAGAGGGTATTAACAATACTATATACTATTGTTTAGTTCTTTGCATTAAGGCGCAATGATGTTGATGATCGACAGCTGTAACTACTGTAGATGGTTGTGGCCTGATGCTTACAGCTTAGGGGTCTATTACTAAGCCTTCGAGAAGATAAAGTTGATGTAAAGTACCTGTCAATCAGCTCCTAAATGCAATGTTATAGGCTGTATTTAAAAGGTTAGAAGCTGATTTGTAGGTCCTTTATTTTTTTATTACTTAATTCAGTGGTCCTCAAACTGGTTGCAGACGGATATGTGCAGGGGTGATATATAGAAGCACAATTTATTTTTAACAATTTTATTTAGCTATTTTATATTTCTGAATTTCTTAATAGAAAGTTCTTGATCTAGAGGTGTCGTGAAAAATATACAGATATTTTAGGGCAGTGGTTCTCAACCTCAGTAGCCCCAACAGTTCATGTTTTCTAGGTCACCCAGCAGGTGCATAGGTGCACTCATTACTTACTGACACAGATCCACAGGTGGAAATAATTATTTCACTTGTGATTCTGTGTGGAAACATGGAAAACATGCACTGTTGGGGGTACTTGAGGACCGAGGCTGAGAACCATTGTTTTAGTGCACCGTGATTCAAGAACATTTGGGAACCATTGCCAATTTATTATTCCATTGTGACTACAATGGAATTTTAAAGACGAAAATATCAGATTTCAGTTAAACCGCTGCCCCGCTTCAGTGAAATTCCACCTTGCCAATTAATGTGATCACTATGGCTACAAATTTATTCGCAGCTGAGCGAATTTGTCCAAATCCTATGATAACAGACTCACTTTCAAATGATTTTTACACTGGGCTAAGTCATTGCAGTTTCAAATTAGCCAGAGACTTACTCAGTAGTGCGATGGAAAAAGGCATATCCGGCATGGAGAAGACATCACATACCCTCCCCTAAAAGACTCAGACACGCTTAGCACTTTCCCGGAAGCTCCCACTGTTTTCTTATACACGCCAGATTTTTTTCTTTGCTCACTCCCTAAATGGCTGGTTTCCACCCCCCGATGCCGACTTTCTGTCAATCACTTTGCGAACGGTTTGTGAATAAAAACATGCATTCGCAGTGTATCTATAATCACCCGGTGCGCAAATTCACTTCCGTGCAATCAGGTCTGAACTTCCCCCATTGTGAGTATAAGTAGGGTAATGCAAATTGTGCATTTCTTTCTAATCCTACTGCCAAATGCTCTTTTGCTACATACTATATGTACTACCGTTAAGCCAAATAGCTCCCCATTCTCCACACTAGACTTTTTGCTTGTATTAAGGGGCCATATAAATTTACATAACATGTTTATGTAATGACATCATTTTATATATGCATATAAAATCATATTTTTTATGTTGATTGTTCAGCTCTCCTGATTTAAGGTAGTTACAGTCTTGAGCTTCCAGAATTCAGTTCTTATTTATCAGCAGACACCAAATGATCCTTACACACATACAATAAATAATTAGGCTACTGAATATCTTTTATTATTTAAATCGGATTTGTATTGATTCACATTTCTTGTGTAGATGTGGACAAATTCAATCACTTTATTTATTTATTTTTTTTTTGACATGTTTAGGGATTTAATAAACAAAACCTGCAGTGCATAGATTACCTTTCAACATAGGAAACTGGGGATTGTGCTGGTTGTGATCTATAGGTTGTATTACTATTAATAGTTAAATATTTTGTGAACATCAGTGCATCACTAATAAGATTAAAAAAAAAAAAACAGCCCTAGTTAGAGCCCTAGATCCCCACCCGCAGTTCCCGAAACTGAAAAATGGTCATTGGAAATGCAAATTTATAATTGGTTGCTAATGCTAGAATCTATAAAATGCATAAATCAGACCTGTAATCCTAGCTGTAAAACAATCATCTATTCAGTGTTATTAGCTGGGGAAGTTTCCTCCCTTATACACAATTTGTGTGTATTGGTGATATATGGATTTTCTCTCTGCTCCAGTTTCAAACGGTGACGCAGAAGGCGTCAATCACTTTATTATTACATGCATCATCGTACCCACTAATGCTTTTCACATTTTCATAGAATTCATTGATTATGCAATTGATCATTGCATCTCTAAATATAAATGTTGGTCTTTTATTTACTGTAAAACATTTATGAATCGTTAATAATTTCATTAATTAAATATTGAACTAGTGCAACTCGAACAGAAATACACACAAAAGGAATTTGAATTTTTCTATAGCAATTGGAAGCAAGTTCTGTGAAAACTGAGATCGGCTGCAGCCTTCCACTTCATTCAAGGACCAAAAGTACAAGAGTGGTTTTGTATTTCTTACATTAGTTTATGAAAACACAGCACACAGCTATTTCTGTACGCCTCTGATACAGGGCTGGAAGTATCAACACCAAAATGTGGTTAAACCTTCGAAATTTTTTATATTTGTAGGTTTGCCACATTATTTATGTGCACTATAGGGTACTTATGTAGTAACTGGGCTGCCGATTTTTTGATTGTATGCCTTAACTTAAGGCATACAATCAGTGCGATGCGATATCGCATCGCATGCGACCATATCGCATGCGATGCGATGCGATGACCCGATTTTTCCATAGGATTCAATGTTAAAATGGACTGAGTACATTTTAACATGGAATTCAATGGGAAAAAGGGGTCCTTTTCATACCCCTACTATCCAAGTGGGCATGGAGTTGGATATAAACCTGTGGCGAGCGTAGCGAGCCACCGAGCCCGAAGCGTGGCGAGCGAACGGTATTTTGTGTCCCCTCGCCACGCTTCGGGCTCGGTGGCTCGCTACGCTCGCCACAGGTTTATATCCAACTCCATGCCCACTTGGATAGTAGGGGAATGAAAAGGACCCCTTTTCCCATTGAATTCCATGTTAAATGGACTCAGTCCATTTTAACATTGAATCCTATGGAAAAATCGGGTCCATCGCATGCAATATGGTCGTATGCGATGCGATGGACCCGATTTCAAAATCGGCAGCCCAGATACTACATAAGTACCCACTAGAGTGGTCCACAGTGTATATCAAGATATCTGCAGTGGGCTGTCTTCACTGTAGACTCCAAAGAATTATATGCCAGTGCCAGTATACATCAAGCTCTGGAGAAATTAACTTTCCAGAGCTTGTTCCACCATCTATCGGTAGCATTGCCTATAGAAGCCTATGGGCTTCTTACCACATATCAGTGGTAGTTTTCACCTATGGTCTGCAGGACTGCAGCCCTTCCAGGTGAAAACTGCCACCTCCTCCGCAGTGTGCAGTATTGGACCAAAACAGGGTTATGACGTTAAGCCCAGCAATAGCAAAAGTGTATGTTTAACCCACAGCTATCCACCGCAGAAAAACATTTACTACCTCCCACAACTTCATAATGTGCAGACAGGCTGCCGAGCACACATTCCAATTATGTTTCCATGCACATAGCCAGGTGTAATGCTAATAAAGGTCATTTGCAAACATTAAAATTTGCAGGTGTTCTGATAGCTCTCAGAAATTACACTATGTTTCTTGCTCCCAAGTGCTTCTGCAGGTATTATTCTGGCATGAAAGTATTTTATCCATTCCATTATTTTAATTTAAAAAAAATTGTTTTGTGTCTTACTTTATTAGTGTGTTTTTTAGTTTGTTTACACTATTGTAAAACACAAAAAAACTTTAAAGCGCTGTAGAAATGATTGAAAGACTTTTAAAGTAATCCTGAATGCTAGCCTGTCAATCACGCAGAGACGTTTACACAGAGGTTTGAGATGCAATCACAGGACCGTTCTGCAATGCACCTAATTGTTCCTGCGTGTGTGCTGGTCCTTAATTAAAGGGGAAACTGTGCTACTGGACGCTTATGCGATCTGTAGTGAATTAGGTCCATAGTCCGATACTACAATCCATTCAACATCATAGACATAATATGTATATATTTAGAGAGAGAGACAGAGGGAGAGAGAGAGAGTTCTTTGTGATGCATACATAGGATTGCTGTGGGCTGCAGTCATTGCTTTTAATTTTGAATGTATGGCAGCTGGAGCATGCACACTATGGTGCTCAGAGCCAGGCATAGGCATCATTGTAGGCCATCTGTAATGCCCTGGGGCATCCCATGCCTAGGGCCAGTGGAGGAGGCTACCGTGATCTCACCTCCGATCAGGCAGTGCTCAAAATTATTTTGTACTACATCTAAGTACCGGTTACTAGAGGGCTGCAAAGCAACAATGAAGGGGACACAGCTGTACATAAAAAATTGCATTTATGTATCATTTTTAAATATAACTATAGAGCTCTATTTGTTAATTTGATTTAATCAACTCAACTCTTTTTTGACATATTTGTGCTACTTTGTAATATGCTCTTATGCTATTAGTACACAAAATGAAAAACAGAAAAAAATATTATAATTGCGCTATAGACAATTAACAAAAGCTGCATTTATCCATCACTAAGGCATGTAGACTGCTGTTTTCTCCTCTTAAGTAAAGGCACAGAGACTAATAGGTCATTTAAAAATATATAATAATTATATTCTTAAGGAAAACAAGCACTGGAAATGAAAAAAAGAAACAAATGGGATTGATTAGGAAAGCATTAGAACTGATACTGAAAAAAAAGGAGACTTCAATTTTTAAAGAAAGAGCGGACTAATAAGTCATTATGTAATTACACGGATCTCAGCAAACCATTAAAATGCAAAAGTACTATCTAAATATCTAATTGCAAAAGAAAGCAACGCTAGTATCATAGCAAATATAAAGTAAATGCATAATAAATACATAGTACTTATGTAACAAAATATTTGAACAGCAAAGATAGAAAATTAAAGATTACTAAAGAAGGAAAGAATAATTGGGATTTTTTTCATTGTACTAAGTATTAATATTGTATAGCACAAAAAATATTTGTTTAGCAGAAAATGCAATTGTAAATAAAAGGCTTACCTATTAAATTCACTTAAAGATTATTTAATTTGTGCTCAAAACATATGTATATAATAAAATATATATGCAGAAAAATATGCCTTTATGTGCATAGGGTAGTATTCAATCCTGAATGTCCTGACAGTCGGAATCCCAGGCCTTTTCACAGTGCTCAATAGAAACTAGACATGCGTAATTCAATGTTCTGTCTGTCGAGTGATGGAAAGTGGGCGTGGTGGCGAAAATGGCCACGGATTGTCAAAAAAAGTCCACAAATTCGGCTTTTTCAGACAAAATAGATCTGAATTGTGGAAAAAAGTCTGCAAAATCAACAATCCGTGGCTTTTTCAGACAAAATAGATCCAGATCTGTTTTATTGGAATCTGCCTTAAATACTGTTGAAATTGATTAGGCAGCGGCCCCTATTTCCCCGCGGAAATAACGGTCAAAATTGAATACCCACATACGTCTGTCAGAAGAATCTCAAAGTGTTTCTAGCTGTTAAACAGGAGAATGTATTGTATGCGATCCCAGTCATGGCTGCAGAATACAATAAATATTCATGGCAGCCATGGCGATCTGCGACTCCGATTTAAGGAATATTTTGGGCCGCCTTATGGATGTAATAGCTCTGGCCAACACTGGTTCACCCCTCTAAACACTGTTAATCTGTAAAATGATATGCATATCGGAGCAAGTTTTGCATATGGCTGCAAGGCTAGTCTTTGCAGTTGAAGGCACAGAGCTGAATTAAAAAAGGATCCGGGGGGTCCAAGGTTCTAAAAACAAAGGAGGCCCCTAAAGACTAAATAACCACACACACATAGAATACATTCCACCCAACACACACTACATACATATACACATACACACAAAGCATACTTACATATATACACGCACACACGCTGCATACATACACATACAATACACACAGCATACAAACAGACATATATAGAGCATATATATATATATATATATATATTTATGTATACACACACACAATATATATGCATTCATACAATATACAGACTTAGAATGTACATACCGGACAAACATACATACATACAGATCATACGGGATGCAGTCAATTTACCTTCAGTACAATCAAAATACCGACAACCATTGACTGACGGTCAAAATACCGACAAGATCAAAATACCGAAATTATTTTTTTTTCATTGAAACCGACTTGTACATACTGTACTTTACCATCCCAGTGGACATGGAGGGGGAATAGAATAGTGTCCTGAGCACAGTGAGGCACCGTGCCCGAAGCACGGGGTTCATGTTGACCTATGTCAACATGCAGACACCAAAAAATATGAAAAATGTGTCTAATTTTTTACCTGTCTATATTTTAGATGCAGGTATTTTGACCATGTCGGTATATTGACCGTCGGTCAATTGCTGTCAGTATTTTGACCGTCGGGATTTTTATTGTAGGTAAATCATACCGAACCCGATCATACATACATACAAAACATACACATCATACTGCACTTACCAAGAGAGGACAAGAGGAGATCCCTGAGTGCTGGAGGCAATGTAAGCTGATGCGGGGCTGCACATGCTCAGAAGCTCCCCCTACTGGTGTGCCTGTGCTTCGTAGTCACTGCAGTCACTCCAGAGCTCGCTGCATCTTTCTGTTTAGGGCAGGCATGTCCAACGTTGGCCCTCCAGATGTTTTGAAACTACACATCCCAGCATGCTTTGCAATAGTTTTAGCATTCTCTAATAGCAAAACTGTGGCAAAGCATGTTGGGATGTGTAGTTTCACAACATCTGGAGGACCAACGTTGGACATGCCTGGTTTAGGGGGTCCCTCAGAGATGGCCCCTGCCCCCCCCCCTTTAATCTGGCTCTGTGAAGGCATAGTGTCTGGCCAATACTGTGCAACTCATAGTGTCTGGCCAATACTGTGCAACTCATAGTGTCTGGCCAACACTGCTCAACCCATTGCTCATCTCACCGGTGGTGCTCTCAATGTACTAATAATATTTAAGACAATATTTAGGATTGTATACATATCCAGAAAATTAATGCATGCAGTAACAATGGCATCTTGGCAGCCAGTGAAAATACAAGCAAGAATGTGTTCTCGTATCCTCCTGGATATGCTGCTGGATTGAGAACTGGCTACTGGAACAGGAGCAGAATGCTGAGAAGCAAATACCGGATCTAGAAAAGAATGAGAATGGTACTGATCTCTAGAGAGAGAAGATAGAAGATATACTGGCAATGTGTGGTGAGCAGTTCTTGGGATAAATTGGGAACTGTATAGGACTGCTGTTGATGTAAACTGATTGGCAGAACAGGTCATATGATCAAATCCAACATAATGGCACCCATGGAATTGCCACACATAGGAGCACTGTATAACTGGAAGGTGAACTGTAAAGCAATGAGGCAGAAGAGCAGGGAGATGTTCTAAAAATGTAAGGAGAGCTGATATAGGTTCTGCGATCTTCCATTTTCTGATTTTTTTCAGGGACACCTGCACAATTTAAACATCCTTATTTGTGATTGCACTAGCAGTCGCCATAAGTGGCTGATATAATGTAAGATTTACAAATCTCTAAAATTAAAAGTATACATTGTAGTCCATAGACTACAGAGCACACATTTTACATGGCTGTTTGCATGTGTTAAGTCTGAAGACTGCAGGTATTCTGTAACATTGCTGGCGTATTTATAATGGGTGCAGTGTGTGTGTGGTACAAAGAGGTCACCAGGGGGGCCTCACTGCACATCCAGCACCTATTATCTTCAATACTTACACATTGGAGTCCTGCTTCGGCAGAAATGATGTTGCAGACATTTTCCCAGCATTTTGCGCATGCGCAGTAGACACTAGGACAGAGCTAGGGTCCAGACTCTACAGCAGTGCCAGCTAGTGAGGAGGAGACCCTGGAAATCTCTGCACATAGGACTCCTCCTCCTTCAAGCACCCCTGAGTAGCGCCACGCTGATCCCGCAGCAGAAAGTGAAGTCAGAACATGACTTGACCCTTGGCAAGAATGGGCTCTAAATGTGTTTCTTAATACATCTAGGCATTTCTTATTGCCATGTACAGCAGAAAAGCAGTATTCCAGTTTGCATGATCACATATAATGCTAGGTTCAAAACATGGTTAGTCTCAGGGCAGAACAGCTAGCAAGGTGTATTACTTACAGTCAACATGGTTCTATTGTGTTCTAATGTCATTGAGATGAATTTACTAAGATGGGAGTTCTAGTACATCTTCAAAAAGATAATAGGTAGAATCTGATTGGTTGCTCCCATTTTAGCAAATTTAACCTAATGTTCATGGCAGATTTTGCTTTTATAAATAAGTGGATTTTAAACCTACCAGGCGTCTAATCAAAAATCCCAAACCAACACAGTAAATAAATATAATTCATGGAATCAATAAAAAAACAACAGATTGAGCAAAAATAATATAATTCCACATTTCTAAATTGAGAAACAAGCAAAATTCTGATCCCAAACGTGTATTAAGGTAAAATTCTTCCAGACTGTTTTGGAATATCATTATTCTTTACGGATAACTTTTATTATTATAGAAATAGAGAAATTTTCCTTGCCTTGTATTTAGTTGTTTATATATTTACGTTTTGCTAACAGGTTGACACATAAAAGTTACCTATTGGGTCTAAGCAAAGATTATATATAAGAGTTAGGGGGAGATTTTGTAAACTAAAAATGCGGTAAAAACCCCATTATCTGGGGTTTTTACTGCATTTTGGGATGCTCTAAGCATCCCCCGTCGGGTTTTTGAGACGGGTGGCATCGGCAGAAAAATCTGGCAATGCCCCATAGAAGCCTATGGGTTTCTACCGCGACCCACCGCCGCCCCACACCGACCCCCGCCACCCCGCATCGACCCCCAGCACAGTGCTGTGCTGCCCGGACCTGTGACCTCCTCCGGAGAACCCGGCGCAACAGCAGCAGCGATGGGTAAGGGAGGGAGCCGCCGGGAGCTGCCGATGGGACCCGCTGTCTCTCAGCGCAAAAGACAGCTCTTAACGCAAGAGGTGTCCTTTGCCACAATTATCGCATATGTTAGAGCATATGCGATAATTATGTAGGCGATGGGGGGGCGCGGATGTTAGAGCATCCCCCCCTTAATCTTCATGAGGAAAAGAACCTAGAAGTGTGATGTATCATGCAGTGAAAAGAGTGGAGAAGTTAACTTGTGCAGCCAATGAGACTATCCGTGTCATTTTATAGAACCTACTTGATAAGTATTACCTTAATGCTGATTGATTACTATGGACAACTTCTTCAAAGACTCATTTATCAACTCTTCATTGTTTGATACATCAATCCCATAATGTGTTGAAGGTTTAGTAACATACATCACAATATTAATTGATGTATGTTAAAAATAGATCCTGATTTATAACATAAAGCATATGCTCTCTTCTGCTGAGTATGTATATATCAGCCTAGTGGGGGTTATTCTAGTTCACTCTTTCTGACAAAATCCTTCTTAGATCGACAAAACCATGTGCACTGCAGGTGGGGCAGATGTAACATGTGCAGAGAGAATTAGATTTGGGTGGGGTTTTACTTCAAAGTGAGATCTATATTGCAGTGTAAAAATAATGCAGCCAGTATTTACCCTGCACAGAAACAAAATAACTCACCCACATCTAATTCTCCCTGCACATTTTACAACTGCCCCCTGCAGCACACATGGTTTTGTCCATTTAAGAAGGATTTTGTCAGAAAGAGTGAACCAGAATAACCCCCAGTGTTACTACCTTAAAAGAATAACTAACCACAAGTGAACTGGTTTAATATACATCACAAATGATTTCAAAAAGTTCATGAGCGTTAATATGAGGTGAATGTTAAATGCTAAGTGTTAATCACTAATGAGTGTAATTGGCATTGTAGGTGTATGTTTTGGGTAACTTAAAATGTAAAATGCCTACCTCAATTGTGGTATATATGTCTCTAATGAAGTTTTGTACACATTTTTTGGGGATATGATTAACAAAAACTGCATGTGATTGCCATATATTTCACTGAATACCAATGCCGGCATCACGACTCACGGGCAGAAGACCGGCGTGGAATCCCAACATCTATGTGGATAATTACGCCAGAATACGAACTGCTGATATCACAGTCATACTGTAAGTATGCGGGGCAGATTAGGGTTTGGGCGGAGGAAAGGGGGTGAAGGTTATAGCTAGGCACTTTAAAAGTAATGGGGTTAGGGATAGGCTACAATGTGGGAGGGTTAGGTTTATGCTGCTGGGTGGGAAGGTTAGGGTTAGGCACAAACAGGGAGGATTAGGGTTGGGGGGGCAGGGGGAAGGTAAGTATACTTACCGGATATTTGTTGGGATTTCCTCTATCAGGATGTATTAGTAAATTTTAATACATATATATACGCTATTATTGTACTTGCCGTAAATTGAATGCAGGGGAATGTTTCAGGTGCTGATGGAGTACCGATCAAACAGCTCCAATCATTTTAAAACACAGCCTGTAGCATGGCAAGTTGGGACCTGATTGGTTGGTACTTTATCACTCTCCACTTTATCATTTTTCAAGGCTTAGCACATCTGTCCTTTAGACAAAATTACGGTACTTATGTAGTATCTGGGCGTCCGATTTAGAAATCGGATCGGATCGCATCGCATGCGACCAAATCGTATGCGATGCGATGGTCAAGATTTTTCCATAGGAAAAAGGGGTCCTTTTCCTTTCCTCACTATCCAAGTGGGCATGGAGTTGGATATAAACCTGTGGTGAGCGTAGCGAGCCATCGAGCCCGAAGCGTGGCGAGCGGACACAGAATACTTTTTAAGAAATATGCGTCCCCTCGCGGGGCTCGCTTCGCTCGCCACGCTTCGGGCTCGCCACACTATATAAAATCAACTCTATGCCCACTTGGATAGTGGGGAAATAAACAGGACCTTCTTAACATTGAATCCTATGCAAAATCGCATCGAATCGCATCGCATCGCATCTGATTGTATGCCTTAAGGTAAGGCATACAATCACAAAATCGGCAGCCCAGATACTACATAAGTACCAAAATTACTTTTATTTTATTTATATATATATATATATATAGGATAGTGAAGAGACAACAGCGGGGCACTCTGGGGATTTTTTGAAAAAATATATTTTCAGCAAAAAAAGCTTCCAACGTTTCGGGGTATGTGACACCCCTTTTGTCAAGGTTATACGTGCATATATATATATTGCAATAGCATATCAAATTACAATAAGTATTATTAGATATCTGTTTTCTTTGAATGTGTGTCCTTTGGTTTATTAATTATTGGGATGTTTATCTATTCAATTATATATATTATCAATGATCAAGAGTTGCGTTTCCTAGTGATTACATTCATGTGCATTTTTATGATGCTACTTATAAAGGAAATTTATATTAAGCAGTTATGCAAAAAACTCCAATTATGAAATGTTTCTTTGCTAAATCATAATTTGCTACAGTAGCTGCAATGGCATTTTAATTTGGAAATATAGCACTAAAACTAAATTGCCTATAAAACATATCTAGATAAATAATATTTAATTCTGCAAGGATACCAGCTGCTGAAATCTAAAAATGTGTTCACATTGATCGGTTTTGTTTGTGTAGGGTTCAAGCAAATGTGGCTTATAAAATGCTAGTGTTTTATGGAAGTTACTAGCGGTTTGGAGTGTACAAGTTTTAACGTACTGTAATTTACCTTTAGGCATATAACAATACAGTATCATATTCTCAAGCACACAACTGTACACCCTGCCCCCAGCCAAAGAAGAAAAGGCTACAGTGAAGAATAAGTGTCTATGAGGATTTTTGGTTAAATATATGGCAATAATATGCAGTGTTTGTAGCATTCAACAACAGATAGACTTTGAACAGAGGCAGAACTAACATTGCTTCAGCAGGTGCAGTGCATTGGGGCCTCTGAGACTAAGGGGCCCACTGCTGATTCTGTTACCCTCTTCCTATCACCCACTATTTTTCCCAGTCTCCCCATGGTTCTACCTTTCTCCCTCTACCTCTCTTGGGGTGGAGGAGAGGGCCCAATTTTTTTTTTTGCACCTGGACTCATCGCTCACAAGTTTCGCCACTGACTTGTATTTGAGTAATTTGAGTTGTATTTGAGTAATTACAGTTGTATAATTTCATTTTCTTTTAATGAACACAAGTTCTAACTCTAAAAAATGCCTTCAATAAAGGAATAAATTTAAGTCTAACAGGGCCTAAACACATGCCAATATTAATGCATTTTCTAAGCGACTTTGCTTAGTTTGGCAAAGGTAATTAGAAAATGCCCCTACATCGTTGTGTGTGTGTAGGGGCTACATCCGACAGCAATGTGCGTCCCCGTGCATCATTGTCACTGCCCGAAATTGATGGACAGCGTCCATCAATTTTGCTTGTCGCCAGTGCTCTCCACCAAAGAACACTGGCACTGTCAGCTCGCTCAGCACAAAGAGCTGACAGCTTGCGCTGTGTGTGGGCTCTGCTTAGCGACAGCACCACACCAGTGCCTGACCAAGCATAGCTAGGTCACTCTACACACTTTTACAAAATTGCAGAGCATTACTGAGGTTTGGCAGATCAAAAACAATATTTAACAAGCACCTGTTTCAAACTATTGTCAATTTAGTAGTTACTGAAGGAAAAATGGGCTTTTAAAACACCCCAAACTGCCAATGTACAGGGAAATTTACTAAGATCAAATGGGTACAAAAGTACCCATTAGATCCCTATCAATACCATTCGATTCGCACATTGCCACATTTTGCCATTTGCAAATTCCCCAAAGTCGCCGCTTTTACAAATGTAAATTACACCTGCTATCACGTGTACGAATGAATAGACCATTGATGGAACTTGTTTGCATTTCTCTATAGACTTCATTAGACTCTGCAAATTTACTATCATTCGTATGAGCAAATTCAGCCGCAAATTCGGCTCAAAATGTGAATGGCAAACAGACCACCTTTTGCATTCATGTTTGCTGAAGCATCGAACAGATCAGTGAGATCCGTACATGCCTCTATATGTAAAAATAGAAGAAAGAGTTAAAAAAGTAAAAAATAAAATAAAATAACATGGAGCCCCTCTCCCAAGCATAATCAGCCCCTGGCTCTTTGAGCCAGTTCTGGTTCCAGAAATATGGTAAAAAAATGACACATATTTCAAATACCAACTCCGAGCTCTTGGACCAGTACTGGTTCAAAAAATACTGGGGACAAAAGTAGGGGTCCCCCATATTTTTTAAACCAGCACGGGCTAACACATACTACTCCTCAATCAATGGTTTGGGTCATGCAATTTGTGATACTTATGTAGTATCTGGGCGTCCGATTTAGAAATCGGATCGCATCGCATCGCATGCGACCAAATCGTATGCGATGCGATGGTCAAGATTTTTCCATAGGATTCAATGTTAAAATGGTCTGAGTCCATTTTAACATATAATTCAATGGGAAAAAGGGGTCCTTTTCCTTTCCCCACTATCCAAGGGGGCATGGAGTTGGATATAAACCTGTGGCGAGCGTAGCGAGCCACCGAGCCCGAAGCGTGGCGAGCGGACACAGAATACTTTTTAAGAAATATGCGTCCCCTCGCGGGGCTCGCTTCGCTCGCCACGCTTCGGGCTCGCTGCGCTCGCCACGCTATATAAAATCAACTCTATGCCCACTTGGATAGTGGGGAAATGAACAGGACCTTCTTAACATTGAATCCTATGCAAAATCGCATCGAATCGCATCGCATCTGATTGTATGCCTTAAGGTAAGGCATATTTCAAATACCAACTCCGAGTTGCCCACAAAATCGGACGCCCAGATACTACATAAGTACCCAATTTGTTTCTTTAAGCCTTGGGATGCTACTTTGGAACAAAGAGGACTGATCTATACTGGGGGCATATTCTTGTCCACACGCAACGCTGCGAATTTCGCAGTGTTGCATTTGGACTAAACGCCGCCTGCCGATTCACCCACTCCGCCTTCGCATGTTGGGTTGCCCGCATGACTGCAAATGGATGTTTTGGTAAAGCATCCATTTGCAGCCTATAGGGCAACACCCACATAATTCCATGGTCAGAGACCATGGAATGATGTGGAAGGTACACACATATCTAAGTGTCTCTTAGGTCCCCTAGATATGCATGCACTCTCAACAGGAACAGGGCGGGCAGCTCACATTCAGTGATGTCAGCTGCTTGACCCCCGCACCCGAGTCACTGGGCGATTTGCATGGGAATGCCCATTATTTTCATGGGAAACGCTAGGTGTTCCCATGTGCAAATCCCCACGGCCTGCGGCCCCATGCCCCCCATGTCACCCATCCGTAGTCTTAGGAGCATGCGCCCGGCAAACACTCTGTTCACTGTGGCCGCACGCACCTGACACATGCGCACAAACGAAACATCGGTCCTCCGTGCATGCGCGTGGAGGACTGATTGAACCAGAATAACCCCTTGGATGTAGGTGAGCATTTTTTTTTCACAGGTACCTAAATGGCTTACTACTGGACAAGGGGACATAGGTAAGTATATCAGAATCAGCGTTATTGGCCAGCTATACTGTACTTGCGTATACTAGAAATTAGATTTGGATTGCTGTGCAGCAGCCAGTAATACCCCTTTCACAACAGAAAATGCAGGGACCCACCCTGGAATATGGCCCAGGAATCATTCCGGGCCATTCCCGGGTTGGCCCCTTTCACACCAGAAAAGTCCCTGCATTTTCTGGTGTGTGTAGGGGGAGGGAAGGAGACGATGCAGTGCATTAACAGTGTTAAATGAAGTTGAGATTTGTAGCAATAATAGCAAAATGCTAAAATTAAATGCCTGGCAGTAATGACTTTTGGTTTTAGATTAATATGACCTGTTTAAAAAGACCCCATACATTAAGCCAACTTGTCCTAAGGACAAGTCAGACCCAATTCTACTGTGAGCCACCCTGCAGCTCCCCGGGAGGCTTACATACAATATGGCACTTGATGTGCTGTGGGGTTGGCACGACGGGCAGTGGCGGGTATTAGAATTTAATAAAAGTGTGTCAAATGACTGAGTGCCTCTGATTGGCTGAGAGAGAATTCTAATACACATCGCTGTCCATCACACTGATCACTGCTCACCCCACTGCTCAGCACCCATTGCTCAAAGGTACGACATGCAGAAAGGTGTGTGCCAGCAATGTGGTACCGCTGGCACATACCTTGGAATCGGACCGGATACATCACAGGAGCTAAAAAGCACCTGCAATGTGTCGCTGATGGGTATCTGACAGATTAAACCTGCAGCAGGTTTAATCTATAGGGTCCGCCCCGATGTGCACTTATAAGTGCATTAAATTGCTGTTGCATATATATATATATATATATATATATATATATATATATATACAGGTGCAGGGTTCGGCACTCACTGCTGCAAAACACAAAAGTCCCGGTGCCCTCCAATAATGGGGTAGATAGTCGACACATGTAGCGGCGGCACTCACGGGGAGTAATGATCACAAACAGCCAACTTGGCTGTTTGTGATCATTACTCCCCATGAGTGCCGCCGCTACGCCGCTACCTGTGTCGACTATATATATATATATATATATATATATATATATATATATATATATATATATATATATATATATATATACAGTATATCTGTTTCACTAGCCAACCTATTACCAGATATGGAGAATTTTAGAAGGAAAATATTTCTTACATTAGTATACCATATCATAAAGAATATGTATTGTAAAAGTGTGTACTTTATGTTCAAGAGGAAAGTTTTATACAATACATAAACTTAGCACTCCTATACAACATTAAGCATTGCAATAGAATCCCTGGTGGTTATTGATCCAAGTAAAGAGTGTTCTCAGTGCATAAATGGATTCACAGGAGTCAATTTCAAGGCCGTGTATTATCACATCATGCTCTCTTTTCTTAACGTGTCAGTTACTCAATTCATAATGTTAGAGGAGGCAAAGTTAAATCAGATTTTCTGGTATCTTCTTCTACAATGACTCCATTCCTATTTGTTTTCAGTGCATCTTATGAAACATAGCCGATGCCAAAGAAAGCAAGATTGATGGCTTTTCAGACGATGGTACAAATGCAATTTGTGAAGGTCTTTGGGAACAATGGCTTTATATTGATCTCTAGCCTACATCCACTTTATTCCGCATTAAAGACGAGTTGCGGGACTGTTTGATAAAGAGGAGATAAAAAAATAGCCAAACAAAGGAGAGAATGGTGAAAAGGACTCAGTTTGAAGCTCAGCCAAAGAGCGTTTTTTGAGCCTAACAAAAGCTGACATTGAGGATTTGGATGCTACGCGTTCTTCCAACTTCACAAGAGAGGAAAATAGCACTTTTCCTGTTGATCACGTTTAATTTGGGTTAACAAAAGCATTTGTGAGCTACAGTACCTCACACAAAACCAAGTAAGAACAGCATAGGCTGCATTTTCTTCCTCTCTCATTAAAATGAAAAGTAATTTGAGGTCATGAATTTTTCTCCTTATTAAAAGAACATTGGAGGCTTCAGTAAATTATGACTTAAAAAGCATGTAGGCAGGTTCACTGCAGTAGACAATGTCTGCAGAAAAGTAGGGATCACATTAATCGCTTAACCCCCAACTGACTGACTAGCCAGAGCAAACCTTGCAGTAGCAGTAACTAAGGGGACTAACCCCAATTTGTGGGGTTACCAGTAACTATAAAAGATCTCATTAATGTACTGTATGATGCAGATATAGAAACATAGAATTTGACGGCAGATAAGAACCACTTGGCCCATCTAGTCTGCCCCTTTTTCAAACATGTTACCTCAAACCATATTTGATCCTTATTTTTTTGTAAGGATATCAATATGCCTAACCCAAGCATGTTTAAATTGTACTACTGTATTTGCCTCTACCACCTCTGATGGGAGGCTATTCCACTTATCTACTACTCTTTCTGTGAAGTAATTCTTCCTCACATTTCCCCTGAATCTTCCTCTATTTAGTGTCAGTTCATGTCCTCGTGTTCTGTTGCTCATCTTCCTGTAAAGAATGTCTCCCACCTGTACCTTGTTAAAACCCTTGATATATTTGAAAGTTTCTATCATGTCCCCCTTACCCTTCTCTGCAGTCCCTCCATTTATGATAGACGTCGCTGTCTCATTAACCAGGCTTGGCCCCGCTAGGATACCATCTCCAGATTTCTAAAAATCCTTTAGAACCCAGCTCGTCTATAACTTCTGCACATGTGGCGTGGTCTGCTGACTTTCCCAAAGTAGAAGTGAAATGATTGCTTTTTCCAATCAGTTCACTTTACGCATTAAGCTGGGTACACATATGTACAATTTAATTTTTCTTGCGACCGTTCGAACGACCGAATACACGTTCGGCCGTCCGAAACATACGACCGATCTGCGCGTACACATATGTACAATTTTACTTGCGACGTCCGATGTACTCCCGTCCAAACAATCGCAAGAAAAAGATTGTACCACCGTACACACTCTCCCGTTCTGGCTATTCGCACGATAAAAATGTACACAACATTATCATAATGGGCTGGATTTAAAAGAGCATACCAAAACGAGGCGTGATCACGGAACAAAGAATCGTTCGTGTAGTACAGTGAATAGAGCCGTGACTATTCAGATCATTGCTAGCTGTACTGGATATACGTACGTACGTTCGTTCGTCTATCGGTGCATTTGGGCCTTTTTAATCATGAGCTTGAGGAGAAGGAAGGCTCGTGCGTGCATTTTGGCTGCTATGGCCATTAGATTGCGGGCTATTAAAAAAAGAAAAAGGACCAAGAATCGGAGCTGCTGGACCAGAGACTGGCTTCTGAGGAGAGACACCTTCTCCCACATGCCATTGCTACAGGAGATACGGGAGAACAATCCTGATGATTTCAGGAATTATCTCCGTATGGATGACGCTACCTTTATGGAGCTGCTGACACTGGTTACCCCTTTAATAGAGAGAGAGGACACCTATTTCAGGAGGCCCATTTCTGCAGAGCAGAGACTGGTGGCAACGCTGCGTTACCTGGCAACAGGCAGGACCCTTGCCGACCTGAGATTCACCACCGCAATATCATCTCAAGCGCTGGGGTTGATAATACCAGACACCTGTGATGCCATCGTCCAAGTTCTTCAGGACAAATACATGAAGGTAAATATGGAAATTACATACATGTCCCCCATATGTATAGCTGTGCACATACCTGTACCCTATATGTATATCTTTACAATGCCTGTTGATTTAATCTTTTACACCAGTGGGTGGGGGGTCATTTTGATAAGGCGGGTAATAGCTTTGAGGCTGCAATGGGGGAGGGCTGATGGGTCTAAAATCAACCAAACAGATTATTAATACGCATATACTTTTATATTGCAGTTTCCATCGACCAAGGAGGAGTGGCAAAATATTGCACGTGATTTCCGTGATCTATGGAATTTCCCTAATTGTGGTGGAGCTATCGATGGCAAACACGTCAGGATCATGCCCCCTGCAAAGAGTGGATCTTTTTATTATAATTATAAGGGGTTCTTCAGCATTGTTCTAATGGCCATCGCTAATGCCCGATACGAGTTTGTATTTGTGGACATTGGGAAAAATGGTAGAGTTTCAGATGGAGGAGCCCTGGAGAATACCTTTTTCCACGACCAACTGAAAAAAAATGAACTGAATCTGCCAGAGCGGACTGAAAATGAGCACGGTTTGAACTTTGTTTTTGTGGCGGATGAGGCCTTTGCATTGCACCCTAATGTCCTTAAACCCTACCCACAAAGGGCACTGAACAGGGAACGACGCATTTTTAACTATCGCCTGTCACGTGCCAGGCGAGTGGTTGAAAATGCGTTTGGGATTCTGAGTAATAAATTCAGAATTTTTCACAGTGCCATCAATCTGCGCCTAGATAAGATTGACAAAGTGGTGCTGGCCTGTTGTGTGCTGCACAACTACATGCGCAGAAAAGCGGTGCACACACAACAACTGGGGGCTACAGTGGACGAGAGCCAAGTTGTTGACGAGCCTATTGGTCTGACAGCTTTGGCAACTAATTTAAACACCAGAAATGCATCAACGCAAGCAAAGTTGTCAAGAGACGAGTACTTGAATTATTTCAATGGTGTTGGGGCTGTGGAGTGGCAGAATGACATGATTGCTTAAAAATGTACCTTTTTGTCATTGTAAATATATTGTTTTTTGGTGTGTAATAATCAATATTTTGCCAATAAAATTTGTATACTCACAGTTCCGCACAAGTTGTCCTCTGCGTCTTCTTGCAGCAAGGAGGGGGAGGTGGAGGCCGAATCACGGCAAGTGAGTGGTAGTACTCAGGTGCCAGGCATTCCAGGAGGGCACAATGCCACGGCACCTGGAGTGCAGACTGTACCCAGTACTGGTGTTTATGTATACTGGTGTTTATGTACTAGCAAGTAGTTGCTCCACCACACCTATTTCTATGCCAATTTCTCCTGGTACTTTGTACGTATGTATATCTGTGCCCTATAGTCACCCTGCATGGTAAATGATATTTTCACACGGACACCAACTAGATTACAGAATTTTTAATTTTTATATAAATTATTAACTTATAAACTTATAAAAAATATAACATAAATAACAAGTAAATAAATAATAAAGAAATACTTAAACATAAAAATATTTAAAACAATAATGCACTTAAATAAACTATATAAAATATTTACATATGGTGGTAAACTTGTCCCACCCCATAATCCCCTGTATCCATCGGTGGTTGGGAGGGAGATGGACTTTCCAATAAACTCTGGAAGGGGACACCAGGTGGACCTGGTGGGAGCGTATTAGCCAACGTTGCCGGTTGGTGCTGCCTTTGCCCAGTTGGTGGCTGTAAATGTTGATACTGGGGATATTGCACCGGGTGAAATACCGCTTGTTGGGGTATAGGAGCTGGGCTGATGGGTTGAAATTCAACCCTAGGCAGAGGGGTCTCATCGGTGAGACGTGTGTTCCGGGACAGAGTCCCCACACGGGCCCGGTACAGCGTCTCATAAAATATGCGCTCTACCTCCACCCTTGTAGCCGGGTCCAACTTTCGCAAATTGTCAGCTAATACACTCCCCACCCGGTCCGCATCATCCTCATCCATGCTCATCAATCTGTTGGCAGACTCCAGGATCTTGGTGGTTGCCACGTCCGCAGCATCTGGAGTCTGCCTCGGCCTTTTGCGCCCTCTTCTTGATGGCGCTTCTGCTGGAGGTTGAGCGCTTGTTTGCGGTTCAGCGCTGGTCATGGCGGTTGGTGTGGGGGTGGAGCAGAGGGCCGGTGAAGGCAGCTGTGATGCCACCTCCAGCGATGCCGAAGATTCATCCTCGGCAAATAGCGATGGCTGTAACAAAACAAGATGACAATGATGTATCACTATCGATTTTTAAGACTTCCATATATTTTTATATCTACGCAGAAGAACGCAGCCCATACACCACCATGTTGCTGCCATGGATGAAAGTGAGCTAGTTGAAGAGGCGTTATGACTGGCATCTCTGGAAACTAATTATTTAGATACCAGACATACCAAATACTAATTTAAACACCAGAAATGCATCTATGCGTGCTAAATTAACAGGGATGAATACATGCAGTATTTTATTGGTGTTGGCGCTGTGGATTGGCAGAATGATATTATTCCGTTAATTTTAGACAACAAAAAATATTACAATAATCCGCGCCAGAAAGACTACAACAGTGTAGATACCAGGGATTACCAATGACAACCAAAAGTTCCAAATACAAAAAATGTGGTAAATGCACTTGCGATGTCTGAATATTGATCACTGTGTTCTCAGGCGGATAACAGTATACCTCCACCACTGAGAAGAACCAGAATTAGGGCCACAGAGAAGGTCAAATTGACGATGTATAACCAAAAGGGGGGGTATCGCCCCCTGCAACTGACCTCTCTGTTGTGCCCAACAGAGAGGTCAGTTGCAGGGGGCGATACCCCCCCTTTTCATTTTACATGTTCACAATTTTTATACTGTACTTGCTGTTATATTTATCTGGTTTAAAAAAATTTTTTTTAAATAAAATACGTCTACTTACTGTGCCGCAAATGGTGTCATCAGAAAGCTCTTGGTTGCACGCGGAGGTGGAGGGGGCAGGCTGGTTCCTTGTAGTGTTGCTGACCGAATCCCTGGGCAGCTCCTGGTCCACCGTGAAGGCCAGCAGGTCGTAGTACCACAGCCTGGGCACATAGACTTGGTCTGCCCCTGCCCCAGACCGCTTTGAGGACTCCACCTTATTTAGTTCCTTTTTAAATACGGTCCTCATATTAGCGATCCGAGTCCGGACCCACTCTACATTTGCTGTGGGGTAGTAGGTCTGGCTCACCCTCACCAGCTCCTCCAGAGCAGATAGCCTCTTCTGCCGATTCGAATGGTCTTTGGATTTGGTATTCCAGAGACAATTCTGATCCCTGTAGGCCTCAATGAAGTCCTTCATAAATTCGACATTTTTTTCTGCCATGGTTGAATTTCTGTTCCAAAAAATAAAATAAAAAGGCATATTATTTTCTTGATACACAAAGCACACCATAAACCATTTAATGTACAGGTGTTCAGTCTGTGGGACACTAGATATACTGTAGCTATAGTACAGGAGTTGAAACTCTGTGGGACATAGGATACACGGTCACTACAAGCCCCAGCATACCCATGGCCCACAGATTGAAGTCCCTGTCATAGAAAACTACACATTTTGTTTTAATACTCACCGAAATAATTGTCGATACAGTCCGGAAAATTCGCTGCGCTGCTCCGATCAATCCAACAGCAACGACGGAATATTCTTTCGTGCTGAACGTGGCTTGAAACACAGTGATTGGATGAGCACACGAATCTCCGCCCCACTCACGTGCTTCGCGTCACACAGACACGGGACATCGAGGAGCCATGTCGGAGGGTCTGGCGCCACCGCATATGGGGGAGGCCAGTACAGAACCTACAGAACCTTTGTTTTCCAATTCAGCACTGATAACAACAGATAAAGAAATCGCTGACAACAAGGAGAAAAAAGTGACGCGCGCATCCGCCATGTCATCTGCAGAGGTGGAACTGATGGTCAAAATGCTGGATAGAAGGGACTACGATTGTTCGAGAAAAACATACCCCAAGACAAATTATAGAAAAGAAATTATTATGCAGCGTGTATGCAAGGAGATAAAGGAGAAGTTTGGGAAAAGAAGGTCCAAATACCAGCTCCAAAAACGGTGGTCGGACCTGAAGCACAAGGAGCAGGCCAAGCTCAAGAAAATTCGTGGAATTATTAAAAGAAGTGAGTCCAATGCCCTAGGTAGCTTTATTAATATACTGTCATGATCCATTACATTTTGTGTGTTTTGCTGACATGTTGCTTGTTTTTACTCAGAGGAAATCCATCCCAGGAGAAGACATGAGGAAGGCAGAGACAGGGCCTCCAACCTAAAAATAAAGAAGGAGAGTACAACAGGTAAGGTTTTGTACCAGCACACCAACAGAACAACACATGTTTTATACACACAACAAGGGGTAGTAATATGTCACTTTACCTTGTCACTATAGATGATATCCAGGCTGCGCAGCCGATGGAAGGGACCGCAGAGGGCCACCAAGTGATTGCGATCACCAGCAGTGTAGATGGTGAGTGTATACTGCAAATCATCTTTATGGGATAGTGACGTATCATTTGTGGAAAGGTAAACCTTTCTTTATCTGTACTTATTATAGATATCATCGAGATTTCAGATGTCAGTGCAGAGGGGGAGAAGAACACACCATCACCTGACACGTCCAGCGACGAAAGCACAATGCAAGAAAACATGACACAAGTCCATAAATGTCTACAAGAACTTAGCGGGAAAGTCCATACCGTAGCCCAAAAAATTTCAAAAATCCAAAAAGGCGTAGCAGTAGTACACTCTTTATATGAGAAAATTTACAACGGTTTGCATTGTAAAGTCAAAAAATAGTTTGTGTACTTTATTTAACTTTTTTTCTCCTTCTTGTTTATTTGGAGGCCAGAAGCATGGTGCATGTCGTGGCAAGCAGACTCACGGCAGCAACGCATCCCATGTGAGCAGGCCGGGATGTTCCCATGTGATGCGTTGCTGCCGTGGGACCGCTTTCCACTACATACACCACCATGTTCAAATGTGTTTTTATGTTTTTTGGATGGGTGGGCTTTCCTGCTAAACCTTCACACGTGGCACTTATGTCATGGCAAGCAGTCCCACGGCAGCAACGCATCACATGTGAGCAGGCCGGGATGTTCCCATGTGATGCGTTGCTGCCGTGGGACCGCTTTCCACTACATACACCACCATGTTCAAATGTGTTTTTATGTTTTTTGGGTGGGTGGGCGTTCCTGCTACACCTTAACGCAAGCACCTGTATAGAGAAAATATGTCCATTTGCACATTTAGATTTTGGCAGGTACCACAGCTGATATACTGCATGTTTTTTGGATGGGTGGGCTTTCCTGCTAAACCTTCACACGTGGCACTTATGTCATGGCAAGCAGTCCCACGGCAGCAACGCATCACGTGTGAGCAGGCCGGGATGTTCCCATGTGATGCGTTGCTGCCGTGGGACCGCTTTCCACTACATACACCACCATGTTCAAATGTGTTTTTATGTTTTTTGGGTGGGTGGGCGTTCCTGCTACACCTTAACGCAAGCACCTGTATAGAGAAAATATGTCCATTTGCACATTTAGATTTTGGCAGGTACCACAGCTGATATACTGCATGTTTTTTGGATGGGTGGGCTTTCCTGCTAAACCTTCACACGTGGCACTTATGTCATGGCAAGCAGTCCCACGGCAGCAACGCATCACATGTGAGCAGGCCGGGATGTTCCCATGTGATGCGTTGCTGCCGTGGGACCGCTTTCCACTACATACACCACCATGTTCAAATGTGTTTTTATGTTTTTTGGGTGGGTGGGCTTTCCTGCTAAACCTTCACACGTGGCACTTATGTCATGGCAAGCAGTCCCACGGCAGCAACGCATCACATGTGAGCAGGCCGGGATGTTCCCATGTGATGCGTTGCTGCCGTGGGACCGCTTTCCACTACATACACCACCATGTTCAAATGTGTTTTTATGTTTTTTGGGTGGGTGGGCGTTCCTGCTACACCTTAATGCAAGCACCTGTATGTGATATACTCTGTTCAGGTCCGACCACCCAAATAAACAAAGTGTTCACAGTATTTTTTGTCAGTATTTCTTAATAAATGTTAAGTGTTTATGCAGAACAATGAACATCACATATCTATCTATCTATCTATCTATCTATCTTCTATAACTATATCTGTCAGGAATGCACACACAACGATTATTTATTTCAAAAGGAATGCACACACAACGAATATTCTTTAACAGCATGGCGCGGAAAGTACGGGGGAGAAGACTTCCTGTTGTTTACATGCTGCGCTGATGGAGGGATGACGCAGCTAGTCAACACCCACATGGGCGTGCTGCTTTTGGGAGGAATGATCGCAGGAACGGGCTGCATATCGATCGAACGTGCGTACACATGTCACTTTTCTTTCGATATGGAGCCGTCCTGTCGGAAGAATATTAAGCAGCAAAGAACCTGCGACCGACCGACTGTGGACGGCCAAGAGCGTTTTTGGCCGTTTATCGATCGCAACGAAGGGATCGGGACAGCGTACACATATATACAATCGAACGGCCGTTCGTCCGCAGATCGGAAGAACGGCCCGACGATTGTACATATGTGTACCCAGCTTTACAGATATGGGCTTTTCACATTTTACAGGGCATATGAAATTATTTTTTGTCACGAATAGTAGCAATAAGCAGATACATTACTTACATAATTTGTAAATATGCCCCTAAATTTGTTAAATAATAGTAATAATTGTCTCACTGACATTTGCTTAATCGGACTGTAGTGTTTATTGATAGTAAGCTTTTCTTTTGGTAATGAAAGCTATTTAAACAAGACAAATCCAAGGGTACTAATAAGAATCATATTCTGACTTTTACAAGGGATAAGCTATCAAAACTTAGGTTGAACTAGATGGACGCAAGTCTTTATTCAGCCTTATCTACTATGTAACTATGTAAAATCACTAGAAAGTTTATATCCAACAGAGTTACAGTAGTATTACAAAATAATCAACTAAATTAAAGTATTATGCATAGTATAATGCATCGGGGCTTCACGGATGGTGTAATGGTTAGCATTACTGCCTCACAGCGCTGAGGTCATGAGTTCGATACCCACCATCGCCCTAACTGTGTGGAGTTTGTGTATTCTCCCCATGTTTCCTCCAGGTACTCCGGTTTACTCCCACAATCCAAAAATATACTGGTACTGTAGGTCAATTGGCTTCAAACAAATTAACCCTACAATGTCTGTGTGTGCATGTACATATATAGATTGTAAGCTCCATGTGAAAAGGGCTACTATACTCTGTAAAGCGCTGCAGAATATGTGCGTGCTACAGTATATAAGAAACTGTTAATAATAAATAAATAAATAGGATGACTGATATTATAATAGACTCTGGGCAGTAGGGTCACTATGAGACCTTAGGGCTCTACTGGGCATATCTCCTGGAAAATAGCATGGTGGCCATTTTTAAAGTGAGTTTCCTGCTGCTTATGCAAAAAATTGGTGCAGGGTGTTAGTATTGCAAACATAGGTGCAGGGTGTGCAGTGTGGAACCCCTGGGACCCTGGGGGTCATGTGCACCACACATAATTAGGACCACTAGGCCCATGAGGCACATATTACGGATGGCAGACAGGCTGCCTGTGAGTCACAGAGTGCCTGAACTCCTGACCCGGCTGGCAGCAGCATCGATTGGCTGAGCAGGCAGTGGCAGCACTATATATAAAAAGGGGTCTGGTAGTCTTCGCACTTCACTCAGAGCAGCTATATTCATGCAGTATCACCACCTGCCTAAGTAGAATATAGACAAACAAAAATGGAAATGCGCTTCCTATTGGGACAATGGTGAGATATAGGCACTAAAATGTTTAACAGGTTACAAAAATGTCAACTTTATCTTCTTGTGTCCAAGGCTTCGCACTGTCACAGTAGGGGCCATCGTTCATGCAGGCATCTCGCTTCACTTGTGACAGGCACCCAGCCATTCAGTAAACTGAGACTGACAATCAGCATAGTGATGGCACTCAGAATACAGGCAGTGGTGGAGCGAGACATATAGGGGGGCGGGGTCATGTGTCTGCACAGCACTACTACTACTGTACTTACTGGCTGGGCATTGCCACTGACAACAGACAACACATGGCCCATGCTGCAGCACTGCAAAAATTCTGCGAAGGTGCTGAAAATGGGACCAGCCGAAGGGGCATCTGTCACCATGCTGCCTAGCATGCCTCTGGTCAACATTCATAATATCAATTCCACAATATAAAAAATTATGGGGCCAAATGCAATAGGGTGCAATTTTTAAGTCACATAAAAAAAATTGCACCACATCGTTCACTAAGCAAAGCCTTTGGTAGAACGGCACCTATACACAATCAGCCTCTGATAGCATATTGTGCAAACTACAAGTGCCTCATGGTGCTGCTGGACATTGGGGCAGATGTATTAAGCTTTAACAAGAGATAAATCCAAGGGTGATAAGGAGAGATAAACGTCCAGCCAATCACCTGCTAACTGCCATGTTACAGCCTGTGTTTGAAAAAAGTCAGTAAGGAGCTGATTGGCTGGACGTTTATCTCTCCTTATCACCCTTGCATTTATCTCTTGTTAAGGCTTAATACATCTGCCCCATTGTTAGGTACTAGGAATCCCATGGTGAGAGCTAGATATGTCATTTTAGCTGCAATAAGGAATCTTTACTTTCCCTGATGTCACATTGATGAGATGATGGGACAACATCACATGTGTAAGCCAGACCAATGGGGGCACCCCATTCTATATCGGCTCTGGGTGCCTGGTAGGAACTTCTGCCACTGCCCAGAGGTTTAGATCTTCCAGGCTTGTCTGCCTTTCCCTCAATGAATAAATAACAACCCTAGTTTCTTGTACATTAATATTACATGGTTTACTACAATATACAATAGTCTACTAATTCTACTAGTCTTTTCTCTAGCTATGCAGTAAGAATAGATGACCAATTTTTCCATTATTCCTACATAATTAGTCCTGACCAATGAACATTAATTGAAATGGCTAGTCTATGTAAATATGATTAATGTACGTTACATTTCATTCTGCTGCTGAATTTCCAAATCTTCCCAAGTGATTTGCTTGTATCTCTGGAAATAAAGACATGGCTGTTTACAATATCTGTTGACTCAGTGTAGTTAAACTGTGATGATAATATGCTTCTGGGGGCAGCTTTGGAATTTTTAAGAGCGAGATAATTAGCATTACACTGTGTAAAAATTACATGTAACTCTGATGATAATAGTGTTAGCTTATTATGCAGATTCCATAATTGCTTTATGTTTTGTTATTGACCAATGTCTAAAGCAATGGAGACTTAACTTTTTCATTTATACATTAAATATGTTTATTTATTTATTTAATGTTATTTTTGTTTTTTTGGGGGGGTTTTCATATAAAAAGAACATACAGTATTTATGGTAATACATTAGATGTAACATGATATTACATAATGTAATTAGCAGGTATACAAATACATCATCTTGTGTTTACTGAATATCAACTTCATTTTTAATCCTTCTATTTTTTGGCATCGGAGTTAAACTTACAGCTATTTTATATTTCAAAACCATTTTGTCGCCGCAAATTTTAATGGAAGACTGCTGCAAATATATTTATGTTGTGTAATGTTCTTTGTTATAGATTAAACAAGAAAAGTGGCTATTATTGCACACACTGTCTGATTTTATGAGAATCATATACAGTAGTACATCAATATAGTAAAGACTTTGAAGGGTTCAGACTTGTGCTACTCTTAATGGACAACTTAAGATAAACAGACTTGATGTTTGGTCTGAACAAAGTGCCTGGAGATAAACCTTGTTGTTGTTGGTATATGGAGTGTGCTACTGGGCTACCTCTATGATGCTTCATAAAATTTAGCATCTATCCTTTACCAAGATGGCCCCCATTATCTAGTCGGCCATTGCCATCTTGCCACTGTGTTTGAGCGCCATAGTAATACACTGATAAGTAGTACTCATCCTTGTGGGATACCCTGCATTATCTGCCAACATACAGTACATGATTGAATGGTCTTCTAAATGCTCTGCTTCATCTTCATTACTTGTCAGTGTAATTATAAGCAAAGCCATACAGAATCCAATACTGTGGGCATTATGTGCATTAGCGGCACTACTATTGTGTGTAACAGAAACCTCTGAGATCATTGTATTTAAGGGAAACTACTGTGTGACATAACATGAATAAGGGACACTGCTATGTCTGCCTTACCACTCCCCCTTTTGAGTATCCAAGTTCCCTTTCATGATGGTTGTTTGCTTTTACAACATGCAACAGTATACCCAGTATTAAACACTAAATCCCTTTTCATTGCCCATAACACCACTTCAAAATTCCCACTCCAACCGCTGTTGGTTGTGGTACTGACTGTTTCCTAGGTTGAAGCTGTCTAGCAAGATCTTCTTAATTCTATATTACTTTAACTTATTTAGTGTGTGTATGCAGTTAAAACTGAAAAAAATAATATGCAGAAAGAAATGGCCAATTTTACAAGTGTAAAGTATGTATTTTTTTATATATACTACATTATATTCCTCTTGTTTTTCTCTATTTTGGGTACTTGCATGTGACCACTGTGCTCTTGAGCCACATTACTGACCCCATATGTGTGAGATGGATAATTGTCCTGTTTTCCAACAATACAACAACCTGTGGATTTTAGGTCATATCCCAGAAACATTATTTTCCAGAACAAAGCCAATTGATATTATCCCACACAGTAGTGCAACCTTATTCACATTACACGGCCCAGTTATCAGCTAACTGCAAAGTTAACACATATACTTTGAATGGTGATTTCTCCTCATAGTATCGGCTCCGCTTGAGTGACAGCTCAGGAGATCTCATCCAATCAAGAGAGCACTACTACATGGCAATCCTTGATTGGCTCCTAGGTCTTAAAGTGACAGAATGAACCCGTTGGGGGAAATTTACTAAGATGGGGGTCTATTTCACATGGGATGTTGCTACGGACAGCCAATCAGATACTATCTATTATCTTCTAGAAGGTGCTAAATAAATAAGAAGTAGATTCTAATTGTTTGCCCAGAACAACATCGCATATGAAATATAACTCCCATTTTAGTAAATTTCCCCCGATGAGTCATCAGTCGGGTGAAGAGAACTCATGTGTATACCGATCGTCTATTGATACGTACATGTGTGTTATGACGTGATTTTCATTCCTATTTCAGCAAACTCTACCAGTTACACACACACACACACACACACACACACACACACACACACACACATTCTAGGGTTAATTTGTTGGGAGCCTACCAGTATATTTTTGGATTGTGGGAGGAAATAGGAGTACCCGGCTGAAACCCACGCAAGTACGGGGAGGACATACAAACTCCGCACAGTTAGAGCCATGGTAGGAATCAAACCCATTACCTCAGTGCTGTGAGGCAGTAATGCTAACCATGACACCATCTGTACTGTTTAGTAAATTACCGAGAAGCAATCTTAAATGGACACAAATAATCCGAATGATACTAAATTTACACCTTAGTTTAAAATATGTGTAACCTATTAGAATAATTGTTAAATATTGAACGCCAAATACAATTACAATTACTAATGCTTCTAAAAATCAAAAGAGGTGATGTTGTCAATAGCAACTAATCAGATTCTGGGATATAATTTTCTAGGATGCAATAAAGAAATGATAGTCAGAATTTGATTGGTTGCTATGGCCAACATCACTTCTTTTAATTTTTCAAAGTTTAGAAAATGTACTAATATGGTACCTGCGAAGAAACTTATATGGGATCTAGGAAGTCTATAGATAAAAAGGTGCAACCAAAGGAAATTATAACATTTCAAAAAAACATATCTGTGATTAAATAACACAGGGCCTTATTCTGATCGGTGTGGCCGGATCCGAATATGCGGCCAGGACCGTGCGTGCGAAACCCAGCCTTCCATACGGATCGCCAACTCTGTCCGTACGCGGTAAGAAGCTGGCCGAACCGACCGCACGGGTATTTTTCATGGAATATGCCTCCTCCATCTCAGGGAACCTCCCCCATCATTCGATGGAATGCAGGACCGAGTGGTCCACCAGCTCCCGCAACCTCAGACCACACGGACATTTTTCCGTGCAAAAGCAGGGATCTGGGCGGGCAGCTGACATCCGGCGATGTCATATGTCCGCCCCCTACACGTGCGTCACGACTGCATTACCATACGTACGCCCAGAGTTTGCATGGGAACGCCCATGAAACGCGGGGCGTATGCATATGGTAATGAGCCAGGGCCGGCAACAGAAATCTTGGGGCCCGGTACACTGATATCTCTGGGGCCCCCCCAACGACACACCCAGATTTTAATAACATTGAATGTGTTTTTATTATTAGTAAAAAAAATGATAATTAATATTCACTATGCAATATAATTGGGCAGGGCAGATGGGAGGGCGCAGCATTGGTTCGTCCTATGGTTAGCGGTGTTGTGTGATGTCACTGGTAGCCGGACAGGTGACCAGACTGAGGGGGGGTTACTGGATTGGGATCCATGTAAGTTTCCTTCCAGGAAGCCAGGTGGGTAGGCAGCACCTTTATAAACTAGCCATGTTTACATCCCCTGAGCCCCTCATAGCCTTGGGGCCCCTCACAAGCTTGGGGCCCGGTACGAGTGTCCCCTTTGACCCCCCCTGTCGCCTGCCCTGTAATGAGCCCAAATAGCCCTTCACGCCCCTCTCCACCCCCTGTTCGGAGTGTTCACATTTCATGCGGGATTTGGCCGTACGCCCCGCTCGCACATGCGCAGAGACGCCTCTGCACATGCGCAGACACAAAACATCGGCGGCACGAACGCACGCGGATATTACCGCACCAACCAGAATAAGGGCCACAATCTTTGCGGGTAGTCATGTGCAATAGTTGTCATAAATACCTCTTATTTTTAATAATCATAATGTTCTAAGTGAAAAAATATATATAATAGAGAAAATATGTGTTAATATTTAAGTTAGGGCCATGCCTTAAAACATGTTCTTCTAATAAATAACCATGCTTCATAATTGCTGGTATTACCAAAATCTACAATAAATACGAGATAAATCAAGAATCAGCAGATGATATTTTCTACTAAAGAGGATTTTTATAAAAATAATGTTGAGGTTATATTCTCTAGAGAAAGGCACTGAAGTAGATTTTTTTTTTTTTTCATTTAATCCCTCAGGCATTCACTTCCCATTAGGAAGATAAGATGTGCTTCTCTTGTCAATAGATCTTTATCTCAATCTCCACCTCTAATATTAGGTAGCAATTTATCCGTGGCAAAGGCTTTGCACGTCCAGATCCAGAAATATTTGGACACTGACACATTTTTTGTTATTTTAGCAGTTTACCAAAACCAATTGAAGTTAAACTTATATAATGAATATGATTGCTGACTATCAGCTGTAATTTGAGGGAGATGCTGTCAACATGTCAGTGACAGGGATGCTGGCCCTCAAAATCCTGGTGCCGGAATCCAAACCGGCGCCTACATCACCAACACCATAATTCTGACATCACTGGAAAAGCTGATGCTGGACTCCTGACAGCTGGCATCTCGATTGTAAGTATGCCAGTGTAAGGTTGTAATGAGGGGTGTCTGGTTTAGGCACTGTGGGGGGGGGGGGGTTAGGGTTAGGTGTTGTGGAGTGAGAGGGTAAGGATTAGGCACTAAAAAGGGGTGGATTAGGCCCTTAGGGTGAGGATTAGTGATAGGCTGTGGATGGAGGGTTATAGATAGGCTGCAGTGGAGGGGGAGAGTTATGGTTAGGCATCAGGCAGGAATTGTTAGGGCGCTAAGGGGAAAGGATTAGTATACTTACCCAGCTCTTTTCAGGATTCTAATCATTGGAGTTCTACTGTCGATCGTCTGACCACCGGCATCCTAACCGCCAGTCATCCCTATATATTCCATTTGAGGGTTTTCAATTAAAATGTATAGCCTTTTACTCTGATGTTCTAAGACCATAACAACTTTATGCTAAATATTTTTGTGGTCCCTATATCCGAGTACCAATTATATTGTGTGTCTGTATATATGTAAGCGAGACTATTTTAATTATCTTGACTAATAAAAGTATGTTTTAATATAATTCCAATAAAACACATCCCTGGGTAATAGTGCACCCAACCTGAGGTTCTTTTTTCTCCTTTTTGCTTAAATATTAATACAGTATTCTCTCTATACAGTTTTAATGTTATAGTTTTTGTTTCTTTCATTAATTTATTTCCAGTGGCGGCTCTTACCATTTAGGAGGAGGGGGGCTGCTGCAATGCAGGCCCCCCCTCCACTGCCACAGCCACTGCCATAGCCCCCGCTGCGATCTCCGCGCTGTCCTTCACTCCATCCTGGCCACTGGTCCCCTGCACGGCTAGTGCCTACGCAGTAACTTCATACATGGGCTGCCTTTGCAGCAGCCCCCAGAGGCTTAATCAGTTTCCCAGATATGGCACATACGCAGTATCATCTGTGGTACTGCACTTGCGCATAACCTGATTTGTGGGCTTCCGCGCATTTGCGCACAGAGAGGCACCACGGAGGGAGGGAACACCTCCCAATGGGACTGCCTTGAGTGATTGGCAGGTCTGACTTCCAATAGGAAGTCGCTGCCAGTCACATTGAAGCCAGAGCAGTCTCACAGACTGCATCTGGCTTCACTTTAGGCACAGACCGTGGTGGATTTTACCTGGGGGGGCTGCAGCCCTGCAGCCCATAGGTAAAAACCACCAATGTTTATTTCTATCTTTTGGAATTCATTTATGAAAGCTTGATTGAAATTTTCTTACAATATGATTTTGATCTGTATCTGCTGAGCCTCTACAAGGCATGGGGCGTATAGACCACTGCAAAGTCTGCCTATTTAGTAATTTAGCACTGAGTGGCAGAGTTACTACAGTATACTGGGTGAAGTGATAAAGTGGCTGGTACTTTATTACCAGCCAATCAGTCCCTAACTGCCAAGTTACACACTGGGATGTGAATGACAGTTAGGAGCTGATCGGTCGTGATAAAGTACCAGCCACTTTATCACTTCACCGAGCTTAATAAATCTGCATCCGAGTACCACAAAAGAAGAGCAGTATATGGAGCAATTTAACCATTCTCCTCTGCCAGTGTTTGCTGCGTAGATGAACAACTGGTGCATAAAGTGTATATTTGCTCTTGGAACAAATATATGCAATATGGCAATATTCCACACTGGTTAGTAAGTATGGTAAATAGCTGTATTTGTATGCTGTTAAAGGCACAATAATGCTATTCAGTAGAAAGAAACGCTCTATATTCCTGGCTTACTGGAACTATAACAAATGGGAAGAAGCATTCAGTGATGGATATTGCTGATCATTTTTTATAAAGCAAGCATACAGGCCACACAACTTAAAAGCCTAACATAATTCATGGCTGTAAAGCCATAGGGACCTGTTTCAAATCATGTATATCCTTGCTCCATCTGGAAACATCTGTTTCCGTATCTTTAAGGCAAAAATAAATATAGGCCCTTTTGTGAATTATGTAACACAGGCAGTATTGAAGTTCTTTTCAGATGCCCCATAGGACACATTTACTAATGTTGTATTTAATTGCTAAATTTTCACTAGACCATTAAACAAACAAAAAAAAATATTGGTTTGCTAAAATAAAAAAATCACAAGTAAATAATGTTATAAATGAGTAAGTTGTTGGTAGTTTTTTTTTCATACTTGAAAATAGCTTTGGAAGGTCCATAAGACTCCTGGGCTGGACAGAGATGCGGTGGAGAGTATTACAGTATGTGATGTCATCGCTCTCAGCACACCATAGAGAAAGCACCTGGTAGAAGACAGGGACTACATTGATAATAATGGAGAAAATGTCTGAATGTCTTTGTATTTTGCTTTTTACCTTTTAGTATTTTTTTAGTTCAGCAAAGCAGAAATGGTAATTATTTGATAGGGTGAGAAGATTAGAAAAGCTTCACACCTTTATCAATTATTATCATTCCTTTGACAATTATTTCACAGAAAACTGCACTGTAATTGTTAAGATTTAAAGATGCTAGACCTTTCCGTTATCTGATTTAATTTTTTTTTTCTTTTCCGGCAGTCGCTCTATGCATCCTTTGATTGTTTTGTGCTAAAACATTTAATGACATGTTCCCTGTTCTGAACTTATAGAAGAATCCTAGTACAATGATAAAATGTCAGACTGCAGTTAAATGTGTGTCACAGAATACTGGAGCAGTGACAGAGCCCCAGACAGTCCTAGATGTACCGAAGTGAAGGGTCCTCTTCTAGAACAAAATTGTTACATGTTGCCAGCAAGAGCTCTGTCACTATCCAGTGAAGCTGTTTTTGTCAACTACATCTTCAAAAAAAGACACGTGGTATGACAGTTTCTACAGCACAACTCAATTATTTTTCCATGTTAATAGAGGCAAAACATTTAAAAATATGTACAGTAGCTATTGTATCACTTTTGTCCGTCCATATACGAAGAACTATATAAATTCAAATAATTTATATAATGACTGTTCCTGTAATAAAAATACATATGTAACACATTTTAAGTGTGGCTATGAATATTATAGGTTGTGCTAAAGGATATTTCTCATTTAAAATTTTCAATGCAATGGAGCATTCATTGGGCTGAGGCTGTGAAGTCCAGGAGCAGATAAAAGAGAACTGAAATGGTCAAGACATGATGGGTAATTTTGAGGATCATGTGCTTTACGCAAAGGCTGCTGTAAGGTACTTAAGAGTAATAGGTTGGTCAGATTAGAAAAAGCAGACCTAGAAAATCAATACATCTTATAAAAGAAAGTCTGTCTTGTTTGCCTAATGCATACTTACCTACCCTCCAAAAATCAAATTCCCCTCATGCCCCAAGGATAGCTGGGTAAGTCCCATGCATCCATCCGACCCCCACACACACCCCTTGACCGCCCACTTACAGAACACAAATGGAAAAACCAAGAGGGACCTGATGACACGATTCACTCTGATTTCACATGGAATGTCAGAGGGAAAAATATTTTTGATAGGAGTTCTTTTATCTATACTCTTGTTAGAAAACACTGTGTGAATCTGTCCCAGAGGTAATTATTTTCATACCTCACTTACATATAAATGTAGTTAGCATAAGATTATCTGGGTTTCTTTGTTTTACCAATGATCAATGTTGCCAGTCACATGTACATGGGGTTACTCCTTAAATATACATGGGGTAAAACATTCTTTTCAAGGTATCTTTTAGACGGCATACCAGTACTCTTGATATACAGGATATACAGTACAAGAAATTCTTTGCTGGCAGGGGGTCTCTAAATTTTTATAGGATTGGCAGATTTAATCACAGCGCTATATCCTGGTTTTAATAGCAGTATCTGTAAAACCGGGATATAGATCTGTGCCACAATTTTGATTTCTGTACCCTATTACTGTACATTTACCCCATTAATCATTTAGACAGTCTTGTAGTAAGAGTAGGTAGTATTGCTTTAATTTAAGCAAAGGTAAAATTTACACCTATTACAGTGGAGCAAATATTTCATGTATATACAAAACCCTGAATCAGAGGCTACAGTATGTCTCTGCTTTTATGATATTTCAAAAAGTATAAAGTATAAAAAATATATACCTTAAGATAGATCAATAAGAGTCTTGTGTTCTGAACTATTAAAGATGGTCAGTTTTTTAGCTCTTCTAAAAAATATTGAAAAGGTTACGAGGATAAAAAGGAAAAGCATATCAAGAATGATGCAAGGTGGTGTTCAGATATCCATCTCTGAAAAGGTGAAAGAACTCTTAATGATTGAAAGAGTAAGGGAGTGTCAGAAAGAAAAATGGTTCTAGAGTTTTAACACACAGCACGTTCTTAGTTACTAAGACGTTAATTAAGGGCTTGCTTTTTGTAGAAACACGTGGTAACTACTTATCCATGATCCTTGTGTATTACTATTATTATTATTACATTTTATTTATAAGGCACCACATGTGATTTGCAGCGCCGTACATAAACTGTAGCACACATTAGAACAAAAAGGTATACAGAACTTAACACTTCAGTAACAAAAACTAAAACAGAGCACATACAGTATAACAAATATGGAAGATTGGGGATTGGAAGGGACTCTTCAGGAGGTAATAAATGGTAAACAATATTACAGTCCTTATAAATTTCCTTTGTGTGAAGTGTTCTTCTCAATAAAGGAATATTCCGTGATGGGTGACATTCAAGTGATGATTTTCTCAATTAGTGTACATAAAGTGAAAAATAAAAATAGATGTATGATTAGTGAGGAATTTGTCTATACAAAAAATTAGGTCAAAGTGGGGTGAATAGGATGGGCGTACCCAACTCACTCTGAAGTGCAGTGTTTTCAAACGTATAATGGTTTCCTTTAATCCAGATGATGTGATGTTCTTGTAGATCAAGGTGTAGTGAAATCCTTTTAGGGACATGCTCCAGGTTATGTGGAAAGATAAATAAAGACAGCAATGTGTAGATTTATTTTTCAAAAGTTGAATCTCATGAGGTAAGTACAGTATATAACACGACACAGCGTACCTCACTCACCATTCACGGTGCAGAGAAACGTATATCAAAATATCTTTTACATTTATTATAGGATTACTTGATAGGCGTACCCCCACTCACAAATTGCATAGGTGTGTATACATATAAAGGTTTCTTTTAAGACAACAGCAAATTTTGTGAGATGTGTGCACTAGTGGCAGTCTACAATTATGGGCAAATGGAGGTAAGGGGTGAGCAATCTGATGATAGTAAGGAAAAAAGATTTGGAGTTAGAGTTAGGGGCGTATATGTTAAATATGAGGTATTGGGTGTGTGCTATGGTGATGCGGCAAAGTGTATAGCTACCTTCCGGGTAAAAGTGTAATGTGTCAGCTGTGAGATGCGTCTGTCTTTTACTCATGATCGCGACCCCATGGCCTTGGAGTTGAAGGAGGCTGAGGACAAGACCTGCCATTGTAGAATTTGAAGTTTTGCCGTCTCCGCTGGGGTCAGGTGAGTTTCCTGCAGACACACTATGTCCAGACGGAGCTTGTTCAAATACATCAAGATGTGTTTTCTTTTTTGGGGGGAGTTTATCCCACCCACATTCCAACATCCAATGGACAAGGAAGACATTATAAAACATAGGAGGTGGTATGAAACATATCATATCAATCAAAGACCAATACATATACATTGAGAGTATAAAAGTGGTCGAAATAACGGTCATATTAGTGGAGTAGAGGGGGGGAGAATGGGATGCGGGGGGGGGTCTTCATAAAAGCAGTAATACTTCCTAGTGCAGCAAACAGAACTAACACGACTCTAAGGGCATGTATTAACTTGAACTGGAGGGCTCGCTCCTAAGCCAGGGGGCCCAATCACATGAGATAATAACATCATATTAAGCAAGGCGCTTGCCACAAGCGCATAAGGGGAGGCGGGGGGGGCATGGGAGGGAACGGTATGCGGGATGGTTAGCAGGGGTGAGATAGGGAGGGGGGAGTGGGAGGTTTGAGAGGGGGTAGAAAGGGGGGGGGGTAGAATGTTGAGGGGGTTAAGGGGAGGGGAAGGGCATCGATTATGTAGCATATCATTATAGGTGATAAAAGGTAAACAGCAAATTAGGATTGAAATAGGTTATCTAAATCTGTGTAAACTACCGTGTGGGCGGTTTAATAATAAAACATGAACATACTAGGTGGCGTTGGGATGCAGTGTAAATCCCGGCGGTCGGGATCCCGGCGTTCAAAATCCCGACACCGGAATCCCGACCGTCGAAATTCCGACACTTTCTCCCTCCAGGGTTGTCCAAGACACCCCCGGAGGTAGAATAAATTAGTGTGCCGAGCGTAGCGAGGCACCTGGGCCACTGCGTGGCAAGCGCAGCGAGCCCACAAGGGTGGGGGGGGGCGATCCACGCCCCCCCTTGTCGGGATTTCGGCAGTCGGGATTCCGGCGTCGGGATTTTGAACGCCGGGATCCCGACCGCCGGGATTTAATACTGAATCCGTGGAGTTTAGCCCCAGCCTACGCCTAATCTGAGATTGCGAAAATTGAGCAGGGGTGTTTTTAGGATCAGGGGACGCATACATAATTACTATAACATTACTATAAGAACCAATGACAACAGAGTGAGTGATACTCAGAGCGTAAAACATAAACATTAACATTCCTGGCCCAACTTCACATGTAAACGCATATTGGAGAAATATGACGCTTCAAGTGGTCAGGGGGGCCGTCATGCCATTTTCTCGAAGTATGGGTTAAAGTTCCTTTAAGAGGGGGGGTTCACGGATCATTTTCCCAGTCGCCAGCTGAGCGAGCGGTTGCATCATCCTCTTTATGAAATGCCTTTGCATCCTGGTGTGACGTAAAGTCCTTGTACGAGTTCCCTTTAAGGATACAGAGTTTTGCTGGGTATAGCATGGCAAATTTAATGCCGTCTTGTATCAATTTGGAACAAATTGGCGCAAAGTCTCTGCGTGATTTAGAAAGTTCCGCTGAGAAGTCCTGAAATATTAAGATTTTGTGTCCTTGCCAGATGACATCACGCATTTTTTGTGAGGCAGACCACAGGAGTTCCTTGTGCAGGAAATTAATTTTTTTTAAAATCACAGCTTTGGGCCTAATGCCCTCCTGTGGTCTAAGTGATCCCAGGCAATGGGCCCTTTCTATCAGGAGGTTGTTACACCTGTCAGCCACTTTTAATAATTCAGGGAGTGTCAGTCTGATGAAATCAAATAGGTTGTGGCCTTTTACTGCTGCAGGTAGCCCTATTATATGTAAGTTAAATCTCCTGGACCGGTATTCAAGGTCCTGGACCTTATTATGTAATTGATCTATTTCTTTGTGTGCAGAGTGTAAGGATTGCACCCACAGTTTGTTTGGCAACAAGCACCCGCAGGTTGGCAATTTGCCTATTGATGTCTGCTGTTTGTTCTTTCAGCAAAGGGCATATGGCAGCCCTGATTGCTGTGACCATGTCCCCATATGTAACTGGGGAGGTGAGGGGAGGTAGTGGGTTATCACTGCTACCCGTTGCCATCTCAGGTATCCTCCCTGTCCCCTCTTCCTTCCCAGTGTAAGGCTGACACGCTGGCGGTGCATCTCTGTCCTGCACTGCCGCAGCATCAGGACAGACCTAACACCGCATACAGCCGTGGTCCCCTTACACCCCTCTTTATTGTCTCTCCAGCAGTGCCGCCGGCTTCATCACCTCCACCTCCCGTCTGCTCATTGAAGACAGGGCGGCAGTGATTTATCCTGGCTCTCCCACACTGTTCTTTTTCTTGTCCTTTCCCCCGCGGCTTCACTACCCACACCCTTACAATATCTATATTACCAAATGGACATAATTTTTGTTTCACGCAGGTATGGTGCAATGTGTCCAACTGTTGATTGATAGTTGCTTACAACAATAATTAACAATACCTATTGTATACATAACAGTTCCATGTTTTTCTTTGTTGTTATAATGAGTTGTTTATTGTGGGCAATTAATCATAAATGTTTCCACTGATAAGCCCCTGCAGCAGAATCATTGTACTGAGCATTTCGTTTATTAAAATTTAACCTACACCTCCAGTTGACTGTCAGCATAAACAGGCTGATACTGCGGTCCAACATAGGGGTTTATTGATTTGTACAAACTGCTATTTGACAGCTGTTTATAGCGATAACTAGCAATACCTGTTGTGATCATATTACTCTCATTGTGCTGCTCAGTCTTATTTACATTGATGGCAATCTATCAGATACTTTCTGACTGACATCTCCTGACAGCAGAACCCTTGTACTGGGGATTTTTCTTTAAACCCCATATCCACACTGAATTGATCTATCCAATATAGACTGATATCTGTTATCTATTTATTACAACCATCACTAATTTCTATCAATTCCGTGTAGGAGAGACTTTCTGGTGGCGCATTTCAGCCCTGCAATGCAATAGTATCGAGGCTGACCTAACACCACTTACAGAAGTGTCAGCCTTACATCGGCTATCCTTCTATCAGTGTGTCAATCTCTTCTCTCACCCCCCGTCCACTCATTTCTTTGAAGACGGTGGGCAGCAGAAAGAATTGAGTCCATCTCACTGTACTTTTCTTTCCCCATCTTCTTAAGGATACCTGTTATGTTATATGTGAAAAACTTCTCTACATTATGTGTTATCAAACTACTTAACGGCCCAATACCCCCAACGGGTATCATTGTGACTTATTGTGTTTATATAAAAAAAATATATTTTTTTGATTGGATTATTAATGAATTATTCACAACGGTCACATAATCTGTATCATCAGCTGTCCTATTGAAGGACCTAAATTAAATCATATACCGACAGTATATGGTTATCTAAATAACACCACTAACTGCCACTGTGTCAATACGGTCATATGACAATTTTCAGTGGCCAACATTGTTCACTGCATTTTAGTATATGCCGTCATTTAACTCATCATGGCAAATTATGCATCATATGAAAATATAGAGTTATTACTATTTTAAAATAAATTGGAAATAAAAGTTAAGTTTTACTCATTAAACATCATATCCTATTACCCAAAAGTGTGCCTCCAAAAATAAATCCTTTCTGTGAACGGCTGCCCACCTCCTGATGACTACCGTTTCCTTTCTCTGAGTAAAACATAATTTATGACAATCACAAAGAATAATAATTTTCAGAGTACTAGTTAATTATAAATATTATGTTTAAGCACTTATGGGGGATAAAAGAAAATAGATACTGAACATTTCCTGTGTTTCTATTTCAACCATATTTCTTGAGGCAACATAATAGCAATTTAGAGGAGTTAATTTATCTAATTACGGATTTTTGTGCTATCATTAAAATGTGAATGAGAGAGAACAATGCTATCTGGAAATATTTTTTGTCTTCTTAAGTTACTGCAGACAGTTGGTGGCACTAATCTCCCTCATCCAGATGTTCTACCTATCAGGCATGTCAGTTCTAATTTCAAACTCACTCTTTTGCTTTTTGATGATTAATTTGTCTTAGGACTTTTCATGTTAAGTGTTCAGTTTTTCAAAGCATACATATCATTCATGTCACGTGTTTATTATGTAGCTAATGTAGACTTAAATTTGCAAATAAAAAATATGTGAACTATTGGCAAGGTGTTACAAAAATATATAAAACAACACAAATGCATTAAAAATAAGCATTGCATGTAAAAGCGAGTATAGATTAAGGGGGATAGCTACTGTAAATATCCACAGTATTTTATGGATTCTTTAGGAGCTATCCTATTAGATCTGATGTTGGCACTAACCCCTTGATGCCAGTCCTTTATCACGGATTTTGTTTGAGTGCTTTAGGCAGGCCAAAGCAAATCCACGCTAACTAAGCCTTTTTTCCCCTGATAAATACATTGGTACACAGCTTTACATGGATCCTATCTAATTTCATGCAAAGATGGGACATTTTCACATACTATAATTGAATAGCAGTATACGCGATGACCATTGGGTTAAAATTATGCCATTTTTCCAGCTGAAAAATTTGAGTTGCTAAAAGAATACCCCCAAAGTAGGAGTATTGCCTTAAATGATTGCAGTCCCATAAGGTAATAAATTAGATGTGTCCTTTTATGATGTGGTTAGTTGGTAATGTACTTGTAATGTGATATCTAGGATCTGTGTTGTACTGGACTACTGGCACTGGAGTTGGTAACCATTGACATAATTTAAAGTGCCAGAAGGAACAGTGAAGGGAATCTGCCTCATATTGCCGTTTATATACTTTTTGAAAAATATAATTTCCATTTACCTGTAAAATAGACCATTATCTGCATTGTGAATGTTATCTTGAAAGCTGAACTTACTGTAGTGATAAAGCTGTGCCGCCCTTTCAGAAGGCCTTACTAACTGTGTATCAAGTTTGTGAACCCAGGGTAACTCAGCCGTATCACAAATAGTCGGACGCACTCCTTAGTGGAGCAGTCCATACTTAGCCTTGAGTGGAGCAATCAGTCATCTGGATTATCTGGCTGTTTTTTTCCTCTTCATGCAAACCTTAAGAATGTAAGACCTTTCCTCTTTGCTTTTAATCAGTATTTTTATGTTATTTGAATGAATAAAACCCCCTTTTTGTGACATCAACTCCATCTTAACATAAGGAAAAGAAACCTTTATATTCATGTTAACACATCTGACGACATGAGTACTGGTACACATTTGGGGATAAGATACCTTGATAAGCTTCAATTACTGTCCATAGAAGTGAGTGGGGTACGCCCCTATTCATTTTAGAAAGATACTATTATGTGTATTACAGATGGAGCTTGGCCCATCTTTGCTGGGCTGGCGTTTCTAACGCCAGTCCCGCCATTCCCGCTAGGGGGCGTGCGTGCATGAGATGCTCTCGCGCCCCCTGGCAACGGAGCCTGCCTCCGGTCCCCGACACCTCCCCCGCCATCGCCACAGGTACCCCTCGCTGCCCCGAGTGCCCCCCTAGCCCTGCCCATCTCCCTGAAGCAGAGACGGGCAGGCACACGCAGCATCCCCGCCGAGAGACTGGGACGTGCGTGCGTGTGACACACGCGCGTCCCAGTTCAGTGCAGCCCCTGTCCGCCGGCGCTCGCCAGGGGGGAGGGTCTGGCGAGCCCCGGCCAAGGATGGCAGGGGCTACATCTGTATATAACTTCTTGTAGAAGTGAGTTGGGGTACTCTCCCATTTCTGGTTTAATATCTGAATTTTTTTATTGTTAATTTTTTTAAATTAGACAATTGTACACACAGTATATCCTCTTCTTGCTTTATATGTATTTTGGATCGTAACAACGAGACTCAGTGAGATGAAGCTACACAGACCAGAGAAGCCAGCAGAAACAAAGATAAGAGAAAAAACATCCTTTTTATTCTTATATATCCTATCACAATCCCAGAAGTAGCACCGTGGGACGTGCACCACACTTATATATTATATAATTTGAGGGTTTTATGGGAACTGGCCCTTCTTGCATATTTCTTATAGGCAGCAACTTCCGTCAGAAGCGCGTAGACCCATCAAAAATGGTTTGTTTTTTCTATAGGGGTAAACCTATATATCCGATTACAGTCAGTGTGAACCTTATTGAGGAATATATACCAAAAAGTTAACCTTAGGATTCATAAGTATTTTGTTGATATTGCTTTTCATAAATAAAGTTAAAGCAGTTGTACCATATATATTTGTCCTTTTCCTTGGTGAAGAAGGTGTCTCCCAAGCACCGGGAATAAAGAACTTATACAGGCTCCATTACCGTGCAACCGGCACCGAGGTAATCTGACCCTAACCCCAACCTGTACATTACATAGTGAAGTAAGATCAGCAGATTATTGCGATAAATGAGGAACAAAGGTGCAAAAGCAAATTGTTTTCCAGTGCACTTTATTCATGAGTGAAACAACTGTTACATGAGTATACTGATGCGTCTGATTATTCCAATACACTGAGTAAGCTCATCACATCACAAAATCCATGCTTTAATTCTGTATAAGGACAAGATTTGCCACTGTGCAGCCTGTAAAAAATACAATGCATATATATGGGGCCTTTTGAAATTAAACTATATTCCTAAATTATGTGCTTGAGCAGCAGTGCATTTAACAGGCATCTTTTTTTGATTTTTTAGTTCCTTTATTATTTTTGCAACAAAGGGAAAAAATATGAATTTAAAATATAGTAAAGGTTCTGTGGTTTTGTAGCGCTCTGCTAAGAATACTAAACAACTGCTTTACAATTCCTGTTAGTTCATTCTGAGTTCTGACCAATGTTAATGTAGCATTGGGATATATATTGTGCGGTGAGCTGAAATCAATATCTGGCATTATAGTAATGTGTAGGTGGACTTTAGATCATTATGGTTAATGAGGTAATGATATTAAACAGTGTGCCAGCTGCTCTCCTTTTTAACCATCTTGATGACTACATGACAGCATATATTGCAAAGGCTTTTTTTTTTTTTACAGATGAACATACTGTAAACAGAGCACATGTGCTAAACCTTTAGAGCAGGGCTTAAAGTGATCATGCAGAGGTGAGGGAACTCATTTCTCTATGCCAACTAATTAACACCCCCTCCCCTACCCATGTTAGGAAGAGACAGGGCAAGGGGTAGGGTTTTTCGCACCCCCCTGCAAATGAGAATGCTTTTCTGTGAGAATTACTTTTCAGGGCCAATGTGAAGGTTAAACTGTTCCACCTCACCATTAGAGGTGGTGGAACTCAGTTCCACCTCGTTCCCCCTCACTTTAACCCCTGCTTTAGAACCAATCACATACTGACTACACTAAACATTAAAAAGATTAAGGACGTGATTCAGACCCATTCTGATGGGTCTGAATTCTGCCCTGCTTTCAATTATAGGGGTCTGCGCATGCCTGAATATGTGCATACGCCGCCCCGCCAAAGTGAAATACTGCCTCTTTTAGCCTGAAAATTGCACAACATGGCCATCCAATGATTTTTCCACTGTGTGTAGCCCAGTACTTGGCGGCTGCGATAGAAACAGTCGGATTTGGCCCAGAGCTGATGTCACACGCCTTCCCCTAAATTGTTTGGGCATTTTCCCTGACACGCCCAAAAAACAGCTGGTTACCACCCCCAAGCATTGGCTTCCTGTAAATAAATGTGCGTATGACCAGCTTTAAAAAAAAGGTTTCAAAATAGGATGGCCTTGCGCATCCGATTTGCCATTCGATCAGGTCTGAGCAACCCTCCTAGAGTATAGAAAAATGTACAATATGCAATACTAAAAGCAACAGACCTTTGTGTCAAAAAAGTTATGAAAAACACCAGGTAAATGAAGCCAGTGTGATCTGTGAAAGAAGTACTGTAGCAAGTATTGTGAAAGTAAGAAAGATGGCCTTTAGGAAAAACAGTATATTCAGACTTAGAATAGGGAAGACCAAGAGTTGAATTTTGTTTGACAGAATAAGGCTAAGAAAGTAATCAGATGGGAAAAGGTTCAAGTTGAGGAGATAATGGCCCAGTTAGTAGATAAATGGGGCAAAACAATTTTTTAGGTATAAACAGTAAGTGTAAGGAGTAAAACAAAAGGAGTACAAATAACACTAAAGAGAGTTTGAGTAATGATGAGGGGGACAATGTAATAGCAGATCATCATAATAAATATTTTGGTCAATATTCACTAATGAATAAGAAGGGAAGAGCCCACAGATATGTTTCAAGTATATTCATAAAAAATAGGTAGTTGTTACATGATGAAAAGTTTCAAATATATCAAGGAATAATGGAACTATAGTTTGAGTGAAGGATTGGCGGAGCAGCAACGTAGCGGTGGGTGGTGTTGCAGTCTTGGGTGGGCATGGGCCAGGCAATGGAGGTGTGACTGGACTGTTTTTGGGGCACTTTTCAGCAGCTGTGTGACTTAGCAAGAAGCCACTTCAAGATAAAACATGGTGGCCCTCTAGATTGCGCAGGCAGTGGGCTACCCAAAGTATGCAAGCAATTCGCAGCTCTGTGAATTGCTTGAAATTATGTGATTTGCTTGCAATTCTTAAATGTGATTGCAAGTATTTGGGGAGCTGATTGGCTAGACATTTATCACTCTTTATCACCCTAGCATTTATCTTATACTGGCTTAATACATCTGCCCCATAGATGCCGATTCTGTGGGTGCTCAAGGGCCCGAGCACCCACGGAAATTGTTGAGCACCTATGGGCCTGAGTCCCGCTGCTTTGCCGCCATATTAACTTGCTAATTTGCAGCTGCAGCACCCACATTGCCGGACTCGCCACCTGGGAAACAGTATGCCGTGAAGTGTGTATTCTGTCCGCAGAGTACCGGCACTGTGGGGGCATTTATGTACCTGTACTGTGGGGGCATTTATTTATGTGGAACTCTGTTGCCGTAATTTGAAATTTTGGAGACAACTGTGCTCCGTAATATAAATTGGTATTATTTTGTAGCCACACCCCTTCCCCATGAAGACACTCCTCTATATTTTTGGCTTGAGCACCCACCAGCAAAAACATAAATCGGCACCCATGAGCTGCTCCACTACTTAAATTTTAATCAAAGAGCTCATCAGAGACATGATGATACAACAAAAGCATTAATTATGGGCAAGCACAGGGGCTGGCTGGCAACTTTTTTAAGCCTGGGGGGCAACACAAGCAAGTGGCCCACCACCACCGCTATCATTTTGCCACCCTACCCTCCACCTCTAGTATGCAGCAAGGATTCCCCCACACACATATACACCAGAAATGGGGACAGTGCGCGCCGAAGGCACGTTGCTAAAATTTACACTGCATTGCCCATTACACATAATGCCACACACCGTAATGCTCATTAAACATAATGCCACACACTGTAATGCCCATCAAATATAATGCCACATCGTAATGCCCATTACACATAATGCCAACACTGTAATGCCCATTAAACATAATGCCGCACACCTTAATGCCCATTACACATAATGCCAAATACCGTAATACCCATTAAACATAATAATGCCTATTATATATTATACCACATCAAAAAAAAGTAGAAGAAAGCACTCTCTTTGTTTGGAGGCACACTTAATCAAAGATTTAAATAAAACTTAACGTTTATTAATTTTTATGAAAAGTTTTCTTGACAAGACACACAACACAACACACAACACATATATAATGTATAGCTATATTGATGCAATGTCTCTCGGGGACATTGTAATAGTTAAAACATTATTAAATGATGGATTATTGTCTGATCAATATCAATTTCAATAATTCTTCTAATAGATTGTACACTGCGGACTATGGGAGATTATATATGTGTAATATATATTCATGATAATATAGGGCCTTATTCTGGCTCACTCCTTCTGGCAAATTCTTTCTTAGATAGACAAAACGACGTGCACTGCAGGTGCGGCAGATGTTACTTGTGCAAAGACAGTTAGATTTGGGTGGGGTTTTATGTCAAAGTGAGATGTATATTGCAGTGTAAAAATAAAGCAGTCAGTATTTTCCCTGCACAGAAACAAAATAACTCACCCAGATCTAACTCTCTCTGCACATGTTACATCTGCCCCACCTGCAGTGCACATGGTTTTGTCCATCTAAGAAGGAATTTGCCAGAAGGAGTGAACCAGAATAATGCCCATAGTCTTAATCAGTAATCTCCTATTAGTACGGTAGGCCACGAAATATGAAAGAGTGGGTTTAGTTCCTGGATTTATTACCAGAAAATTGATGTCACTCATGCTTCAGATCGCCACCTAGTGGTCTAAGATTTCAAAAATTTAAAAATGAAAAAATGAAGAAGATAGAAAAAACAAGGAGAAAAAAAGAGATTGGTATATCTATATATATATATATCTATATATATATATCTATATATATATATATATATATATAGATAGGCGAAGAAGCGACGTCACTCCAAAGGGCTTAAATCAAAGAATATTTATTTTTCCATATGGTCGACACGTCAAGGTCGACGTTTCAATGCAACAGCATTTTTCTCAAGACAACGTGTAACCAGGTACATAAACAAGTAATGGGGAGAAATGAGGGGTACATATACTCACAGCTCCACATATGCGTCCGCCCGGCAACCGGGTGTATCCAGACTCCCCCCACGTAGTGGGCGGTCGCCCTGATACTGACGTCATCATAACCGCGCCCGTTGCTAAGGAACGCTCGGGACGCTAGATGCCGTCCCCGGCCGCCGGACAAAACGCTGCAATGAAATACAACGTTAATATTATAACCATGACACAGCAGGTAGAATGGTGAATACTTAGGAGGATAAAGGGCGCACAACAAATGAATGCATTAATGAAAATATATAGTCCACGCAGAACACCAGTTTACCCAACGACCGAAATGGGTGTGTGGTGATACAATTACATGAAGACGTTCCAATTTAAACGTTCATTGAGTCCATGAGGTCTGGTAGTGTTCAATCTGTGAATCCATTTAGATTCTAATTTAAGTAGAATACCGTCCCGATCACCCCCACGTTTGAGAGGGGGAACGTGGTCAATTAGAATGAACCTCATGTCACTAATGGAGTGGCCAGTTTCAAGCCAATGTCTGGCGATTGGTTGATCAGCTGATTTGGAGCGTATTGCATTATTGATAGCTGAGCGATGCAGAGCCATTCGCTCACGAATGGTGCGGACAGTTTTACCAACATAATGCATCTTGCAAGGGCAAAACAGAAGATAGACAACATGTGTCGTTAGACAAGTGATGACATGTTTGATGTTGATAATTGATGCATCCATGGGATGTTTAAAATTGCGGCATGCAACTAGATTTCTGCAAGTGGTGCAATTCAGGCACCGATAGCAACCAGGGGGTCTCTGTAGGAAAGTAGAAGAGGTAGATATTTGCGGAGTGTCGAAGCCAGTGATGTCGGTATGGACAATCTGGTCCTTAATGTTTTTGCCTCGCGTATAGCAGGGCATGGGTCTTATATTCTTGAAACAAGGTAGCGCTTTATCAGTCTTTACAATCGGCCACAGGGCTTGTGTTGCTCTCTGGACCACTGAGCTTGATGTTGAATATTCTTGTTTCCAAGGGATGACATCACTTTTGGATCTTCGTTTGGGGAGCAGTAGTGTTTCTCTGGGGGTAGCCAGTACTTCTGCTTGAAGATGTTTCAATTCATTCAGATTATAGCCCCTAGCTGCAAATCGGGCAACTACTTGATTCGTGCTGTTTTCGGCAGCTGCCCTGGTACTGGAAATCCGGGCAACCCGAAGTAGTTGGGATCTAGGAAGTCCCCTTTTCAGGGGTTTTGGATGGTGACTTGATGACAGGAGCAAGGTGTTACGATCCGTAGGTTTTGAAAACACTGATGTGGATATTTGATTATTCTGGATCGAGACCTGGACGTCTAAGTAGTGGATACTATCTTTCTGGATGGACATGGTATATTTAATTGGGGAATCTCCCGAATTGATGGTTGCAACATGTTGCTCCAGAAGAGGAATAGGGCCAGTCCACAAGCAAAACAGGTCATCTATAAACCTCACATATAGCAGAATATGTTCCTTCAGGTCTGGATGATCGAGGAAACTGTTTTTTTCCTCCGCAAACATGAAAATGTTTGCGAAGCTTGGCGCCACCGGACTCCCCATTGCACACCCACTGGTTTGCAAAAAGTGTTTTCCATTGTAGAGGAAGTAGTTGCGACTTAATGTTAGTGTTAAGAGACGTAGAAATAATGAATGGTCCATGTCAGAGACTTGATTTAAGCGAATAAACTCGGCGACTGCCTCCACTCCTGCTTGCTGGGGAATGGAGGTGTAAAGACTGCTCACGTCGAGTGTCACCAGGACCGTGGAGTCAGGAATGGTTTGTAGATTCTGTAATCGAGTTAGAAATGCCGTGGTATCTTGGATAAATGTAGGTTGTTTCTTTATGTAGGGTTGAAGGATGAGATCCAAATATTTTGAAACTGGTTGGTACAGAGAGTTAATGGCACTGATGATGGGGCGTCCCGGGGGTTGATGGATAGACTTGTGAATTTTTGGTACAGTATAGATGATGGGGGTAACTGGGTACTTTTGAAATAATGCTTGAGCCAGGTCCAAGTCTATGAGACGATTGGATACTGCTTCTTGGAGAAGACTTTCAAGTTCAGCCTGGTATTGTTTCGTGGGGTCCTGTGCCAGGGGGCAATAGGTGTTGGAATCCCTGAGTTGTGCCTCCAATTCATTTTTATAATCCTGTAGGTTTTGGAGGACTATTGCTCCACCTTTGTCCGCAGGGCGGATTATGATGTGGCGGTAATTGGATAGGTCGATCAATGCTTGGTGTTCCTCACGGGATAAATTCTGATGGAGTATTGGTGATGCCGCGTTGTATTTGCAAACCGCTTCGTCGACCAGTCTAGTAAAGGTCGGGACGGATTTATTCGATGAGGGGGGATCAAAGGTGGACTTGATGCGGGATCTGATAAAGTCTTGGGTGGCTGTTCGGGGGGCAGACTCCTGATGGTGTTGGAAATGTTCACGAAGGCGTAAATTACGATGGAACCGATGTTGGTCAATCTGCCACTGGAGGTTGTTGTGTGGGTTGGTGGGGACGAAACTGAGGCCTTTGTTCAACACTGCTAATTCAGGTTCAGTTAGTGTATGGGAGGACAGATTGTAAATTAGGTTAGTTCGCGAGACCTAATTAGGTTAGGTCTCGCGAACTAAAGGCCCTGAGAACCTAATTTACAATCTGTCCTCCCATACACTAACTGAACCTGAATTAGCAGTGTTGAACAAAGGCCTCAGTTTCGTCCCCACCAACCCACACAACAACCTCCAGTGGCAGATTGACCAACATCGGTTCCATCGTAATTTACGCCTTCGTGAACATTTCCAACACCATCAGGAGTCTGCCCCCCGAACAGCCACCCAAGACTTTATCAGATCCCGCATCAAGTCCACCTTTGATCCCCCCTCATCGAATAAATCCGTCCCGACCTTTACTAGACTGGTCGACGAAGCGGTTTGCAAATACAACGCGGCATCACCAATACTCCATCGGAATTTATCCCGTGAGGAGCACCAAGCATTGATCGACCTATCCAATTACCGCCACATCATAATCCGCCCTGCGGACAAAGGTGGAGCAATAGTCCTCCAAAACCTACAGGATTATAAAAATGAATTGGAGACACAACTCAGGGATTCCAACACCTATTGCCCCCTGGCACAGGACCCCACGAAACAATACCAGGCTGAACTTGAAAGTCTTCTCCAAGAAGCAGTATCCAATCGTCTCATAGACTTGGACCTGGCTCAAGCATTATTTCAAAAGTACCCAGTTACCCCCATCATCTATACTGTACCAAAAATTCACAAGTCTATCCATCAACCCCCGGGACGCCCCATCATCAGTGCCATTAACTCTCTGTACCAACCAGTTTCAAAATATTTGGATCTCATCCTTCAACCCTACATAAAGAAACAACCTACATTTATCCAAGATACCACGGCATTTCTAACTCGATTACAGAATCTACAAACCATTCCTGACTCCACGGTCCTGGTGACACTCGACGTGAGCAGTCTTTACACCTCCATTCCCCAGCAAGCAGGAGTGGAGGCAGTCGCCGAGTTTATTCGCTTAAATCAAGTCTCTGACATGGACCATTCATTATTTCTACGTCTCTTAACACTAACATTAAGTCGCAACTACTTCCTCTACAATGGAAAACACTTTTTGCAAACCAGTGGGTGTGCAATGGGGAGTCCGGTGGTGCCAAGCTTCGCAAACATTTTCATGTTTGCGGAGGAAAAAACCAGTTTCCTCGATCATCCAGACCTGAAGGAACATATTCTGCTATATGTGAGGTTTAAAGATGACCTGTTTTGCTTGTGGACTGGCCCTATTCCTCTTCTGGAGCAACATGTTGCAACCATCAATTCGGGAGATTCCCCAATTAAATATACCATGTCCATCCAGAAAGATAGTATCCACTACTTAGACGTCCAGGTCTCGATCCAGAATAATCAAATATCCACATCAGTGTTTTCAAAACCTACGGATCGTAACACCTTGCTCCTGTCATCAAGTCACCATCCAAAACCCCTGAAAAGGGGACTTCCTAGATCCCAACTACTTCGGGTTGCCCGGATTTCCAGTACCAGGGCAGCTGCCGAAAACAGCACGAATCAAGTAGTTGCCCGATTTGCAGCTAGGGGCTATAATCTGAATGAATTGAAACATCTTCAAGCAGAAGTACTGGCTACCCCCAGAGAAACACTACTGCTCCCCAAACGAAGATCCAAAAGTGATGTCATCCCTTGGAAACAAGAATATTCAACATCAAGCTCAGTGGTCCAGAGAGCAACACAAGCCCTGTGGCCGATTGTAAAGACTGATAAAGCGCTACCTTGTTTCAAGAATATAAGACCCATGCCCTGCTATACGCGAGGCAAAAACATTAAGGACCAGATTGTCCATACCGACATCACTGGCTTCGACACTCCGCAAATATCTACCTCTTCTACTTTCCTACAGAGACCCCCTGGTTGCTATCGGTGCCTGAATTGCACCACTTGCAGAAATCTAGTTGCATGCCGCAATTTTAAACATCCCATGGATGCATCAATTATCAACATCAAACATGTCATCACTTGTCTAACGACACATGTTGTCTATCTTCTGTTTTGCCCTTGCAAGATGCATTATGTTGGTAAAACTGTCCGCACCATTCGTGAGCGAATGGCTCTGCATCGCTCAGCTATCAATAATGCAATACGCTCCAAATCAGCTGATCAACCAATCGCCAGACATTGGCTTGAAACTGGCCACTCCATTAGTGACATGAGGTTCATTCTAATTGACCACGTTCCCCCTCTCAAACGTGGGGGTGATCGGGACGGTATTCTACTTAAATTAGAATCTAAATGGATTCACAGATTGAACACTACCAGACCTCATGGACTCAATGAACGTTTAAATTGGAACGTCTTCATGTAATTGTATCACCACACACCCATTTCGGTCGTTGGGTAAACTGGTGTTCTGCGTGGACTATATATTTTCATTAATGCATTCATTTGTTGTGCGCCCTTTATCCTCCTAAGTATTCACCATTCTACCTGCTGTGTCATGGTTATAATATTAACGTTATATTTCATTGCAGCGTTTTGTCCGGCGGCCGGGGACGGCATCTAGCGTCCCGAGCGTTCCTTAGCAACGGGCGCGGTTATGATGACGTCAGTATCAGGGCGACCGCCCACTACGTGGGGGGAGTCTGGATACACCCGGTTGCCGGGCGGACGCATATGTGGAGCTGTGAGTATATGTACCCCTCATTTCTCCCCATTACTTGTTTATGTACCTGGTTACACGTTGTCTTGAGAAAAATGCTGTTGCATTGAAACGTCGACCTTGACGTGTCGACCATATGGAAAAATAAATATTCTTTGATTTAAGCCCTTTGGAGTGACGCCGCTTCTTCGCCTATCTACCTCAATCTCGCGGAAGGCACCCAAAGGCATATTGCCCCTCAGATTGGTTGAGTGCCGGCTCTTAGCTACCTATATATATATATATATATATATATATGGTACTCTTTACCTAGCACGGCGCCCATCGCGGTCATTGCGGTCATTGTGGTGAGCGCAGCGAGCCACCGAGCCCGAAGCATGGCGACGGGACGAGGATACCTGTGAAGCCCGCGAAGGGACGCGTTTACCTGTGAAGGTATCCGCGTCCCCTCGCGGGGCGCGCTGCGCTCGCCACGCTTCGGGCTCGGTGGCTCGCTGCGCTCGCCACACTATTCTATTCTCAACTCCACGCCGACGTGGATAGTGGGGGTATAAAAAGGTCGTAGGACGCGTACCGCCGCCCCTCGCGGCCTCGCTGCGCTCGCCACGCTTCGGGTTGACGTTGATCGTGGGGTGGCGTTAACAATTGTGGGTGCCATTTCACACTTCAGGGTGCCTATTTGGCCTCTGTATGCCATTTAACATTGTTTCCTATGGAAAAATCGTGTCAATTGAGGCATTGAACAGTAAAATCGGGTCAATTGAGAAATTTAACATTGATCCCTATGGGAAATCGCGGGCATCGCGTCGGTCGCGTCGCACCCGATTTTTAGTGCATTCAATGCCCGCGATTTTTTTACCTGCGATGCCCACGATCAAAATCGTGGGCGCATTGCTAGGTAAAGCGTACCATATATATATATCTATATATATATATATTGAGAGGGTTGCTGTTTGGCACTCTGGTCTAAAACAGGCAAGGGCCGGGGTGCCTTCACAGGTAGATAATATCAGGTAGACGACCCCCAGAGTAAACTCCAGGAATAAAGAGTGGCACTCTCCGGGCTTTAGTAAAGTCAAATCAAGTTTTAGTAGAAATAAATTGTCATCGTCAACGTTTCAAGGCCCAATGCCTTTTCATCAGGACGGGTGTACAAATAAAGTGCAGTACCTACTGCACTTTATTTGTACACCCGTCCTGATGAAAAGGCATTGGGCCTTGAAACGTTGACGATGACAATTTATTTCTACTAAAACTTGATTTGACTTTACTAAAGCCCGGAGAGTGCCACTCTTTATTCCTGGAGTTTACTCTGGGGGTCGTCTACCTGATATATATATATATATATATATCCCTGCAGGCTGATTTTGGCACAGTAGCTGCTTCTATTAACTATCTAGATTGGCCAATCAAATCCTAATAATAGAATGGGTTGGTCCGTGCAACAGGTGCAGATGGGGATATGGAAATAAGAGGTAACTTTGATCCACGTTAAGGTGAGGACCCCCTGGTTGGCCTGTGGCCTTTGCAGGGTGGATAAATCACAGTCGTGAATTAGTGTGCCTTGAAAGTGAAAGCCTTATTCTAGTTCACTCTTTCTGACAAAATCCTTCTTAGATGTACAAAACCATGTGCATGTAAAATGTGCAGAGAGAATTAGATTTGGGTGAGTTATTTTGTTTCTGTGCAGGGTAAATACTGGCTGCTTTAGTTTTACACTGCATAGATCTCACTTTGAAGTAAAACCCCACCCAAATCTAATTCTCTCTGCACAAGTAACACCTGCCCCACCTGCAGTTCACATGGTTTTTTCCATCTAAGAAGGATTTTGTCAGAAAGAGTGAACAAGAATAAGGTCCATAGTGAGAGAAAAGGATGGACAAAACTATGAGGTTTACTGAATACGCTGCTTTCTCCCATATGCTTATAGCATTAATGGGCGATGAGCGGTATTGTTTTTCCACAGAGTGTCTGGAAATGTGAAAAAAAAATGATGAGGAAAATGTTAAAAACTGTTTAATTAACCTCTATTTATCAGGGTGACCACCGATGGTGCTTAGATATAGATTGTGATAAATAATGAATCCTTCTATGTAATGCTAGAAGGAATGTGACATATATTTATACAGGAGGAGAAACCTTGACAGTTAACTTCATTAAGGCTATAATGATAGTATGTATAATACAGACACAGCAAAAAGTATATGAAATCTCTATCAGGTATAGCATGGCATAGAAAAGGTATAAGAAAAGCATGAAGCCATTAGGGCTATCCTGTATAGGTCTCACCACTGCTCTTTGAATACTGGCTGCAGCAGAGGATTCCTCCTGTACGGTATAGAGCTGTTTTGCGGTATTCCCGCTTCATCAGTGTTATATGTATATTGCTTGTTGCCAGGGGTTACATGCTTCTTGCCAGGGGTTTCATTCTTGTTGCCATGGGGAATTTACATGTTCATTGTCAGGGGAGACATTACATGTTTATTGCTAGGGGAAATGACATGTTGTTGCTATAAAGTGTTACATGCTCATTGCTGGGGGAAGGGGCATGTAGCACTCCATAGGGGGAGTGCTTGTTGCCAGGAGGAGTGATATATTTTTTGCCAGGGGGGAGCCAGGGTACATGCTCATTGCCTAGAGGGTTCCATTTAAACAGCACGCCAGCACTACCTGAATCCACACTTCCGGGTAGCGCTGGTCGTGCTATTATCCTCTGACAGACACTAGAGGTATGGCTGTACCTCTAGTGCCTGTCTCCTCAAAAGCAGCAGCCATTTCTGGAGGGGCAGTCGCCTTACATTCGGTCGGCCGGGAAGCCTGTGTTTTATTGCGGCCGGACCCAGAGGCGGCGGCTGCTGCAGCTGCAGCAGTAGGAGTATACAAGATGCACACAGCCAAGTCAAGCCAGTAAGTACCAGCCCGGGGGGCATGTGGCACCCTGCCCCTGGAACCAGCCTGCCCCTGGGCAAGCACCATATATTGTCACATTGTGTGGATGCACATGCACCTCCAATCATCCACTCCCCTGTCCTCTGCTGATTTAGCTTTCATCTTTTAACTTTTTTTCTTTGACTTGATTCACTAAAATTGTCAATTCTCGTCTCCCCTTTGTCATAGATTAAGGTTTCATACACCAAAACCTTCCTTGAAAAATGCTCCAAAGAATTATGCAAACTGCATTGAAATCCGCCTAGTGAGATTAGCTTGAACAAACAGACAGATACATACCGGGATTTCATTTTATACTATGTAGAAATCATTCAGAATAATAATAACAACAATAATAATAATAATACTAAAGTCATCTACTTATTAACATGACAAATATTAAAATGTCTGTAAATATATCATTTAAATATAAAAATTTCAGTTTTGAGCAAATACATTTACATAATGTTATTCAGATATTAAGTATACCATCTCAGAGAAGTCAATAAACATTGCGCCACCAGTGGATAATTATTTTAGTTTTTATCTTCTACTCCCTGACAGTGTAATGGCATTAAAAAAAACAAACAATACTGGATAATTAGCCCACTAGTGACCAAGGGTTACATGACATCTCTCCATTAAGACTACCTGTAAACCTTCGGGTATCTCTGTGCGTTACCTCCCACCGGTTGTAGGTTCGGATTCCCAGTAGGTAAGTAATTTCTTTTCTTTGTTTTCTTCTTTTCACAGAAGGTCACAGAGAGGTTTAAAATTTTTCTTTTTATTAAAAGTCTAGTTTTCGTTTATACGCAAGAGCATAACATTTCAGAACCATCAATATATTTAGGAACAATGCTTGGCAGTAGATAAATAATACAGTACACAAATTGGTTTTATTTTACTGGAACATACATTCGCTCTCCAGGACTCTCCTTCCGCCAAGGTTCCCTTCATTAAACAACCATAACACCTTACCGTATTGACTGAAACCAAGAAATACGGTTATCACAAACATTTAAGTGGCAATAAACAGGGTTACTGTAAACGAATATTTAAATTAACTCAAGTCGAGCGTTTCATTTACCGTGAACATTAAATGAGTGTGTAAAGTCTATTGCCACCCTATTATTGCGCAATAATATATTTTCTACTCACTTCTTATCTCTAACTTTCTAAACTAAGCGCTTTTATTCCCTTACAGAGTTCTACCCCGTGGCCACAGTCCAGTGAAATCCCGGATAACTCCGGAGTGTCTACAGTACGGGCAAAGGTAAGTGGAGTATAGTTAATCAGCGCAGGGGTTGAACTAACGTTCCGGCGGATAACACTTCTTAATAATACCTCTTCCTAGTCTTTCTCCATACGGCATCCGTTAGTTTACCTCTCTCTCACCTTATTTAGGCTAGGGCAAAGGTACCTTTTTCTGTGCTGAATGGATGGCGTATGAATTTCCTTGGTAGCAAGGTGATGCGTTGGAAATGGCAAAGTAACCTGTCAGGGTAACTAGCTGCGTTTCACTGTATGCTGGCTGAGAGTAGTTCTTACTTTCTAGGCATTTGGACTTATTACTGTACCGATAACTGTCCTTCCTGCTGTACCACTTGCTCCTGTACTCCTGGTTCTGTCTAGTTATATCCTTCTCTTTCTGGGCGTCCCCTGGCCCCTTCTTAAGCCGGGTTTAGCCCGCTCCCTAAACTGCAGGTAGTATCTGGTACTAGTCTTTTAGGCGTCCCCTGGCCCCTTCTTAAGCCGGGTGTAGCCCGTTATCCAATTCGGGTATAGGTCTATATCTCTATATCCGATACAATGTTACTGGGTTCACTTCTCCTGCTACGGAGTTCAGTCTATCCCCTATTCACTAGGTAGTGCATAGTTCATCACAGTGTATCGGGATCAATATGCTGGCACTGTTTCTCATGTAGCGACTAGGGGCTTATATGGAGCTGTTCAGCTGACAGGAGTTGTGGCTGTGTGGTACAAATACCCAGGGGCTGGTCTGTGGGCGTTATGGGAGTGTGTGATAGGCAGGGTTACTACTCGCCACTCCCTTGTTTCGTGTTACAGAGCCGGGCGCCGCCTCTCCACTGACGTCTCTCTCCGGACACTCCCCGCCAGACTGACACTGCTCCCTCCGGCCTTCGGCTCCTGACAGACGCGACCTCACCGATGATGTCGCAAGCCGCCTCCCCAAACTCGTCACCGGACTCCGTCAGAAGGTGCCACCCAGCCGGTCTGCCCGAACAGAATCATGTACCGCTGTCCCTGCGGCTCTCCAAATCTTCCGGTAATTGTATTTCTCTTTCCTCAGCACTGTTATATACCGCCCGCAGCAGCGTAGTTTCCCCTGTCAACAACCTCTCAGGAACAACTGCGCCACACGCTTCAACGGCTGTCCCCTATATAGCACACTTGCTCCTCGCGCTCGCTGTTGCCCGCTTCCAGTGCAAGCCCAAAACTTTATTTAACCCTGCTTCCACCGGATTCCCTTTAACCCCTTGGACGGGGGCATTTGAATTGGTCCGCTAGCAGGTTGGTCTGAGTGGCTCAGTCCATCTCCCCCTCCGAGAGGGGTTTCAGTTTATTTTCCTGAAAAAGTCCCAATTGCCTTCTGTGAAGGTACTATACGATACACATTCAAATGTCTAACATTTCCAACTTTTCCCCATGGGAATAACACAGGCCTAATAATAACAGTGGGTACACTATTTAGAATAACTAGCATGACCGGACACGCTGGCTATGTACGGTATCTATATGCTGTATACTCTTCTAATGTCCCCTATGGGGATTTATTAGGCACTAAACCTTCAGTAGCCCCTATGGGGCATCAAACACATGACTTCATAGGTCTATAACTCCTATATACATTGCATTATGGGTATTACATACCTTCTAATTAAGGCTGCAAAATACTGTATTTAGTATATTAGTGATGAACAATGAAACCGGTATATGCATTATTGATATTCTAGACCAGCGGTTCTCAAACTGTGGGTCCTGACCCCAAAGTGGGTCCCGACCTTCTCAACATGGGGTCACGACTCCATGTTGCTGACTATCAGGCTGATGACTTTTCTAATCTCAGTCAGAGATTCAAGGAATCAAGGCGTCTGTTCAGACTCCTCACATCACTGTGTGCCTCCACAATGCTGCCATGTATGTGCTGTCTGCTGACTTCACATGTGATGTGATGACCTTCTGCAGTAACTTGCTGGGGTCCTGTACTTATTTTTATTGTCTGATGGGGTCCTAGAGCAAAATAGTTTGAGGACCCCTGTTCTAGACTAATGAATTCAAAACCAAAAGCTAGACTAATGCAGTTAAAACAATTCATAAAATATAATATACCTGTGCCCTTATATACGAGAAAAAAGCACACACACTCCTAATGAATATGTAACGTCTTTTGAAAGAGCTGACGTTTCAGCAAAAGCTTGCATACATTTGTTCTTGTGTGACTTTTATTGTGTGTGAGTTTAAAAGGCAGTGCAGGCAATGAATAAAGAAGATTCAATTATTCTTAAAATGCAAGGTATAGGAGGTAAGTCTGCTGGCTAAGATTGCTTTACAAGAAAATCTGTTAACTACTGTATTTCCAAGTCAGCTGTGTGATTATGATAAAGTACTGGGTTGTGTCCTGCAATGCTGATCTGTTCAGAGGAATGTTTACAAACGCTTTGCCTTTTTTTTTATTTAAAGGGGTAAAGCCACCTTTTAACGGAAGCTTTATATACTGAGCCTATACCATGATTGGCTACTGAAAGGTACATACAGTAGTACTGTGTTTGTTTAAAATACAGTATGTATAAGACCAGCCAGGAAAGTATAGTGGAGCGCAGGTAAGAGCACGCGTATGTATCGCATAACAGGGGCAAACGCAAGATTTTCAGAAGGGGGTTTCCAGAGGGGCGGAGCAAAGCACGAAGTTCAACACTTAGGTGACCCAGTATATGCCGGGTCAGTTAAAGTATTAAAGACCAAATGTATATAATATATATATGTATGTATATACATACAAACATACATATATATATACATACAGGGGTGTCAACAGCAGTGTAGACCCCTGGGCATAGCAATGTATTGGGGCCCCTACCGATCCTCCAGCGGTAGGGGTGGGGGAAGCTTTGATGTCCCACGGGTGGTAGGGGGTATTATATTAACCGCTCACCTTGTAGGGCCTGGATCAGTAAGTTCCACAAATTCCACTTTACTGCACAGATGGTGGGAGATGGGGTGGAAGAAGGGGGCATTAGGCTGAATGAAGGGGCCCTGATACATAACTTCCAGGGTGGTAGAGGATGTTTAATACGCAGAGGAGGGGTGTATAGTGGAGTGGGCTTATTATTCATAATTTTCTGGTGGGAGGACAGCTTGTTTGACTGCAGATATCTCCAGTTCCCGGAAATAGATTTCTTCGATTTTAATGGAATTAAACTAGAGAATCCCACCTACCAAATGGTATTGGGGACTAGGGGATCAGAGATCAGGAGGCAGAGCAATCTGCCAACGAGTATATAAAACTACATACCAGGTGTGTAGAGCTAGAGCAGTAACCAGCTGCTGGAAGGCTGATATCTCCGGTTGTGGGATAAGTAGAGACAAGCTGCTAGTGTCTCTCAAAGGGGGAGAGTCCTAGCATTTGGAATATACCCTCAGAAAAACTCTAAGTCTGACAGAACCTGAAATATCGGACTGGGAAGAGCAATTAACAGGCTTGGATGGGGACCACTGCTTTGAAGTCAGATATCTCCGGTTCCCAAGGGCCGATTTTTTAAATTATTGTACCCATGGAAAGAGGGTCCTTGGACTCCTGGGGGGGAGGGGGGGTTCTGGGTACTCAGAATCCCCTGCATGTGCCACTGCAAAAGGCCTAATTCAGACCTGATCGCTGTGGATTAGCAGGCCGGGTGATTATCGATAGACTGCTCATGTGTGTGGCTCATAGTACATATGTGCAAGGCCAACCTGTGATAAAATCCTGCGGTACTTGTGTAGTTTCACGGCGGCACTTTCCTGCGGATCACATCGTATGCAAATTGCATGTAATATGCATACGGTTTGCATGCAATTTGCATGCGATTCAATCTGCAATGTGATTTAGCACACCCCCACTATCCATGTCAGCCCAAAGTGTGGCAAGTGCAGCAAGCACCGCAAGGGGGCGCGGTACGTGTCCTCACAACCTGTTCATACCCCGACTATCCAGGTCACCGTGGAGTTGATTTCAGAAAGTGTGGCGAGCGCAACGAGCCACCGAGCCCGAAGTGTGGTGAACGCAGCGAGCCCCACAAGGGGACACACAAAACGAGCCCAAAGCATGGCGAGCTTACACAGATTACTTGATGTGTATTCCGCATCCCCTCGAGGGGCTAGCATGCGCTCGCCGCGCTTCAGGCTCATGTTTCACATCCGCTCCCCATGTTTCGGGCTCAGTGGTGAAAATCCTGGGCTATGCACAGGCTGCACACAGAGGCTTGCATGGATTTTACTCTGGCTGGGCGGCGTATACTCTACAAATGATCAGCCCAGTGCTCAGTTCTGAATTAGGGTCTTAGTTATGAATAAGCTTCTTTTATCATTTTGCCACTATGCCCATGTCTACCCCTCCTATGTACCCATTATGCTGCTCTTGTGATGCTTCACATCTTTCTCTCATATCACATACTATAGCAATACACTACTAGTCAAAACAGTCGGTACCAGAAATACCTACTTCATAATGAAGCAGCCTGAACATTGTACGTGTTACAATCATTGCTCCTCTGTTAAGCACTGTAACTAAAACTGCAAAGGTTGCTTGCTAATTAGAAATGAAACAGACAACAGTCATTTTTAAACATATTTTCTTTTAAAATAAGATATATTACTTTATTAATGACCCCATAAAAATGAACGTACGTACATATATAACATCATGTAGTTATAATCAAATGAATATAATGAACATATGCTACATAACAAAGCTACGTAACTTTAATTTGCACTCATAATGTAATTAAAAACCAGGTTGCCAAGACAACCCATTTTTCTTGTTCTAAAAATATGTATACATTTGACATATTTAACAATGTGCCTAACAGTGTGATAAAATATACTTTTAGCAAAACATGCTTATGTTTTTGTAATAAAAAATAAAACCCTCACTTATTTGCTTTCTTCACAAAATACTGATTCAGGAATTATTATTTTCTCAGCTAAATGAGGCCCATTTTGCCAACTCGATACTTTTTAAAAATGTTTTACTGTACTTATCTGCCCAATACATTGATCCCCTGGTGTACAGACACACCGCTCTTTGTTACATTGGAGCTCTGTAGGGCCCAAATTCTTATCATCCATGCCGCTTGAAATTAATTAAAAGGTTTGGAGCAGTTTTTCTTGAAAATGGCTCCAAAAACCCTTTAGTACATTCGGGTGAAACTAAAATAATGTGTAATGTGTGTCACAACAGGTAGAGGGCCCTGGTCATTAAAGGTTACAGTCTAAAAGGGAGTAACAGACAGGGGGTTCAGATGAAGCAGTGGGTTAGGATGAGAGCTGGAATGCTTTCAATAAAGAAGTGAGTCTGGAGAAACCCATTTGAAGTTGTGTAGAGAAGTGGAGAGTCTGATAGGGAGAGGTAACGAGCAGCATAGACAAAATCTTGGGAGCAGGAGCAAGAAGAAGTAAACATTTGAGATGAGATGTGCCATTTGTTTGTGAAGTGAAATGGGCAGGTGGGAATGTGAAGTAAAAGGAGAGGATTGGGTGAGGGCTTTGTGAGTAAAGCTGGCCATACATCAGAAAGATCGATCTTAAGATCGATTGCGCTCATGATTGTGTACAATTTCCCTTGAAATCCCCGGCAGTCCTTGGTGGTTTTTGGACACACAATCTACTCACAATCCATCATACAATCAGTCATACAATCCATCTGCTGCATGATTGTGTGTACAAGATGTGCACACAATCTGCATACAATCCATTATACAATCAGTCATACAATCCATCTGCTGATTGATTGTATGATTGTGTACACAAGATGTGCACACAATCTGCATACAATCCATCTTACAATCAATTGAGATTGTATGATTGGGTACAATATCTTTCTGATGTATGGCCACCTTAACACTCCATAATAGCAAAACGGTGGCAATGCATGTATGGACTTGTAGTTTCACAACAGCTGGAGAGCCACAGGTTGACCATGCCTGGGTTAGAAGAAGGCAGGCATATGCATTAGGTTTGGAGAGGAAGATGAATTGGATAGCAGCATTGTCACGCTGGAGTGGAGAGAGGGAGGTAGAATAAGAGGGGGTTACATTATCCAGTCTGGAGATGACCAATAAGTGGTGAGGGTCATTTTTTGCATTAATAATGAGAAAGGGCCTTATCTTTGAGATATTTTTGCATAAAGGTTTGTGATAGTATAAAGTAATAAAACAGCCATGTGTTGTTATTCTATACTAGGTTATTAATCGCGCTCTTCAGGCGCTCTTCACACCGTTGTAAGGGACTCTACTCCCTTAACCTTTGAACGCCTTTATTACGTGAAATATGGTTTGTATTATATGGAGGATGTGGAAGGTGGCCACAGGTACTGCGGGTGTGAGAGTGGCAGGTGGGAGGGTGCCACGGATGGGGCAGGGAGTCAAGAAGTGCTGCATTTCTGTGAAGCCCAAGTGCGGGTGGATGGCACAGATGTGGGAGGGGGTATGTAGATGCTGCTGGTGGGTGAGGGCGGGTGCGGTGTTCCATGGCGAAATGAGGGGGTGTGGAGGTGCCACTGGTGGGGGAGGGGTGGGTGCGGGGGTGCTGCAGATGGGGTTGGCAGTCTGATGGCACTGCTAACAGGGGAGGAAAGGATGGGTAGCTGCTAGAGCAGCATGGGTGGGGGAGGGTTAGGTGTGTTTGGGGCCTATTGGTGAGGAGGTCCAGTGGGGCTGAGGGTGGTGGATGGGTGGGTGCAAGGGGTATAGGGGTGCATTGGGTATGGGTAGGGGTGGCGCAGGGGTTGGATGGGCGGATGCGAGGTGCCATGGGTTAGGAAGGGGGTTCTGTGGATGAGGGAGAGGCCGGTGTGCCATGGGTGGGGTAGGGGCGGGTGTGGGTGTACTGCTGGATGGGAAGGGGCAGCTGCGGTGTTTTCGCAGGTGGATGCAGGGGTGGTGCGGGTGGTGTCACAGGTGGGGGTGCGGTGGGTGGATGAGGGTTACTACCCTTTAAATAGAAGCTACCTTGCAGTAGCAATGTTTCTTTTCATGTTAAAACATGACTATCAGCACACTGATTTTTCAGTATTAAATCCTTGGTTCCTTTCTCGCCCACTTGTGCTGAATTATTTACCATTATGTATATTGGCAAGTTTATGGACTCCAGTTTAGTGCATATAGCCTGTAAATGTGGCTCTGTTTAAGATTTGAAATATTACTGCTGTTTATTGTGAACCGTGCGTAAATGCCAGTCTATACTGCTGCTGCTGCTGCATTTCCTAGGAATTATTATCTGCATTTTCTATTTTATACCTTCTAGATGCTGTAGTTCATCAAACAGTATTTAGTGGACTGTGGACCTGTTAACTGTATTCTCGCAGCTCCTGAACTGTGGATACCTGTATTTACATGCATCATATGCACCATTGTTACCAGTTAATTTATCCACTTCTATTATTGCATAATCAATATACTCTGCATCAATCTATTGTTGGGAGAATAGTAAATAGTGGGGCAGATTTATTAAGCTTGGAGAAGAGATAAACTGGAGATAAAGCTGAGAAAAGGTAAAAGGAGATAAAGCACCAGCCAATCAGCTGTGTTTGAAAAAGACAGTTGGGAGTTGATTGGCTGGTGCTTTATCTCCTTTTACCTTTTCTCTGCTTTATCTCCAGTTTATCTCTTCTCCAAGCTTAATAAATCTGCCCCAGTGTAACTTAATTAGCACCAGAGCTTGTATTGATATAATCAATGCCACTCTAAAACCACATTTTATCAGTACTTATCTATATATTCCCATCTGGCTGTTTCAAAAACCTTGGAAATCCCCCAGGATTAACAAATGGTCTCTGTGATGGGCAAATGAGAAATAATCTTTGTGGCTCTCCATATATTATCACTTTAAGTAGTACATAGGCAAAGGGCTTGTATATTTGGTTTGTTTATCCTGTGCTAATTAGATTGTGAAAGATGCTGACCCTAGAAGTTGTCCCAACTTTCAACATTATCTAGCAATAAAGAATTTTTGTTCATGCAGTACTACAGCTATATTGATAGATATATTGATGCTAAATGTTGATATTAGGTGTGTGATAGAGGATTGCGTGGTGTGAAAATATATATTTATTACCAGTTATTAATATAGCGCACACATATTCTGCAGGACTTTACAGAGTATTGAAACATTGACATCAGTCCCTGCCCCAGTGGAGCTTACAATCTATATTCCCTACCACAGGTACATGCACACAGATATTCTAGGGTCAATTTTGTTGGACCTACCAGACATACAAAAACTGCGCTGGAAAATAACCTTAATATGGCTATTATTTATAATACGTTGTAACCCACTGGCCAGTAATATTAAAACACAACAATAAGCATAAATAAATCAGATAACAAACATATTGACAGACAAAACCATAATGGTTAGTTTTGTTAGCAGATTTAGTACTTTTATAGTGCCTGGAGGAAGATGTTAGCAATCCTTTTTCCTTTTTTAATAGAAAATTTATATTCCAATTTGGTGGAAAAGCAGGCAGTGTCAGTATCACTCAGCAGGGGCGGATCCAGGAGAAAAGGACAGGGGGCACACCATGACAGCAGAGGCTTTGGGAGGGGGGGTGTGTTAGTGGTGTCAGTGTACATGCTAAGAGAGCGGCAAGAGACAGGAGGAGAGCAGAGAGAGGGGGCGGGAATGGGATAAAAAAATAGGTCCTGGTGTTTAAAGTACAAAGGCCCACCTTGGCGACAAAAGTGAAGGATGTAGTTGTGCGCACGTCAAAGGCGTGCTCCTCAAAAGGTGGTGTGGCCACTCAAAAGAGGGTGTGTCCTTGAGTGTAGTGCACCATATACCACTTCTACACATTATGCAACAAATTTCTAGACCCCATTATACTTGCCCCTTACACATGATGCCAAACAAAATGAGACTAAATTCACATAATGCCACACCCATAATGCCCATTACATGTTAAGCCACACACCATAATATTCATTAAGTATTATACAAAAAATCATAATGACTATTAAAAATTATGCTACATACAGTAAGTGCTGCTTACCCACATGCTCATTGCCAGAGGATCCATGCTCATTGCCAGGGGGTCCATGCTCGTTGCCATGTGGGATGACATGCTCATTGCCAAAGGGGAGTACATGCTCATGGTAACTGGGGAACAGCCGCCGGGTAACCCCCTGCCGAAGTGACAGCCAGGCAGTGGGGGGCTACCTGTCTATATTCAGAGCACTGCAGGTCTCGGCTATTTGAAATAATACCCCTTTCACACTAAAAAATGCAGGGACTTACCCAGCAATATGGTCCCAGGATCATGCAGGGACATTCCTGGGTTGGCCCTTTTACACCAGCCTAGTCCCTGCATTTTCTGGTGCGAGGGGGAGAGAAAACCACCCCCCTCTCCCTCCCCTACTTTAACCAGCTATATTGTTTAACCCAGGGCTGGGCAACACCGGCCCTCCAGATGTTGATGAACTACACATCCCAGCATGCCTTGCATCAGTTTCAGCATGGCCACATAGTAAAACTAATGCAAAGCATCCTGGGATGTGTAGTTCACTAACATCTGGAGGGCCGGTGTTGCCCAGCCCTCGTTTAACCAGTTATATCTTTGGAACCAACATGAGACCAGTATCATATTGAAGAACTTTTGAGTGGGCTTTAAATGATTTTGGTCCCATGAAACTGTGCAGTTTGGTTCCAGAGAAATCTGCCCTCAAAGAACATGAACAGCCATGAAATTACATTTCAGAAATAAAATAAATCGGTTAACCCGCAATATCTCCGGAACCAATTGACCCATATGGAACAGCATGTATCAGATTGAAGGCCCAGGGATTTAGGTTTGAATGAGATCAACCATGAGCTTCTGTGATGCGGGGAACTGTCAGCCTTTGGAACTGACTGAGGGTCGGAATTAGCGGGTCCCATGTTATCCTATGGGGAAAACGTTCCAGCTTTGCCCGGCGGTATCTCTGCTTCCCATGGGGCTAGCGATGCGGTGCCAGGCTAGTTGGAAAGCCCCAGTCCTCAATGACCGGGGGAAAAACGGGTAGGATAAATGTGATGACACATTTGCCATTTCCTTTTATTTTTTCTCTTTTGTAGATTCTTAATTATTTTTAGTTTTTTTTTAAAGCAAACTGACTGATAGTAACACTGCCGGCTTTTCCACCAAATATAAATTTGATTTAAGAAAAAGTAAAAAGGATTACAAACATCTTCCTCCAGGCACTAAAAAGTATTAAAGCCGCTAACCAAACTAACCATTATGGTTTTGTCTGTCAATATGTTTGTTATATGATTTATTCATGTTTATTGTTGTTTTTAATATAACTGGCCAGTGGTTTATAACTTATAATAAATAATAGCTATATTAAGGATATTCTCCAGCTCAGTTTTTGTATGTTTTTTTATTTTCTCATTTAAGGACTGAGCAAATCCTTTTTGTAAAATCACTGCAGGAGTTTACCAGTAATTACTGTTTATAGGGTTTTGCATAGCACAAGTATACTGTTTCTGAATTAACCTACCAGTATATTTTTGGATGGTGGGAGGAATCCAGAGTGTCCGGAGGAAACCCATGCATGCAGAGGGAGAATATCCAAATCCGCACAGTTTGGGCCACGCCGGAAATCAAACCCATGACCTCAGTGCTGTGAGGCAGTAATGCTAACCATTACACCATCTGTGCGGGGTAAATAATGATGTATGCTGGTGTGTCTGTGTGTTTATGTTCCAGGGTTATTCAGCAATTGAAAGTATAGTCTTATATTTGATTTCTGATAATAGGAGTGGTTAATATATAAAAGTTTACAGGGGAAAGGAGCCTAGTGGTTTAGTATGCACATGAAGTGCCTACTCCTTTAGATAAGTAATGGGTTTAGTATAGCTGTGTGGGCTGAGGTTGCTTAGCCTGATGGCAGTGGTAGAATGTAAAGTTGTTGCTGTAGATGGTGCTACTGTGATATACCCTGGTTAAGTTCCAAACTGATGTAGTTACAGATGACCATGGGTGGTGCAGTGGAGTCACTGTGGAAATGATCCAGCTCCTAACTAGCTCTACGGGCTCCCTCTGAATGCAGTTGGCCAGCAGAAGCTGTTTTGATAGTGTGGTTTTTCCAGGGATTAGAGTTTGTGGAAGCCTTAGCCAAGAATTCCCATATGAGACCAGTAGAAGGTTGATTGGTAATAGAAATGTAATACACAGAAGCCTCTGTATGGGACATAAGTCAGTGTAGTAGTGTTTTATGATTCAGTAGCACTGCACCCAAAAACCTCCTTAGGAATAGATAAGGAATACTGACTGCCAGTTGTACAGTAAGAATTTTAGTTATTCATTTGGGAATACATACAGATAAATGGCTGATAGGACGCTGTTGGTCAGAAGACCAACAGGGGCATACTGATGTAGAGAATCCCCCCTAAACCTCCCTTCCTGCATTCTCACCCTAACCCTCTACCCCTGCTACCTAACCCTGAACCTCCCCATTAGTGCCAAGCACTAAGCTTAGTACCCAGCACCCTAAACCTCCCGTGGCCTTATCCTAACCCACCTTTCTTAGTGTCTAACCCATCACTCCCTCCCTGCTGCCTAATCCTAATATTTCCTCCTGCACCCTAACCCTAAACCATTGTGCCTAATTTTAACCTTCCCTCCTTTCACCCTAAACTGAAGAGTCGGATTCTGGATGTGTCAATATTTTTACTGCTGGCATCTAAACCATCCTTCGTTTGTAATCAGTATCAAGAATTCAGAAGTGATATTGTTGTGGCAAAACATAAAATATTTGCCAGATTTTGGGATTCCTAAAATGTGAACCTCAAGGAGTTTCTGTCTAATATACCAGTGGTTCCCAAACTGTGTGCCGTGGCACCCTGGGGTGCCTTGGGGGACTTGCAGGGGTGCCCTGGGTTGGTGGTCCAGGACCAATTCAAGTTTTTTATGTACATTGTAATAGTCAAATTGTGGACAAACAGAAGTGAATCCTGTCCATTACCACATACCAGATCCTAAGGATGAGATAAACATAATTTATTTAACTTAATATTTGTTTCTGACTTTCTCAATAAGAAACCTTTAGCCTAGGGGTGCCACGAAAACATTTCTGATGCTTCAGGGTGCCGTGATTCAAAAACTTTGTGAACCCCTGTAATATACTGTTCTTGAAAAAAAGGTACTTAAATAGGTCAACCAAATATTTTTTTTCTATTAAGGTAATGTTGTCAAAATGACATCAAGCCCAGGAACCTAAAATTAATGATGTTCAAAACTCTGTGTTTTGGATCTAAAACATCATCATGTTTCGGCAAAACACCCTGCTTTAGTTCTTGAAAATTTATATTAACAGGTAAAGTAATGAAATTTTGACCCATTTTTGTTTCTACTAACTGAGCTATACTGTATGCTGTATATAAGGGAGTGAAGCAAGAGCATATACAGCACACGGCTATGTTTGTACAAGTGGACTTCCACTTGTTACAATGGGTCTAATTCTGGTGGGTCTCAAAAGCGATCTAACCCGCATTATGCCTGATTGACAGTCCTTCTGTCCTGCTAATTACAAAACCAATCACTACTCACTGGCTTCTATAAGGAGGCTGGGTAAGTTTACCAAGTTGCCAGTGCTACTGATTGTGTTACCTGTATGGTGCTCTCTCTCTCCAAGCTGCTTCCAGGTATCCCGTTCCCAGGGAATCTGCTCCTGTCTAGGACCTGTGTTATTCCAGCATGCAGCTTGCCTGGCTCCATCAGTGTTCCTCCATCGATCTCCAGCTCCATCTTCTGTGTTCTGCCATCAATCTCCAGCTCCATCGGGACCACAAGCATTTCGGATAAGGAATTTTTACGGTTTTTGAATTTTTTTTAACATACTTACCCGGCATCCATGGCGGCCTTCAGGATCTTCTTCAGTGGTCCCAGGGGTGCATTGACCAAGTTTGCAGGCATGCCAGTGGCGCCAACAGCACGCCAGCGCACCTGCGCAATGCACTACTGGGACTGCTAAAGACACCGAAGAAGGTCCTGAAGGCCGCAGTGAACATAGGGGCACTTGGTAAGTATGAAAAAAGGGGCAGGGGGAATAAAATCCAAAACATTCAATGAAATCACGGTTTGTTTGAATATTTTGGATAAGAGATCTCCGGAGACTCTTCCTGTCACAAAACTTGTTCAGAACATTAAAAGTGTACCCTTACAGGATTGCTTCGTTCGCCACATGTTACTCTTCCCATTAGATGCCCACATGGAAAGTTAAACTTAATAGCCCAGGGGTGCCATGTTCTAAAATTGAGCCATCAACAGGTAACAAACCCCTCCCCCCCCCTCCCACCACCTCAGATATTTTAATATGTACCATGCCTCCCAGCTTTTGGTAAGCAAAAGTTTATACTTCTGCTTCATTTCATAGGAAGATAAGTTATAAATAATGAGTAATGTCAAAAAGGAACTGTCAGAGACGCCCTAAACTGTGACAAGTTTGAAACTATGACATTTACATTTCCAAAGCCAATGATTGTCTGCGGTTGTGGTTCTTAAAATGGAAATACTATTAAACGCAAAACCTGGAATGTTTTGCATTATATATATTATTGCTTTTTTTAAATACTACATCTAGAACCACAGATCACTGTGAAAAGCAACCAATTCAGTGTCGTAACTATGATTGGTCTAGCAGTGCCTGCAGTTAGCTTGCATCATGCTTAGTATGAGGGCCATTTCTACCATTAGGCAGCTACCTAGGGCACCGGGATCTAGAGGGTGCCACATATAACACAATTAAGGCTGTCTATGAGGAAAACATCCTTATTGTGCTTAATGCAAGTGTCGGCTGTGGAACATCTAAGATGCTACCTCCACACTTTCACTTGAGGGGTTAGAAAGTGGGTATTGGTGGCAGTATGGAGTTGCTCCAGGTGGTGCTCCACTTTCTACAGCCAGTGGTGCTCTACTTCCTAGTGCCAGCGGTCACACAGAATGGCAGCACAGAGCCCTGTTCTGACACTGCAGCATTTAATAGATATACCCCTTTTGCTTGTGCAAAATGCAATATGAATTCATTCAATACTGTCAAAATAGATTGCAGGAATCCAGCCTCAATACCAGGTATAATTGATTGCCTAACTCCCCACATTAATAACCAAACTGATTGCGAAGTGGGCAATCTGCAGAAAGGGTCGTGGCCACAATTTACACAAAACACAACCAAACTGCTAATAATACTATTCTTCTTCTTCAATAAAGTATACTGAGGAACTTTGGGTGGTTGGGTGGCATGTCTTAACTGGACCCTCATTTACATACCTATACTGCTTTTTCCTAATCCACAATGTTTACTTTTTCTAGAATAAACAGATTCCCCATATTAAAATTCGTGATCAGTAAAAGAGTCTTTATCAGTGCAAATTCTCAGTCATTGATATGCCTCTGGCTGAGAACAAAAACCTAATCTAACTGACATTAATGCAGGTACATGTCTTAGTTTACAGCGTAGAGCACTTGCAGAAAAACAAGAAAATGCTAGCTATAAAAACAAGCTATAAAAGATGGTGGGCTATACAAGTTACATAAAAACAGCAAAATAAAAATTATTTCCATATCGAAGGCAAATCTCTTAGTTATTTGTATGGCTTTTACTAATGCAAGCAAGCTTGTTTTATGAATGATGCAAAGTACAACTAAGAAAATAATGCATTGATACTTTGTATAGATAGCAGATATATACTGTATATATATATATATATATATATATATATATATATATATATATATATATACATATATATATATTTTATGTGACCAAGTATAATGTAGAGACCAGTGGTCGAATTGGCCATTTTGAAGTGGAGGTATTGAAATATCAGATCTAAGACCAACACATATTTCCATACCACTTAATTTCACAATGACATTGCCTAGTGCCTAGGGTTAATTACTAGTGTCACGGGTTCTCTGTGTGCCTGCACCCACGGAATTAGTGCCCAAAGCCACCTACTGTGGTGCTAGAAGAGGTTGCAGTGGAGAGCTTAATTTAGCCTCCTCTTCTTCCTTCTGCCAGGACTCATCCTACAACTTTCCTCCATCTCTGCACCACACCAATGATTCCTTTATCTCATAGCACAGCACCTGTTTGCCATCACATCAAAGTATCTCTCTCCCATGATAGCACCCCTGTCCTTTGCTATACAACGCTTCAATCACAGCACCCCTCACAGCACAGCTCCCCTCACACCACCTACCATTCTGCACACTTCCCATCAGCTTAAAGGCCACTGCAAAATTATGAATTTAATGACAGTCATAAACTAATCGTGGCTTGCGGAATGGTGGCCAAATTCAAATACTGCTGCATTAGGTACTGGTCTACAAGATGTGTCCAGCTTGCTACTGGCTCTAAGATGATGCAACTGCCCACTTGTTGACTGGTAAAGTAAAGAGGTGTAGCTAGGTGACATGGTGCCTGATATCATTCTGTGAGATCACCCTGGGGCCACTGAACATGCAGGTCCTTGGCTACATAGACAAAATCAACATGAGACTTCTGATGATGGGGGAGTCCTTAACGATGTGAGGTTGATGATTAGCCATATCTTTTAAAAAGTCATCTAGTATTTTTTGCTTCATTCTGTATTGTGTGCTTCTCTGGATTAAGTGGGAAATAATTTATGAAGTAAAGTGCCAATATTATTATTATTACTTTTAAAACTTTTTTTTTTTAACCAGGCAGCATTACCAGTTATTTTACTTACTCTTGGGTGCCCTACTTAATTAACTTAATAAATGTGTATAACTTCAAGTGTAAACGCTTGTTGCACTACAAATACACATTTTTTTATTTCCTGTTCTTACAGCAAAATACTATAGTTCAAATAGAATGCCAATTTAAACAATTTTGAACTATCAAGTCAATGAGAACCACTTTTTACATTCACAAATAAGAAGTAAAAATTTCGGAAAAGGAATTACCTATATTCCCGCCAGCTAAGAACAGTTACCATCCTGATATCTCCATCACTGTTGACAACTCGACAACTTACCCTACCACACAAGCTCGTTGCCTAGGGGTCATCCTCGACTCTGAACTGTCCTTTGTTCCCCACATTCAATCTGTCACCAAATCCTGTTACATGCATCTTAAAAAACATATCCAAAATACAACCCTATCTCACACAAGACACTACTAAATCTCTTATCCATGTATTTATTATATCCTGCATTGATTACTGCAATAGTCTCCCAACTGGTCTTCCCAAGAACAGACTCTCGCCACTACATTCCATTTTAAATGCTGCTGCTAGGCTGATCTTCCTAGCAAGATACCCATCATCTGCTGATCCGCTCTGCCAGTCCCTCCATTGGTTACCTGTGTTTTACCGTATTCAATTTAAAACACTTCTACTTGCATATAAAGCTATTAACCATACTGCACCAGCTTATATCTCTTTACTTATCACAAAATATCTCCCATCTCGACCTCTCCGCTCGTTACAAGATCTGCATCTCTCTTCTGCACGGATCACTAGCTCCCATTCACTATTACAGACCTTTAATCGGGCTGCTCCCATCCTATGGAATGCCCTTCCACGCACAATAAGACTCTACAATAGCCTCCAAACTTTCAAGCGTTCCCTGAAAACTCACCTCTTCAGGCAAGCCTATCATATTTAAGTTCCATACGTATAACCCCCCTTGCAGCAGGGCCCTCTTACCTCCAAGTCTGTCTGTTGTTACCCAGTTTGTTTTATATCTGTTTACAATTGTAAAGCACAACGGAATCTACTGCGCTATATAAGAAACTGTAAATAAATAATAAATTACATTTTGGCAAACTTATATGTATGAACTGAAAGGTCTTATATGATAAACTGGTAACTTGTTGGTGCAGACTGGACATTTTGATCAGAGGCGGAACTACCCTTGGTGCAACAGGTGCATTGCACCGGGGCCCCAGAGAACTAAGTGTCCCATTGCTGCCCAGACCAACAATGAATTCTTGGCTTGGGGTAGAGGAGGGGCCCAAATTATATTTTTGTACCTGGGCCCTTCACTAACAAGTTCCACCACTGATTTTGATGGATGTGCTTTGGGGTGTGGTATTTTGGCAAAACCACACTTAAGTATTTTATTCACTAAATCGAAATGCAAGCAAATCCAAATGTATCCAACTCCTTTCTGTAAAGATTAAATGCTTTGCAGATGACAACAGCGTAAAGACATTTTGGTAAGACAATGGAACTGTTAAATACACTAATCTAAATATTACATTTAAATAAGAAAATAATAAAGTCAACAAAAGAAATATAAAACTTTACCAAGGAAGGTTAGTTATGTAACAAGTTTATATAATATTGTCAGCAACATCTATTTTTTTATGTTCTGCAACACAAACTGTTTATACAGCGTGTGTTTATATTTACTAAATTAACTTTTGTTTATATTTAGCAGTCATGTAGATGTTCAGCGAAGAATAATTATATAATTTTCTTAATTGTATCTGGAATGGATAATTATTATATTTATAGCTGCCACATGTCATAACAATGCTTAATGTTGTAACTAGCATTAATTATGATGTTTGTAGCACAGTGCAAAATCAAAGCATATTTATCTAATAAAGATGGTTGAGCAATAACCTTTGGAAGTTTGGATCTAAAATATAAGTTTGCTTTGTGAAACATTCATGTATTCTAGTGTTCCTTTGACTGTGAAATTGTTAGTGTATCAGTTTATAAAATATTCCTTTTTTCAAAACTTAGTTTCTATGAAGATAATAATACTGTTAGTCTTCTTGTGGAGCTTCTTGTTCATTAGATGCACCATTATTTTCCTCCCTTTCTAAATAATACCTTTTATCCCATCTAAATAAGATTGACAGAAGAGCTTTATATTTGATAAAGATCTCACTATACTATTTTTTGGGGACAGTCAGGATACCGGGAGTCTGAATACCGTTACCAGAATCCTGACAATGATCAGATGTCATGTGCTGGTATCCTGGCAAAGCAAGGGAGGATGGGGAGGCTGCAGGTATGGAGGTTAGGGTTCGGTGGGGAGGATTACCATATGTGTTTAAAAAGGTGTCAGGATCCTGACCATCAGATGCCACTGTCTGTCTTCTGACCAATGGCATCCCAAGCGACGGGATCCTGATTCCATCTCGGTTATGAGTCTAGGGGAAAATTGAATGGGTTGCAAGCTGAAATGTATAAAGAACGATTCACTGTTGGGCCCAAACAGCACATTTCATATTGTGTGCAGCACTTTGGTTGCTAAAAAAACAACAATTGAATAGCGTTTCTGATTTCCATCCCTTTTTTACGGAAGATTTGGCGCAACAGGGTACATACAAACAATTGTATTGCCCCAAAAAATAGTGCACACAACATATCAGCTTCAGAGATTAAGTTGTGCCACAAGTGGCCCGGTATTGCTTGCAACCATTAGGAATAAATCAGAGTAACGCCATTTATGTGTGAAACCAGTTTTCTGTGTAGAGACATTTTTGACACAAAATAACCTGGCAAAGTTCAACTTTGCATAAGTCTTATGTTATGCAAATGCTTTTCGCAACTGCAAACTGCTAATATGACTCTATACCCAAATTCTTAGTAGCAATCTGGGCACTGTACATGCGAGTTATCACTTAAATCGCATGCAAATTGCCCTAATTGCATGTACATCGCCCAAGTGTAAGGGGCCCTTTTGTGTGTGGACAGGGTTAAGCTACTGGTGTGTGTGTTTGGACAGGGTTAGGCTACAGGTGTGTGTGTGTGGGTGTGTATGGATAGGGTTAGGCTATGGGTGTGTGTGTGTGTGTGTGTGTATGGACAGGTTTTGGCTATGGGTGTGTATATAGATAGGGTTAGACTACAGGTGTGTGTGTGTATGGACATGGGTAGGCTACGGGTTTGTATGGACAGAGTTAGGCTACAGGTGTGTGCGTATATGGACAGGGTTAGGCTACGGGTGGGTGTGTGTCTTTGTATATACAGCTTTAGGCTATGGGGTGGGTTTGTGTGTGTGTATGGACAGGGTTAGGCTATGGGTGGGTTTGTGTGTGTATGGAATGGGTTAGGCTACAGGTGTGTATGGATAGGGTTAGACTACCAGTGTGTGTGTGTGTGTGGGTGTGTGTGTGTGTGTATGGACAGGGTTAGGTCAAGGGTGTGTCAGGGAAAGAGAGCAAAATAAGCGAGAAAGTGATAGAGAGGGGTGATCAGGGAGAGGGGTTTGAGAGAGAGGGTGTCAGATAGAGAAAGGTGGAGGAGCAAGAGAGGGACGCAAGACCAAGAAAGAGAATGTCAGAAGGAGAAAGAAAGAGAATATTGCTGTATAGGGGAGATGCAATGTTACATATGAGGGAAGAAGTGGTGAGGTCTGTATACGTGTATTGCTTTATAAGGAATGACCTGTTACATATGTGGGGACTAGCAGTGAGGTATGTTGGTGTGTTCACTAAGTGGTGAGAAAATGAATTATTTGGGAGTTTGGGGAAATGCAGTATAGTATCTTTAGGAAAATACTGCATAGGATTATCCTTGGTGGAATAGCTTATCTCAGAAAAGATGACAAAAATGGATGGTTGCATCATCCTAGCACTCATAGTAGGGTATAAACAAAATCATCAGGTCCATGTATTTTTCCTCACATCCACAAGCGAACCAGATGAGGCAGCTATGTTAGGCACACTATGAAGGTTATACTGTGGGAGGTGAGTCATACAAGGGCCAAGGCATATATGGGAAAACTAAAAGCTGTGTAGTAGTGTTATATACCCTGTACAGGAAGATGCATGTGAAGCACATCCTGCTTGAGGAGGAACCATTTGAGGCACCTATCCGGTTGGTGCTGGAAGGGTGTGCAATCATTGAAGTTACACATTACAGGAATAGCACAGTGTGAATAAAGTACAGTATGCTGTAAGAATAAAAAAGTATGTGGTAAGAACCCATGTGCATTTAACCAACATAAAAAACTGGGATAACATTATTTTGAGAAAAAATATTAATTTCCTGGTCTCACAGGAGCAGTGCGGGTAGATATAAGAATGTGGGGAGCAGAATAATGTCCAATAGGAATGTCCCTACTGAGCCTGGTCATCATTATCTTCCCACTCAGCTCCCTGATAATTTTTAGGGGTAGGCTTGGGGGCATTCCTTATGTTCTGGTGTTCACATGGCAGAGGTTAGGAGGGGGCACATAATCATCCTCAGCAGTGTTTGTAAAATTTGTTTAATTTTATTTGACATTCCAGAGTAGTCCAAATCCAGTTCAAACTCTGGTTCTAACTGTATTCTTGAAATTACATCAAGTATCCTTAACAAATGCAGTCAAAGCCGGGACTGTTTATCTTGGCAATAATGCTCTTAAATCCTTTACACTATGGGGGTCATTCTGATCTGTTCGGTCCCCAGTATATTTGCAATGGGGACCGATCTTTGCACTCTGTGCATGTGTATATTCCAGTGGTGGATCCACCATGGGGTGACAGGGACTGTTGCCCTGGAGCCCCCACACATCAGCAGCCCCCACACTCCAGTCTGCGGTGGCAGCGGGGGTGGCTTGTGGGTGGAGGGCAGAGGGGTCCGGGAAGCATGCACGGGGTCCCTGCAGTGGTTGAACAGTCAGCTGCGGGGTCCCTGCGGCGATTGGGAACTAGTTCCCATCTGCCGCAGAGACCCCGCAACTGCCCATCCGCGGCAGGGACCCCGCTGTCTCCCAGCGCTGCAGGGTGCATTATGCAGCACAGGAGCTCCTGCTCACTGATAGTGGGAGGGCCCCTGGGTGGGCTGTGGAGCCGTGCCTTGTCTCACTTCCTGTACTATGTATGTGCATGGCCATAGGGTGGAGCTCCCTGACTGCAGTGTGTGTGAGTACTTGTCAAGGTCTGATCCCTGAGCAGCAGTGTTTGCATCAGCAGCAATCTATGTGCAGCCTGACTGGTGCAGTAGCTGCCTCTCCTGGGCTGGCCGGAGGAGGATAAGGGACCAGGCTGATTCTGCTCCATCTGCTGGTGCTGCTTATTGTTACACATAAAAGGCAACTTTATGGAAAAGGCCATGAAATCTTATGTTTCCTATACTGTAACAAGCCTATTCTGTGTGTGTGTGTGGGTGTGTGTAAATATATACTGAAACACACACACTGCACTTAAATGCCAGTGACAGGTAATAAGTAAAGTTTCCTTTACTTGGAGTGTAAGACAAATCTTACCTTGTCCCTTAAGGTGCCCACACACGCACCGATCCCGGCGGTGCAATGCTGTACGATGGGGTGCGTGCTCCCGCGGCACCTCATCGTACAGTACAAAAAGTATGTGCTGCACATACTTTTTGTACTAGCTTTTTCTAGCATAGCATCGCATCGCATGCACATCGTATGCACAAGGCATACGATGCGATGCTATGTGTGCTAGTTAAGCCCACAACGCACGCCGGGAACGGTGCGTATGTGGGCACCTTTACAAGCTACTTTTGTAATTGATAGTTTCTTCTGAGCCACAGTTGTAGTCTCTGTTCAGATGTGTGTGACCCAGGTAGTGACCCAGCACATGGACAATTCCTGGGGGTCACAGGCCGAGCCCCGCAATGTGTCCTACCATTACAGCGCCATGGCGGCCAGCAGCTAATCAGAAGGCTGCTTGTGGCCGGAGCTGTCCAAAGGCGCTGAGCGGGGTTGTGTGAGTGGCAGGAAAGGGGATACAGAGAGCTGGACCAGGAATGAAGTTTACTAACTCCAGCACTGGGATAGCAGCACGTTAATGGGCTTCCTCCACAGACGGCTGCACGGACCATGCGGCCAAGGTTACACCCTGTATCATGCTGGACTGGGGTGGGGGTGCTCAGGAGAGGAGGGGGCCCCCACAATTTTTGTTGTTCAGGGCCCCCACAGACCTTAATCCTGTACTGGTATATTCGCTTATGCGCCTGTTCCCGGCTGCTGTGCTGACATCTTTGGCGACTTTCATAGTCGCCGAGGAGTACGCTTGGGAGGGGGGGGGGATCAGGCAGGTGGGGGGTGTTCGCATGGGGACGCCTTGCGTTTCCTGGGAAAATCCATGGAAACACTGGGCGTGCCCAGGAAAACGCTGGGCATCCCCATGCAAACGCTGGCAGGCAGGCGGCTGACGTCACAGGACAACAGCCCCCTCGTCCCGTCCTCGGACTGGATAGCACAAATATAGGTCAGTCAAGACTTACTTATATCTGCAAACATGGGAAATATCATTTGATTACTCAACCTTGCGAATGGATGTTTATGCAAAAAATCCAATGGTCCAGGAATGTATGTGCCTAAATTGATGTATGTGTTTAAATTTAGCTCGCCCGAAATTTATGCTGCTTAGCAAGTCAACCAGAATCAGGCCCTACAGTTGGCACAAGGGGAGCTTTGTTCATCAGGCTGTTCAGCTATCTAGTGAACAGGAGGGGGTTTGCACTGCAAGCAGAATAAAGCCCCTTTCACATTGCAGTTTTAACACGGCATATTGCCGATTTTTAACTGCTTTAAAACGGTACCAGCTGCAATATGAAAGCTCCACAATCAATTTACCGGTCACAAAATACCAGTATTTTGAAACGTGTTAAAAGCAGGATCCTACACGTTTCTGAGCCGTTTTCCCTGCAGTCTGAACAGCTCAGAAACGGTATTTGCTACAAATGATAACCACACATGATCCCCGCCCACAAGCAGGAAAAAAACATTTAAAATTACATTGTATGGCTTTCTATGGGTGAAACGGGTTGAATCTGAAGGTACAACAATGGTATTGAAATTGCAATATACCTTTACAACATGCAATATGAAAGGGGTTTAACTGGCTTTTGACCCATTTAAAAAAACATTTACAAAAACGAGTTGAAAGCAGGTTTTTGCAATGTGAAGCCAGCTTAAGTGGCAGACAATTTCAGGTGTTTATGGGCCAACACCGGATTTTTGTTTGCTCACATACATTACCAGATTTTTTTGCTCAAACCAGCCAGCTATTTGGCTATTTGGAATAATATTTAGATGTGTGGCCAGTTTAAATCAAGATAAGGCTACATTTTTTTTGTGACAATGATACTGAAGCAAATACAGAAAATGATCACAGACTTCAGCTGCTGCATATAGATAGTAAGCACAATACTAGACAAAAGGTATAACTTGGGCGGAGGCGTTGTAATTTGACATCATTTTTACATTTGTAAAATTACAGTACATTTAAAAAATAGTGCGTACTTTGGGTGTGTGTGATTGGAAGCATTACTTATCGCAACTGAATGTAATTAATATATTCCACAGAAGGAAATGATAATACTGTAATTAAGGTTTGATCCCTATGAATATATCTCCTGTTAGGGTGTAAACAGTTCTAGAGTGTATCCAATAATAGACTCCATTTGTCGGTATTAGAGAGCTGTTATTGGTAGAGCTGAGATAAAAGCACTTTAATGGTATATGTTTTGTCTAGTATTAATGATATAAATATGCTGCCAAAACGATATTATTCTCAGGTCCAAATAGCAAGCCTATGACCCATTAACTTACAGTTTACAAAGTCATAATATGAACTACGCTTTTACAAATGCACCATTTTTGCCTACTTTGCCATGAGATGGAAAGCAGAAATGTATTTAAAAGGCAATATATGGATTATATCGACTTTAAAATAATAACCATTTTAAATATTACAGCAAAATCACTGAAATAATATGTGAAAATGCTGTTTCTAACACCTAAGAGTGAGTTATGGAATTGAAATGCAATGTGCCATTTTGACTTCTATTCCTACTTTTGGTAACTTCTAAATGTGTGAATCCATTTACAAGACCGTGTTTATTAATGGAAAGGCACAAAGTAAAAAAAAGGAAGTTATTTTAAGTTAGAATCGAGTTTATCTGTATGGTAGATAAATCGTTCTGACGGTATGCTTAGCTCCTGTATACTGCCAACTGCATTCAAATGCTGTAACATGATTGACAACCTGCAATGATCTTATCAATGTAATGTACCCAACCTGCCAGTATAGACTTTTCCTTTTAATAAACTAAAGGACACATACCTTAACCTTTGTTAAAATTCAGAGTACATAATAATTTCATCTACCATATGAATTAAATGAGCTCTGGATGGCAGGTCACCAGTGTCTATATGGACAGCCAGTAGGTCAACACTATATGGTCAACAGGTCAACACAGGAAAAAGGTTGACGTGGCTATTGTCAGCATGTCAAAAAGTCAACATGAGTTTATGGGATTTTTTTAAATTTTTTAAACTTTTTAATTTTTTACCATCCACATGGGTTAATTGTGCCGAGAGCAGCGGTAGCGGAGTGAGGTGCCTGACCCACAGCATGGCGGGCAAAGTGAGAGGATGTGGTACACTAATTGGGGTGTCCGTGTGTTCAAGTGTCAACATTTTAACCGAAAAAGGGACCTTTTTCATGCTTTTCTGGTTGTGTCGACCTTTTGTCACAATCTTGTGCATGTCAACCAATGTACCAATGTACCAATGTACCACACCTGAATTAAATGTGAAGGTAAAAATCTCATCTCATATCCTAAAATCTATTTTATTGCAGCTACATAACAAGCCCCAGTTGTGGAAATAAACCTGCAATGATTGAGAAAACTGAACAGCTAAATGTCACAGTCCCATATACGGTATATCATAATGTTGCAACACAAATTGTTGCAGGCCCTTGGGTCCCACTTACAGTACATAAGTAGGAATTCAACCATCTGTGCAAATGTTACAGCTATAACTTTATTTATCTAGTCTGATATCAATTCACATTTATTTCAAGCATTTGGACAGATTTATGGGCAGGAAGTGTCAAAAAAATAGTTTTCCAAAAAAGTTTTTATAGGTGGCTCCAACTAACTTGTTATTATTATTTATTCGCATGGCACCACAAGGTTATGCAGTGCCTAATATAATATATAAACAAATCAACAAAACATACAACAATGACTTACAGTACCAGAAAATGTAGGACAAGTACATGGTATATAAAAATTGCTGCATCAGGGCACAGGACATTGAAATAATCATTATGTTGGCAGAAACCAAGCGTAAGGTGCTGTGTTATGTATTGAGTAAGGAGTATGAAATATTCTAAGAGAGGGGAAATCAGATTGTAGAGTGGAGAGGGCCTATGCTTGTACAAGCTTACTTTCTGAAGGGGAGAGACATACAGTATAACAGAGTTAAGATGAGAGATGGCTGGGTTTGAAGAAGTGGGTCTTGAGACGTTTACATAGATTCTGATAAGGAGAGGTAGAGATTCCAGAGACAGAGTAGGGAGTACATGTCCACAATCTTGGAGGCAGGAATGGGAGGAAGTAACCAGTTGGAAGAGTGGGAGGGAGTGTAAAGGGGCATACAGTCAGGTAGGTAAATGGGTGAGGGCTTTGCAAGTGAGAGAAGCTTGAATTGGATCCAGAAGGGGAGCTGGTGTAAGGTTTGTAAGACAGGAGAGGTGGACATACAGATAGAGCTGCACTTTATCCCGAGGGTGCGTCATGCACGAGCATCTCGAACACACGCGCTTCCCTTAGCTGTGAATAAGGCGCGTGAGCATCTCACACGCACGTGCATTCCATTCTCGGTGAACAGCATGCCGAGACGGACTGCTATGGTGCGCCTGCGGGATAAACAAGTGTGGCTCCATTTGTTGCATATTTGGAGCGGAAGATAAGCCATGCAGGAGCATTAACGATAGATTGAAGTGGAGAGAGGTGGTTGTAAGGAAGTCAAGATGAGAGGAGATTACAGAAATCCAATCTGCAGGTGACCAGTGAGTAAATGAGGCTTTTAGTAACATCATGGGTGCAAAAAGGTCTGATCTTGGAAATATTGTTGAGGTAGAAATGACTGGACTGTGAGAGATGCTGAATGTGTGGTTTGAAGGACATGAAGGAATCAAGGAATAATTCTAGACTATGTGCTTGAGGGCTAAAGTAGCTTGTATTGGCAAGTGTGTAAGCATTTGCTGATGCCAGCTACCCTGCCTGGTCCCATCGCTTACATGTCTGCTGGGTACACACATTGTGTAATATAAGGTGTGCCCAAACGAAAAATAAGCTACGGTTGTATTTACAGGTACAGAATTTTTTAATTATAGAATATTTCGTTACAGTTCATGGGTATCCTTACAACTACACATAATTGCCTTTGACATTAATGTACTGATCCCAGTGGGTAGGAAGGGAGTGGATGGCTTTAGCGTAGAAATTCCTGGGTTTGCCATAACCAAGCTTGTTGTGGATTATGTGATGCACAGTTCCCTTGCTTAACGACCGTGCAGCAGCAATTTCACATGGATGTGAGGCATAAGCATTTGATGCATGCCTTTTGCCCATTAGAAAGCTTGGTACTCTTTACCTAGCACGGCGCCCACGATTTTGATCGTGGGCATCGCAGGTAAAAAAATCGCGGGCATCGCGGGCATTGAATGCACTAAAAATCGGGTGCGACGCGACCGACGCGATGCCCGCAATTTCCCATAGGGAACAATGTTAAATGTCTCAATTGACCCGATTTTCCTGTTCAATGCCTCAATTGACCCGATTTTCCCATAGGAAACAATGTTAAATGGCCCACAGAGGCCAAATAGCCACCCTGAAGTGTGAAATGGCCCCCACAATTGTTAACGCCACCCCACAATCAACGTCAACCCGAAGCGCGGCGAGCGGCGGCGGTACGCGTCCTACGACCTTTTCATACCCCCACTATCCACGTCGGCGTGGAGTTGAGAATAGAATAGTGTGGCGAGCGCAGCGAGCTACCGAGCCCGAAGCGTGGCGAGCGGACGCGGATACCTTCACAGGTAAACGCGTCCCTTCGCGGGCTTCACAGGTATCCGCGTCCGCTCGCCACGCTTCGGGCTCGCCACACTATTCTATTCTCAACTCCACGCCGACGTGGATAGTGGGGGTATGAAAAGGTCGTAGGACGCGTACCGCGGCTGCTCGCCACGCTTCGGGTTCACGTTGATCGTGGGGTGGCGTTAACAATTCTGGGGGCCATTTGGCCTCTGTGGGCCATTTAACATTGTTTCCTATGGGAAAATCGGGTCAATTGAGGCATTGAACAGGAAAATCGGGGTCAATTGAGACATTTAACATTGTTCCCTATGGGAAATCGAGGGCATCGCGTCGGTCGCGTCGCACCCGATTTTTTAGTGCATTCAATGCCCGCGATGGGCGCCGTGCTAAGTAAAGAGTACCGAAAGCTTAAACTGGACATTTGTTTACATGATACAGTATATCCAGGGCCGGCGCCACCACTAGGCAGCTCTAGGCATTTGCCTAGGGTGCCGGCTACTGAAGGGCGGCAGTTCACCCCTCGCCCTCCGCATGGAGGTGAGCATAGGTGCTGGAGTGGGCAGGGGTGTCCGTTCCGTGGGGGTACCTGCGGCGCTGTGTATAAAGCTGGTGGCGGCGGCGGGTCCCTGCAGTGAATAGGAAATAACTAGCGCTATGCGGCGGCGCGGGAAGCGCTGCTGGGTTTGAAAACACTTGCCTCACGCTGATTGGCTGAGATTCAGCCAATCAGCGTGTGGCCAGTTTTTTCAAAATCAGAAGCGCTTCCCACGCCACCACATAGCCCGGTGGATAGTGCTAGTTATTTCTTAATCACTGCAGGGACGCCGCCGCTGCCAACTTTATACACAGTGCCGCAGGTACCCCCACGGCACGGACGGATACCCCTGCGCGCTCCTGTCAGACGCAGGCACGGACCCCCCTGCCCGCTCCCCAGATGGCGCAGCAGGTACACCCCCTCCGGGCACCGGGGCACCTCCACCCCGACTCGCCTGGGGCGCTCCGGTGCCTTGCACCGGCCCTGAGTATATCATTTTTTACAAGATATTATCTCTAAGTTTCTACCCTGCATATACTGTAGCATCACATTAATTTACTGTTAGCTAACTGCAGATCTGGATCAGTGTGTAGTAAAAGCCATATATCTTTAGAGATTTAATTAATACCTTTATTAGTTGGATTGCATTAACACACCCACAGGATCATGAGTGATTGCTGAATGTATCCTTCTTTTTGAGTTAAATGTTACCATCTACTGCAGGGGTGGCCAAACCTGTCCTCAAGATCTACCAACAGTACATATTTTTTAGGCAACCTGTGGCTCTATAGTAGGAATGAATGCAGCCTGTTTGAAAATGTGACAGTAATGACTACAGCTATGCACCAGATAGGTGATTTGGAAAACGTGGACCGTTGGTAGATCTTGAGGACCGGTTTGGCCACCCCTGATCTACCGTATATACCTTCTCCTTGGCCTCCTCTGATAGTTTTGAATGATATCATCCTTTTCAAAATTTCAACATCATCTCATCCATTCGTATTTCTACTAATGCTGGAACAGTAACTTGATTAATAAGTACTAATTGGGAACATTTTAAAAGTTTAGGGTGAAAACTATTGAAATTATGGAGCTTGTTTTTATCTGTTGGCTTAGAATACATACAGTAGCTCTACCAATCTGGCCATTGTTTAAGATATTTGTAAATATCAACAAAAAAAAACCATGAATAATATGTGTTCTACTATTGTGTTAATTGTCCAGAAAACCTGCAGATTTCACTAGAGTTTTGTTGCATGCCCTGTTCTTAAAGTGCTGGGATAATTACTCTTTATATTAGATTCAAATTAGACCTCCCATATCCTAAATGGTGAATAATCCTGATGGGATTACTACTACAGAAAGCATGCCGATTCCATATGGAGCTATTTTCTATACCCCAGATTTAAAGTGCTGGGACTAGTTCTTTACACAATTAACTCTGAACAATCAACATATAACAAGCAACTGGGATCACTATTTTATGAAGTTGACTAAAAGGGGTAAATTTATTAAGATGGGAGTTCTATTTCCTATGGGATGCTGCTATGGGAAACCAATCACAATGTATTTTTTATTTATTTAAGAAGTACAGAAGCACCTTCTAGAAGAAGATAGATAGTATCTGATTGGTTGCCCATTGCAACATCCCATCTGAACATCCATTAAAATTGAACATCTTATTTATCCCCGCACAAGAAGGATGTACTCTGATAAAGTCTACATAGGATAAAATGTGTAGGCTTACCTTGAATACCTGAATGGGTACAACTAGAAAAAAAAAATGTATATAGCCTTATAAGAGGAATGATGTTATAACAGAAATCACAAAATAATGGAACTTTATTTTAACAGTGTATTTTATTTTATGTATGTATTTCACTAATGTGAACATGTTTTTTAATAAATTATTGTATTAAAATTTAGAGGTTTTCAAACATTTTCCATAATGTGTTTCCTTGTCTTTTAAGCATATATATTGATTTCCATTTCCGACGCAGCATGGAGTAGAAGCATCTGCGGCTACCCTGCAGTTACCCTGCTTATCACCATCAGAGACGTCCCTAGAATGGTCTGCCTCCTACCTCTTGCTCCCAATACTTGGCCCTGCTCTATGGAGAGGTATTTGGTGGAGATGCAAAGCCCCCACTCCCGGTCAGAGGTGGATCGCTGCTTAGCTCGCAAGATGGCCGCTGCTTCAGTCCAAGATGCTGAGGGTGAGATCCTCACACACCATATAGCCTCCCAGGTACAGAAGCGCTCTGCTAATACCACTTCACAGGCTGCCCCATTGCTGAACCAGCATATTAACATATTGTGAGAGCAGTTAAGGAGACAGTACAGTCGTTACTTAAGGAACAGGCACAGTCTCATGCTGCAGATTTACAACAGGCAGTCACCGACATTAAAAGTCAGTGTAAACAACTCACCAAACTATATTCCACAGGTGGAACAGACAGCTGGGGATAATTTTCAGAATATTGCTGAAATCAAGGAAATTACTGCAAAACTCCAGAAGTCTGATGTGCATGTGTGCGCTATATAAGAAACTGTAAATAAATAAATTTGTGGGTGAAATTAGATGACCTTCAAAATCGGTCTTGTCGGAATAATTTGCGCCTAATTCGGCTGTCGGAATAATTTGTGCCTAATTTCTTACGTCATACTTTACCTGAGATCCTGGATATTGTGGACATATGTGCAGATCTGGTTATCGAGAGGACACACAGAACAGGTCCTTCCCATGCCTCCACTGCATCTTCATCCAGACCTAGAGCCGTCCTATTCTGATGTCTAAACTTTTTACACAAGGAGGGCATGTGGGCAGCTTTGCGCCGGAAAAAAGACTTGACCTGGGAATACTTAAATTATTAATCTTCCAAGATTACTCTCCTGAACTCACCATGCTTTGGAAAGCCCTCTCACCTGCCGGCTGTAAGCTTGCCCATTCAGGACGGAAGTTTGCTCTCCTGTATCTGGCTTGCCTGAGGATTTTGTTGGGAACTCTTTTCGCAATTTCGCCACCCCTGCTGATGCAGAGGATTTCTTAAAAGAGGGTTCACCACAAGTTGATGATGCAGATTGACTTTTATCTTTGAATGATCCTCTCGGGTTATTCTTTTTCTTCAATGTCCTCTTCCTTATGACAATGACCTATATTAGATATCCACATTTTGTCTTGTTTATGGGAATATTCTTATTTAACTAGAGACTTTCATTCCTTGTTGTTTCATTCATGGTAATATCCATTGGCCTGTTCTTCTCTTTCAGAGTTTTTTATTTGTTCTTTATACTGAGCTTCTCACATTAGTGGTAGCTGTGGCTAGGAGTATTTAGACTCAATGTTACAGAGTTTTGGAAAACTTTCAAATACTGTGAAATTTACATTTTTAGATGGAAAAGGAGATTTCTTTTTACGGATATCTCCTGGTTTATACTTGTTTCTTTTTTTTTTGCCTTTTATATCTATTTTACAATATATCACTTTTTATGTGTCTCTTGTTTTGGATGAATGGATGTATGTATACTTCCCTCCCCTCTTCCTTTTTCATATCCTTCCCCACTTTCTCTGTATCTTTGCTCAACCTTCATGTACAGATGGAGCTGGCTTTATCTTTGCAGTGGATGGCGTTTCAACCGCCATCCACCGATAGCGGCCGTCTCCCACTAGGGGCGCGCGCACGAGGTGCTTGCGCACCATGTGGCAATGGAGCTTGGCGGGGGTCCCCGATGCCTCCCCACCATCTCCACCGGTCCCCCTCGCTGCCCCGACCCCCCCCCCGAACTGGGCAGCGTCTCTCTGAAGCGGAGACGGGCACGGAGATGCTGCCCAGCCGCCGTGATACTGGGACGTATGCGCGTGAAAGGCATCTGGCGAGAGCCGGCCAAATATAAGGCCGACTCCATCTGTACCTAACTGAATATATTTGTTGTTGGTTTTCCCTCTATATGTATACCTCACCTTTATTGCAGGTAATACATAATGGCTACACTTAAGATTGCAACTTGGAATGTGGGTGGGATTCACTCACCCATACAAAATGAAAGAAAAGCCTTATGAAATTAAATAAACTACATTTAGATATGGTATTTCTGCAGGAGACTCTCGTCTCTCCCCTGAAGACAAAAAATTGGGTACTTTAGTTTAGAGAGAGATTGCAGATGCTCCATTTACTTCCAAAGCAAGAGGAGTCTTTATATTAGCCAGATCTAGGCTCCAATAGAGATTCTGTCTACTGTATCTGTTCCTGCTGGCAGATTTTTAATAGTTGAGGTTAATATATATATGCAATTCGATATGTCTGGTGCTCTGTTTATGCTCCTAACTCTTACTCTAAGTTATTCATACATATGTTGCTTTCCAAATTATACTTATATGCATCTACACCCCTGATTGTGGACAGTGATTACGAATATGGTAATATTACTAGATAGAGATAATATGGTAATATTACTAGATAGATAATAGGTGCTAACTCCCTATCCCAGATGCGCACTTCCCCCCAAGCTTGGTATACCTTATTTGATGCAACAGCTTAAAGTCACAGATGTATGGAGATTTTTCCACCCCGCTGAGAAAGAATATGCTTGCATGTCTGCAGCGCAAAGTTCTCTATCGTCCATAGATTTCCTATTATTGGCAGATTCTGTCATGTCCTCTGATACAGTACCTATGGCTTTGTCAGATCATTCATTAGTCTAGGCTGAATTCTCTACCACTCTAGATGTAGGGTCTTTTAAAAGATGGTGGTTTCCTACTGATTGTGCTTCTTCTATTTCTTTTCATGTGAAGTTGTTAGTATTCTGGGAGGAATACTGTACTAATAATGTCCAAATAGCTCATGACGACCCTTTGACATTCTGGCACGCTGCCAAGTCGGTGCTTCGTGGCCACGTTATTGAATATGTCACTTATTGTAAAAAGCATAAAGGAATAGTGGAGTGCTAAGTAGGTAGGATCAATTAGGTATTACATTTGTTAATAACATTTTAGTAATAAGAATATTGATAATAATAATAATAATAATATTATTTGATACATTGTATAAAAATAATAATGATAATAATAATAATAATAATAATAAAAGGTATTGTACAATTTTAAACTATTAGTAATAAACTAATAAAGAACCATAAAGTGGGAGGGAACTGGGGGGAACCGAGTTCCACCACCTCTTATGGTAGGGAGAACCAGTTCTCCCTCCATCATAGTCCTGCACAGTAATTCCAACAGAAAAGACGGTACTTGTTTCCTAGCATGGCGCCCGTCGGGTCCCATCGCATACCTTAACTTAAGGTATGCGATGGGACCCGACCTCCCCAATTTTCGGGCTTTAAAGAGGTTTTTAACACACTTTGAAAATCGGTCGCATCACATGCCATTATGTGGAGTTGATTTCATGTGCCCGAAGCGTGGTGAGCGCAGCGAGCCCCGCGCGGGGACACGTAATACGTCTGAAGTAATGCGCGTACTCCTCGCGGGGCTCGCTGCGCTCGCCACACTTCGGGCTCGCCACACTGTATAAAAATCAACTCCACGCCGACATGGATAGTAGGGGTATGAAAAGGTCGGAGGACGCGTACCGCCGCCCCTCGCCACGCTTCGGGTTGACGTTGATCATGGCGTGGCGTTAACAATGGGGGGCATACAATGATAAATGGGGTCTGGGGGGCATTTAACATTGGGGCCAATGTAAAATCAGGTCTCAGAGACCATTTAACATTGGTTCCAATGTAAAAATTGTGTCGGTTGGGTAGATCGCATCGCATGCGATTTGGTTGCATGCGATGTGATCGACCCGGTTTTTGCGACCCGATTTCATACAATTAAAATCGGTGGAGCCGTGCTAGGAAACAAGTACCGAAAATACTTTTCCAGCAGCTTTCTTTTCTGGCACAGTACAGATGGCGCCGGCCTTATTATTGCTGGCGGAGCGCCAGGACCGTGTCCCTGGCGATCCGCCAGCAATCTGGCGCTCTGGCTGAATGAGACGCTCGTGCGTTTCCCACGCACGAGCGTCTCAATAGCCGGGCGGCGAGGCGGCGCGGCGGGTGCAGTCCTGCCCGTCCCCAGCTTCAGTGAGACCGACAGGGCTGCGGGGGGCTGCGGGGGGGCGGTGTGGACCGGCGGGGACCCGGGGAAGCCGGCGGGGACCCGGGGAAAAGCACCGTCGGAACGGGACGCGCGTGCACCTCGTGCACGCGCGTCCCCTTCCGACATACAGATGGCGCGGGGCGGGGGATGGCGGGTGGGATGGCGGGTGGCGAGTCCTCCGCCATCCCCAGCAAAGACAAGCCCGGCGCCATCTGTAAATGTGATTTCCTGCTGTCACAAGGTATTATTGCTGTGGGCATTATGTGTAAGGGGAAGTACTACTGTGGGGATTGTGTATAAGCAACGCTACTGTGTTGTAAACATGTATATGGAGTACTACTGTGTAACATAAGATGAAAAAGGGGCACTACTGAGTGTCATAACATGTGGTGTGAGAGTCTGGAAGGGGCACTACATGTGGTGTAATGTGAATGAGGTTGTGCTACTGTGTGAAACTATTTAAATTGGAGGTAAAATTGTATAACCACTGGTCTGTTATAAAGTATGGGAGGTAGGGCATAAATGTATAGTTTGCAGGGGGGGGCCAATTGGGAGGGGGGTGTCGATGGAAGGGCAAATGTGTTCCACCACCTCTCCATGACCACTTTAAGACCTGTAAAGGACATATGATGTTGTATACTTATTGTGTGGAGTCCACTTGTTCTTATTGTGCTCTGTGGAATATCGATTGCTCAGTTCCCTGGTATGGATCCGTATATGATGGTGTCAATCTTAAAGGAGTCCATAAACCTTGCAGGCTTATTAGTACCATTGGAGGGTATTGCAGTCCTCAATCACAGTGGCATCCTCATGATGTTTCGATATTGTAATCCACAATAGGTAGGTGGTGGTATCACAATACGTAAAGAATTGCAGAGTATTCCGTACCAGGACCCAGGGGTGAGACAAGTAGAGCTGGTATAATGTGGGAGTTCCAATAAGACCTCAAAAAAGTCCAAAACTTTTAAAAAGAGCAGGTGCTTCCTTAGCACCTTCCTTAGGAAGCACCTGATCTTTTTAACGTTTTGGACTTTTTGAGGTGATTTTTATCCTCTTTCTCTTTCCCTGCTGATAGCAGGGAGTTAAGTGAGACTCCACCGAGTGTGGACTCATTTGTTTCCAGACTCTCAAGGAAGCTTGTTCTTACTGTTTCAGGGGCTTCTTCTCTTAAAGAGGGAGTTGATTGTTTCAGGTTACAGGATGACAAACTACTCAATGCGGGGGTTGTCATTTCTGTACCTCAGAGCAACAGAAACTGGGGTTTTACTCCAGTTTGTTTTTGGTGCCGAAGCCGGACAGTTTGGCCAGTCCCATCCTAAGCCTGAAACGGCTCAATCCTTTCTTGAAGGCGGTCAAGTTCAGGATGCAGCCCCTCCAGTCCATGATAGTGGCTCTGGAAAAAGAAGAATTATTGGTGTCCCTGGACATCAAGCATGCATAATTGCACATCCCTCTTTGGCCACATCACTAGGCGTTCCTACAGTTCGTAATCCGAGACCAGTACTTCCAGTTTTGGGACCTGCCTTTTGGCCTATCGTCTGCACCACGGATCTTCATTAAGGTCATGCCAGTGACAATCTCCTCCTGAAGTCAGCTACGCCAGAGATTCTGATGCACAACATCCAGTTGACGCAGAGCACCCTAGTACATCACTGATGGATTCTTAATTTCAAGAAATCGCAGCTCCCAAGGCTTACCTATATCTGATTTGGTGGGTCACATCAGCAATCTCCTCCAGGGGAAGCGCTTTGGCATCTAGGACTGGACCCTTATCACCATGGACGCAAGTCTCTGCGGATGAGAAGTGGTTATGTTGGACTGCCAGTTTCAAGGTCGGTGATCAACTTAGGAGGCTCTTCTCTCTATCAATGTCCTTGAGCTTTGTGCAGTGCTCTATGCACTGGGACAGGCACAGGCCCTTCTTCAGGGCTGAGTTATAAGAGTGCCGTCCGACAATGCCACAGCAGTGGCCTACATAAACAAGCAAGAAGGCACACGCAGATGCACAGCCATGAAAGAGGTACTGTAAGTTGGATTCTACTGTGGGTGTAGGCCCATGCCGAGGTGATTTCAACGGTCTTCTTACCAGGTGTAGAGAACTGGGAGGCTGACTACCTCAGTCAACAGGACGTCCACCAGGGAGAGTGGTGTCTTCATCCTCAGCTGTTTCAGAGGCTGGTTAGGTGTTGGGGGTGTTCTCAGATCGACATGATGACACGATGGCCATAATCAACTGCATCTTTATTGTGATTGCACAAGAGATCCAAGGGCAGTGGTTACCAGTTCATCCATCTCTTTTCTCCATTCCTGCTGTTGCCTCGGATTCTCCAGTGCATATGCAGGGAGAGGGTGACAGTTCTGCTCATATTGGCCGGATTGGCCATGCAGAACTTGGTACACCAACCTCACATCTCTTCTGATAGACAAGCCATGGCCTCTACCATTGCAGGCTGATCTGCTGTCTCAAAGCCCCTTCATTTACCCGGATTTAGGGTGTCTTAATTTGATGCCATGGTTGCTGAGAGCTCCATCTTAAGGAAAGCTGGGATTCCTACCCTGATGAGCACCAGGAAACATGTTACGTCACCCTATTAGCATCATATGTTGAGGGTGTATGTTTCTTGGTGTGAGAGTCATCCGGTCTCTCCATCTTCTTTCAAGGTAGTTCGTCTCCTGGGGATGTTAAGGGTTCAACCACCCTTTTGTGTTACCATGGCTCTGTGGGATTTGGATCTTGTTCTTACTTTCTTACAATCTGGTCTGTTTGAACCTGGTATCTGTGGCCATGAAATATCCCACATGGAAAAAGGTTTTACTGCTCACTTTGACATCCGCCTGATGAGTGACAGACCTCAGTGCTTTATCTCGTTATCCTTCTTACCTGGTATTTCATGATGACCGAGCGGAGCTTTGCACCAGTCAGTCTTTCCTCCCTAAGGTTGTGACAGCTTTTCATATCAATCAACCAATATGGTTCCGACTTTTCGTGAGAAAGCTGACTCCAAGCTGCCACATTTTTGTGGACAGAACGGTGGCTCTCCACAAGTGAGATGCCTTGTTTGTCATTTATGATGCTGCTAAGCTGAGTTGGCCGTCTTTCAAGCAGACTTTGGCTTGGTGGATTTACTTGACCATACGCCAGGCTTATGTGGTGGCCTATCGCCTCTACCTTCTTCCATTTCCAATGCAAAGGATGGGTAGTTAAGCGCTCACCTAGTGTGTATAAAGGGTGATATATATAAGATGCAGATACAGTATGTAAGGAAAAATATGTTTATTTAGTAACAATGGTATATACAATTGGTAGGGGTAAATAACGTGGGGTGTGGGTGCTCTTGGCACGGGTGGTAGTCTGTATAAGATATGGAGGTAAAGTCAGTGGTAATGACAATGAGCCCTGGTAGGGAATGAGGGTGTCAACAGACCCCTTTTTACCATAAACCTCCTGCAGTTTATGTCTCAAAGTGAATGGAAAGTGGGATGGTGTGCTGGGCCCCTGTGGGGAATGAGGGAATCAACGGATCCCTTTGTAACCATAAACGTCCCAGGTTTATGTCCCATGCACTGTGCGGTAGTAGTAAGGGTATCCGGGAGCCTGATGTGCGGTAAAGGTTTAAGGGTTAAAGTCTGTGCCGTGAAGGGGTGTAATGGCAATGAGCGGCGTCCCACTCACTAACCACTTACCCTGTCAGCCGGCGGCGGGGATGCGTGTCGGAGCTCAGTCTGATGCTCCGTGTTGTAATGGTCCTGTGACTGGAGGAATCAGCCTGCTGGTAGCTTAATGAGCAGACGAGACATTTTTTCCCTCAACACACTGAGCAATGCTAGTAACCAATCTAGAACACTACATGATAATAGAATTCAGAGATATTGGTTACATATACCTGCGCAGGTGTATGCTATGCCCCCAAGCCGCGTCAAGGCTTCTCTGTATATTGGGGGTCCCTAGCGCTATATCTAGGTGCAGGGTGCGGCACCCCAAAAAACCATCATAAGCTGGGAAGCCCAACGCGGCATGCCAGTGATATACTAAGTGTTAATAATTAGTGATAGGAAGCCGAAGCTATATAAAAGGGAGAGATAAATGAATGTAATTAAAATAGGATAGAGATAGTGTTAGTGAGGGGAAAGTGTTAATAGAATGTAAGGGCATGCCGCACTAAAGCCACCCAGCCCATCCAGTCCAGGAGCACCGCACCCCACACCACCGTTACCCTAAATTGGGTCTACGATTAACCAGCAAGGAGCCACATGATAATGGCTCCTTACTTGATATATCCAAACTAAGAGCTACCTACCTTGGAGCAACCCCGGACTACTCCATGTGGCATATCAGGACCCACATCTCCTCCTAATATGGGCTCCCTTCTGCCTCTAACAACATACATACAGATAGTGGTAGATGCTCAATTAGTTCAGTAGCATTTCCCAGGTGCATGAGGGAGGGGTTAAATACTGGGTAAGTAAAACAAGACATTTTTCCCTCAACACACTGAGCAATGCTAGTAACCAATCTAGAACACTACATGATAATAGAATTCAGAGATATTGGTTACATATACCTGCGCAGGTGTATGCTATGCCCCCAAGCCGCGTCAAGGCTTCTCTGTATATTGGGGGTCCCTAGCGCTATATCTAGGTGCAGGGTGCGGCACCCCAAAAAACCATCATAAGCTGGGAAGCCCAGCACGGCATGCCAGTGATATACTAAGTGTTAATAATTAGTGATAGGAAGCCGAAGCTATATAAAAGGGAGAGATAAATGAATGTAATTAAAATAGGATAGAGATAGTGTTAGTGAGGGGAAAGTGTTAATAGAATGTAAGGGCATGCTGCACTAAAGCCACCCAGCCCATCCAGTCCAGGAGCACCGCACCCCACACCACCGTTACCCTAAATTGGGTCTACGATTAACCAGCAAGGAGCCACATGATAATGGCTCCTTACTTGATATATCCAAACTAAGAGCTACCTAACTTGGAGCAACCCCGGACTACTCCATGTGGCATATCAGGACCCACATCTCCTCCTAATATGGGCTCCCTTCTGCCTCTAACAACATACATGATGTATGTATGTTGTTAGAGGCAGAAGGGAGCCCAAATAAGGAGGAGATGTGGGCAGTGGCGTAACTATGGAGGGTGCAGGGGATGCAGCTGCTATGGGGCCCGGGCCCTTGGGGGGCCCCATAGCACAGCAGGCATCCCCTGCACCCTTTTTCCTTATGCTCGCTTGGCAGAATGGCAGTGTCGGTAGTGCCGTCTCTGCCTCCTCCTCCCCCCCCCCCGCTAGCGACGATGCGCTGCTACATAATGAAGGGAAGGTGGTGGTCCGGCTGTATCAGCCTTCCCCCCTCTCCCTGCTTCGATGCTGCCGGGGACTGACGTCACTATCTAGTGACCAGCCCCGGCGTGAAACACGCTGTGCTGCTTGCCTGCTCTGTGTGGGAGACCCAGGCCCTGGGAAACAGCAGACACGGAGCTGTCAGTGTAGGAAGACTCGGCACTGACAGCATCAATTGTACTGGTAAGAGGGGGAGGGAGGAACAGGGCAGCCTGAACTGTGGGACGGAGGGGAGAGGATGTGAATAGAAGAAAAAAAAGTGATGCAGGTGCCCCCTCCTGATTTTCTTCCCTGCTCTCTCTCTCTCTCTGTCTCTCTCTCTGTCTGTCTGTCTGTGTCTCTCTCTGTATGTCCTCTCTCTCTCTCTGTATGTCTCTCTCTCTATATATATATATGTCTGTCTGTCTGTCTCTCTGTCTCTCTCTCTGTATGTCTCTCTGTCTCTGTATGTCTCTCTCTCTCTGTATGTCTGTCTCTCTGTCTGTCTCTGCATGTCTCTCTCTTTCTCTCTCTGTCTCTGTATGTCTCTCTCTCTCTGTATGTCTGTCTCTCTCTGTCTGTCTCTGCATGTCTCTCTGTCTCTGTATGTCTCTCTCTGTATGTCTCTCTGTCTGTCTCTCTCTGTGTATGTCTCTCTGTCTCTCTCTCTCTCTGTCTCTCTCTCTGTATGTCTCTCTCTCTGTATGTGTGTCTCTCTGTATGTGTGTCTCTCTCTCTCTCTGTCTCTCTCTGTATGTCTCTCTCTCTCTGTATGTCTCTCTGTCTCTCTCTGTATGTGTCTCTCTCTGTATGTATGTATGTATGTCTGTCTCTCTCTCTCTGTATGTCTCTCTCTCCCTCCCTCTGTATGTGTCTCTCTCTTTGTATGTCTCTCTCTCTCTCTCTCTCTCTCTCTATGTATGTCTCTCTCTCTCTGTGTATGTCTCTGTATGTCTCTCTCTCTCTCTCTGTCTCTCTCTTTCTCTGTATGTCTCTCTGTATGTCTCTGTCTCTCTGTATGTCTTTCTGTATGTCTGTCTCTCTCTGTCTGTCTCTCTCTGTCTGTGTATGTGTCTCTCTCTCTCTCTCTCTGTATGTCTCTCTCTGTACAGTATGTCTCTCTCGCTCTGTCTCTCTCCACCTCCTCTCATTTACTCCCTCCCCACCATGTCTCTCCTTTTTTTCTACCTCCCTTCTGCTACAACCTCCCCTTTACACCCCCACCCCTTCCATATAATCTCTCTCCCTCCCCCCCACACACCTGTCACCCTCTTCTCCTGTGGCGGGGGGCCCTTTCCAAATTTTGCTATGGGGCCCAGAAGGAAGTAGTTACGCCCCTGGATGTGGGTCCTGATATGCCACATGGAGTAGTCCGGGGTTGCTCCAAGGTAGGTAGCTCTTAGTTTGGATATATCAAGTAAGGAGCCATTATCATGTGGCTCCTTGCTGGTTAATCGTAGACCCAATTAAGGGTAACGGTGGTGTGGGGTGCGGTGCTCCTGGACTGGATGGGCTGGGTGGCTTTAGTGCGGCATGCCCTTACATTCTATTAACACTTTCCCCTCACTAACACTATCTGTATCCTATTTTAATTACATTCATTTATCTCTCCCTTTTATATAGCTTCGGCTTCCTATCACTAATTATTAACACTTAGTATATCACTGGCATGCCGCGCTGGGCTTCCCAGCTTATGATGGTTTTTTGGGGTGCCGCACCCTGCACCTAGATATAGCGCTAGGGACCCCCAATATACAGAGAAGCCTTGACGCGGCTTGGGGGCATAGCATACACCTGCGCAGGTATATGTAACCAATATCTCTGAATTCTATTATCATGTAGTGTTCTAGATTGGTTACTAGCATTGCTCAGTGTGTTGAGGGAAAAATGTCTTGTTTTACTTACCCAGTATTTAACCCCTCCCTCATGCACCTGGGAAATGCTACTGAACTAATTGAGCATCTACCACTATCTGTATATAATGAGCAGACGATGCGGCTGGGTGATGGACGTGCTGTCTGCCGCTGCCCGTCTGCCCAGCTCCACGGACTGTGCGCGTCGCTTCCGGGTAGCGGTGATTGGCTGGGTGCCGCTTGTCCCGGAGTGACGTGGCTGGGAGTCCGTGCGCTCGACTCACAGGGGAGGAGACTTTGACGTGTGCTGTCAATGGGATTGTAGCTTGATGTTGCTGTACCAACGCGTTTCGGCCTCTCAGGGCCTTTGTCGAGGATACACTGTGCTGTTGAAGGCAGTGTATTTATGGGCATGGGGCGGGTCTTAGTAACATGTTAATGGATGTCTGTTTTCTGATAGGTTAGATGTTGCGCACACCTGTTCTCAATAGGTGGGATTACTAATGTTGTTGTCTCATGTTGCGCTGCTAGTGGATGGTGAAGGGTAATTAAGGGGCATGATGATGTGAACAAAAAAAAAAATTCTGTTTGAATAAAATTAATATAGAGATGAGTGTGTGAGATAGGCATGGGATGCATGCTGGGACATGGGAGAAATAATGAATAGAAAGGGAAAATACAGATTAATAGTGATAGTGATAGTATGTACAGTGTACTTAAAAAATGAAAAATGGAGATGAATGTAAGAATGCAAGATGGTGATAATGTTAAAATTATAGATGTAGAAGAAATAGTTGACTGCTATTATCCTAGATGGCTATTGTGGAAATCAATGTTTAAGCCACTTGGTGTCATTGCATCCATAACAGACATCCATTAACACTTTACCATGCCCATAAATACACTGCCTTCAACAGCACAGTGTATCCTCGACAAAGGCCCTGAGAGGCCGAAACGCGTTGGAACAGCAACATCAAGCTACAATCCCATTGACAGCACATGTCAAAGTCTCCTCCCCTGTGAGTCGAGCGCACGGACTTCCAGCCACGTCACTCCGGGACAAGCGGCACCCAGCCAATCACCGCTACCCGGAAGCGACGCGCACAGTCCGTGGAGCCGGGCAGCGGCGGACAGCACGTCCATCACCCAGCCGCATCGTCTGCTCACTCAGCTACCAGCAGGCTGATTCCTCCAGTCACAGGACCATTACAACACGGAGCATCAGACTGAGCTCCGACACGCATCCCCGCCGCCGGCTGACAGGGTAAGTGGTTAGTGAGTGGGACGCCGCTCATTGCCATTACACCCCTTCACGGCACAGACTTTAACCCTTAAACCTTTACCGCACATCAGGCTCCCGGATACCCTTACTACTACCGCACAGTGCATGGGACATAAACCTGGGACGTTTATGGTTACAAAGGGATCCGTTGATTCCCTCATTCCCCACCGGGGCCCAGCACACCATCCCACTTTTCATTCACTTTGAGACATAAACTGCAGGAGGTTTATGGTAAAAAGGGGTCTGTTGACACCCTCATTCCCTACCAGGGCTCATTGTCATTACCACTGACTTTACCTCCATATCTTATACAGACTACCACCCGTGCCCAGAGCACCCACACCCCACGTTATTTACCCCTACCTATTGTATATACCATTGTTACTAAATAAACATATTTTTCCTTACATACTGTATCTGCATCTTATATATATCACCCTTTATACACACTAGGTGAGCGCTTAACTACCCATCCTTTGCATTGCACTTGAATGAGCCCAGACCACTCGAGTTGAGCAGCTCCCTCACACATAGTGATTCTAGCGCCTTACCCAAAACCCCCTTTCTTGAACTTCTTCCATTTCCACACATTAAACTCACTCTGTGGGACCCTCTTAAGTGGCTTCCTGTGGAGTGTCCATTCAGCAGCTCTGCTGTGCTGCTATTTGGTCGGGTCGGAAGACTTTTGTTTGGTTCTACCACTGTGACACCTTTGCAGCCTCTGCTTCCCAGGTAAGTCGCTCGGTATTATGGAGATTTCAGTGCCTTCCCCCCATAATGAGAGCTTTGGGACATCTCCACTGTAAAGCACTCCAGTGCACCTAGTGGAAGAAGGAGAAAACAAGATTTTGTACCTATGTTAAATCCTTTTCTCCAAGTCTACAGGTGGCACTGGACACCCTCCCGATGCCGTTTTTCAATTTGTTCTTGGTAACCTTCAGTTATTGGAAGTTTCCTACCACATATGATTCCTCTTGTGTGTTTTTGTTCTTTCACTACTTACTGTTATGTTGTGTGATGTTAACTTCCTCTCAGAGGTATGTGTTCTTTCAGCTCCCTCCGGGCACAATTGCTCAAGACTGCCTTGGAAGTAGAAGGGGAGGAGCTAGCCACACTGTTTAATATTTAAAGTGCTCATGCTCCTTGTGGTCACCTTCTATTCCCCACTGTAAAGCACTACAGTGCTACCTGTGGACTTGGAGAAAATGATTTAACGTATGTCCAAAACTTGTTCTTAATACTGGTTAGAAGCTCTAATCTCTGATACAGAAATTTATTTCTTCTCCCCTCTTGCACCAGCCACCCACCTTTTTTTTTCCTTCTGGATGAGTGAGTTGTCTTTGTCCCTTTTTTATTATTCATTAATTATTGTTTATTTGATATGATGGGAGGTTTTGTTACATAATGATGAGTACTACTTTGTCCCTGATGTAGAGACTTGCCCCCCTTCTTTTCTTTGAATGATATACCTTCACCTTACTACATTAACTATTGGTCCAAGATCCAGATGTTTTCACATTGAAAAGTATACAAATCGCTTATTTAATGGAATGCGCTAATGTAATTCTCATTTCAAAAGTGTCTAAAAATCGCCAATGATGCAGACCAGGTCCTTATGGCGAATTGACCCAAAAGGAACTTTGCACAAATGCAGAAATGGTTAATTTTCACACAGGTGTCCCCAATTTTATTCATAAACTCCCCTACATATACCCAAACATCATTAAGGTCACCTGTGAGGGTTTGAGAGACGGAGATTGTGCAGAGTGTTGGTGATTTTGGTCATTTGGAGGAGCTGCACAGGAGGAGGGAGGCTGCTGCACACCACATCCTGGTACTCTGATTACTGCGTGCTTCACGTCGGTATCGTGCTAGGCTGTACCTGGACTTCCTCTCTGATCAACAGGTTGTGGGGATGTTTCGGCTGAACCGCAATAACCTTTTGAACTTATATGAGCAGGTGAGAGATGATTTGGACCCTTATGACATTGGTTCAATGAGCATGTATTACTATTTAACATGCTTCATAAAGTTCTTTAAACAATGTAGTTGACATTGAACCTATATTTGGTTTACAGTAGGGTGCTGGAGTAGATTGTAGTGTAGCCTATTATGCAAGGTACATGGGTGTGTGTACTGTATGTGTAATGGTTTTGCATTCATTTTGCTTACCTGCAGCCTGTGCATCCGGACATATGCGTCGGCCTGTGTGTGGTGCGTGAGCACTTCGGGAATGATGGTCTGCAAACAAAATGGTATACAGCCGTTAGAATTATTGCATGGACAGCATTTCTTTCCAGCATGCATCATGTGTTTTTTTTTCTCCTGGGGCACACATGGGTCATGTTGGCCAATATCTTGTGGTTTGAGAAAATCTAAAAACAATTAAAAAAATATATAATTTAAAAAAAATGCCTGCAATAATGTTGTATTTAGGTGTTTTTGCTATTACAAAATTACAACTGAGCAATTTAAACCTGTAACATAATTTGGTAGCCATTTGACCAATACCAGCAGGTGTGGAACTACATGACCCAGCATCACCAACAATTGCAATCTATGACCATTACATTTACATAAGTCAACCTTGCTGGGATATGTAGTTCCACAGCAGCACTATTGTTCTGCAAACATTACAACAGAGCATTACTGTTATAAAACATTGCAATGGTTGATGTACATGTACAAACTTACTAGCTTGGGGTGGCATTGCTGGCCTATCCGTGTCGGCCACAAGGAGCCCAGGAAGGACCTCTGGTGGGATTATTCTTTTGAGTTGCATCCCATATGACGTATATGTCACCGGTTGGGTGCTGTTTCCTCCAGTGCGGCTGGCCTCTTTAATTTCGGTGGCCATCTTGGCTTTGAGTAGCCTTTTGATGTCATTAAAGCGTTCTTGACATTTCTTACGCTTCTTTTGTGGCTACTAATGGCATTGACTGTGCCAGTGATAGATTCCCACATGGCCCTCTTCCGCTGCGCAGTGGTCCTGTTGTTGTGCTTCCCCAGCAGAATGTCAAATATGGCCACTATGGCGCAGACAAGGGCCACATTTTCTTCGTACGAGAAATGCACCTTACGGCCACTTTGGGTGCTGCCACTTTCTGGCTCCTCCTCAACCTCCTCTGTGGCCATGTCCCCCTCCTCCTCCAGGGCAGCATCACCCTCCTCCTCCTCACCTCCATCTTCCTCCACCTCAGGCCAGTTGACGTCAGACATGTGGCCCTCCTGCAGCTCCTCCTCGGACTGTGGCCCTTATTCTGATCGGTGCGGATATTCCCGAATTATTTTGGTGCGGTCCGCACGCCACGCTGTGCGGCGGCGTGCGTGCATCGTCCGTAGAAACGCCCACGTGTCCTCCGCATTCGGACGGACTCACTCTTTAAGAACAGGTCGTGTGTACGGACGACATACAAACCGTGCGTGTGCGGTGGAAACGTACAGATTCTTGCACGGTCTTCCCGCACAAGCACGGTCTTACCGCGTCAGAACGTACGGGAAGCTGTCCGTATGCCCCGATGCGGAGTATTTACGCACAATCCAACACTTTTGTACTGAGTTCACACAGCGATCACATGACCCACTTAGGCAATTAGGCAACCTCCTGGAAAAGTGATTGTTAGCAATTTCAATCAATTAAATGCTCATCTATACTGACCCACATTCCTACTACATTCATGACACACATTAACCCTTACAGCATGTGACCCTAACATACATCTAGATACACTATGTACATTTTGCTTATTTTAAACATTTTAAACAAGTTACATATATACTTTAGCATGTTAGAAAAAAACACTGACAACTTTGAACTTTAAATAACGATTTATTCAAAAGAAACTTGCCCCAACCCAAAATTTAAAATTCCCCATCAATCATGCGGTCCATCTCCACAATCATTTGGCTCATCAGGCCTCTCAGTCTCAGGAGGGCCCCACGGCGACCCTCCTCTGCTTGGGCAGGCTCATCTGTGGAGGAAATTCAAAATGAAAAATGACTAATGATATTCATGCATACATTTAACATAGTCAAACCTACATTTTAAACATGCATTCTGAGAGGTGTGTGTGTATATATATATATATATATATATATATATATATATATATATATATATATATAACTATATATATACACACACACATATCTACCTATATATATGAGACATACACCTATACATACATGCATACATACTACATGTAAAGCCTGATTTTGGCCCTCTACCCTTTACTCTGTAGAACACCTCACAGTCATACTGCTCCTTCTCAATACAAACCCACCCATGACTAAGCTCTGAGAAGCATGCCACGCGCTGCACCAATCACAATTCTGCAAACAAAGTTCAGTGTCGGTTATATGATGGAGCCTGGCAGGGGAGTTACACAACTCTCAGGAATGCTCAGTACATTTGTGCAATCAAGCATGGCTTGGCTGCTGATGGTCTGCTCCAGAAATCATTGTCAGAATGGCAGTTAGGGGAAGCTGCAGCACTAACCCACTCCCTTGCTCAAAAGCATTACTAAGACCAAATACACACACAATTATGGTGAAAAACATACATGCAGACCGCAGGGGGTGGTTAGCTAGTGGAGGGCCCAGGGGCACTCACCACTTGTTACTCCAGTCTAAGCCACGCCTGGCCATACTCCATTTATGCCATACTGAATCTAGTTTACACAGATCAATCACCAGTAAACTCTACTCACCTATATGAGGCTACAGATTGTATGCAAGCAGCAGGGACATGTAACCCTTACATGAGCAAGTCATCACTATCTTCCAGGATACAGATTAACTACACAGGTTCAGTGGCACTTAAAATCGACCTGACAGCCATCTGCACAACCTGTGTCATTAATATGTGTCCAGGATGAAAGGGATGGTTTGGCCACCCTATCTAACCCCTAAGTGTGTCTGTTGCTACCCAATTTGTTGTTTGCCTTTATAGTATTTTCAAACACATTTGAATCAACAGTGCTACATATCAAATAGTGGATGACCAAAGGAATAACGATTCTTTATGTATACATACCACTTTCGGCCGCCTGCTCCACTTCACAGGCCTCCTCATCCTCCCCCTCTTCCTGGGCCTCCTCGGCCGGCACGACCTCCTCCTCGCCTGCCACCTCTGCCTCCACTGGCCACTCAGCCTCCTCCACTCCATAACTTCCCTCTGCCACCCCTTCATCTGTCTCTTCCTCCTCGGGCATCGCTGGCTCCGCCTCCTCCTGGGCCTGGGGCGCCTCTGCCTCCTCCTGGGCCTGTCCTGCCTCTGCCTCCTCCCGGGCTTGCTTTGCTCGTGCACGTGCTGTGTTTTAGAAAAATCAAAAAAGTGCCAATTAGTGGTAATTTGTATTAAGCCTTATCAACCTATAAATGCAAAGGTTAGAGGTACTGATACTTGTACATGCAAACAGCTCCTCAGTGGCCTTTACAAAACACAGCCTGTAACATGGCAGGTATGCTGTGACATTTGGGCATTGTAAGCATCACAAGCATTAATCCTCCCCAATAACATATTTTATGACCATTACAGGGTGTCAATCAGGAAGTAGCACTCATATATGGTATGCCATGTTTAACTCATGATCAGGCTGCTGACCTTAGTGGATTCAATAATGTCAGGTAACCAATCATGTACAAATCCACATTTACTGTTGAAATACTCACATCTCGCAATGCTGGCCCTTATGGCTTGAAGCCTCTCTGGCTCCCTGCGCCGGAGGTCGGACCACCGCCGCTCAAGCTGTGCGATGCTCCGCCGCACATGGGTGCGGGCGTATATCCGCCGGCGGGCCACCGCATAGGCAGAGCGTTTCTGCTTATTTGTTATGAATGGCCCAGCACGACCCAGCCTGGTCTCCATAACGGAGACCAGTGTCCTCAGCTCGGCTGCAGAAAAGGGTGCTGCTCTGCCATAAGCCGCCATCTTAGCAATGGCACAAATAAAACAATCATGTGCTGTCATTGGTTGATCATAGTGATATTTGGTATTAACTTTATTGTTCATTTGTACACTAACAGCGTGTATGCGCCCGAACAGACGGCTAACCCATTGCATCGCACGCCCATCCTAAACAGTGTAAAATAAGATGGACACACATTATATCTAATCTATAACATTCACCAAACATGGGTCTAAGCAACAGGTGAAATAGTGTGCATCTCTAGACACTTACACCTAACTCCACATGCTGCCATGTGTACACTTACCTTCTACTGGCCCCTACTACAGAGGTGGAATGAAAAGTAGCTAGCATCTAACCTGAATGTGGAGTGCTTTCACATGTGATTTGGATGCTAGCACTGATTACTTGTGGCTAAGTGGTGGACTGGATTGACATATGGAATGAGTAGTGTCAGTTGTACTACATAGCAAACAAGTGGACAGTACAGAAGTACATTCAAATATACATTGCATGTCTGACCTCAGTTGTATTTGGGCATTGGTGTTGGAATCTGCATTTAGCAAATAAATCAGACTTACTGAGTTTGCCATGTTTTTGGGGAAATATTTTTCAACACCAAGGGGCGGGACGTATGCGCCGCACGGTTGACGCTGGCGTACGGGACGCGGCCATACGGAAAGCAGGTTGCAGCTGATTAACGCCAATTACAGAAATAGTATTTGAAGTAGTCCTAGAAAGGCAAACACTTGTTGCAAACATGCCAGGCTCAGAGTCAGAGGAAGACCAGGTGGTGCAGAATCTGTTGTCCCGCATGGAGGCCAACACCACCTATGTCCCCCTGAACCCAGAGGACCCAGCTGGCCCATCAAAATCAGGCCAATCAGCAGCTGGCCCATCCTCAGCAGAATCATTGGGAACACAGCAGGTGGCTTCCCAACAGAGTAGCCAGCCCAGCACTTCAGGTACAGCAACCGGTGGCCGTGGCCGTGGCAGTGGCGGTGCCCGTGCCAGTGCCCGTGGCCGCAGTGGGGCAACACGGGAACCAACAACACGAAACATGGCATATGAACCGCGGGAGCTTGACATCCTGGTGACCCGGGCACGTGATTTAATTGAGTGTCCAGCGGTGAAGTTGACACACACAAGGAGATGGAAGATCTGGGAGGAGATAACGGCGGAGATTAATGCAGTGGCTCCACAAGTTCGTCAGACGGAGCATGTTAAGAAGAGGCAAGTACATGTGTGTTACATTTGAGTAGGACAAGTCCAGTAATGTTTACATTCAATATTAGATGGAGTTGGCCAATGGGTGTTCACGTTGCTTGGAGGCACAGACATGTTGGCCATGACATTGAATTGATAGTTATTGGAGGGTGACTGTTTTTGTATCTTCTAAGGGTTGGTATGAAAAATGAATATAATGTAAGTTTGTTGTCAGTAGGCACATGTTGTATTACGTTTCAGATTGCAATGGGTGCTACAGCAAACATGAGGAGTTACATGTATTAATATGTACACTTTGATTGCAGGTGGCACGACTTCAAAGGCAACCTCAAGAAGAAATTGACCGAGCGGTGGCAACACAGCCAGACCTCTGGGGCTGGCCCCATGCCATCCAAGCTGGAGCTCACCCCCCTGGAAGAGATGGCCCAGTGCTGTATTGCAGTGGAGGAGGTCCGGGGGGTGAGCACTATAGACAGCGAGTCCCCAGCGGAAGTGATGGCTTCTACTCTTGAAGGTAATTATTTGCCAGGCCATAAGTAGATGTTTTAAATTTTGCATGGAATGTGTGGTAATTGGAATTTTCTTGTTCAACAGCATCGCCACCGCTTGGTCAAGATTCTCTTGAGGAGGTTGTGGAGTCTGTGCCACCTGGCCCCAGTAGCAGGCCCGTGCAGCAGCCGCCGGGATTGTCCGCGGCTGAATTGTCCATGTGGGGCCGTGTGCTGGATAGTATTGTGCAGCAGGGAGAGTCGGAATTCGAGCGGGTGCGTAGGGCCGAGGAGGTGCTGCAGGGTTTGACCACCAGCCAGCAGAGTATTGCTGAGAGCCTGCAGGCTATGAGTGCCAGCCAGCAAGCTATGGCTGGCAGCCACCAAGCTATTGCTGGTAGCCTGCAGGTGCTGGCTGATCAAGCCCTGCGGCAAAACGACCTCCTCCTCCACCATAATGAACTTATGGTGGAGCTAATTAACAGCAATAGGGCCCTAATGTCACCCGCTTCGGGTGCATTACCAACGTCATCACTCCCTGCTGCCAGAGGGGGAAGAAGATCCACCCCCTCACCAGCATGTGCTCCACATGAGCCACCATCGGACTCTGGCCGTGGACGAGGCAGAAGAGCTGCTGCACGTGGCAAGGAGCCTGCCAGGGGCAAACGTGCTCGCAAATGAACTTGTGTCCCCATTAATCTCCTCCGTTATGTCTTCCCAAATCTTCCATTGAGCTGTGTGTGTCAGCATCCTGTGTCCAAATCCGTGCCCAGGGTCACCACTTTTGCCCGCGGTTCAAATGTCATGTTTGGTTCCCCTGTTGCCCTGTTTCGGCTACCATTACTGTGTGCTGTACTTGAAGTGTTGGTGCTGTACTTTTGTTGTGAAGCCACCTGATGTGTTCCCAATGATTCTGCTGTGGCTATTTATTATATATTATGTCATTTTTGTCCTGGTATGGTACCATTTGTTTTGTTATGGTTTTGAAATTTGTACCAAAGTTTGTTTAATAAATTTTATGTTGGCCCCCCAAATGTCTGTATTAATTGATACATGCAGAAGTGCCATGTGTATTAGTATTATTAATATTAAGTTGTGTTGATTATTTGCAGTGTAAAAGTGTGTGACAAGTGCAGCATGTAATGTTCCCTTTAAGCTGCAATGCTTCCAATTGTAGCAGTGAGAAGCGTGTAATTAACAAGTAATGGGTAAAGTATGTGATTGTATTGGGTTCAGGTGACATTGATTGAGGTGCGTTCGTCCTGATTAGGCGTTCCGATTGCCTAGCGCATGACCGAGTGGTGTCCGCAAAGCAAGAGTAACCTTTTGGACACCGCACATTTCTTCCCTTTTTGCTCGCGTGCATTCGGCGTGCTGTCCGAATGCACGCCTACCAAAATGTGTGTACTCCCCCGTGTCCGCCCATGTTTCCGCCCAGTTTAGCCCACTTTGAAGCTACGCCCCTGTGTCATTCCGCATGATGCCCATAACACACCCATATTGGCCGAATGATTGCGGTGCACATTTCTGTACTGTATTAGTGAGAACAAGTACGGAGACCATGCGTGGCACATGCGCGTAGCGTTCTCCACGCATGCGCAGACGGCTAAAAAACGCCATCCGAAAGAATTCGGAAAAGTCCGCACCGATCAGAATAAGGGCCTGTGTGCTGAACAGGTCCTCCTGTGTGAGTGGATGAGATGGGGAAGCAAGAGGGTCCTCCACCTCCTCCTGCTGTGCCTGCTCCTCCGGGGTCTGCCCTGGCCCAGGCCTTGATGTGGCCATGCTGGCTGCCAAAGTGCTGTCTCTCCCTCTCACACTGCTGGGTGTTGGTGTGCCTCTGCTGGCTCTCCCCCTGGCTCCTCTGCTAGTGCTGGCTGTGATTGGCCCCCTGCTGCCTGTGTCACCTGCACTCCCAGACATGCCTCCACTCCCTGACATTCCTTAAAATGCATAGAAAAAATTATAGAAAAAAACTGCCTTGTTAGAATTGTTTTTACACAGCATAAAATTACTTTCTCTGTTATTATCTATAGCTATATTATCTTATTAAAAATACTCTTATAATTGTAAAATGATATGTAGAGTATGGACATGTCATGGGCATCAATGTCTGCCCACTACACTGGATCCCTAGACTTATTCCAAGTACATACCATATGCATCCCTTTGTATCAGCATACTGGGCGCTACTGTCTCACTAGACTAGATATGCTGCCTAATAGACTGCACATTTCTGTTCCCAACATAATAACAACTGTGCTAATGCAATGCTGGTAAAAGCAAACAGGCATTTATCCATTGTGTGTAATCCTAGGGCTTGAAGGGGTTGAAAGTTCATGAAAGATATTTCAGGATTGAGGTTATAGCCAATAAATAAATAAAGTGGATGGGGATACACTTCTAAAATTGAAACCACAATAATACTGTATCAGGTCATTTATACATATTTGTAGAACAAGAATATTGGTTTAGGTGGTATAATCCATGAGACCAGCTGTTCATCCATATATAAATGTATACATATACTGTAAACATAACATGTACCCTAACCCTTATAATGGCCTAACCCTAATCTTAACATCAGCCTAACCCAAATGGCAGCATAACTCTAACAGCGATTGGTTTATAATGTAGACATGCTGTGTCGAATGCTGTCATTATGACAAGGTCGACGTAATGAACAAAATTGCCGACATTCTGAACCATTTACCATTACAGTCCATTTGTCAGCAATATGGTTACATACCCTATGTATAAAGTACCTTAATTAAAATGCTTTATTTAACACGACTTTAGGTAATTAATAAACATTAACATTCTACACAGTGCATCCATAATATACTGTTTTTAAAACAACACATCAACACCTACTGTAAATAAAAACCAAAGGTAATATTTCACTTGCTATGAACTTTAAATAACGTCATTGTATTTACATGTACAGTACTATCTACAACATTGTAGAGCACATAAATACACAGAACCAGGGCCTTTGCCAGACAGGGGGGGCGCCCCAGCTCTCTGGAGGGGGGGGGTAGGATGCAGCCCCCGTCTCATCACTCCAGGGGGGGGTGGTAATGCTGTGGCATGGTGCTTACCCGCTGTGTTGCTCCACGGGGGTGGGGGGGGGGCCTTGTGCCAGGTGATTCAGCGCGGCCATCGCCGCCTCATCGCTCCATGGTGGGGACGGAGGGGTGCCAGGTGAGGGGGGAGGACTAGAGTTGCTGCTCACCTCCATGGCGGTCCGGTCGGGTCAGTTGGGTAATACGCTCGGCGAGGGGATGGTGGGGGGGGGGAGAGTTACCACTCACCTCCATCCATGAGGGATGACGACTCCTGCTCCTGACTTCCGCCCTCCAGTGGCCCTAGGAAAATGTCTAATGCTGCCTAGTGGTGGCGCCGGCCCTGCATAGAACATTCATGCAAAAAGTTTTGCTTCTTTGAATCTAAAAAAAATTAATAATTGAATTCTCACAGAAGTAAATAGCTAATTAATACAGTCATTGCAGCCAATGCGTAAATAGTCATTATAACAAATCAGCTAGAATCTTATTATAATTTGGGGGTTTAAAACGTAATATTGTGCCATGTGTTTTACAGTAAGTGTAGTAAGTAGATGAAACGCGATATGGCAATGTAGGAAAGATATATTTGACATGTTCTTTTTGTTTACTTTAATGTTCTAACCACACAGATCTATAAGGAATATCGGGATGCAGCAGTGTATGAAATTGGGCTTCATTAAAGCAGCACAACAATGGGATGTTATTAGCAGCATGCATATATTTTGAATTGTGAGATCATTTACTACAAATGGGCCATAAAGTCATGCCTCCATGCCTACATTTACACGTTTTTGTGCCAAATGTTTTTATATGCTTCCTCTGGATCCACTAAAAATAATTCCTCCCAAGAAAAACACTTCCACAAACCCTGTATTAAGCATAGAACAACATAATGTGCATAATAAAAAGACATTAGGTAACATAATTAACTTTGTAGAATATGGAGTTGATAAATCACAAGAGGTTGCATATGAATAATGTATTATTTTATTACCAGCTATTGTCAATTTCAGCTGCTAACTGCGCCGGGATAGGCTCTGAGGTCGGACTGTATAAATCTTTGGCGCAGCACAATAAGCAACAAATTAATGGCACATGGCTGAAAGTAATGGAGTGAACATTCCTTCAGCCTCATTCAGTAAATATTGAAGATTAAATCAATTGCTTATTGAAATAGCGAGAGAATGACATTCATTCTGCCCCCTATGTATCAAGTATGCGTTCATTTAACAAATATTTATTTTCAGATAACAGCATACAGTAAAAGCACACATACAGTATATATACACACACACACACACACACACACACACACACACACACACACACACACACACACACACACACACACACACATATGCAAATAACATATATACATCCACCATGCAATACATGAATAGGAATATGATGACAAACATTATGAGATCTAACATAATAATCATGCATTAACTAATATGACCCAACAAGCTTTGCTTAATGGAACATACAGTATGTCTCTCATTTTCCACCTGGGTATCCCCTGGCAGCCCATGCGTGTTATCTGTACCTTCAGCATTTAATCAAGACATATATGTGTAAACAACATTTATATGCAGAGTTGTAAAAATGTTTAAAAATAGGATTCTATATCATATGAAAGATTCTTTATCAATTACTGTTAAATTATAATTTCATTGTGTAATTTTCCCCCTATATATATATGTGCATTACCAAATAAGGATTTTACTAGTTATGTCTTTATGATTTATAAACATTTTTACATAATTCCCTGCTGGCAAGTGTGCATTACACTGATAAATTATTATGCAAAAATGTAAAAATGGGTAGTGATAAAAATGAATACACTTTGTGCTGCTTAAGTAGAGATGGGGGTTATGAACACAGGATATGGAGCTAAGATAACAGACGGTATCCTTGGATTTCAGAGAGGAATGGTAATAAACTAAATAAAACAAATAGATAGGACCAACTGTATAAACTGTATATATATATATATATATATATATATATATATATATATATACCATATATACTCGAGTATAAGCCTACTTTTTCAGAACATTTTTTATGCTGAAAAAGCCCCCCCCTTGGCTTATACTCGAGTGAGGGTCCCACTTGAGTCAATACGTTTTCCCAGTTTTTTGTTGTAAAATTAGGTGCCTCGGCTTATATTTGGGTCGACATACTCGAGTATATACGGTATATATATATATATATATATATATACTCAATCCAAAAGAAGGCACTCCACGCAGTATTTCATGCAAATAAAACGGCTGTATTCAATGCTCCATAATGCCAAGTACTTTCGGAGCCTTCCGCTCCTTCATCAGGGCTTGGGCAACAGCAGTAACAACACTTCACCAACAGCAATGTGTCCCCAACACCCCCCCACATAAAACAAACTTTTATACCTTACCAGCGTCTCCTCGCCCTGCCCGGCATCGATGTCAGCGTTCCGGAAGTCCTGGACCCGAACTTCCGGTCTCTGAATGCGGAAGTCCTGGACACGCATCCTCATGCGTTCCAGCAACCAAGTTCCGCGTTCCACCTTGCTTCCGGGTCTCTGACACTCCCCGGTCCAGCCAGACTTCTAATACCGCTGCAGCGGAATGTGAGAACGCTGTTTAATTTGGCACATCTGAAATACACAAGTAAATACATGAACCTGTGTACCACATACATCAATACTAAAACAACGCAATATATACAGAACTAAGAAGTAAAAAATAAAAAAATAATCATTTAGAATAAAGAAGTATATATAAATATGCAAATGAGTTCAATAGCCTGATGACAAATAACCTTTATACTAAACTGTTCCAGTTTATTTTATCATTAAGACCATTTGGTCTAATAGTATTGAGACGCAGTATCCACTGTGTCTCTCTAACTAGAAGGGCCCTTGCCCTATCCCCACCTCTTGGGCTAGCAGGAATGTGATCGATGATGAAATATTTTAGAGATTCTAGAGAATGGCATTTCTCCAGAAAATGTTTGGGGACAGGTTGGTCCACTAATTTCCCTTTTAATGTGTTACCGATTGCCGACCTGTGTGCGGCCATTCTCTCCTTAAATTTCCTTGTGGTCTGTCCCACATAGAACAGACCACAAGGACACACAATAATATATATTACAAATGAGGAATTGCACGTCAACACAGATCTGATATCATACATTTTCTCATGATGAGGATGTTTAAAAAACTTGCAAGGTAGCATAAATTTACAAGTCGCACAATTGGCACAGCTGTAGCAACCTGGGGGTTTCTGGTACACATTAGGTAATTTAGGTGGATTTCTGTCCGTTATATCAGCTTTAACTAATCTATCTCGGAGATTACGGCCACGGGTATACGCCAATAGAGGCCTTTTATTGGCCAGGGCAGGAAGGTCCCTGTCAGTTGCCACTATGGGCCAGAGTGCCTTTGTGGCACGTCTGATAATTGGGCTAGTGAGTGTGAACTCATTTACCCAAGGGATTACCTCCTTTTTCTCTTTCTTTTTAGGTTTAAGAAGCTCCTCCCTTTTCATTTTGAGAACCCGTTCCTTCTGCGATAGTAGATTATCCATCTCATAGCCTCGATCAAAGAATTTTTTCACCATTTTGTCTAGCTCACTGGGTACCATTTCTAAGTCACTTGTGATGCGTGCCACCCGCATCATTTGTGACAGAGGCAGACTTTTTTTAAGTGATGGGGGATGATGGCTTGATGCCCTCAATAAGGTATTTCTGTCTGTTACTTTTGTATATATCCCCGTAGAGATTTTACCATCTTTCACTGACACTAGTACGTCCAGGAAATTGGCCTGTGTCAGGCTATAGCTGAATGTGAATTTAATGAACTGACTTGTGGCATTAATATGGTTCATACAGTTAATGAAGGACTCCTCCCCCCCCCGTCCACACCAGGAACACATCATCAATGTACCGTGTGTACATGACGATGTGCTCCCTGATGTGGGCGGGTGTAAAGAAGAGATCCTCCTCCACCTCAAACATGTATACGTTCGCGTAAGAGGGGGCCACGGATGACCCCATGGCACACCCTCTCCGCTGAACGTAAAACATGCCGTCGAACAAGAAATAATTACGACACAAAGTAAGTTCCAATAACTTGAGAAACAAGGCATGATCAAACAGTACTGGGTCCAGGTATTTTTCTAAGAATTTTTTCATTGCCCTGAGGCCCCCCTCATGCGGAATGGACGTGTATAAACTAGACACGTCCAGACAGCACAAGAGGGCCCCAGGGGGGACCTCAACCAATTCCCCCAATTTTTGCAGGAAAGTGGTTGTGTCTTTCAAAAACGTTTTCTGCAATGGTAACAGCGGCTTCAAAATACTGTCCAGTAACTGTGAAGCCGGCTGGAGCAAGGAGTTACAAGCGGAGATAATAGGTCTCCCGGGTGGCTTTTCAGGGTTCTTATGCAGCTTTGGCAGCGTATAAATAACTGGAACCACAGGGTGCTGCACCTGTAAAGCTGTCATGACCTTTTTGGGAATCAACTTCTCTCTGCATGCTGACTCTAGGATGTTGAATAGTTCCTTCTGATACACAGATGTTGGGTCACGTATCATCCGAGAATACACCTCAGCATCCGATAGTTGATTGAGAATCTCCGATTTGTAATCCGATTTATTAAGGACCACAATTGCCCCGCCTTTGTCCGCGGGGCGAATTACAATGGAGCTATCCTTTTGAAGATCAGATAATGCTCCAAGTTCTTCCTTGGTCATATTAGGTCGAATTCTGTAAGGAGTAGCAAGAAACCTGTCCACAGAGTTGTCCATTAGCCTTATAAAGGTTTTCAAAGAGCCATTTTGTGATGGTGGATCAAAGTTGGAATGTGAGGCTCTTGAGAGAAATGGGTCGAAAATCGAGTCAGTCACCATCGATGTTTTATCCTGGAAAAATTCTTTCCGGCGTAATTGCCTTGAAAATTTATGCAGTGATGCTTTCCAGTTGTATTCATTATGTGAATTTGTTGGAATGAAACTTAACCCTTGATTTAGGACCCGAGTCTCTGCTGGTGACAAAACTCTGTTTGATAAATTAAAAATCATATTTTCAGCTTCGTTGAGGCTACCACGGCTGCTTTGCGCACTTCTCTTACTCTGGCCCCCCCGACGGGTGGGAGCGAATCTGCGGGGGCCCCCCTGGCCCCTCTCCCTAAAGGGACCCTCCGAGTAATGGGGTTTTCATTCTCAGAGATCATGAAGTCACTGTCACTGCTTGACCTCTCTTGATCTGTTTTTGCACCCCTCTTTTGCCATGGCCTCCGCTTCCTGAAGCTTGACCGATCTGGGCGGGCTCTTTCTCCTCCAGACAACCATAAATACACTTTATGATCCTCATAATCGGTATCAACTGCCAGTTTCTTACTTTTTTTAAACTTAATCAGTTCTTTTTTATATTGGTCACACTGGACTTCCAATTTCTGCAGCCATCCCCCACTGCTCTCCTGGTCCAATAAATTTTTGTATTCAGTTTGCAATGCCGCAATCTTCTGTCTGGAGTTTGTCAGCTCTCTGTTCGCCTCCTCTACCACAAGGACCATAAGGTCAAACGCACATTTGTTTAAAATGGCTATCCACCTCCGTACAAATTCGGGGCTATTTCGGCCAATGGTGGGCACATTGCGGACCCTGAAGCCTCGTGGTATCTTCCTCTCTTTATAATAATTGGACAGAGAGACACTGTGTAAGAGGTAATCTGTCTCCCTGCGGCGTAACTTTAAGAGCTGATGATATATATCCTCCATATTCATTTCAGAATCTAATGATGTGTCGCATTCTTGTGAGATAATAGCTTCTATCTTATCCTGAGTGAAGCTGAACATTTCACCTGGTGGAACGGCTCCCGCCATGTTCATATCCCCACTCTGGGGGGTAGCACTCAAGTTGTCCATCATATCACAAACAGGAAAGCTCACTTGGATTGATGTTGTAACACCACATACACATAAAAGTCCAATACTTGATGCACTCTGATGGGCGCTAAGTAGGACGGCTGGGGACTCCACAAATAAAACACACTGGTGCCTTGCAACTAATGCCTGGCAGGCATTTCAACATATGCTTTCAATATGCCGGCACTCCATGAAGTAGGTTTCAGCAGAGTGGGTGCGCTTGTAACTTCCATACACTCAATCCAAAAGAAGGCACTCCACGCAGTATTTCATGCAAATAAAACGGCTGTATTCAATGCTCCATAATGCCAAGTACTTTCGGAGCCTTCCGCTCCTTCATCAGGGCTTGGGCAACAGCAGTAACAACACTTCACCAACAGCAATGTGTCCCCAACACCCCCCCACATAAAACAAACTTTTATACCTTACCAGCGTCTCCTCGCCCTGCCCGAAGACGCTGGTAAGGTATAAAAGTTTGTTTTATGTGGGGGGGTGTTGGGGACACATTGCTGTTGGTGAAGTGTTGTTACTGCTGTTGCCCAAGCCCTGATGAAGGAGCGGAAGGCTCCGAAAGTACTTGGCATTATGGAGCATTGAATACAGCCGTTTTATTTGCATGAAATACTGCGTGGAGTGCCTTCTTTTGGATTGAGTGTATGGAAGTTACAAGCGCACCCACTCTGCTGAAACCTACTTCATGGAGTGCCGGCATATTGAAAGCATATATATATATATATATATATATATATATATATATATATATATATATATATATGGTTCAGGTCTGTCTTCACAGCATCTGGGCAAAACAGTACACTAAGGGGATGATTCAGCTTGGCTCTGTAAGAAGCGTAAATTCACTGCTTACTGAACGGTTTAACACTGCACACCGGGCGTGCACCACCCCCCTTTACTGAGTGAGTGGCTGCATTTGCATGTGAATGGATGTGTTCGCTGACATGTGGCCGTATGGGCGAAAAATCCTTTGATGATTGCGTACCATCGAATACTTTTCCACTCACTTGCAGAAAAGTCCAAATGATCTGAAACTTATCTGGGCCAGAGATGGCCGAACCGGGAGCAGTCACTGATGTCATGTAACATCACCCATTCAGACCATACAGGCTTGGCCACGCCTGCATTCACATGAGGATGCCCAGCATTTTTCTGGGAGCACCCACCGTTTTTGTGCTGGGCGTTCTCATGTGCCAGCCCCTGTCTGGTGGATAGCTCCAGCCATTCCTCAATCGGCATCCTGGCAGTAATTCACTGGGGGAAGGCACCACAAGTGGTATGCAGCGCCGTACATATAGCACACATTAGAACAATACACGGTGCACAGAAATAAACATAACAGCAACAGAAGAACTATAACAGAGCAAAAGTAACAATTAGCAGCACATTTGTTTAGACACAATGCAGCTGAGATGTAGAGAAGCGAGTGAGAAGAGATGTACGTATAGATGGTAGGTGAGTAAGAGAACTGTAAATGAAATGCAAGAAGAGTGCTGTGAAGACAGGAGGGAAGAGGGCCCTGCTCCAAGAAGCTACAGTCTACAGATATGCCTATTCGTAGACATATGAGCCCATATACGGCCGTAAATTAATTTTTTGGGGGGAATTTACAATGGGCGATATATGGGCATTCGTATTCATGGCACATTCGTATTTCCAAATACAAATGCATTCGCCATCAAAAGAATACTAGTAGGAATCACCATTCAGTCAATTGGTGATTACTAATTTACTAACCACCCATATTTAATATATGGTTGGCAATTGCCGTAAAAATACACCAGTGTATTTGGCTTTAGCCTGCACAGATCAGTCAGATCTGTGCAGGCTTCCACGTAAAACAAATAGAATAATTTCATAATTTTAAAAACCGATGTGCACCCCCCCCCCCTTCCCCACGGCTGTAACCAGACCCGGGCTCAAAAAACTGGTCATGGTTTTGAAACTCCTTGGAACAAACGTATGTAGGGGTTCCCCGTAATTTTTTAAACCAGCACCAGGCTCAAGGGCTGGCCCTAGTTCCCAAAATATGGGAGAGAAAATGAATAGAGGTCCCCCCCCTGGAACAGTCCAACCCTGCTCAAAGGACCCTAGCTTATATGTTAAGATGGCCTTGCTGAGGTTGTTATGGTTCCATTGTTATTAATTAAATCTTTTTCATGGGTGTAAGAGATTGGTTATTTACATCCTATACAGTTATGTACACTCTTATGGTTTATTACCATTCTTCTCTCAATGCCAGAGATATCCAGGGCCACCGATAGGGGGGTGCTGTGGGTACAGCTGTCCTGGGCCCTGGCCTCTGGAAGGGCCCGGACAGCTAATTTTGCTCACTACAAACCCCCCCGGCTGCCTGCGATGCACTTTTCTGAGCGGCTGCCGGTACATGAGCTCTGATTGGCTCACCAGCCGGTGCTGCATTCTAATTGGCCGCCGGTGTCCTGCATTGAAGAAACCTGTGCTTCGGGCACTGATGCATTCAGCAGGAGGGGATGATAGACTCAGAGAAGGAGTCTGGCAGTAAGTGAAGGGGGGGGGGGGGAGATGAGGGGAGAGATTTGGGGGGGGGGGGGGGCAGACTGAAAATCAGTCCTGGGCCCCAAAATTCCTAGTTGCAGCTCTGGAGATATCTATTATTATTTTTGTTAAATCAGTACAATTTCATACATTGATCCTAAATCAGCATACATCCAAATTATTTTTGCATAATATTTTTTCTAAGGGGAATGCAGAACAAGTGGAGATGAGCAAAAACACTTAAATGTAACAGTATTGAAGCAAATGTTGGGTGTGCAATGCTAGATAACAAAGACTTTTCTCTGAGTTTTTGCTACAAAACTGCCTTTGTATTCCTTTGTCCATCAGCCAGCTGTATCAGCCGCTATACATTGTCTGGGCTTATCACATTCTTCTCTTGTTAGGCAGTCTGACTACATTTGATTACAGTGTTGTTTAACATAAGGTTTTTTTTTAAGATTAGTCACAAAATGATTAATTCAATTTATTGTTTATCTAGAAGGGAAATAATTAACAATACAGATAATATTGCTATGATGAATGTACAGAATATTGTATTGAGGAAATGTAATAGCCTGTGAGATGCCGGCACTGGCAAAATTCCACTGAGTCTGCTCAAACTAGCAGTCTTTTAGAAAGCAAAACTGACCTGGTGTTTTCCATTATTGAAATTTAAAACAAACAAACAGTCAGCCTAACTGGAATTCCAATAATACGTGCATGGTTCAAGCTATTACAATTCCCCTTCTGAATGAAGGAGTTCTGGCATTGCTAGATTAATGGGGAGGATACTGTACCCTTGGCCCCCCTTTTTCAGGGGGTTGGAGTGCAGTGACATCAGTAGCTGTCCCTCTTATGCAGCAGCAGAACCAGGCAGTCGGAATGGTAGAAGGACAGTATGCAGTACAGGCAGAGACTTTATCTACTCATGGAGCTACCTGATGAGGAGAAATTGGATGGTTTAGAGAGCTTTAAGTGACGAAGGCATCCCAGCTTTTCCTCCTTCCTACCTGGATGTCTGAGCATTACTAAACTATTAGTTTACATTTAATATACACCTTTAGTTTAAATTTAATATACACAATCCATACATACCAACATGACCCATTTCAAGAGTTACAAAAGGTTATATACCTAAATTTCCCTTTAAAGATGATATGATTGCATTGACCTGTGCTAAAACACCTTTCTCAACACAGGGGATGCCAATCCTATATTAATAAGAAAGTTCAGATTGAAATTATTTTTTCCCTTGTATTTTGTTGATATATGTATTATATAAGCACTAAGCAGATGGAGAGGACACACACCAGAGCCAGCATTGACACCACAAACACTTAATATCATCTTCTGGCCTAGTAAATTACTTAGGTTCATGGTCTAAACTGATGCATTCACTTATAGGACTAGAAGCAGCTCTTATCTAGGCGAACCAAATGGGAAAGTCTTAGCCTATTGTGCATGGAAAAGCTACTAAGGGAATTAGCCCATGCCACAGTAGAAAGAAACATCTGCCAGTAACCAGGATCCTGCTGTAACCACAATCCTTACAAAACAATTCCTTACAGGAATTGAATTGTTGGTGCTTGGCTTTTTAACGTTATTTGACAGTACAGCACAAAAGAGCAAACATAGCAATGCTAAGTGGCTGTACCACCAAGTGCAACCTACAAAGACAATGTAGACGAGAGTCAAAATCCTTTGAACTCTTTAGAAAAAATATTAATATTTATATTGGAATGACCACTTGTACTTTCAAGGAACCTGCCACACAGCATCATTCGGCTATGCGACTTGCAATTGAAGGCAAGGACTGTGAACAGCTGATTGCCTGCCATTTTGGGGAAGTGAAACATTCATAAGCCACCCACTAGTACAAGCCATTTGATCATGTACCCCTTTGAAAAGGGGATGTGACCATCATAAAAAGCTTCTACAACTCGAGTCCATATGGATACACTGACTTAATACGGTGGCTATATCTGACCTTAATCAGGGCCGTAACTAGGGTGGGGGCTGGGGGGTCACGCGCACCGGGCGCTGGAGGGGGCGCTGTCACGTCCGGGAACAGTGGCGTAACTATAATGAGCCAGAGCTGTCAGGGCGCTGTAAAAAAAAAGCAGCTGAAGGGACACCAGATGGAAGTGGCCGCATCCATGCCTCCTCCCCCTGCCATAGGTGTGCGCATTGGGATGCTGGTCATTAGGAGGTGCACCCCCGGCAGCACCTCCTTTTGACAGCAGCAGTAGCAGTGACGATGCGGCTTGGTCGGGCTGGCTGCTGACGTGTGCTTCTGCCACACGCTGCAGCCGCGTATTGTGTTCTTCACTGCAGCCCGCTCCTCGCTGCAGCCCGCCCACCAGCCTCCTTCTCCCGGCAGCTCCTAAAATGAAACCCATTTCCGCGGTTATCCATTTCCTGCGGTAGGAAGGGGGGTTCTTGAGAAATAGCCTGCATCAATCAGCACTAGCTGCCGCCCACCTACCTGGTCCCCCAAGCTCCTGTCCTTACTAGTACCAGCATGCCAGCGCTGCTGAGGAGTCTTCATATACAACAGGGAGCAGTCGCATTCTGATCCAGTGGCGGTGGTAGAAGCAGGGAGGAGCAGTGAACCCCCACGCCAATGGTAAGATGCTACTTGCAGTGGCTACCTGAGGATTGGGGAATATGTGTATATTTGTTTGACAAGGCTGTGCATATATATGTGTATATATATATATATATATATATATATATACTGTATACTGTATGTGTGTGAATGCTTATATGTATGGAGGCAGTGCATTGATGTGTATGTATGTATGTATGACAGAGGCTGTGCATGGCTACATATATATGTATATACTGTGTGTGTGTGTGTGTGTGTGTACTGTATGTATGTGTGTAGTGAGGGGATGGATGATAGAGGCAGTGTAAGTATGTGGCTGTATTATAAATCTAGTTTTAACATACTGTATGACAATGATTAAATCTGAAGTGCTGTGTGTTTCAGATGTAATTCAGTGGAAGTTTCCATAGAGCATTGTTGGTAGTGTGGGGGGGGGGGGGGGGGGTGTTCAGTTGGCAAGAACCATTGCACTAGCCCTGCGGAGATGACCATCAGGGAATCAGGGAGCCGGCGTGAAGCTGAGTACACTAGATGGTGGTGGGGCATATGTATAATGGGCATCATGTGTGTGGCATAAGTTTAATGGAGCATCACGATGTGTGTCATATGTATAATGGGCATCACAGTGTGCGTCATATGTATAATGGGCATCACGTTGTGGGGCATATGTATAATGGACATCATGTGTGTGGCATATGTATAATGAGCATCCAGGTGTGGGGCATATGTATAATGAAGCATCACGGTGCGGATCATATTTATAATGGGCATCACAGTATGCGGCATAGGTATAATGGGCATCATGGACTGCACTTTTGGGGTCATGTGTATCTGGCACTGCACTATCGGGGGCATATGTGTATCACACCTCCATTTTCCATGGCCTCACCCCATGTGGCTACAGCTCTTAGAGAGCTGACCATGCCCTCATAGCGGAAAAAATGGGGGATGAAGCCTTGCAGGAGTTCCACGGTAGTAGGTGAACCCTCTAATTTTGGGCGCGTGCCTTCGGCACGCGCAGATGTCTCCTCTCCTCTGCCTACAGTGTTGGGAGGTATGTTTGTGACATATTGGACATTGCAGTGTGTGGCATATTGTGTATCATTCAGGGACAGTGTTCTATCCAGTGGCAGCAGCAATTAACCATTGCTTATAATGTGTACTGGGGGGCATAACGGTGTGTGCTATAATGTGTACTGGGCACCGAGCCCGAAGCGTGGCGAGCGCACGCGGATACCTTCACAGGTAAACGCGTCCCTTCGCGGGCTTCACAGGTATCCGCGTCCCCTCGCCACGCTTCGGGCTCGGTGGCTCGCTGCGCTGCCATACTATTCTATTCTCAACTCCACGCCGACGTGGATAGTGGGGGTATGAAAAGGTCGTAGGACGCGTACCGCCGCCCCTCGTGGGCTCGCTGCGCTCGCCACACTTCGGGTTGACGTTGATCATGGGGTGGCGTTAACAATTGTGGGGGCCATTTCACACTTCAGGGTGCCTGTTTGGCCTCTGTGGGCCATTTAACATTGTTTCCTATGGAAAAATCGGGTCAATTGAGGCATTGAACAGGAAAATCGGGTCAATTGAGACATTTAACATTGTTCCCTATGGGAAATCGCGGGCATCGCGTCGCACCCGATTTTTTAGTGCATTCAATGCCCGCGATGGGCGCCGTGATAAGTAAAGAGTACCCAGCATTTGCCTGGGTCCTAACAAGGCCGCTGTGCTTGTCAGCGTGCTTCAATGTGTTTTGAATCCGTTCCAGACTCTTTATTTTTATTGTGCTGTTATTACTATACAGCAACTTTGTTCTCCCCGGTGCTATGGCACTCTAGTCAGTGATTATTACACTGTCCCCCCGGCACCGCTGCACTGTTGTTAACATTAACTATACTGAGGACAGCACACATTTTGTTGAAGTGGCAACCACGCTTGTGATACCAGTATGGCATGACAAGTGACGTCACACCCTGTACCCAGAAGCCAGGCAGGCTGACAGGCATAAATGTCTGTAAGTATGTTCATTCATTTGTATTCCTGATGAAAATTGCTTTATGTAATTGAAACATTGAAAACTTCTGCTTGACTCCAAGGGCCAAATGCAATAGGGTGAGAGTTTCAGAAAGTGAGAGATTTAGGGCTGTTTCACACAGTACGGTTCCTGCCGCACGGTGAAATCCCGTACGGCCAGGGAGCCGTGCCGCACTCAGCAGTTGTGAATGGACACTATTGTGTCCATTCACACGGGACGGCCACGGCCCGGCCGCACGGCTGCAGCCGGATCCCCCCACTGGAAGGGCTGTTTCACACAGTACGGTTCCTGCCGCACGGTTAAATCCCGTACGGCCAGGGAGCCGTGCCGCACTCAGCAGTTGTGAATGGACACTATTGTGTCCATTCACACGGGACGGCCACGGCCCGGCCGCACGGCTGCAGCCGGATCCCCCCACTGGAAGGGACGGCTGCCGGGCTGTGGCCATCCCTGCCATTATAAAATTCTGAGTGCGGCGCGGCTCCCTGACCGTACGGGATTTCACCGTGCGGCAGGAACCGTACTGTGTGAAACAGCCCGAAGGGACGGCTGCCGGGCTGTGGCCATCCCTGCCATTATAAAATTCTGAGTGCGGCGCGGCTCCCTGACCGTACGGGATTTCACCGTGCGGCAGGAACCGTACTGTGTGAAACAGCCCTTTGGGAGAGTTTTCCCATGTTTTTTAAAGCAGCAATCAACTACATGGCAAAATCCAATCAGTTACATGGCAAAATCAACCTGGTTTTGCAGTGTAATTGATTGCTGCTTTAAAAAACATGGGAAAACTCTCCCCAAATCTAACAATAATAAATGCAGGTCCTACTCTATAGCTCAAAATAATTAACATAAACATAGGTATCACATTATTGTTGGACATCAGGTATGCTATCTGGTCTAAAGCTCACGGGAACTTTGCTTTTTTTAAAGGTGAGGCAATTACCCCAAATCTAGGAATGGTGAGTTCCGATGATAAGTGCTTTTTGTTTATTGGATACATTTTTTATTGCTCTTTGTGGTAGCATTTTCTCATGCATCCTGTTTTAACTTATTTATCATAACCTGTGTAAACTATTTCCCTAGGTTCTTTGCAACAGGGGTGTCAATAAAAGTATATTTCTCACCCACTCTTCTTCACACCTTGGCCTTTATTCAGATCTGATCGCAGTAGCAAATTTGTTTGAAAAGTGGGCAAAACCATGTGCACTGCAGGTGAGGCAGATGTAACGTGCAGAGAGAGTTAGATTTGTGAGAGTTATTTTGTTTCTGTGCAGGGTAAATACTGGCTGCATTATTTTTACACTGCATGGGTTAGGTCAACAGGGTCATTAGGTCAACAGGGTCATTAGGTCGACATGGGTTAGGTCGACAGCCAAAAGGTTGACATGGAGTTTTTCACAGTTTTTTACTCGAATGTCAACACAATCGACATGGACACAGGTTAAAGTGCACCGCCTCCCCTCACATGGCTCGCTGCGCTAGTCATGCATTGGGCTCGGTGTCTTGCTATGCTCAGCACACTATTTTATTCTCCCACTACATCCTAGTGGATGGTAGGGCTTTAAATACCACCTGTCGGCACATGTCGGCTCAAAAAAACAGTGAAAAACCCCATGTCCACCTTTTGATTGTCGACCTAACCCATGTCGACCTAATGACCCTGTCGACCTAATGACCCTGTCAACCTAGACTCATGTAGACCTAAATGCATGTCAACTTAGACACATGTCGACCTAAATGCATGTGGACCTAATGGTGTCGACCTAATGACTGTCTAACAACTTGCTGGTGACCGTATCCCGTTTTTCTCCACTACTTTTTAGCATTCTGTTATATATCTAAAAAGCTCTGTCTCAGTTGATTAACTGGTGAATCGAAATAACTTATTTATTTATTTAAGTTCCTGTTTACTGTACTTGACCTTTTTCATATGGGATTACTGTAACATGCAGGCCTGTGGATCATTGTAGATAATGAAAGCAATACTGCATATTAAAAATAATAATAATATGAGGGGAGGTGGTGGGTGTTTAGTTAGATTATTATGGCTTTATTCTCTGTTATTGCTATGTGTGGTTGTCACGTTACATGTGCATGCTCTATAAATAATTTCTTTACAAGAATAGGAAGATAAGATTGTACAGACACATTTAACCCCTTCCCGACATTTGACGTACATTTACGTCATGGTCGGGAAGTACTTCCCGACACATGGCGTAAATGTACGTCATGGCTTGTAACTGTCACCGCGTCTATAGACGCGGTGACAGTTTCAACATGTCTGCTGTCCCTGACAGCAGACATGTCCCTGCATGCCCAGGGGGGGCTGCGATGCCGCCCCCCCGTCGGCGATCGCTGTGATTGGCTGTTCAGTGTGAACAGCCATTCACAGCGTTTTCTGTGTCACCGGCGAATAACGTTCGCCGGTGACACGCGATCGGAGGTGATTGGTGCTGTAAAGTACAGCACCAATCACCGCGGGGTGTAAGGGTGACACTGGTGTCACCCCACCTCACCCCGCCCGCCCCCAAAGGCCGTGATTGGTTCGTCGGACCGACGGACCAATCACAGCCAAGGAGGGGGATTTAAACTAACGGTGACTGCACTGCAGACGCCATTCCGGTCTGGAATTGCGTGCAGTGCGGTCACCGTGCCTAGCTGCCGCAGTATACTGACCTGAACCGAGCAAAATACTTACCTGATCACTGCTTCATCACTGCTTGTAGTGTGCTGGATGCTTCCTGGATCCTGTTACTACTTGTGACTTCCTGTGTTGTGAACTTGTGCTGCTGCAGTGTAATAGCGTTAGATAGAGAGAGATAGATAGAGAGAGATAGAGAGAGATAGTGTCAGAGAGTGCTATATTTTGTGCTGCTGCAGTGTGATATAGTTATAGATAGAGAGATAGAGAGAGAGAGATAGAGAGAGATAGAGAGATAGTGACAGATTGTGCTATATATTTTTTATATAACTGACTGCTGCCCCCCCTTTTGTGCTGATCAGTATAAATTAACTGATCAGCAACTTTTTGGGGGCGCAGGTTTTTTTTTATATATATATATACCTGTCAGTGCTGCTGCTGCAGTGTTATAGAGTGATAGATAGTGAGAGATAGAGAGATAGAGAGAGATAGTGACAGAGTGATAGAGACTGCTATATTTTGTGTCTGCTGCCCCCATTTTGTGCACCCCCAGCAACTTTTTGGGGGTGCAGGGGTTATTTTTCATATATATAACTGTCAGTGCTGCTGCTGCAGTGTCATAGAGTGATAGATAGTGAGAGATAGAGAGATAGAGAGAGAAATAGTGACAGAGAGTGATAGAGAGTGCTAAATTTTGTGTCTGCTGCCCCCGCCTTTTGTGCTGATCACTATATTTGAGGTGATCAGCAACTTTTTGGGGGTGCAGAGGTTTTTTTTTTTTATATATACCTGCCAGTTGCTGCCAGTTGCACTGTCAGTTGCACCAAAGGTTGTGCACCTGCTGCCCCTCACTGGTAATCAGTGTCGCATCACTGATCACCTTTTTTTTTTTTTTGAGGCTGCTGTGGGGTTTTTTCTTAATTTTTTTTTTACACACACTGTGATTTTGTGGGTGTCCTGTGGCCACTGTGCGCTGTTCAGTGACGTACATCACTGATCAGCTTTTTCGGCACAGGGTTGATCTTTTTTTTTTTTTTTTGATCAAATTCCTGTTGCCTTTGAGCGCTGTTCAGTGACGGACGTTACTGACCAACATCTGTGCTCAATTTTTGGCGCAGGACCTTTTTTTTTTTTTTTAACCCCTTCAATTTTTTTTTTTAACCCCTTCAATTTTTTTTTTTTTAACCCCTTCAATTTTTTTTTTTGTATAAAGTATTTTTTTTTTTCTGCACTACATACACACTACACACTACATACCCCCCGGGTTGAAATAAAGTTTGTACCCCCCCCTACACTATACACGTGTTGAAACATTTCACTACCAGTAACACAAAAATAAAAATGGCATCCCAAATGTCATCCCAAATGTCATCCCAGTCATCCAGAAGAATGTATTCAGCGGAGGAGGCATATGCCATGCTTGCCTCTGACTCTGACACAGCCAGTGATGCAAGCGGGGAATTTGAAGGCTTCGTCTTAAGCTCCTCTTCCTCCTCTAGTGATGAGGGACCCCCTCAAAGACGCCCCTCGTAGAGCAGCTGAGACCCCCCCCCCCCCCCAATAATTGATCTCGTATGGACCCCACCACCAGACAATTTTGAGCCCCAGGTTCCTGAGTTTTTGGCCATGCCAGGAATCCAATTTGATTCCACAGGTCTCAGAGAAATTGACTTTTTCAAATTATTTTTCTCTGATGATTTTATAAATTTAATGGTGGACCAAACTAATTTATATGCCCAGCAGTTTATTGCTCAAAACCCCACGTCATCATTTGCTAGGTGGACCCCTGTAGATGCAGTAGAGATGATGACGTTTTGGGGTCTGGTGTTTCATATGGGCATAGTAAAAAAGCCAGAAATTAGGCAATATTGGAGTACAGATGTTCTGTACAGCACCCCATTTTACCGTATGGCCATGCCCCGGGCTCGATTTGAGACGATCCTTAAATTTTTGCATTACAACGATAATGCACAGTGCCCACCCAGAGATGATCCCACCTTTGACCGGCTATTCAAAGTCAGGCCGGTCATTGATCATTTCAGTGCCAAATTTGAAGAGATGTACATCCCAGATAAATTCATTTGCATAGACGAGTCCCTTATACATTTTAAAGGAAGGGTTAAATTCCGCAGTACCTTCCCAGTAAGAGGGCAAGGTATGGCATAAAAATGTATAAGCTGTGTGAAAGCACCTCAGGGTACACCACAGGTTTAGGGTATATGAAGGGAAGGATTCAAGAATTGAACCACCAGAATGCCCCCCCTCCCTCGTAGGTGTTAGTGGAAAAATTGTCTGGGATTTAGTGCACCCCTTCCTGGATAAAGGTTATCACCTCTATGTGGATAACTTTTACACCAGCATCCCCCTGTTTAAGGCCCTTGGTTCAAGAGGTACAGCAGCTTGCGGTACTGTGCGCAAGAACCAAAGAGGCCTCCCAAAAACGCACATTGCCCAAGTAATGAGAAGGGGTGAAAGCAGGGGAATATGCACCGAAAATATGTTGTTGGTCAAATATAAGGACAAGAGGGATGTCCTTATACTGACAACAATTCACGGAGACAGTACCATCTCCGTCCCTGTACGAGGTACCAGTACCCACACCTCAAAACCTAATTGTATCCTGGATTACAATAGGTACATGGGCGGAGTGGATCTTTCAGATCAGGTACTGAAGCCGTACAGTCCCCTGCGGAAAACAAAAATCTGGTACAAGAAGCTGGCCGTGTATATCATCCAGATGGCACTGTATAACGCTTACGTGCTATTCCGTTCTACCGGCCAGAGGGGGACATTTATGCACTTTCAAGAGGAAGTCATAAAGGGCCTAGTATTTGGGAACCAGCAGGCAGAGGGCCCCAGTACTTCTAGTACTGGCCCCCGTATTGTACCAGGGCAGCATTTTCCTGATGAAATCCCCTCCACTGGAAAAAAGGGCAGGACACAAAAAAGGTGCAAAGTTTGCTATAAAAAGGGAATAAGAAAGCAAACTATTTTCCAGTGTGACACTTGCCCCGACAAACCCGGCCTATGTATAAAGGAGTGTTTTAAAATATACCACACATCTATGGATTATTAGGTTCATCATTTCACCGTGCTTCGGGGGTCTTGCTAATGCCACATAGCACCCACCATTCATTCCACCAGAATCTGAGCCGCAAAATCCAAAAATCACTCCTTCCCTTCTGAGTCCTGCCATGCACCCAACTGGTATTTTTTGGTCACATGTGAGGCATTGCCGTACTCGGGAGAAATTGGGGCACAGATTTTGGGGTGCTTTTTCTCCTTCATACCTTCTGAAAATGAAAACTTTTGAGCCAGAACTGCATTTTTGTGTAAAAAAATTTAATTTTTCATTTTCACTGCCCAGTTGTATAAAAATTGGTGAAACCCCTGGGGGTTTGAAATGTACACTATACCCCTAGATGAATTCCCTGAGGGGTGTAGTTTGCAAAATGGGGTCACTTGTGGGGGGGTTCTACTGTATTGGTGCTTGGGGGGTCTTGCTAATGCGACATAGCACCCACCAACATTCCACCAGAATTTGTGCTGCAAAATCCAAATATCACTCCTTCCCTTCTGAGTCCTGACACTTTTTGGTCACACATGAGGCATTGCCGTACTCGGGAGAAATTGGGGCACAGATTTTGGGGTGCTTTTTCTCCTTCATACCTTCTGAAAATGAAAAATTTTGAGCCAGAACTGCATTTTTGTGTAAAAAAATGTAATTTTTCATTTTCACTGCCCAGTTGTATCAAAATTGGTGAAACCCCTGGGGGTTTGAAATGTACACTATACCCCTAGATGAATTCCCTGAGGGGTGTAGTTTGCAAATTGGGGTCACTTGTGGGGGGGGTTCCACTGTATTGGTGCTTTGGGGGTCTTGCTAATGCGACATAGCACCCACCAACATTCCACCACCAAAAATCACTCCTTCCCTTCTGATTCCTGCCATGCACCCAACTGGTATTTTTTGGTCACATATGAGGCATTGCCGTACTCGGGAGAAATTGGGACACAGATTTTGGGGTGCTTTGTCTCCTTCATTCCTTGTGAAAATGAAAAATTTTGAGCCAGAACTGCATTTTTGTGTAAAAAATGTAATTTTGCATTTGCACAGCCCAGTTGTATCAAAATTGGTGAAACCCCTGGGGGTTTGAAATGTACACTATACCCCTAGATGAATTCCCTGAGGGGTGTAGTTTGCAAAATGGGGTCACTTGTGGGGGGGTTCCTAAATTTTAGCATCTTATGGTGCCTAGAAACCTACATGGTGCCTAAAAAATAATCTCATAAAAAGGAGGCTCCAAAATCAAGTAGGTGCTCCTTCTATTATGAAGCCTGTGGTTTGGTCAACGTGCACACTAGGGCCACATATAGGATATTTATGAAAACAAAAGAATTGGGGGAATCAATTTTTAGTCACATTTCTCTAGTAAAATGTACTGTGTTCCTTAGAAAAATGTATTAAAATTGCAAATCTGCAAAAAAAATGAAATTTTGAAATTTCACCTACACTTTGTTTTAATTCCTGTGAAACACCTAAAGGGTTAACAAACTTCCAAAATGCTGTTTTGAATACTGTGAGGGGTGCAGTATTTGAAATGGTATCATTTATGGGGGTGTCTCACATACAAGTCCCTCAAAGTCACATCAGAACTGAACTGGTCCCTAAAAAAATCAGTGTTTGAAATTTTCTTGAAAATTTGAGAATTTGCTATTCATATTGTAAGCCTCCTAGTGTCCAAAAAAATTAAAAGGAAGTTGAAATAATGATGGAAACATAAAGTAGACATATGGTCTATGTTAGTTATTAACTATTTTGAGTGGTATGATTATTTGTCTCACAAGCAGAAAATTTAACATTTTGCAAATTGCTAAATTTTCCATTTTTTTACGACATTTTGGTATTTTTCACAAAAAAACACAGACTGTATTGACCCAAATTTACCACTATTTTGAAGTACAATGTGTCACGAAAAAACAATCTCAAAATCACTGGGATAAGTAAAAGCAAAAAAAAGTTATCCCCACTTAAGTGATACATTTTAGATTTGAAAAAAGGGCTCTGTCAGGAACGCAAAAACTGGCTCTGTCAGGAAGGGGTTAAAAGGTACATCTACTACAATGTGCTGTGTAAGATAGAGGGGGAAGAGAATCTGCTGTATATTTCTGTACATTCAATTTAAATGACTCTGTGAGCTGAGAGTCGGGTCGACAATACAATCCACACCCAAGTTTTATATACATGTGTTTTCCACAGGATACATTTATATTTCTTAAAAATAAAATAATTATCAAGTGTAACATCATTGTACAAAAGCAAGATCGGTACTTGTTTCCTAGCACGGCGCCCACTACGTTAATTGCGTAGAGGGCTATTAGTCGCATGCGATGCAATGCAATTTTTAAGTTAATTTATTCACTGCTGTTATGTCCCCAGGGCCACTTCATCGCATGGCATCTCACCTCACACAAAATCGCACACCACCCCAAAGCGTGGCGACTGCAGTGTCCCCCGGAACGCGTCCTCCGACTTTTTCTTTACCCCACTATCCACGTCGGCGTGGAGTTGATTTTACAAAGTGTGGTGAGCATAGCAAGCCACGAGCCCGAAGAGTGGTGAGTGCAGCAGGCCCCGCGAGGGGACGTGGAATACATGTAAAGTAATACCACGCTTCAGGCTCGGTGGCTCGCTGCGCTCGCCACACTATATATAATCAACTCCACGCCGACGTGGATAGCGGGGTAATGAAAAAGTCGGAGGACGCGTTCCGCTGCGCTCGCCACGCTTCGGGGTGGCGTGGATAGTGGGGGGGTGCATTAAACCTATTTTTGGAACATACAATCATATTATTGTATACCTAATGTCATGGCATCGCACACCCTATAAAATCGAATGCGATTTTGCGGGACATGCGATGCCATGCCATGCGATATAGTGGGGTACAATGCCCATAGAAAAAAAGACATTTAAAAAAAAACGCATCGCATCGCATGTCGCTGTAACGGACCATGCGATGCGATGCGATTTCCCTACAGTGCCGTACGTAGGAAATCTGGGCGCCATGCTAGGAAACAAGTACCAACAGATCATACTCTTTATATATTATTATTTTAAATTATAGTTATGAATGAAATCACAAACTATTATTTAATCCAATAAAAGTACATTTTATTATGTTCTGGTAGCTATGATATGCATCCTATTCATATGAAGGGGGGGGGGGGGGGGGTTAGATAAGAATTAAAGATGTTGCCTTAACTGTGGGATGTAAGAATCGTAGACCATTTGTCCCTTTAAATAGAATGGGATTAGGTTTCAGAGTATCTGGTAAATAACACTGTTGTCTACATCTTGGTAGGTCATGAGTTTTGTACTAATATGCCTGAAAAGTGAAAAAAAATAAGCAAAATCATTATTAAAAATGAAACAATTATGTGTATAGATTTTGACAATTGAGGTTCACTTTCCATGTTTTGAGACTTGTACACCTTAACTCCATATTGTCTTTTTACTTATATGACAACATGCATTTGTATGTCATAATATTCACAAAGTTTCAAAATGTTGCATTCTTGCAATAGGGGAGATTACATTACTATAATGTGCCGCTCTGATGTGAATCACTATACTGTATATTATGGTAGCCAGACCTTGCTTAATTCCCTGTGCATCTCCATGGGTGCAAAGGAATGTGTACAATTCCAGAAAGTACTTTGCAGCATCACTGAGGCTTTAATCTACCCCTAATATTGAATTCATTTTTATTTTATTTACATAATTATATCACATAGCCTCTAGTATTATTGGGTTGTATTCAGTTGTCATTTTCACAGGGTCATGTTTAGCTGACAACCAAGAATAAGTGCACAAATAAAATAAAAATCGGTACTTATGTATTATCTGGGCGTCCGATTATTGCATTGCATGCAATATAGTGGCATACAATGCAATGTGATATTTCATTGTAAAGACCCAATTTTTAATTGTATAATCAACCATGGGTGATTTCTTACCCCCACTATCCAACTACGCATGGAGTTGATTTTATATATATATTATAGTGTGGCGAGCGCAGAGAGCCACCGAGCCCGAAGCGTGGCGAGCGCAGCGAGCCCCGCGAGGGGACACAGAATACATGTAAAGTTATCCACGTCTGCTCGCCACACTTCGGGTGCGGTGGCTTGCTACGCTCGCCACACTATATAAAATCAACTCCATGTGTAGTTGGATAGTGGGGGTATGAAATCACCCATGGTTGACTATACAATTAAAAATCAGGTCTTTACAATGAAAAATCGCATTGGATTGCATTGCATTGCATGCCTTAAGTAGTGGCATGCAATGAAAAAATCAGGAGCCCAGATAATACATAGGTACCTAAAAATCAATAAACAGGTATTATAGGTTATTGCTTATTTAGCGATACAGTTCAAATCAGAAATTCAGCATTTAACATACTGTAGAAGTAAGTGCTGTTGTCTGCATATTTGTTTGATAATTAATGAATACAACAATCTAAATTAGAAATTGATTCAGTTTAAACAAGTTACCCCAGTGGGCTTCAGTGGGTAAGAACAGGCTTCTAGCTAAAATCTGTTTCAACGCACCAGTTGTAATTTTGTAAGGCATGTCAATGGGCAGTATTTAATGCTAAATTACGCTATGTGCAGCGAATCCTGTTTAGGATTCGCTGCACATTCGCAAGGTTCCGGAGGGCTAAAACATGCACTGCCAGCCCTCCCTCTCACCCTATTCAACACCGCAGGGGCTCATTGCCCCTGACGGCAAATTTTAACATGCCGCAGGGAGCCGGGGATGGCAGCAGGCAGGGAGATGGAAGTCTCCCTGCCTCCCCCAGAATGTATGTGGGGGGAGGAGGGCTCCCGGGACACAGGCAGCACAAGCTGCCCCACCCCCAGAGAGCTGGCAGGGGTGCTGTGGAGGGAGCGCTGCGCTCGTCCCGCTTGTGCATATGTAATGAGCGGGACCAGTGGGAAGTGAATATTTAATGAGCGGCTCCCGACCCCCTGCTAGCGAATGTGTTAAAAAAATAAATAAAATGAAATATATATTCATGTGCTTTCGGCGAACAGTGAACATTGAATAGGGTGAATCAGATTTTCAGTGAAAAAGACTGACCGCAAAGAGTGAAAACAGCCCGATTTGCCGTAAAAAAACGGTGAATCGGGAGCATTGAATACTGCCCAATGAGTAAGCATGTTTTTAAATTTGTATTTCTAAGGAATAATATTTTAGAAATCCCAACACATAGAGATTTTGGGGGAAATTTATTAAAGGAAATTTGTAAAAAATAGGTGTAAAAATAGGTGGGTACTTGTTTCCTATCTGGGCGCCCAGGTTTTCTACGTACGGCACCGTAGAGAAATCTGATCGCATCGCATCGTACACATACACGATATTGAACAATGCGATGCGATGCGATCCGATTCGATTTCCCATAGGAAACAATGTTAAATGGCTCAATTTAGCCAAATTATCATAGGAACAATAGTAAATGGGCCAAAAACACCCCTGAACATTGAAATGTCCCCCCAAAAGTAGTTGACGCCACCCCGCCATCAACGTGAACCCGAAGCGTGGCGAGCGCAGCGAGCCCGCGAGGGGCGGCGGTACGCGTCCTCCGATTTTTTCATGCCCTACTATCCACTAGGGCGTGGAGTGAGAATAGAATAGTGTGGCGAGCGCAGCGAGGCGAGCGCAGCGAGCCCCGCGAGGGGACACGGATACCTTCACAGTTATACGCGTCCCCTCGCGGGCTTCCCAGGTGTCCATGGCGACGCGGACACCTGGGAAGCCCGCAAAGGGACGCGTTTACCTGTGAAGGTATCCGCGTCCCCTCGCGGGGCTCGCTGCGCTCGCCACGCTTCGGGCTCGGTGGCTCGCTGCGCTCGCCACACTATTCTATTCTCACTCCACGCCCTAGTGGATAGTAGGGCATGAAAAGGTCGGAGGACGCGTACCGCCGCCCCTCGCGGGCTCGCTGCGCTCGCCACGCTTCGGGTTCACGTTGATGGCGGGGTGGCGTCAACTACTTTTGGGGGGACATTTCAATGTTCAGGGGTGTTTTTGGCCCATTTACTATTGTTCCTATGATAATTTGGCTAAATTGAGCCATTTAACATTGTTTCCTATGGGAAATCGAATCGGATCGCATTGCATCGCATCGCATCGTTCAATATCGTGTATGTGTACGATGCGATGCGATCAGATTTCTCTACGGAGAATAGCATGGTGCGCAATTAACTTAGCGGGCGCCCAGATAGGAAACAAGTACCAATAGGTGTATTTGTATCCAGAAATACACTTATTTTTGACATTTACTATCCCAAAAATACGGCAATTCGTAGTGGTATTGATGTGCTATCAATACGAATATGAATTGCCGTATTTTCGGGATAGTAAATGTCAAAAATAAGTGTATTTGTTTACTTTTTTCACTCTAGTTTGTATATTTCGTGAACTGACTAGAAATAAGCACTCTTTTTTGTGTTGTTAAGGTGTGCGCACACTAGGAGATTCACTGCACTGCCCATATTGACAATACTGTATGTCAAACTGAGAGATACATGCACAGGCAATGGGGGGAGGGGGTGTTATTAATGACTAACAGGAGCACGCATCATTTTTCGTTCATACCATACACACTGGGCGATATTTTAAACAATAAGCAGAGCTTAAATGAGCAATATAATTAAAAAATTGCACACTCTGTGCCATTTTGCAGCAAACTTTAAAATGTCTATATTGGTAAGTAGGTAGTTTAGTTATTTAATACAGCTTAGTGATACCGATCTCAAGAACTTCAGTGACACCAAATGTAATACCTCAGATAGTCGAGAATGTGAATATGCTTGAGTCAGGGGGCGTTTTAATAGAGTGCAGTGGGCCTCTTCTCTCCACTGTTAAGTAGATTCTGGCATTGTGCCAGAGTCTATTGCACAAGTGCAGGTCTCCAGAAACATGGTGTCTGCTATGTTCCAGATACAAATGTTACTATTATTTATGCACGGCAGCCATTTTGGCTACAAATTTTGCTGCAGATGTAGTGCTCAATGCGGGTCTCCAGAAAGGCAAGTGTTAAAACATGGGTGCAGTGTGTGTGTTGTGCACCCCAGACCATTGCACCTATTATAGAAACATATATGGATGGAGTTAAAGTTGAGAAAGTCTTATCAAGGGATTTATGTAAGTGCTGCTATTAGACATATGCGGTTCAGTTTGAAATCAAAACGAGATTGAATCAAAACGAGACAAAAAATGAATCCAAACCAAAACACTTGAGGATGATTTTGCCAGAACCAAAACACAATAAAAAAAATTAAAGCCAAAACTAAACCATGGGGGTCTGTACACATTTATAGTTATTACTAATATAAATGGCTGCTCTGAGGAGCTAAACTGATTGCATTGATACACAGAATTATAATATATTGTCGCATAGGTGTTACAATCATTGAGTTGCACATTACTATTCATGCTGTTTAGAATTAGGAGTGTGGAATTCCAAAGCAAAAATGGAACTGTATGATTTTATTATATTAGGAGATGGCCACAAGGTTTGATTTGTTGAAAATGTTACTGCAGCTCCTATCTATCCACAAATTATACTACTGGAGGCTGGCCACCTACCTGTGGCCAATCTTTGCATTATTTCTCCAAATAACTTGCACAACAAGACAGTTTGAAAAGAGCGACATGCCAAAAAATGATGAATTACAGCAAAAAATATAGAAATAGCAGGTGAGAGCTGGTCGGGTTGCTGATTGCTATAATATGATGGATGAATGATGACATAGAATAACATTGATGTAATTGTATTGGTTTTTCAAACTACGTTGCCACCACGGAGCAGCATGAAAGTGATGATTTGATAAATGTAGCACATGCAGAGTAATATCTACTGAAAAATGGAAACAAAACTACATGTAGATGGGAGCCAACACTTTTTAATTATGTCTAAATTCACCGAAGAGATAATTTAGACTCTCTTGGCCTTATCTGGTTTCATTGGTAATGTAATGTATTGGCTGTTGGAGTTGGAAACAAATATAGTACGTTTCATTTTTTTTTTTTTTGGGGGGGGTTGTATCTCAGAAATGTTCAGTAACAATAACTCTGTCCAGCATGAGGCACACATAATTCTACAGTATATAGCTGGGTGATACAAAAGAGGTGAATATATTTAATTAATCAAGTTATAGTAAGGTAGGTATCAGAAGTTACAATATATATTGCATTCATACACCTGGGAATAAGGCCAGCTATAAACAAAGCAATGACATTTCAAGCCAATCAGAAAAAAACATTGTGATGACCTGAAATGTTCAGTAACAATAACTCTGTCCAGCATGAGGCACACATAATTCTACAGTATATAGCTGGGTGATACAAAAGAGGTGAATATATTTAATTAATCAAGTTATAGTAAGGTAGGTATCAGAAGTTACAATATATATTGCATTCATACACCTGGGAATAAGGCCAGCTATAAACAAAGCAATGACATTTCAAGCCAATCAGAAAAAAACATTGTGATGACCTGAAGAACAATGTCAACGAGAAGTGATGATTAAAATGATTGCAAACAAATGTAAATGTTAATGTATTACTGGAGAACTCAGGGACAATAAATGTGTAGGAGGCTGTGTGATCATAAAATAAATTAATTGACTAGAAAAACATAATAAAACCTAAAATGCAAAAATGACAATAAAATCAATAAATAGTAAAAAAAATTATAAATGTAAACCACTATAACAGTATTTATACATAAATAAACATTCTGCCTTATATAGTGGACTGTATTGGATGTTAAGGTCCTCTCGTTATTATACAGATGGAGCCGGCGTTGTCTTTGCAGGGGATGGCGGCAGAATCGCCAGCCGCCATCCCCCACCAGCCACCATCTGTATCTGCGAAAGGGGACGCGCGTTCACAAGATGCGCACGCGTCCCCTTCCGATGGCGCTTCCCCCGGGTCCCCGCCGGCTTGTCGGCGGTTACCCGGGGTCCCCACCGCCTCCACGCACCCCCCCCCTAACCCTGTCCATCTCCCTGAAGCGGAGACGGACAGGTTCCCGTCACCCCGCCGCCCAGAAACTGAGACGCGCGTGCGTGTGAGACGCACGCACGTCTCAGTCAGATGGAGCGCCAGTGGAGACAGTCTGGCGATTCGCCAGCAAGAGGGAGCCCGGCTCCATCTGTAACTAATCTTAGTAACCATAATGGGACTAAAGGTGCCCATACATGGTACAATGGTGCTGTGCGATGCGATGGGTGCTCCCGCGCCATCACTGGTGTATGGGCACCTTTAAGGCCCCCATACACTATGCGATTTGGGCACGATTTCACCCGATTCGGATGAATCGGGCTGTGAAATCGCATCAGTCCCGTGCGCATCGGATCGGGGTCGGGAGGTCGGACGGGCTGCACATAAGATTTGCTAAATCTTATGTGCAGCCCAGCCCCGGAGCCGTGCGGGGGATGACAGCGGGCGGGGGATGGCGGCTATAGAGAGCCGAGCCGGGCAGGAGGCACTTGAAGTTGTTGTGGTGGGGTGACAGCGGGAGCAGGGTGCCGGGCAGGGAGAACATGATGACACTGGCTGCCGGGCACTGCAGCGGCGGGAGCCGGGAGGAACAGATAACTTGAGAAAAAAAAAAAAGCCCATACAGATGACTAGCAAGCCATTGATTGGCTGAGACCTCTCTCAGCCAATCAGCGATTGGCTGAGACTTCTCTCAGCTAATCAGCGATTGGCTGAGAGAGGTCTCAGCCAATCAATGGCTTGCTAGTCATCTGTATGGGCTTTTTTTTTTCAAGTTATCCCTGCTCCCGCTGTCACCCCACCACAACAGCCTCCTCCTGCCCGGCTCCCTATGCAGCCTCCCCCTGCTTGGCTCTCTATTAGCCGGCATCCCCCGCCCGCTGATGTCCCCCGCATGGCTCCCTCCTCCTGCAGCTCCCCGGGGACTGCATATGATAAATCCATGCGATTTATCATATGCAAACCTTGGCACATCAAGTGCCTAATCGTGTGTCCCCCTCCCGGGTAGCTGCAGGGTGAAATCAGGTCCAACTTGTCCCTAGGACAAGTCGGACTAATGTATTGGGGCCTTTAATCTATTGAGTCTTTGTGCAAAAAAGCTTTTATCATAGTTCTGCTCAATCTCCACTGCTACTAGGAGGGTATCTAGATCATTAGAGTTGTATCACATGCTTAAGATATAACACCTTGTATTTAGCAGTATTAAGTTGTTTTCCATACCTGGTCAGATTAAGGGCCACATGGGCCTGGGGCTGAATAGCAGGGGAGGTGTGATCAGTGCTGTGCGTGTATAGCCAGTGCCACACCTACACATCCTCTACACTATCTGCCCAATGTCTCCCTAAACATGTAACATTTTATGACGGAAATGGAAATACAATTTTAATACTATGATTTATAGTATGGGCCACTGGTCAGGCCTAGAGCTGTAGTCCCATCTGAACCATCTGCACCATTGTTAATCTAGCCCTAATTTAATAAGTGGTATTTGAATAATGTCAAGAGATAATCCTTTTATGTGATTAAATAACATTTGAGAAGGTGGGGAAATGTGTATTTTTTTTGCAATAAAGTAATAATTCATCATACTGTGGGCCTGATTCTGGTTCACTTGCAAAAGCAAATTCTCAAAATGGATTAAATCATGTGCACTGCAGGTGGGGCTGATGTAACATTTGCCGAGAGAATTAGATTTGGGTGGGGTTTGTACTTCAAACCGATACCTATATTGCAGTGTAAAAATAAAGCAGACAGTATTTACATGGTTTTGTCCATTAGGGAGAGAATTTGCTTTTTGCGAGTGAACCAGAATTAGGCCCTGTATCTCAGCCTAGAAATCTGTGTCTTTATGTGGATACTTAAGAGAGCAGCTTAGGGTATTTTCACTGCTCCGGAAAATATTTTCTTCATATATTTATTTGTTCTCAGTTTCATATATTTTTTTTTTGCAATGATAACTCAGTATCCTATTTATGGCTTCATATGTGGGGAGAGAGAGAGAGAGTGCTGCAAGTGAGAAATATCCAGGTACTACGACAGAGGTGGTCAATTTAACTGCCCCCAGGCCATGAGGAAGTGTCCCGGAAGTGTACAGCAGTAAAGTGATGTCTATTAGATAATGTCTGAGTGCAAGTGACAATGAGGTACAGGAATAACCAGCAGGAGGGGACATAAGCCACGGTGGCTACCTGATGGTATGTCAGTAATTACAGCAGTGGTACTGTCAGAGTAGGAAAATAGGGGGAAGCAGGATTTCTTCCGCTTATGCGGACATTGCGCTGGACATTCCTCCCTACAGAGTAGGCAGTTCATGGCCATACTTTCTAGAGCAGCCTTAGTGCAGGTGCTGTCCTTGTGGTCATTATTAAGTAAGTTGGTGGCACTGATGGTGGTCCTTAGTCTTAAAACTAGACTTTAAGGTAATATCTGAAAATATGAATAATACAACTTTTTTATATTATTTGCTAACACAATTAACTTTACTGTTGTGAATTTTAATTTCACCATATTATGGATAGATAATTATTTATTGCTGTGTACAGTAATTGCTTTATTTCTATTACATTAACCCTAATATTGAAAGAATTATGTGAAAATATATTCAAACACATATTTTATTTATTTTGATGCAAATGAATGAAAACCTTAATTTTGTTTCCTCTTTTACCAAAATAGAGCAGTTCAAGTCAATAATAATGCCAACATAATGGGGGAAATTGAATAGGATGAGAAGTTCAGAAAGTGAGAGATTTGGTAAGAAATCTCCAGTTTTTTTAAAGCGTCAATCATTTACACTTCAAAATCAAACTGGGTTTGTAGTGTAAATGATTGCTGCTTTAAAAAATATGGAGATTTCTACACAAATCTCTCACTTTCTAAATCTCTCATCCTATTAAATTTCACCCCTTGTCCCTGTGTTTTTTTGGGGGGCTTTATGGGGTATATTTACAGGTACTAAACCTTTGAAGATAAAGGGCCTTATTCTAGTTCCCTCTTAGAGCCAAATTCCTTCTCAGAGGGACAAAACCATGTGCACTGCAGGGGGGGGGGGGGGGGCAGATGTAACAGGTGCAGATAGAATTAGATTTGGGTGAGTTATTTTGTTTCTGTACAGGGAAAATAACGGCTGCTTTATTTTTACACTGCAATTTACTGTAGATCTCACTTTGAAGAAAAACCCCACCCAAATCTAACTCTCTCTGCACATGTTATATCTGCCCCACCTTGAGTGCACATGGTTTTGTCCATGTAAGTCCTCTAAGAGTGAACTAGAATAAGGCCCAAAGTGTACAGCGATAATGTGACAGCCAATCAGCATCTACTGTAACTGTGATTCTTCAAGCACAGCCTGTAACATGGCAAGTGATTGGTTAGTACTTTATCTCCATCCAGTGGTTAGTAAATAGACACCTTTGTCCCTAATTTCATGGAATTACCCAACTGTAAAGTTCATTTACTGTCTTCTTACATGCAATACTTGTTTCTACCAGCAGATGTCATATTGAATGACTGAAATGAATAATTAAAATTAATGGCTCCTTAATATAGTGTAGTGAGTGTTCTCCGCAATTCCTTTTCTGTTAAATTATTATATTTTTGTTTTAATAACATTATAAAATCTGTTTTGCATGCTATTTTAAAGCAGACATTCATGGTAATCAAATATTCTTTTACCCTTATCATGCTAAAAGACCATTCAATTCTCATAACAACTAGAGTGAACTCCCATGTAAACCATCCCATCCCAAGCATGAAAAGCATATTGTGTACGTTTTGTTTTATTAAAACATGTTAAATCTACAACATTTGATTACAAATTAATAGTGTATCATTATAAATAGTAAATATTCAAATATAAAAACAGAAACTCCTAACAGTACAAATCCCCTATGTTTCATATTGAGCCTGTTTAAAAAGCCTGTCATCCCTTCTATTATCCAACTTAACATGTTTAATTGCTTTGAACTTTAAGCACCCTGGATTTAAATTATGATATTTGGCAAATGTATAGTCACTGTGCTCTATCAATTTTATATTAAATGTTCATAGTACAGTATATTTTACAACTAAAATGGCATATATTAGCAGATGATGTCATATAATTCACATGGAATATCTAGCTATCTAATATCTATCTATCATATCTTTATATCAAGCAAAAATTCATATAAAAGTCATACAGTCAGCTTATTTATGACAACATTCCATATGTGTACAGTAGATATCAATGTTGATGCATGGCGTCAGTCAATGTCCAGTCTACTGGGAGACCTTTGTGAAAACACATTAGCAGATAAAGGCCCCGATTCTGGTTGACTCATAAAGGAGCGATATTTCACTGCTTTGCGAGACAACTAACTCTGCCCACCCCCCACCACTAGTCGCCGATTTTCCTTGAGGCCTGCGATTGGATGTTTTGCATAAACATCCATTCGCAGGCTTGCATGGGTGACCAAAATCATACGATGGTCGTGGACCATCGAATGATTTCTGAAGCGCTCGCTGGTGACCTAGATTAGCGGTGCCCTGCTCCAAGAACAGGGCAGTCAGCTGACATCCATTGATGACAGCCACCCACCCCATAAGGCAGGTGGCCACCCCCTTTCGTAAGGGGACACCAATTGTTTTTGTGGGTATGCCCAGGAAGTGCAGGGCATTCACATGTGAACACCTGCTGCCCTTCTCCCCCTGCTGAGAGCACCACAGAGACAATGCAAGTCTATGAGGGCACCCACAGTGAACACTTGCATGTGCGCATAAGCAATTATGCGCATGTGCTTATCTTTAACATTGGTCCCCGTAAACTAGAATCACCCCCAAAGAACATACAGTATCAGCAGTCTATCAATATTCTATCATGTTTCTAACTTTTATTTTATAAATATGAAAATGTTAACTACAGATAAGCAGTTCTATTACTAAAAAATAGAATATTATTAATAATATGACCTGAGAGGCCTATTATCCATGTGATTAGGTTAGCATTGAGAACCTCTATAATAAATTCTGAAGGCACATCATTCACAGGCATACATGATCAAACATACTCATTACGCACCACTGATTACTGGATGGAGAAGGAAAAAAAAAATGTTTTAACCCTTTGAGTGCCAAGTGAATTTGTCCAAATAGGTGTGAAAATTGCCAAGCAAACATTTTTTATTCATCATAATGACCTGTAATGTTGGCAATCAAAGGGTTAACAATGTCAGGTTTATAGTCCATATTAGGCACGGAAAAATGTTGCAACATGGAAGAGACTGTAGTGGCATGTTGGGGAACACACAAACAGTACCATGGTGTACGAAATTTTCATAGATTATGGCATTTAGTAAACAATGGAGAAATATGGTCTTTCATAACAATCTGTATGGCACATAAGCAGGTCTACTTCTAGGAAGATTGTTATGAAAATGGCTAGTTACAGTACTTGTGCTGTGTAATGTGAATACGATTGTGCTACTGTGTGGTGTCATTTTGAATGGGAGTACTATTGTGTGCCCATGCCCCTTCCTTGTGAGACCACACATCTTTCTTTCGGTGTGCACTGTCCCTTTGTAAAGTATGGGAAGGCGCAAATTTATAGCTTGCAGAAGGGCGCTGAACACCCTAGCACTGGCCCTGATCATCTGTATTGGGCTGTGGCACCGAATGCCATTCTGCCATTTCTTCTTTGATTTCATCTTGCCACCTTAAACTAAATGTCTCAAAAACAGAATTAATTACTGTATATTTCCACCAACCAATAGTAGTTACCAACCTGTTGTCAATCCTACCCTACAAACTCACTGCCTAGGTGTCATCCTCGACTATGAACAGTACTTTGTTCCCCACTTTCAATCTATGTCAAAATCATGTTACATACATCTAAAACACACATCCAAAATGCATCCATACCATACACAAGACACTGCTAAAACTCTAATCCATGCTCTCATCATCTCCCACATTAATTATTGCAATGGTTTCCTTACTGGTCTTCCCCAATAGACTCTAACCACTACAATCTATTATGAATGCAGCTACAAGGCTAATCTTCCACACCGGATGTTCATCATCTGCAAAATTGCTCTGTCAGTCCTCCATTGGTTACCTGTGTTCTCCCGTATTCAATATAAAGTACTTTAAATTACAGTACACACAAGGCCATAAACCAAACTACGCCAATGTATATATCTTCTCCTATCTCAAAATATCTCCTAACTCATCCTCTCCATTCTTCACAAGATCTACATCACTCATCCACACGTATTACCTGATCCTATTTACGGTTGCAGGACTTTCTTTGGGCTGCACCCACTCTGTGGAATGCCTTCCCATCACAATAAGACTCTCCTCCATCCTCAAACCTTCAAGTGTTCCCTAAAAACTCACAACTTCAGGTAAGCTTATTACATTCCAGAACTGGCCACATTAGCTTCATATACCTTTCCCATCCAATTACAGCCTTACTTTATTGCACAAACATGCTCTAATTTGCTCTATTATTTTCATCCTGATCCCTGGCTTACTTTGCTGGGTCGCCATATCATTCAGCCCACCAAGAACCTTTGCAATCTGGTGGACCATTATGCAATACAGAATACTTATCCTTTTTCCATATAGTTTTTAAGCTTGCAAGCCAAGTCCTCCTACCATTTGACTGTAACTACCCAGTTAGTTTTATCCCCTTTTGAAATTGTAAAGTGCAACGAAACTTGCTGTATAAGAAACTGTTAATATACAATAAATAATTGGTCATCTCAGCAGTCATCAGCACACATTTCCTGTGTGAAATGGCATCTAAAAACTCACCATTGTCCACACCATCCCACCCGTAGACAGCCACAGCATGTGAATCCTGCTTTGGTTAGGGGGCACTGCAAGCGATCTTCGCAGAAGTAGACCTGCTTATGGGGGTTATTTTGGTTGAATCGGTATATACGTGCATGCATACCTTATGCACTGCGCATGTGCGACGACAGCACCCCGCTAGTGGACAGGACTCACCGATCAAAAAGACGAGTCCGATCACAGACAGACAAAGTGGGTGTATTGTTGGCATTTTTATGGGAGAGGCTAGAAAACAGGGGGAAACTGGGGGTATCCCTGGGCGTACACGGGGCGTGTTCCCAAACTGCACGGAGGTGCATCCACTTGGCTCGACAAGTGGTCGGGACACTTTTGCCTCTAAACCATCAGTCCGGCAAAAACTGCTCCCAAGCACTCTTAGACCATCTGTCTCCCGTGAACAAGCGCCCAGCGAAACGTATGTTGCGACCTGATGATCACGTGATGCACACACGTGATCGGCGCACAGCTGACAGACGGGGACAGACCAGCACACGAACAGCACGGCGGCTGTTTGCGGCGGTCGGGGTTCTGAGGAAGGGATGTTGGTGGGTTCCTTCTGGCAGCACGGGGTGAGGCAGCAGGTAGATTGGCTTCCTGGGCTGCTACAACTGCCCTGGTGGCGTCGCCAGAATCTCATTCTGGTGGCTTGTCTGCTGCGCAAGATTGTTAATTGCAGCGGCCACCTTGTCCAGCACCACCACTTGGTGCTCATTGCACTCACCAGTTTCCACCCCAAGCTGCCTAATGTCCCTCAGCAGCTGGGTTCTGATGTCCTCCTCAGGCTGTGTGGCGCGCTGCTGTTGGTGTGGCCCTGAATTGGACGCTACTGGTGACAGTGGAGGCTACTCCTCAGCTGTGAAAAAAAAAACCAATGTCACCATCACATCAATATACAATGTACTTTAACACCAACAAGGCATTTGCCACATTTACCTGCTAACTCTGCACCAAAAACCTCCACCGGGAGCTCACTATCCATGGTAGCTACCCCCCTGATCTCCACCTCATCAATTTACGTCTTGTGCAAGATGATCCAGGGAGGTCAGCTCCAGGTCTGATGGCATAGGACCACTCCCGGTGGTCATGCTGTGCCTCCACTGGTCAGTAAGCTTCCTCTTCAGGGCACACTTGAAGTCCTGCCACCTAATATTTCCAATATAAATAATGTAAATCTACTACATACAGTATGTAATGGTCTCTGCTACCACACATCATTACTAGTGAAAAGTTAGCATAGTGGCTGGTATGGTATGGATCAATATAAGTTAGCAGCTTCCAGATTGTGGACTCCATAAAACAGCATGAAACTATGACATATTGCAACCCACTGAAGTGAAATGACATCCACATGTTTAATGGTCACAGTTTTGGACATGTTACAGTAAGGTGAGTTAGGCCACACATTATTTTCCCTCTTTTTGGGACACACAATTATGGCTGTATCATCACATACAGCACAGGAAACCAAATGCGGCCCTCAAGGCACCCCAAAGGTCCAGGTTATAGGTATATTCATGGCTCAGCACAGATGGTTAATTCAGACTGACTGAGTTACTAATTAAGTCACCTGTGGCCAAGCATGGATATACTTAATACCTGGAACGTTGGGCTGCCTTGAGAACCGCGTTTGCAAACCTATGACATCTAGAATTATTGTCCATGGTGCAAGGTGTCATAATCACACCACCTGGACAGCACTCCCCTGTAAAAATGTGCTCACATGTGTAAATTAACTAACGACATATGAACAAACACACCTTTATCCTAAAAGGCTTACCCAATTTTTGTTTTCTTACACAAACAACTACATATCAGTTCAATCGACACACTTGCCTTTTGCGCACAGACTTTACATCGATGTGCAGAGGTGCCACCTTATTGATTTCATCTGTAATTTCACCCCAAATCTTCATTTCCCGTGCTCGGGGTACCAAAATCTGTACTTCACGCTCCAGAAATGCAGGGTTCTTGTGTTTTTGGTTGGGATCCTGCCTACGCCATTTCCTAGATGATGCAGACCCATTGCTAGGGTGGCCAGTCACGTCAGCACGCAACTACTGGGTCTCAGATGTCTTACGTATTGGCACATCTTGTTCTGCCTGGTTGCTTGGCCCCTGTTGTGCCTCAGAACTTGGGCCTGCCTCTGGTTGTGAGGCTGCCCCTTGGTCTGACTGGGTCCTTTGGGCTCGCCTCTCTCTCTTCCTCTCTCTCTCTCTTCCTCCTCCGCTCCTCTGCCTTCCTCTGTATATTTTCAGTCATTGACTGTAACTAAGCTAAAATAAGTTCTTGGTCAGAGATGGACCCGTCAGAACTGGAGTCAGACATGTTTGCAGCAACCTTCCTTCTAGGCGGTCACCTATATATACGCTAAATCCCGCATTGTTTTTTTGGGGGGGACAAAACTCCTGGTGTAACTTACGCAAACGCACTTGTGCATGCAACAGATCACATACAGACTGAGTTGAATGTGTGGTCCATGGCCCAGTCTGTTGTGTCATTCCTCAATCAATATTTATGTAAAGTTTCTATGTACAGTATGTGTGTGTTTGTTATATTGCAATCGGGATAGAAAGGCCATGCCACATTTTACCAAAAAGGACAGCATAACAGGTATCATATCAACAGGTATATGATTTTATGCAGATGCAAACTATTCGCCGAACAATTGCTTGCAGACAGGCCAGCTGGTCCGTTTTTGTCTGTCGTATAATGTATAATTCATACGTATGATTGGCACAGTACAGTACCGGTGTGGGCAAGCATGTGTATGCCTGTGTAGATATTAAAGTCTGGCGTAAATTTAAATGCACAAATACTGTCAATATTGAAAGGATTAATAAAGTTTATTCCAAATAATAATGTTTCCAACCAATCAGTGAACAGCATAACTTATATATGTACCTGCAATTATGTGCTGCGCCATTGCCAATATGACTTCTACTAGGGCTGCACCCTTTGCCCCAAGGGAACTGATGTCACTGGTCGAAGTGATGGACCAGCGCCTGGGGCCCATGGGCCCTTACATCAGCAACGCTGATAAGTGCTGGGGGTATAATGCTGTACGGCGCAGAATTAATGCCCGCACAGGCGTAAGGTGAACCATCACCCAGCTGGAGAGGAGGTGGTCAGAAATGTTTGCAAAATGTGTGTGTACAGTATATGTATATGTGTGTATATGTGTATGTATATGTATGTGTGTGTGTGTATGTATTTATTAGTTTGAAAAGCTATAATAAAATAGATTTTAATTTTGTTGTTTCAATTTATTTTTTTATGTTTATTTCTTTTTTTTTCTCCAATTCATAACTCACCACCTTCAATAACACTACAATTAACATTCACATCCAAGTACGCGCCATGGCACGCATCAGGGCAAGAGAAGTTCACCAGCAGGAGGAGGAGGAAGAAGAGATGGCAGCTGGGCCCGCTGGTGCCCACCCCATCTCTCCCTCCCATGGCCCCACCCCCTCCCCTGCAGGCACCCACTCCCTTGCCTCCACCCACTCCATTACCCACTCCCCTGCCTCCACCCACTCCTCTACCCACACCCACTCCCCTGCCTCCACCCACTCCCCTGCCTCCACCAACTCCTCTACCTACACCCACTCCCCTGCCCACATCCACTCCCCACCCCATTTCCAACCCCCCTTCTACTCCCCACAACCCCACCCCCAACCCCTACCAATCCCCACCACACCCCACAACCTTGACCCCTACTCCATCCCTGCCTCAGCCTTAATTGGTCCCCCATCCCCAACCAAACCACCTCCTGGAAGTGGAGAAAATGTAGAGGAGGAGAATGTCATCATGTGTTGACATATACACATTTACACACATTTACGTTCACAACACCCACATATGTCCACTCCAAAACATTGGTAGTCACTCCACAACACTCCACTCCTACCATGACCTGTTGGGTGTCCTCCTCCAGGAACAATGGGTCCCTTGGTGTAGGTTTGGAGTGTACCCATGCATCACCCCTTCAGTGATTGACACACCTTACATCCATTGAAAGATCCAAGAGCAGTGGTGTTAAACTCATGGGCCTCCAGCTGTTGTGGACCTACACTTCGAAGCATGACCTGCCACAAACATTTAGATACTGGCTTGTTTTTTTAAAAAGTTTAATATGTCTTATTGTTTCAATTTTAAAACATCAATACATACAGCAGGGGTATACATTTCCCTGTAAACATTTTATACAGGACAATACAGGACAATACAGGACAATACATAACATTAAAAAAAAAATTACAATTCTCGACAGTCAAGTTTACTTGATAGATATAGTCAGCTCAATACATTTGTATTTATACCTTCGGGGTAAAGAGGGCTGAAGAGGGGAAGGTAGAAGTTAGGTATGAGTCCTCACCTTCCTGGTATCTAGGTATCTCTCTAAGTTTCTCTTGGTGTCTATGTTCATCTATATTTACTGCTGATGTTATATTGTTATCTGGAAATTCTCCCATTCCCTCCATAGGTTACATATTTTGGAGTTTCCGGGTCTGTTTAGTGTTTCCATCTTTAAATTAAACTTTATTTTATTTATAACCATCAGAAGGGATGGAGGCTGTTCTTGTTTCCATAGCTGGGCTTGGTTTATCAGATACCTCTTTGCTTGGTCAAAGCTGGAGATCCCTATGTGTAGGAGGACCATTGGAGCGTTTACATGGAGTAGATACTGGCTTGTTAATACTGTGGCAGCCCATTTCCACAACAGCTGGAGGCCCATGAGTTTGACACCACTGTCATACAGTTTGAGAAGGATAAACCTGTAAAGCATCAACAATGTAATGATCCTTACACTGCATACCTTAATCCAGAGGTTTGAACTGTTTACTTTTCCCCAACACAAACTCCCCAAATGTGATGCTGCATACATTCAGCAAAGAAGGCAAAGGGCACTTATTTGAAGTCATGTCATATGTTTGTGTGTGTCAACATCATAGTAGTTTGTAACATCTTCATAGCAGGTCCATCTTCAATGCTCTTTTAAAATGTGTGCTGCCTTCACATTACACTGATAGCTTATTAATCATTAAAAAGTGACCAAGATTTTGTGTTAAACTTATAAAATAAAATAAACATTATTTTCCTTCCCAACAGAAATTCAACAGCAGCAGGAGGCCTTGGCACAGATAGTGCTTAAACTGCAGGGGGCATTTGAGAATGCTGCCATGCTGCTGGTTCGTCTGCACTCCCTACTTTTTATTTTGTCATTATTTTTTATTATTTTAAATAAAAGTTTCTGGATAGTTAGAAGTTGTCTGTGGTTTTTATAGTAATATGTTAGAGTGTTTCTGAGGGCATCTGGACATGGGTACATGTACACATGTGTAATGTAACTTATATATGTAATTTAAAGTGAAGGGTAAGGAATAAACGTGTGCATGTGTGGGTTTCAGGTTTAAATTTAAATAAATGTACATGCATGAATGTTAGTTGTTGGTGGAGTTAAACATCACACATATCATTAGGGTAGCGAGACATGTAAATAAATAGGGACATAATGGGTGAAATTTAATAGGATGAGAGTTTCAGAAAGTGAGAGATTTGGTGAGAAATCTCCAGTTTTTTTAATGCTGCAATAATTTACACTTCAAAATCAAACTGGTTTTGCTTTGTAAATGATTGCCGCTTTAAAAAAACTGGAGATTTCTTACCAAATCTCTCACTTTTTGAATCTCTCATCCTATTAAATCTCACCCAATATTTATTAACATTATTTACAGCATGCATTCAAACACCAAAATAAATAAAAAACAACAACATTGGGGGACTCATAGATAGTGAGGAAAGTGCCACATTAGAACACAAGAAATATCCATGTATTGAGGGATCAATTGTAGATTAATTAAGGGAGGCAAATGAGGTAATACAGTATAAAAAAAAAATCAATAAAACTTAGCATAATTGGGTAATTGTTAAAAGGTAACTTCCAAGGGAATAATTGCTGGACCATGTATGTGAAGCGTATGCCACCGTGATCGAACGTACGCTTCCTCCTACGATCGGACAAATACGCTCAGTTTCCCCCTGAAAAGGATGAGATCCGTCCGAGCAGGTAGTGTACGCTTATATACACGCCACTCCCCTTTGCTGGCTTTTCCAAATTCCCACCGACCGTGCGTGGATGTTCTGTGGGCGGACTCAGCGAAAGAGTTAACGATCCGTTCGGACGCTCCGTCCACACACGCAGCCACCCGATCCAACCTGAATGGGCCATACAGATTTTTTATGAAAGACCAGTATTTCTCCAGTGCTTGCTAAATGTCATAATGTATTTCTTACACCATTGTACTGTTTGTGTGTTCCACAACATGCCACTGCTCTCTGTTCCATGTTGCAACATTTATCCATGCCTAATATGCACTAAAAACCTGACATTGTTAACCCTTTAAGTGCCAACATCTCTGTTAGTGATGTGCAAAATATCCGTTAAAAATGCCAGAGTCGCTCACATTTGTTATATAAATTCAAATAAAAAATGTGTTAAAAAACTATGGGGTAGATTTATTAAGCTCGGTGAAGTGATAAAATGTCTGGTTTTTACACTGTCCAATCAACTCCTACCTGTCATTTTTCAAACCAAGCCTGTAACTTCACAGTTTGGAGATGATTGGCCGGTGATTAAAACTGGACACATTATCACTTCACCGAGCTTAATAAATCTGCCCCTATATATCCTATATAAAGTAAACATTACAGGTCATTATGATGAATAAAAATGTCTGCAATTTTCAAACCTATTTTTACAAATTGGCTCTCAAAGGGTTAAAACATCTCATTTTTTCCCCTTTTCCATCCAGTAATCAGTGGTGTGTAATGACTGCAGGGACGTGCAGTGAGGTAAATGGCTCAAGAGTCTCTGGCAAGAACCAGAGCCAGATATGCACACAATATATGAGCCCAGGGGTACATGTCAGCATTATACACATGTGCAGCAGTATACACTGCTGGAGATTCGATAAAAGATGTGCAGAAAAGGTTTTGATAAAAGATGTGCAGAAAAGGTAACCAGGTGAGGCAGTGCCTCACCTGCCATAGACTTTTTACTCCAGAGTTTTGACTAATAAAATTATTAGAATAATAAAAATAATATTTTTATAAATTATTTGTATTTTTGACATACTTTATCAATTCAAAACGCCGGCATATACGCTAGTATGACAGGAAAGGCTGTGCCTCACCTGCCTCACCCCACTGCACGCCACTGGTAATGGGTATGTTTGATCAAGCATGCCTGTGAGTGATGTACCTTTATCAGAATTTGTTACATACTGTAGATTCTCAATGCTAACCTAATCACATGGATAATAGACCTCTCGGGTCATATTATTAATACTGTTCTATTTTTTAGTAGGTTAAAAAAAAAATAGAACTGATTATCTGTAGTTAAAATTTTCATATTTATAAAATGAAAAAAGTTAAAAATAAAATGATAGAATATTTCAGTGCTGACGCTGTATTATATGTTCTTTGGGAGGATACTAGTTCACACGCCCCGTTGCAAATTTGCAACAGGGACCAATGTTGAAGTTCTGCAGGTATTTTCAATTGTATATTGTTCTTGCAACAACAAAAAACTACTTTTTAAAGATACAATCATAATAATAAACAGGAACGATAACATTGAGATTATCACAAATATATTATTTGCAATCTTAATTTATTACTCGCTTCAATTTAATGATATAAACTGTAAAACTAAAACAATCACTGGCACATATACAGTCTATTTTACAATGTAAATCATTTTTACAACAATTATAAAATGTGTTAATTTGATCTTCAAGTGATAAAACTTTCCACTGCCTCATTATCTTAAATAGCTTTTAAGTAGACATGTTGCCTCGTTGAAGATTTCTATAACATTTCTGCCTGTCACCAGCTGCCACGCATAGCAGATGCAATATTACACCTACAGTTCACCTGATTAACAATTTGTTAAAATACTGAACAAAACATTCTTGCACAAAAAATAATGATAAATAGCTAAAAATCTTATAACTTTGCACAGTATAACTACATATAATTCCTGCAAAAATTTACATTTTCTTCATACTAAAGCAGTGATGGCTAACCTTGACACTCCAGCTGTTGTTGAACTACACATCCCAGCATGCCCTGCATCAGTTTTGGCATAGCCAAATAGCAAAACTGATGCAGGGCTTGTTGGGATGTGTAGTTCAACAACAGATGGAGATTAGCTATCACTGTACTAAAGAAATGCCATCTTATCTTTCATATACTGTAATGTGCTTTCACTCCCTCTTAAGGCCCCCATACACTAGGGCGACTTGTCCTTAGGACAAGTCGCCCCCGACTTCCCCCTGAGCTTCCCCGGCTGCTCCCCGGGGGAGCTTGATTAGATTGGCACTTGATGTGCCATTTTTTACATGTGATAAATCGTCTCGGCTGGCGTCACCATCGCCATCCCCTGGATAGATAAGTCCCGCTCCATCTGTATCTGGTTATCTGCTAGAGAGAGAGCAGGGGGCTCAAATTTGAAAGTGCACATGGGCCCACTGCACTCTGCCTGTGGTGCAGTAATTTTTAACCTGGAAACAGAAGGTGTAACAGCACCCCTGTGACGGTGTGGTGTGATAACGTACCTGACTCTGAACTTGATGGCTTCAGAGATCTTCACGGCTTTTGGAGAACCTGTGGCAGAGGATGGCACAACCCATCTAAATGCTTTAACAACCTTTATGCAAATTATCAGCAATCAACATACCCTGTCTCAAATAACCAGTCACCGGTTCAAAGTAACGGTCCCACGATGACAGGTCCTCACACGTATAAAGTTGAGTCTCTACAATAGTGTGCACACTAATTTATACTCCACAGGAAAGGCTAACAATAAACAGTCCTACAGTACATTAGAGGGACAGGCAGGTTCCCTTTGGGGTGACCTCCTGTTTGGTATTTGAAACAGGCTGCAGGGGTAGCCTTAACAATAAGAGCCTCACAAGTATTGTCCCCTAAACTGCAGGCTGGGGGTGCTGGATGTCTATGGCTCGTGTTGTTTCCTACCAGGAGGGAGGCACTTCAACGGCCAGGTAATAAGGGCAGCCAACTCTGGGTTGCTCACTGGGCATGTGGGTGTAGGCTGACTAAGGGGAATGTACAGTCTGACTGGGATAAGGCAGGGCATTGGGCATGAGTGGGCAAGTGTGGGGTGGAAAGTCTCTGTGGGGTGCAGACCGACCTGTGGTATATGGGATGCTGCTGTACCTCAAACTCAGCTGCAGATGCTGGCTGCTGCCAGTAGTGACCCTCCTACATGGGACTTCCCACAGGCATCCCCTTCCACGGGGTACAGTGCAGTCGACGCACCGTCCTGGCCTGTCAATCACCGCCGGGCCCGGGTGTATTCATCGCCCGCTCTCTCAGGCTGCTCCGGGCATCCCCTGCTGATGCACACTCCTCCGGGCTTCCCAGCGCCGCTGTCAATCACCGGCGGCACCTGACTCTGCCCACGGTCTCTCTCTACTCCCGGAGTTCAGTGCTGACTACATGTGGCAGCTGGCTCCTTTGATCCTTGTCTCTCTCTTCTCCAGCATGCGGGTCGACGTTTTCCCTTCACAAGGTCAGCCAATCCCCTGTGACCAGGCTTCTCCCCACAAAGCCCCGGTGAGTACGGCTGCTGGGTCCTAGCGCCTGGCTCGCCTTTTTAACCACTAAGTTCCGAGTCAAATGGGATTCTGAGGGGCAGCTCTGCATCCAAAGTTCAGATCCTTTAGGGGGGCACAGGGGGCATACAAGGGGTACCCCCTGGAGTGGGGTGCTACAATGGCATATAAGGTAAAACCCTCTACATCCTCAGATGTCTGGCGTTGGAGAGATGTATCTTAGTTTTGGTTACTGTGGCTACCCAGAAAGAATTATGGTATATGGAACCCTGGGGTAGATTTATCATCATGCCCCTAATGTTCTTTATAAAGCTACTCTCGCTTCACCACTTTTTCATGGTAAAGTGGCCACGCAGTCCATCCGAATGTATTATTACTTAAGTAATCGTTATGGGAGTGCATTATCCCCACCCGGCGGAGATACGCATCTTCCCATAATGTGTGTGCGCTCCTCCCCGGCTATTTGTTCTACGCATGCGCCAGTTTCCCTAACACATGCTGTGTCACTGGCGCATGCGCAGTTTTCTATAGTCAGCGCCACTTGCTGGTCTCCGGTGTCTTCAAATTCAAACTGCGCATGCGCCAGGTAATGTTCGCCGGGGATGTTATGTACCCGGCGCATGCGCTGCTTTAATTCGAAGACACCGGAGACCAGCAAGCGCGCTGACCATGAAGCAGGAGACCCGCAGCGCCAGAAGAAGATGGCAATCTGGGACGGGGCATCATAAAGAATGAAGCCCCACATTGCCAGATCTTACATAAGGTAAGGTGCAGGTGCTCTTTTTAAAATAACGTCGCTGCGCTATGCCTCCTGCCCCGCACCGCCGCCTATTTAACGGGAAGTGCTATCCCCTGCCATAACGCATGGGGATAGCGCATATTCCCCTGATCGACGATCAATAAATCTACTGCTCTGTTCATATCCATTTATGACAAATAAGAAATTTATTTAACTCTGCCCACGCTATAGACTAACACTGATTAATGCATCAATAGCACATTAAATGTTTATCATTTTGAACTGTAGCATTTTGTCCCTAGCAAAATAACCTTGAACAACACAAAATAGCCACATGCATTAAAGACAGCACTGATAGACCTATACTCTCATTATTAATACAACTAATAAATTAATGCCAACTAGGTAGTATTTAAAAAAGAAACCTGTAAAGTCTCATTGATATAATGGGTACTTCTTGTAACACGGTAAGAGTTAGACTTTGAAGTTTACACTGTTAACACTGTGTATAGTGTCATTAGTTTTTAAAGACACAGCTATATCCATAACAAGACATTGTAAGTTTACAACTCTTCAAGTTTCTATTAAAAGGGCATTAAAAGATTGCCTCAAATAATAAAACAGCAGTAATGACTTTTAGAAGCACTTCAATCGCACTTTGCAATGTGATGATTCAGCACTCAGTCATTTCACATTATAGAAGGTCAATGTAATTAATTTATAATACCACTGCCATAACTTTTTCTTAAGCAAAGAGATTAATGAATAATGATAAAAAGAGTTCTGTATATTCTATAAAGCATGGACATAACCCCGTACTTTGACCTCGCATATGTGTTAGAAAGCTTCTCTGCATAGCGTACTGTGCCATATATCTAATGAGCTTTTCCCATTGGACTTTGGAGTCCACTCTATCATTGAAGGACAATATTTGCAAATTCTACTGTCCATGTTAAAATTGAACAGAGAAGTGAACCCATCTCATCATGAAAATACATTTCTGACTTTCAGAAGGTATGTTAAATCCTTTGAAATTTTCAACGTGTGACAAAAAAGGTGGTTTTTTTAGTCACGTTATTGTGGAAATTTACCCTGTGTTTTTGATATTCATGTGCTTGCATTAATGCCATTCTTGCAAATGCAATTAAATCTGAAAATAGTCACAGCACAAAAACTATTTTGCTTGATTTGTATAACACCCGAGAACTAAGGGGGTTATTGTAAGTCAATCTACCAGCCCCTGGAAGAGACAGGCTGGGGAATTCATTTATGGGTGTGCACATCGTTTCATGGGCATTCTCATGAGAACGCTGATGCGGGGGGGGGGTGGACAGCTGACATCAGTGGAAGACAGCTGCCTGCCCTGTTATCGCACAGGGTGCTCGCAGGTCTGAGACACCATAGAGGTGTCTCAAATCACACAGACCTAGGGTATGTCAACCATTCTTAGGTGTCGACCTAGTCAATGTTGACCAAGACATTGTCTATCATCTATACAGTAATCGGGTTGGGACCAGGATGAAGATTAGCTGCTGCATTGTACAGTAGCTCTCAGTTAATATTATTTGTTGCTAGTATTCATGCTAAGAAAAAGTGTTCCCTCGGCTGTGTCTAACACTGCATTCACACTGCCAGTGGGAAAAACACAGGTTTTACCCACCATTTATATGCCGGGGACTGCAGTGCTGGACCCCCGTTCTCACTGCTATGTAAATTCCTGGGTGAGGCAGTTCTACCTTGTAATTTGCCTTTTAACACAGGTTTTTTTTTTGCAGTGTGAACAGGTCAACCCGTGTCTGCATACAACCCAGGTAAAAAGCAGGGTTAGAGACCTGGGAATTTCGATAAGGGTTGCAAATGCAAATAATAGGGTCAACATGCTTGACCCAGGAATTTGTGTAGCAGTGAAAACATGTAATAAGTGAAAACTGTTCAAATTTTAAAAAGAAAGCATGGAATTAATGCTGATTATATGATTTAACAATGCACAGCTGGTGGTAAAAAATGTATCATATAGAAATCAATTTTTTTCCATTTTTTAAATAAAGTGATTTTGAATCTTCAAAAGAATTTACTACAATACCTCATCTAGTGACTCTAACATACCTGAATCAAACCAACAATTAAATTGTCCCTTTACAGCAGGAGTGACAACACATACTAAATACATACTGTACAACTCTAAAGGCCCCCATACACTATGAGATTTATCTGACCTGTAAAATTGCATCTGATTTCCCTTGAAATGTGATTAATCACGTGATTTATCTGACGCAAATTGGATGTGCCATGAGATTTATCTGATGGGGTGGCCCTAGGGAGTGGCCTGAACAGTGCTATACAGATAGCGCCGGGCTCATCTTTCCAGGGGATGGCGATGGCGACGCCATTCGCCATTCCCTGCTCCGGCGCCATCTGTGTGTCGGAAGGGGACGCGCGCGCACGAGGTGTGCGCGCGTCCCCTTCCGACGGTGCTGCCGTCCTCGTCCGACGGGCGCCCGGTGCCCACACCGGGCGCCCGCACCCCCCCACAGCCGCTTCGGGTCCCCCCAGCCCCCCTCGAGCGGGAGGCGGACAGTATTGCGTCCGCCTCGCCCGCCGGCCGCCCGGATACTGAGACGCACGTGCGTGGGGGACGCACGCGCGTCTCAGTCAGATGGCGCGCCGTGCTGCTGGCGGATCGCCAGCGGCATGCTGCTGGCGATTCGCCAGCAAGCATAAGGCCTGCCCCATCTGTACCTTGCAGGTATTACTGTTCTGAGGAAAGGAGAATGGCGGTATATTTATATGTAGTTCGGGGGTGTCGTCACTCGTACAAAAAGAGCATAGAGCAACATCCTGCACCGTCTGTATGCTGGTATCATCTGCTCCATGAAATGTTCTATATGTCCTTTTAGGGTCGTCTTATATGAAACAAAGGTGTGCAACTGAAGACTGCACCTCCAGTATTAGAACATACAGCATAACCACTAGCAGCAGAGATCTGTGAATATCTAATGCACAGTCACTGACACATATACTGTACACTACAATACGTTCTATGGTGATCATTCAGCATCTAAGAAACTATTCACCTTTCCCATAGCCCCGTCTCCTAGTACTAGATAACAGACACCACTGTCTGACACTTCTCACAAGCTAAAGTTTATTTACTTTTACACGAGCAGGGGAAAGGAGGAGGGGGGTCCGGGCTCTGCTCTGCTGCCTGTGGTGTCATTCATTCATTCAGCAGGGGAGACGGGGGTCTGGGCTCTGCTCTGCTGCCCGTGGTATCATTCGTCCAGCAGCAGGGGAGAGGTCCTGGCTCTAAAGCCCGTGCAGACAATCAGGAGAGGGGGCTCGAATCCCCGTTCTTATATTCAGCAGCAGGGGAGAGAGAGAGTCCGGGCTCTGTCATTCCAGCTTGAAGCAGGGAAGAGTGTGTCACTGCCGCCCCCTCAGCCCTCTTCCCTCCAATCGCGCCTGCCCCTTCCTGTGACGCCGGCTGCTGCTACTGTCACTGACACTGTTGGAGGATGGCCGCGCACCTAAGGGAGGTACCTAGAGTTCTACATATAGATATATCGCATCTGAAACATCGTGGGTGCTAAAAAGCACCCACGATGGCTCAGATTCCGATATATCTTATGTTCTGCAGGTACGACCACCTGATCCAATCTGATGAGCACGGGAACGCGCATCAGATTGGATCAGATGTCACAAACATGCGATTTTGGTCCGATTTCACCCGATTTATCGGCCCAAAGTGCCGAAATCGGGTGAAATCGGCCGAAAATCGCATAATGTATGGGGGCCTTAAGGGCCTTATTCTGGTCTGTGCGTACTTTCCCGAACTCTTTCGGATGGCGTTTTTTAGCCGTCTGCGCATGCGTGTGCAAAGCTATGCGCATGTGCCACGCAAGGTATCCGTACTTGTTCTTATTAATACCGTACAAAAAAGTGCACCGCATTCACTCGGGAGATATGGGCGTATTATGGGCATCATTCGGAAGTACACAGGGGCGTAGTTTCAAAGTGGGCTAAACTGGGCGTAAACATGGGCGTACACGAGGGAGTGCACTAATTCTGGTACGCGTACATTACGACAGCACACCGAATGCACGCGAACAAAAAGGCAGGAAACATGCGGTCTTCATAAGCAGGTATTGCTTTGCGGACACCACTCGGTCATGCGCTAGGCATTCGGAACGCCCAATCAGTACGGGCGCACCTCAACCAATTTCAGCTGAACACAATACAATCCACTCCTTTACTCATTACTCATTAATTACATTCTCATTGCTTCAATTGGAAACCTTGTAGCTTAAATGGACCATTACTAAACACACAAATATATGCTCAAAGCACAGCTGCATTTTTGACACACATTTACACTGCAAGCAATGGACAGAACTTCCTATCACTAATAGAAATATACATGTCACTTCTACATTTACCAATAAAACCACACATTTGGGGATCAAAATATTATTTTATTACACTAACGTCAAACACAAAATGGCAAAAGCATGTTTTAGGACACATGCAACAAATTAAAGGTACCATACCAGGAATGTACAAAAATAACTAAAAATAAAACAAGGTATTATTTACATACATAGCCACAGCAGAATCATTAGGAACACATCAGGTGGTTTCACAACAAAAGTATAGCACCAACACTTCAAGTACAGCAGACAGTAATGGTAGCCGAAAGAGGCCAACAGAGGAACCAAACACAGCATTCGAACCGAGGGCAAATGTGGGTACCCTGTGTACGGGATTGGTTTGCACACAAGAGGCTAACACACACAGCAAAATGAAAGATTTGGGAAGACATAAGGGTTGAGATTAATGTGGACACAAGTTCATGTGCGGGGCTTTTTCGCCTTGGAAGGGCCCTTGCCATGTGCAGCAGCAGCTCCTCGTCCACGGCCACGGCCACGTTGGGATGGTGGGGCAGGTGGGGTAGATGATGGCGAAGGGGATGATGCTCTTCCCTTCTGCCAGCAGGGAGTGTTGGTGGTGGGAAAGCACCAGAGACGGCTGCTAATAGGGCCCGATTGGTGGTAGCTAGGTCTTGGAGGAGGTCATTCATCCTGCAGGATTGATCTGCCAGCACCCGCAGGCTGGCAGCTATGGACTGCTGGGTGCTGACAAGACCCATCATGACCTCCTCCGTCCTACGCATCTGCTCTGATGCTGTCTCTCCCTGCTGGTGAATCTGCCCAAGCAGCTCATCCCACCTGTCCACATCCTGTGTGGCCGGTGGCTGCTGCTGCTGCACATGTCTGGCAGTGGTGGCAGGTGGCACAGACTCCTCCACCTCCTGAAGACTTGCCTGACCAAACGGCAGGGATGCTGGTGAAAGAGAAAATTACAATTACAACACATTACAAGAAAATTAGTACCAACTACTACCCCATCCCTGTATACTTATGCCATGCCAAATAATTACCTTCAACAAAAGCAGCAAAGACTTCCGCTGGGGCCTCGCTATCCATGTTGCTCACCCCCCGGATCTCCTCTATGGCTATGCAGCCAACTGCCATCTCTTCCAGGGGGGTGAGCTTCAATTTTGCTGGCATGGGGCCAGCCCCAGAGGTTTGGCTGTGTTCCCGCCGTTTGGTCAGCTTCTTCTTCAGGTTGGTTTTGAAGTCGTACCACCTGCATGCAAAGTTCTCATATTACTACATGTCACCCCTGACGTTTGATGTAGCATGCATTGTAATCTGCTACCGATGTCAACGTGTGCTTCATTCTACATAACTTACATTATGTAAAACTATCAACACAACACTTAGAACAAACATTCCCACTAAACCTCCAAAAAATATAGAAGAACAGACATGCCAATCATGTCTGTTGCTCTTAGCAACGTCACCGACCATTCACCAACTCCATCTAACATATAATACAAACATTACTGGTCTACTTCTGCACAAATGTAGCACACTTTAACTTGCCTCTTCTTCACATGCTCCCTCTCACGAACTTGTGGAGCTACCACATTAATCTCCGCCGTTATGTCCTCCCAAATCTTCCATTTCCTGGTGTGTGTCAGCTTCTCCTGTGGACACTCTATCCAATCCCTTGCACGGGGTACCAGAATGGCAAGCTCCTGCGGTTTGAATGCCATGTTCCTGGTGTCTGGATCCTCTGTTGGGCTCTTTTGACCACGGCCACGCCCACGGCCACCTGTCGCTGTACCTGAAGTGCTGGCCATGCTACTATCTTGGGAAGCCACCTGCTGTGTTCCCAATGATTCTGCTGAGGCAGAAGATGGCCCAGCTGCCTGCTCTCCTCCAAATGCCTGTTGGTGGAGGGGCACATAGGAGGTGCTGGAGTCCAGGCATTCCATGAAGCTATGGATCTCTTGCTCTCCCTCAGAATGAGAGCCAGCCATGTTTGCAACACCATTGTGTGGTTCTAGCTCACCTTTATTTGTGTCAGTGGCGTACTTCAGCCCCACCCTGTTTGTTTTTTTTTTTTTGCGGCAGCGTTCCGTACGGCAGCGTACGCCGTGCTGTTTGTGCGGCGCATAGGCCACGCCCATAGTAGCGGCAATTCGATTTAACAAAACCTGGCGTACCTTCAAAGTCTAATTTAGGTGAAATTTTGTAAGATTTACTATAATGGCCACCTCCAACGTTATGAAATCATAAATGCTATCTGTGAATGTTCATTAGTACTGTGCTATTGTTGTGAATGTCCAAAAAATGTAACTAACCCAATCCATTTTGAAATCCACCCCACAAGTCATGCAATAGTCATCACTGATGTCATGCACAACACATGTGATAGGCCTATAAATAGTGGTTTGATGCTACAGATGGAGCAGGTCTCATCTTGGCAGGGGATGGCGCTGGCGTCGCCAGCCGCCATCCCCCACCAGTGCCATGGCGATGGCGAGAAGGGGGCGCGCGCGTCCTTTTCCGACGGCGCTTCCATCCGTTCCCCTGGGTCCACGCCGGCTTGCCGGCGGTAACCCGGGGTCCCCGCCACCTGCCCGCACCCCCCCTAACCCCCCCTAACCCTGTCCGTCTTCCTGAAGCGGAGACGGACAGGGTTTCCGTCGCGCTGGCGACGAAGACTGAGACGCGCGTGAGACGCACGCGCGTCTCAGTATATTCGCTGGCGAGGCTGCTGGTGGGTCGCCAGCGGGGACGTTCTGGCGATCCGCCAGCCAGGATGGGAAGTGCCCCATCTGTAGATTCATTTGTCTCCAGATCTGTATTGTGGCCGGGTCTAAGGTAAGATCTCCCATGGTCATTGTAGACATGATATACATTAACAATGTAAGGGTAATAATGTATGCACCATTGGTTCACATATTACCGATTTTTTGTTCAGCAAAGGCTTGTTAGCATTAATGAATCATGTTACCTGGCCACCATTTAACACACAGGTGTTAAACCTGTGTGCCACCATATATTGTTGAACTACATGTCCCATCAATAGTTGAAATGTGTCATACTTCAATGTGAAATACTGTTACAGTTCACATCGGAGGTTATTCATGTTACAACATTCCCTTTCACACCATCAGAAGGCGCACACTTTGATGTGCCATGCATTTTCACCCAACATATTCTTTCAATTTGTCATACATGTGTCAGACTACATGATTTCATGATCAATTGTTCTTACATATAATACTTAATTAGTGTTTAGGTGTTAAATGTTATAGAGATATTTGTGTTTACAAAGTTGTGTGGTGAGGTAATATTATTGTTACATCATTGTAGATCATTATGGATATTCGGGACTTCACTGGGCGGCCGTCTATTGTACGTATGAATTGCACAAGTGACCCTTCACAGTAGCCAGCAGGCATTCCATCAAATTGCTGGCTTCCCTAATGTGATAGGGGCTGTGGATGGCACCCATGTACCATTTGTGCCTCCATCACAAAGTGAGAAGATCTATAGGAACCGAAAATTGTTCCACTCACTCAACGTGATGGTGGTATGTGGCCCATCCATGGAAATTCTCGCCTTCAACTCGAAGTTTCCCGGAAGTGCCCATGACTCTCATGTTATCCGACAAACCGGGATTTGGCAGAGACTCCAAGAGCTTGAAGGCCGTGATGCGTGGGTTCTGGGTGACTCCGGTTACCCATGTACGCCCTGGCTACATACGCCGTACAGCTCCCCAGCACCGGGCCCACAGGAGGCATTCAATAGGGCGCATGTTGCCACTAGGCAAGTGGTGGAGCTCTCAATTGACCTGTTAAAGGGTCGATTTAGAGTGCTCCACCGGACTGGTGGTGACTTACAGTATGCGCCTGAAATGGTGTCGAGGATTCTGGGCTTGTGTGCATTCTTTCACAACATAGCTGTGCGGCGTAAGATACCCGTTGATGAGTGGGAGGTTCCATCTGAGCCGCAAGATCCTCCCCTGCGCCCATCCCGCTCCCCGGAAAGCCGTCGGGGATACCAGCTGCGGGACTCTGTTGCCCAAAAATTCTTCAGGTACATTTTTGAATGTTGCACAGACCAACCCAATTTCTGATCAATTACACCCATCAAGGTGGAAAATGATGTTAATTTTGTGTCCTCCAAATTTAAAATTAGCCAGCATGGCCTCTTAATGCCATGCTGGCTAATTTTAAATTTGGAGGACACAAAATTAACATAATTTTCCACCTCGATGGGTGTAATTGATCAGAAATTGGATCAATAGCACTACGTATTATGTTTGAGGTGTATTGGTTTAAGACCAATATTGCAGGTCACACTTATACCTTGTACATAGATTTGAAAATGTTTTTTATGTTTCCAATATTGTAGCTGAGCTTATCATCCATGTCTGGTGAGTAGATTGATTTTCATACTTTTTTCACCATGTATGTGTGGTATGAAGTGGGAGTTTATTTTGGTGATTATTTTATTTGTAGATGTAAGGCAGGCAGCCAGCTTAGGTGTATTAGGTGTAATGGTGTAGTCAGGAGAACTGCTAATATGTGTATGTGTTTTTTCTTATAAATTTACGCATACACATAAATGCATACATTAAGTAATGCGAAGTACAGCTATGCGATGCCAAGCTATAGCACGCGTTGCTTGGCGGTGTGATGTTTTCGCCGATTGTTGGGCGCATACACAATGTTCATGTCAATATGGATAATAAAGTTAATACCAAATAGTAAAGTTAACAACCAATCACAGGACATGAATATTTGTCATGTGCCAGTGCTAAAATGGCGACATACCAGCACGCAGCAGCCTTTAGCACTGCGGAGCTGCTGTCCCTGGTCTCCGTTATGGAGCGGAGGCTGGGGCAGGCAGGTCCCTACATTTCAAATAGGGACAAGCGCCGGGCCTACGTTGCAGCCCGGCGCCGAATATTTGCCTGCACAAATGTGCGGAGGACCATCGCCCAGCTGGAGAGGCGATGGTCCGACCTGCGTCGGCGCCAGCCGGATTTACTCCAGCGCTTGAGGCGGCGTCTTCAACGCTGTAAGTATTGATGCAAAATACACATAATTAACAGTGAATGTTTGCATTTTCACATTATTAATAATTTATATTACATGAGGTCAATTGGGTGTTGATGATATAGAAATGGCATATACTATATGTGTGATATATAACACATGCATTAATGTGGATATGATATGTACTTGTTATAGTAATTAGAATGTCAAATGACACTCAACCATTTTGTTTGTTTAACCCACAGCGCGGGAGAGAGCCAGACAGGCCCGTGAGGAGGCCCAGGAGGAGGCCCCGGAATTGGCCCAGGAGGAGGCCCCGAAATTGGCCCAGGAGGTGGAGGTAGAAGTGGAGGGCCAGGTGGAGGTGGAGGAGGCGGGACAGGTGGAGATGGAGGAGGAGGAGGAGGATGAGGGCCGCCATGAGGCAGAATACTTCAACTCCACTCCCCCTACACACACCCCTCCCCCTAGCCACTCACCAACCTCTGAATTCTACCTTCCTTCCCCCCCCCCAATACCAACAGCAGGAGGAGCTGCCCCTACCCGTGGCCGACTTTCCACCACCTCCCAACGTGGAGGATGATGACATTGTGGAGCTGCCAGCCAGGGGTAAGTAGATGTAATGCCTCATTACTGACTTAGGTACAGTTTGTTATGTCGCACAGCTGATTACATTTTGCTATAATATAGTAAAGACTAGTCCAAACAAATGGATAACAATAGACACACTTTGGGGTTATAGGGCCATGCTGCAAACGTGGAATCTGGAGGCTCATGTAGGTGATGAGTGTTTATTTATGGAGGGTCTTTGTATAGAAGCACAAATAAAACATCAATGGAGTATGGCCAGGCGTGATTTATAATGGAGTCACAAGTGGGCAGTTCCCCTAGGCCCCCCTCTAGCCAGTGGGCCCCTGTTGTTGCCATGTATTTTTGAAAGCTATTATGTAGGATGGATTTACCTTAGAAATTGTTTGGTGTATGGAAGCGGATTAGTGCTGCACTTTCACCTATCTGGCAATGTGACAATGATTCATGAAGTAAGGGGTAGAGGGACTAGCCGAGCCTTTTAATGTGGTATCTATCTATCTATCTATCTATCTATCTATCTATCTATCTATCTATCTATCTATCTATCTATCTATTCTATGTATCTATTTATCATGCAGTTTAGCTATTAAGCAGTGACATGCAGGTATATATGTATGGCAAAATGTGGCATGTTCTAGTGGATGTAGCTTTCTAGTAGATTGGTGAGTGTTAAGGCAGGACAAGTGTGAGTGAGGCTCAAGTGTTGTTGTGATTTTGATACATACATTGGCAATTTAACAGTCACATATTCTGTAGTGTAAGCCAGTGTGTGTGTGTGTGTGTGTGGCACCATCATATTTTTTTCCCATTAGAAACACTATTGCCTATGTAATTGTTTGTATGTATGATTTATCATGCTGTAGGTACTTAGGATTGACTGTACAAGGTCTACCTGAATAGCATAATTAATGTTGAACCCCCTTTAACATGCCCACAGATGACCAGAGGGAAGAAGGCGAGGGTGTGCGAGGGGCCCTCCTAAGGCTGCGGAAGCACCTGTTGATCATGGCAGCAGATGTGCAGGACGTCTGCGACCTGCTGCTGTAAATAGTTTCATTTTTTTTTGTATGTAAATAAATTTATTGTTGAAAGTTAGAAGTGGTCTGTGTGTTATTGTATTATTTTACAGTATAAGTATAAATAGTGCTGTTTATTTATGTAAGGTGCAAAAGGTATATACAGTATATAGATGGGTTTATTGCATACAAGTGGTTGAAAGTGAAGGGTAATGTAAAGATGTACATAGTGTGTTGATGTGTATGTGTGTGTTTGCATGTGAAGAATAATTGATGATGTAATATGCATACATAACACATGGGCGTAAAGGGGCGAGAAAGAATGTTTTGAACTTAGCATGATGTAAGGGTTAATCTAAAGTGGTAGTAAAGTGTTTAATTATCAATTAGAGAAATAATAGATGACCATTAAAAACAATCTCTTTTTAATGAGGTTGCCTAATTGCATAAGTGGGTCATGTTACAGATTTCGGTGTTCAGATAATAGTGTTGAATTGTGCGTAAATACACCGCATCGGTGCGCACGGGCAGGTTCCCGTCCGTTCTGACGCGGTAAGACCGTGCATACACTGTAAGACCATGCAGAATATGTGTGTGTCCACCGCACACGCAAAGGTTTGGATGTCGTCCGTATACACGCACTCTTCTTAAAGAGTGAGTCCGTCCGAATGCGGAGGACCGGTGGGCGTTTCTTCGTACAATGTCCGCACAGCGTGGCGTGCGGACCGCTCCGAAATAATTCGGAAATATACGCACCAACCAGAATAAGGGCCTAAATCGGCCCTTAAGTCATTAATCTGAGCAGGGCCCTCCTACCTTTTGACTGTCTGTAAATACCCTGTTTGTTGTATCACTGTAAAGCGCAACGGAATATGCTGCGCTATGTAAGAAACTGTTAATTAATAAATAAAATATCACCTGTGCAGGTACTTGCTAAATAATTTCTTTTTTTTGCCAACAAATGTATTTAAACCATTTCAGTGGCAATTGGAACAACATTGTTTACACTGACAGCTTATAGAATATAGAATTATAGAATTAAGGAATCTTGAAACCAACATTTCAAAAATGACAACCAAGATCGACATTTGCTCCTTAATCCTCCAATGCTTTCATCAAAACTTTTGAGAATTCTAGAGGAAATGTTACCTTAACTCTAATCCATGTAATAATAAGGTTATGGTGGCAGCATAATACAGGAAGATACAGTAGGTGCATCATCCCTAAGATTATACAGTAAGTGTATTACTTAGCACATTGATTAGCAATCTGCCACAGGTTTAATCCTTTTATTACCAGCTAAATGAAATCATTGGTAAAGCCTTTGGGTATGTGACAGCAGGAACGGTTTGAATTTCTGCGAGAATTACATTTTTTAAGGGCTTTTAATAGCATTCCACTAGTGATGGGCTTCATTATGTTACATTTTGGATTTGAAATCTTGCTGAAACTTAATTTGTGGGTGAATAAACTTGGATCCAGCCTGTACAGCCACACCTCAGATGTCTGACTTAAGGGCTGCATTTAGAGTTGTATGCAAACCTTATGGTTTGGTACAGCTGTGGTGGTGGTGGGAATGCACATGCACATGACCCATTCTGTGTGTGCCTCCTGCAGCAGTAGCATACAGTATTTTCACACTGCAGGTGCTTCCAAAGGTGCAGATGTTATGTTCACTGTGACCATCTCTGAATCCCCAAGTGCACATCAGAAAGTATAAATGGAAGGTTCTTCAGGGGTTAATAGATTAAAGATAATGCCAGTTTAGTCTGAAATGTATGCAGCAGATGGGGAAAAAATTCCAGTGGGATGGAAGACGAGAAGATACTTTAACCCTTTGAGTGCCAAGGAAATTTGTCAAAATTGGTGTGACAATTGGCAAGCAAACATTTGTATTCATCAGTTGTTCTCAACCTCGGTCCTCCCCCAACAGCGCACATTTTCCAGGTCACCTTTTTAAAATTTACAGGTGGAGCTAATTATTTCACCTGTGATTCTGTGTGGAGACCTGGAGAACGTGCACTGTTGGGGCGTCCTGAGGACCGAGGTTGAGAACCACTGGTATTGATTATAATGACCTCTAATGTTTACTTTATATAGGAAATATAATCTTTTTTTTACACAACATTTTTTATTTGAATGCATATAACAAATGTAAGCGACCAATATTTTGCATATCTCTCACAGAGATGCTGGCACTCATATTTTGCCTATCTCTCACAGGGTTAATTGAAAGTTGCAAGAAGGTTGTTAAGGGTATTTGGTTTGCCTATTTGGTCAACATGACCTTAGTATGAATTGAGTGCTGGGGGGTTCAGATATCATACAAAATAAGACCAAAATGGGAGCATATATTGAAGAATAAAAATGTAAATCTCTATCTTGAGGGGCCTGGACACTCAATACATTATATAGATCAAATTTCACCAATGGCTTGCAGAATGCCTGTGAGGGCTCCTCATTAAGAGGAATGTCAGAAGGAACTCAGTATTTGTCTAATTCAGATCATTTCAGAATGTAACGAGGTCCAAGTTGGGTCTTCTCCGACGTTCAGCAGTTGGATTAAACATCCAAATCTAGCGTTATGGACTGCATGTAATTTCAACCCTCAAACCCTTAGGTGCCATTTCACTCAGTAGAGTGTATGGAGAAAAAAGAAATTTCGGTACTCTTTACTTAGAAGGGCGCCCACGATTTTGATCGTGGGCATCGTTAGTAAAAAATCTCGGGAATCTCGGGCATTGAATGCACTAAAAAATCGGGTGCGATCAACCGACGAGATGCCCGAGATTTCCCATAGGGAACAATGTTAAATGTCTCAATTTTCCTGTTCAATGCCTCAATTGACCCGATTTTTCTATAGGAAACAATGTTAAATGGGCCACAGAGGCCAAATAGGCACCCTGAAGTGTATAGTGGCCACCCGAATTGTTAACGCCACCCCACGATCAACGTCAACCCGATGCGTGGCGAGCGGCGGCGGTACGCGTCCTACGACCTTTTCATACCCCCACTATCCACGTTGGCGTGGAGTTGAGAATAGAAAGTGTGGCGAGCGCAGCGAGCCACCGAGCCCGAAGCGTGGCGAGCGCAGCGAGCCCCGCGAGGGTACGCGGACAGCTGTGAAGCCCGCGAGGGGACGCGGATACCTATGAAGGTATCCGCGTCCCCTCGCGGGGCTCGCTGCGCTCGCCACGCTTCGGGCTCGGTGGCTCGCTGCGCTCGCCACACTTTCTATTCTCAACTCCACGCCGACGTGGATAGTGGGGGTATGAAAAGGTCGGAGGACGCGTACCGCCGCCCCTCGCGGGCTCGCTGCGCTCGCCACGCTTCGGGTTCACGTTGATCGTGGGGTGGCGTTAACAATTCGGGTGGCCATTATTCACTTCAGGGTGCCTATTTGGCCTCTGTGGCCCATTTAACATTGTTTCCTATGGAAAAATTGGGTCAATTGAGGCATTGAACAGGAAAATCGGGTCAATTGAGACATTTAACATTGTTCCCTATGGGAAATCTCGGGCATCTCGTCTGTCGCATCGCACCTGATTTTTTAGTGCATTCAATGCCCGAGATGGCCGAGATGGGCGCCCTTCTAAGTAAAGAGTACCGAAATTTCTGATATTTTTAAATTCAATAGTTTTTATTGAGAGTTTTTGCAAATAAACATAAAACCACAGACACCCCTTACACATATGAGGGTAGTTAGGGAAACAGTGTAGAACTACAAACCGGACAGGAGCTAATACAGTAGTATTATATGGTTACATGTAAATTAATAGGGTATACACAGCACATGGGCACAGAATATCTCCAAAAAGGATTAATGGCATGTCATTCCCCGAAGGCACCATTCAAGCATGACCAGACAGAAGCAGTTTGGAATATATATTGAGATGACAAATGTAGACTAAAGTAAACAATATCCTCCCGTTTAATAGGAATTTCTTATAGTATATTTTGCAGTGCCTAAAGTAAAAAAATATATACCCAACAACCCAAAAATAAAAATAAATGAACCCCAAAACAAACCTACCTTAAAACCCCCACCCTGTATAGCCTACCCCCAACTTAGGCATACCTGGAGCCCCTGAAACAACCCTCCCCGACCTCACTACCGACACTATACCTTAAACTATATTAACCAGATTAAGCCCTCCCTCCCCGATAAGGCGGCAGTAAATTAGTGGTCCTTAGCTAGACTAATATGATACCCACAGAACCCTTAGGATAAAAACATTCACATCAAAGCTAATCTATACCAAACTAATTAACCCCTTCCATCCCACCCACCGAAAGTTAAGGATAATAGCAGTATTAAAACTCCACAGAATGATACTGAGCGCTGATTAGCTATTCAGTGCTGCTGCTGTGCCAATAGGGGGATTACCATAAACCCCTAATTAGAGTCAAGAACAAGAAAAAAGAGAGAAGGTACAGCGCTGCACTGAATGTATAAGAAATATTTAATAAAAATTATTCATAATAAAATACATTAATACATATCATATTACATACAAGACACACAAACATTGAACATATAGTCTCCTTTTAGAGTTAGAACTGGTTAGTAGTTGTTAGGTCAGCAATTGCATATATTCTTTGCTCTAACTATGAGCCAGTTAGTAGATATTAGAGAGTTCAGGTCCCCACAAAATGTGCACATGTAATGTGGTTATGCTTGCAATTTCAGCGATGGCTTTCTCCGACCGTTTGCGCTGCAGTCATATCCGAGAGAGTTACAATCTGCTGGGTACAGTAGCAGCCTGGTGGTCCCCTCAACACGTTTCTCCGCCTACAACGATCAGCGGCTTCTTCAGGAGTAGTGTATAGGTTCCTGCTGCGCTTCCGCCTTTTATGCCAGTAATTCTGGTACTGCGCATGCGCCCGCGTCATGCGGCTCACGCCTCTCTTTAGACACACGTTCTGGTATAGTAGCGCTTGCTTTATGCGCTCCAGGAGTTGCTTTGGAATGCTGTCTGTGTTGATAAATGGACGTGACTACGTCATGCGGGTCACGTCGCCATTTCGGGCCGCACTTGTACATTGTTATTGACCAGGATATTTCCTGTTCGCGTGCCACGCCTCGTTTTAAAGGCTTATATCGGAGACATACTTTTTAACTGGTTTTTGAGCAATTTATAATTCGTTATGCAGAGTGGTAATTTCATTCAAAAAATGTTTGACCCATATTTGTGAGTGACTACGAATCTGTAATAAATAGAGTCCTCAGATTCTGAGTTATTACCAGTTCTATTAGTTACCAGTTCTCACATGGTGGATAGACATAGACAACACTGAACATAGACATAGACAATCATATATTAAAATAATATAAAATTAGAGACTTGTATACTCTATACATTAGAGCGAGATATTCCTCATGATAGTTTTATATAGCATTAAAGCAACATATGTTATAGTTCACTATTCATTATCTCAATCTTTGTTATTTTATTTGCATGTCATGAAAGTTTCAAAGTTTATTATGTACATATATAGAATTTTATGTAGATGTTTTTCACATATATTTTAATAAAAAATATTTATTTCTTATAGAAATCTTTTTTCTATATATGTACATACATCTAGCTTTTAATTAAGTGTATAATTTATTACATCAATTTTATATAAATACATAGATTTTCGGGATCATTAGAAGATTTTATGTAATGAGTTTTCTGCATATCATGTCTATAATAATTCATACATAGATATCTACCAAAAAGTATATAGAGTATTCACAATATTAATGTAGTTTTTTCCCACATGTAGATTCTCCTACGTCATCATTTTTCATATAACTATATACATACGGTATCTCAATTCTTTCAGAATCACAATCAATTGTATGAATTTTTGGGATTTTTTCGGAATCGGTACAATACTTCTTAAGTGGGACTTCAAATATTAATTAATAACATCCTTTTCTTTTTCATCATAGGAATAATCATAACGGGATAACCCCCTCCCCCCCCCTTCTCCCAACACCCTTTCCCCTATATCCCCACCCCTTTCGTCACATCCCACCCCACCCCACCCTAGGCTCGCAGGTAAAAGGAAAACAGCAGGAGATCATGTTTTATATATTATTTAGCTCTATGGTATCGTTTAAACCCTTCGGTACCATGGTTCCTTGGCGGGATATCCAATAGGCTTCTCTACTGCAGAGTCTATTGAATCTGTCGCCACCCCTTATGGTGTTCTTAATTAGTTCAATGGCCTTGACTTCAATATTTTTTAGGGATGATCCTTGGCATGATGATATGTGTTTTGATAGTGGATGACTTCTACTTCCCCCCCCTGGATATTCCGCCTATGTTCCAGGTAACGCACATGCAGGCATCTGATGGTGCGGCCTACATATTGTAAACCGCACCCACATTGTATCACATAAATAATGTACGGGGTTTTGCAGTTCAGGAAATCTTTTATCTGGAAAACCTCTTTGTTAGAAAAGGATTCAAATTCTAGAATTTTTTTCCCTTTTGTTCCTATACATGTTAGACATTTTGGCTTTCCACAATTGTGGTAGCCAGGAGGTTTTTCGGGCAACCAATTTGTTGGATTTAATAAAAGAGAGGATTGGCGTTTTGGGTTGAAGTGGCTATGAACAAGCTGATTTTTTATATTTTGACCTTTTCTGAAAATTACCCCCCCATTCGGTTCAACTATCTTATGTAGAAATTCATCTTCCATCAAAAGTTTAGTATTCTTTTTAATAATATTTTTTATTTCATATGAGCATTCATTATATTGGGTCACGAAACATGTACTCATATCTTTATTTTTTATTGTTTTTTTCTCTTTTTTGTTTTCTAATAAAGTTATTCTATCAATTTGATTTACTTCGTCGACAGCTTTTTGAATAATATTTTGGGGGTATTTTTGTTCTACAAATGATGACACCATCAGTTTTGCTTGTCTTTGGTATGCCTCATCTGATGAACAATTTCTTTTAGTCCTGATCAGTTGACCTTTTGGAATATTGTCTTTCCAGACTTTATTATGCGCGCTCTCATAATTTAGGTATTTATTTTGATCGACAGGTTTTTGGAAAGTCTCAGTTTCTAACTTTTCATCTTTAACAGTAAGTGCCACGTCCAAAAAATTAATTTGTGTTAAACTGTGGGTGCTTGTGAAATTAAGACCAAAATCATTATTATTAAGACTATCCGTGAATTCTTTAAGTGTTTTAATATCCCCTTTCCAAATAATAAACAGATCATCAATAAAACGACCATAGAGGACCAGATCTGCCCCGAACCTGCTTCCCCACACATGTTGGTCCTCAAAGGCCCCCATGTATAGGTTGGCAAAGCTTGGGGCGAACCTGGTCCCCATGGCCGTCCCCCGTGTTTGTAAATAATACTTAGTGTTAAAAAGAAAATAATTGTGAGTTAATATAAATTTAATAGAGTGTATAATTAAGCCACGCAGAGACTCTGATAGATCTAAATCTCTCTGTAGATAATTTTCCATCACTTCTATTCCCATATTTTGGGGAATGTTGGAGTAGAGGGCTTCCACATCACATGTAAGAAGTATATACCCCTCTTTCCACTCTACTTCGTTAATCATATTTAGAAAGTGCTTTGTGTCTTTAATATGAGACTTCAGAGTCTCTACGTGGCTTTGTAAATAATAATCAACAAAAAGTGAGAGATTGTTAGTGAGGGACCCGACACCTGAAATAATGGGACGCCCTGGGGGATTGTGAAGTGTTTTGTGAATTTTCGGCAGAAAATAAAAAGTGGGAGTGATGGGATGTGCATTATAAAGAAAATTATATGTGTCTTTGGAGATGGCACCTTCCTGTATTCCCGTTTCCAGCATATTTTTTAGATCTTTTTGGTATTGGGCGGTGGGGTTGTGACCAAGGACACTGTAAAACTCCTCGTTGTTCAATTGTCTATAAGACTCATTTATATAGTAAACAGTGTCCATGATCACAATCCCACCGCCCTTGTCAGCAGGTTTTATTGTTATTTCTTTGTCCTCATGGAGACATCTGAGAGCTTTTCTCTCTTCCCCCTTTAGGTTGTCATTATGAACATTGCTCTCTTTTTTCTCATTTTTTTCACACATGGTTTTGAATTGTTCTAATGTAGATTTATAAAAACATTCGACGAAGGGTCCTTTATATTGGAGGGGGTAGAATTCTGATCTGTTTTTAAATTTCCTCTCTTTTCTTTTCATACTATCTGTATTATTTTGTTCTTCTTCTAATAGCAGTATTGTCTGATTGGGGCAACAAAAAGGATAATAGGACACGTAACTAACAAGGGCAATATATTAATAGCCCAAAACTAGGCTGAATCTCGCTCTCCCACAAGGAATGAATATAGCAGCTATTGCAGAGATAGTATTATGATAGCTGACAGAATATAATGTACATGTATATCTATGAACATAAAAAAGGACACAAATTATACTAATAATAAAGGAGCATAACAAAAGCTGTGTACTGAGGAAAAATACTTCATCAACAGGCATAGTGTACTGGAAGACATTCATTTGGCCAAAGTTCCATGTCTTGAGAGGATGGAAACAGGGTGACCGACTCATCCCATGGCAATCCAAGATATCTAAAATGGCAACCAGAAGCCATATATAGCAAAAGTCAGAATCTCAAGACTTCAGAGAACCATATAGAAGGAGTCAATTTGGGAACCATGATCATGCATGTGGCAGCAGGATCTGGCCAGGGCTTGTGATCGTGAAAGAACCAAGGTGGAATAAGTAACTCATTACCAGCCACACAGAGATATTCAGGAATAAGGTCAGGTTAATTATACAACAAAGTCAGGAACCGTAGAGCTGCCTTTAAGAGCAATGGAGGAATGTTTACTCGGATCATATCATTATCCGAACATGTAGCTACAGGATAGCAAGTACCCTTAGATCGGGTAAGGACTATTAGAAAACATCCATCCAGGGTATGATTGGACACAGGAGTTGTAGGGACTTTAATATCATGGCCTTGAGGCATACCTTTCTTAGATCCCACAATGCTTACATCATAGAGGCTGGAGGTAGAGAGATCATCCCCCTGTACGACAGTGAATGTGTGAAGAAGCCTTTCAGCAGAGGCGTGTACAGCCTGTAGGATTAGTTGAAAAGAAGCTTCCATATTTATATGCAGAGTACTGTAGAATGAACAATTGTTATGTAACAGATAGGGTGTCTACACTGGCAACTGTAGGTTTACAGGAGAGAAACAACTGAGTAGTAATCAAAGTTCCAGTACAGAATCCCCTCAGTATAAATAAATAAATAGAAAGTCAGAGTGTTCCCTCCAGCACAGAGATATTAGATTTTCCAAGGCAGGAGAAAGCATAAATTACTGCAGTAATATAGTAAAGGAGAAAGCACCAGTATTATGCTGCAGGCAGGATTAAATGGTGCCTAAATTTGAAAGCCTTTCACTGCCCCTGACCTCAGAGATATACCTGGTAGAAAGACAGAAATGGAAAATTCCCTCCACTGACGCCTATATGTGGTTTTAAATAACGTTCCTATATCAACTAGAACGGTCCTCTTCTCCACAAACTGACATGCATAAAAGATGGTATGTAGTCCTACGTTACTTTTTATATGGTAATGTCTCCTCTTCTCCTACATCGACTACTTATATCGTATCAGGAGAGAAACCAGGTCTCAGATCCAAATCCGAGCTTTCACTCGATCCAGTTGAGGTCCCAAAAGAAAATAGAAAAGGGGCATATGGTGCAATACCACCTTTTATTGGATAAAAAACAAAAACAATGTATATAGCACATACACAAATAGAAATAGAAATGGCTAATTACCAGATCGGATAGAGAGACTGAACAAACAGCTCTCAACAGCGCCTCCGCGGAGGACTTTGGTGTTGATTTCAGACTGAACTGGGTCTGGTTTTGAATACTGATTGGAGCCGACATCGGGTGACGGATTCCGGGCCATCATCCTTTGTTTACATGCGCTGTTGAGAGCTGTTTGTTCAGTCTCTCTATCCGATCTGGTAATTAGCAATTTCTATTTCTATTTGTGTATGTGCTATATACATTGTTTTTGTTTTTTATCCAATAAAAGGTGGTATTGCACCATATGCCCCTTTTCTATTTTCTTTTGGGACCTCAACTGGATCGAGTGAAAGCTCGGATTTGGATCTGAGACCTGGTTTCTCTCCTGATACGATATAAGTAGTCGATGTAGGAGAAGAGGAGACGTTACCATATAAAAAGTATAGTAGGGACTTCCGGTTCCGGCAGCTAGATGTGAGGAAGCAAGGGACGGAGCTCCGCTGACTGACCGGCAAAAAAGTACATCCCCACGGCTTTACAGCCTCCAACACCGCCTCAAACTACACTGCCCGCTCCCTGCCACTCACCCGGCAGCACATGGAGAGATTTGCCAGGATCAAAGTCCCGCTCACAGCGTCAGAAAGCCGCAGACCTCGCCACTCCCAAGATGGCGCCGACTAAGGAGCTCACGCGTCCACCTCGCCAGGTTACCCCGCTACCTCAGCGCATACAAGCCTCACCCGCTTCAACACCCAGCGCCTCACCAACTGCCGCTTGTCACAACGGATTGTTGTGGATCCACTGGGGGCGTGGATTCTGACACGGATGCCAATGGTGGAGAAAGAACTGCTGGTCGAATATACTGGCGTCTCATAGGAGTCTCCAAGGAGTTTGGCTATACTCCTAATAAGAGGCGCGGAGTCTAACTGAGTGGCGGTTTTCACCAGGGACCCCCGCAAGGGGATTTGGACTTAGCTGCGTCCACCCAGCAGGTCGCGGCCCCCCAATCAGGAGCCTCCAAGGAGATAAGGACGCGTGCTGGAACAGATGGATATAGCTGTACTCAGGAGACGCTTGAAATAATAATAGAACTTAGGAGACACTTGAAACGTGAACTGAACTCAGAAGGCACTCGGAGGGTTAACAGAACTCAGAAGGCACTCGGAGGGTTAACAGAACTCAGGAGACACTCGGAGGGTTAACAGAACTCAGGAGACACTTGGAAGATAAACTGAACTCAGGAGGCACTTGAAGGGTTAACGGAACTCAGGAGGCACTTGAAGGGTTAACGGAACTCAGGAGACACTTGGAAGGTAAACTGAACTCAGGAGGCACTTGAAGGGTTAACGGAACTCAGGAGACACTTGGAAGGTAAACTGAACTCAGGAGGCACTTGAAAGGATAACGAGATGCTTCTGATTGCAAACAGGACTCAGAGAGACCTGGAGCTGTGTACACTCTCACTGGCTGTCAGCAGGACACTGAGCAGAAAGCAGAAGTAGCAGCAGCATTGGAGGATAGGCGGCCCAGCCTTTTATTCCTCCAGGCAGTGATGTCACAGGCCCAACCTTCAATCAGAGGTTATATCAGACCCTGCTCCCTTCTGCCTAATGCCACAAGCAAGATGGCGGCGCCTGTCCCAGGAGCCGACCACGGGAACAGCCGGACCCCCAGAGGACCTACCGCTGTCCCTGCCAGTGACACCAAGTTGGGGAAGCGCTGAGTGACGGGTGTAGCACCGCCAGGAGTACAGCGCCCGTGCAGGTGAGTAATGCATGCGGCGCAATGCTCTGCAGAACCGGCGGCGGCCGGAGGACCTGACAGTACCCCCTCTTTTATGAGTGGACACCGGACACTTCTTAGGATTATTTTTCCAAAACCTTTCAATCAAACGAGGTGCATGAATATTGGAAGCATCGATCCACATTCTTTCTTCAGGACCGTATCCCTTCCAGTCCACTAGAAATTGTACCTTCCCCTGTCGTCGTCTAACATCCAATATTTGTTTTACTTCGAATTCAACATCCTGTTGTACTCGGATACCGGACCTTCCAGGTGGAGTTTTTCGAAACTGATTGAGAATTAAAGGTTTTAAGAGTGAAACATGAAATGAATTGGAGATTCGTAAGGAAGATGGTAGCTTAAGCCGAACGGCTACAGGATTGATTATTTTTTGGATTACATAGGGTCCAATGTAGCGAGGAGCCAATTTCATGGATGGAACCTTGAGACGAATATGCCGAGTTGATAGCCAGACACGATCACCAACTTTATAAGGTGGAGCAGCACTTCTTCTCCGATCAGCACTGAGTTTGTACCTACTGGAGGCCTGTTGTAAGGCTTTTTGTACATTTTTCCAAATGTTTGCAAAATTTTTTACAGAAGATTGAACTGCAGGTAATTCATTACCAGGGAGTTTGGAAAAGTCTGGGACACGAGGGTTGATCCCCTAAACAGTGAAGAAAGGAGTGGTTCGGCTGGAAGAGTGATAGGTGTTATTGTGAGCGAACTCTGCCCAGGGTAGGAGTTCAAGCCAATTGTCCTGTGAGGATGATAGGTAGAGTCGGATGAACTTCTCCAAATCCTGATTAACTCTTTCAGTCTGACCGTTGGTCTGAGGGTGGTAGGCTGTAGAGAATTTTAATTTAATTTGGAAGACGGAACAAAGAGACCTCCAGAATCGGGCTACAAACTGGACACCCCGGTCAGATATGATTTCAAGTGGTAAGCCATGTAAACGAAAGATCTGGGTTATGAAAAGGTGTGCCAAAGTTGGTGCACTGGGAAGTCCCTTCAAAGGGATGAAGTGGGCCATTTTGGAAAAACGGTCGATGACCACCCATATAGTATTGTAGCCATTAGAGGGAGGTAGATCCGTAATGAAATCCATGGCTATATGGGTCCATGGTTTCGCAGGAACTGGAAGGGGTAGAAGTTTCCCTACAGAGGGTTGGCGTGAGGTTTTATGTCGGGCACACACTGGACATGAAGATACGAAGTCCTGCACATCGGTTCTTATCGTTGACCACCAATATTTCCTTTGGAGGAATTCTAAGGTTCTTCTTGCACCAGGATGCCCGGAAAACTTGGAGTAGTGGGCCCAATGGAGTAATTTCTTTCGGAGGGAAGGCCCTACATAAGTCTTGCCTCTTGGAATATTGACTATTCTGGTAGCCGCGAAGACAGAGGAATCCAGAATAGGATATGGCTGTCTCTCCTCAGCATCAGGAGAACAAGAGCGGGATAAGGCATCTGCTTTAGTGTTCTGGGAACCCGGACGAAAGGAAAGCTTAAAGTTGAAGCGGGTGAAGAACATCGCCCACCTCGCCAGTCGTGGGTTAAGGCATCGGGCGTTTTGGAGATAGATCAAGTTTTTATGGTCCGTGTAGATCTGGATGGGAAACTGAGCTCCTTCGAGGAGGTATCGCCACTCCTCAAGTGCTAACTTGATCGCCAGAAGTTCCTGTTCCCCGATTGCGTAATTTTTTTCAGCGGGTAAAAACCTTCGGGAGAAAAACCCACATGGATGTGTGGACCCATCTTCATATTTTTGAGACAGAATGGCTCCTACAGCCTCAGAGGAAGCGTCCACTTCCAAAATAAAAGGTCTTGCAAGATCTGGCTGGTGGAGAACAGGAGCAGAGATGAAGGCCTGTTTCAACTGTTGGAAAGCGAATAGTGCCTGAGCAGACCAAACAGCCGGATTGGCTGCCTTCCGAGTTAGATTGGTGATGGGTGCAACGATGGTGGAGAAACCCCGGATAAATTTCCGATAGTAGTTAGCGAATCCTAAGAATCGCTGCACTGCTCGTAGAGTAGTGGGCTGAGTCCAGTTTAGAATCGCCTGAACCTTCTCTGGATCCATTTGTAGGCCTTGACCAGAAATTATGTATCCCAGAAAGGGTACGGAGGCTTGCTCAAAGATGCATTTTTCAAGTTTACAATATAGGTGATTATTTCGAAGTCGTTGAAGAACCTCCTTCACTTGTGACCGATGGGACTCTAAATCTTTGGAGAATATGAGGATGTCGTCCAAATATACTACAACGGACAGATACAGTAGGTCCCTAAAGATTTCATTCACAAAATTCTGAAAGACTGCGGGGGCATTGCTGAGGCCGAACGGCATGACCAAATATTCGTAATGGCCGTCCCTGGTGTTAAAGGCCGTTTTCCACTCGTCCCCCTCTCTGATACGAATGAGATTGTAAGCCCCTCTTAAGTCTAATTTGGAAAAGACAACCGCTCCCTTAATGCGATCAAAGAGTTCCGGAATCAGGGGCAATGGGTATTTATTTTTTATTGTTATATCATTCAGACCTCGGTAGTCTATGCAGGGTCTTAGGGTTCCATCTTTCTTCTTGACGAAGAAGAACCCCGCTCCGGCCGGGGATGAAGAAGGACGGATGAATCCCTTCTGTAGATTCTCGGAGATGTAGTCACTCATTGCTTGGGTTTCAGGGATGGATAGGGGATATATCCGACCACGTGGAGGCATCCCTCCTGGAACCAGATCAATGGGACAGTCCCACTCGCGATGGGGAGGCAGGATATTAGCTGCTTGTTTGTTGAAAACATCAGCAAAGGACTGATAGGGAGCAGGAATTCGACTCTTCTTATCAGAGGAAACTGACTGTAGAGGTACCACTTTCATTAAACAACCTTGAGAGCAAGATGGACCCCAGGCTACAATTTGCATAGCTGACCAGTCAATCTGTGGATTATGTTTCTGAAGCCACGGCAGACCCAAAACCAAAGGAAAAGTGGTTTGAGGGATAACAAAAAATTCTATACTCTCTCGATGGAGTGCCCCTATACCCAGCGACAGCGGTGTCGTACAAGACTCAATTAACCCGTTCGGGATGTAACTCCCATCAACTGCAGTCAGACGTAGTGGATTTTCAATTGCTTTAATGGGTAAAGAATGTAATTCAACAAAATTGGCAGAAATAAAGTTCCCGGCAGCTCCGGAGTCCAGAAGGGCTTGGATCATCAACGTCTGACCTGCGAAAGAAAGTTGCACTTCAATGACGGAATCGGGCATTGAGGTAGAGAGTTGGCCCAATCTTACCTCTTTCTCTTTGCCCTGGGTTACTCGACTGGTGCGAAGGGTACCTTGAGACACTTGATGACCGGCCTGTCCGCAGTACAAACAAAGTCTCTCTTGGAAACGACGCTGTCGCTCTTGGGGAGTGAGTCGAGCCCGATTTATCTGCATAGGCTCGTCGACTGTTGCGGGTGTGGAGACCTGAAGTAGTGGTGGAGGAGTGCTCCTGTAATGATCCCCTCGAGATCTCTCCGCCTGACGCTCTCTGAACCTCAAGTCAATTTTATTGCAAAGTGAAATAAGTTCATCTCGCTTGACGGGTAGGTCACGGGACACTAGGTCGTCTTTCAACCTATCCGAGAGTCCACTCCAGAATGCGGATACTAGTGCTTCTTCATTCCAAGCGACCTCGGAGGCTAGGGTCTGGAACTGGATCACATACTGTGCGACCGGACGATTCCCTTGCCTTAGCCGCATGATGTCCTGAGCAGCTGAAGTTGCTTGACCCGGTTCATCGAAGATTCTGCGGAACTGGGTTATAAATTCATCATACTGAGAGAGTAGTGGATCGTCCCTCTCCCAGAGAGGAGATACCCAGTCCAGAGCTGATCCCGACAAAAGGGAGACAATGTAGGCAACTCGGGACTTGTCGGTCGGGAAGCTTGATGCCAGGAGTGAAAACTGTACATCGCATTGGTTGAGGAAACCCCTGCACAATTTTGGGGTTCCATCGAATTTGCTGGGTGCAGAGAGATGTAGATGCCCTGGTGATGCTGACGGCAGGGCTACCACCCGGACCGGATCAGGAGCAGGCGGGACTGGAACCTCTCGAGAAACAGAGGCCTGCATTATTTCTTGTCGATGAGCAATATCCTGGAGACCTTGAGTTAGCTGACCTTGGGAGACCTCCAAGCCTTCCAGGCGGGCCACAATTCTTTGCAGTAGCTCCGTATTAAAATCGACCCCGGGTGTGGAATCCATTTGGCTGCTGCTAACTGTCACAACGGATTGTTGTGGATCCACTGGGGGCGTGGATTCTGACACAGATGCCAATGGTGGAGAAAGAACTGCTGGTCGAATATACTGGCGTCTCATAGGAGTCTCCAAGGAGTTTGGCTATACTCCTAATAAGAGGCGCGGAGTCTAACTGAGTGGCGGTTTTCACCAGGGACCCCCGCAAGGGGATTTGGACTTAGCTGCATCTACCCAGCAGGTCGCGGCCCCCCAATCAGGAGCCTCCAAGGAGATTAGGACGCGTGCTGGAACAGATGGATATAGCTGTACTCAGGAGACGCTTGAAATAATAATAGAACTTAGGAGACACTTGAAACGTGAACTGAACTCAGAAGGCACTCGGAGGGTTAACAGAACTCAGAAGGCACTCGGAGGGTTAACAGAACTCAGGAGACACTCGGAGGGTTAACAGAACTCAGGAGACACTTGGAAGATAAACTGAACTCAGGAGGCACTTGAAGGGTTAACGGAACTCAGGAGGCACTTGAAGGGTTAACGGAACTCAGGAGACACTTGGAAGGTAAACTGAACTCAGGAGGCACTTGAAGGGTTAACGGAACTCAGGAGACACTTGGAAGGTAAACTGAACTCAGGAGGCACTTGAAAGGATAACGAGATGCTTCTGATTGCAAACAGGACTCAGAGAGACCTGGAGCTGTGTACACTCTCACTGGCTGTCAGCAGGACACTGAGCAGAAAGCAGAAGTAGCAGCAGCATTGGAGGATAGGCGGCCCAGCCTTTTATTCCTCCAGGCAGTGATGTCACAGGCCCAACCTTCAATCAGAGGTTATATCAGACCCTGCTCCCTTCTGCCTAATGCCACAAGCAAGATGGCGGTGCCTGTCCCAGGAGCCGACCACGGGAACAGCCGGACCCCCAGAGGACCTACCGCCGTCCCTGCCAGTGACACCAAGTTGGGGAAGCGCTGAGTGACGGGTGTAGCACCGCCAGGAGTACAGCACCCGTGCAGGTGAGTAATGCATGCGGCGCAATGCTCTGCAGAACCGGCGGCGGCCGGAGGACCTGACACCGCTCCACGTGAGGAATACCCCCTGGAAGCCCAGGAATACCAAGACACGGTAATACCTGACTTACAAGCACCAGTCACGTATGGGGACATGGTGGGGGCGATCCGGGCAGCCATACTCCCATTATTTCAGGAGCAGACTGAAAACATCAATAGACAGCTAGCCCAGCTACAAAAGAGAGTACTAGACACAGAAGGCAGATTGGGTGAATGTTTTCAAGATATAGCTGAGGTTAAGCCGGTGGTAGCGCAGCAATCTAAAGATATCCTTTTTCTGCAGAACAAAATACAAGATTTGGAAAATAGGTCCAGACGGAATAACTTACGCCTGGTAGGCATCCCAGAAAGCATGAAAGGCCCAGACTTATTTCATTTTATCAAAACCACTCTGCCGGAGCTGCTAGATATAAAAGACAGATGCACAGATATGGTGATTGAAAGGGCACACAGGCTTGGCCCACAGAGACCCCAGAATGAAGCAAGACCCAGAACAGTTATATTTAAGACTCTCAACTACTTACATAAAGAACTGATCTGGTCAGCATCTCGAAAGAACAGAAATATTAAGTGGGAGGGCCACACTATACTAATTTTTCAAGACTACTCAGCTGAGCTGACTAAGCAGAGGAAAGAATTTTCCCCAGTATGCTCAAAACTTATTAAAATGGAGAGAAAGTTTGCCCTGCTGTATCCAGCTAAATTAAGAATTTATGATGGCAACACCTTCAAGGACTTCATGTCCGCCGTAGATGCTGATTGTTTCCTGAATGAAGAAGACCCCCGTTCAGGGCACGCAGTGAGATGAATGACTATGAATGAAAGATAACCAAGAGACATGAATAATCATAGTTACTTATCCAGAATGCCCCACAGCGAAAACCAGGACCATTAACTGCCATGGGCATATCAGACTGAGCTCAAGTGCCTACAAATGTTCCCCCAAATTGGCAACTTATACACAAAGTTTGTGATAAAGAGACTACTTTATCTTTGTATTGTTGTTTCTCCATGTTTATCCATCTAACTTTACTTCTCTATCTACTTGCGGTGAGCATACAAACCGATTAGCAGGACTGATTACCAAGATACCGGGACAAGCCTGAACAGAGATAATCTCCCAGAGACCTACCACGGAGAACTTGACATTCTTACGTGAGTGACTATCATACCCCAAGGTGCAGTACCCTAAGGTACACAGCCGGTCAGGCTTAGGAGCAACAAGATGCGTTTCCGCATGAGAGAGATACTAGATCTCCCCGGAGCGAGACACGGAAGTCTCAAAAAGAGGTTTTATCACTGTTATTACTGTTTTATTGTATTATGTTATACTTTATGGTTTCCCCACTACCCCCCCTCCCCCCATCCACATGACCACGCAAATGGATGGCCTGTCCCCCTCCCATTCCCCCCCCCCTAGGATGCCTGTCGAACTGAAGAACCCTCCCCCCTATTATGACACTCCACTATATCTATAGAAATGGATTGTATAATACTGAACAACAACTCTGATCAAAAATGGCGTTACACATAGGTAGCTGGAATGTAAGGGGCATAAATTCCCCTATAAAACGCAAAAGGATCTTGATACATCTCAATAAGATGAAACTAGATGTAGCATTCATCCAGGAATCACACCTGATTCCGACAGAAGTGATTAAGTTAAATATCCTCAAATGGAAAGTGTTGGCCTCTGCATCATACACCTCAAAAGCGAGAGGAGTTGTGATACTGGCCAAGAACCATTTAGATATCACAGTACAAAAGATTATTCAGGACCCGAAAGATTTGTACTTTGCCATCTATTACATGGACAGAAAACACTGATCTGTCTAAATGTTTATGCCCCTAACCAGTATTCCGAATCTTTTTTAAGGAAAATAGTGTCTCTCCTAACCCCATACTTGAATGACCCTATTATTATATGTGGTGACCTAAATTTGATATCATCTAATCAATTAGATAAACAAGTCCCATCTAAACAGCCTAGAAATCTTCCAAGATACGGAATACCGGCGTTATGTAAAGACTTGAACTTATTAGACACCTGGAGAGTACTTCATCCTATGGAAAGAGGTTACTCATGTTTATCAGCAGCAACAGGCCACATGTCACGCATAGATTACATATTAATATCACATTTCATGCTTCCCCGAATAGAATACGTGGACATGGCACCAATAGTACTTTCAGATCACGGAGTGATCCACATTAAAGTCCAACTCACCCCAGCTCAGCCAACCTCGATAATATGGAGATGCCCACCCACGATTATCTCCTCTGCCCACATTAGACAAGCCGTATTAGCAGGATGGGATGACTATACCCAACACAATCTGCCCACACTAGAATCAGACCCACTGTTATTCTGGCAGGCCTCTAAGGCCACTATCAGAGGTGTAATTATCTCTCAAATGGCCTCATACAAACGCAAATTAAAAGAAGACTTCCTGCAAGCTCAATCTGCATTAACTGAGCATAACCAAAATTTTAATGCCTCTCCCTCCCCAAACAACAAGAGAAAGTATCTAGAATCTAAAGCCCTATACGAAAACATAATTGAAAAATCAGAGTCCACATACTCTTTTGCAAAATCATCCCGCATTCACGGGCATGGTAACAAATCGAGCAAACTACTCTCCTCCCTGTTACAGGGCCAAAGACCCCCAGCAACAATCCACCCCTTACACATAACCCAAGGCACACTAGCCACCTCTAACACACATATAGCACAAACATTATGTGAATATTACACTTCCTTGTACTCACAACCGACGTCTAACGCAGAAGCTGAATCAAAATTCTGGGATGGACTAACAATCCCCCAACTATCCCCAACTAATTCTGAGATACTGACTCATGACATAACCACAGAAGAAGTATCTAGGGCAATTTCAGGACTAAAATCAGGCAAAGCCCCAGGCCCAGACGGCTTCACCCCAGAATATTACAAGTTATTAAATGTAAAAATCACCCCAGTGCTGACAGCAGTCTTCAACAAAATTCTAAACTCAAACACCATCCCCCAATATTTTAACACTGCCAACATAAGAGTACTACCCAAACCCGGTAGGGACCTATCTTCCCCAAGTTCGTACAGGCCAATATCACTTTTAAACATTGACTACAAACTATTAACAAAAATTCTGGCAGAAAGATTGAAAGAGATGCTCCCCACGCTGATCCATATGGACCAAACTGGTTTTGTCAGGGGACGCAACTCTTCCATAAACATCAGAAGGGTCTTGTCGGCTGTGTGGGAGGCCCAGTGTGCCGTGTCGAAGTGCCCGAAGGCGATCCTGTCCCTGGACGCTGAAAAGGCGTTCGACATGGTGCACTGGGACCACTTATATCACACAATAAGACAATTTTCATTCCCCGAAAAATTTATCCACCTTCTAACCACATTATATAGTAACTCCTCCTCAAACATAATTTGTAATGGTATACTGTCACACCCTTTCCCCATCCTAAGAGGCACGAGACAGGGATGCCCCCTATCTCCCCTGTTATTTGTCCTGGCATTGGAGCCTCTGGCCATCACTCTTAGGAATTCTCCGCAATTCCAAGGCATATTATTACGCCATGTCGATCTGCGGGTGTCATTATTCGCAGACGACATGCTGCTGTTTCTCTCACACCCACAATATGCAATACCGATAGTCTTCCGTACCCTACAATCATTCGGAACCTTCTCAGGATATAAGGTGAACATCGAAAAATCAGAACTACTACCCATCCAGGGCCCCCCGCCATCGTTCCCCCCTACAGATACCTTCAAATCAATCAAAGTAAATACAAGCCATATAAAATACTTAGGAGTACAAATCCCGAATAAATTATCCAACCTACACAAAGTAAATTTCCCCCCAATAATCAAGAAATCGATAAAAACACTCATGGATTGGAAAGATCTCCCATTGTCATTGCTAGGGAGAGTAGAGGTAGTAAAAACAGTCATACTGCCAAGGATAATGTACAGCCTACAAATGCTCCCCATTAAAATTAATACTCAGGAAATTAAAAAATTAAATCAGGCGTGCTCAAGGTTTATATGGAACCATAAGAAGGCCCAGGTTTCCTTGCCCAAGCTCCAGCTTTCTAAGAGGGGTGGAGGCCTGGGACTGCCTGATTTGATAAATTACTCATGTGCTTTATTGACAAGATACGCGGTGGGATGGCTGGTAGAGGATAACACATTCTCGATAAGTGTTCTAGATAATGCCATGTTTTACCCATACAGCCCTAGTGCCCTCTTGCACTCCGAACAGGGGAAAATACCCAAACATATACTTAACAATCCCCTCTTCGGAGACATATACCACTCCTGGAAGAGAACATGTAATAAACTGGGGATGTCCCATTCCCAGACAGAATGGATCCCAATTGGGGGCAACCCCATGTTCCCCCCAGCGGTAAACAACCCTGCATTTAACAGAATACTGAAAAAAGGACTGAAACTAATATCACAGGTGTTTGACCCCGGCGGAAAACTGATAACCTTTGCGGTCCTAAGGGAGAAATTTGATCTCCCACACAGCAGCTTATTTTCGATTATGCAACTTCACCATTATGTACAATCGATACCCCCATCCCAAATCCTCTCCCACCCCCATACACTGTTACATGTATGGACCGAAAAATTGCAGAAGGGTTCTTTCAAGCCTAGATTGATTTATGAGGAACTACAGCTTCTAAATGCTCCAGAATTAAATGACAAAACCACGCAGTCCTGGCTGAAGGATATCCCTTTATTAAAAAACACAGATATATTTAACAGATATGATTCGTCAATGTGAATACTTCAGTCATCCACATTACAAGAAGTACATTTTAAATTTATACATAGAGCGTACATGTCACAGAAGCAACGCAGTTTCTTTGACCCAGACGAAACTGGCAGATGTATCAAATGCGGTTATTACTCCGCTTCCTTCTTCCACAATTTCTGGACCTGTGGACATATAAAAAGTATTGGTACAAGATAATAAACTATGTAAACACCTCATTTCACCTCAAAGTCACCTTACACCCAACAGCAGTGCTGTTTCTCGATTTTACGGTATGGCAACTAAATACAACACAGGAGCAATTGATTCCCTTTCTTACCACGCTATTTACAGCAGCAAAAAAGGTGATACTAACTTCATGGATAAATAAACATGTACCCACTATGGTAGAACTAGATGGTCTGCTGTTGAAATACATGTCATATGAGAGATACAATTCCCTACAGGCGACACGATCTTTGTCCACAGGATTCAGGAGAAAATGGGAATCGTTCCTAAACACGAAACCAACGGCTTTCCAAAGTCGTATACTCAAAGAACTTGACCTGTGATCTAGCTATGCAGATGTCGAACCCATGCAAATACCCAAACTGCTGATATAATGTGATATGATGTGATATAAGTAAGATTTATATATATGGAGAGACATGCAATCTCGACTATAGGACCATGCGGTCTCCCCCCCCCTCCCCCTCAGGAGGGATGGGACTCAGGGAGACAGGGAGACTCAATAACAGGCACCCCCCCCCCACCCCTCCCCCCCCCAAGTTATTAGTTGATATGTTTTAAAACTCTTCCCCCTCCCCCCACCCCCCCCCCCCACGCCCTGTATACAGTTCATACAGCACCCCACGAGACCGCTTATACTCCCAAACATAAAACAGATATATACTGGTAACACAAAGTTTTCCCATCGCAAGATGAAGTAGGATCTCCAATGACAACTGATTACACATTGTCATATCCAAACTTGTACGCTGATACCCGTAAAAGTGTAATGATACCATGTTACCTAATGTTTATATCGAAAATTTAATGGCCTAACCAGGCATTAGACACAACATGCAACGCACCTGCTGAAACGCGATTCAGGAATATCGAACTCCTGACCCTTTGTTCCCCCCCCCCCTGTTAAAAATGTTTTTCAAATGTTTTTCATATATTTAATGTGAAATGTACTGCAAGCAATTAATGTGAAATGTATACTGTGAAAAAATTAGAAAACCTAATAAACATATTTAAAAAAAAAAAAAAAAGTAACGTAGGACTACATACCATCTTTTATGCATGTCAGTTTGTGGAGAAGAGGACCGTTCCAGTTGATATAGGAACGTTATTTAAAACCACATATAGGCGCCAGTGGAGGGAATTTTCCATTTCTGTCTTTCTACCTGTTTTTTGGGGTGTCTAGGGTCACCCCCTCCTTTGGTTCTTTTCCCACCATAGGCAGCCTAGGCGCACATAATCCTTTCTCTATTCCATTGCTATTCAGAGATATACCTGCCATCCACCAACAATGAAGTTGAGGGGGACAGCTGCTGCTGACAGGATCTCTGCTGCAGGGCAGGTAGTCATCAGCAGTGAAAATAAACCTGGCGGGGAGGGTAACGCAGGCAGTCGCAGCTGGTCTCCTTAGGGAAGCAGCAGCAATATGGCGTGTATACAGGGCCTTCTTCCAGAACTTGAGTTGCGGGGGCATTGAAAAGCTTCTCACAAGCAGGTGCTGTAATGGACAGGCTCAACGGGCAGACAGGAGGGAACTCTGCAGGTTTGCCCACCACCTCAGGTTGATTATACAGGGCAGGTGAGCTTAGAATAGGGTATCAGGATATGTAGGAGCAGCAGGAGAAAGTTCCTTCTAGATTTCTGCCAAAGCCTCACCCCCGATTTCTAATATTTTTATCAAGGTTTATAGATTTTTTTAAATCTACCAACATCCAAAACCAAATTGAAAAAAATTTAAGATGGTTTTGCAAAACCAAAACAAAAAGTCCACGATGAAAAAAACCAAATCAATAGTTTTAGCACACATCTTTTTATTAAAAAACACATGAAAACTCACATTTTTCTACATGAAAATTCACCTTTGATTTTGCAACTCGAAGATATGTTTATAAATTCATCTTATATGATAAAAGGCCAAAATTGCTCCTCAACTGCATTCAAGGAATTGAAGTATTTTCAAGTTTTTTGAGCACTGGCAACACAAGATGGTGCCCATTGGAGTAATTCAAGTCCTGCTCTGTCCTGGTATGCACAGTCGCTGCCGCTGACATTACTGTTATGTTGTTCCATAATTTTGACTGGCTGGTACACAGTAAGCCTATATACTAGCACTTTAGAGTATTCTCTTTCCCATATATCTTTATGAAATTGGATTGCTGCAGTAAAATATTGGATACAGATAAAAGGATAGACAGCGTTAGGTCAACACCAAAAAGGTCAACACCAAAAGGTCAACCTTGGTAAAAAAAAACGATGCAAGCAATTCAAGATGCAAAAGATCGACATGAGTTTTTCAGGTTTTTTGTTGTCAATATCAACACCTGAGTACATGGAACAAATTAGTGTAGGCTGTACTCTCGCTTGGCTCACTTCACTCATTCCGATGATCAAGAATCATTTTAGCCTTTTTATATGTTGATCACCGCCATGTAGACATTTTACTTTATATGACATTAATACCTGACATATGATTAATAATAAAATTGGGACTTGGAATATAGTTGAAAATAACGCCTTGACCAAAATGAAGGTAAAGTGATGCTGTATTTATCTATTTAAAATAGATGTTGCTTTTATTCAATAGACACATGCTTCAATTGTCTTTAATTGCAGTGGTGCCTTACACCTCTAAGGCTAGAGGAGCAGCCATATTAGCAATAAAATCTACCCCATGTATAAAAGAAGACCTTGATGGGATATACATACAGTAGTGGAGTGGAGAAATTCTATAAAAGTGGGCATTTATATAGAGCATTTAGATCAACATCATTTTTATAAATTATTTGAATCCACAAATTGGTACATAAGTCGACAAGTGTCATTGTCTTTATGAGGAATGTTTTAAATGGATTTTTATTCACCTCTCATTCAAGGGCCCATCTCAATCTTCCCATTAGTCGATACCAATTCAATAGGAAACACTCTACTTCTTCCTGTTTCGAATGCTTCTTGTGTCTTTCCTTTATTAGTGTTGCTGTCTTTATTTACATTGTTTCTATTATTATAATTTGTTATTATTTTTCTTTTGTTTTCTTTTTTCTATATAGTGTGCATTATCTTTAGTATTGTGATTTAGTTTGATTAAAATAGACATTTGCTATTACTTATATTTGTTTGATCAAAGATATATGTAGAGATTCTTCTGAACATGGAAAATTATTCATTAACAGTATACTTTTTACCTGATCTAGTTTTAGCACTACTGTTACTGTGATTTAACCTTTTACAAATGTTTTAATTACTATAGGCTGTATTTGGAATTTCGTGCTTTGCTATCTTATGTCATGGTAACTTTTTTGTGATCTGAATAAAGACAATTTGCAAGTACTGTACTTAATTTACCCTTTTAAAAGTAGCAAATAGAGAGAAATTTACTTTTTTTTTTCATTTTATGTATTCCATTAATATGTCTATATTAAATTTGTCAGTGTTTATTTGGATGAGGAGTTAATCGGTGTGGTATAGCTCAGACATTTTCTAAGTGAACAAAAAAGTTGACATCTACAAGGTCCACATTGACACATCGACATAAAAAAGGTCGAAGCGTGAAAAGGACAACTTTTGTTTTTCATTATTTTTGATGTCAATACCTGAGCATGTTGACCACCAATTAGTGTACTGTGTCCCCTCACATGGCTTGTTTTGCTCACAATGCTTCGGGATGGAGTCCACGTGGATGGTAATGTTAGGAAACATTCAAAGAATTGTAAAAAAAAACATGTGGACATTTTCCATGTTGACCTTTTTCTTGTGTTGACCTGTTGTCACTGTCAACCTTGTGCATGTCGACCTTTTGGCGCCAATCTACGGACTGTCACCTTACACATTGTCAGCCATCTTGAGATATATATATATATAATATACATATATACATATCATACCAGAGGCCCGGCACTCCAATAGCGATCTCCACAGTACTTTGCTGCGGTGCCTTTTGTGATCAGAATACAGATCCTTAATGCATAGAGGTGCAGTGGAACTCAGACTCAGCTCTAACTTTGGCTTATCTCCCAGTGTAACCTTTGTAGTGTGCCCATGGCAGCCTTACCTAGTATGCTTGTATTAGGGATGGAAATACATGGGCCTGGCTGTGTTAGGACCCTACTGTAAGCCTTAGGGTTCTGCAGCCACCTCATTTTCTGTAATCCATTCTACACCATAAACCTACTGTATGTAGTGCGCCCAATACAGCTGCCTCATCTGGTACCTTCTACTGCAGCTGCTTCCCTACCAATGGATTTATGTCCTGGCCATCCCTGCCATGCTCACTTCTTGCCTTCAGGCCTCCTTGCCTGCACCTTATGTTGTCTGTCTGTCTCCCCCTCTCTCTAGACTGTTAGCTCCTTCCCTCTTCCCTCCTGTTCTCACAGCCCTCTTTTTGCATTTCAATTACAGCTCTCTTACTACCATCTACACCCGCATCTCTTCTCACTTGTGTTCATTCATTTGTACCACTAACAACTTGCCCCTGGTAACATGCAGACTGCTCCACTGCTACCTTACATCTCAGCTGTATTGTGTACTAAGAATTGTGCTGCTGATTGTTACATGTGCTCTATTTTTGTTCTTCAGTTACTGCTATGTTTAGTTCTGTTTACCCTGTATTGTTCTATGTGCTATATGTACAGCGATGCTTACCACTTGTGGCGGGATGCGGTCATTTCGTCTACTGCATTATGGTCGACAGTCATTAGGTCGAATCCATTAGGTCGACATGCTAAAAGGTCGACATGACTCTAGGTCGACATGGGAAAAGGTCGACATGATTCTAGTTCGAAAGGTCATTAGTTCGACAGGTCATTAGTTCGACAAGGTCATTAGTTCGACATTGTCTATGTCGACATTCACAAGGTCGACATGGAGTTTTTCACTGTTTTTTGAGCCAACATGTGCCGACAGGCGGTATTTCATGCCCTACCATCCACTAGGGCGTGGTGGGAGAATAAAATAGTGTGCCGAGCGTAGCGAGGCACCGTGCCCGACGCATTGCAAGCGCAGCGAGCGATGCGAGGGGATGCAGTGCACTTTAAACTGTGTCCATGTCGACTGTGTTGACATTCAGGTAAAAAAACAGTGAAAAACCCCATGTCGACCTTGTGAATGTCGACATAGACAATGTCGAACTAATGACCTTGTCGAACTAATGACCTGTCGAACTAATGACCTTTCGACCTAGAATCATGTCGACCTTTTCCCATGTCGACCTAGAGTCATGTCGACCTTTTAGCATGTCGACCTAATGGATTCGACCTAATGACTTTCGACCATAATGCAATAGACCAAATGATCCCAACCCCTTGTGGCACCTTATATTTAAAATGTAATAATAAAAATCGGTACTTGTGGAGTATCACGGCTCCCACGACCTGCATTGTATGCAGATCGTATGCTAAAAATCGCATCACATGTAGCATACGATGGCATACGATGTGATACAATGTTTTACAGATTTTTGACCATTTTTACTCAAAAATCGTATGCCATCGCATGGCATTGTATGCCATATGTAGTGGCATACGATGCGATACGATGTTTTACCGATTTTTGACCATTTTTGCTCAAAAATCATATGCCATCGCATGGCATCGTATGCCATATGTAGTGCCATACGATGGCATACGATGCGATACGATGTTTTACCGATTTTTGCTCAAAAATCGAATGCGATCGCATCGGATGCCATACGATGGCATCCGATGCGATGCGATGCGATGGCACCCGATTTTACATTGAAATGCATCAGAATGCATTGAAATGTGTATTAAACTTGTGAAATGCCTCCAAATGCCATTTTTCATAGTGCACCACCCCCACTATCAACATCAACCCGAAGCGTGGCGAGCGCAGCGAGCCCGCGAGGGGCGGCGGTACGCGTCCTACGACCTTTTCATACCCCCACTATCCACGTCAGCGTGGAGTTGAGAATAGAATAGTGTGGCGAGCGCAGCGAGCCACCGAGCCCGAAGCGTGGCGAGCGCAGCGGATACCTTCACAGCTATACGCGACCCCTCGCGGGCTTCACAGCTATCCGTGTCCCCTCGCGGGGCTCGCTGCGCTCGCCACGCTTCGGGCACTATTCTATTCTCAACTCCACGCCGACGTGGATAGTGGGGGTATGAAAAGGTCGTAGGACGCGTACCGCCGCCCCTCGCGGGCTCGCTGTGCTCAACACGCTTCGGGTTGACGTTGATAGTGGGGATGGTGCACTATGAAAAATGGCATTTGGGGGCATTTCACTACTTTAATACACATTTCAATGCATTCTGATGCATTTCAGTGCAAAATCGGGTGTCATGGCATCGCATCGCATCGGATGCCATCGTATGGCATCCGATGCGATCGCATACGATTTTTGAGCTAAAATGCTCAAAAATCGGTAAAACATTGTATCGCATCGTATGCCATCGTATGCCACTACATATGGCATCGTATGCCATGCGATGGCATACGATTTTTGAGCAAAAATGGTCAAAAATCGGTAAAACATCGTATCGCATCGTATGCCATCGTATGCCACTACATATGGCATATGATGCCATGCGATGGCATAAGATTTTTGAGCAAAAATGGTCAAAAATCGGTAAAACATCGCATCGCATCGTATGCCACTACATATGGCATACAATGCCATACGATGGGAGCCGTGATACTCCACAAGTACCAAAAAATCATATATATATATATATATATATATATATATTTGAAAAAGAAATCGCACAATGCTTCACCACAATCAAATAATGACCGTGCCATGTCAATCAATCAGTACAGTATATTCAAAAATCCCAAATGGTAGGGAGACCAGCACCATATATATATAGAATATGGTTCAGCCCGGCACTCTTCCTATGGGTGAGAACTGCCCCGGTGCCCTCTCAATGAATGTGTAGTAAGCAGTCCAAGGAATAAGCAAAGGCACTCGGGAGGTCTTTTTAAAAAAAACTTTAAATAGTCGACAAGTGAAAGCCAATGTTTTGGGGTTCGAATCATTGATAAAGAAGTTAGCGAACCCCAAAACATTGGCTTTCACTTGTCCACTATTTAAAGTTTTTTTTACAAAGATCTCCCAAGTGTATATACAGTATGGCGAATATCCGTGTGACTCGGAAACCCTGCCATCTGTTGGCAGCAAGAAGTGAATAGCTTTAGAAGAATTTGCTTCACGTTTGCACTTGACTTGTCTTGACAAAGGGGCGTGCCAGCCCTGAAACGTTGGCCTCACTGATGCTTTGCAATATATGTATTTTCATAAAGAAAACCCCAGAGTGCCATCTTTCTTCTCACGGCTAACCATTATCCATGAAGGGCACTGGGTATACTAAATTTTAAGGGAGAGTGCCAGATCCGTACCTTGCTATATAGTATATATATAGTGTGGAATAAACGGTGGCACCCTGAGGTAGTTTTGTGAAAAATATAATTCAACAAGATGCCAAAACCAACATTTCGGGGCTGGCACACCCCTTTGACAAGGTGAAGGTGTGTAGCAAAGATTTAAAACAGTGCCTACCTTAAATAAGGTGCCCACCATCCTCTCCATTCTCTGCGATCCAGGCCACCCTGGACGCCGATGTCCGGAAGCGCATATGATTCTGTGAACGGAAGTCGCATAATAGCGGAAGTCGTTCCTGGGCTCTCTATTGGCCTTAGCTGGAAAGCAAGCTCTGTGTAGTCACACACACACATATATATATATATATATATATATATATATATATATATATATATTGCGTCCAAGAAAAGAGCACTCTGGAGACTGGACAATAGTACAACAAACTGTATTGAAGAGGTATGAACGTTTTCAGGACCTAAGTCCCTTCCTCAGATACCTACAGCCCTGAGGAAGGGACTTAGGTCCTGAAAACGTTCATACCTCTTCAATACAGTTTGTTGTACTATTGGCCCTTATTCTGATTGACGCGTACTTTACCGCATACTTTCGGATCGCGTCTTTACGGCGTCTGCGCATGCGTGGAGAACGCAACGCGCATGTGCCACGCCTTGACTCCGTACCAGTTCGGCCAAATCCCGTCCAAAACTGTTCCCCGCAATCAGTCGGGAAATATGGGCGTATTATGGGCGTCATGCGGAATGACACATGGGCGTAGTTTCAAAGTGGGCAAAACGGGGCGGAAACATGGGCGGACACGGGGGAGTACACTTATGTTGGGGGGCGTACATTCGGATACCACTCCGAATGCACGCGATCAAAAAGGGCAGAAATGTGCGGTGTCCACAAGTGTACTATTGCTTTGCGGACACCACTCGTTCATGCGGTAGGCGAACGTACCGCCTAATGACTACAAGCATTAACACCTGAACCCAATAGAATCGACTCCTTTACTCATTACTCACTAATAGGCCGCTTGTCAGTGCTTTAATTGAAACCATTGCTGCTTCAAGGAAACCTTAATAATCCCCCACATATGCTGTACTTGTCAGACACTTTAAAACTGCTAACAATGGACATGACTGAATATTAATACTATCAATACACATGTGTATTCGACATGTACTCATGAAACCACACATTTTTGGTAAAGTAAACAAATTTATTTCTATACATGTCACAGTCAATGCCACTGTGATGCAATGACCAAAAAATACAAAATACAAAAAATAAACAACATGGCAGGAATGTACCAAAATAAATAATAATACAAAACAAATATAATTGCACACAGATGGACTCCAGCACCTCCTATGTGCCACTGCACATGCAGCCAGTGGGAAATGAGGAGGCTGCTGGCCCTTCTACAGCAGGGCAACCTGCACCTGACCATTCTACAGCAGGGCAACCTACACCTGGCCCTTCTGCAGCAGGCCAACCTGCAGCTGCCTCATATGCACCATCAGCAGAATCATTTGGAACACAACCGGGGACTTCACAAGATAGTACCATGGCCATCACTTCAAGTACAGCTGACAGTAATGGCAGGCAAAAGAGGGCAACAGGGGCACCAAAAAGGACATATGAAGCAAGGGCTCATCTGGTTACCCTCAGCACGTGATTGGACACAAGAAGCTGACACACACAGCACAATGGAAGATTTGGGACCACATAACGGTGGAGATTAATGCAGCCACAAGTTCATTTGCGACCACGTTTGGCCTTGGTAGGCTCCTTGGCCTGTGCAGCAGCTCTTCTGGCACGGGCAGATGCTGGGGCAGGTGGAGCAGATGATGTTGAGGGGTTGGCTGGTCTACCCCTCCTGCCAGCAGGGAGTGTTGCCGGTGGTAATGCACCAGAAACGGATGACATTAGGACCCTGTTGCTGGTAACCAGCTCCACCATAAGCTCATTATGGTGGAGGAGGAGATCATTTTGGCGGGTGGCTTGCTCGGCCAGCACCTGAGCACTTGCAGCCATGGCCTGATGTGACTCAGCCATGGCCTGCATGCTCGCAGCGATGGCCTGCTGGGTGCTGACCAAGCTCGCCAGGATCTCCTCGGTCCTACGCATCCGTTCTGATGCCAAGTCTCCCTGCTGGTTGATGTCCCCAAGCATGTTGGCCAAGGCGGCCAAATCGGCTTGGGCCGATGGCTGCTGCTGCACAGGCCTACCCCTGGGGCCAGATGGCACGGACTCCTCCACCTCCTGAGCAGAGTCGTCACCAAGCGGTGGGGTGTCTGTGGAAAAAGATAAACACAATTAGGACACATTCTAAGATAATTACTTGCACAAGTTTATGGCATGACCAATATTTACCTTCAATAAAAGACGCAAACACTTCAGCTGGGGCCTCGCTATCCATCGTGCTCACCCCCCTGATCTCCTCAACTGATATACAGCTCTCGGCCATCAACTCCAGGGGGGTGAGCTCTAGCCCTGATGGCATGGGCCCGGCCCCAGATGTCTGGCTGTGTTCCCACCGCTTGGTCATCTTCCTCTTCAGGTTGGTTTTGAAGTCCTGTCACCTGCAATGTAAGTTGACATATTAATACATGTCACTCCAGATGTTAGCTGTTGCAGCCATTGCTCTGTGCTACATATTACGACATGTGATTAATGTCCAAAAGATAATATTACATGCAACTATGATATCAACCGTTACAATACACATTCACAATCACCCTACTCTAACTCTCAACGAAATAACATGGCAATAATGTCTGTGTATCGTAACAACCTCACGGGCCATTTGCAAAATCCATCTAAGCATCAATTCAATCATTACTTGGCTATTACTGGGCACATGTATCACAAAACAACTTGCCTCTTCTTCACATGGTCCGTCTCACGAACTTGTGGCGCTACTTCATTAATCTCTGCCGTTATCTGTTCCCAAATCTTCCATCTGCGTGTGTGTGTCAGCTTCTCCGATGGACACTCAATCCAATCACGTGCTCGGGGAACCAGGATGGCAAGCTCCTGTGCTTCATATGCCTTATTTTTTTTTGGTGGTTCCTCTGTTGCCCTGGCTCTCCCCTTGCCACGTCCATGGCCACGCCCCCTGTCACGTGTCGCTGCACTTGAAGTGCTGGCCATGGTACTACCTTGTGAAGTCCCCGGTTGTGTTCCAAACAATTCTGCTGATGGTGCATATGAGCCAGCTGCAGGTTGGCCTGCTGCAGAAGGGCCAGGTGTAGGTTGCCCTGCTGTAGAATGGTCAGGTGCAGGTTGCCCTGCTGTAGAAGGGCCAGCAGCCTCCTCATTACCCACTGCCTGCATGTGCAGTGGCACATAGGTGGTGCTGGAGTCCAGATGGTCAAAAAGTTGCCGCAGCTCTGGGTCCACCTCTGGTTGTGATCCAGACATGTTAGCAACAACATTGTCACCTTCTAATACACCTTTATATACTGTTTGTGTATCCTGTTTGGCGGACATCAGCGGCAGCTGCGTTCCGTGCGTGAGCGTACGTCGCTGTTTTTTCGCGCCGCATACGGTGGCGGAAATTCCATTGTGTAAAACCTGGCGAAAGTTCGACATGAAATACTGGTCACCAATGCTAACATTGCATAGAATCTTCTGATACACCTGTGACTATTGCACAATACACATGCTATTTGCTAGCATGACATGACATTTGATTCATGACTACTGTGGTATTGTGGAGTTTGATTGCAAGCTAAAAGTAGCCCAATCCCTTAGATAATCCAGGCCACAAGTCATGCAATACTCATCTCTACTGTTATAGACCACACATGTGAGAGGCCTATAAATAGTGACTTGCTGCTAGAATCATTTGTCTCCAGATCTGGACTTGTCAGGGTCTAAGGTAAGCTCTTCCATGCTCCTTGTAGATATGATATCCATTAACAATGTAAGTGTATGAATGTATGCACCATTGCCTCACTGACTACAGATTGTTGGGCCAGCAAAGTGCGTGTAGCATTATTGCAACATGTCACATGTTCACTATTTCACTCACAGGTCTTAAACCTGTGTGGGTTCATCTATTGCAGGACAACATGTCCCAGCAATAGATGAAATGTCTCATAGTACATGATGTCGGCAAAAAATGCTGACACCTTTATCTGTGTGTTTAGGACGGTGTGTATTGAGTTCATATTATTGTTACATCATTATAGAGTCAAATGGATCTGCGGGATTTCACGGGGCGGCCATCTATTGTACGTATTGAAGCCTACAAATCTATTTGTAGTCGGATATGGCCATTATGTGCATAGGTGCATCAGTATTTATGTTCATTTCTTTATAGGTTGCTGAAGCAATGATGCGCTACATGGAGAGGAGGCTAAGGGCACTTGCGGCTCTCCCCACTCGTCGCCCAAGGAGGCCAGGACGTGCTAGAATCTATCGCACACGGGTGACTCTGTTTGCTATGCCCGATGATGAGGTACTTACTAGGTACCGGTTACCGCCACATGTAATTCTGGATCTGCTCACGTTAATTGAGAGCGATCTGGAACCTCTACACGGGATCACGACAGCAATTCCGCCTCACACACAGCTGCTGGCGGTGTTGCATTTCTGCGCCTCAGGATCATTCCAACAAGTAGTGGCAGTACTTGCTGGAATATCTCAGCCGGCCTTCTGCCGAATCCTGAGGCGTGTGACGTTTATTTATTATTTATTTATTTGCAGTTTCTTATATAGCGCAGCAGATTCCGTTGCGCTTTACAATAGTAGTCGTTGGCCATGTTCAGGCGCAAGGGGCACTTCATGGCCATGACATTTGCCACCGAGACCCTGCGCAGAAGCCAGCAGGCCTTCCATCAAATTGCTGGCTTCCCTAATGTGATAGGGGCTGTGGATGGCACCCATGTACCATTTGTGCCTCCATCTCGAAGTGAGAAGATATATAGGAACCGCAAATTGTTCCACTCACTGAACGTGATGGTGGTATGTGGCCCATCCATGGAAATTCTCGCCTTCAACTCGAAGTTTCCCGGAAGTGCCCATGACTCTCATGTCATCCGACAAACCGGGATATGGCAAAGACTCCAAGAGCTGGAAGGCCGTGATGCGTGGGTTCTGGGTGACTCCGGTTACCCATGTACGCCCTGGCTACTTACGCCGTACAGCTCCCCAGAACCGGGCCCACAGGAGGCATTCAATCGGGCGCATGTTGCCACCAGGCAAGTGGTGGAGCGCACAATTGGCCTTTTAAAGGGTCGATTTAGAGTGCTCCACCGCACTGGTGGTGACTTACAATATGCGCCTCAAATGGTGTCGAGGATCGTGGGCCTGTGTATATTTTTCCACAACATTGCTGTGCGGCGTGAGATACCCTTTGATGAGTGGGAGGTACCATCTGAGCCGCAAGATCCGCCCATGCGCCCATCCCGCGCCCCTGAATGCCGGAGGGGATACCAGCTGCGGGACTCTGTGGCGCAAAGATACTTCAGGTACATTTTATCGAGTTGACAGAACACACCAATTTTAGTAAAAATCACCCCTTCAAATAAGTACAGTGTGTTAGTTGTCAGTGTTACAAAACGAAAATTAGCCAGCCTGCCCTCCTAATGGCAAAGAAATAGTAGATATTTATCATATGTGCTTAGTTTTGGGGGAAGTTCAATATAGGTGCTCATTATTATACCTTGTACAAGGGATCTTATGTGTTTGTTATATCTTCATTATTGTAGTTGATACTATCCCTGATGACTGGTGAGTACATTGATTTATTCTCTAATGTGTTGGGGATTTTTTCCTGTGTTGATGTATGATTTGTTTGCAGATATATATATATATATATCTATATATATGATATTTGAATTTATTAACATGTTTAAACATTTCAAGGAGCAGGCAGGCAGGCAGGCAGGCACCCAGGCAGGCAGGCAGGCAGGGCTGGTGTATAATGCTGGTCTCAGGATACCTGCAAGTATGTGTATGTGTCTTTTAAACATAAATGTACGCATACACATAGATGCATAGAGTAAGTAATGCTAACTACAGCTATGCGTTGCTAAGCTATAGCACGCGTTGCTTGGCGGAGCGAGGCGTCATTGGATTTGCTAAGTGCATACACACTGTGTTTTATATATATCAGATTTGTTCATTGCCATACATCAGCACTACTGTTTTGAAGGCATGCGAATTTGTCACCATTTGTGTTGGCGCAGAGACGCTGTTCATGTAAAGATGAACAATAAAGTTATTAACACAAATAACTGTGATAAACCAATGCCACCACCTGATTGGTTGATTGATGCCATTGTTAACATGGCGGAGACACGAAGGGCAGACCCCTTTTCACCTGCGGAGCTGAGGGTTCTGGTCTCCGTCATGGAGACAAGGCTGGGCCGTGCGGGGCCCTTTATCAGTAACCGCCATAAGCGGAGGGCCTATGCTGCGGCAGGGCGCCGTATTTACGCCCGCACTCGGGTGCGGAGGTCCATCGGGCAGCTCGAGAGGCGGTAGTCGGACCTCCGCAGGCGCCAGCCCCAGCTGTTACAGCAAATCAGGGGCGAAATAGCTGATTGTGAGTATTTTAGCTATGAAATTTCGCACTTACAACATAGCATATATAAACAATAAAATGTGTCTCATGATAAGTGGGTGTCCATGGGTTTAAAAGTCCATAGACTGTTATGTGTGCTTCTTCCTGGTTAACATGCAGTCATGTGGCTTTTATATGTAATGACATAGCATTGAGGATTCTGATGCATACAATGTGCCAGATGTAATATGTGTTACACATTGATAAATGCCAGGGTTGTAATGTTTGAACAAATTACTAACAATCACATAATAATTTAAATGTCACATTTTGGAGTCCATTAACAGTAAGGAGCTACTTTCCAGCATCGTTTGCCATCATTATCACCCTTCCATGTATGTCTTGTTATGGATTAATACATGTGCCCCAATGACCCGACATTGACCATGATTTTTTATTCTACCACACAGCACGAGCCCGAGCCCTGGCCGAGGAGGAGGCCCAAGACCCTGAGGAGGAGGTGGCGGCAAGGGTGGAGGAGGAGGAAGTGGAGGAGGAGGAAATGTTGGAGGAGCAAGTGGAGGAGATGGTGGAGGAGGTGGAGGAGATGGTGGAGGAGGTGGTGGAGGAGGAGGAGGTGCCTGAGGCGGTGGTGGTGGAGGAGGTGGAAGAGGAGTTGGTGGCAGAGGAGGAGGTGTTGGTGGCGGAGGAGGAGGTGGAGGAGGTGGTGGTGGTGGAGGAGGAGGAGGAGGTGGAGGAGGTGGTGGTGGTGGAGGAGGTGGTTGTGGCGGAGGAGGTGGACGAGGTCATGGTGGCGGAGGAGCTGGCGGAGGAGGGGGTTGCCCCAGAGGATTCCGAATCCGAGGGGGAGGAGGCGTGCCAGGCCCCAGAGTCCCATCAGATCGGTATGTTTACATAATGCATCATTCATGAAGTAGTTGTACTGGTATTTGTTATGTAGCACTGGTGATTAAAAATTTTGTTCCAATACTATTCATATAGACCCCAAAGTGGGTAGCTACAGATACAGGTACCGGTTAGATGGGGTGTCCAAGGCATCCCTTTCATCCAGGACACCTCTGAATGACACAGGTTTGTGGGATGGGTTGGAGCTCCATTTTGACTGCCACATCACCGTTGTAGTTAAACAGGATCCTGGAGTAAAGGGATGAGTGGATCATTTGTGGATTAAATTCACCTGCTGCAAGCGTTGATTATGACCCAATCAAATAGTGGAATCTATATTTGTGGTGAATGTTATTTATAAACTATAGGATGTATGCTATAAATGGAGTATGGCCCAGCCTACCTTGGAATGGAGTCACAAGTTGCCAGTGTCCCAGGAGGCTCCTCTACCTAAACACCCCCTGTAGTTCAGATTTTTTTTTGCCCCGCACAGAATTGTAGGTTGGTTTAGACTGAATTATGATTTTGAGGATGTGTACTGTGCATTCCTGACATTTGCATAACTCCCATGCCACGAACCATCACTGAACTTAGACTGAGGAGATTGTGACAAGTTCTTATTGACGGAGCCCATTACATGCTTGTCATTGGTTAGTCATGGGTGGGTTGTGACTGAGAAGAAACACTATGACTGTTATGTCTTCTGCAGAGTAAAGGGTAGAGTGAAAAAAACACAGTATGTAGCAAATAAGTTTGCATGTATGTATATATGTATGTGTCATATCTATTTATCTATGTGTGTCTCTATCTCTCTACATATATATATATATATATATATATATATATATATATATATATATATATATATATATATATATACAGGTCGAGTATCCCGTATCCGAATATCCGTTATCCGAATTATTCCGAAATACGGACATTCCAGAAAGTGAAAAAAATATTTTTTTTTTGCTAAAAACTCACTGGGGACATATGTAACAGCATCACTGGGGACATGATATGTAACTGGCACTATATATGTGCAAGACAATGATTGCTTGGCATTCAAATTCAGTGCTGAGATAGTACACACATTTTGTTTCACGTTTTGAAACCTTGTTTTTTGAACAATTAAAATATGTTTGTGTGTATTTTATGTGGTAATAAAATATATTTGTGTGTATATTATGTGTTTATACAGCATAAATGCAAGATACTTCAAAATACATCATTGAAATATTAAAATATTCCAAAATACGGAATAATCCGTTATCCAAAATTCTCCTGGTCCCGAGCATTTTGGATACGGGATACTCAACCTGTATATACACACACATGTCACCTAGCATTTGTGCAATGTATGTAGCAGTATGTGAAATGTATGCATGAAAATCATGATTAATTTTTGCCCCTTTGACATGCCCACAGATGCCACAACACCGGCAGATGAGGGGATTCGTGGGGCCCTGCTGCGGATGGGCCACCACTTAAGACTACTCATCGCGGATCTGCAGGACCTGCGCGATTTGCTTTTGTAAATTTTTTTCTTTTGATTTTGAGATTTCATTGTTAATCATAATAAATTATTTATGCAAGTTGAAAGTTGTTGGTTTTCTTTGCACATTACACAGTATATGTGTAGATTGTTTATAATATTTGACACAGGGTCTAATACAAACCATTGCACTTGAATTGCTGTAAGGGTTAATGTGTGCAATGCATGTGTTAGGCATGCTTGTAAGGATATATTGGCATCTAATTGATTCCAATTCCAAATAAGCATTTTTTGATGAGGATAGGTAATTGAATAAGTGGGTCATGTGATGTATTGCAGAATATACATAATAGTGGGTTGTTTGGCGTAAATACTCCGCTTACGGGCGGTAGCACCGCTTGGCTCCCGTTCGGATGCGGTATTCCCGAGCATACTCTGTAATACTCTGTAATACCGTGCAGAATCGGAGTGTTTCTCCCGCACACGCATGGTTTGTATGTCGTCCGTAAACACGCCCTGTTCTTAAAGAGTGAGTCCGTCCGAATGCGGAGGACACGTGGGCGTTTCTACGGACGATGGCCGCACGCGGCAAAACACCGTGGCGTGCGGACCGCTCCGTAAGAATGCGGGAATATCCGCACCGATCAGAATAAGGGCCATTGTCCAGTCTCCAGAGTGCTCTTTTCTTGGACGCTATATTACTACTGAAGTGGCACCGGAGCAGCTGTATTATTGGAGTGCCGGCATAATTGGATATATATATATATATATATATATATATGTAGACAGGATCCGGGGGACCTTGGTGGGGTTACCCCAGGGAATGAGGCGGCACTCGTCGACTTTTTTTGAAGAAATTTTATCAAGTTTGCAGATCAAAACATAGCAATAATCTCCAATGTTTCGAGACTGCTAGAGTCTCGTCCTTTAGACGTGCGCTGAAAGGTGCAAGGTGCAAGTGCATATAGCAAGGGAGAATGCACTTGCACCTTGCACCTTTCAGCGCACGTCTAGAGGACGAGACTCTAGCAGTCTCAAAACATTGACGATTATTGCTATGTTTTGATCTGCAACCTTGATAAAATTTCTTCAAAAAAAGTCGACCGAGTGCCGCCTCATTCCCTGGGGTAACCCCTCCAAGGTCCCCCGGATCCTGTCTACATATTGCAAGATTCAGGAAGGCACCGGTACGCAGTTGGTAATTTATACAGAGTGCCGAGCAACCTACAGACTGTATATATATATATATATATATATATATATATATATATATATGATAGAGAGGGCCATATTGTATATCAGCATCTTTAGATAAGTGCTCCAAAATATAGATGGTACAAAACAATACAGTAATATATCAGAATGCAAAAACCTACAGTAATATATACTTTTGCATTTCACAAATATATAACTAAGCATGTATAGTACAATATATAAGTGATGATATTCAGCATTTAGCTGCTTTGGTATCAAGGTCACCTTTTCTATGCAACTGTAAATTAGTCATTGAGAAGCACAAGCTGGCATTACATTTAATGAGATACTGCACACTGCACATAATGAGATAAGACAAACACCTGCAAACCCAAACATGAATTTACTGGTTCAGGCCTACACATGATTCACAAATCTGCTGACTCTGAAAGTTATATGACATTAAACAGCATTATTGTACATAACTGTATGTTGTTTTGTTTGCTTATTTTGTCATAATTCCTGTCTTTCTATTTAAAGTTGTCGTTGACATACAAATAATATCAGCAGCACCTTTTTCAAATTGATCATGTGAAACCAACTTTAATTTATTTATTTGTTAACAGTTTCTTATATACTGCAGCATATTCCGTTGTGTTTTAGATTTGGAACAACAGTAATAGAACAAAACTGGGTAATAACACACAGACATAGGGGTAGGAAGGCCCAGCTTGAACACTTTTAACTAGGGATGAGCGGGTTTGGATCCTAGAGATCCGAACCCCCACGAACTTACCTTATCCGAGGACAGATCTGAGGAGTTCGCCGGGTCCCGCCATTTTCAGGAGTCCAAATCGAGGCCAAAACGTCATCATCCTGCGTCGGATTCGGATCTCTATAAAAGGTCCGGCTCCAGCGCCATCTTCATTCTGCATGTAGAAGTCAGACAGCACGGATGTTGCCGTGCTGTCTGCACAGAATATAAACCTATGGGGGACAAAAAAACACAGTGGGGGGATATACTAAGGAGGTGCAACTAATAGGGGATCAAATAGAGGCTGCATAAACTGAGTGGGGCTGCTCAAGGGGGACAACTGTAAAAGTCGGGAATCTAAAGGTACATTTACTAAGGGGGAACTAATGGTGCAGGAACTTTTGTACATCGACTAAAGGGGAACTACTAAGTGGAAAACTATTCAGGTTACAGCTACTAAGGGGGCATTACTAAGGCTACTACTAAAGGGGGGCTGTTATATGGGACTACTGTGGGGGACATTTAAGGGGGGGCTCTCTGAAAAAAAAAAGTTTTTTGTTTTTTATTTCAATAAAAAAAGGTGTTTTTTTCCCTTAACCTGCAAGGGGTGTTAAGTGTGCCATATCAGTCCAGCTGTGCTGCCCAGTGTCCCGTATCAGTCCAGGGGTGCCCGCATGTGTGCCGTATATATCCAGGGGTGCCCAGTGTCCCATATCAGTCCAGGGGTGCTCCCATGTGTGCCTTATAATTATATGGGTGCCGCCATGTGTCCCGTATCAGTCCAGGGGTGCCCCCATGTGTCCTGTATCAGACCAGGGGAGCTGCCCTTTTTTTATGAAAAGAAAAAAAAGGTGTTTTTATTTTTTATTTTTACTCCAAGGGCTGTTAAATGTGCTGTATCAGTCCAGGGGTGAGCCAAGAGTGCCGTATAATTCAAGTGGTGTTACTAAAGTCTGCCGTATTATTCCAGGTGTGCTGCTCTTTTTTTTTAATTAAAAGAATAAAAGTTTTTCTTTTTTTTTTACTGCAGGAGTGTCGCCATGTCTGCCGTATAATTCCATGCCTGCCGCCATGTGTGCCGTATCAGTCCAGGGGTGCCGCCATCTGTGCCGTATAATTCCATGTGTGCTGTATCAGGTCAGGGGTGCCCGCATGTGTGACGCATAATTCCTGGGGTGAGCCAAATGTGTCATATAATTCATGGGTTGCTGCCAAGTCTTCTGTATAATTCATGGGGTGCTGCCAAGTGTGCTGTATTAGTCCAGGGGTGATGCTGTGTGCCATATCAGTCCAGGGGTGATGCTGTGTGCCATATCAGTTCAGGGGCGATGCTGTGTGCCGTATCAGTCCAGGGGTGCTATTAAGTGTGCCGTATCAGTCCAGGGGTGATGCTAAATGTGCCGTATCAGTCCAGGGGTGATGCTGTGTGCCATATCAGTCCAGGGGTGATGCTGTGTGCCGTATCAGTCAAGGGGTGCTATTAAGTGTGCCGTATCAGTCCAGGGGTGATGCTAAATGTGCCGTATCAGTCCAGGGGTGATGCTACCTGTGCCATATCAGTCCAGGGGTAATTCTAGGTGTGCAGTATCAGCCTAGAGGGGATGCTAAGTGTGCCATATCAGTCTAGTGTTTGTGCCGCACACTTGTGTGGCTTATCATAGTTATCCAGCTACCTCAGTGCAACCTTTTGCCCTAAAAACAATATTGTAAGGTGTGAGCTGTTCAGAATAGACTGAAAATGAGTGGAAATAAATGTTATTGAGGTTAATATAGCGTAGGAGCAAAAAATAAAAACCAAAATTCTGCGATTTTAGCGGTTTTTATGCTTTTTTAACAAAAAATCAGAGCCAAAAAAATCCAAACACAAAACACTTAGGAGGTGTTTTGCCAAAACCCATTAGAACCCAAAACCTCAAGGTAATCAGAACCCAAAACCCGAAAAGTGGCCGGTGCACATCTCTACTTTTAACCTATAAGGAAATAGGAATTAAGACACAAGGTATAGAATTTACCTACAGTATTGCATTATTGTTCTGTGCGATCGCAACAGTTCCTAATGGGATGTACTGTAAAGTATATAGTCATACAGCACAGTTGGCTTGGGGTTAGAAGTATGCAAGTGTCAATAAAGATAAAATATGTCATGTTATGTGTAGAAGTGAATTTTCAAGGAAAGTCTTGTATTGCATGGGACATTCCACAGAAGCCCAATAAAGTCCTGTAATCATGAGTGGGAGTGTGGATGAGAGATGCAGATCTTGGGCCTTATTTTGGTTCATTCTTTCTGACAAAATCCTTCTTAGATGGACAAAACCATGTGCTCTGCAGGGGGGCAGATGTAACGTGCAGAGAGAATTAGATTTGGGTGAGTAATTTTGTTTCTGTGCAGGGAAAATACTGACTGCTTTATTTTTACACTGCAATATAGATCTCACTTTGAAGTAAAACCCCACCCAAATCTAATTCTCTCTGCACATGTTACATCTGCCCCACCTGCAGTGCACATGGTTTTGCCCATCTAAGAAGGATTTTGTCAGAAAGAATGAACCAAAATAAGGCCCCTTGTGCGGAACAGAGAGGTTTGTGTAGGGAGATTTTTTGAGATAAGTAAAGAGATATATGGTGGTGTAGTTTTTGTTAACAGCCTTATGTGTAAGTTATTGTAATTTATTTATACAAGTGCATGAGATGCTTATGCATCCCGTTTTAACCCTGCTGTCTCCCTGAAGTGGAGATGGGCAGGGATTCCGCTCCCTGTCGCCGAGTAACTAGGATGTGCGAGCATGTGAGATGCACATGGTTCTACTGTAGATTGGAAACATGGCTATATAAGGTATACAATGCTGACCACCGAAGATGGTCATATTAATTGTTGTGATTTTAAATTCATCATCATTTGTACCATAGGTGCAAGCACCAGCCTAATGGCATGAGCAGTATCTCCATCCAAGTACGGCCTCCTACAGTATGGGATTAATTGAGTGTCTGTACATACAACCACTATCAGCGACATGTATGTGACACTACAATGACACTTCCATAAAACAATTGCCATGCGTGTGTTAAACCACATCCCCACTATAGTTTCAATATACTTCTCTGTGCGTGCAAACACAGTTGGGAAGCTTGCGTGGTGTGTGTGACTAAGATGCATGCATAGAAGAATAATATGTTCAACTGCATCTGACTCAAAATCAGACCGTTGGTGTCTATGTTCTGTATTCTGTTTCTGTATTGAAGCCCTGCAGATATGGGGACTATGTGTCCGATTCAGTCCTGTTCATAGTCATACACGTCCCAATTTGGGCCAGTCTCCTGATGATGGAGGTGTACACATGCACATAGTCACTCATGCGTATGTGCAAACCCCTGGAGCGAATGCCTTATGGGATTTTTACACTCACCGGGGCATTCGCAAAATGAGTGAGAGGCAGGGAGCGGTCGCCGGGATCCTCCAGTGTTTCATGGGCATGCCCACAAAAATGGTGGGAGCGCCCATGGAAATGCAGGCGTGCACCTGCCTGCTTGGGGCAGGCGGATGACAACACATGTTCCACAGGAACCATCCATGAGAAAAGTAAATATAGGCTTACTTTTCTTTACTAACAGAGGAGAAATCATTCGATGGTGAGTAACCATCAAATGATTTCTCCTCTGTGCCGACGCATGCGAGCGAATGTGTAAGCGTACACATCCGCTCACATCGTAGCCCAGGGGTTCAGGCAGCAGGGTGGCCATGCTTTCGGCAGGGAGGCGTTTACCTGCTCACTAGGCATTCATTATATGTGCAGCCTAGCGAGCAGGACTGAATTACCCCGTTCCTATGTTTAAAAATTTGACTGTAAAGTATTGTTTCACAGTCATACAGTATGTAATTATAATCACCTTTTTTCTTATTTACATCTTTTTTAAATACTGTATAAAAATGTTAGATGCATACATCTTTTTCAAGCCCACTTTGAACCATATCACTGAATGCATTACACTTGTTGTCATTTTCATTGAATTGAAGAGAAAAAAAAAATCATGCTCAGTTGTTGCCTGGTAACAACACAGATTCTTAGTGAAATGTAATTATAAAAGGACATTTCATTGCTTTTGTTTGATAGCTAAAGTCATAGTATTAAAACCAGTAACAATATAATACCCTATAAAAAACAAAAAACAAACAGTAAATAGAAACACCTTACAGAATTTGACTCAATTATGATTTGAAAAATTTTGGATGCTCAGAAGAATGTGATTTGTGGCTTGATTCATATTTAAATAAATTGATTTCTTTTTCAAGATCCATACCTGGACTTAAGAGTAAAAAGGGAAATATGCAGCATATAAAACCTAATGCACTAAAGGATCCAATGTAATCTGGGGCCTGATTCAGGTTGGCTCACTAGGCAGCGTACATTTGCTGCCCAGCGAGCCCAAAATGCTGCCCTCCGTCTGGACGATGGACGCTGAATGATTTCTCTTCCAAAATGGGGGAGATTGGAGGGTATGAGGTCTGATAATATGGATTTATGCCAGTTATTAAAATATATTGGGTGGTATGCAATGTGCTGCCGCTATTTCTGACGTGGGAAATAGTGGTGGCTCCCTATTCAATGCTGTCATTGATAGCATTGATGCAGGATCACGGCAGAACGGGCTCAACTTCAGAAGCTGTCGGGCCCGTTCTGCCGATAACAGCCGTGGATTGTCGTTAACAGAGCCGCAGATCGACAATCCACAGCCGTATTCGCAGCCACGCCCCCTTTGCACCCATCGGCAGGCAGGACATTGAATCCCATATGTCGTTATGCGGTTGATCTGACCGCAAATGAGCCAGGATCACGGCTGTCGGTGGGGATAGACAGCCGTGATCCCAGATTGCATACCCCGGTACTTATGTAATATCTGGGCTCCCATTTTTCTTATGAGACCGCGTCCGCTCGCCACACTATATAAAATCAACTCCATGCGTAGTTGGATAGTAGGGGTATGAAAAAATGGGGTGCATTTAACATGGGAGCCCAGATAATACATACCCATAATAATACGTACCCATACCCCATATTATGTACCCAAATGGTACCTAAACTGGGTTTCAAAAGTGGCCCACATTTGTTTTTGCTCTAATACTGTACAGTAAATATATAATTAAATGCTGTTTAGCTCATTTCTTTAGCGGAACACATTGCTTCCTCATCCTTCCCTGCAAGTTTTTATGACTTACTGGTTGCACTTTATGGCATATTATTCCCATTACAGAACAAATGAAGCTTTCAATGACAGTGCAAGCCTTACCATTTTGGGGTTATTATCATAGCTCAAGTATAGAGAAAGCTCTCATGGGTAATTGCCTGGAATGCATTTATTCATTACTAAGCTTTGTTAGTGTGCATATTTGTACAAATTATTTCCTTGGTTGTTTAATGATCGTGAAATGTTCCAAAGAGAAGACAACTCAAGATAACTTACTCTATCTACAGTGTTTCTATAACAAAAGTGTGTGATGATTCTGTTTTAGTTTTAGTTACAGTTATGTTTTCAAATGGAATAAAAATACTTATTGTAACATGCTCAAGTCATAGTATTCGTATTGCCGATATATCATTGGATAATATACTTCGTCCATCATCTTTGTGTGGCATGCAGTGCCAGTGCAAGGTTGCTACACTCTCTGGGGAAAGCTTCCCATTACAGTTCTTACTTTCGCAATACTCTCCTTCATCCATTTACATAAAACCTTTTATGACAACAGGATGAGTCATTTTTCATATGCACATTCTGTCTGCAAATGTATAAATTATCATTTTCCTCAATCTCCATCAAAACCATTTACCAACCAGCACTCAGGATCCAATAAATTCTTACATATAGCACACATTTTTTTCCTTGTGGGATGGAATTACGATGCTGGTATACAGCCCGTCCGGAATCCCACACTGTCTCAGTGGCAAACCACACCCAAATCTGATTTTTTATTTTTGTAAATTGTAAATAGCTTATTTGAATGTTCTTGTTATTCCAGCAAAATAGGTTAGAGGTTCACTCCATTTTACTCAATACATTTTGGGGGTCCACCAAACCCTGCCTTGCGAATGGTGGTACGTTGGCCCACCATTTGCAAGGTGCGTTCCTTCATGCAGCATGCGAATGGATGTTTCACATAAACATGCATTCGCATGCCACTGGGAATCTCCCACAATTTTCGATGGTCGTCGACCATCGAAAGATGTGGAATGTGCACGCAAATGTAAGGTTGCTCTGGGCAACCTTACATATGCATGTATGCTCTGGGGCAAGTGGGTGGGCTGCTGACATCCGGTGATGTCAGCTGCCTGCCCCCACATGTCCGTCATAACTGCATTAGCATGAGAACGTTGAAATGCTGGGCGTTGCCGTATGCTAATGGCCTGTCCCACGCCCCATCCAGTGGCCGCAAGGATGGGTGCACCCATCAGTTTGTTCGCTGTGGGCGCATGCAGTCTGCATCTGTATATGTGCAGAAATGACCCTGCGCATGTGCAGAGGCTAAACATCAGACCCCTTGTAAATGAAATGAGTCAGAACAAATGGAACTGAATATGGTCCAATGTCCTTTTAGTATTAAGGCTGGATATCAGGGGCCAATTGTAATAGGGTGTGAGAATCAGAAAGTGAGAGATGTTGGGAGAGTTTTCAAATTTTAGCAATCAATTACACTGAAAAAACAAGTTGATTTTGCCATGTAATAGATTGCCGCTTTAAAAAAATGTGAAAACTCTCCTGAAATCTCTCACCTTGTGATTCTCATACCCTATTACATTTTTCCCTAGGAGTGTGCTGGTGAAGATCAGCTATGATGCTAAATGCATGAAAATGCATGTTATTGTGCTGTGTTTATTTAGATAGATAACAATATTCTATTGTCTTAGCTACAGATGAATGGTTTGAATACAGCATAGTCCAATGCTGAGCCCCCCATCTCACGTACAATAATGATTTATTTTATTACCTTTTTAACTACCACAGGGAAGTGCACGGGCAGACCGGGGAGGCTGGACTGCTGTTGTGTACCCCTCCGCTATCCAGTCCCCAGGTGCTCATGACAGACAGGCGTGCATTGCCAGCTCCTCTTCTGTCTGGCGTGGCGTGACATCATTACATCACACCGCAGAGTGGTGGGGGCTTCCTGTAGAGGGCTCCCGTCTCGAGTCCTGACTTCCGTCCGTTGAAAATTAACTTGGAGCTACTGCGCTCCAGCCGGCCACCCCACGGGCCCGGCTATTTATATATATATATATATATATATATATATATATGTGCGGCGGGGTGGGCTCGCAGGCTGTATACTACCCGAGGCCCTCCACCGCTGTTGAATGAGGGGGCAGGGGTGTGGCAGCGTGTCGGCTCATGAGTCATGGCTGTGTCTGTGCTGGTACAGTGTATATATTCAAGTGAAGGGGGTAAAATGCTGGGGAAAGACCTGCATAGGCCCTACACTCTGTCAGAGTGGCGGGGCCCAGGACAGTTGCCCCCATAGCACCCTCCTGTTGGCGGCCCTGCAGGCAAACATATACCTTATTGAGATAATATTATCAATTTAACAGATATGACAGAACGTGTGGAAAACAGAGAGCTAGTACACACAGCAATATATCTGTTGACTATGATTTCAAAATATATATATAATGAATAATGAAATGAATGCATGATTTTCATTCTATTTACTTATGGGAATATGAAAAGGTATTGTAGGAAGAGCTAACATAGCAAATTACTACTATGAGGGGGGGCGGGTGCTGACATCATGTGACATCAGCCGCCCCGAGCAGGCATCGGCCACCTGTGTTCCCAGGGGAGTGCCTAGCATTTTCATGGGGACGCCCATAAAACTCAGGACTGTCCCCTGTTCCCAGCTGGTATCCACCCCTATATTTAATTTGGACTATGTGACTTTTGCATTTATTGCATTTCAGATGTAGCCTATTTGAACAAACATTTTGGTGAACCTAGCTGATTTTAAATGTAAGATACTGAAATTTCTAATTTTTATTGCTCAGTTATAAACCAAGCAATTACAGCTTGCAAATCCCTTCCCTGCTGTACTGTTACTTGCTTGGAAGGCATGTCACCAAGGGATCTTTCTAATACATTTACTTTTCTAACTCATACCTCAAAGGCATCTTCTGTATTCAGAACAGAGTCAGTGCAGCAGAATCATACTAGAAAGTGTAAATTAACTAAATACATAACAGAGTATTTTCTATTCATAAGGCGTTATAATAATAGTCATTACCACATGTCTACAAATGCATGATATGTTAATGTTGCAGGATGTTGAGGATTCCATCTTTCAGGCTTTGCAAATGTAGTCAACAATGTTAAAGTCTTGAAGAGTTAAATATTGCAATCAATTTTTTTACAATTTTTTTCTTTGTAATTCCTTAGAACTTCCATCTGTTGTAGACAAGCTGAGGCGTGAATTGTTTGACAAGGAAAGCTATCATGTCCCCTCGGGTCTACCTAAGGCACTTTGTCAATCTGCAGAGCCTGGACCAAAAGGATTAGAAAAATTCCTATGACATCTGAAGACCCTGACGATTGATAAAAAAAGTTGTGCATTACCTTAGGCTTTGAGCTCTGCATGTGTCTGCACTAGACTGTGCTTACGTTGTTTCTTGTTCACTGAGTAATTTTAAATGTAAAATCATAGCGATGTCTTGCATGGCATGCAGCAAATTGAAGTCTTCCCTTAAGGTACATTTAATTTGAGTTTTATAGCTATGTCCAGATGCAAAATAACATCATGATTGGACAGATCAATAGGTAGTCCTTATGACCTTCAGGTGTATCAATTTAACCTTACAAGAGTTGCCTCTGCTCCAACGAATGCTAGTCATATAAAATGTTTATTAGTCTCTGGGATACATCTTTCCAGGTGTTCATATACTGGAAACCCTACTAGAAAAACTATTTAACTATGAAAATGACGCAAGGTTGATAGAATATGTTAATTCTAAAGTACCAAAAAGTTGTGAAAGTAAAAGTCATTAGTATTAAAAGTGTCAGTTAAATATTAGGGATGTGTACTGGTTTGAATCTGTATTCTTCTTCACACCCTTATGTGTTTTTGTTTTGGATCTGTATTTTTATTAATCCATAAAAACAGCTAAAATCATGTAATTTGGGTCTGTATTTGTTCCTACAGTATTTTTAACCTCAATAATATTAATAGTCATTTCCAACCAATTCTGATCACCACACAGCTGACAATATTGGTCTCTACTACTGTATGTAATCTTTTGAAAGTTTGATATCTAGACAATTTGCTTTCATTCTCTACTCCCTTCACTGGCTGCATATAAAATTGCAAATCATCTTCAAGAGTAACTTACTGAGTTTCAAATCCCTATATGACCAAGGCCCAGGGTACCTAATGCAGCTTCTGATTCCATACTGCCTCACCCAATTACTGCAATCTGTAGATGAAGTACTTTTAGCAGTACCTAGAATCTCCCATAATTCATCTGGGGTTGAGCTTTTAGTCATGCGGCTTCACTCTAGATTGTTCCTGTACTGCAGGGGTGTCCAAACTTTTTGCGACGAGGGCCAAATTTGGTGAAGTGTAAATGTGTGGGGGCCGACCATTCAGCCTGACATTCTTTGAATCATTAATCACAGAGAATGGTCCCCCACTCTGCCCCCATTCACTGTATGTCCCCCAGCCTGCCCCCATTCACTGTATATCCCCTATTCTGCACCCATTCACTCTGTCCCCCAGCCTGCCCCCCTTCTCTTAATGTCCATCAGTGCCTCCATACATTGCATGTCCCCAAGCCTGACCCTCATTCACTGTATGACTCTTATTCACTGTATGACCCCCATTCACTATGTACCCCACTCTGCCCCTGCTCCCCCTTCTCTGAATGGCCATCACTGCCTCCATTTACTGTATGTCCCCCAGCCTGACCCTCCTTCACTGTATGTCCCCCACTCTGCCCCCTCCCTTCTCTGTATGTTTCCCAGCCCCTTGTGTGAGCCAGAGGAAGAAGAGGCAAAGCAGGCACTGCAAGGACAGGAGATGCTTGGGCTCCTGCTGCTGCCCTCCTCCGCTCTGCATGTTACGGGAGCAAGCTTCCCCTTGCTGCCCCCCTCCCAATCATTGCTGTCACTGTCATTGTGGAGTATGGTGATATACGATTGCAGCTGCAGGGGTAGGACGCCAAACACATCTGATTGTGGCGGCCAGCACCTCCTCACTGCAGCAGACAGCAAGGTAAAGGCGCGCTCACCGGGGCCCCACCTTTAGTTTCCTGTGCTTCCCACATCTGCTGCTCTGCACGCTTCCAGCTGGAGGCTGCGGGCTGCTTGAAATGAAAGCATGGGCCGCAATTGGCCCCCGGGTCTGACTTTGGACATGCCTGCTGTACTGTATTCCATTCATTCTATCTGTTAAGCACCTTGAGTCCTATTGGAGAAAAAATATTGGTATTATTATGTATATCTTCTGTCATCACACATGGTATAATGCTAACACTTAGGGGTACATTTACTAAGGTCCATGTTTGGTCGAGAGGGATTTCTTGGATAAATTTCACCTTTTTCTGAACACAGAGATCTACTACAAGCAACCTTTAGAGTAAAATCATTATTCCAAATGAAAACCTTTTAGTCACAACCAAATACACCATTGGCCAAACTGGATATTTACCAAAAATGATGCACAACCAAAACACCTAAGAGAAAACTTTTGTTTTCTTTTTTGCTGAAACACTGCACAAATCATTGAGCTCCGTAGAGTGCTTCTGTGTTTAAATGTGTAGAAAGTGAGTAATTTAAAGAAAGTGTATGCGGTCCCCCTTACACTTTGAGCTGGTCCTGGTTCTGAAAATACAGGGGGAAAAAATATAAGGTCTTCCTGTATTTAAAGAACCAGAAATGGGGTCTTGTACTCACATTCACTCATACTTACCTATGGTGACAGTCCAGCCGCAAAGAGCCAATCACTGCAGAGCTCCTCAGGAGCTCCAACATGATTGGCTGAAGGGTTTCATAGTTACTTCCACCTATCTAGTGAAGTGTATGTGACCAAACAAACACTTCTCTGTGTTCATTTGGAATCATGTTTTCGGTTTATTTATTTTTTAAACCCTGGATGTCTACATGGAATGAAAAGGACACAATCTACCTTGAAATAGCTGAGAATTGTAATTTATTTTTACAGCTAGTGTGGATTACTTCTGGAGAATAGGACTGAAGGGCAAGTGGGTTCTGTAGGTAAGTATGGGTGGGTGTGAGGGTTTGTATGTGAGTATAAATGTGCATATATGCTTTATTAAAGTAGTACTTTTTATGGAGTATATGTACTGTGTTTGTATTAATATTTATTTTTCCAGCGGGTCCTTTAATGCCCTGCATGCTAGTATTTGTGATTCTCAAAGTACCAGCATGTGAGGGAGCGGTTGGGACCTGTAGTTCCACATATAAAGACAATGTGACTTCTATTTTTTATACTTTAATGCTATTTACACAGTATCCACCAGGCCAGGGGTGCAGAGCAAGAACCCAGTCTTCAGTCCTGGCCTTGGGTGCCACGGAGGGGGACCCATTTATTCTCTACATAACTGATCTCGGCAAGTTCACTCAAATCACAGTTCTTAGTAAACAGTGAAGAAGGCAAGTCAGATGCTTGGTTGCATGGAGAGAGGAATCAGCAGTAGAAAGAAAGCAGTAATAATGCCACTGTATAGGCCATTGGTACAATCTCATCTAGAGTACTGTGTTCAGTTCTGGAGGCCATATCTCCAGAAGATGGTGTAGCCACAGAGCACCTGGAACCTGACCCTGACTCTGTTGTCTCTCCCAGTGGTCGATTGACGCATGCATTGCTAGACTTCACCTATAGCAGCCGCATCCAAAGGAGCGAGTTAGGCCCGCTCCAACCCCAATGCCCCCAGGTCTTATGTAGGACAACGCACCAACCGAGACTGAGAGATGGACAAATGGCTAACTGACTAAAACCCTTGAAAACAAATAAACATATAGTGGTACATATTATAATAAGTGATCAGAAACACCAGGGAGTTGAGTGGAAGTATATGGGAGCAATCCTCTACTGAACTCCCAGGAATGCAACAATGCAAGAAGATGTTATGCAAATAAATAATTCCTCACATCCACACTTGTAACTAAAGAGACACAGCAGAATGTAAACACAGCATGTCCTGGTATAAATGCAACAATGCATGAAGATGTTAATAATAAACAATATATAACCTGTGTGGAGCTGTATTGCAAAAACCCCAAAGATAGGACATATATACAGATACACTCTAACAGGGATCATCTGAAATACTAAAGGTGGAAAAAACTGCACTAATCTCTGTCGGACAGGGTCTGTGTTCATACAAGGTCTCTGAGACTGCAGCAATGGTTCACTGACACAGGCAGGACTTCACAGGACACCTGGCAGGATCTCTCAGACTGCAGCAATGGTACACTGACACAGGCAGGGCTTCACAGGACACCTGGCAGGATCTCTCAGACTGCAGCAAAGGTACACTGACACAGGAAGGGTTTCACAGGACTCCCGGCAGGAGTGCCTGCTGGAATACGCAGGACTACTATAGTATTTTTTGGTTTCCAAGTGAGGAAAAGAGAGGAAAAAGATTACTATTGGTGGGGGCACTCTTGAATCACAAACTGGTGTATGCTTCTGAATGCAGCATTTAAAATTACATTTTTATTAGGTATACCTTAAAATTGTTTATGAATGACTTCCTTGTCCTGTTATGAAATTACAAAAAAGCGCCATAGAAATATGTTAAATTATAATCATATTATGCCTGTTTAGGCTAAGGAGAGGTTTTCTTGTCAAGGTAACAGTGTGATCCGCATTAGTCCTAATTGATACCAATATTGTAGGTAACAATGTTTTAGGAAATAATCATTGGTCACTTTTGCATAAAAACCTTGTTTGACAGAAACCTTAGGTCTCCAGGGACAGGTGCTCAATACAGTGGTAATACAATTGTGTGTTGTTATTATACTTGTGCTAAAAACACTAAGGAGGTTTAAGGAGCACTTATAGAAAGACGCTGCTACAGCAGCAGGCAGTTTATCATAGAAACTGAGAGGCCGATTACAGTCATGCAGTAAAGAAACAGCAGGTATGCAGAGATCCGCTGGACGTATCCAGCGGTTACCTCAAAGCCGACTTTTGAATGCTGAGATCTCGCTTCTGCATGCTGCCGTCCCCACTATGCCGTCTCCTAGTCTGTCCCTGCCTAGAGAAGCCGGTCACGTGGTGCACCACGTGTCCCAGCGGGGTCCCGACGTACATTTCACTGGCACTTGTTCACGGAAGGTAAGCCCCCAGTGAGGGTGTTATGTATAATATTCATAATATTCATATGTAAATTACAGAATTGAATGATTTGAAAATGTGATAAATGAAATCAAAATTACCTTATAAAATAGATTTATACATGTTGTGGGCATCAATTATCAACATAAAGCAATAGCAAGTAAACAGAGAAATAAATACATTATATAAAAAGAGTCATGAATAATACTTTGACTTTACATGGTTTACATCACACAGTAGAAATCAGAGTATTATTTTTGGTGATATTCAGTCTGGTATTTAACTTTGCTGTAATGTGCACTTTAGTCTACTGACATTTTAGCACAAAACGTTTGGTTTGTTCACTTCATTTTAAATATGTCATGAAATAGAATACTGACCTACCTGAATGGCACTGGGATGCACTGTGAGAATTCTAAAATAAGTACAATAATAATGTGTAGAACCTAGTATTTTGTGATTGTAACTTAATTTAATGAGACTGGGAGATTAGCAATGATTGATTATTTAGAATACATACACAGACACACCCTAATGTTGGTGACCACTACAGTATTATAGCTGTAAGGACCGGAGCTGCAGCAGGTAAGCATGGGCTGTGGCAGTGTCATCAGCACCCATACCAGCCAGGAGACACAATATGCAGACCTCACGGCAACTTTACAGATCACCCGCTATGAGACTGCACATCGGGTGAAATAAAACTTGGACCTGTGACTGAGACAGCATCTCCTCTTTATACTGAGAACTGTATGTAAAATCAGCCAGCAGATGCTAATCTTCACCGTCTAAAGTGGGAAAACTATGTATTGTGAAAACTACAGTCCACCATAACTATTTCAAAAACAGAGTTAACATTTTTATGGTTTTGTTTTAATAAATGTATTTTACACTTTTATATACAGGTTGAGTATCCCGTATCCAAAATGCTCGGGACCAGAAGAATTTTGGATAACGGATTATTCCGTATTTCGGAATATTTTAATATTTCAATGATGTATTTTGAAGTATCTTGCATTTATGCTGTATAAACACATAATATACACACAAATATATTTTATTACCACATAAAATACACACAAACATATTTTAATTGTTCAAAAAACAAGGTTTCAAAACGTGAAACAAAATGTGTGTACTATCTCAGCACTGAATTTGAATGCCAAGCAATCATTGTCTTGCACATATATAGTGCCAGTTACATATCATGTCCCCAGTGATGCTGTTACATATGTCCCCAGTGAGTTTTTAGCAAAAAAAAATTTTTTTTTCACTTTCTGGAATGTCCGTATTTCGGAATAATTCGGATAACGGATATTCGGATACGGGATACTCGACCTGTACTTTTGGTGGACTTACATTTACTAACATGATAGTGCTCATCATTTTTCATTATAGTGTCCACCATTGCATTTAATGTATTATCGGAGTGTGTGTAACTCACATGCCTGTGCCACGCTACAGTACGTTGCATGCAATAAGAATCCATTGCAAGTAACATTATATGAGAACAGAGTATTAGCAGCATGCTCTCAAAGCATCTCAGCTGTATGGTGCACTATGGGCCTGTTTCACAGGTAGATCAGGGTTGCCGACCCTCCCGGAATTTCCGGGAGTCTCCCGAAAATCGGGTACCCCCTCCCGGCCCCCGGAAGGGTGGGCAACCCTCCCGGATTCAGGGGGGACCCCCGCTGACCCCCGGATCGCGGCATTAAAATGCTGCAATCCTCGGGTCTCAGAGGAGGGGGCGAAGCTAAAACGGCAAAATCGCGTCATTTTAGCCCCGCCCCCTCCACGGAGATCCATGAATTTGCTGCTGTAACAGAATGGGGCGGGGCTTAGTGATGTCACTTGTAAGCCCCGCCCCCTGAGCGGCTGCTGAAACTCTCCTCTCCGGGCTTCTCCCGGAGAGGAGAATCTTAAAGTCGGCAACCCTGAGGTAGATGTTATTTGCATTGCTGTAGTATCCTGCTAATACCTTTAGCAGAGACACTGTACAGTTGCTAGGTTGACACTATGAAGGTCGACATACAGTAGGTCGACCACTTAAGGTCAACAGGTCTTAGGTTGACACATGAAATCGTTTGACATGGTAAGGTCAAGAGGGTCAGAAGTTCAACACAAGCATTAGATTGATAATGGGACAACATGAGTTTTTCAGTTTTTTCCCCCCAAAACAGGCAGTATTTTATACCCTACCATCCACTAGGGCATGTAGGGAGAATACAACAGTGTGCCGTGCACATTCAGGCACCATGCCCAAAGCATGGCGAGTGTAGTGAGACATCCGAGGGGATGGGATATACTGATACAGTGTCTATTTCCACTTACGTTGAAATTTGGGACAAAAAAAAACATGAAAAACTCATGTCATCCTTTTGACTGTCGAACTTCCCATTATTGACCTAATGCTTGTGTCGTCTTTCTGACCATGTCAACCTTAGCCATGTCAAGCTACTTTCTGTGTCCAGCAAAGCCCTGTGGTGGACACAGGGCTTTGTCGACCTTCATACAGTCAACCCTATGACCCATACCCCAAGATAAACCCAGGCTGATTTGGTGTTACTGATCTTGTGCAATCTACAGTACCTGAAATATTGAAAAAAGTACACAAGTATTATGTAAAACAGTGTTAGGCAACCTGATACATTTTGGGGCCAAGTGAAGAAAATGTTATATATTTAATAATGGAATGGAACACCCAACTATAATAACATAGGGCCTTATTCTGGTCAATGCGTAATTTCCCGAATTCTTTCGGATGGCGTTTTTTAGCCGTCTGCGCATGCGTGGGCAACACTATGCGCATGTGCCACGCAAGGTCTCCGTACTCGTTCTCACTAATACCGTACAGAAATGTGCACCGCATTCACTCGGGAAATATGGGCGTAATATGGGCGTCATTCGGAAGTACACAGGGGCGTAGTTTCAAAGTGGGATAAACTGGGCGTAAACATGGGCGTACATGAGGGAGTGCACTAATTCTGGTAGGCATGCATTCGGACAGCACACCGACTGCACACGAACAAAAAGGCAGGAAATATGCGGTCTTCATAAGCAAGTATTGCTTTGCGGACACCACTCAGTAATGCGCTTGGCATTCAGAGCACCCAATCAGTACGGCCGCACCTGAACCAATGTCAGCTGAACATAGTACAATCCACTCCTTTACTCATTACTCATTAATTACACTCTTGTCATTCCTTCAATTGGAACCATTGCAGCTTAAATGGACCATTACAAAACACACAAATATATGCTCAAAGCACGGCTGCATTTGTTACACACATTTACACTGCAAGCAATGGACAGAACTTGCTATCACTAATATAAATATAGATATTTATGCACCAACCAGAATAACCTCCATAGTAACAGTCCTTTCAAACAAGTTTTAAAAGCTACAGTATAACAAACAAATATCACAACATACAGTAGAATGAAGCGCTGAGGGTTGCGAGTGAAGACTTGGGGTCAGCTGTTGCCCATTATTAATTTAAATATTATTACTGGTAAAGTCAATATTGAAAAGAAGTAGAGTGAGGAAAATGCATGTCCTAATAGATGTTTGCATGACGTTAAATATTTATTGAAGCCTAAGTGTCAGAAATAAATTACTAGTCATTACATCCACATTGTGTACTTGATTTTAATGTTTGCATTTTAAAAATTAGACTCCTTAATAACAGAACATAGGCCCTTATTCTGATTGACGCGTACTTTTCCGCATACTTTCGGATCGCGTCTTTACGGCGTCTGCGCATGCGTGGAGAACGCAACGCGCATGTGCCACGCCTTGACTCCGTACCTGTTCGGGCAAATCCCGTACAAAACTGTTCACCGCAATCAGTCGGGAAATATGGGCGTATTATGGGCGTCATGCGGAATGACACATGGGCGTAGTTTCAAAGTGGGCAAAACGGGGCGGAAACATGGGCGGACACGGGGGAGTACACTTATGTTGGGGGGCGTGCATTCGGATACCACTCCGAATGCACGCGAACAAAAAGGGAAGAAATGTGCGGTGTCCAAAAGGCTACTATTGCTTTGCGGACACCACTCGTTCCTGCGGTAGGTGAACGGACCGCCTAATGACTACAAGCATTAACACCTGAACCCAATAGAATCGACTCCTTTACTCATTACTCACTAATAGGACGCTTGTCAGTGCTTTAATTGAAAACATTGCTGCTTCAAGGAAACCTTACTAATCACCCACATATGCTGTACTTGTCACACACTTTAAACCTGCTAACAATGGACATGACTGAATATTAATACTAGCAATACACATGTGTATTCGACATGTACTAATGAAACCACACAATTTTTGTAAAGTAAATAAATTTATTTATATACATTTCACAGTCAATGCCACTGTGATGCAATGACAAAAAAATAAAATAACCCAAAAAAAAAAACCATGGCAGGAATGTACCAAAATAAATTATAATACAAAACAAATATAATTGCACACAGATGGACTCCAGCACCTCCTATGTGCCACTGCACATGCAGCCAGTGGGAAATGAGGAGGCTGCTGGCCCTTCTACAGCAGGGCAACCTGCACCTGACCATTCTACAGCAGGCCAACCTGCACCTGGCCCTTCTGCAGCAGGGCAACCTGCAGCTGCCTCATATGCACCATCAGCAGAATCATTTGGAACACAACCGGGGACTTAGCAACATCACTTCAAGTACAGCTGACAGTAATGGCAGGCAAAAGAGGGCAACAGGGGAACCAAAAAGGACATTTGAAGCAAGGGCTCATCTGGTTACCCTCAGCACGTGATTGGACACAAGAAGCTGACACACACAGCACAATGGAAGAGTTGGGATGACATAACGGTGGAAATTAATGCAGCCACAAGTTCATTTGCGACCACGTTTGGCCTTGGTAGGCTCCTTGGCCTGTGCAGCAGCTCTTCGGCCACGGACAGATGCTGGGGCAGGTGGAGCAGATGCTGGTGAGGGGTTGGCTGGTCTACCCCTCCTGCCAGCAGGGAGTGTTGCTGGTGGTAATGCACCAGAAACGGATGACATTAGGACCCTGTTGCTGTTAACTAGCTCCACCATAAGCTCATTATGGTGGAGGAGGAGATCATTTTGGCGGGTGGCTTGCTCGGCCAGCACCTGAGCACTTGCAGCCATGGCCTGATGCGCCTCAGCCATGGCCTGCATGCTCCCAGCGATGGCCTGCTGGGTGCTGACCAAGCTCGCTATGATCTCCTCGGTCCTACGCATCCGTTCTGATGCCAACTCTCCCTGCTGGTTTATGTCCCCAAGCATCTGGGCCAAGGTGGCAAAATCGGCTTGGGCCGATGGCTGCTGCTGCACAGGCCTACCACTGGGGCCAGGTGGCACGGACTCCTCCACCTCCTGAGCAGAGTCGTCACCAAGCAGTGGGGTGTCTGTGGAAAATGATAAACACAATTAGGACACATTCTACGATAATTACTTGCACAAGCTTATGGCATGACAAATATTTACCTTCAATAAAAGACGTAAAAACACTTCAGCTGGGGCCTCGCTATCCATCGTGCTCACCCCCCTGACCTCCTCAACTGATACACAGCTCTCGGCCATCAACTCCAGGGGGGTGAACTCTAGCCCTGATGGCATGGGCCCGGCCCCAGATCTCTGGCTGTGTTCCCACCGCTTGGTCATCTTCCTCTTCAGGTTGGTTTTGAAGTCCTGCCACCTGCAATGTAAGTTCACATATTAATACATGTCACTCCAGATGTTTGCTGTTGCAGCCATTGCTCTGTGCTCCATATTACGACATGTGCTTAATGTCAAAAAGATAACATTACATGCAACTATGATATCAACCGTTACAATACACATTCACAATCACCCTACTCTAACTCACAACTAAATAACATGTCAATAATGTCTGTGTATCGTAACAACCTCACCGGCCATTTGCAAAATCCATCTAAGCATGAATTCAATCATTACTTGTCTATTACTGGGCACATGTATCACAAAACAACTTGCCTCTTCTTGACATGGTCCGCCTCATGAACTTGTGGCGCAACTTCATTAATCTCTGCCGTTATGTCTTCCCAAATCTTCCATCTGCGTGTGTGTGTCAGCCTCTCCGATGGACACTCAATCCAATCACGTGCTCGGGGAACCAGGATGGCAAGCTCCTGTGCTTCATATGCCTTATTTCTTGTACTTGGTTCCTCTGTTGCCCTCGTTCTCCCCTTGCCACGCCCACGCCTACTGGCACGTGTCGCTGTACTTGAAGTGCTGGCCATGGTACTATCTTGTGAAGTCCCCGGTTGTGTTCCAAATGATTCTGCTGATGGTGCATATGAGCCAGCTGCAGGTTGCCCTGCTGCAGAAGGGCCAGGTGCAGGTTGCCCTGCTGTAGAATGGTCAGGTGCAGGTTGCCCTGCTGTAGAAGGGCCAGCAGCCTCCTCATTTCCCACTGGCCGCATGTGCAGTGGCACATAGGAGATGCTGGAGTCCATGTGGTCAAATAGTTGCTGCAGCTCCTGGTCCACCTCTGATTGTGATCCAGACATGTTAGCAACAACATTGTCACATTCTAATACACCTTTATATACTGTTTGTGTATCCTGTTTGGCGGACATCAGCGGCAGCTGCGTTCCGTGCGCGAGCGTACGTCGCTGTTTTTTCGCGCCGCATACGTGGCGGAAATTCCATTGTGTAAAACCTGGCGAAACTTCGACATGAAATACTGGTCACCAATTCTAACATTGCATAGAATCTTCTGATACACCTGTGACTATCGCACAATACACATGCTATTTGCTAGCATGACATGACATTTGGTTCATGACTACTGTGGTATTGTGGAGTTTGATTGCAAGCTAAAAGTAGCCCAATCCCTTAGAAAATCCAGGCCACAAGTCATGCAATACTCATCACTACTGTTATAGACCACACATGTGAGAGGCCTATAAATAGTGAGTTGCTGCTAGAATCATTTGTCTCCAGATCTGGACTTGTCAGGGTCTAAGGTAAGCTCTTCCATGGTCCTTGTAGATATGATATCCATTAACAATGTAAGTGTATGAATGTATGCACCATTGCCTCACTGACTACAGATTGTTGGGCCAGCAAAGTCTTTGTAGCATTATTGCAACATGTCACATGTTCACTATTTCACTCACAGGTCTTAAACCTGTGTGTGTTCATCTATTGCAGGACAACATGTCCCAGCAATAGCTGAAATGTCTCATAGTACATGATGTCGGCAACAAATGCAGACACCTTTGATACTCAAGTAGTGTTTAGTAGTTCGATGTTGTAAGCATCTGTGTGTTTAGGACGGTGTGTATTGAGTTCATATTATTGTTACATCATTATAGAGTCAAATGGATCTTCGCGATTTGACGGGGCGCCCATCTATTGTACGTATTGAAGGCTACAAATCTATTTGTAGTCGGATATGGCCATTATGTGCATAGGTGCATCAGTATTTATGTTCATTTCTTTATAGGTTGCTGAAGCAATGATGGCGTACATGGAAAGGAGGCTAAGGGCACTTGCGGCTCTCCCCACTCGTCGCCCAAGGAGGCCAGGACGTGCTAGAATCTATCGCACACGGGTGACTCTGTTTGCTATGCCCGATGATGAGGTACTTACTAGATACCGGTTACCGCCACATGTAATTCTGGATCTGCTCTCGTTAATTGAGAGTGATCTGGAACCTCTACACGGGATCACGACAGCAATTCCGCCTCACACACAGCTGCTGGCGGTGTTGCATTTCTGCGCCTCAGGATCATTCCAACAAGTAGTGGCAGTACTTGCTGGAATATCTCAGCCGGCCTTCTGCCGAATCCTGAGGCGTGTGACGTCGGCCATGTTCAGGCGCAAGGGGCACTTCATGGCCATGACATTTGCCACCGAGACCCTGCGCAGAAGCCAGCAGGCCTTCCATCAAATTGCTGGCTTCCCTAATGTGATAGGGGCTGTGGATGGCACCCATGTACCATTTGTGCCTCCATCTCGAAGTGAGAAGATATATAGGAACCGCAAATTGTTCCACTCACTGAACGTGATGGTGGTATGTGGCCCATCCATGGAAATTCTCGCCTTCAACTCGAAGTTTCCCGGAAGTGCCCATGACTCTCATGTCATCCGACAAACCGGGATATGGCAAAGACTACAAGAGCTGGAAGGCCGTGATGCATGGGTTCTGGGTGACTCCGGTTACCCATGTACGCCCTGGCTACTTACGCCGTACAGCTACCCAGAACCGGGCCCACAGGAGGCATTCAATCGGGCGCATGTTGCCACCAGGCAAGTGGTGGAGCGCTCAATTGGCCTTTTAAAGGGTCGATTTAGAGTGCTCCACCGCACTGGTGGTGACTTACAGTATGCGCCTCAAATGGTGTCGAGGATCGTGGGCCTGTGTATATTTTTCCATAACATTGCTGTGCGGCGTGAGATACCCTTTGATGAGTGGGAGGTTCCATCTGAGCCGCAAGATCCGCCCATGCGCCCATCCCGCGCCCCTGAATGCCGGAGGGGATACCAGCTGCGGGACTCTGTGGCGCTAAGATTCTTCAGGTACATTTTATCTAGTTGACCAGAACACACCAATTGTGGTAAAAATCACCCCTTCAAATAAGTACAGTGTGGTAGTTGTCAGTGTAACAAAACGACAATTAGCCAGCCTGCCCTCCTAATGGCAAAGAAATAGTAGATATTTATCATATGTGCTTAGTTTTGGGGGAAGTACAATATAGGTGCTCATTATACTTTGTACAAGGGATCTTATTTGTTTGTTATATCTTCATTATTGTAGTTGATACTATCCCTGATGTCTGGTGAGTACATTGATTTATTCTCTAATGTGGTGGGGACTTTTTTCTGTGTTGATGTATGATTTGTTTGCAGATATATAGATATATATATATATATATATGATATTGGGATTTATTAACATGTTTAAACATTTCAAGGAGCAGGCAGGCAGCCAGGCAGGCAGGCAGGCAGGCAGCCAGGCAGGCAGCCAGGCAGGCAGGCAGGCAGCGCTGGTGTATAATGCTGGACTCAGGATACCTGCAAGTATGTGTATGTGTCTTTTAAACATAAATGTACGCATACACATAGATGCATAGAGTAAGTAATGCTAAGTACAGCTATGCGTTGCTAAGCTATAGCACGCGTTGCTTGGCGGAGCGAGGCGTTATTGGATTTGCTAAGTGCATACACACTGTGTTTTATATATATCAGATTTGTTCATTGCCATACATCAGCACTACTGTTTTGAAGGCATGCGAATTTGTCACCATTTGTGTTGGCGCAGAGACGCTGTTCATGTAAAGATGAACAATAAAGTTATTAACACAAATAACTGTGATAAACCAATGCCACCACATGATTGGTTGATTGATGCCATTGTTAACATGGCGGAGACACGCAGGGCAGAGCCGTTTTCGCCTGCGGAACTGAGGGCTCTGGTCTCCGTCATGGAGACAAGGCTGGGCCGTGCGGTTCCCTTTATCACTAATGGCCAGAAGCGCCGGGCCTATGCTGCGGCAGGGCGCCGGATTTTCGCCCGCACTCGGGTGCGGAGGACCATCGGCCAGCTAGAGAGGCGGTGGTCGGACCTCCGCAGGCGCCAGCCCCAGCTTCTACAGCAGATTAGGAGCGAGATAGCTGATTGTGAGTATTTTAGCTATGAAATTTCGCACTTACATCATAGCATATATAAACAATAAAATGTGTCTCATGATAAGTGGGTGTCCATGGGTTTAAAAGTCCATAGACTGTTATGTGTGCTTCTTCCTGGTTAACATGCAGTCATGTGGCTTTTATATGTAATTACATAGCATTCATGATTCTGATGCATACAATGTGCCAGATCTAATATGTGTTAAACATTGATAAATGCCAGGGTTGTAATGATTGAACAAATTACTAACAATCACATCATAACTTAAATGTCACATTTTGGAGTCCATTAACAGTAAGGAGCTACTTTCAAGCATCGTTTGCCAACATTATCACCCTTCCATGTATGTCTTGTTATGGATTAATACATGTGCCCCAATGACCCTACATTGACCATGATTTTGTTTTCTACCACACAGCACGAGCCCGAGCACAACAGGCACGGGAACAGCCCGAAGCAGCCCAGGCCGAGGAGGAGGTCCAAGAGCCTGATGAGGAGGTGCCGGCGAGGGTGGAGGAGGAGCAAGTGGAGGAGGAGGAGGAAATGGTTGAGGAGATGGTGGAGGAGGTGGAGGAGATGGTGGAGGAGGAGTATGTGGTGGAGGAGGTGGTGGAGGAGGAGGAGGTGCCTGAGGAGGTGGTGGTGGAGGAGGTGGAAGAGGAGTTGGTGGCGGAGGAGGAGGTGTTGGTGGCGGAGGAGGAGGAGGTGGAGGAGGTGGTGGTGGTGGAGGAGGTGGTGGTGGCGGATGAGGAGGTGGAGGAGGTAATGGTGGCAGAGGAGGTGGCGGAGGAGCTGGCAGAGGAGGTGGCTGAGGAGGCCACGGTTGCCCCGGAGTTGTCTGAATCCGAGGGGGAGGAGGCGTGTCAGGCGCCGGAGGCCCAACAGATCGGTATGTATACATAATGCATCATTCATGAAGTAGTTGTACTGGTATTTGTTATGTAGCACTGGTGATGATAAATTTTGTTACAATACTATTAATACAGAACCCAAAGTGGGTAGCTACAGATACAGGTACGGGTTAGATGGGGTGTCCAAGGCATCCCTTTCATCCAGGACACCTCTGAATTACACAGGTTTGTGGGATGGCTTGGAGCACCAGTTTGACTGCCACATAACCGTTGTAGTTAAACAGGATCCTGGAGTAAAGGGATGAGTGGATCATTTGTGGATTAAATTCACCTGCTGCAAGCCTCGATTCTGACCCATCATATAGTGGAATCTATCTTTTTGTTGAATGTTATTTATAAACTATGATGTATGCTATAAATGGAGTATGGGCCGGCCTACCTTGGAATGGAGTCACAAGTTGCCAGTGTCCCTGGAGCCTCCTCTACCTAAACACCCCCTGTAGTTCAGATTGTTTTTTGGCCCTCACAGAATTGTAGGTTGGTTTAGACTGAATTATGATTTTGAGGATGTGTACTGTGCATTCCTGACATTTGCATAACTCCCATGCCATGAACCATCACTGAACTTAGACTGAGGAGATTGTGACAAGTTCTTATTGACGGAGGCCATGACATGCTTGTCATTGGTTAGTCATGGGTGGGTTGTGAATGAGAAGAAACACTATGACTGTTATGTCTTCTGCAGAGTAAAGGGTAGAGGGAAAAAAACACAGTATGTAGTAAATAAGTTTGCATGTATGTATATATGTATGTGTCATATCTATTTATCTATGTGTGTCTCTATCTCTCTCCATATATATATATATATATATATATATATATATATATACACATGTCACCTAGCATTTCTTCGATTTATGTAGCAGTATGTGAAATGTATGCATGAATATCATGACTAATTTTTGCCCCTTTGACATGCCCACAGATGCCACAACACCGGCAGATGAGGGGGTTCGTGGGGCCCTCCTGCGGATGGGCCACCATTTGCGCCTATTAATAGCCGATCTCCAGGACCTGCGAGATTTACTACTGTAATTTATTATTTTATAGTTTTATATTTAAATGTTAATTTTTCCAGCAAATAAATGGTTTATGCAAGTTCACAGTTGTTGGTTTTATTTGCACATTAAACAGTATATGTGTAGATTGTTTATAATATTTTACACAGGGTCTAATACAAACCATTGCACTTCAATTGCTGTAAGGGTTAATGTGTGCAATGCATGTGTTAGGCATGCTTGTAAGGATATATTGGCATCTAATTGATTCCAATTCCAAATAAGCATTTTTGTATGAGGTGAGGTAATTGAATAAGTGGGTCATGTGATGTATTGCAGAATAGACATAATAGTGGGTTGTTTGGCGAAAATACTCCGCTTACGTGCGGAAGCACCGCTTGACTCCCGTTCGGATGCGGTATTCCCGTGCATACTCTGTAATACTCTGTAATACCGTGCAGAATCGGAGTGTTTCTCCCGCACACGCATGGTTTGTATGTCGTCCGTAAACACGCCCTGTTCTTAAAGAGTGACTCCGTCCGAATGCGGAGGACACGTGGGCGTTTCTACGGACGATGGCCGCACGCGGCAGCACACCGTGGCGTGCGGACCGCACCGTAAGAATTCGGGAATATCCGCACCGATCAGAATAAGGGCCATAAAGAATGACAAAATTACAATAATATATATGTTGCTTTTATTTTTTATTTTTTACACCTCAAAATAAAAGTCAACAAATCTGTAGTGCATTGTATCTCATGATTTTTTTTTTTTTAAATACTTCACTACACTATATTAAATACACAATACACCTATCAATTTAAAATATAATGCAAAACACAAAATATAAATTTTAAACAATCTTAATGACATACCCTGAATTGGATCCATCAAGAAAGTGTCAATTTTAGGACATTACGAAATGTAATGCTGCTCCTGCAGCTGTATCCCAGGAACCCTATTAACAAATGCAATAGTGGACAGAATGGCTCCTCTCTGGTACAAACTCAACCTGTATTGCAGCAAGGGAGGGTGGACCTGCTGCTGGGCTGATAGATGGGACCCGCTGAGAATGCTAATGAGCCTGATCCAAGATCACAAGCCATTCTCACACAACATAACTGGTACCCTGCCAATCAACTTTTATCAATCAATCAACAAAATAAAAATTCTATATTTCATTGTACTTTTTTTGGAACATCCAAATGAGCATATACTTCAGAGTCAATTTGTAACGCGAGTTACCATGGAATGACCCTGAAGACAAAATTATGGTTGAGATAATAAAGATAGAAATTCGGGTGCCCCCTTCAAAAAAGAAGGGGAAGGTGGCGCTTGGACTTGAGCTGGATCACTAGCAGCTGCTAAGGGTGTCAGGTTAGTCAGACCTGAACTGTACAAATACCAAAAAGAAAAAGAAAGAAGCAGCGCTGACTCAATTCATCAAATAAAACCAAAATGGAAATTGGACTGATTTTACATTAAAATAGATGCATTTTATTACATACAATAAAAAACTGTAAGGGGAATTGCTGGTTTTGATGCAAATTGGCCTCACATATAATGGGAAAAGGGTTGGGGAAGGGGCTGTCCGTTCCTATTATGCCTTGAATCAGGACCATATAACGTGCAAATGCAAGAGCTGAGTTTTACCGTCCACCTGTTAATTGAAGACTGTGACAAATTTTGTTCCTCCCAAAGCTTTGCCCACTTTGCCCACCTATATTTTATGGACTGATCCGAACCAGCCTCAAAACATCTTTGGACCCTTATTGGACCTGGATACCTGCACTAAAGGCTTTCTACACCTCCATCTTTGACGACAATCTTGGATGTACTCCCCTGATCCCGGACGGTGACTCGGCCTAGTGCAATCAGGCCTAGAGTCCCTGGGAGGAACAAAATTCATCAGAGTCTTCAATTAACAGGTGGACGGTAATACTCAGCTCTTGCATTTGCACGTTATATGGTCCTGATTCACCCTCCCCCACCCCTTTTCTCATTATATGTGAGGCCAATTTGCATCAAAACCAGCAATTCCCCTTACAGTTTTTTATTGTATGGAATAAAATGCATCTATTTTAATGTAAAATCAGTCCAATTTCCATTTTGGTTTTATTTGATGAATTGAGTCAGCGCTGCATCTTTCTTTTTCTTTTTGGTATTTGTACAGTTCAGGTCTGACTAACCTGACACCCTTAGCAGCTGCTAGTGATCCAGCTCAACTCCAAGCGCCACCTTCCCCTTCTTTTTTGAAGGGGGCACCCGAATTTCTATCTTTATTATCTCAACCATAATTTTGTCTTCAGGGTCATTCCATGGTAACTCGCGTAACAAATTGACTCTGAAGTATATGCTCATTTGGATGTTACAGAAAAAGTACAATGAAATATTGAATTTTTATTTTGTATTATAATTAACATTAAGACACACTCCAAATGTAGTTTTTAGTTGCGCAGAAATTACCCTGCGCATGTGCAGAACGAAGGCGTCTGTACGAATGGACCTGAATAAGGTCCTTGGTGCAAATTCATCAGTTTCTATGTAGGCAGGGGCATAGGGCTAAAGGAAACTTCCAGCTTTTTCAGTTGTTAGAAAGCCAGTCATTTCATTGTCTTACACTTTTAGGTAGTTGCTTTATTCCCTCTAATGGTTTGGCATTTGCAGTAATGGATTCAAAATCAATTTGGTTGTTGATGTCAGCAATCTCATCTTCGTTTATTAAAATAACATTGATCTTTGTGGATTCATCGACAGCTTCAGCAAAGTCTGAAGCACATTGTACTTCCTATTTTTCCCATTTGCCCACACTTGTCTTTTTCTAAATGTTTCATAGCTTCCGCTAAATATCTTATTTTAAACAGAGAGCTCGGACCGCCTGACCAGATATTTACATTTGTAAATGTTGAAGCTAATGCTTGCAACAAGGTGTACATGTATGGAACTACCGTTTCTTTGGTATGGACAAGGTAATCTGATACTATTACAGATGAATGCAATTCTCCAGAATGCCAAGCTGCTACTGGGAAAAGGCTCACTTGATATTATAATTTGGAAGTTAAGATGCTACAAAACAAAGATACACAGATTAAAACCCACATTACAAAATTAACATCAATTACAGAGTCCAGAGAATATAAAACACACACCATTAAATCTAATGACATCAACACACTGTAACATGAGTTACCATGATGGTAACTCACTTTACACATATGTTTTCTATCCGCATGTTAGAATAAATAGTATTATAGTTAAGTCATGGACAAATTTATATATGTGATATAATTTATATACTGTAAGTGTTAATAATATTAGGACCAACATGATGAGGTGGTAGGAGGGCATGCATTTTTATTATAGTTTATTATAATTGTTATGATTATCAGTATTCTTTAGTGCTTAAAGGTTTCCTAACCTTGGTTCAAAGGGCACACTAAGGGGTACATTTATTATTAAAGATTCTAAAAAATTAAAAGAGGTGATGTTGCCCATAGCAACATATCAGATTCTGTCTATCATTTTGTAGGATGTAAGAGAGAAATAATAGACAGAATCTGATTGGCTGTTATAGTTAGCAACATCTCTTTCATTTTAGAAGCTTTAGTATATTTGCCTATAACAGTCTTAACAGGTTTTAGTGATATTCATGCTTAAGCACAGATGGTTAAAATATCTGAGGTACTAAATTAGTTACCTTAATGATGGCACAAGGTTTTCATCAACACCATTGTGTGGCTCAAAATGAAGAAGGAATGATACAGTATGTATACAGTATTGCTTGGCGGAGCTCTAAGACAGTGATGGAAAATGGGGGGTTTGATCAACAGGAATTACATTTTTGTAAATCCATGGCCCACATTTGCCTATAACAGCATCCCATTTTGTCCTTGCTGTACTTTGGTGCATACAAGAATCAAGAGTTGTTGTGAGATTTGGAATGTACAGTATTGAGTATGCTGTATTGTGGATGGTGGAAGTTGCAACACTGCCATCCAATTGTTATTCAGGAGTCATGATTGAGCAGACCCACTTAAGCAGTTCTTCACTGTAATGTGGTGATTTACACACATACTACTTTATGCCCGCAGAGACTTTAAGTGCATATTCAGTGAAACTGTCGGACATGTTCATGACATGCATCACATAATATTTCGATTGTTATCACAAAGCAATGTTTAAAAAAGTATTATTAATAATAATACTACTATTATTAAAGTTCAGCAGTCAGCAGGTACAACCAATAATCAGGGATTAACTGATAAACTGAATAATTCAACTTAATATATTTTATGTTTTTGGCCTCTGAATCTCTTTCTCTATTTTTCGTACACAAGTCCCTCAAAATAGATTGAATTATATTAAATTGTAATCCTAAATATAAATTAAACTGTAAAATTGTAATTCCAGGTGAAACTGATTTAGCATTATAGGAAATAATATTTCTGTCTATTACATTACTTCTCCAGTAACAGGATTCAGAACCCCTAATCTCCCCATTGCATTCCAATTATTATGTTCCATAATATTTCTTTAAGGTGGTTGTTGTTGTAATATATTCTAGATAAGACCAGTCCATAATCATTTTAATTATAAAGAAAATTCCCTGTGAAGAGTGTACAAGCTTTTGTACTGCTGGATAATTAATTCCTCCATGGCTATCTATTTGATGTTCTGTGGAATATAAAGCAGTTCATTTTAAGTAATCCCTCAAAATTGTGCTCGCTTCTTATCCAAACATTGGATTAAACAATAGGGGTTTCATTTGCAGTCAACTGCTTCAAAGGGTGTCTGATATATTTTTTTTTTATAACCTTTATATACTCAAGTCCATTTCTTTACACCAATAACTATAAGAGGCTTACTGTACATTAATAAAATCTATAAGAATTTAAGTCTGAACCAGCTAAACGTGTACAATATTACAATGGTATGAGTCATTAAAAGAAATCGAAATTACTTGTTTACATAATTGTATTCATTATAATGACTGAAAATGACATTCACCCTTTGAGTGTCAACATCTCTGTAAGAGATGTTTAAAATATCGCTTTCATTTGTCATATAAATTTAAATATCAAATGTGTAAAAAGTACTGTCATTTATATTTCCTATATAAAGGTAAATATTCCAGGTCATTATGGTGAACGAAAATGTTTGTTTGGCAATTTTCACACCTATTTTGACAAATTCACTTGGCACTCAAAGGGTTAATCTGAAAAGTCCTCAGGTTGCTAAAAAAAACAAACATTTAAAACATTTGATTAGGGTTTTTTCCCCCATCAAAAATAAATTTATTGCATTTATATAACACCAACCTATCCAAAGCATATCCATAAACTATAGTGTAAATATTAGTATGCACTAGTATATTTTTTGTGCTAGTATATTTAGTATATTTTATTTCAAATTAATATAATTGTTCTCAATGCCCAGTTCATTATTGACACTTAATGTTTATGCATTATCTTTCATTTAATACTTTTACTCCATCATAAAAGTATCACCATACAGTTCATCTGCAAATGTTTTAGTAAATAAAGAAAAATAAATAATTTAGTAAGGATGACCTTCACTGCAAATAAGTAACTGCAATAAAATAAGTAAAAAATGAATGAAGATTCAATATATGTTCTGAAAAAGAAAGAAACTTTTAAAAAATATTTACTAATTCCTCAAACATTTCTTACCACTTATAATTTCTAAAGGTTTAATGGGGAACATACTGTACTGTATTATTTTTTGCTAGAATTTAATTTTAAAGATGGTATACTCACTTTAATATACATAACAATATAAAATAAAAAAATTAACACCTTCTTGTGATAACTTATGTTTTGTCATATGCCTCCTAAATTAGTTCAATGGCTTTAATACCTTAATGAGCACCTTACATGTATAGTATATGCAGGGGCGCTGGAACGTTTTTAGGTTGGGGGGGGCAAGATATAATCTCATTTTGGCGCCCCCTAAATTGCTATATGTTACCCCCGGGCACTATACACACTGGCAGCGGCATATACACGTGGGCATTATACACAGGGCAGCGGCATATATGCATGGGCATTATACACAGGGCAGCGGCATATATGCGTGGGCATTATACACAAGGCAGCGGCATATATGCGTGGGCAAGGCAGCGGCATTTACGCATGGGCATTATACACAGGGCAGCGGCATATACACGTGGGCATTATACACCGGGCAGCGGCATATACATGTTTTTTTTTATAAGGGGATACTCTTAACTTTACAAGCACTTTAAGTGCTGTTGGGGCAAATTCCTTTAATGTGACGTGCTGCAGCTCAGTCTTATGACATGTGATGGCTGCTGGCATATTAAATAATGAATTTATTTTCAATGTTCTGCCTACAATAACTTATGAATAATCTTTTTTTTTTATTTTAGATTATTCATAATATTTTAGGCAGACGATTGAAAATAAATGCATTATTTAATGTCAGCAGCCATCACATGACATAAGACTGAGCTGCAGCACGTCACAAGAATGAGAAGAGATTTATTTAAAAAAAAGTTTAACCTACAGTATGTGCTCCAGCCTCCGGCCGCCGCTGGCTGCACCTGATGACCCGGGTCCCGCGGCCACTGTATTCCACGCTGTGTAACAGAAAGAGAAGAGATAGCTGAAGCAGCTGCCAGCTATCTCTTCGCGCCCGGCGGTGCTACTCGGGGAGGTCAGCGGAGGTCACGCTGACGTCCCCGCTCTGCCTCTCAGCCTCCCTCTCTCCGTCCCCGCTCTGTCATTAACCCCTTCTCTCCTGGGGCTTACATAGGCGGACGGGCGGGAGGCTGGATCAAGCTTAATCAGCCGCCCGCCCGCCCAGCTGCTTTAGCGCCTCATTAATTTTGGGGGGGGCAAGCTGCCCCCTTGCCCCCCCCGTTCCGGCGCCACTGAGTATATGGCATACATTCCAGCTGGGGTAAGGTCCAAAGTGGAGTCCCGCAAGGTTCAATATTGGGACCCACCTTGTTTGATTTAGTCATTAATTATATAGTTAGTGACATAGTAAGATTGCAATATTTGTGGATGACACGAAATTGAGTAAGGAAATTAACTCAGGAGAGGATGTGGAAACACTACAAAGTGACTTAAATAAACTGGAAAGGTGAGTGGAAAGGTGGAAAATGCAGTTTAACATTAATAAATGTAAATGAATCATTATAGGAACAAAAATGAACAAGCTACTTATAGGCTAAATGGAGTTATAGGATATTCTGTTGTAGAGAAGGACTTGGGGGTCATCATAGATGAAAAATTGGGTAATAGTGCACACTTCTCAAGTGCAGCAGCAATATCCGACCGTACACATGCATGCATTAAAAGGGGAATGGATTCAATGGATGCCAATGTGATCGTGCCTCTTTACAAGGCATTGGTGAGCCCACACTTGGAATACTGTGTTCAGTTCTGGGCACTGCACCTTAAAAAGGACATAAATGAATTGGAACAGATATAGAGAAGGGCGACTAATCTAGTAAAATGTCATGAATCACTAGACTACAAAGATAGGTAACCAGGCTGAATATGTTTTCACTGGAGAAATGGAGTTTGGGAGGTGATATGATTAGTATGTTCAAATACAGGATTGGGAATCATATGGAACTGGGAGATGATTTGTTCACTAACAGGCATATACTTAGGACATGCGGGCATGTACTGAGGCTCGAGGAAAATAAATTCCGTACTGAATTAAGAAGAGGATTCTTCGCCATTAGAGCAGTAAAATTCTGGAACTCATTGCCGGTGGGGATGATTACAGCAACTACTTTTAATTAATTTAAATCAAAACTTGATACTTTTTTGGCCACTAAGGGAATCCTATAGAAATTACTTACTCAAGTCAGTAGTTACAAGCCAAATAGGTTGAACTCGATGGACTAACGTCTTTTTTCAGCCTTAATTACTATGTTACTATGTATCTGTAGGTATGTCATAGAATATAGTAAGGAAAAAGTTGCTGCAACATTTAGATCGCAACAGGTTGTTGTTTAAGGGATAAAATGCTGAAAGTCTATAAACTCACAGAATACTCTCTCTCCTCCCTCCCTCTCCAACCCTTCTTCCCTCTCTCTCTCCCTCCCTGCCCTTTGCTCTCTCCCTCTCGCTTAAACCCTTCTCCCTTCTGTCTTTTCTTCCTCCATCTATATCACTCTATCTTCCATACTTCCCTTCCCTCTCTCTACCATCTTTCTCTGTCTCTCTCTATACAATTATTCTCTCTCCCCTCTCTTTCCTCCCCTCCATCTAACTCTCTCTCTCTGCCCCTCTCAGTAGCGCACGCAGGGGGGGTTTCTGAGTACCCAGAAATCCCCCCATGAGTCTAAGTTCCCTAGTCTGAAAGCTGAGGGTCCCCTATTTCCATGGGTGCAAGAATTTTGAAAATCGGCTCTTGGGAACCGGAGATATCTGACTTCAAAGCAGTGGTCCCCATCCAAGCCTGTTAATTGCTCTTCCCAGTCAGATATTTCAGGTTCTGTATGACTTAGAGTTTTTCTGAGGATATATTCCAAAAGCTGGGACTCTCCCCCTTTGAAGAACACTACCAGCTTGTCTCTACTGTGCCAAGAACCAGATATATCAGCCTTCCAGCAGCTGGTTACTGCTCCAGCTCCACACACCTGGTATGTAGTTTTATATTCTCGTTGGCAGATTGCTCTGCCTCCTGAAATTTGATCCCCTAGTCCCCAATAGCATTTGGTAGGTGGGATTCTTTAGTGTTTAATTCCATTAAAATCTAAGAAATTTATTTCCGGGAACTGGAGATATCTGCAGTCAAGCAAGCTGTCCTCCCACCAGAAAATTATGAATAATAAGCCCACTCCACTTTACACCCCTCCTCTGCATATTATACATCCTCTTCCACCCTGGAAGTTATGTATCAGGGCCCCTTCATTCAGCCCAATGCCCCCTTCTCCCACCCCATCTCCCACCATCTGTGCAGTAAATTGGGAATTAGTGTAAATTACTGTTCCAGGCCCTACAAGCTGAGCGGTTGATATAATACCCCCTACTACCCGCGGGACATCAAAGCTTCCCCCACCCCTACCGCTGGAGGATCGGTAGGGGCCCCAATACATTGCTATGCCCAGGGGTCTACACTGCTGTTGATGCCCCTGTATGTATATATCTATATATATATATATATATATATATATATATATGTATGTGTATATACTGTATATATATATATATATATTTTTTATTATTATTATTATTATTATTATTATTATTTATGTACATTTGGTCTATCTATAATACTTTAACTGACCTGGCATATACAGTGTCCATCTCCGTGCTTTGCTCCTCCCCTCTGGAAACCCCCTTCTGAAAATCCTGTGTTTGCCACTGCCTCTCATTAATAAAAATACATTATTCATCTATTAAGCACCTTTATAACTATATTGTATTATCCACCTTTTCTTGTACATATCTTTTTTAGTTTTTGGTGACACTGTAAGTATTTTGGGGTTGGCAGATCATCTACGCATTGCGAGATTTAATATTTAATTTACAGTATACAGATCAAGTCCTTCAGTAATACACCAAACAGTCTACTCAACGCACCAGGTCCAGGGTGACTCCGCGCGCTAAGCTTCTTATTTTATCAAAATGTGTATCCTATTTGCACAATAAAACAACAATAAATGTCAAAACTACTTAGCTAGACTGATTCATTTGATGTATGACATGTGTACATCTGTTTGTGAATGAGTGTGAATCTGTACACAATGTACTATGATACAGTTGGCCTAATTCAGACTTGATCGCAGGCCACATTTGTTTGACAAAATCATACTGTGCTGCAGGTGGGGCAGATGTAACAGGTACAGAGAGAATTAGATTTGGGTGGGGTGTGTTTCAACTGAAATCTAAATTGCAGTGTAAAATAAAGCAGTCAGTATTTACCCTGCACAGAAACGTAATGACTCAAATCTAACGCTGGGCGTGGCATTTTCTTACACCAAGTTACATTGTGCTTCATTTGCAACTTTGTATGTGTTTAAAATGATTTCTTGTGCAGGTACTCTATATTTTCATTTGGGTTTCGATGTGTCTGGGATGTGAATGAGATGCAAAATGTAAAAAACAAGTTACTATTACACTGCTCAGTGTGGCCCAATAGGCATCTCATGCTATATGGTGTAGTGAGGGTAGGTTTATGAGTACACAGCTGTATGTGTTAAAGAACCATGTGCCATGATGAGATCCATAGCCATAAGCTTGTCTGTTTTGTCATCACACTGAAAATGTCTGTTCCTGCCTTGCCTAAAGTACAGTTTTGTTTTATAATGTATAGATTTGTTCAAGGCCACGCTAATGATTTGTAATTCTTGTAATATTTCTTGTAATATTTATGAGGAGAGAGAGTGCTTATGTTTGGTCTTCAGATCTCGAATCAGAAGAAAGAAGGCATCTCTGCATGTTTCCATTTGCTTTTATATTAAAATGTGAATGTAAATTTTAATCAATTGAATTTACTATACAGTAAGTCCTTTGACAATTCAGTTTTTCGAACATAGTAATACATTTTAGAATTACATTACATTTAATGTTGTGACACATTCCCTTACACATTACTGTATTTTTGTTACAAACAGCAAGAAGTCATACTGTGGGCTCTGGAATTTTAATTAAAGATATTGTTATTCAGATGGTTCATTGATACTGAACTGAAGACTAAATACAATTTGATATATGTATATATATATATATATATATATATAGAATAGATAGATGACCCGGCACTGTGTAAGATAGGGGATACTTGATCCGGTGCCCCCACTTCCAAATAGGATAGATAAATAACAGCAATCGAGTGGCACTCTGGATACTTCCTTGCAAATAAACAGCAGACACTGTAGTCAATTTCAACGTTTCATTTCTTTATAGAAATTTCGTCAGGATACAAATAAAGCTTACATTTACACCTTATATACCGACAGTCACCAATCACCAAAGTGCGGCAATTTCCCGATTCCCGCGCTGCAAGAACAAACGAGTGACGTCATCAGGCCGCTCCACGGCGTTCGTTTGGGAGTTTTCGTGTTGTTTCCATGACAACAGACCTGACGCTCCCAAACGAACGCCGTGGAGCGGCCTGATGACGTCACTCGTTTGTTCTTGCAGCGCGGGAATCGGGAAATTGCCGCACTTTGGTGATTGGTGACTGTCGGTATATAAGGTGTAAATGTAAGCTTTATTTGTATCCTGACGAAATTTCTATAAAGAAATGAAACGTTGAAATTGACTACAGTGTCTGCTGTTTATTTGCAAGGAAGTATCCAGAGTGCCACTCGATTGCTGTTATTTATATATATATATATATATATATATATATATATATATATATATATATAATCAATACTTATAACGTATCTATCTAATTTTATTCAGATAGCTATTTTGCTATTTTCTCTACTATAGTAAGCCTCCACGAAAAGTGTTTTAGTGCAAAATGTAATTGCTCGGAGGAGTATTCTAATGGACAGACAACACAATTGGCTGTCCATTATTAAACTAGCTCTTTGACCAGACTGGGGCCATCTGGAAAGTTACTGAAGTTAGGCAGAGACTGAGAATTGCTTCTTACCTGAACTGGAAATAACTGGAAAGAACAAAAGTCAGGCTGGAACTGACACTTGTTGGCCTGGAACTTCCTGGAATAAAATATGAAATGCAAAAAAAACCCAAAAATGCTGCAATTACTGAGTGCGGGCTTGAATTTAAACTGCCAGCTGCTGGGAAGCAGCACAGGAAATACATATAATACAAAGGCTATCTGGAACCAGTAGTAATACAACACATGGATCAGGAATCTGACGCACAGAAGTCTGGAGCCTAGAAACACAGCAAGGGTTAGCAATGTTATTCTCAGTGCCTGTTGACTGACTGGACAGACATTTTCTCCACCTGCTGAGCTTTAACTGGAAGAATGAATCCACTGACAGATGTGGGGACTTATGATTGAAGGAACTGCAGTCAGCCGTTGGCAAGTAATATGGCGGTGCTCATGGACCAGGGAAGGCAGTTAGGTACACATAAGTAGCAAGGTAGTGACCTGAAAGACCACTGCTCTGGTAAGTTCCTATCTGCATCAAGCCATGTTTTGACATTGTTTATGAATATCCCTAATTATTCAGGGCTTGATCTACCTTTCTTTGTGAAATTGCTTGAACTTACAGTAGTTCTTATTTGATGTTAAATAGTATATTAAATTACAGGAATGTGTCATTGGATCTTACATTCACCAACTCTTATATATTTCACATCAAGAGGATCCTACCTTAGCAAATAACGTATTATTTTTACGAGATTTTGAAAGTATGAGTTTGTTGAGGAGGATGGTAATACCTGGATAAAACAATGACATTCACTTTCCAGATATGTTTCCCTTCCATTCATTATCTGGATGTCAGGGTTCTTTAGTAAATAATGTTTCGCATACAAACATCTACCAAAAGTCCATGGACAAGAACACCAACCTGCATGAAGCTAGCCAACATCCACCGAATGCCATACTCATAGTTTCTGAGATTTCACAGGTTAAACATACCCTTGCTGCTCTCCACTATATAAATTATAGTCCACATTCCCAAATCCATCAGGAGCAGAAGCAGAGTGAAACTATTGTACAAATAGAGGTCAGATTGTGTTCACTATCTTAATACAGTTTCTACTTGGTGCTTGATTGCAAATGTCAGCCTCAAATTTTTTTTTTCTCCAAATCACCATGTTAATATACATTTTGTCCATCATATATTCTCCTTTTGGCCATGTGGTTTTCTAGCTACAGTACAGTCTAGAATTCTTTGCTTCGAATGCTATTATGTGCATTTGGATTAGTCTTTTTTCACGTTCAGTAAGGTGGTCCTGTGTATGGATTGTTATCAACTGTAATTGGAGCCTAGGTTCATCTCTGTTACATTTTTGTATTTGTATCATACAGTTACATAGTATTTACATTGTCTGTTTCTGTTTTTAATTGATAAAGATATTCACAATGCTGAGCAACCGTGTGGCATGCTGGGAGCACCAAAAAGTATATGTGCATGATTAATTAGGTCACACCATCCTGACGTGGAAAGTTTGTATTAAAACTGAAACATGTATGTGATCACATATGTATATGTATCATATGTATATCTTTATTAATATTATGAGAACATTAAATGGTACTTATTTCCTAGCACGGCACCCATCTCGTTGATTGTATGCCTTAAATTTAAGGCACTTAAGGCATACAATCAACGCGATGGACCTGGTTTTATGTCAATCACCAGCTAATTTGCCGGTGAAAGACAAAATCGCGTTAATCGCGTCCATCGCGGCCCCTAATAAGGGGCCACGATGCGACCGACGCGATCAACGCGATTTTCCCATAGGGAACAATGTTAAATTATTTTTAAAGTGAAAATCAACGCGATCAACCCGATTTTACGTGGTGACAATGTGAAATGGGCCAATATGGCCCATTTCACATTGAATATGGTTAAAAAGTATGTTTAATGCCCCCCCCCCCATTGTTAATGCCACCCCACTATTGACGGCAACCGGAAGCGTGGCGAGAGCAGAGAGCCCGCGAGGGGCGGCGGTACGCGTCCTCCGACCTTTTCATACCCCTACTATCCACATCGGCGTGGAGTTGATTTTATAAAGCGTGGCGAGCGCAGCGAGCCCCGTGAGGGGATGCGGATACCTGTGAAGCCCGCGAGGGGACGCGGATACCTGTGAAGGTATCTGCGTCCGCTCGCCATGCTTCTTGCTCGGTGGCTCGCTGCGCTCGCCAGACTTTGTAAAATCAACTCTACGCCAACGTGGATAGTAGGGGTATGAAAAGGTCGGAGGACGCGTACCGCCGCCCCTCGCGGGCTCGCTGCGCTCGCCACGCTTCGGGCTGGCGTCAATAGGGGGTGGCGTTAACAATGGGGGGGGCATTTTAAACATGAGGGGGGTTGGTATTAAAATGGGGGGTTTTGGGGCTTTTTACATTGAAATCAATGTAAAATCGGGTCTCAGGGACCATTTTGCATTGATTCCAATGTAAAAATCGGGTCGATCGCGTCGATCGCATCGCATCGCATGCGATTTGGTTGGCATGCGATGCGATTGACGCGATTTTTCCGACCCGATGGATACAATCAAAATCGGTGGCACCGTGCTAGGAAATAAGTACCCATTAAATGTATTTTTTTCTAAGCTGGCACCAAAATTCCAAAACTGATTTTAATGTAAATTGCCTCATTTTCTAGTGGAAATTGTGAGAAATAACAGGCACTTTCTTTCATCTTGATCCATCTTGGTAATACAGAGCAAATAAACCCCCGGAAATTCTTTAGCATCATCAATACAAGAGATAGGGAATCATGGGCTATACGAACATGTGATCCTAGCAAGGAGAACAAATGCATTCTCTCTATGAACATGTATACTGTATATTGGAGAGATTTCTAAGGGAGATGAGAGTTACAATCTTCTACATTCATAATCATATTTATAGAATCCTATAGCCTGAATAATACATCAGCTTAGGTACACCCATATTTTAAACAGTTTGAATTAACTGTGTATCCTTTCATATCACTAAGCAACCAGTTGGATATAATTACATAACCGATACCTGTGGGAGGTGGTAGCGACAATATGTTGATGAAATGATGGACCCAAATTACCTAAGGGTGCATACACACTGTACAATTTTTTTGACCAATTTGGTTGAAAGACATTTCCATTGAACCCACTGTCACTGTCCTGGACTAAAGATGTTGACAAAAGATATTGACAACAGACGAAAGAAGAAAGATCTAGCTACAGTTTATAGGCTCTTTTTGAAAGATATTGAAATTGAGCTGCATGCACAGTTGACGAACAATCTTGATAAACAACTGGTGGGTGTGCGCATCATCAATCATCGTTTGTTTGTTGACAATATCTTTTGTCAACATCTCCTGTCCAGGACACTGGGTTCAATGGAAATGTCTTTCAAACAAATTGGTCAAAAAAATTGTACAGTGTGTATGCACCTTAAGATCAGGCTTGCTGACAGACCAGTTGGAAGGACCTTATCAAGTATTGCTGACAACTCCAACCACCGTTAAAGTAAAGGAGAGGAAGACATGAATTCATAAAATTAATTGAAATCTCTTAAGCTCAATCAGAGGACAGTCTTCAAGATAAAAACAGCTTCATCTCACCAGTAAGAACATGAAGTGGGTGGTCCCGAAAAGGCACCCCATTAATAATAATATTAATTATTAATATTATTATTTGTCCATTTGCTAATGTTTGTACTGTGCAAATCATCATGTACAGAAAAATGTTGTTGGGTGCAAGGCTGGATTTGGGACTTTTGAGTTGCAGTATTATATGGGGTTTTGTGATTGCCGTGATTTAGACTGAAATTTTGAATATTTCAATGACTAAGGATGATATAACCAATGATGCTTATGATAATGATGAGTTAAATTACATACTAGGAAGTGTGTGTATGTAAATATTTAGATAGAGGAGATCATAAAGATGAGTTCATAGTAAACTCAAAGTTAGAAATGCATAATAGGATTGCAAATACACTTACAAAAAATGTAATGTTGGAATGTACTCACATGTCTATGAGTGTAAAGGAAGGTGTAACTTACTAGCTCACTGTATTAACACCATGGATATGATACCTAAACAATAGTTTTGCCATAAGCAAACATATGGATGCACACCTGTTTTAATCACTCAAAATGCAGTTGGTAGTGCAGTTCCCCACATCTTAATGTATAAGCAGTTAGTTTAATTTATGTCCCAGCCTTAAAAGTGACAGTTGCTACAGGGATACCTTCATATTGCATGAATATAGATGATAAATAAAGTATAGGAAAGAAAGTTTATTTTAAGCATAAAGAAGGAGCAGTTAACACATTACATGTTAAAGGACAACATTTTAGTTATATTATAGTAATTGTACAGGAGCAACTTTTGTAATTTTAACCCCTTCAGTGGTGGGTTTTTTTTGGGAGCACTCCCCACTGGGTGAGTTTTTTATGGGGAGCGCTCCCTTAAAAAAAAAACCACCACTGCCTTCCTGGGTCCGGGCAGCGCTGCTGAACTGTCAATCAGCGGCTGCCCGGACCTGCGCACCCGCACCCCGTCCCTGTCCCTGGCAGCCGGCTTTTCATAAGCTGGTGCCGGGGACTTCAATAGAAAAAGTGGAGGGGAGGGACGAGGAGGGGGAAGGTGGAGGCGCGGTGGAGGGGAGGGAGCCCGGCTCTAAACAGTGGCAATCCCGAGAATTTTCCGGGCTTGCCAGACTGGACACTGAGGCACAGCCTTGAAAATTCTCGGGATTGCCACTGAAGGGGTTAATGCATGTAACATGTACGTTTAGTAATCTAAGCCCCTGATGGAATTCAGTGGTGTGGAGTATTCTGTATATGAATACATCTTTGTTTCTAATACAATAGGATAGTTGCTATTTTGACAATGCAAATTTTACATTTGTTTTTCTTTATGGAATATATACAGTATGACTCATTTATACTAAAGTAGTATTGCCTAAGGGTATGTAGAAAAAAGGCAGAATTATAGGCCTTTTACACATTGGGGGATATTCTGGTTCACTCGCAAAGGAAAATGTATTCTCAATTTCTTTTTACAAACATTAAAAAAGCTGTCAATACAGTGTGTGGTGGAGCATGAATTATTTTGCAAACGTAAGCCTCCATAAAATAAATGTGTACTATTTAGTAATTGTACTCGGAAATGTACTACTGATGGAAAATGTCCATGAATTTCACATATTCTGCAGACTTCCTCATTACTGCTTATACGTCTGCCAAATAAATAAGTTTAAATTTCACCTTTCAATGTTAATTACAAGCCTGATTGCCACCTTTGTTGACAAATTTACAAATATATTAGATATATATTTAACTTATATTGATTGATATTTTACTGATGCACAATATTCTACAATAATGTGTGCAGGAAATGTTCTTAAAATTAGAGGATTGCATGGTCCAACCCATCTGTTATCAATAGTAATATCTTCCTTAATGGTGTAATGTATATAAATGATTGCATCCATTGTGTTCTCAAGCATATGTCTCAGTCCTCTACTATATGAAGAGGGCAATATAATAGGCTTGGCCACCATTTTGTGTATGGCCATCTGTAGCTACTTGACAGCATATTTTAATTGTACTGTATATACTTAGCAGCTATGAGAGAAACTTTGTTAATGAAATATTTTTTCATGTACAATTTTGATATAATATATTGATGAAACTGTTGCATTTTGATATGCTGTATTTTTTATTTTAATCGCTTTGGTGTTACTGTATGCCCAGAAATTTTCTGAGCTCAACTGCGCTACTGCAGAAGGCTGTCCCGGATAATTTGTAGACATGCCACGATGTGTAGGTGCACGTCAGTGGTGCCTCCAGCAGTGCACCACATGCGCACCACCTTCTACCAGCAATCCACTGTCTGTCACTCAACACCATATGGCGGGCACTCCCCTCCGCATCCTTCCGCCACCACTGAGCACTTTCCCAGACGTTTGGGGCAGCTTGGAAGCCCTTTCGTGTGTTTGGGCACCTGAACACATGAGCTCCAAAACCCAAGCATGGCCAACCCCCCGAGTAGCCCTGAACTTTCCTGAGTGGCCACTGCTGCTTCTGGCTGCAGCAACACCTGCAGAAGGTAGGGACTGCAGCTTGAGTGGAGGGTTTTCCTGGGGAAGGACAAACCTGCTCTGGAAGGTTTGTCCTGCCCCAGGAAAACCCACCACTCAAGGGGTTAAACCATTATAAGATATCTTTAAAATTTTATTTACCTCATATTTATTGTCCCCGTGACATATATGGGCCAGTATTAACCCTTTATTGCCAACATCTCTGAAAGAGATGCAAAAAAAATCAGCTAAAAATGCCAACATCTCTGTGAAAGATATGCAAAATATATGCTAAAAATGCCAGCACCTCTTACATTTATGTAAATTCAAATGAAAAATATTGTGTCAAAAAATAATATATTTCCTATATAAGGTAAACATTATAGATCATTATTATGAATACACCAATTTTGACAAATTCACTTGACACTCAAAGGATTAAGGTTATTTTTTAGGGGGTGGAAATAGATTCCCTCTAGTGTTGTCAATTTAATCTTATATTCTAGATAGTGGAAATGTATTATTCACTTCTACTGTATGTGTTGTCCTAAATTATGTCATGGCAAAATAATTATATTAACTGATTTTTTTTAATAATACTTTGAAATGACCATATACTTAAGTTTTTAAAAGTTAACCATTCCATGTGATCAACACAGTCCAGCAGCTTCAGTAACCCATTTTTAATGTTACAGTGCTCACATTTATCTGACATACTTTCTATTTTAAGAAGATCATTTTTTGAGACTTTACATTTGCATTATAGTTGAATGCTTTATTTTTAAATGCTTCCAATTTTTTGTGGTGTAATCTGTTTTCTTTGCCTGATATTTAATTTTTTCTATTTTTCAGTGGTGATTATATTTTTGGGTCTTCCACGCTTGCGCTTCTCCACTGTGCTTGAGTCTGAGTATTCTGATTGCTCATTGACACATCGAGGAACTGTTCTAAATATTATGTCAACTTCAAAAGTTGCCATTTATCTAAAAAACTAAATCCAGTTGTAAATATTTTCTTGTTAAAGTGCAAAAGTAATAATTTTACCTGACAAAATATTTTGTAGTCAGCAAGAGAGATTTTATTTCTGCACTGTGTCTGTCTACAGATATAATATTAAAATATGTCTTTGTCAAACGATATGGGAAAATAAGATACGTTATGCTAGCTATGGGCAGATAACAGGGCTGATGATGTTCCCAAGAGTCTGAAAATGTACAACTGAAACCAAGGGAAGAAAATTAGACACTCTGAATTGTAATTAAAATGTAACTTTATACATACTGTACATAGTAAGAATGCAAGTGCACATGCAAGTAGGACTCAATCAGCTTCTTTTAGTTGTGACAGAAATCTCTTGGTAACTTGAAATAAATATTTACCAAAATTAATCTATCCAATGTGTTATCTCATGCACTTGATTGGTTGGTGTAATATTTGAATAAGTCGTTCCTTTTTCCATGTTGTTCCAAAACACCAATTCAATAAATATCTGGTGGTTTAAAGATAGGGTGACTGGCTATAATGTTTTGGATGTTATTCATATGATCATCAGCATATATGAATTGTTGTGTATTTCTTTATGTAAATCTATTTTTGCTTAAACTACTTATTTTTAATCTTATGTTCTATCATTTTGTTTTCCCATTTTATATTTTTTTTAAATTAAAATGTAACCTAAAATTATTTAAAATTTTAAGATTTGATTACAGGTATGTAGCTGGCTGGGTAATTTATCACAATGTAATGATGTAAAGTAATAATAGTGGGAACTTTGTAAGCAGACTTATTTTACAGTACAACAAAACTGTCTCATTGTGCAAACTGGTATTTTACTAATGCACTGGCTTACTGCCAATCTTTCAGTCATCCCTCGCACACACATTCAACAATATAAGGGAGGTGGCATTTTATATTTATTAGACGATAGAAGAGTCAGCTGGTATACCCCTTTCACATCGCATGGTGGAGCCAGTTTATTACCGGGTTATTACTGGGTTGATTCCTTTCACACTGAACCCAGTTCACCCATAGAAAACAGTGTAATGCCATTTGTAATGGACTTTTATGGCTTACATATTTGTACTATAGCTGTTGATGTTTATGTACTGTTCCAATTTTGTTTGTTTTATATATTAGAGAATCCTTTACAGTGCCAGTGATTTACCTGGCAATTTCTGCCTCCCGTCTTATTGTTATTATTTATTTATTATTTATTTATTTACAGTTTCTTTTATAGCACAGCAGATTCCGTTGCGCTTTACAATAGTACCAGTTTCTTATATAGCACACACATATTCCGCAGCAATTTACAGAGAATATTTGAACATTCACATCAGTCCCTGCCCCAGTGGAGCTTACAATCTATAGTCATACCACATGTACATGAACACACAGACATTTTAAGTTTAATTTTGCTGGGAGTCAATTAGCCTACCAGTATATTTTTGGAATGTGGGAGGAAACCCATGCAAGCACGGGGAGAATATACAAACTCTGCACAGTTAGGGCCATGGTGGGAAACAAACCCATGACCACAGTGCTGTGAGGCAGTAATGCTAACCATTACACCATCCGTACTGCCCCATACTCTTCCTTCACCTAACTGTAATTTAAACCCTTAATTCTAAGCATCTCCCTTGCCTCCTCATCGGTCCATGTTGCAATCACTGTATGCTCTGTAGTGTAGAAATATGCCAGCAATGCTACTCTCCTACTTCAAATGCTGTTTCCCTTGTTTCCTGAGTCAAGATTGTGTCATCAGTCAGGGAGACAGTCTATCACCTTCTGTGGCACATTTATGTGTTCAAAATACAGAGTCTGAGGCTTTCACACTGCAACATAGATTGTCCTTGAACCATTTAGGATGCTTCTTTTAACACAATTTCAATTCCTGGGTTTTTTGACCCAGTATTTTGACTATGGAGCTTTCACACTGCACCTAGAACTGGGTTGATGCTTAAAAATCGGCAATATACTGTGTTATAACTGCGGTGTGATTAGGGGTATTAGTGATTTAGTTCTAAAGCCCCCAAAATGAGAGGATAGAAAATTAGTGGTGGGCCTTTGGTGGAGTGGTGTAGAGTTCTGATAGCTGAAAAAAACCCAAGAAGTAGGTTGTAAGCAGAGGGTGCAACATTATGGGCTAAGTAGTATGAAAATGTTAAAAGGGGCCTTTACTTTGGGCAGAATTGGCATAGTCTGCCATAGCCTGGGTACTTTTACTGTATATGTCTGGAGCTTTTTATTTCTAACTTGTATTTTTTTAATGAAAATTTTAAGTTTTATGTTGGAGCCCACTGATGGCTTGAGAAAAAACATCTCTTAACTCCTCTAGTGGTCCTAACTACCTGTACTGAGTAATCTCAGTGACAATACCTTTGTGTGATGAGATCAAAGCATAACATACAGTATGTTGGTCCTTGATAGATTTTTTTTTTTTTACAATGCCATAAGATTGTGTTCTAAATTGTTTTGCATGTTTTCCAATAATTTCTTTCGACTTGGCTACAGTTTGTGAATTTTACATTCATTCAAAATTCATTGAGGAGAAGCACAATTAAATAATTATAATTAAGGTCTTCTACACAGTAGCATATGTGTATATATGGCTGCTCTATTTGCTTTTTTTTACCATTAAATTAGAGGTGTATTAATGACTGATGTCATAACTTTTTAGCAGCAAACAAGGGGACTAAAGGTGATAACAGAACACCGGAATTATTGATTGATTTAGTAATTGAAATTAACATGTTTGAGACCTAGATCAAGATTTGCAACTGATGAAAGAAAAGGCCATAAAAGAAAACATTTTAACACCATACCCATTCATTTAATTAAATTACATTACAATTAAAAATCTTTCCTTTTGATGTAATTGTTGATTAAAGAAAACATTATTGGTTACTTTCTATTGGGACATATGTTTATTAAACTGGCACCATGTCTGCCTCTGCAGTGCCACTCTGTTTTCTAGATGTGTCATCTTTGAAGTTGGACTGCGAAGAGTTTGTGCTGCCCATTACTGTTGCGTAGCTTAGTAAACCACCTAGCTTGGTGCAACCTTCAAAATGAACTTGAAATAAATGTAATTGAAGTTTACACTGTATGGACAAAATTATGTGATTTAGCTGTTTATATCATTTTTTTTCAAAGTGGAGCAATCATGCAGTCCCCTGTGCCCCTTTAGCCAAGTCGAACCCTTGCTGGCACACATCTCTAGTCCTCATACATCCCTTTTGCAGTTGCACAAAACAGCCCCTCTTGCATACCAAGGGCCTGAGCCAGAGTGTAATCTGTTCAATTATTGAATGACCACACATGTATACGGATTATAGTGTGCATGCATGAACCAAAATAGCATCAAAAATAGCAAAAGGATTTAATCACAATAGCCTACAATGCAGCGGCCATGGTTATTTTGCATACCAAGTTTCATTACACTTAATAAACACACTCAGGGGGTATTCAATGTGGGATTTCGACTGTCAAATGTTCCGACAGTCGGAATCCCGGACCATTTTCGGTGTGCTCATCTGAAACGCGACAGACGGAATTCAATGTTCCACCTGTCGAGTGGCAAAAAGTGGATGTGTCATCAAAAATGTCCGTGGATTGTCGAGAAGCGGCTGTTTCAAACAAAACAAATCTGACTTGTTTTAAAGTCGGATAGGTTTTGTCGAAATCCACCTTCAATGCCATCGGAAACGGTAGCATTGAATAGGCAGCGGGTGCTATTTTCCCTGTTGGAAATAGCACCCGACATTGAATACCACCCTCAGTCCCATATAGATATGCCAATGTCACACATCAATTTAATTAGAACAATCTCCTGGTGTGTGAGACATTTGCAGGAACAATGATGCGTGGAGTTGCACAATACCTCGCAGCTCACTTGTGACAGGTATCTCGCTCTGCCTAGTGTATTCAGGCTAGAAGAAGAAGGAAGCATCTGTATAATTATTATTATTACATTTTATTTATAAGGCGCCACAAGAGGTAAGAAGTGCCGTACATATAGCACACAATAGAACAATACAGGGTACACAACTAAACATAACAGTGATAGAAGAACTAAAACAGAGCACAAGTAACAATTAGCAGCACAATTCTTACTACACAAAACAGCTGAGATGTAAAGAAGTGAGTGAGAAGAAATGTGCACATAGATTGTAGGTGACTAAGAGAGCTGTAATTGAAATGTAAGAAGAGCGCTGTAAGAACAGGAGGGAAGAGGGCCCTACTCCAAGGAGCTTACAGTCTAGAGCAGGGGAGGGCAATTATTTCAGCTGGGGGCCAATTAACACTTCCAGTAAATATTTGAGGGCTGTGCTCTGGAAAAGGGGGTGTGGCCACTCAAAAGGAGGGTTGACCACTCAAAAGGGGGGGGGGGTCCTGGAATGTAGTGTACCACACGATATACCCCTTATACACATTATGCAACACAATAGTAGACCCCCTTATACTTGCCACTTACACATTTTGCCACATGGATTGAGCTGAAATTCACATTATGCCACATTGAATAAGCCAAAATTCACATTATGCCAAAAGGAATAAACTACAATTCGCACATAATGAGTCAAAATTCACAACATGCACGTTTGCCACCCAGATTGAATCAAAATTCACATTATACTACCCCAAATGAGCCAAAATTCACATTGTGCCACACAGTATGAGCCAAAATTCACATTGTGCAACAGAGACTAAGCCAAAACTCACATTATATAATCCAGTAATAAAAAAAACAGTGCTGAAAACCAACACCATCCAGCATCATGCTGTTATCAATCAAATTTGCAGCACCTCTCTCACCTTGGGCACAGATACCAGTTTTGCTTACTCCTCTTTGCACTGGCACATAGAGATCACATCATGGATGCATAGGAGTGGCATACGCCTTACTTTAATTTTGTTGGGGCATACAGGCTTTATACACAAAATGTGAGACAGCCTGCTTGTTCCTTTCTCTCCTGTTTCCTAGGATCCTGCTCCACATGCTGAGGCTAGGATCCCACCTCCTTCAAGAGATGGGTCATTCGCGAACTAAGCGATTCTTTTGAACGGATCCCATGAAAGAACGAGTGAGCCGCCGATCCCAAAAAGGTGATCCGTTGTTTCAGTTTCGTTTTTAATTACAATGCATTTTCCTGATCTCAGCACTGCCACCTGTGGCAGCTGAGATGTACTGACTCCGGAGCCTGAGTTCAGTGCTGCTACTGCAAGTAAAAGAAAGAATAATAAGGCTGCTGCTGCTAGGGATGGCCATCGGTGCAGATGCCATCGATGGTTGCCATCGATGGTGATTCTGCACCCAGCCATCGATAAGTGTTTTGTATGTTCTTGTATGTATGTTCTTATTTGTTCAGCTCAATGTTTTTGTTTTTTTAAAAAGTTAAAAATAATGGGAATAAATGATTGTAAGACAAAGTATGCTTCGTTGTTAACAAATTACCCCTTCTTTCAAAGTGAACCGTTGATCCGCCTAAAAGACACAGATCTTTTCACTGACTGATCTGCTGAATCCCAGCTTTCGCTAGTGACCCGTTTTGCCCATCTCTACCTCCTTCTGCTTTGCAGCCTGCATACCCAGCCAGTCACTGAGCTGCAGGCTGCTGTGTGAAACCCAATATCACTCAGCTGTCCTGTTTTTCTATATAGCGCCAGTGGCTGTCAATCTCAGAAGCCAGCGAGCGCTGCACTGCATGTGACCTCACCTGTACCGACTCCAGTCCCTGCAGCAGGCGGCGGCGCTCCCCACAAACTCCAGCAGTGCTGGCTCCCCCAAGCCACCACGAGTTCTGAGGCAGTATTGTAACTGCCACTTATCCACTCTGCCCCCCCCCCCCGACTCTAACAAGCTTTCCTCCAAGCTAGTTGAGCCACTTGTCATTGTGCACTGGTGGGGGGCAGGTGGCCAGGCAGGATCGGTTCGTTGGCAGTATATTGCGCACACCTAGTCTAGAGGGAGGGGAAGACAGACAGGCGACGCCAGGTGCAGGTACGAAGCCTGAAGGCAGGAAGCGAGCATGGCAAGGATGGTCAGGAGAGGAGGAAGCAGGTAGAGAGAGTGGACAAAGAAGTTCTTTCCCTCATCCTATCCTCTCCCACATCCACCTAGGCAATGGATATGAGCATTAGGTCTTAGAGCGAGACCCTCTGCAGGCAGGGAGCTCAGTGAGGGCTGTCCAATATGTGTCAGAGGTGGGGAATACCTTAGCTCACTGTTGATTGTTGATAGCAGTCCATTTGGGGGATTTCAGAAGATAGTTGGGTCTCCTCTTCTGCTCTCCTTATCTCCTCTTGTGCTCTCCTTATCTCTGGTATATCTCCAAAATTCTTATTAATATATCATCACACTTTACGCTACCAGACTTCACAGCTACACACAACACAGCTGCACATGGCAATGAGCCATCCAGGTTCAGGTGAAATAGAGATGGATCAGACCTGTGTCTGGCCCTTAATTGATAGCCCCACCCGGATCAAAAGGTCTGCTGCGATGTGTGAATATGGAAAGTCCAATACACCCCCCACTAATACACAATCCTTTCCTACCACACTTCACAGCTACACACAGCAATCAACTGTCGAAAATGCATGTTTAAAAAGAAAACACTCTTCTAAAAAAGTATTTTACTGAATGCAGATTCATTATTTGATGTTATGTATACTGTATGCCCATCTAGACATGTTTCATTAATAAAATATGTATGAAAATAATGTTTAGAAGACATGGAAAGTCATTGAAGGGCGAGATCACAACTCACAATCTTTCCTTGGGCTATTATTGTGCTTTATTATGTATTAGATTTACACTGACTACATTCACTGAATAATGCCTCTGCAACCCTTCTGCAGTACAAACAGTTTGCTAGATCTAGTGGGTCATAAATATACTGAGCTACATTTCATGCCAGGTTTTCTATCTTTTACCATATGAAAGCCAAATGTGGGGGATTTATTGCTGTCTGCAATGAAGCATCTTCTAAGTGTCCATTTTTTTTCTGAATGCATCATAACACCAACACTGACAAGAGCATAGAAATACCAACGTGCCTTCAAGCTATTTAACACTTCACTGTAACAGAGTGATGTCTCCATCATCAACATAATATATCAGTAGCCAGCTGCCACATTATCAGAAGCTATAGATTAATAAACGTCAAATCCATTTCAACTGTGCTTCAGCTCTCTTCCTGCTGGATAAGTGGATACAACTCTGAATTCAATAGTGCCAGCTGCTTTACTGTATATATGTAGTGAACTTAATGATAATTTGTCCACCTTGTTTGTCATGTACATGGCCAATAAATAATTATTTCAAGATCATTTTGTAGGTTTATAATAATAAGGCTTTTACACAGTGCAGTAGCAGTGCAATTCTCTGCCATTTGTTATTCAATAAATTCACTAATTTGTCTGTTTTTTTGCAATTAAATAAAGTTTTGTCATTTAAAAAAAAGAATTGTCAGACTCATAACATGCTTTCAGCAATACAAAGAGTCCACCTGGCCTAAATGAGATTCAGTCGGCGATATTAAATAGGGTCCGAGTTAGTTGAAAGTGTGGGATGTTGGCCATAGCCGGATGTTTTTTTTTTTAAAGCAGCAATTATTTCCAAAGCATGGCTTTGCCTTGTAAATGTTTGCCGCTTTAGAAAAGTCTGAGTTCATCCAGCATCCCACACCTCGGGTGAACTCACATCCTACAATATTGCACCTACTGAATCTCATTTAGACCAGGTGGAGTTTTTGCATTATTTTTCGTATGTCTCTGTAGCATAGCCCTCTCCTTTTACACAGCTTGTAGGACTACATTTCTGAAAGGTTCCAATGTTATATCAAAATCTAATGGATTTCATAGTAAAAAAATATAAAGGTGCAGTTAAGTATTTCATTCAATGCTGAGTGCAAAACCTTTGAGGCATCTACCTCTGCAATAATAAGTCGCTCACAGGCAATCTGAATGAACAAGCTTTGGGGCTGACATAAACATCTCTTTTAGATGATGAAATGAATGAACAAACAATTTCATTAGATTAACTTCTAGGATTTGATTCTTTATTAGTAAAAGGATTAACTACTAAATTCTTCACTGATAAATTAAGGGAAATCTAAAACATTCTGAAGTGAATTTAGATTTGTATATTCTCCCCGTACTTGCGTGGGTTTCCTCCGGGTACTCCGGTTTCCTCCCACAATCCAAAAATATACTGGTAGGCTAATGGACTCCCAGCAAAATGAACCCTAGAATGTCTGTTCATGTGCATGTGGAATAAAGATTTTAAGATCCACTGGGGCAGGGACTGATGTGAATGTTCAAATACTCTCTATAAAGCGCTGCGGAATATGTGTGCGCTATATAAGAAACTGTTAATAAATAATAATAAATAATTACTTGTCCTAAGTACAGTATGCACCTTTGTAGAACACATAACAAAACCTTTTTTAGGCGAGAGTAGTCTTTAGATTCAGCTGTCTTTTTTCCCAGGAGCTGCCTTAATATGGGCGGCCATGCCCCTGATCTGCGCAGCTGTTTGGTACAGTTTGCTGTGTATTCCAGCCCTCCTGAATGTCCCGATGGACTTCTGATCCTGCAACTTAATTTCTCACTGTCAGCTGTAGACTGCCACTGCCTGCCTTTGAGGACCATCATAGAAGCTCTTTACACTAGTCTATCAGAGAAGCCCTTGTAGCCGAGAGTAGGAAAAAAAGTACCAGTAGGCGCCTTTTGCACACAAATTAAAACAATTTAATTAATCAACAAATAACATGAAAATAAATATATAAATTAATAGACAATATAAATACACAAATACACAAAATGTTATGCATGCATATAAAATACTTTAAAACATGTGCATCAATATGGTGCTATATGTAAATGGCATATAATTACCAGGTCCTGGTTGATTGTTCAAATATGCGCATATAAGACCAGATGTTGGTGTCCTGATTTATAGGGGTGGAATTCCCAGGGCTGTATTTGGGGGACAACAATAGGGGGATCGGTGGATAATTTGTAAGTTCTCCCAACAGAAATTTGTAATCCACAGGAAATATTCCTTTAAAAGCTTTTTAGCACAGAAGTCAGGTGCGGAGTAGGTGTACTTGTTGTTACCTTTGATCGGTACGGACAACAGCGATGTTATGATTCCTTGCTATAGATAGGGGGGCTCTCGGCAGGTCCCAGTCTGGGTACGTTGGTGCACTGATCCGTCACATGCCTAACAGTGTTGGATGGTGAGAAGCAGCTACACCGGCCAGCAAGCCAGGTGTGAGCCGCTGAACACTGCGGCGGGTGGAGACTTCCTTACTGTCAGGTCTCGTGCGTGTTACTGCCGTATGCCGCCGGAATGGCAGGTAAGCTGTGTCTCGTCCTAGGTGACACTCCGAAGCTGTGCTGGTGAGATCTTGTCAGGGACCGGGGTGTAAGATATTTGTTGTTTATCAATTTCTCAATTGATTATGCTGCCGTAGTGCGGCGAAACGCGTCTTGACAAGGAATTCCTGCTGCTGCTGAGATCGTGGACCTGGAGGAATCTCTCACCTAGTGTGAGCTCCAACAAATATCTTACACCCCGGTCCCTGACAAGATCTCACCAGCACAGCTTCGGAGTGTCACCTAGGACGAGACACAGCTTACCTGCCATTCCGGCGGCATACGGCAGTAACACGCACGAGACCTGACAGTAAGGAAGTCTCCGCCCGCCGCAGTGTTCAGCGGCTCACACCTGGCTTGCTGGCCGGTGTAGCTGCTTCTCACCATCCAACACTGTTAGGCATGTGACGGATCAGTGCACCAACGTACCCAGACTGGGACCTGCCGAGAGCCCCCCTACCTATAGCAAGGAATCATAACATCGCTGTTGTCCGTACCGATCAAAGGTAACAACAAGTACACCTACTCCGCACCTGACTTCTGTGCTAAAAAGCTTTTAAAGGAATATTTCCTGTGGATTACAAATTTCTGTTGGGAGAATTTACAAATTATCCACCGATCTCCCTATTGTTGTCCCCCAAATACAGCCCTGTGAATTCCACCCCTATAAATCAGGACACCAACATCTGGTCTTATATGCGCATATTTGAACAATCAACCAGGACCTGGTAATTATATGCCATTTACATATAGCACCATATTGATGCACATGTTTTAAAGTATTTTATATGCATGCATAACATTTTGTGTATTTGTGTATTTATATTGTCTATTAATTTATATATTTATTTTCATGTTATTTGTTGATTAATTAAATTGTTTTAATTTGTGTGCAAAAGGCGCCTACTGGTACTTTTTTTCCTACTTGCAACTTCTCTGAGGGCGGCATCCCTCTCCCAGAGGGCAGCCACTTGTACATAGCATTTAAGCACTTGCCCCTAGCGCTCAAAGTATATTGTTCTTTTCTTGTAGCTGAGAGAGCTTAGTGCTGAAATTTGGTTATTTGGGGCAACATCCCATCTTCAATAGACCTTCTATCTTAGTAAATTTACCCCTGAGAATTAAAAGAATACTAGAAAAATGTTATGATTACCTCTAAAGTATTCACTGAAATAAAAAAGAAACAACTGCTGTATACCATACAGGCCCATACACACTGGGCTAAGTTTTGCTGTTTGAGCTACTTTCAGCTCCAAGGCCACCAAGTTTGTACGGTCGCTGCTGCTCATCTGCTGGTATTACTAGTAGATGTGCAATGGGGTGAATGGCTTTCCCTTGTATCCTGCTAGGGAAATCTGTCCAACCCTGGGAAAATCGCTTGGACAGGCCAAAATTGCTCAGTGTGTATGCACGGAGCGATTTTCAGCCAAGTAATTTTCCTCATCATCACTCTGCATACACACTGGGCAAAGACATCCAATAATGGGTGGGAAAAAATGTCCATCAAAAATCCTTATTATAAATAAGCATATTCAATAACTTATTTTTACCAATTCATGCATAAAACTTTGCCAATAATATAACTGTCATTTACAGCTGTACAACTTTTCTCCTTTTATATAAAACTATTGAGGAAGTTAATAAACTTAATGAACATGTCATGCCAGCAGATCTCTCTTAGCTCATTGTCTGTCTGTTATTACCCAGTCTTTTTTATTACTGTTCTGGTACTGTTTTTCAAAATTGTAAAACACAACGGAATATGCTAGTGTGGAATATGCGGAATATGTTAGTGCGTTAAATGTTAATAAGTAAATATGTACTTCAATGTATTTGTAACAACATTTAGCTTTAGAACGTAAATATATCTGTAGAGATTTAAAATTGTGTACAAAATCGGATTGTCTTTTTCACAATACTGTACATAAATATTATGATGTCATTAAGCTTTTGATTTCTTTTTACCTTGCACTCACTCTTTTATTGCTTCCTTCCAAGTTCGATATGCCCTTGAAATGTCCTCCTATAGGGTTAACACCCCCATACACTAGTCGGACTAGTCCTAAGGACAAGTTAGACCAATTTGCCCTTGAGCTCCCCCGGCAGCTCCCCGGGAGGCTCACTTACGATTTGGCACTTGATGTGCCATTTTTACATGCAATAAATCCAATGCGATTTATTGCATGTAAACTCCTGAGGGGTTGCAGCAGTGGCGGGGTAGCGGGCAGCAGTGAATTGCGAGGTGGACAGCTGCGGGGTCCGGGCAGCTTGTAGCTGTGGGGTCTGGGCAGCTGGTAGTGGTGGGGAGCTGGTAGTGGCAGGTGCCCGGCTGGGGGCAAGAAGCGGCTGCTGAATTTAAAAAATAATTTTAAAAGACTAGCCGGATGGTTATTGACTGAGAGTTCTTTTAGCGGCCTTCCCTCTGATTGGCTGAGTGAATTCTCTCTGCCAATCAGCGGCCGGTCATTTGAAAATTCAGCATACACTTTGCGCCCCGCCATCTGGTACCTGCTGCTAGCAGTTCCCTGTCGCTACAAGCTCCCCTCCACTACCAGCTGCCTGGACCCTACCTCTTCCTGGAACCCACTGAAGCCAGCTCCCCACAGCTACCAGCTGTCCGTCGCTGTCTGCCCCTGCACATAGGTGTGTGCCAGCGATGCTTCAATGCTGGACCCAACACATTGTGGGTGATAAAAACCACTCGCGATGTGCTGCTGATGGGTCTAATCCAGTAGATTGAACCTCCAGCAGGTTCCATCTGTAGGGTCCACGTATTGGGTCGGAGGGGATGTCAAACACATCTGATTTGGTCAGATTTCTCAGCCCGATCATTTGGGAACGGGTGAAATCGCCCTAAATCACACATAATCAAAACAGGAAAACAGTGACTTACAGTTTAAGACGATACAGGACAAGTGCAGGGTAAATGATTATAGGAACAACAGCCGATTACTGCAACATAAGTATCCAGGTGGCAACAAACAACATGCTTTGGTGCAGTCAAAGACTATTGAAGTAAGAAAGGATAAGCACATGAGGTAAGAGGTCCATACACGTGAAAGCTTACATTCTAAAGAGGGGCAGACAGATAGGTGTGACACAGGAGGGGTAGACAGGGCGAGGAATGGAAAGTTAGGAGGACAGTTTGCTGGGTTTGGTGAAGTGGTTCTTAAGAGCCCGTTTGAAGTTCTGTAGAGAAGTGAAGAGTCTGAGGGAGTGAGGTAGAGAATTTTAGAGAAAGGGAGCACATGAAAAATCTTGGAGGCAGGAGTGGGAGGAGGTAATAAGTCAGCAGGAGAGCCGATGGGCATTAGCAGAGTGAAGAGGATCAGTGAGCGTGTAAAGGGGTCCAAGGTCAGAGATGTAAATGGGAGAGGAGTGGGTGAGGGCTTTGTAAGTGAGTGTGAGAAGTTTGAATTGAATTCTGAAAGCGAAGGGAAGCCAGTGAAGGGCTTGTAGAAGAGGGGAGGTGGAGGTAATGCTTTTGGTGAGGAAGTTGAGCCAGGCTGCAGCATTGAGGATAGATTGGAGTGGAGACAGGTATTTGTCAGGGATACCAGTTAGGAGGAGATGGCAGTAGATCAGCCTGGATATGATCAGTGAGTGGATAATGGTCTTAGTGGCATCCTGAGTTGGAAGAGGTCGAATTCTGGAAATATTTTTGAGATGAAAATGGTAGGTTTGTGAGAGGTGCTGAATATGTGGTTTGAAGGAGAGGTATGAGTCAAGGATTACTCCAAGACAGCGTGCTTTGTGCCATCAATAGATAATACCCTGATTTGTAGAACAATCACTAGGCCCTTGTAATGTACTGTATGTCAGTCACTAGAATACTTTGTTGATCATGTAGTGGTGGGGCTGAGTATTGTATTTGATTATGACTGTTTAACATAGTTATTTTTCATATATTTTATTGGCACCATGCCCACATTAGACAAACAATACATTTTTGGCACAGTTTGCTGGTAGAAAAGATATGGACACCACATGCCAGACATACCGTTCTGTCTGCCCATTTTGTGTCCCTGCAGCCAGTCCACCACTTCTGTGTCCCTGGCGGTAGCCCCCGCAACACAGTTATTGAAGCTCACTCGCACAATTACCTTGTCTTGAGGATGGACGCTCCTCTGAGCATTGTGGCTATCTAGATCCTAATTCAGAGTGGCAGCACATGAATAACATCATTATGACACACATCCTGTCTCAGAACAGAACAAAAACAACTTTACTTACAGTACTAGGCAGTCACTGCAATGATCACTGGGTGCCAAGTCCCAACAGTCTCCACAGATTGATCCAGCTTTAATCAGTGCCTGCTCCACTCCAGTGATCAGCAGGGTAGGCCGGCAGCAGTTATATAGTTATAGAAGAATTATCTGTGCCCCCTGACAGCTGATGTACAGAGGCAAATGCTTCCATTGAAGTGGACATATGGGGTGACATTTATTAGCTGTTGGGTTTTTGGCGATTTATATCGCAAAAACGGACGTTTTTTTTTTTCCCAAATCGACTACTTAATGGGTGGCGATTTGCGGCATAAATCGCACTTTTTGCCGCTAATTCACACTTTCTGAAGTGCCGATTTACAACATCGCATCCAGATGTTTTCCCATTGAAAAAGATACAAATCGCTAATTTAATGTCTGCCGCATTTGGAAATCGACAGCAAAATGCGATTTGTGCCCAAAAAAAACCCAGACCAAGTACAGGGTGGCGATTTGCAAAAAATCGCCAGCGTTTGAGCGTAGAAACGGTTAAAAATCTCACAGGTGACCCACATAGCACTTACTAACTCCCCTACATATACTCCCACATGATTATGGACACCTGTGAGGCTGTTTGAGATCGACATTTTGCAGAGTGGACTGGAGGTGCTAGTGTGTGAGCTGTGGCGTTTGGAGGAGCTACGCAGGAGGCATGCTGCTGCTGCCCACCAGATCCAGGTACCCCGACCACTCCGTGCTTCTCGTCGGTACCGTGCTAGGGTGTACCTGGACTCCCTCTCTGATCAACAGGTGGTGGACATGTTTAGGTTGAACCGACAGAACCTGTTGAACTTATATGAGCAGGTGAGAGATGATTTGGACCCTTGTGGGGGGGCTGCAGAAATTAATGTGCGCCCTCCACTTGTTTGCCACAGGCTCCACTCAGTCTGTGAGCTCATGGGCCTTGGGGGTGTCACAAGCCACTTTCTCTAAACATTTTTCTCAAGTGTTAAATGCATTAAAGAAGCTATGGCGCACATATATCACATTCCCACGTTGTGAGTCCGAGTGGCAGGACCTGAAGGTGGCATTCTATCGGCTCTCAGCATTTCCAAATGTGCTGGGAGCCATAGATTGCACCCGCATTGGGATTCGGGCCTGCACGTGAGGGAGCATGTCTATGTCAATCGCAGGGGCAGACATTCCCTCAATGTGCAGGTGGTCTGCGATGCCAACCTCAGAATTCTCAGTGTGGTTGATGGCTACCCCGGGAACTGCCATGATGCCTATATCCTGCGGCACTCAGCTCTCTGGGACCGATTCCACAACAACACCATGCCAGAGGGCTGGCTACTTGGTAAGTCACTTACCACTGTTTACATGCTGTTTGCTTACCTATGTCTTTACCTTTAACATCCATGTGTGGAACGTTCAAACAAGAGTCATTTCTGTTGTAATTCTTTATACCAGGCCAAACAATGTAGTATAGGCTGCTACTATTATGTACCAATTACCCACATGATATGTGACCACACAAATCCCTTTACATGTTAGGTGACTCAGGATATGGGTGTCATTCGTGGCTTATGACACCTCTGCGGAACCCACAAAGCCCTGCACAGCACCGCTACAATGCTGCACATATTGCTACCCGCAATGTAGTGGAACGCACCTTTGGGGTGCTGAAAAGCCGATTTAGGTGTTTGGACAGGTCAACAGGTACACTGCTATACCACCCTGCCAAAGTGGTTTTGGTTGTCCAGGCTTGCTGCATGCTGCATAACATAGCTTTGGGTCAACCAAATTATGTCGATGTGGCCCCTGCAGCAGTCGTGCAGGAAGCTCAAACTACTGATGTTGTAGTGCGAAGTACACGGAGGGGGGATGTGGTTCATACACGGATGATCCTGCAGCATTTCACAGGTAATTTGTGTGTGTACAATGAATAGTAATGGGGAACCTGTAACACACATACATTGGTAACATTACATTTTTCCCTGTCCATGTTAATTGCCCAGAAGCAGACCAACAATAATGACCAACCCCTGCAAGCTACCCCACCACATCATACTTTATGCCTGGCAACATGATAACACCTATACCAATGTCAAGTAAGTACTGTAGTTTTCTGTGTGTACAAATGTTGGCAAATACAAATTAACATAGGCTTAATGGATGGAGGTGACATGGATAATTGATCTGAGGTTGTTGAAATGTTGCAAAACAAGTGGCGGCTACATACAGTATGCAATTCCCAATGCTTATCCCCTTCAAATGTGACTATTTCCTTAAAATCCCATTACAAATAAGCACACACAACCCAAAGTCCTCTGTCTGCTAAAATGTCACTAGTTGACAATACATAATAGAACAGTGTGGGTAATCATTTGTAATCATTTGTAAAGAATGACAACAAGTTTGCTGGATGCAAATAATTTTTACTTGCAGAAAATTTTAGTCATAGGCCATAGCATATGAAACATTTGCAGGAACAATCACTGCAAGAGTGAATGAAAAAAAGAATGAACATGATACACATGTAAATGCAAAGAAGTTTATTCATGTTTAAATACAGCCCGGGTATTAGCACCCTTACCAGTAGTGGCACCACCACCCCTAGTACGGACACTACGCCGTGGGGGAGTAGTGGGGGACCCACTCATGGGTGTGGAGGATACACTACTGCTTTGGGTAGATGTGGTTTGGTGCTGACCTAACAAAGTAGTTGCACTGAGGCTGATTTGCATTTGTAGGGACATCAACGCAGTTGTTTGCCCATTAATTGCTTGGGTCAGTTCAACCATATTGGCATTTAGACCTCTAAAATTTGTAGTTTGACCCTGAATGGCTTGGCCAATTTCTGCTAAGCGTGTGTCTAATGTAGAGACAAGACGAATTTGTGTCCCTACATTAGCCCGCACACTTTGAGAAATTCACCGTTTCTAGTTGGGTGGTCTGCACCTCCATAAAAGCGAGTTGTTTCCCCTTAAAAAGGTGGATGGATTGCGCCAACTCCTCCGCACTAGTGGGGGTGTTGGTGGCTGCAATGATTGTGGGCATTGACTGGGTGTGCTTGGTTTTGTGCAGGCTCCAACGATGTCACCGTCTCCAGGATGATTTCACTCATGTCGTCCATATTTTGCATGGGATCCGTTGGTTCAGGCATCGGTTGTGAAGGACCTACACATGAGAAAAGAGTGGTAAGTATGCTATGCAGATTGGTGTATGGTGGGTCATGTTACCTTAGTTGGAATGGTTAGGTGTTGCTCATGCATTATGCCTTGGCACAGGCTACTGTGGTGGGGACAGCCATGTGTGAATTGTGCACTTTTTGAAATATGAAGATAAAAACTTTCCCTCAATCAAACTTTTTGACCCTGATATGATTAAATAAGGAATGTGAAGACTTTGAACTGAAGTGGTTATTTGAGTATTATGACTGTGAACGATATTTTGCATCCACTTGCAAATAACAGGAAAGACCAGCAGATTAGACCTGTAAAAGTGACTGTAAAGTGCTTTTCCAACTACCCAGAGGATTGATATGGATAAACAATCAAGTACACTGCAGGCCTACAGTGTTTAGGAGAGCACACATTAATTGGATCTGTGGAACTACATAACCCAGCAAAATGCAGAGTCCATTATTTAGCAATGCAAGGTAGCAAAATGTGATTTTGCTGGGATATGTAGTTCCACACACAGCAATCTTTTGGACACATAAAGCATAGCACCATAATAGCATGCGCACATGACATAGCAAAATGTTACATTGACATGTGTGGACACTTACCAGTTGGCGGTGGAGTGGGGGGCCTGTCTGTGTCGGCAATGTGGATGCCGGGAAGCACCTCCGGTGGGATGATTCGGCGTAGCAGCCTCTCATAGGCCTTAAAGCGGACCTCCTGCCTAGGGCTACCTCCTGTGCGACAGGCCTCCTTCTTCTCCAGGGCAAGCTTGGCTTTGAGGAGGCGCTTGATGTCATTGTATCGCTTTTTGACGTTGCGCACACTCCTCTTGTGTGTGCTAACTGCATTTACCGCGGAGGTGATACTGTCCCACATCCCCTTCTTCCTTGCCACACTTGTGCGATGATGGTGAGGACCAAGTAGGCGGTCATACAGGGGCAGGAGTGCACGCACCAGGGCCATATTCTCCTCATATGAGAACCTGACTTTCCTCCCACTAGCTGTACGAGCTGCATCATCCTCCTCCACATTTCCAGCCTCACCCTCCTCCTCCTCCTCCTCCTCCTCCTGTCCTGGATTTTCCCCCAGCACCTCCAAGTCAGCTTCCTCTGCCTCCTGCACAGGCCAGTCCACCTCAGAGAAATCCCCCTCTTGCAGTTCCTCCTCTGTGTGCCTGGCACTCTGTTCCTCCTGTGAGGACACCTGGCTTGTGCCTGCTTCCTCCTCATCCTCCATAGCCACCTGCTCAGCTTCCACCATGTGGCCTCTCCCTGGCGCAGCTCTTGTTGGGAGCATGCTGGCTCTCCCTGTCCTGCCTCTGGCAGTGCTGGCTCTCACTCCCCTACCTCTCCCAGTGGTTGGGGCGTTTGGGCCCAAGCTGGCTGTCCCTCTGCCTCCTCTGCACCTAACAAAACCTCCTCCTCTCCTCTCCATTTCAAACGCCTTACTCCCTTTCAAAGGGTAAAATGGCGTCTGCGCCCCTTTATATAGGGGGTGTGATGCGTATTGGGACTAAGGTGGGCCAATAGGTTAGCATGTTGTATGGGCTGTTCAGGTGTATTGGTGTAAATCGCATTCCGGTTGGCCGCAAATACGCACATGACCTAACCCGGAAATCGCACTTTTATGGCGTATTACATCGACTCAATTCGCACCTTATCGCCGTCTATCGCACTTTTCAGGCGGCTTTGCGCCAGCCATTCAATACGCGATTTATGGAAAAAAATGCGATATAAAAAAATGGCGATACACGGCGATTTGAGCTTAAATCGCATTTTCACAAAAACGGTCAACACAATAAATCTCGCCCATGATTTTAAATCAAGTGTGAAAAAAATAGTTGATAGAGTTATAAGCAAGACATTTAACATATTATGCCCTAAATACAGTATTCCTTTCTTTGAACTGATCACATTTACCTGCACTATCTAGGAAGAAAATGTTAAAATAAAGTCCTCAGTGTTCTTGAACTTTTCTCCACGATTTTATTTTGACCTTAGTGTTTTTCTAGAAATTAAAACCTGCCATGTACTTTCTAATTTTTTAGAAGTCCTAGAAAGTAGAGACAAGGAGTGACATTCTATGGAATGAGATTTTTTTTTTGCGTTTTTTTTTTCCGCAAAAACGGCCGAAATCGCATGTTTTTCCATTTTCGCATATTTAATGAGCTGCGAAAATGTGAAGAAAGTGCGATTTTGGCCAACAAATTGGACATTCTGGAAATGCGATGGCTGTTTCTCGCAGCACATTGCATCCAGATGTTTTCACATTGAAAAGTATACAAATCGCATATTTAAAATTCGCCCAAAAATCAGACCAGGTTCTGATGGGCGAATTAGCCAGAACCCTGCACAGATCATTGAGATCTGTGCAGGGTTCTGGTGGAAAAAAAGGGTTAAACAGTTAAAAAAAAAAACTGCGCTGGGTCCCCCGCCAGAGCATAACCAGCCCCGGGCTCATCGGGGACAGCCCCGGACTTTCAGCATGGGCTGGTAAGTCCTGGAGGGGGGGGACCCCTTCTTTGGGGGGGTCCCCACTTCCCCAGGACCCCTGCCCATGCTGACCAGCCAGGGGGATAATGCTTTGGTCGCGGGACCTTATATAATAAGTGTCCCCCGGCTGTGGCATTACCCTGCTGGCTGGTTGGGTCTGGTGCTGGTTCTTGAAATGCGGGGGACCCCTAGTCATTTTGTCCCCTGTATTTTGGGAACCAGCGCCGGACCTTGAGCCTGGTGCTGGTTTCATTAAATCAAGGGGACCCCTATTTGTCGGGGACCGTGATTTTATGTCACCAGTACCGGCTCAATGAGCCCGGGGCTGGTTATGCTCTGGCGGGGGACCCCGCACAGTTTTTTTTTTATTATTGCGATTTCCTGCAAATGTGCGATTTTCAGACCTAAAAATCACACATTTTCAGGACTAAAGAAATCGCATCAAATCGCACCTAGTCGCACTATTTGGGCCGTTTTTCGCATCTCATTAAATATGCGAAAAATGGCCCAATCTTACGATTTTCAAAAGTGCGATTAGGTGCGGTAAAAATCATGCGGTTTTTACCGCTACACATAGAATGTCACCCCACATCCTATTCTGCCCCACACGTTCACAAACTTCACAGCATTGCATGCGGATGAGAATAAGATCCACTGTGTACTAGTTACTGTATGTCAAAAGATAGCACTTAAAACATCTGTCTACTCTAGTGACCTCTATGCATGAAAAGGATATATAACATTTTTATTATATACATTAACTTTTATAGACAAGTATTGTTAATATACAGTGTATTATGTGCTTAAATTACTATTATAGTGCAATTTGAGCATTCCATTTAATTGTACACTATGCCTCTATACCAAATACTTGTAGCGAGCACATAGCACTACTATTCATTCCTCTTGTTTGAAATAAAAAATTATATCCAAGATTCTAAAGTATGATTTATTTTTACTTCTTATATTTTTCCTTGGTTGTTCTGTAATACCTTCAAATATTTATGTGGGTTCTTTTTTGAACAATTCAGACATAAAACACAGACATTACTATGAAACTTTTTATTTATGGCATTATTATTTTGCTCATTTCTTCTTTTCATATTTGAACATCATATAGTTACAGTTACAGTATACATTTGTCTCTTATCTATTTTTGGTTAGCAAAATAGAATAAATTACAAACTAGCATTTGCACATGTCTTCACTTACGTGGATGTCTGTCATTTTTAGATGACAGTAGTGCCATTTAACATTGTGATTCATTGTTTATATTGTACACACACTGATCACAAAATATCTTTGTAAACAATAATTGCCATTTTTCCATCAGGGATTTACACAAAAAGATTATTGGGCCTACTTACTCATGAGCAAAGCCTAATAAAGCTGCCCATGGAATAAGCAGCTGTCAGTGAGATGTCCAGCCAAAAGCATTTTGTAATTCCTGCAACTTGTTGATCATCATAGCGAAGCAGAAGCCTACAGGAAATTGCATGTGCTTGAATGAAATGGAAATTTGTTGGGGATAAGGGTTATACATAATGTAAACAGTCTCATCTGTGCCACATCCTGGGGCTGATACAGACATATTGGGCCAGGTACTAATCTGGACGCTGGCCGATGATCTGGCCACTGTGCATTCACGTTGTTGGTAATGCACATGTGCAGGGCCCAGCTGCTGAGCGCCTTTGGACAATTTTGTCCTCCACAAGGTGCTCGCAGACTGATTGACATGTGGCGGGTGTGCCGGAGTGGACCCCGGGCGTTTCATGGACTTGCCCACAAAAATGCAGGGAGTGCACCTAAAGGAATGCTGGGAGGGACCCCGGCTGAACACAGGCCTTCCTTTGCTTGATTTCACATCAAACCCAGTAGATGCAGAGTCACTCTTGGTCACACGGTGGCTGCGAGTGCAGGGTAGAGTAGGAAGGATCATTCGATAGTAAGTAACCATCGAATGATTTTCCCTATATGTGGCCGCTAGCGAACATATGTGTACCCGTATACATCCATTCGCAGCCTTGCACAGGGGCACGGACAGTTTGGGATGTGCATTCGCTAGGGAGATGTTAAATTGCTCACTGAGCTACAAACACACCCAGCCCAGTAAGCAGGTCTAAATTGACCCCCTGTTAGAATCTCTGAATCAGTATACATAAAGTAATTTTAGACTTGAGGATCCTGCATACTGCATGTGCCGAGTGTCAAACAGTATTTACTTTAGTGCTCCTATGATGTCACATTGAGATAATACAAACCTCAAAGTCTTTCTAGGTCACTATGCTATGCAATAGCAAATACACCATCCAAATTCATCCAGCAGTGATGTCCATCCAAAGTGCATCCATCATGATGCCCAGACAGGCAGGCAAAAATATTGAAGAAAATATTTTGTTCTCCATAGTTTATTAAACATTCCCAAGAAATATGTCTCTCAAAAACAAAAAAATCTACTGTACATGCAGACACAACTCGTAAAATTGTATTCTAGTTATGCAGAGCTATAAAAAAGCTAAATATACTGAAATATACATTGCCGCATAAACTTGAGTTGTCACTCTGTCCTTTAAACACAAATATACTGTATATTTGTCCATCAAATTTGTACTCTATTACAACAAAGTTTTGTTAAAGTGTAAAAAGTTCCCAGGTTCCAAAGAGGTAATCCTTTCTGCTTCCTCTGCTGGGAGTTGTGCACTCTAGCACCAGTGAGTCAGACTTGGCAGTGCTTAGTTTCATGGCTACCAAAGTAGAAGTCATAGGATTGCGGGTACAGGCTGATAATCACACTCCTTGTTTGACAGTGTTGTGAATTTTTAATTAACATGGACCACTGAGCCCTTGATTATTAACATGATGAATATTCTATTAAGTGAGGAACTTGAGGCTTCTTGCAGAGTTGGATGCAAAATTTGTGCAATCACAAATGCAATATGCACCCTCCCTTGGTGGAATCCGGAAGATAGGTCAACAGTGTCTAGTTTAACAGTCAATAGGTCAACATCAGATGGTCGACATAGACAAAAGTTAGACAAATCAAAAGGTTGACATGACAATGGTTGACACATTAAAAAGTCAACATGTGTTTTCACAATTTTTTATATTTCTTTAAACTTTTTCATAAACTTTCCCATCCACGTGGACTACGCTTGGGAATGGTGAAGTATTCCAAGCTCAGTGGTAGTGGAGCAAGACACCTGGCTTGGAGCATGGCAAGCAAATCACTGATCACATGGACACACTTGGGTGTCTACGTGATCAGGTGTGGAAAGTGAAACCAAAAACAGTTGAAAATCTCAGGTCAACCTTTTCATATATATCGACTTTTTCCACATTGACCTTTTTCTTGTGTCAACCTTTGGTTGTCAACCTATACACTCCTGTCCCTGTGAGCTATACCCCTCTTTGATATAGCTGCAAATGTAAGATTCTAGCAATGCTGCATACTGTAGGTAGGAAATTGTGTATTTTTTGGAATGCACTTTGTTTTTTTAATGTTCATGACTTCTAATAAAGTAGCTAATATAAAATAATGTATTTTTTTTATTAAAATTTACAGGAGGTTGACTAAAATAAAAATAACACATTGTATCTGCAGCTCCATGGGGGCTAAAAGAGGCCAGCAAAACAATGTATTTGCAAAACAATTATAAATCCATTTATTTAAACAAAGCATTGAGCAATAGTTGTGGACAAGATACCCTGAATGCAGGGGTGAATTGGCCATAGAAACAACAGGGCAGATCCCCTTTAGGATGGCATGCCATTTGAGGCCGTCAGTCAGTGGCTTTTATTGTTATGATGTAGCCCTGTTCTCTCCCCTGTCTAACACATAAACAACCTTTGGTTGATGTGCATCCGATGACTGCATCTTCAAACACAAGAGGCAGATCTTTAACGCCTCAAGTAGGCATCTCAATACAAATCCTAATTTCTGTGTATTTTGGTATATTTTCGCATAACCGCTGCATACTAAATGCTGCTGCAATGGCATTTATGTACACCTCTGTATCAGATATTCGGTGAAATGTAATAGGGTGCGATTTTTCGGAATGTGTGATTTTTTTGGTCATAATGGCCAAAATCGCACATTTACGGAAAATAGCACATGCAGTTGTGCACATTTTGCCATTACCAAAAAGTCACACATTCAAAGACGCATCCAGTCCAGGTAGGCACTGGATCCCTAAGCCAGTTATGTACACAGCTTACCTGTGGGGCAGTTGCCTAGCAACTCCCCGAGGCCTGCACTTCAGGCCACTGTTAAGTGTATAGGCAGTCCAGATGGGAATAAAGTGTTACAAGGGGACAAAAAGGGGTAACCTCCAGTCCTGGGGTACCACAAATATACTGTAAATACAGTACACTGAGATGACCAATATAATATAAGGCTGTCACTGGGATTCTCAACATACAGTATGGTGACCACTGGAAAGCTTACAATACTGAATAGTGTCCAATGGGGTGCTTAAAGTACTCTATGGTTGTCACTGATATTTTCATTATGCAATGATGGCCCCAGAAATGCGTAATATATTGTATGTTAAAGATAATTAAAACATGCATAACTTCCTTTTTTTGTCACCATTTAAGTTGTATAATGATATTTACTGTCTCAAGTGATTAATGGTAAAACAAACAATTCCTTATGTTTTGTTATATCTGAACATAAATAAAATAATTTTCTGGCACATTCATTTGTCTAAATAAATGTGTATTGACCAGGGAACAATAAAATTATAATAATTTATTAAAAATTGTAATTCAGATAGTAACAATTTGCAATGAAATATTGTAACAGTAATATATTCACACTAGGTGATTCATCGCGCCCTACGGGCGCTCTTCACACCGTCGTAAGGGGCTGCGCCCCCTTAATTTGTGAACGTTTGTATATGAGAAATATGGTTAGAATTGTATGAAAGATGCCTGTATTGCAACTTAGGTGTCCGCGAATCGCGGGAGGGGGGGTCGCGGAGGGTGCCGCGAATTGCAGGAGGGGGGGTCGCGGGGGGTGCCGCGAATTGCAGGAGGGGGGGGGTTGTGGGGGGGTGGATGCTGCGAATCGCGGGAGGGGAGGGATTGCAGAGAATCGCGGGAGGGGGGTCGCGGGGTGGGTTGCCGCAAATCGCGGGAGGGGGGTTACGGGGGCGGGGGTTGCGGCTAATCATGGTAGGGGGGGTCGCAGGGGGTGTGCCGTGAATCACGGGAGGGGGGGTCACGGGGTGGGGTGCCGAGAATCGCGGGGTGTGTGTGTGTGCCGTGAATCGCGGGAGTGGGGGTTGCGGGGGGGTGGGGGGGGGGGGGTGTGACGCGAATCGCCACAAGAAAAAATCAACACAGAAAGGTCAACACATGTAAATGTTGACATAAGTGTGGCACTTCATTGGTGTCCATGTCGACACATGAGAATGAATATGAAAACATTCAAAAAAGGAAAAAAAAACACTTCAAAAACTCATGTCAACCTTTTTCATTGTCGACCATAGCCATGTCAGTGTTTTCCATGTGCAATTTAATTCTGGAGCTGCCGCGAATCGCGGGGGGGTGCCGCGAATTGCGGGAGGGGGGGTCGCGGGGGTGGGTGCCGCGAATCGCGGGAGGGGGGGTTACGGGGCGGGGGTTGCGGCGAATCATGGGAGGGGGGGTCGCGGGGGTGTGCCGTGAATCACGGGAGGGGGGGTCACGGGGTGGGGTGCCGAGAATCGCGGGGGAGGTGTGTGTGTGTGTGCCGTGAATCGCGGGAGTGGGGGTTGTGGGGGGGGGGTGGGGGTGTGTGACGCAAATCGCCACAAGAAAAAATCAACACAGAAAGGTCAACACATGTAAATGTTGACATAAGTGTGGCACTTCATTGGTGTCCATGTCGACACATGAGAATGAATATGAAAATATTCAAAAAATGAAAAAAAAAACTTCAAAAACTCATGTCAACCTTTTTCATTGTCGACCATAGCCATGTCAGTGTTTTCCATGTGCAATTTAATTCTGGAGCTGCCGCGAATCACGGGGGGTGCCGCGAATTGCGGGAGGGGGGGGGTCGCGGGGTTGGGTGCCGCGAATCGCGGGAGGGCGGGGTTCACAGGGGTTCCGGTGGGGGGTTGCCGCGAATTGCAGGAGGTGGGGGGTCACAGGGGGTGCCGCGAATCGCGGGGGGGGGTTTGCGGGGGGGTGTGACGCGAATCGCCACAAGAAAAAATCAACACAGAAAGGTCAACACATGTAAATGTTGACATAAGTGTGGCACTTCATTGGTGTCCATGTTGACACATGACAATGAATATGAAAACATTCAAAAAATGAAATAAATCTTCAAAAACTCATGTCAACCTTTTTCATTGTCGACCATAGCCGTGCCAGTGTTTTGCATGTGCCATTTAATCCTGGGGCTGCCGCGAATCGCGGGAGGGGGGGGTTGCGGGGGGTGGGTGCCGCGAATCGCGGGAGAGCGGGGTTCATGGGGGTTCCGGCGGGGGGTTGCCGCGAATTGCGGGGGGGTGCCGCGAATCGCCGGAGGGGGGGTTGCGGGGGGTGTGACGCGAATCGCCACAAGAAAAAAATCAACACAGAAAGGTCAACACATGTAAATGTTGACATAAGTGTGCCACTTCATTGGTGTCCATGTCGACACATGACAATGAATATGAAAAAATTAAAAAAATTAAAAATAAATCTTCAAAAACTCATGTCAACCTTTTTCATTGTCGACCATAGCCATGTCAGTGTTTTGCATGTGCCATTTAATCCTGGGGCTGCTGCGAATTGCAGGGGGGGGGGGTGTGTGCCGCGAATCGCGGGAGGGGGGTCGCAGGGGGGGTGCCGCCAATCGTGCAAGGGGGGGTCGCGGGGGGGTTCTTTTTGCCGCGAATCGCGGGAGGGAGGTCGCGGGGGGGGTGTTTTTTCCGCGAATCGGGGGGGGGGTCACGGGGGAGGGTTTGCCGCGATTCGCGGGAGGGGGGGTGTCGCGGGGTGGTGGTTATGCCGCGAATTGCGGGAGGGGTCGTGGGGGGGTTCTTTTTGCAGCGAATCGCGGGAGGGGGGGTCGCGGGGTTGTTTTTGCTGCGAATGGTGGTAGGGGGGGTCGCGGGTATTTTTGCCGCAAATCGCGGGAGGGGGGGGCGCGCGGGGGGGGCGCGCGGGGGGGGGAGGTTTTGCCGCGGGGGCGCTCACCTGGTGGCTGTGGAGTAGCAGTGCTGGGCAACATGGGAAGGCAGTGGGTGTCTGGCACTGTCTGTGGGCTCACTGGGCTGGTTCTCTGTCACATACCTCCCAACATGACCCTCTCCAGGAGGGACACAATGCTCTGTTTCTAGACTTCCCCTTAATGTATGATTGCCATCACCTGTTTTAAACAGGTTAATTTCTCAGAAAGGTGTTCAGCACAGATGAAGGCAATCACACATTAAGAGGAAAGTCCAGGAACAGAGCGTTATAGACACAGACACCCACTTTGAGTGACAGATGTAGCCAAATATATAGGAGATAGTAGCAATTTGCAATACAATATAAAAATGAAATAAATTAGCAATATAATGTCAATATAAATTATCAATTTTAATAGTAAATATATAGTCTAATAGTCTATAGTGTAACAGTTCTAACATTCTTGTGTGCTGCGAGCAGCTGGATGTTATTCGCTGGTAATGAGCGTGTCTTTCAGGATCTGTCCTTTCTTCTTTTTTGGCGGCATAGGAGGCATGGGAAGGGAGGTATAGGATGATAGTGAAGTAGGCATAGGATGATAGTGAAGCAGAGCCCAGGATTGGGAAGCAGTGGGTTATGAGGCTGGCAAAGGTTAACAGGGGGTGGCAGGAGTATCAGAGAAATGCCAAGGGTAATAGTGGGAGAAAGGCTGAGGCAGTGGTTGCATGGGCATGCAAAAGATGACAGGGAGAGAAAGTCGGTGATAAATATGGCAGTGGGGGACAGGGGAAAATAGAGGTGGGCAGGCGAAAAACAGAGGGTAACAGCAGGATATATCAGTTAGCAGAAGGATAGAAGTGGATGGCAGGGGGTAACAGGGGATTGCAGAGAAATATAGGGCTACAGACAGTAATAGAGGATGGCAAGGATGAAAGGGGTTGGAAGATGGTAATGGATGTGGGGATGTAGAAGAGGGAGGCAGTGGGTGGCAGAGGGTGACTTGAGACAAGCACTGGGGATTTAATTGTTCAGTTTTCCCCTATTCCTCTCCACATCCTACTCTGTGTTCTCCTCTGTATCCCCCATTCACAGACACATCCCATAAAGTCTGCTTTTCAGACACCCCCCCCCCATATTCACCCTCACATGATACCCACCCCATGCTGCACTTACTTCACAGACTCAGAGTCCTTGACTGCTGGCTGCCTGTTTCACCTGCTATCTTATATTGGTGCAGCCTTGCTGCCAGCTGTGTGCCTCCTATGGTTATCTGCGTTTAGGTGAGGGAGCCAGGAGTGCAGGCTGCTGGGTGAGACAGAAGAGGAAGAGCACTGGAGTGGGGGTAGAGCTGCCTAATGGCTCATCAGGTTTCTAAGCCAGTGATGTGATGAGTCTGCAGTAACAGACAATTTAACAGATTTTTTAGACTCCTTGGATCATTTACAGAGATATTTGAGAAGTCATAAGTCTGGTGGCAATCAACATGGAGTCATGGCATCAGGCAGAGATGGTTGCAAGACAATTTTAGGGTCAGTACCATAGGCGCTGATTCCGTGGGTGCTCCGGGGCCTGAGCACCCACAGAAAATCTTTAGCACCCACCAGGCCCGCCGCCCGTCAAGTGAGCTGGTGGCTGGCCGCACAGCCAGCCCACCCATATTGATGCTCTGGCCGGCTCACAATGTGACACGCTGGCGTCACACCGCGCTCCCCCTCCCTCTCCCCCGCCCTGCGCTGCACTCCTCCTGAAGCCAGCGTGTCACATCGCGAGCCGGCCGGCCGGAAGGATCAGGTCATAGTGAAGAATTGATGGCCAGTCACACGGGTGTACAGTATGTATATTCACCAACTCCCAGTAGGCAACATGCTGTGAGTTTTATTATGAAGATAAATCTCTTTGGAGTGCTGGCTACTGTTGTCACTGTGTGTATGGTAGGGATACACTTAGGATAACCCTCTCCCCCAATCCCCCCAACCCTTCTCCCCACGCAGCCTGAACCTATCCCTCTCCTCTAGTGCCTGACTCTAACCCCTGCACCCCACCGTCTAAACCAAACACCCCCACATCGCATCATAACCTTGGTATTATTTTGTGGCCATGCCCCTTCCCTGTGAAGCCACTCCCCTATATTTTTGGCTTGAGCACCCACCAGCAAAAACATAAATCGGCACCTATGGTCAGTACCCACAGTTCTAGAACTGCTGCTCTATTGTTATGGATCTAAAATATAGCCATACAGTACTTTAACTCTGTTCATGGACTTTGAAATGCTTAGAGGGTGTTAAACAATACCCAAAAATATAACACTAACTGGCGGTTACTTGCAGTACACGTCAGTATATATCTACCTAAAGGAGTCACTGAACAAGTGCACTGTCAAGTGAGAAAAAACAGCAGATTGTGATGGCTAAAGGGTGACAGGGAGTGGAACAGGATGACTGGCAGATGTACCGGGCGAAGTAGATGTTGAGAGACATATGGTGGAGGGGAAATGCAAAGGATGACAGGCATAGAATAGTAGAGGTAGAGGTTGATGAAAAAGGGTGTCAGGGAGATGTAGAGAATGATGGGTAGAGGCAGAGGGTGATTTGCAGACTGTGACAGGGAGATGCTTTCAGTAACAAGCAGATGTTATGGGTAGAGGCTAAGAGTAACAGAAAATTATAGAGTTTTACAGGCAGAAGGTGACCGGAAACGCAGAGATTGTTGGGTAGATGACTGGGATAGGCAGAAGGTGACCTACAGTATAGGCAGTAGTGAATAGCCATTTTTTTCTGCCTGCAGCACTCACAATATCGCTTCCATATGTCCCCAGAAGGCAACGTAGGCACAGATGCCCAGCCTACTGCTTACAGTCCGAACTGTCAATCTCAGGTAATCGACAGGCGTAACCAGTGACAACTGGTGCTGCGGATTATCAGTGCTAGTGATTCGATAAATGGTGTGGGGGGGGGGGCTACAGTGGGATTGGGAGTACTTCAATGAGCCCCATGCAAGGTGGCTCCTAACTCCATAATTGTAATTTAAGATATGTTTGTGAAAGAAATATTTTTAGAAGAAGCAATAGGGAAGTTAAGATTTTGCTTGCAGCATTAATGTTACTGTGAGTAGACTTAATTTGTCTTATTCACCTTGTTTGGAAGATATGAGTGTCAAAGATATGGCTTGTCTTCACTAGTCCGGTTGTCACATTATTGAAAGAATTTTTGTTATTTGAATAGTATATTTATCCAGTCATTTTCCCTTTGTTTCAGTGACACTGAATTGTGCATATTTGATGCATCTGAATGATTTTGCATTTCTTCCAAGACTTTGTGCAAACAACAAAAAGGCTTACATGGCAGATGGGAAACGGACATGCTGAGCCAAGGGCAGCTTCTTAGGCTTTGGTATAATGTGACATGAATCTTCCTCCTCAGAGGAATGCAAATGACCTGTTATAGAATCATATTACCTCAATCTAGAAGTTCATTTATAAATGTATATTTGCGGAATTAAGATTTTCCTAATTCTTAGGTCCGTACATTCTTAATTGCTGCTTGATTATCTCTATTAGCATGACATAACTAAGGCCCTTATTCTGATCGGTGCGGATATATCCGCGTGCGTTCGGCCCGCCGATGTTTTGTGTCTGCGCATGTGCAGAGGCGTCTCTGCGCATGTGCGAGCGGGGCGTACGGCCAAATTCCGCATGATATGTGAACACTCCGAACAGGGGGTGGAGAGGGGCGTGAAGGGCTATTTGGGCTCATTACCATATGCATACGCCCCGCGTTTCATGGGAGTTCCCATGAAAACGCTGGGCGTACGTATGGTAATGCTGCCGTGACGCACGTGTAGGGGGAGGACATATGACATCGCCGGATGTCAGCTGCCCTCCCAGATCCCTGCTTTTGCACGGAAAAATGTCCGTGTGGTCTGAGGTTGCGGGTGCTGGTGGAGCACTCGGTCCTGCATTCGATGGTCTGCGACCATCGAATGATGGGGGAGGTTCCCTTAGATGGAGGAGGCGTATTCCGTGAAAAATACACGTGCGGTCCATTCGGACAGCTTCTTACCGCATACGGACGGAGTTGGCGATCCGTATGGAAGGCGGGGTTTCGCACGCACGGTCCTGGTCGCATAATCGGCTCCGGCCGCACCGATCAGAATAAGGGCCTTAATGCCAACATTATGTGTCAAAGCTTACATTTTGTTTTTAAACATTATTATAATTGAGTCTGGCATATATGAATGCAGTTATACTGTATGATAACATTGCCTAAAATCTTATTCTTATATAAATATATCTAGAATTGGTTTTCTTAATTACTATAAATTAATCTTCTTCAAACTTGCTATGATATCCTTAAATGTCGAACACAGCCTTCTGGTCAAATCATGAAGCCAGGAACCCATCTTAAGATTTTATGGTCCCACAATTGCATCATAAGGCGCTTACAAGTAAATACTGTGGATAAAAAATAATTTAGCATTTTTTTATCCCAATAAAACGTTTCCTTTTGGACTGCACATCTTCTGCCTTGCACTGCTCTGCTAGAAATTGGCTGTTATGGGATGGGCATGTACTGTACGTAGATACTGACAAATTACAGTTTTTCTGTATCATTCAGAACAAAATTAATTTGAAGATACAAAGAATGTTTAAATGCTAGAGGGCTGGTGCAAAATATGTATTGATGATGATGACAGACACTATTCATAATTTTAACATACTGTATTTGCCGGCGTATAAGACGACTGGGCGTATAAGACGACCCCCCCAACATTTCCACTCAAAATATAGAGTTTGTTATGTAAGTGCACCCAGTGTATAAGACGACCCTCCCACTTGGAGGCATGTTTTTCAGGGGAAAAAAGTAGTCTTATACGCCAGCAAATACAGTACTTCTTATTGCCTATAGCTAATTGTACTGTGCTTAATACCGTTATTCCCTATATCAGGAGTGCCTGTTAGCATTTCAATCTCTTGATTCCAAGGAAAGACTTCAGAACTTTTTGAACTAGGTCTTGATCGCATCTCATGCAAGTCACATGTGATGCAATGCGAACTAGTTCAAAACACACAGGGAATATTGTAAGGTGTATTGACACCTTTAAAGCTACATGCATTTAGAGACGCTATTGATATTTCTTGCAACAAAAATAACATTCTACCACCCTTTTAAAAAGCTTCCGTTAGGACCACTTTAAATGAGATTAGTGCAGTTTATTAGCATCTGCAAATGAGATGACTGCCATTAAAACCTCTGTAACTGGGATTACTACAGGCATTGCTAAGTCTCTGCTTCCAATCAGTGATGTCAGAAGGGACACAGAAACCAAGCATGTCCATAATGTACACAGAACGGATGAATGGCCACATAAAATTGGGACTAAAAATGTTTTATGGGCCTATACTAAGAAGGGAAATATTTGTGACAAGTGCTTTGTGGGTGTGGTCAGTGCCATGTGGGTGTGTACTTCCACTGTGTCACAGTATACATTAACATAGAAAAATCGCAGAATTTGGTAAGAAAACAAGAAATAAAGTTTTGATACAAGGCAGCTTATTATCAACACATTGCCATAATGAAGGGCCTATTTGTATGTGGATGCCTGGAGCTGTAGTTCCATCTCACCCAATTGTTAATCTGGCCCTAAATGTACACAATTTTATTCAGCATATAAGCACCTCTATAAGTGCATTATTTATTATTATTATTTATTTACAGTTTCTTATATAGAGCAGCCTGATTCCGTTGCGCTTTACAATTGTAGACAGTGATAAAACAAACTGGGTAACAACAGACAGACTTGGAGGTAAGAGAGCCCTGCTGCAAGCTTACAATCTACTTTTTGAACCTGCATACGAGAGAACCTCTATGAACACTTGAACTTAGATAAGTGAGAAACCCCATAAGTGAGATACCTCTTTAAGGGCCACAAGTATCAATCTTCAATAAGTGATAAAATGTAGAGTGATAATTATCTAGCCAATCAACTCCTAACTGCCTGGGCTGGGTTTGAAAAATGACAGCTAGAAGCAGTGGTGTAACAATAAACAAACGCATTCCCCAACCGGAAATTTCGTCAGCCACCCCCCAAAGCCCATCCCCCATAAAATAAAGCCTGCCTGCCTCCCCCCACGTAAAATAAAGCCTGTAACCCCCCAACCCTGCCTTACCCTTCTGCTTGCCGCCAACGTCGGGTCTGTGGCCGGGAGTTGGACCCGCTGATCTACTTATCTGCGGTCCCGGCGCTCCTCCTGGCTGGCCCCTGCTGATGAAGGTGACCCTCACAAAATGGCTGCCCCCAGCAGCAGACCATTTTTGAGGATGCTAGAGGAGGCTGCCGCCTCCTTTAGCATCCTTAAAATGTGTCTGCTGTAAGGGGGCGGACATTTTGTGTGGGATAGTTTTCATTAGCATGAACCAGCCAGGAGGACATCCGGGACCACATACAAGTAGATCTGCGGGTCCCCGGCACAGTCCCCGGCACAGTCCCGGTGGCGGCAAGCAGCGGGGTAAAACTGGGCAGTGCAGCGCATTGGTAGCTCCGAAGACCCCTGGTGCCCACACTCACTCAGCGCCTCCCCATGACCGCTGGGTCTGCGGGGCCTTTGTTATGCCACTGGATAGGAGCTGGTTTATCAATCTCCACATTTTAAGCTTGATACACCTAAGTGAGACTAAGGCCCTCATTCTAGTTTGCACAGGGGAGCGATGTTTAGAGACTGCGTATGCACATAAGCCTGTGTGCTTCCTCTTTGTGCGAGTGGCGCGACAAATTGATTAGGTGCGCAAATGGGAACACCCAGCTTTAATGAAAATGCTTGGCATCCTCATGGAAAGTTGTTGGTGACACAAGTGCCGTAGGCAGGCAGCTGACGTCACATACAGAGGAGCTGCAGATCTAAGACACCAGAGAGTACCTTAGATTTGCGAGCACTAGAGAAATCATTCGATGGTCAGCGATGATCAAATTTTTTCTGCCCGGCACGCAAGCTGCAAATGTATTTTTATTCAAAACATCGATTCACATGTGTGCGGGTAAAATCTGCATGCAGGCGGTGTGCAGGCGGTTGTGCGGGCGACGGGTGGTGTTTAGATGACCCGGAAAGCTGTGAATTTCACAGCTTTGTGGGTCAATCAGAATGAGGGCCTAAACGTGCCGTCCCTTGAGAACCCGTTTAGCTAAGTTTGTCTTTATGACATCTTTGCACTTTTGTTAAGATATCTGTTTTCATTTTCAATGATATTTCATTGCTAAAATAAGTTTTACTAAAATAACTAGAAGATATTAAGAAAGACATGTGAAGTAAGAAAATGTGAGAAAAAAATGAACTATTGAATTAAATGAATAATCACTTGGCAGCGAGAGATAAGCACTGCTAGTGTCCTTTAATAATATTGGACTCAAACCTATAAGCCCTATTTTGTGTGGCAAAACAGCTATCTTAACAATGACTAATGTGTTGCACTTACACATCTATATTCTCTAGCATTTGAATCTGTGCAGACTTTGGGCATCATTCAGACATGATCGCTGCTGTCTAAAATTGCAGTGTTCTGCGATCAGATAGCCAGACAGAGTTAAATTCAATATTCAATTGACAAGAATGGGAAAAGGATGTGGTGCTTCCTGCCCATGAGAGATATATGGCCATCGACATGTTAGATTCATTCCTTTGCTATAGGTCTGTCAATCCCCTGTAGGCACGTCTCCCGACCGGTTGGCACTTCATTTCGCCATGCGGTAAATTATATATCTCAATCATGACACACATTAAATATTTTCTTGCATTGAATTCTGTGTAAGGTTTGTATGTAATCACTGTTACTGCACAACAACTGCTATAATGTAAAAGTATTGGATTCAGTAGAGATGTCGCATGTATTTACTGTTACTGCACTATACTTTATTTTATGGTGGGCTTTCAATGAATATTCCTTCTTTTGTCTAGCATAACAGGCATCTCAATCATGATGCATGTGTTGTATTTCAACCTTTATATTTTCAAGGTTAGACTTTGTGCAGGCTTCGTATGCACTTACTGTTATTGCATTATATCAGAGCTGGTTAAGTGTAAGTATATTTGGGCAGCTTCCCTGTCTGAGAGGGCATCCTGCCACCCGCCACAGATTGGATCAAAAGGACCAATTTGCAACGCTGCGCTCCTCATCGATTGCTTTCTTACAGCCGCCAATGCTGTAATGGTTTGTTGGGCTGCTTGCTGAGCAATGGCTCAGATGCCCAATAGTATATGGAGCTGCAGCCTGCTGCCCAGTGACTGGCTGGGCACACAGAATTTAGGGGAGAAGGAGATGGGTTCCCTGGCTGCGTGTGGAGGTTGCACACTGTGGAAAGACAGAGAGGAACATTCAGGCACTCACTCTCCTGTTATGTGCCACTCACAGGATATCTGCCAGCAGCAGAGCAAAAGTCAGGATGTATTGAACTCTTTTTTTAAATTGTGAATTAAGGGGTTGATTCTGGTTGGCTTAGTAAAGCTGTGAGGATTGACATGCCTTACCACCCTGACGATTACCCCCCCCCCCCCCTCCACCACCTTATCCCCTTGGTACCACGTGAGGGGATATGTAATGAAGACATATATTCTTGCATGTCTCCCCGCTGCAGTAGATATCATTCAATTGTCCCCGAATGATTTCTTCTGGCTTCACAAATAAAAGCAATCAGATCGCATCGGGACTTGCATCGCATCGCACTGCATGCATGTAATGGCACAATTTTGACTATATAGTGCAGATCTGCACTATATAGTCAAGACAGCCAAGACTATCTGCCTTGCGATCCGTAATTGCGCATCGGGATTGCAAGCAGATCGCAAGGGTTAAAACCCTTGCGATCTGCATGCGATCTGCATGCGATGCCGACACGATGTTGATTATATCGCCAACATCGGGAGGCATATTGTACCGTGTGTGCACACTATTATTCTGTTGATTCGCTTTCACCTTGACAAAGGGGCACTATGGCCCCAAAAACGTTGGTTTTGCACCTTTTTCCTTTGAAATATAGAATTTTGAAAAGGTTCCTCAGAGTGCCACCATCCGTTTGTTCTGTTCTATCTATATATATCTATTTATAGATATAAGTCGAAAGAGACCGGCATCAACCACTGCACCAACGCTTGTTAGCTGTGCTGGGTGCCCTTGCTAAGAACAAGACAAACGTGTATAGGAGGCACGGCACTCTCAGCAATCAATAAATGCACAACAATGCAGTGTTGTGCATTTATTGATTGCTGAGAGTGCAGTGCCTCCTCCACACGCTTATTAGATATAGATAAAGATGCAAACTTTTTTTATGAATCGTATTACTTACGAAGGTATAGTGTATGAATGACTACGAACGGCAGCGACATTGGAAATGACGAGTGACCCAAATACGACAACTTAGTAAATTATACATACATTGTCGTACATTTTACAACACAAATATGTACAAAGCCATTCGATAAAAATACAAAAAAAGAAACGAAATACGAATTCTTTGGAAATGTACCCCTCACAATCATGGGTGTGCCTTCTACACAATACAATTGGCTTTTAACATTAATTTAATACTTTTTCTGTCCTTCAAAACCAACTGTCTCAGTTTGTCTCATTACAGATACCCCCTGTCCAATGGTGCAAACAAAAACCTGCATATATTATCATATGTTTATACTTCTAAAGTCCTTAGAAAAGAGATTGTGATTCTTAAGCTATATAGCAGCTGGATAACTGTACGACATACTTTTGTTAGTCTATTTAATCAAACAAATTGTGTGTGTCTTCCTACTCCCTAAACCGCAAGAATACCACCACAACTGACATTAATTGGCTCCTAAGTTGGCAGAATATACAAAGGCCAACTATTGAGTCAGCTTGAAACTGAGCTACTTTCTCTCACCTTCAACCTCCCACATCTGGTTTGTATTTTACTGAGCTGGAGACCATTGCAGTGCGGTGTGTTTCAGAGAATTCCTGGCAGCATTGTCATGTACTACTCTTTATCCTCCACTGTCATGCATAAACATGTTTTTTAATAGATCTAAAAAGGATATAGATTTGAATTAAGATTAAATGAATTATCACATTTTAGCCACGTCAAGATTTAAAGAGAAAATATATTTTATATACAAGTGTGTATAATTACAGTATTTTGGATGCTTAACAGTGATATAAGTAAGAGTTGTGTACTGTATGTACTCACTGGATTACGCATTTTATACACTTGCTCATTGGTGGACTTGGTAAGTTGTGCACTTTATGTCCTTGCTGAATTGTGCATTTTATACACATTTTTGTTGTTGGATGCTGATTTCTATGCACTATTTGCTTAATTGGTTTTGCACTGCATGTGCTTACTGGATCATGCAATGTTTGTACTGACTGGATAATGTCACAAGCAGTGCTCACACAATCAGGTGGTACACTGAAGACAGCAAAAGAGTATACTCGTATAGGGAGTTTCCAGGGTAACCACTCTCACTCCTTGTGGTCTGGCCATTTTGGAAGGATGGTTCATGGATTGAAGCTGTGGCAGTCCACTGACATTGCACTTGTGGCTTGCTTGAAAACCAACCCCTCTCATGATAGACATGATCTGGCAAGCCTGTCCCTGATGGCTCTTGTAAGTTAAGTTGTAAAGCCTGTCTATTCAAACAATTACACCCCCACCCCCATCCTGGCCATCAACTCATGTTCCGTGATCAGGATGCAAGCTGTAGGTATTTCGGCATCAGAGCATATAAAAAGGAGGAAACAACTAGGAGAGAATGCATGCTTAATTCAGCATCAGCATCTCGACCGGTCTTCTGAATACAGTTGAGAAGCATAGGTATACTGACCACCGATATCCTGGCTGCCAGGATTCTGACTGCATCCCACATTTTGGTCCTGATTCTGGTTCTCTCACAAAAGCAAACTCTCTCTGGACTGGACAAGACCATGTGCACTGCAGGGGGGGGGGGAGATGTAACATATGCATAGAGCATTAGATTTGTCCGTCCCTGTCTGGGACCATAGCAGTTCATACTGCGTATGAGGGTAAAACCAAGACCTGATTTCACTGATGTTCATTAGCATATTTTTGTGCATATGTGATTATGTGATAATTTGCTTTCTTCATGATGTCCTTTTATGTGGAACATCCCGTTTTTTAAAAATCTTTTAATAGATGTTGAAATCTTCATTCATCCAGTGACAACAAAATATTTAATGAATAAATATACTGTGCATATACTGTAGTTTCCTGGTAAGGGATGGAGCTGGCTAATACTAAAGATGCCAACATCAAATTCACTTGCTCAGTGATGAGCAAGACAGATCCAAGCAATTGGATCTCATCACTAACAAATTTTTACAAAAAGGCTACCAAAGCACTTTGCTCAGTGAAGCCAGACAGAAAGCGCTAACGGCTTTACAAACAGTTTCCACCAACGCTAAACCTAATAAAGCTTCCCAATCTTTGATATAGGTTAACACCTTTTCTACAGCCAGTACTTTGATTAGCACTGGTAAGAGGGCATGGCCTGTGAACCAGGCAGACCATAACCTCAGGGGTCTTGCGGACAAAGCACTTCTATCCTGCTGCAGACATGGCAGAAATATCAAAGATATGTTGGTCCATACAGACATAGCAGACAAAGCCACTACTGAAACACACTTTTTGAGTATAAAAGCAGATAACCATAGAGGCTTGGGTTGCACGACCTGTTCCTACCTAGAAACAGATGACACATTTGTCCACCTGCACTCAGGGAAGAAATACAAAATCAAACACACCTTCAATTGTTCTAGCAAGTATGACATTTACTTCCTGAGGTGCCCCTGTGGCCTCTATGATATCATCAAGACCATCTGCCAGTTCAAAGAGTGGATGGCCCAACACCGCAGTGCCATTAAAAAGGCACTGGAGGGTATGAAAATTGACCAACCAGTAGCAAAACACTTTGCTCAACACAAACATAGTCTAGCCTCCCTCAGGTATAAAATGATCGACATGATACAGGACGATAAGTGATGAGGTGACAGGGCTAACAGGCTGCTTCGTTTAGAAGCCAAATGGATCCATAAATTAGATACGGTTTCTCCATGGGGCCTCAATGAATGCCTTTTGCTCAATTGTTTTTTGTAGAACATCGCTCACAGGTAGTGCCAATTAGCTCTAGACTTCTTCATATATTATCGCTTACTAGTATTAAGTTATAACATCGTTACACTGTTTTTTATTGAACAGTCCTATGTATCGTTTATTTGGTTCTATCAAGTACCTCCACAGTGCTGCAGGACAATGTAGCAAATAGCGTGTACTTTTTTGTATATATCTGTATATATTTGTACCAATATTGTTGTATATTTTACACTTTTACTGTGGTGTTTGTTTACTCTTTGATGACACAGTAGACAGCGGTGTCTGCCTCTGATGATGTTGCCACCTATCCCAGTGAGTGAGCAGGAGGTGATTTCAGAATCTATAAATATAAGTGACCATCAACTGGTCAGGTTGTACCTGAAGACGATTAAATATCAAAACGTTGTATCACTACCTGGCTGGTGGGATTATTGTCTGGCTTCCCACACCATTTAAGGACCGAGAGTGCTGCCCACCATACTGCATATATCTAAACTACATTTGGAGAAGTATATATATTGGTGCAACCAATATACGCCTTCCCTTATTGTACTTTTATATCTCATATTTACTATTTACTATGTAGCTGATTCAGCCTAATGTCAGTTAGGTCGAATGTACCCCAATGTGCAGATCAAACCAATACACTCTGGGGCTTGACATCACTGTAGCTTGAGTATCTATGCCTGTATTGACTCCTCTTGTCCCAATAGAATAAGAGCATATGTGGTGTACCATTGGCTGAGCTAGATCAGCTGAGCACACTATGGTGTGACTATTGGCCTCTGCTACAGCCATACCGTTCCCTCCTTAGACGCAGTGACACGCAAGTGACATGCATCTACAGCTTCCGGGTGCTAATGTGTTAATACATGCGGTCTTGGCGCTGATGCTGGTGCTGTCTAACACGTGACCTTCTGTGTCCATCGCTGCCATTTGTAGCATTTGAAACGCAGTTGGGCCGCAAGCGTCCAGTTCCGGGTACCGCTACTTAGATGTGATGGTCTCTGTACTTTTAGACAAGCGGACTTCTTCTCCTCGCTACATGACCTAAATATCCAGGTAAACCATGTCTCTTTTTCGTCTCTTGTATGTTTAAAAGTCCAGCAAGGCAGTCTTTACTTAATGAGTGTTTTTGAATACTAGCTATCTGGCTGATTTGTCATAAGCACAGGTGTTTGTATTGGGAATAATCATGCTACTGGGGGGAGACTGGCCCTGACAAGGCTGAGATATATATCACACTAATGATGTGTGCTATGTAGTGAATGGCTATGGTATATGAGCCCTACAGCAGTATTAGTGTATGCCTGGCGTGCCTTGCTGACACACTGAAACACTTTAGCTTGGCTTGAAAAAGGCCCTAACGGGTTGAAACGTTGACATGGATTAAAATGACGCCTCGTGATTAAAGAGCAATGTTACCTGCAAATGGTGGTGAGTGCCCTTTCAGGTTATACTGGAACTGTTTGAATATCTTGGAATTTGGATTCCTTAAGGAGCACCCCTGAATCACAGTCGCTGGATGTGAGTGCAGATTCCTTGATTATATATATATATATAATTTTTTTTTTAATTGGTAGTTTACCCTTACTAATGCAGTATATTTTTTATTCCCATCCTTATTTTCTAGCATGTTTGAAGTTGGTCCATTTCTTACTAGATGCTCTAGTTGTCCTCAACCGTGCTCTTCATGGCGCACAACATGCCAGGTATTATGGCTATCCCTGCTTATTCACAGATTATATAATCAAGCTGACTGAGGTACAAATTAAGTCACCTGTGCCTAAGTCTGGATAGTCATAAAACCTGGAATGCTGGACTGCTGCTGTGCTTTGAGGACCATGGTTAAGGATCACTGCTGTTTGCTGCTCCTGTCCTTTCACTTCCCTCCCTTCCCTCACAATGAGACAGGATCCTTACCAAACCTGGAAGCCCTGGGGATTGAACCCGGTTACAGTTGTCTTGTGTTCACAACAGAATAACAATACATATGTCTCAAGCATGTCTTTGTGTCACACTACAAATGATTAACCTACAGTAACCTGAGAAATCTAGGATGAGAATCAGAAAGTGAGAGATTTGGTAAGAAATCTCCATTTTTTTTAAAGCGGCAATCATTTACACTGCAAACCATTTTGATTTTGCAGTGTAAATGATTGCCGCTTTAAAAAAAGATTTCCTACCAAATCTCTCACTTTCTGAATTTCTCATCCTATTACATTCTACCCAAGATTCAAAAATGGAAGAAAACAATGAGTAATTTAGCTTCATATAATAAAAGGAAGAAAAGGAAGCAGTTAACATTTTCGTACGCATCTATTTATTTTTGTACAGTATATGTATATTGTAATGGTGGAACATTTTTTGGCTAAATATCTCAGTGCATACTTGCTGACTCCCCCCCCCCCCCCCTTCCCTCCATGAGAAGCCAGAAGTCAAGATGACAATTTTTACAGGTGCAAAACAGTGATTTATGAAAAGGGCTGTGGCCAAACAAAGAGTTTCTCATAGAAAGGGCTAATATTGGTCCTATCCCCTCCACCTGCACATTCCCTTTGCTTCATTATACTGCCTCTCTTTCCCACTTCAATATATATGTTGGGCAGAGTGCATGACTACCAGATACTTTTTCTAGAATCTTGACAATTCCCTTAGTATTTTGTGAGTCTCCTGGAATTTCCAGAAGAGTTGGTACAGTAAATATGTTTTAGTGACGTGAATGTCCTTTTATGTAATGTAGTGTAGTACTTACCTTAGAGCTTTTGCTTCTCTTCCTCACAGCATTTATTTCCACATTTTCTGGATAGCAGTGAACATGTCCCTTAGGTATGGTATTCATGACATAATGATACTGCGATGCTTAAAGGATCTGTGAAAATCTCTCCGCATACAGCTGCTGTGAACAGGAACCACTAAAACTGGTCCGCTCCACCATCGTAGGGTATGGATCCCTCAAGAAGTGGGGACACCGGAGTTGAGGTTCTATTATACACTGGATACTGAACAGCTATTGTGTACAAATATATTTTGTGTTGAACTTATACCATGCTTGAAATATTCCCTATAATATAGTACAGAATTCAATATTATAAACACAGCTTTATTTCAAGTACTATACTGCAATACCCAGTTTATAGTGTTTTAGGCAACAATTCTTTTTAATGTCTACATAATACCTTTGTTTAAAGATGTGACTAAATCTGTTGTCATAAAAGTGTCAAATTAAATAAAGAGCAAACATATAGACTCAGCACAGACATGGTTTGCAAACTGAAATTACAATGTACAGTACAGTAGATTTACTATAGTTTAAAAACGATTAACAGCAAGGTACCACATTTTGCTCCGTTTTATACCTTGGTCCTGCCAGATGGTCTCATTACAGTACAGTATGTCATTTTTGAGCAATAAATTTTAGTACTGCAGAATGATTTTGTTATAGGGTACTATAGAACTGGTTCAAAACACACAGTAGTTCATATAGCAGAGTATACTTTTCTCAAGATTATTAAATTCAAACAAATTGTTTTGCTGGCTATGTGGATAGGAGACTCCAACGCAAATGTTTACAGCCTTGTTCATAAGAAGAATTTTTATGTGTTAAAATAAATATTTTAAAAGCAAATGTAAAAAAATTGAAACACTATACGGGTCCAAAATGACTAGTGTGCCCTGTATGTATATATGCAATACAGTTGCAAAGAACTTAACATTGGCATAAATATTGATTTCCACAATGCAAAGTCTAACTTTAACCTATCCGCCCTGGGATTACGTGATTTGGACTACACCCAATATTTATATATACTGTACACTTATATATATATATATATATATATATATATATATATGTGTGTGTATGTGTATATATATATATATATATATATACAGTGGTCGAAGTGGAAATTTTGAAGTGGGGGTATGGAAAAGTAAAGAGTGAATATAGTGCGCACCTTCGGACACCCCCCTGTCCATCAACGTCCCCTGCCAGACTGCCCCGTTGTACAGGGGTATTACAAAAGCACAATATGTGCTGCTGAGTGATCAGAGAGCATCCTGAGGGGGAAAAAAAACTTTTTTATTTTATCTTCAGATTAAAGTGGGGGTATGCCATACCCCCGTATACCGCCCCACTTCGACCACTGTATATATATATATATATACCCAGAAATCCCAAAAGTGGGAAAAACAGCACTCACCAGTCTTCTCATGAAAGTACAGAGTTTAATCCAATCGACAGCCTGCCAACATTTCGGTGGGGTAGGGGTCCTATCCATATATATATATATATATATATATATATATATATATATATATATATATGTGTGCGTGTGTTACATTTTCAAAGCATAACATTCAATGGGCATGTGTGGAAATTTCACGAAAATAAGTAATATGTACAGTACTGTATCCTGCACTACACTAATTATACTCTGAATTACATTTAATTAAAATTGCAATAATTTCTTAAGCCAACCAACTCTGTCAAAGTTTTCCCCTTTGAACAGTCCTTACACTGACTCACAAAAACATTAGAACTGTTCTGCAACCAGAAGGGCTTCACAGATTTGAATGGTTTAAAATTTTACTGCAGTATCTTGAACTTAGGGTCTTTGGATTTAAATGAAATACAGGAAAATCTGAAGTCAAAACACTCCCATTAGATTTATTTAGAATACCAGCAGCTGTTTTGGCTCTTAGAAAAACCATGCACAGTGTCCCTGATATCAAAACCTACAGGGAACTGTATGCAAAACATCTGACGGGAATAAATGTTCCTCAAATGGTAAGAGGACTTCTCATGGCTGGTCTTGAGTCAAAATATTTTTACCAGCATCCTTTCCGGTTGTGGAAATACTGTAGATGAAAACAATTGGTGCGCCAGAAAGGACATTGTTTCCATGCATGACTGGTCTTGAGTCATAACCTGATTATTGCTGGTGCACCCTTTATGTTAGTCTTAACATGTGGTTGCAGTTTAGGCCTTTCCACAGGGTTGAAAACTCAGGTAAACCTTTAGAGTAGACATTGGGCAAGGGACTGAAATATGTCCCTAAGCATATTGGGCTTGATTCAGAGTTGATCACTAAATAGAGAATTCGCAAATCGAGTGATTATGGTACGACTGCACATGCATTCTGATTCAATCATGCATGTGCGAGGGGAATAAGCAACATAAAATGCATATGAATTGTAATCCTCTCACAGTTTGACTGGCAGGAACCTAACATTTGGGGGTGAAAACCTGACATTTTCTGGGTGTGTCTGAAAAAAACACATATATGCCCAGGCATTTTTGAGGAGGGCCTGTGATCTTAGCAATGACCACATAAAGCCTATCTCAGTCACAGTGGAAATCTGAGACCTACTAACATTTGTATAGATAGTAAAATTGTTTGGATGGTCTGTGAATTGAGCATGGATTTGTAAGTGGATGCCAATTAGCAATCCATTCACAATTCTCTTTTTTCTCAATTTTGCAATGGGTGTTTGCTCTGTCGGTCTGGGTGGCAGTTTACTCATCGCAGTCCACTACGAATTCTCACATTAATGATCAACCCTAAATCAGGCCCATTGGCAGCACTTTTGCTATAATACAGTAGTTTGGCAGACTTGACTACTCTTGTCCAAACTGACTGAAGTTAACAAGGTCTTTTGGTGTTATTATTGATGTTCCAGGGCTTGGCGATTTCTAAAACTTATACCACATCAATTGCATAACATTATCCATGAGGAGCTGTTGTGGGATGTTGCATGCTTCAACTTTTTTATTACTACTGAACTACAGTATTTATACCTTTGAGAGAAGATGGAAGATGCAGCATGCAGCAGTACGGTGTGTGACATGTGGCTTATGTTCATCTAAATCAGTGGTAGCCAACTCCAGTCATCGAGAGCTACCAACAGGTCACATTTTCCATTCGACCTAGCTGCTGCAGAGATATACTACTTACTCACTGACACATTCTAAACAGTCCTACAGGTGGAGCTAATTATTTCACTTGTGATTCTGTGAGGAGACCTGGAAAACATGCACTGTTGGTAGCTCTTGAGGACTGGAGTTGGCTACCCCTGATCTAAAGGATCACAGGCTGCAAATACATTAGATACATTCATGGAATAGCTACTTTTCACTCTGGGCCAGTTGTTTATTATCTGTTCTATACAAACATAATTGTATGATGCGTCTGGATTTTCAACACACAAATCCACCTAAATTCAGTTGTAAATTTTGCAGCCTTGAATACTTCCTACCTTATTTAAAGTAGATGGTGTGTTACACAGCAGAACATACTTTAATTATTTGAGGTGAAACTACCCATGTTGTGTATTATGCTTACAGGTACTGCAAAACAGGTTTATAGAATTGATTAACTCAAAAAAAGACAACACAAAAAGCAGCGCTCATGAATGATGAGTGAATCAGATTTGAAAATTCATGTAACAATTTATTAAAAAACAGTTTTAAAAAATATATATAGCAGCATGTAGATCAAATATAGTATTTTGACAAGTGTACACTATTGCAATAGGATTTATGGTAGCGAAAAAATGAGGGGGGGGGGGATAAAATCACAATTAATAATTAGAATTAAAAATATAGAATTGATTAACTCTCCTGCCTTTTGCCTCTGTGCTCACAAATCACACAATGTTTCAAATACCCCTGCCTGCTCACTAGCTATTGCATAATCTGGCAGGGTATGTTCTTGTAATATCTGATTATTCACCACACTACAGCAGAGCACTGTGTCAGACTCTTTAAATGTGAATAAAGCAAAATCCATAAATTGATCCTATATTTTAATAGACCCAAAGTGCATTCTATTATTGATCTAGTGGTCTTATTGGCATCATTATACTTATGCTTAGCTGGAGTATTTGGAAGAGACACTGGAGTTAGAAGCCATGAGAAACAACCTGAGCCAGAATCACCTGTAAGGGCAAAAACAATAGTAGTTGAAGTTTTTAATAACAATATTTACAGGAAGATAGTAAAAAAGGTACCATGGAAAGAAGTACATAAGCAACATTCATCCCTCAAGCATTTGTCCTGCCTAGAACTTCTCATAGAGGGAAGATTGAGCATAAGGGAATCATGGCATAAGCCTAAATAGCCATCAACAATACTCCTTATTTTTAGTTTTGTATCACACAGCAAATGTCCATTGGTAGGGGGGCGTGGCTTGGCCGGCATTGTGAGAGGGTGCGGGGATCGGGTGCTCTGTCAATATCCTTTATATATATCTTACCCCGGGACCCCTGGATACCCTATACTTACCTCCTCTGGAGTCGGAACTGCTCCTGCATTCCCTGCGCTACTTTAGGACCTCCTGGACGGTTAACAGAGACCTGGATACCCAGCGGGACCTGTTGTGATCAGTGGATCCTCACCCCTGGAAGCGGGCTCCATCTTGGTTTCACCGGAGGCTCTGGCTGGGCTCCGCTGTTTCACTGGTGCCTCCTGACAGGCAATCCGGTGGGTGAGGAAGCCTGGTGATTCTGCGGAAGAGTAGCGGTGGTGAGCAGGAGTCGTCTCTGATGGGGCGCGCTGCTCGGCCGCATGGAGGAGCCGGCGCCATCTTGCCTACCTGTCTCCTGGGCAGAGGTACTTCCACCGCAATACTCCTGCATACGCTGGACTCAGCGGGCACTCTGAAACCTGCAAGGTGAGATCCAAACTCTGGTGGGACGCTTATTTCTGCTATAGTTACTGGCTGCTTGCTGCAGAGCCGGCCCTAGCCTAAACGATGCCCTAGGCAAGATTTTGGCTGGTGCCCCTAGCACCGCCACTAGTTCCACCTCTGACCCTGCTCCCCTTTCCCAGCACCATCAACCCTCATCATAGCAGTCATCATTTTTGGTGCTCCTACCCGCAATATTTTAAATAGAAACAGTGCACACATTTGGTGCACAGCCCAAACAGGGGTGTGTTCTTGCTGGGAAGGGGCATGGCCACACAATTTTACCTCCAATTCAAATTATGCCACACTGTAGTGCAACTTTATTCACATTATATCATGGGATGGTGTCACTTATTCACGTTACATCACACTGTAGTACCACTTTACCTTATATACATTACTCCTCACATTATTCACATTATACCCTAAGAAAAAAATCCTGAGAAAATATTGTATTTTAACCATCTCCATGGCCACACTGCAACCCAGCTCAAAGCAGTGTGTGCTGGGCAGAGGAGGAGAGCTGCAGCTGCTGCTGTCACTTAAGTGGAGGGGGCCCAGGGCCCCCACTGGGCCCTCCCATCAGACTTTGGCCTGGGTAATTTGTACGCCCTACCCCTTTCTCTCGGGACCCCTGATAATACCACACAGTAATGCCCCTTACACATGACACACATTATTAATGTCCTTATAACCATAATGCCCCTTACACATTATGCCAACCTTTATTAATGCCCTTCATACACATAATGACACACATAATGTCCCTTACACATATGTTGCACATTATTAATGCCTTTATACACATGACACACATAATGCCCATTACACATATGTTATTAATGCCCTTATACGAATCGCACAGCCGCTAATCCTGTGACCTCTGCCTCTGCTTGGATACAGATGTTTCCTCATACATCTTGTCTCAATAGGCCATGCAGCTCCTGGCCAGTTCTGCTAACGTTGGGTGCCTTTTTTGCTAAAAAGTCGTCTTATTTGCATTGTTATGACAAGCACACACAAGGAGCTTCCGATGATTAAAATGATATGCGGCATGCCTATATTTTGTGTGCGACTCTGGCTGAACCTGAATACGGAATGCTATGTTACAGTGATTTCCATGAATACACTATTTCATATGCAGATACACCCTCACTCACACACAGAATATAGGCATGCTGCATATCATTTTAATCAGCAGAAGCTGCTGATGCCCCTAGGCATTCCAAATGCCCTAGGCAATTGCCTAGTTTGCCTATGCCTAAGGCCGGCCCTGGCTTGCTGGACTATAATTGGGACGTGTCCTGGAGTACGAGGTGCTGTTACAGCTTGCTGACCTGCCCATCCACACTTGGCCGTGTTTAATTATCACCTTACAGGTACCTTCCTCGGCTGTGGTTATATTCTTTATGCCTGGCGATGTGCTAGCCATCGCCCTTCCTTTGTGGACTTGTCTTACAGCTGAAGCTTCATTTTATCAGTGCTAACAATATTCCCAGTTATTGTGGGCTATTCAAGACCATGAAACTCTCCGTTTCACAAATAATTCTGGCGATCCATGCCTCTGCCAACAGACTTTTGGCCAAGTTGGAAGATGTGCACTATGGTGTTCTGACCCAGGCATGTACCCCTGCTGATGTCGTGGAGGATGTGGGGAGCGTGAAGAGCGACCTGCATACCTACATTTCCTTTGGGAACTGTATCTCACCTGCACCAACTCCGGTTATGCACTCCTTGGTGGATGCACTTGCAGAAAAATTCACTTTGGATACTGTAGTCCTCCGGATCCATATGTTTGCCCTCTCTGATTGCTGCCCGATTTATCCCCGAGATCCTGAAGACAAATTTCTCTCTACTGTGCCCATTCTTTTTCAGGGACAGTAGGACTGGCCGGACTAGAGATTTCTCCCTTTCCCTTTTCTTTATATGTTAGCTCCCTACTGTGATTAACTGTCAATTGTGCTACAGTATATTACCCTTTTTTGTTTGTTGTCCTCATTACTTTACACAGTGTTCCACTTACTGTTGATACATGCTCCCTGCCCCGTATAATTCATATGATAATTCTCCTAATTTTTAATTGGGGGGGGGGGGGGGGCTGGGATTAATCTGTGCTGTTTATATCCTGTTTGGTTATCTTTATTTTGCATCCTACCTTAATATTGAGATATATTTAGGGGGAAGGTTTTGTTATATTTTAATTTTCTTCAGGGTCATATCCTTGCAGCCCTCGACACATCCTGCTGTTAATTCTGTACAATGTCTATTCGAGGGAGGGGGGGGGGGGAGTTTGTCTATATCTGGGAGGGTATAGGTAGGACTAGTCTTAGTTAGCTACTGTAGATGGTAGACTATGGGGGGGGGAGTTTACAGTAGGTATAGGGGTAACACGGTTATAGGGCTCCAAGTACACCTAAGTTGGGGGTGGGTAGTACAGGGTGGGGGGTTATTTGGGAGGTTTGCTTTGGGTCCTTTGGGAGGTTTTCTTTTCTTTTTTGTTATTTTCTATTAGGATTGTGGGTTTCTTCACAATTGGACGGTGGTGTTTTTGTTTATTGTATGACACAAATTCATGGTGCTTTATGTTTTGATATGAGTTATATCCATGCAACTGTGCCTCCTCCTACTCCTCCGTTTCCAAGGACCCCGGATGGCGCCTCCAGGTACTGGTCTTACAGCGTGTTGGCACTCACCCTATATATGTAATAATTATACTTTGCAGAACTATATATGGGTACTTAATTCTACCCCTGTACATACAATATCCTTACTATTGCATACTCCCTGTACGCACCTAATGCTACACTGCCGTCTGTAATATTATTGTTGTTTTTTTTTTTCTCTTTTTCTTGAAAATTTAATAAAAACTACTCAATTTAAAAAAAAAATGTCCATTGGTAGAGTGGCAATCTGACTATTCGAGCAGATTAGGGCCCGGGTTGGCAAACGTGTGTGTAGTCTTTAGGACCCAGGACATACCGCATGGCTGTGATGCTATAAAAAAAACCTATTCTGATTTCATGCTTCTGTGACTCCTAGCTAGGGAAGCAAATACATGTGTAGAAGATGGTCATGAGGGCTGCGAAAACTTGGACCAGGTATTTTGAAAATGTGGATTGGGGTTGATTTCCCAAGCACATGGACTGTGACTGACTTAATGTTCACAGCAGCACAAACAAATGAAAAACAGCCAGCAGCTTGTGCTGGCTCATGAAAATGCAGTGTCTGGCTCAAGCTAAGTTTTAATGATGTCATATACTGTAGGTTCTTTATTGTAAAGGCTGAGGTGGAATATCTGTATTACTTTACTATTAGATACTGCATTGAGTTCCATCCATTGAAGAACTTAGGCCAGCATAGCCTCTTTGATACTTCTATATGCAGGCAAATCTGTTCTTTGTCTTGCTCCCAGGTCCTTTTGGCCAGCTTGGCCTACCATAGTTCTAGAGCTACTTTTAGACATGTTTGAACCAGTCACATTGCTGCAAGTTGTTTGGGCTCCTAATATAAACATCACGATTAAGGCTGGGTAAATAGAAAAGCTTTTCTCATCTCATGCTACCATTTTAGTCTCATTTTGATCAATTTGACAAAACTATTCTTTTTTTTTTTATTAAGTATTTGATGTTTGGTCCAATGTGTATTGTAGACATATGGCATGTTTAGTCGTGTTTCTCCTATGATTTGCCAGTTAATTTTTCTATTGTAAATGTCCAATCTGCACAACTGATGGAAAATCACTGAAAATAACATATTGAGCTCTAGTAATTTTATGTTAAAATACAGTTGTCACAAAACATGTGTCTAACATATGTTCCGCCCAGCCTATTTTCACTTTTCTGGGGGGAATTATGTGAACTCTGATGTCCCCAATAACTTTTCCAAAAGGAAAATCTTAGAACAGTATTTGTTCTCACCTGAAGCATTTTAACAGGTCATTATTTTGTCCTTCTTCCTATCTGCAATGTATTTTAGTTCTAAAAAATATTCTGCACATGTGTGACAAGTTAACATCTGTTTTCCATGTTTGTCTACTTTCTGAAATCCTAATATATCATTGATAAAATAAGCCCCATAGACTATTGAAAATAATACATATTTCATTATTTTTTTTCTTCATAGTTATTGTAACATTCAAATACATTTTTCTCTACTTACTAAATTGTCTATATTAAATAATGAAGTGCACAGTTGACTGATAACCGAGTACAGTATGCAATAAATCGTACAGTGCTGGAGGACAGCAACAGCAAAGATAAAAGAGTTAAGAGACTGCATGTTTTAAATACATATTGCAAGTTTGGTTATTGTTCAGTTTGTGGATGTTTATGGCCTCTCAAATCTTCTGAGACACAATTCATCATAATAAACACCTGTACAGTTGTCAAGTGTTGCCATATCCAATCTCAAGGCTTTCCATTTTTCATTATATATTTTATAGGGTTATTATTGTCTTATGGATTTTTGGCTGGATAATACATAGTGCAAGATCTGGCATTTGTATTTACAGATCTAGTCACTTCCTTCTTTGCACATATTTTACTATAAATCATAAGAAACTGTTATGAAATAAAATGCAAGTCTCATAGTCTGCCTATAATGGAGCTATTCAAGAGCAGATGTACTTTCAAAAAAATAACATTATGAGCATTTCCCATGTATTTAGAGACTGCCAAAACAGTCATCAAGTGTCTTTCTAGACAGCAATTTTTCTTTTCTAATATTACCATTGAGCCATATTCACAACATTTAAAACCTGCTGTTATACTGTATGTAAAACTTACTAAAAAAAGATCTTGCTGTAGAAAATGTTGGCCTTTGATGTAAGACACTTATGAGTCATGTATTTAGAGCAAAGTTATCTCCCTGCTAATCTCTCTTAATTCCGGAAAAACTTTTTCTATACAGATGGTTCTCTAATAAACACAAGTAGCAATGTAGTCACAGTAGCACACATATATGCATTACTTGGATACAAATGTAATATTACTACAGCAACCCAAATACCTTATCGATGACATCCTCACTCAAACCCCTAAACTAACCCTTCTACCCTACATGCTACACCAAACCTAAAACTCTAACCCGAACCTCTAATCCTAATATCCTACCAGAACCTCTACACCAAGCCTAGTGACTTTATTTGGGTGCCAGGGCAATTACACAAGCTAGACACTGTCTACCACTTAAATAACCTTCCAATTGATAAATGTCAGCCTAAGCATACAGCCTTATGTATACTATACTACAGACTTTATTTTTCATGGTAGATGGAGAGTTGACTGGACTGCCTTACAGAAAAAAGGATATTACAATTACATAACATGAAACCTAATTGTCAATGAACCATCATTCTAAATTCATGTACTGACAGTAATATTATCATGATCATGATGTGTGTGTGTGTGTATATATATATATATATATATATATATATATATATATACACACACATACACACACAGTGGCAGTAAAGAGTTAGTGGGACTCTGGGAGTGTGGGTGGGTCCACGTGATGGAGTGTTTTGGAAGGGTCAGATTTTGGGAGGCACTGGGGCCCATTGACGGCCCCTTGGGATGCACTGGGCCTGAGTGTGTGCAACTGCTGCCTTGTGGTTAATTTGGCCCTGGTCTTTACATCTTTACTTGTGTAAATTAACTTCCTCGGTTGATTCACTCTTAACACATACAAAGCAAACAGATATAAATAGGTATCATATATTATGTTATAATAGAACTTTATTGTGAGATGTCATGTCGACATTTTTATAAATATAACAAATATATGCATCTTACTTAAAATTGATCTAAGCAATGTATTCATTTGAAAAGTCAGGATAAGATTTGTGAAATTGGCGGTTCAGTCCCATTTAACCACCATCTAAAGTTAGGATTTATTTCTATTTGTCCTATTAATTCCATAATAAGACAACTATAATATGTGTGTCTAACTCTAACACCCTATACTGGCCCATCTATTGCAATGGTATTGGGCCTCCTTAATTAATTAGTAGTAAAAAAAATGCAAAAATGTATATACACTCTTAGGGAGGTATGTAATAGCATCTGATTTGTATTTTTGGCGCTTTTCAAGTTGTAGTGTGTAACAGAATAAGATTAGAGGCAAAGTTGAGAGAACTCTATGGAACTCACATTAACATAGGTAGGAAATCAGGCTTTAATTTAGAATTTTATGTAGCAAAAACTTCCACATTGCTGTATATTCAATGTTTTTTTGTGAGCTGTGACAGTGAGCAGTGCTGACTGCTTGATGTCACAGCTCGCATGGTTAGTATTTAACTGACCCTCTGCACAAGCCGTTTCCACGTCGCTGGGTTTTTGGCAGTGACGTGGAAACAGTGTGTGCAGCCGCCAAAACAGCGAGGCTCACTACAAAATGCAGTTGGCTCCCGGTATTAGCCGTGAGCCTCGCTGTTTGGGTGAATCCTCACCATCATCTGACAGAGAACATTGAATATGGTGAGCGGACAGAGCAGGGGTTAAATGGAGAGGGTCGCTTATTTTTGGTGATCCCCGTCTTTTAACCCCCTAGCTGGCTGCATTTAATACTGCTCTTTGTATCTGAGTCAGAAACAGCTTCTCAATGTTTGTAAGGTTGACCCAAGAGTATTAGATATGGGATGACTTTAGTTATTGTTTGCTACAGGAAAGGTGCTCTGCAAAAGAAATATTTCCTTTGGACATCTTTAAATGCAACATAGTATTGGCTAATTGAATGTTTGATATTTTAGGTGCATCAGATGTTTGAATTCTAGGATAAGCATTCAAAGCTAATGACATCGGGGAAAACATCTGTAAAAACCTGTACACTTGAAAACATTGAACATTGCAAAAATAATCTACTTCAAGTAGTAGATTGTTGAAATAAAAAAGGACATTGTAGTAATATAACATTAATTTATTAGAAAAATACAATATTCAAATGAATCACTTCTACTACAAATAAAAGTCCAGAAAATAACAAGAAAATATACTGTACGCAAATATTGGTGCTTTATATGGATTTCATCAAAACTCATCATAGAAATCAATGGTGAAATGTAATACTGTAGAATGAGAGATCAGAAAGTGAGAGATTTGGTAAGAGACTCCAGTTTTTTTAAAGTGTTAATCATTTACACTTCCAAATCAAACTGGTTTTGCAGTGTAAATGATTACCGCTTTAAAAAAACTGGAGATTTCTTACCAAATCTCTCACTTTCTGAATCTCTCCTCCTATTAAATTTCACCCTAAATATCAATAACAAAATAACAAAAAAATTTACTTTCTGATTTTTAAACAATCTCCAAAAATGCATAATATCCTAGATTGACATATTGCAAAATTACTGATTGCAGTGCATACAGAATCGTATATAAAAAATGGAGATATCTACAAATGTCTGGATATCTTGAAAGTTTAATTTGAATGTTATATGAAAGCATTCTGCATTTCTAGAAACACTTATTTGCCAATTTTTTTCATAATACAATTATTTGGTAGAATTGATGTCCACAAAGTCTTGTTAGCATATAAAATTATATATATATATATATATATATATATATATATATATATATATATATATATATATATATATACATACATGGTGCAGTTTGAACTACAAGCAATGCATATTTGAACTAAAAAGTTCAAAACGCATCGGAAAATTGCACCGTGTGTGGGCACCATTGCACAATCTATCTATAAACATTTAACAATAAATGGATAATGATCTACAATGTTTAATCAACCAAAGATAAGCATATTTTTAGCTACAAGGCACAAGCTTCTTGACAACTAAAATTGCATTTTCAAACACCATTTAAAGATGTGTCCTCATGTATTATTGCTGCAGTCAATTATGACAACAATTGCACTGGTACTGTATATAATATGATCAATAGAGCTGCCGCCACATCTTGCAGTGTAAGGGACAGAGCTGCTGCACATGCCCAGTGTACCAGCTTCTTCTACCACATTTACTTGGATCTGAGCCCTCAAACATCACAATGGACGAGAGAGTAGCAGCAAGGAGGAAGAGACAGGAGCCCTACCATGAGGTGGGAGATTGTGAGCTCAGAAATGCAGTACTGGTTCTATTATGTTTATGTATATATTTATTATGTGATATTTAACCTTTTCCTGAACACAGATCTTATTTAAATGTTTGAAACAACCTATATTATAGACTATCTGTACTGTTTTATATTAATACTCTATTCCATGCAGTATCCAGTGTAAAAAAAGACCAACTTTTAGGGCTGTTTCCACTCCCCCAGATTCCTGTATACAATGCTCTGCAGACAGGGAGATTTTAGATTACAATTGGGATCCCACTCTAAAAATCCTGCGTTTGCCATTGAGACCGGTGCTGGAAAGCCAAATCTACAGTACTTGCAATACAGATGCTGGAGACTCAGCAGTTCACACCCTGAATGTAAGGATACCAGGGAGGGTATGGGTTAAACTGCAGGGAAGGGGGGTGCAAGGGCTAGGCTGTAGGGAGGGATGATTAGGCTGTGAGAGGGGAAGGTTAGGCTGTGGGAAAGGGAGGGTTAGGCTGTGGAGAGGGAAGGTTAAGTATATTCTTTACAAAGAAATGTCCAATTTTTCACTGTCGGGATACCACTATCAGAATTCTGACTGCCAGCATCCTCAATGCTAGAGTCCCATATTACACCCTGTAGAGCACATGGACACATCTGTAATTCACATTTGAAACGGTCCATAATAACTTACAAAGCAATAGAAAAAATAGATCAAAAGTAAATGTTTGCTCACAACATGCAAGATCAATATGGCAATTGATTTACATCATAACAATAGCAGTCAGCATAATATCATAATATTCATCTTTAACCTTATCAGTTTCTTCAAACTTTTCACAATTTTCCAATTAAGAGTGTCTTTTTCATAGCTCATTAATAAAGAGAAAAGAGAAAGCAGATCTGATGTGACATCTTTTTTGTATATGGCAAATCTAAAAACAATTACTGAATGCAAATTAACAAAATTGCATAGTATACAATTGTTCATATTCAAAAATGTGTCAAATCTGATATCAGTATAAATGTAGAGTTTCAAGAGCAGAGCTGCATACTGTATGTCACTACTCCAGAAAAATACTGGTGAGTTTCGACATCTCTTTTTCACAGATATAAGAGTTAGGGGGAAATTCACTAAGATGTGTATTCTACTTCACATGTGATGTTGCTATGGGCAACCAATCAGAATCTACTTCTAGAATGCAGCCCCCGTAGCCGGTCTGAGTGGCCCGCCCTGGCGGCTTTGCCAGTAGTCAAGTACAGGGGAATTCTCACGAGAGGTCGGTAATCAACAGCAGCCAGAGGCTGTCAGTTCTATTCAGCGGCAGCCCCCGGAGCGTGGGATGGCTGCAGCAGGATAATTTGTAAGAGACATTTTTACATATGGCCCCCAAAGGATTTTTTTCCCCATACAAACGGCCCTTGGCACAAAAAGGTTCCCCACCCCTTCTCTAGAAGATAGTAGACAGGATCTGATTGGTGTCTTTCTTCTTGTACAGGTAGAGCATACTTATATTTAACAACATAAACAATAACTTATGCATCTTCCAGTGTTTCCTCCAAGATGATACTGTGGGACATGACGTAATGACAGGGGGGCACTGTCAGGTCTGGGGACAGCCAGCGGAGGTCCGGTGACAGGCAGCGGGGTTCCGGGGACTGGTGTAGCCGCTGTAGGGGCAGCTTACTTTGACTCTGTCCGTCTCCTACTAGCGCGGTGGCGGGAAGCGCTGATGACTTTGAAAAGACTTGCTGGACGCTGATTGGCTGAATTAATCCAATCATCGTCCGGCAACTCTTTTCAAAGTTATCAGCGCTTCCCGCAGCTGCGCTAGTAGGAGACGGACGGAGTCAAGCTGCCGCTACAGCGGCTACACCAGTTCCCTGAACCCCGTTGCCTGTCCCTGTTGCCTGTACATGTAAGACAAATGTTTTCAGTATTTGTAATACAAATAGGGGTGTTGTTTAAAAGATGGGATAAAATATATATATGTATCCCAATACCGGTACACACAAACATAGGGTGGATGGGGTATGGGATAACACACTGGGGGTGTATCCTGGTGGATAATTTCCGTGGTCCTCAGACTCTATAATAGGAAATAGTCTTAAAGTCTTTTGTAACCGTGCCGCTGCGGGCTACAATACCTCTTTCAATTGAAGGTGGTGATCATGGAAGTGTCTACCGGCAGTCCCCAGTTGACTCTCCTCTTGGCACAGAGGGGTGATCGGCGGTTCCAGATGCTTGCGATGCCTCGACTAGTTTCGCCAGGTAACTGGCTTCCTCAGGATGGTTGCATCCTGAGGAAGCCAGTTACCTGGCAAAACTAGTCGAGGCATCTCTCACAGCGCTGGTGCCTGCATGATATCCTCTCTTCTGTGAAGAGGGGATCATGCGGGCACCGGCGGAGAGGCGCTCCATCTGTGTGAGACATAGGAGCGTCTCAGATGCTCAATCTGTTTTAGACACAGGTGCGTCTGAGACACCCATGCATCTTAGTACCTATTGCGGCTGGGTACAGCAACTAGGTGTTTGGGAGTTCATCCTGCAAATAGGAGTCTAGCTGATGGCGCACAGTGCCCCTTTGGTGCTTATTGCGCCACTTGCAGGAACCCCACAACCTTTCAATGTTCTGGGTGTGAACCCCAGTGTCCGGATCAACGAAGTGGTACCGGTGGTTCACCTTGGCGTGGTGGTACCCAGCCTGCTCCAACTTCTCCGTATTGTAGGCCCTCCAGAAGTCAGAATAAATTGTGGTCCCTGGTTGCACGTGCCTCTCAATGGCAGCCATGAGGGTGTTCACTGCCGTTATGAAGCACTCTTATAACAGCTGACTGACTACACTAACTGTGTACCGCTCAATCTACCAGCTGACTGTCTATGCTACGCTGTCCGCGGGAACACTACGCTACATCTGACAGAGACGCTGGCTACGCTAAGCGGCCGCGTGAACACGCTATGCTAGCTACGCCGGTTTTGACAGAGACGCTTAGTCTACTACGTTATAGTCGCGGGAACAGTACGCCGGCATTAACAGGGATGCTCACGCAACTACAGGGACGCTACATTAACCTGATTCTGAAAGGGACGCTACACTAACTATGTAACTGGCGCCGTGAAACTACACAATTACCCAACAACCACTCCCACCAGATTATGCAATAGTCACTTAGGGGCAGATGTATTAAGCCAGGCTAAGAGAAAAAATGGAGATAAAGTGGAAGGAGATAACGCATCAGCCAATCAACTCCCAACTGTCATATTTCAAACACAGCTGATTGGCTGGTGCATTATCTCCGTCCACTTTATCTCCAGTTTATCTCTTCGCCAGGCTTAATACATCCGCCCCTTAGTGAGTAGAAGTCTTCTTGCCAATGGCATATTAGGGCTTCAGTGATATCCAACCAACTTTTTTTAAGTAATAAAAGCATCATCTACTTTAATGTACAGTATTAAGTACCGAGTAGGCTGGTAATCAATCAGTTTCCAGATATTATATAAACTCATTTTATAAAGTGGTATATCCAAGCTGACTTTTACACTACTTCATTTTTCCTTTTTTTCCAGCGGTCTATACCCCACAGTTAATTTAAAATGTATATATTTAAATATAATCACCTCCTTAGGGCGGCACTCACTTCTCAAGAAGACACGTACAAGACAAGTTCATTTGTACGTGTCTTCTTGAGAAGTGAGTGCCGCCCTAAGGAGGTGATTGAATTTTGGAATCCCGGCTGTGGGTGACCAGGGAAGGTACTATTGAAGCTGGAGAAATTGAGGCGTGCTGGCCAGAATTGTGACTATATTTAAATATACAGTATGTATATGGGGTAAATACAACATATAATGCAAACTGAATTATTTGTGCCAGGTGGGGACATATTGGATTGTCAAACTATTAAAGACTTGTACTGTATATCTGAAAAATGTTGTCCATGTTAAACCAGCTAAGACATAACGTCTTACCACACAAAAAATGAGGCCTGAAATGCAATGAAGGGAAATAAGATAACACTGCTTATTAAAAAAAACAAAAACTATACCACGTTGCTAGTACACTGGCCAGAAAACTATATTAGAGTGTTTGAAGTTCTAGTAGACTTTTTTGGTTTTTAGCAAACACCTTGGCAGATGCTCTATATTATGTCTGTTGACGAAAAGATTGTAAATGGCTCCATTATGGTGCTTTTGATAGATGTACATTGGCAAGATTATTACCATCATATATTCAATGTAAACTGTTACCAATATAACAAATTATAGCTCATATGTTAGGTGTTATAGCTCGTGTTAGGTGTTTGTTTGATGTGCCTGTTGTCAGGACTTTTTATTTTAATATTGATCTGATGGAAAGCATTACACAAAAGAGAAAAACAAAGAGGATTTGGCCTAAGTCCAAGCTTTTTATATAAACTATCAAGAAATACACACCCCTGCAGTGCTATAGGTTACTCAGATCTTGATTGGTACCCACTCCACCCTTATTTTAGAGATTTAAAGCACCGCTTTTTTATGCAACGATTTGGTTTCTTGTTTCAGACAGACCCCAAAAGTACAATTCATTGCTGCATTATCTATAGTAAAGTCTTTAGCCAGCATTATGAAAATATATTTGCTTGGCACCAACCAAATAGTTTGGAATTGGTTTTACTAATATTGGGACAGGCTAGCAATAGTGAAGTTTGAGAGTATATAGATTTCAGCCATACTATACTCAGTGAGGTTCCTCCATAGTGAGCTGTGACTTGAACATATACATTTCCAAAGAAAAGAGGATTCTTAAAATCTGGGTTAATGCCTCACCTCCAAATGTGGGCACTAAATTTGGAAGACATTCATAAGAGCTGCAGTAACACATCAAGCTGAGTATATCGCTTGTTATTCTTTGTGTGTTTTTTTATTGGACGTATATTAAAATATAAAGTACAGTATATAGACAGTAACTAGGTCGACAGCAAAATGGTCTACAGGTTAAAAAAGCTGTTACAAAAAAAAAAAAAAAAGCTGTTACAATAAATACTAGCCCCAAGGCTTGCCCTAGTGTCTAACCCTACCAATCCCTTTCCACGGCCCAACTATAAACTACCAGCATGTGTCCATCCCTATCCCCTATCCCTTAACCCTAAAACCATGAAAAATCATTAAAAAAATATTGACCTTTTTGTGTTGACCATTTGATTGTCAATATTGTGACCATGTCAACCATTTGACCCTCTTGACTTATTGCTTGTCGACACTCTGATACCCCTCTATTGATTGTTTATATACTGTCTATCTACCATCCGGATACCAATTTTATTATCATTTTCTGTACTTACAGTAATGATTTGCAATTTCACTTTTTACATATTTTGCTGTTGGTTTTTATTTATTGACAGTCATTTAAAAGTACCCAGCCTTTTCATTGTATATGGTTCAAACCCTTCATTGATCAAAAGAAAATTAGAAAAATTGATTGAAATAGAAAGAATTCAATCAATACAGAAAATAAAACTACATTTAAGAATGCCAAACCAAATTATTCGACTGTGTTTGTGGGTGTTTCTGCTAGAACATGGACTCTTGAACATTTTTGGAATTGTGAGGTACAAATGATAAGCTTTGAACAAACCTGAATTAGCATAAAAATAAACGGTGCTTGTTTCCTAGCATGCCACCCACGATTTTAATCTTATTACATCGTTTTGATTGCATCGATCGTATCGCATGCAACCACATCGTATGCGATGCGATCGATGCAATCAAAACGATGATTTAATTCTACATGCACCCTGATGGGTGATTAGTATGTTATATGCACCCCCATTGTTAACACCACCGCCACTATTAACGCCAACCCGAAGCGTGGCGAGCACAGCGAGCCCGCGAGGGGCGGCGGTACGTGTCTTCCAACCTTTTCATACCCCCACTATCCACATCGGCGTGGAGTTGATTTTATATAGTGTGGCGAGCGCAGTGAGCCACCGAGCCCGAAGCATGGCGAGTGCAGGGAGCCCCAACAGGGGACGCGCATACCTTCACATGTATTCCGCGTCCCCTCGCAGGGCTCACTGCGCTCGCCACGCTTCAGGCTCGGTGGCTCCCTGCGCTCGCCACACTATTTAAACTCAACTCCATGCCGATGTGGATAGTGGGGGTATGAAAAGGTCGGAGGACACGTACCGCCGCCCCTCGGGGGCTCGCTGCGCTCGCCACGCTTCGGGTTGGCGTTGATAGTGGAGGTGGCATTAACAATGGGGGTGCATTTAACATAATAATCCCCCATCAGGGTGCCTGTACAATTAGAAATCGCTTTGCATGCCATTGTAATGGCATGCGATGCAATGCGATATTAAAATTGTACAGTGCGGCTTAGGACCCAAAAATCGGGACCCATATCATACCATCGCATACCACTAATTAAGGTATGCGATGATAATCTACCATATACTTTATTTTTAATGTGTCACTTATGATTTATTATTATTTCATTCATTGGGGCAGATGTATTAAGCCTTAACAAGAGATAAATGAAAGGGTGATAAGGAGAGATAAACGTCCAGCCAATCACCTCCTAACTGCCATGTTACCAGCTGTGTTTGAAAAAAGTCAGTAAGGAGCTGATTGGCTGGACGTTTATCTCTCTTTATCACCCTTGCATTTATCTCTTGTTAAGGCTTAATACATCTGCCCCAGTATTTCTTGCATTTTTAGTAGTCTTAATTTTTTGGGAATAACACTAAACTTTATGTGGATGGCAAATATGGAACATTAATATTTTTCATCAAACTTGACTGTCAAAAGCGAACTGCAGGCAGTGAAAGCAAGCTGTCAATTTTGAACCACAGATTTGTATCCAATTGGTCAGTTAGCAATTGTACCACAAACATTTTCATGGTTATTATACCTGTAAGTTTTGATTCAAATTTGTACCTACAGTATTCAAAATGTTTAAACATTTCTATTAGAAACAATCACTAAAGTGCTGAAGGGGATTCAAGGATAGAGGATTGTTTTATGTAAAAGAACAGCTCATGATAAATTACTGTAGATTTGCTTTTGAGTATGGCTTTATTGCATTCTCAATTGTATGTATAATCTTTTAAAAAATGTACAGTAATTCCTTTCTTAAACAGAAAACAAATGAAAGGAACTCTCCCAGGGGAAAACCTTTGTAATGTGACTTTGTGAGCATTGTCTCAGCTTTCCGTATAGAAGCAATGCCTTCTCTTGTGAACTGAAAAGGCGACTGTAAGTTGTAATTAAAATGCAGAATATTGAGGAATGATTAATGTCTTTTTAATGTTCAGAGTATTCCTAATTACAGATACTTTGTTTTGAATTGCAGGTTGGAGAATATTTTTAGTCCTTCTAATGCAAAAAAAGCAACTAATATTTGCATGTGAACTATCTTTTGTAGATGCAGCTTCATTAAAACAAACCCAATAGCAAGGGGTCATTTATTATACACTGATTATATGTATAGTGTGATGTAATTCTCTTTCAGCATTCTTACTAATTACCTGCATTCGGTTTGCCACAGTAATTGTACCAGTATATTTATCATAGTTTGGGAAGTGGTTACATTGTGACTAATTATTGGACAAGTACCATCCCTTCTTAAATATTATGTCCATGACCTTGGCTTATAGTAAAATGTAATAAGAGTATTTCTATTCCTCTCCAAACTTATTTTTATTAAAATTTTATTTCTGACAGTGGTACTGTACACCTACTGATGGAACAATTATATTTCCACATGAATGTGTTAAAATGTTTGACTGGCAGTGTTAGAGACATTTATTGGACTAATATATTTAAAGTACTTACCTAATAATTCTTAGAACAAATCTGACCTACAAATGCTACTTGAATAAAGAAAACAACATTTGGTTCCCCCAGCATCACTGTGTGATATCAGTAACCAGTTGTAATATAATTCAGAGTTCTTGGTTACATATATATGCAAATATATGGGAAACCCCTAAGCCAATCATCATGGCCTCTGTGAGTATTGGGGGGTCCCTATTGCTATATCTAGGTTCAGGGTATAGCCTAGATATAGCAATAGGGACCCCCATTGCTCAGAAAGACCTTTACGACTTCCCATATATTGGCAAATGTATGTAACCAAGATCTCTGAATTATATTGCAACTGGTTATTGATATCACACAGTGTTGCTAGGGGAACCAAATGTGCTTTTCTTTACTCAAGTTTACATCTTCCTTTTGCAAGCACCTGTCTGATATCACTAAATCAATGGAGAATATGCCAGTATATAGATCTATAAATGCTACAATAATTGTCAAGCTCCCTATCTACTGTAGGTGGCATATGTGAATTATCCTTTGTTTCCCACATTCAGGCTGTAGATAAAACATGTAAACCTAAAATACATATCTAAAGTCTAAATAAAAATTGACAATATATATATATGTTTTAACATAAGATACTACATAAACTATAACTATTCACTGCAATTACTATTGCAATTTCCTTCTTACCAATCATCACCTAACTGGACTTTCAGTCCCACAATATGGAAACTTTCTATTGACTGATGTGTGTCATAAAAGCATGAACAGTAATCATAAACATAATAAAATAAATACATTAAGATTTAAATAGCTACCCTTTTTTTAAAAAAAAATACTGCAGCAACCATTTTTTTTTCAGGGAAAAAAGGGTAGCTATTTATTAAAATACACAATATAAAAATGATATGGTGTCAAAAAAGGATGGTCAGCATTAATGCATTACAATTATACAGCTATCTTGTATTGGTGGTGATACCACAAAGGTGTACCCAACACAAGTACCCAACTATACTTTGTAACATGACTTCCCACCTGATAGTGTGATAATGGTGGCTTTTTTATGGTGGCACAGCCCAACTAAGCAGTCAATGACAGTGATTTATTAATTTTATTTATTAACAGTTTCTTATACAGCACAGCAGATTCCGTTGCACATACATTTGCAACAAATGTGGTTGTACCTAAATGTGAAACTATTTTACCTAGGATCCTGGGCTTATGATCTGCCAACACAAAATTCAATATTAAAAGCATTAAAAAAAAACCTAGCAGTAAAACAGTAAAGTGCGATAAGACCCACTAATTAAGAGTCTTGGGCCTTAAAGGCACAGCCTTTAATAAGGAAACACTAGACCACATGTCACAACACAAAAGGTCAAGACAGACTTTCATAAACCGGAATATACAGTACCACACATTTATTTGCAAGCTGCTCAATCAGATTGTGATGTCACTGAGATGCTAAAAGAGAGGGGTAATTCTGGTTAGGAAAAAACATTTTGCTATCCCAATAACACTACATAATAATCAGATAATACAGAGATCTTGGTTGCGTTTATTTGCAGATATAGGGCTAAGCCCCAGGCCATATGTCAAGGCGTCTCTGTGTCACTTGGGGGTCCCTAATACTGGGTATGGGTCAGGGGTGTGGGCCCCCATCATGCTGGCACAGGCCAACCCCTCCAGGGCAGCACACAAATGAAAATTAGTAGCAGTTAATAAGAAGCACATAAGTGCTATGTAAGTAAGTGAAAGGTGTGGTTAAAATAATACAAAATACTGTATATACAATATGATAGGAAAACATAAGTATTAATAAAGTGTTATGTTGAGCCAACCTGAAGCAGCCCATCCATACCAACACAGGGGGTGCCGCACCCCCAAACCCATCCCATAAATAGTAACAAATGTCTGGATCTAATAGCCCAGTGTAAGGCCACATGATAATGGCTTACAACATCTGAGGGCAGGCTTACCTAGAGATACCCCTGGCTTCTCCAATAGATTATTTTATTATTTTAATCACACATTTCACTTACTTATGTGCTTCTTATTAACCCCTACTAATTTTCATTTGTGTGCTGCCCTGGAGCTGGCATGATGGGGCCCCACATCCCTGACCCATACTCAGTATTAGGGACTCCCAGTGACACAGAGACGCCTTGATGTATGGCCTGGGGGCTTAGTCTCATATCTACAGATATATGCAAGATCTGCAAGATCTCTGTATTATCTGACTATTACGTTGTTATTTCAGTGTGCAATTGGGATTCCACTTTGTAAGGAAAAGTAAACAAGACATATTAAAGAATTAGATATGCCACACATTCACCTCTGAACTAGAGATACATTATGTGTAAATTCCCTTCCAGGCTTCGCGTCGTTGCAGATGGCGAGACTAAGTTCTTTAGCACCCCTCGGGTGGCTGCCACCTGGCTGGACCGCTTTGCGCCTACGGTCAGGCAGATGGCCCCTGAGTGATAACACTGGCTTATATCCTTATACCAATTTGAAAGTAATTTGGCTCCGCACTTGGGCCATTATTGCAACACATGGCTTAGGCAATGGGTATCCCCTTGCTTGTGCATGCTGTTCTCAGAAAATATGCCTCTGCAGTGGGGGAGGGCCGCTACGGAGAGGCGGGATGTTTTCCTGTTTGTAGAGCATGTTTATTGATATTGTTGTCTGTATTTTTTTATGCTCATACCTATGTGTGGGCTATATGGGTTTATTGGGTAAATGTATGTTTTGTATATGCTACAGCTAAAGTGATGGGGGGGGGGGCATTATGTGGGCAGGTGGGAGTCATATCTGGCTATCACGGATCAGGGCGCTCCCTCATTCTGGTGGCTGGTACATAGATTTCCTTCAATTTTACCACTAGTCGGGTTATTGTAGGTTAGTTTTTTTTGTGGGTAAGGTGGGAGGGTTCTCTTAACCCTTCCTCTTTCGGTTCTTGTTAGGGATAAAGTATACTGTGGTTGGGGATGGTATGCGTGGTGGTTGGGTGGGGTTATGATTATACGTTTTACTGTTTTGTTTTGGTAAATTTATTTTATTTACTATTTTTTTTCTGGATGTGATGCTAATTGTACACCCCTCTCTTGCTGCTGCTCAACTGATGGAATTATGTATTTGAGATATGTTTCTCGATTGCACGCTGGAGGTTATATGTTAGGATACGATCCAGCCATCTTACTGCTCAGAGCACTATTACCAAAACCTAAGAATGTCTCAGTTCACCTGTTTGACGTAGAATGTCCGCGGTTTGAATGATAAGATTAAACGCTCTCTGGTGTTTAAACTGCTCAGGTGGTACAACTCTGATGTGATGTGTCTGGTGGAGACCCATTTGGAGGGAAGCAGGCTTCTATTGCTTCGCAAGCCTTGAATAGGATGGGCCTATCATGCCTAACACACCACCCATTCTAGGGGAGTCTCTGTATTAATTAAAAAATCTGTGCCATTTGTGCTGGAATCTGTCACCTCTGACCCCTACAGCAGATATGTATTTATAGCTTGTAAATTGTATTCTACACCTATTCTCATTCTGGCCATGTATATCCCACCTACCTTCTCCTATGAAACCCTGAAGAAGGCTGCGGCCTTCATGGCAATGTCACCTGGCACCCCTGTAATGTGCCTTGGGGACTTTAACAATGTGATGGATTATTCCTTTGATAGATGGAGGGAAGGCCTGGGTCCTACAGTTATGCCTGGTCCCATGATTTTTGCTTCATTTGTCAACAAATTGGGCCTTGTGGATGCCTGGCGTTCTGTTCATCCACTAGACAAGCAGTTTTCCTGTTTCTCTAAATCTCATAATTCCTTCTCTAGGATCGACCTTGCCCTGGTCTCCCCTTCCCTGTTCCAGAGGATACTAGATGTTCATTATGAATCCAGAGGGGTGTCAGATCACTCCCCACTATCCATATGGGTTAGCACAGAGTGCCAATGGGGTCAGGTGTTTTGGAAATTGCACCCAGGTTGGCTCTTGCAGATGGGGGCAGGTTTAGAACTTGAAGCCTCATGGGAGGATTACTTTAAAGATAATGAGGACTCTGCTTCGGTGGCTGTGGTGTGGGATGCTTTCAAGGCTTATATGCGGTGCACTTTGATAAAACAGGTGGCCGCCTTGAAGGCCTTTAGTAGATGGAGGGGGGAGGAGTTGGAGGCCTGGTGCCGGTCACTGGAGTGCCGGTATTTGGCTGATGGGTTGGTGAGCTCTAGGGCTCGCTGGCTTGCTGCACAATCTTGCTGGTTGCAGTTCCAATCTAATCGTAATTTGCACAGTCTGCTGTTTACTTCCCATAAATATTTTTTCACTCTGACAGGCCGGGTAGCTTTCTTGCCCACTTGGTACACGCGGATAGACCTGGGGCAACAGTTATGGAAATGCTAGATGACCGTGGAAACTGGGTAGTTACTACCCCAGATATAGCCGAAGTTTTTCTATCCTTCAATAAGACTCTCTATAAATCCCGTCTAGACTGTACCCTGGAGGCTCTACAGACGGCTTACTTGCTGCAGCTAACATTGACAGCTAGCCATCGCTGCCTTTCTGGGGGGCAAGGCACCTGGCAGTCCTAAAGAGCTGTACAAGAAGCATGTGGAGGTCTTTGCCCCTAGACTGCTTGCTCTATATAACAAACTGTTTGAGGAGGGTGTTTTACCTTCTTCTATGTCGGAGGCCATCATTGTTGTCTGCCAAAACCTGGGAAGGATCCTAAATGACCTGACTCATATAGATCTATCTCCCTGATACCTACTGACGCTAAGATACTAGCTAAGGTCCTGGCTATCTGACTGAATTTTGTTATCTCATCCATTGTACACCCAGACCAAACTGGCTTTATGCCCGGGATGTCAACCTGTGTCAACCTGTGTCAACCTCCGACGGGTGTATACTCATCTTCAGGCTCCCCATGGGGAGGAAGGCAACTTGGTGCTGGTGTCCCTGGATGCTGCTAAGGCGTTTGACTCTTTGGAGTGGTCCTTTCTGTGGGAAGTCCTGAGGAGTATGGGGTTTGGCCCACCCTTTGTTAGGTGCGGTTGCTGTACCACCAGCCCCAAGCTAAAATTGCTGTCAATGGCTTTGTTTCCCCTCCTTTTCCCATGGCTAGAGGCACAAGACAGGGGTGTCCCTTGACCCCTGCAATGTTTGCCCTCGCAATTGAGCCATTGACTTTCCTGATATGGAGTCACCCGGGTGTACAGGGCCTAGAGCTAGATACAAGGACTGATACTATAGCTCTTTTTTCCGATGATGTTCTTCTCTATTTGAAGGACTACAGTGTTGCCATGCCCCTGGTGCTCTCCATATTCACTACCTTTAGCACTTACTCAGGCCTTATGATCAACTGGGGTAAGTCTGCCATAATGCCACTGTTGGGTGCCCCACGGGCTTGCTCGGTGATACCTCTTCCCTTGTGTTGGGTGTCCCAATTCAAATATTTAGGTATTGTCATTAATAGTACTCCCTCTGACTATGTGCCTCTTAATCTAACTCCAATCTTGGCATATATCAAAGATAGATCGGGCCCCTGGTGCAAGCTACCTCTCATGGTGACTGGGAGGGTTAATTTGATAAAAATGGTGGTGTTGCCAAAGTTGCTGTATGTCCTACAGCAATCCCCTGTGTATATCCCTATTGCATTTTTCAGAAAGCTAAACAGCATGCTAAGCTCACTGATTTGGGCCAACAAGCAACCCAGGATAAAAATAGATATACTGACTAGACCAAGGGTCGCTGGTGGCCTGGCACTACCACACTTTATATATTACTACTATGCCGCACAGCTCGCCCAACTTATGCTGTGGGTTCAAGATGCCAGTGCAGATTCATTACATGCTGCATTTATTTGTCAAGTTATTCCTGGATGCACTCCGGTGCAACTACTCCTGGGGGCGAAATTGCCTCCTCACTGCCCCCCTATATTGATTCAGGCACAAAAAGTATGTCGGAATGCCCAGGCCCTGGTTAGGTTCTCAGATACTGACCCTGAGACTTCCCTGTGGCACTCTACTCAGCTGTTGCGTACTCTTGCAGGGAAGCAATTGTGGACCTCTAAGGGAGTTATATCGCTCGGCCAATTATACCTGAATGGGGTGTTTAAATCTTTTCAGCAACTAAAAGAGGAATTTGATTTACCACAATATTTTTTCTTTCGATACTTGCAATTAAGGCACGCCCTACAGGCACAGTTTAAAGACTCCCCTCCTACCCTATCTCTTTCCCCCGGTAGGTCTTTCTTAGCTACTCTCAGTGGACGGAAAACAGTTTCCTTGACCTACTCCCTTCTGCTATTCAACCATCATTTAGACCCCCTTACTACACTCAGAGACCAGTGGGCGCTTGACCTGGGCCCTATAGACGATTATGACTGGATAGCCACTGGGGAATTGCCTTGCCTGGCGACCACTGGTGTTAGATTTCAACAAATACAACTATTTATTCTACATCGCACAAATTTTACGCCGGTGAGACTAGCCAGGTTTGTGCTCGCTCTTCCTCTGCTTGTCCCAAATATTTGGCCGGGGAGGGTACTTTCTGGCATCTGCTATGGGACTGCCAGCTAGTTAGGGCCTTTTGGATTAAGGTACAGCGAGCTTTGGACTCCACGGGTATAGCCTCTAATTTATTAACACCTAAACTATGCGTTTTGGGAGCTACTGATGAGGGGGCTTTGCCTCGGATTTACAGTACGTTATAAATGTGTGTGCACTGGCCAAGGTCATCATTGCCCGATCCTGGATGGCCTCCACCCGCCCTGAATTCTCCATCCTACGGGCTTTGATCAATTCCACAATCAATCATGAACAATATGTCTATATGAGCAGAAAGGCCAGTGTTAAATTTGAAAAGATTTGGGTTAGGTGGATGGAATCTACTTATTATCCACGAGAGGGAGCGATTTAGGAGTGTAGACCAGCTTTTATCGAGCAACCAGAGGCTTAGGAACATAGGCAATAATATGCGTCTGGGCCATGGCAAATGTTTGGGTGGCATATCTGAGATAAATGCATCGAGACATCCAATTGGTTACTAAATTAAAAGTTGGGGCTGATAATGTTAATCCTCAAATGTGTTGTTTGTTTGTCAGTTTATGTTTTTTGTGTGTGGGGAGGGGGGATAAAAGAAAACTGTAATGATAAGTATAAGTGCGCGTGCATATATTTCCATATTATACCAAAGTGTGTTATGGTGGCAAATGCATATCAGCTACACATATACAGATGGGGCAGGCCTCTTCCTGGCTGGCGAATCGCCAGAACGTCCCCGCTGGCGATCCGCCAGCAGCCTCGCCAGCCATCAGACTGAGACGCGCGTGCGTCTCACGCGCACGCACGTCTCAATCTCCGTCGGCGGGGCGACGGGAACCCAGTCCATCTCCGCCTCAGGGAGATGGACAGGGTTAGGGGGGGTTAGGGGGGGTGCGGGCAGGCGGCGGGGACCCCGGGTTACCGCCGACAAGCCGGCGGGGACCCGGGGGAGCAGCTGCAAGCGCCATCGGAAGGGGACGTGCGCGCCTCTCGTGCGCGCGCGTCCCCTTCTCGCAATCGATATGGCGCTGGCGGGGGATGGCGGCTGGTGTCGCCATCGCCATCCCTTTCCAAGATGGGACCTGCCCCATCTGTACTTCTTTTTTTGCTCAATATGTACTTTATGGCAGTACTGAACTTCTCTTTTCTAGTAATGAATAAGTTAACTGTGGTGTTGATATGTCCTTACATATGTAACCTTGTTATATATTTACTGTCAAAATTTGTGAAGAAACTATCACGCTGTACCACAATCATTTTTTTTGTAAATAAAAATCAACTTTATTCAAAATGTCAAGACAATATAATTGTTCATCCATTACATTTTTTATTCTGCATCCTTGTGTGTATTGGATTTTTTTCACGGTGCATTTTTTTAGTTTAGCTTAATAAGCAAATTGAATGGGTTAATGTTCTTAGGAAAATATAAATAAATTAGTGGAATTTCCAGAAAAAAAAGCATCATGCCCCATTGCGCTATATTACATAAAATTATTTTAAAATCTAAGATATATATAATTCTGATATATATATATATATATATATATATATATATATATATATCAAAATATCAAAAGAGAGATGTAGAGGGCGCTATTGAGATTCCCACCACCTTGTCATGTGCTCAGATTTAGGCAAATAGACAATCGAACATTGTTAATGACATTTATTTAAAAACATTTATATGAAGCATTGGCAGATTAGAATTCTTTGGAACAGCATGGATAAACCCGACGAGTTTCGTCTCCGAAGAGTCTTCCTCAGGGGTACACTGTGGGTGGTACAGAATGCCATATAAATAACGTATATACAATACAATAGATATTAAAAACAGAATCAAATAATTTGATACATACCAAGAATATGCGGTATTCTAGGTCTATGACCAATACCAGAATTTCTTTAAAATATCTGAGAAATCTGCGAAAGATGTAAACCAGAGCATGTGTCTCAGAATGGATAAGACGAAAAGATGGAGTATAATGGAAACAAGAGAGGAGGATATGAGGAGGATGAGGTGAATACAAGATGAAGGACATACCCGATGACGATGAACCTTTATTGAGGGCCCTTAAAAAGAGGCAGGGCACTTGAGAAGAGGGGAGGAATTAATACCTAGAAAAGGGATGGTCAAGGGTAATTTCAGTGCTACAGATTATGTGACACATTATATATCTCAAGTGGGTCATCCCAAAAAGAATATCCAAACATGCCCCTAAGGGCCTTTAAACGACCAAACGACTAGTGGTCCAATTTACAACGACTAGTAGTCCCATATACATTAAGCGACATGCCTTATGGCAGTCGTGTACTGTGCATAATTAAGACATCCTTTAGACATTATAATATACAGTGTATAAAACGACTGGCTGCTGATACAACGCATATTTTCTAGATTTATAAGCCACAATATCTCAAATTGGGGTCTGTAATAACTAACATCGATGGAAACAATAATATCCAGTGTGTAAGAAAGACTGTATGAACACACGTCTTTATAGGTCTAAGCCGTATGTCTCACAGATCCCAGTATCACTTCAATTTTTAAAGAGCAGATAGGGTCCAATATCCATGCTCAACCAAAGTAGTCAGGGGTACAGGGAGAATATTGGAATATAAAGAGGACATTGCACTTCTATGGAGCTTTTCTCTAAGCTCATATGTGTCAGAAAGTGTGTAGCTATGACATCAATCTTTCTCCTACTGCTGGCAGTTAACAAGCAGTGTTACCATTAATGAAATGTTGCAAAATTATAAGTCAAAACATGACAGCAGTTGGCAGATAGAGGGAGACATTATAAACAGTTTCACAATTAGTAGCAGTGTCACAATTATTAGAACTTTACCAAATGCTATACCACTGCATAAGTCAGAATGTAACATGATCCGTCTTGAAAAAGTCTCCGCCTCCTGAGACGAAACGCGTCGACGTCACTGGTCACGTCACGTCACGTCTGCAAACCTCCGTGTCTCCCTTCCCACCGCCCATCACACAAGCTGGTCTGCCGCGGTCCTTTGAAAATCTTTGTGATCCACCGTCATCTGGCAGCAGCGAGTGAATACCATCTGGCGGTCGAGGTTCCCCTCCCGCTCCCCTCCGCTATCTGGCTTCCATTACAGCCGCCCGCACCGGACGATTTCTGGGCATATATATCTACTACTGGATCCCGGGTTGAGCGGTAAGATCCAACAAGCTCCCCGCATTACCTCTGCACTGTGGTCGGGTTGAGCCAATTACCATCAGAAGCTCCCCGATACACGTATCCCCTCAAACATACCAACGGAGGGTGAGATATACTGTATACCTTTCAGCTTCTCACTAACCTGCTGTTTAAGCTTGAACTGACTGAGCTACATCTGATTGTGCCGCTGGCTAACCTGCTTCCAATATCCTTACCCCTCTCCTCCTCCCCTCTTCTGCTTATGCATTCAAACTGCTATGAATGACTGCTACTAATTCTTATTACCAATATACTCCGGAGTACTTCTACAAATATTAGTTTGCAAACGTGACCTACACATGGCCATATAGATTAATGCTTTTAACATTGTATACTATTATATGAATCTATGTTGTTATTTATGTCCTTTTTTGATATATGTATCATTTTTATATTTTTCTCTATAAATTTACTTAAATATTGAACAGTGTGTCCAGTATCATTCTGTCCGGTGGTATCCTATAACATCCATCCACTAGCAGCGCAAAGTGGTTTTAAACCCCATATTTCTTTGACGTTTTCCTTATGAGCTCTAGCTAACTCATATAAAGCCATCTGCAGCAGCAGTGGATCAATTATATTGAACCACATTTGTGGTTTAATATATATTACATATATTTTCAATATATATCAGCGCCAGAATAACTGTGCAATACGAGTTGAATTTGTCCACTCATATTTGCGCATTCCCCCCCTTCTTCCTGAGATTTATAATGTGTCATAATCTGTAGCACTGAAATTACCCTTGATCATCCCTTTTCTAGATATTAATTCCTCCCCTCTTCTCAAGTGCCCTGCCTCTTTTTAAGGGCCCTCAATAAAGGTTCATCGTCATCGGGTATGCCCTTCATCTTGTATTCACCTCATCCTCCTCATATCCTCCTCTCTCGTTTCCGTTATACTCCATCTTTTCGTCTTATCCATTCTGAGACCCATGCTCTGGTTTACATCTTTCGCAGATTTCTCCGATATTTTAAAGAAATTCTGGTATTGGTCATAGACCTAGCATACCGCATATTCTTGGTATGTATCAAATTATTTGATTCTGTTTTTAATATCTATTGTATTGTATATACGTTATTTATATGGCATTCTGTACCACCCACAGTGTACCCCTGAGGAAGTCTCTTCGGAGACGAAACGCGTCGGATTTATCCATGTGGTTCCAAAGAATTCTAATCTGCCAATGCTTCATATAAATGTCATTAAGAATGTTCGATTGTCTATTTGCCTAAATCTGAGCACATGACAAGGTGGTTGGAATCTCAATAGCGCCCTCTACATCACTATTGGAAGCGCTTTCAGGGTCAACCCCCCATTTGCATATATATATATATATATATATATATATATATATATATATATTACCATGAGGCCGGCACTCAGGTCTAAGGATGGATGCCAATAATAACTTGCTCCAGTGCCCTCTCTCGAGAGGGGATGGATCCTCAGGATATATGCAGCAGTAATAAGCGGCACTCGGAGGCTGATGTAACTGGTGAAAACAACAGGAACTTTATTCCTTGTGCCGAAGTGAAAACGTTTCGGAGCTCGGGGGCCCCGTCATCAGTTTAGGGAATGCATTCCCTGAACTGACGACGGGGCCCCCGAGCTCCAAAACGTTTTCACTTCGGCACAAGGAATAAAGTTCCTGTTGTTTTCACCAGTTACATCAGCCTCCGAGTGCCGCTTATTACTGCTGTATATATATATATTTATATATATATATATAGTATAAGTATGCAGAGATCGTTCATTTTAAGAATAGTGACTGCTTGCCATATTAAAATTCTTGAATATGTTTTAAATATTGATTACCAATTTGTACTAAATATAGATTACTGTAAACTTACTGTATGCAATTTTTATTTAAAATAACAGGTGTTTCCGAAAATTAGTTTTCCCAAGATTTAATTAAACAATCATTCTAGTTCTGACTTAATTCATAAATGTAATTTAATTCACAAATGCTGGCTCATTAGTTGGTATGGTAATTTGCTGAATCTGCCACTATCCACATTATATTGTGGAGTTGTAAAGGAAGACTGTACTTTGTATTGCAGTGATTGGGATTTCTATTTCCAGAACAGCCTGAAGGAGCTCACTTATAGCTATAAGCAGGAATTTAATTTACATATTTTCTATATTATTGAAAGCTTTATAAAATGACAAGTTGGTTCATTACAAACAATGAGTGTCATGTGTATGCATGAACGTATTAGTACATTTTAGGTCAACTTTTCTTAAGTTTATTTGGATTGCATTAAACCAGAAGTATACACTTAATTAACTATTTAATGAATTAAGCAAATTAAGGTGATTTTATTTCTTCAGGCAAATGTACTGGGTATTTTCTCACTGTGAAATAGATCTTATTGTGTTAACATATTTTAAGAAACTGATGATTGTTATATATCCATTAGCTATCAAAAATTTTAAAAAAATAAATTTTCATAATTTTCAATATAGTACACTTATATATAATTAGAAATCCAAGAAAGTACCGCAAATAACTAATTATCTTGAATATAGAGATACCAAATATGTGTATGTTTAATCCAGGTTTTTGTTACAGGGACAGAAAAATAGATTTATCTTTTGTTTGTTTTTTATTTACAATTTTACTTAAGTCCATTTAATTATATTTTTTCTTTTAATCACTATAAACATTTATAAGTTACCAGAGGCTCAAAAAGCTCACTTTAATTAATTACTTAAATAACTGGATAATACTAGTAAGCATTAGTTAAGATCCTGAATGACACTTCAAATCTCTAGGCATGAGAAATTCGGATTTTTTTTTTCCATTATTATTATTGTTTGTTCCTTCCATATGTATTAATGTAAGAGTTTACAAGAATAGTTTTATCAAGAGGGTACAGCAAAAATAAGGGGGAACAGGGAGAGGAAAAAGAGTGTATACAGAGTCATCCAACAATCACCATAAGCTATGCAAACAATGATTGCTACATTTGAGCATGAGCCATAAGCAATTGAAATAATCAAATGAGTTAGGTAGGATCTATTTAGGAGACATCAAGGGCTTTCTCATTAAGGCTAAATGGCATAGGATCGGTTTGGGAAGCTTTGGGAAAGTAGTGAGCTCCTTCACCTTCCATAACAAAGTCGTGCCACGGTGACCAGAGTACCAATGGGAATGAGGCCGAGATAAACTGTCTTCATAGGGAAATTTAAATTAGTTTTGTGTATGACTTTTAATAAAGAGTGGGAGATGGTTGCTTCCACAATTGTGCTAATGCGGCTCTCGCCGCTATAAGAATTTGCCCAAGGGCATAATGTTTATATGGGGGAGTATCCTCTGAAAAAGAGTGTAGTAAGGCCACAGAAGGCGAGGAAGAGAGCATTAAATATAACACAGTATTAATCAGGTTAAATATGCCTAACCAGAACTGATTAAGAGCTGGTCAGTCCCAAAATACATCGAAAATATGACCTATCTCACTGCGGTGGTGCCAGCAGTATTTAGAAGTAGAGGGTCAAATAGTGTGAAGTCTATCTGCAGTTAGATAGAGCAGTTTTCGTGCATTTCAGTATGATTCAAACACCTAGAGATTTTAAATGAAGAGATAAAAAATGTATTCGATTGGGACTCAGTTATTGTTATTTTAAAATGTTCCTCCCACCTTTTTTGTGCTGTGAATTCAGGTTTAGAAGCTGAGTCTATAAGGATCATGTACTTCAATTAGATCTCACCTTTAGTTTTAGGTTGGGAAATGTGCTGTAAAATCGAAGCAATAAGAAAGTTAATAGGACTAAGTGGTCTCAGCAAGAGTTTTCCACCAATGTATAATCTGAAAAAACAGTAGCATAGTCATTCCATATCAATGATTTGAAATTTAAGTTTCAGCGAGAAGAACGGTAAAAGTGATGAACAACTTAATAAGACGCCAAGTGTTTTTACACAGCATGAGCCCCACTTCCCTAGATTTAAGTTAGGTGTAAGTTTAGTTAGGGAATTTGAAGTAATGTATGGAAAAGCGAGGAATGAAGTATGAATTTTTCCAACTAGTTTGTTTGCTTAGAAAGTAACAAAGAGGGGGAGGGAGGACAAAGAGTTCTGGTAATATAGACAGCATCCACTAGTGGATAATTTGTGCATGCTGCTTTCTCTAAAGAAACCCATCAGGTATGTGAACCTATAGCGCAAATAGATTTGAGATGGGCTAAAATACATACTTTGAGGTACAAAGAGAGACCTGGGAAAGTGAGACCTCCTTTAGTTTTAGGCAGAATCATTTTAGATTTTGCTAATTTTGGAGGCCCATACTTCTTTAGTTAGGATATGATTACATTCAGCTAAGTATTTATTTGGGATAGAGTAAGGTATAGCATAAAATATGTACATCAACTTTGGCAACAGAGTAATTTTGAATGCTGCTTTGTGGCCTAACCAGGAAATGTCATAGTTAACCCAGGATCTGGTCAAAGAAGAAAGGGTCGTGAGGAGAGAAGGGACAACTCTGTCTGGTTCCATTGGAAATTAAAAAGACATCAGAAAGAAAACCATTCGCAGAAGGGGCTGAATATAGCGAAAGAATAGATTTGAAAATATGACTGCTAAATCCAAATTTATGAAAGACCTCTTTCATATATTTCCAATTTAGCCAGTCAAAGGCCTTCTATGCATTAATAGACACCAAAAGAAGGTCTTGATCTGGGGTCAAGGAATCTATTAGATTGAAGACTCTCCTGGTATTGTCAGAGGACTGTCTACCAGGGACAAACCCAGCATGGTATGTGTGAGTCAGTAAATGCAAAAAAGGTATTAACATGAGTGGCTATAAGTTTTGCATACAATTTAATGTCTCCATTTAATAAGACTATGGATCGGTAGTTTAGACAATAAGCAGGGTCCTTGCCTGGTTGGGAAGGGTTATAATATGTAACTCCAATAGTTCTTAAGGGAGGGAACCTATTGTGGAGAAGGGTGTCAGGATTTCTTGGTACTGTATGTAGTGTATAAATCGTTAATGAAGCTGTCAGGCCCAGGGGCTTTACCTTTTGGATATGGATTTTTTAGCTGCAATAAATTCTAAATTAGACCAGGGAGCATTCAACACAACCAGTTGGTCATCAGTGATAAAATGAAAGTTTGGAAAGTTGAGGGAGCTTAAGAAAGATTGTAAAGTTTAGAGTAATTTTTAGCAAATTGATTTGATATATCTTGATATATTCTTGGGGTTCAAAATGTTAGTATTCATAGGAAAAATGTTTAATTCTGTTTCTCGCTTGCTGCATTCTAAGTTTTCGGGCTAACATCTTACCTGACCTGTTCCCAAATAGATAACATTTTTGTCGTAATCTATTTAAAGCAGTAATAGCAGAAACTTATTTTCATAAAAGTTTTCTAGCAGAAGCTTTATTTGTATTCTAGATTTTTTAGTCGATCCTCTAAGTCATGCTGGCGCTGAATATTGTGTCCTTTAAGTGTGTCCCCTGCCTGTATAGTAGAACCTCGAACAACAGATTTAACATGCTCTAATGTGTCAGAGTAGAAGTGTCCTGGGAGGCGTTTGTGGTCATGTAGGTTTCTATACTATCTGAAATAATTTTTTTTGTCATGGTGTCAGATAACAAATGAGGCGATAAATGCCATGGTCTGGGGGGAAATTGGTGCAGATTAGGATCCTAGCACTACAGTACGGGAGCATGGTCTGACCAAGTTATAGTTTGGATGTCTAGCGATATACGGTGTTGCAGAGACCATTTATTGCCTGGTATCAGGACTATCCTGGAATATGGGTTGTGCACAGGGGAAAAAAATGTATAGTCCATCCCAGTCGGATTTTGCGTTTGCCATATATCGTAAAGATAAAATTTTGACAGTAGATTTCAAAACGCAGCAAAGGGACCTGAGTTAGCTACAGTGGCAGAAAGAGGTATAGAGGTCATTTTAAGGGTTCTGTTGAGTTTACGGTTTAAAACTATATTAAAGTCACTCATAAGGATTAAGGAGCCCTTGAAGGACTTGCAAATTAATAGAAAATGTTTACGAAGGAAGGGGCCCTGATTAGAGTTAATGGCATATTGGCGGCGGGGGGGGGGGGGGGTTTGAGACCTTTGACATTCATAGATAAAACTCTGATCATGGCACATCTAGAAAAGCAAATAGTAGACAGCTATATCTAAACACACTAAGGAATACACTATGGCCCTTATTCAGATCTGATTGCATACTATTTTTGTTCTCAAAATGGGCAAAACCATGTGCACTGCAGGTGGGGCAGATGTAACATGTATAGAGAGAGTTAGATTTGTGTGAGTTATTTTGTTTCTGTGCAGGGTAAATACTGGCTGCAATATTTTTACACTGCAATTTAGATTTCAGTTTTAACACGCCCCACCCAAATGTAACTATCTCTGCACATGTTACATCTGCCCCACCTGCAGTGCACATGGTTTTGCACATTTTGAGAACAAATTTGTACTGCGATCAGATCTGAATAAGTGCCTATATATACTACGGAATGCGAAGCCATGGAAAAAAAGAGAGTAGGAAATGGGGCCAATTAGGAGAAACAGAAGATAAAACAGATATACACAAAAAGAGAAGAAACCAAAACAGTCCAGTATATCGGACTTGCATAACTACTGCAGAAACTAAACTACCTTGCACTAGTATCAGAAGAGAGAGGGGGAATTTGTGTGGCTTAAGGCCACCACTCAGTCAGTGGATGGAGAAGGATTCCATTTGGGGACAGCATGCAACATGACTGGGATATCCTAATCCATCAACAACTTCATCTAGTCAAGAAAAGGATTCTTCGTATGAGACGATGAGCTTCACAGGGAAACCCCAGCAGTAGGAGATGCTGCGGGCCTGAAGAGGTGATGTGATTCGGGAAAACAACCTCTATTTGGGCGGAGAAGTCTGGGAAGATCTGTAAGCCTCCTCATACATCTGAGTTCACAGCTGACTGTGGAGCCACCAATATGCATTCCTTAAAGAAATGCATTTGGAACGAGTGACCATACAAGGTCTGGGGAGACAATGTGTGTGATCAATCAATAAGTCCCTCTCATCTGCATTGGGTTAAAGCTTACGGAAAAGGGTGAGTGCACAGTCTTCCAGTGTGGAGTTGTAGACAGAGTCACCAGTTCCGTTCTGACCTCTCGAATTGCAGAAGTTAATTCTTTCTTGAGATCCGTTTTGAAAGCTGAGAATAATTGACATGTTAATTTGACTGTAATAGGAGTATCTGATTCACAATCAACTCCTATGATGGAGAAAGTACTCAAAGAGCCACTGAAGGGCTAGAGGCAGGTGTGGAGTGTATTGGGGGAGTCTGAGTAGATTTCTTCTGAGTCCGGAAGGATACACTTGGGGGAACAATCCTTTTAGGTTTCATAGGAGGCAAGTTGGCAGAGACCAGTCTAGAGAATAGGAAGTGAGGGGGGGGGGGGGGGGGGCGCAAATTGAGGTCCAGGCTGAGAGTGAGCAGGTAGGCCACAATCCACGGGAGCTACAAGAGGTACTCCCCGATTCCGTGGCTCATACCCGATGGCTCTGATGCAAGCAAGTGGGGAAGGGTCAGGCAGAGGGGAGCAATGTCCGGAGAAGGGGTCTAAGGAGGCTGTTAGCAGGGACAGAATTGGAGCTCAGCAAAAATGTGGCTGCTCTCTAAAGTTGCCAAGCCATGCCCCAGTATTGCACATTTTTAGACATTTTTTTTCGAAAGATCAAATAAAATTTTGTTAGCTACAATTGCTTTTCACCTTTTTCAAACATTTAGCAACTTTATTCTTGTTTCTTGACTTGAAAATGTGTCTTATCTCAGCTTTCTGTTACCAGCTCAGATCTCACCTGCCAATATCAATATTAACGATTCAACTCTTAGCTTTATTTGCAAAATAATCCTCTCTGTTTGTTCTGATAAACTCTCACTGATGCTAATGGATCTAAGAGCTTTTTCACATGTACTGTAAATAACATGTATATTGTTCTAAAACATGCGCTTATGTTATCATTTGTTAACATTCTCAGTTGTATTATTTGCATCTGTAAATTGTGTGTATATTTAAATTTTATGGATTTGTCATAAACATGTGCAAACACATGTGCATTTTATGTCATTTAGATGTGCATTTTATATGAACTGTAACCATAATATTATATTTTACTGTTTATATTACCTTCAATCTCTTCAGTGGTGAACTCCAGACAATAACACCCTGCACTATAGTGTTATTAATCCATAAATGGGAATTTCTAATGCCCAAATCTTTCCAATAATTTATTAAAGTAAACTTATGGTACGCTCATTTGATATATTTTCTAGATTTTAAAGTTGGTCTGCAATAATTCCCTTACACAATGGATGCTTTTCATTCAACATATTTTAAAAATAAAATGCAATGTTACACATGAAGACTTTACTACAAGAATTTACTGTATGACTGCCATATTGGTTTTGAAGTTTATTTAAAGGTGGATGCCAAGACTTGAACCACAAAGTATTGCTTGGAAAAAAGCTTTTGTTCACATTCTTGCAGATTCAATAATACCAATACTTTGTTGCTCCTTTTGGGTAGATTTCCTTTACTGTTCAAGACGGAAAAGTAAAGTAATTTTATTTTTTGAAAATGCAAAGATTTCTGGAAAAAAAATAGTTTGTTAGAAACTGCATAAACATTATTACATTGCTGTTGGAATGTGGCCGGCCAAACAATGGCAAATTAAGCTCACTACATGTGAGACAAACATAAATCACTTATGACACCCTATCACCAATTATATATTACCATGGGATGATTATTTTGGTACTCTTTACCTAGAAGGGCGCCCATCGCGGCCATCGCGGGCATTGAATGCACTAAAAAATCGGGTGCGATGTGACCGACGCGATGCCCGCGATTTCCCATAGGGAACAATGTTAAATGTCTCAATTGACCCGATTTTCCTGTTCAATGCCTCAATTGACCCGATTTTTCCATAGGAAACAATGTTAAATGGGCCACAGAGGCCAAATAGGCACCCTGAAGTGTGAAATGGCCCCCACAATTGTTAACGCCACCCCACGATCAACGTGAACCCGAAGCGTGGTGAGCGCAGCGAGCCCGCGAGGGGCGGCGGGGTGGAGATGAGAATCCACGTCGGGTTGGAGATGAGAATAGAATAGTGTGGCGAGCGCAGCAAGCCACCGAGCCCGAAGCGTGGCGAGCGGACGCGGATACCTGTGAAGCCCGCGAAGGGACGCGTTTACCTGTGAAGGTATCCGCGTGCGCTCGCCACGCTTCAGGCTCGGTGGCTCGCTGCGCTCGCCACACTATTCTATTCTCAACTCCACGCCGACGTGGATAGTGGGGGTATGAAAAGGTCGTAGGACACGTACCGCCGCCCCTCACGGGCTCGCTGCGCTCGCCACGCTTCGGGTTCACGTTGATCGTGGGGTGGCGTTAACAATTGTGGGGGCCATTTCACACTTCAGGGTGCCTATTTGGCCTCTGTGGGCCATTTAACATTGTTTCCTATGGAAAAATCGGGTCAATTGAGGCATTGAACATGAAAATCGGGTCAATTGAGACATTTAACATTGTTCCAGTGGCGTAGCTACAGGGGTCGCAGCGGTCGCACCTGCGACCGGGCCCCTGAGCCAGGGAGGCCCAACCCCCGCCACTGTCCGGCCGTCCTGGATGAGCAGAGGCGGAACTACCGCCGGTGCAGCCGGTGCAGTGCACCGGGGCCCAAGGAGACCATGGGGCCCGCGGCCGTCTGCTGCTGTCGCTAGTTTCCTTTTTTTTTTTCTTTAAGGGACACAGCGGCAGTGTGGATGTGAGGGGTGGGCCCGCGGACGGGAGGTAGCAGGCCTGACAGGATGTCCTGGGATCACGTGACCCAGACACTGCAGGCCTGCCGCGGGACTCCGAGTGTCTCTCCCTCACTCTGGAGCCTGCACAGCGTGCGTGTCTGCTCCGTGCGTTTCAGGAGTCACGCCGTCGGGGCTGCTGGAGGGGAGAGAGCCAGAAGAGGAGAGCAGCGTGGACGCGGTGCTGCCAGCCGCAGGACCAGAGGAAATCGGGTCCCAGCTTCAGGGAGCTCAGGAGGGTGCCGTGCGGAGTGGAGGAAGGAGAAGAAGGCTGTCGGCATCCTGGAACCGGAGGTCTCCATGACTGAAGAGCTGCAGTGAAGGCAACTGGTCCGGAGTGCCCCCCAAAAGCAGCCTCCTTTGAAGCACAGAGGGTCAGGTTAGTAACTACAGCACACCCCCTGAAGCCTAACAATATCCCCTCCCTCAGCCTAACTCTAACCATGCACCCCCCTTCCCCACAGCCTAACTATGCACCACCCTCCCCCTCAGCCTAACTCTAACCATACACCTGACCCTCCTCCCCCGCAGCCTAACCTTAATCATACACCCCCTCCCCCACAGGCTAACCTTAACTATACACCCCCTCACCTGCAGCCTAACACTAACTACAGTATACACCCCCCATCGCTTAATCCTAACTGTACATGCCCCATAGCCTTACCTTAATTAAACACTCCCATGTAGCCTAACCATAACTATACATCCCCCCATAGACTAACCCTATCTATACACCCCCTCCCCCACAGCCCAACCATTCACCACCCTCCTGCAGCCTAACCCCACCCATCCCCCTCCCCACAGCCCAAACCTTACACTCCCCTCCGCAGCCTAACTATACACCCCCCTGAAACCTATAACACAAACCAAACAGGCACACACCACAGCCTATAACACTAACCATACAGGTACACACCCACAGCCTTACACACACACTCTGCAGCCTATATCCCCAACTACACACACACACCCTGCAGCCTATAGCCCTAACTGTATACACACCCTGCAGCCTATAACTCTAACCATACACACACACACACACACCCTGCAGCCTATAACTCTAACCATACACACACACCCCGCAGCCTATAACTCTAACACACACACACCCGCAGCCTATAACCCTAACCATACATTCGTACACCCTGCATCCTATAACCCTTACCATACACACTGCGCAGCCTATAACCCTAACCATACACACTGCGCAGCCTATAATCCTAACCATACACACACCACGCAGCCTATAATCCTAACCATACACACACTCTGCAACCTATAGCCCCAACCACACACACTCTGCAGCCTATAGCCCCACCCATCCCCCTCCCCACAGCCCAAACCATACACTCCCCTCCGCAGCCTAACTATACACCCCCCAGAAACCTATAAAACAAACCAAACAGGCACACACCACAGCCTATAACACTAACCATACAGGCACACACCCACAGCCTATAGCCTTAACATATACCCCCCCATCACAGCCTATAACACTAACCTAACCCTATGCTTAATACACACACACACACACACACCAAAGCTTATTATGTGGCCATGACCCTTCCCCAGGAAGTCATGCCCTTTTTGTCGCCCGCCTTTGGCGCACACAGTTTCTATTTTGAGTATGGGGTGGGGGGCCCAAAGCATATTTTTGCACCTGGGCCCATAACTCACTAGTTCCGCCTCTGCATTGTTCCCTATGGGAAATCGTGTGCATCGCGTCTGTGGCATCGCACCCGATTTTTAGTGCATTCAATGCCCGCAATGGCCGCGATTTTTTTACCTGCGATGACCACGATCAAAATCGTGGGCGCCGTGCTAGGTAAAGAGTACCATTATTTTTATTAGTATATAATGAGTTATATCCTGCCAAAAAAATTAGGACATACATGTTTTCTATGACCTAAATTGACTAAGATGGGCATTCTATTTCACATGGGATATTGCTATGGTCAACCAATCAGAATCAACTTCTTATTTATTTAGCTCCTTATAGAAGACGAGAGATAGTATCTGATTGGTTTCCCATAGCAACATCCTATGTAAACTAGAACTCCCATCTTAGTAAATTCCTCCATATATGACTTATGTGGGCAGTACGGATGGTGTAACCGTTAGCATTACTGCCACACAGCACTGAGGTCATGGGATCCACCATGTCCCTAACTGTGCAGAGTTTGTATATTCTCCCCGTACTTGCGTGAGTTCACTCCGGGTGCTCCGGTTTCCTCCCACAATCCAAAAAGATAATGGTAGGTTAATTGGCTCCTAACAAAATTAACCCTAGAATGTCTGTGTGTGCGTGTACATGTGGTAGGGAATATAGATTGTAAGCTCCACTGGGGCATTCACTGATATGAATGTTCGAATATTCTCTGTACAGCGCTGTGGAATATGTGTGCGCTATATAAGAAACTGTTAATAAATAAATAATACATCATTATGTGGTTTTATATATTTTAAGAGAATCACTAGGCAAATCAAAGATGATCTGTATCTGTAGCGTGATGGAAAGTAAGCTTGATCAGAGAAGAGCTGGTCTAAGGTTTCCTGTAGTGAATAAAGGAGCACATTCGTGCCGCTATTCCTGAATATCTATTCCATTGTTTTGGCTTTACAAAAAGACATCTTAAAGGCCTAGATAAAAAGTTTGACATTTCACTGTGTGCCTCTCTAACCTGGAAAAAGAAGCAGAGAGCCTTTGCAGAGAGACTCTATTATATAGTGTGCTTGTAAATTAGATACATTTGGCTACAGATCAGGGGCATATCAAAAGATGAGGAGGAAGCTTCCATCTGTGAAGCCTCCTCTCTAGCCAGCAGAGCAATAGACTCTTGCACTATGGTCACTAGCAGAATATAGCACTGTCCCAGAGTCCAGTGTGCAAGGGAAGGTCTCTAGAAAAAATGGCCACTGCACCTTTTTTCCTGTGTTTTCTGCAGCTCTGCTGCCAACATGGTATTCAGGAGGATAAGTATTAAAAAAATGGGTGCAGGGTGTGCATTGTGGCCTCCGCACCCACTGCAACCATTATAGATATGCCAGTGCTACAGATATTGCATCTATTTTTAAGGCATTAGGTTCCCATACTTAGCCATTTTAACTTACCTGTAAATTATTTGTAACTACTGTAAGTCCTGTCCGATGGATGGGCGAACGTTAATGCTTGTTCCACCTACCCTTCCCAACCACAGCAGGAAAAAAGCTGCTGCAGCAGCCAAAGCAGGTCTCCAAATAGCCACCTACCCTACCCAACCACAGCAGAGTAGAAGCTACTGCAGCAGTCACAGAAAGTCTCCAACTATTCACCTACCCTTCCCAAACACAGAAAGGCAGAAGCTGCTGCAGCAACCAGAGCAGGTCTCTAACTATCCAACTTTCTTTCCCAACCACAGTAGGACAGAAGCTGTGGCAGCAGCCAGACCAAGTCTCCAACTATCCATCTTCCCAACCACAGAAAGGCAGAAGCTGCTGCAGCAGCTAGAACAAGTCTCCAACTATCCACCTACCCTTCCCAACCACAGAAAGGCAGAAGCTGCTGCAGCAGCTAGAACAAGTCTCCAACTATCCACCTACCTTCCCAACCACAGAAAGGCAGAAGCTGCTTCAGCAGCTAGAACAAGTCTCCAACTATCCACCTACCCTTCCCAACCACAGAAAGGCAGAAGCTGCTGCAGCAGCCAGAACAAGTCTCCAACAAGGGTTTTAACATAGTACAGGAGGGAAATTTTCTTCAAAGTAAAGGAAGTAATAAAACACGAGGACATGCACTGAAACTGGAGGGAGGTAGGTTCAGGGGAAATGTTAGAAAGAATTACTTCACAGAACGGGTAGTGGATAAGTGGAATAGCCTCCCATCAGAGGTGGTAGAGGCTAAGACAGTAGAACAATTTAAACATGCTTGGGATAGGCATATGAATATCCTTACAAAGAAATAAGGATTAAAAAGGGTTAAGATTACCTGAAGGGTAAAAAAAAAGGGCTGACTAGATGGGCCAAATGGTTCTTATCTGCCATCAAATTCTATGTTTCTATGTTTCTATCCATCTACCCTTGCCAACCACAGCAGGGAAAAAGCTGTTGCAGCAGGTACACAAGATCCCAAAAACCCTTACCAATTTGGGATAGTCTTTTTTACAAGTAAACTCTAATTTGTAATAGCCACACCTTGTAAGTCCTCAATTACCTTGAAACTGGAGCTTATTTAATTCCTTTTCACGATTACATTGTCAGGAGGATTCTGTCAGTTTAGTGACACGTGACACTGGTGATAGTCCATTTGACTGTAAAATCAGCTGTTCCCCATTTACAGTATGGTGAGTGTTAATGTCACAAGATTGGAGGACAGCACATAATTACTTAAATGTCTTGGAGGTGACATATTATTTTTAAAAAATATATAATTAAAGAACCAAGCATCTCCTATTATTTGATAGAAAAGTGTATAGAAGAAGCACCATCAAACAGTAAAGGTGCCCATACACTAGTAAGATTTATCTTCAGATCTGGCTGGTTGGAACAAAAACATGGCTATGGATGAGTGACAGTTTGTCAGTTTTCCAGCATTTCCAAGCAAAGGGTCAACTGTCATTTGCTCTCATCCATAACCATGTTTTTGTTCCAACCAGACAGATCTGCAGATAAATCTAAGGTGTATGGCCACCTTAAGGCCGTTATTCAATTACCCATGAAAACGGCTGTTTTTCGCACTAGATGTTTAATCAGGGAAAATTAAATTCCAGACCCAAACATTTATTATAATTACACATTAACAATAAACATTAATAAGGTTTACAATAATAAATCACAGCTGGTGTTATCTTAAATAAAATAATACATATGGATAAATGTACAAAACTGTACAAAACTAGAACTGGCAAAACTAGAACTGGAGTAAAATCAGAGTTACATTCTTGCATACAGTATGAGTAATTAGCATATACTGTAAGGGACATTTGGTCTGATTTAGGTCATAATGCTAAATTGAAGAATTCCCTATTTGGCAATTTCCATTCTTCTTCGCATGTGTAAGCCCTGAAATCTGTGATCACAGTCAACCACTGCTTCAGAGCCGGCAGGTGCAGGGACAAACCGTTGGGAGGGCAGCAACTAATTGTTTTGTGGGAGCAATAAAGACAATGCAGGAGTGTCCAGACCACTTGGGGGGAGGGTAGCAGCTGCTGCGTGACATCACATGTAATGTGAGTGACAATGTCTGAGTTCGTTTCTGTATAGTGAAGCGCTCACAAAAGTTTGTGGGCACATCTCAGGGAGGAACCCGGCAAATGGGGTAGACTTGCCCTGTAATGGGAAGCCCACCAAAGTCTAGCGCCATCAGCTTTAGTTTCACAAAGTTCAGCAAAACTGTAAATTGAGTCTGAATTAGGCCTGTTAGCTCCTGGTTATTGTTACTTGTGTCCTATATTTTCCTGTCTTGGAATCTGTTATTTAATGATATGTTTTCCTATAATCTTTCACTAAACCCCCAAATATTTAAAATATTGTGTAAATTCATCCAAGCACAAAACTATTAGGCAACGTAAGTGCAAAGTCTGTTTATGTAATGATGATATCACATAGCAGGGCTTGTTAAAGTAAGAAAAAAAGCTGCCTACAGGGTAGATATGGAAATTATTGCAGGAGATATGTTAATTTTTTTATAATAAATTGTATAAACATATTTCTGCTGCTTCACTTTGAGCAGTCATTTCAGGCCCTGAACCAACCAAAATCTGTTGACGTAAGAAAATAAATACATTATTTCGCTCATCTTTAATGAAACACTAGAGATCAAAATGCATTCAAAATGATGTAGTCAAATGGTTTGTTATTTGTTTTTGTTGTTATTAACAAAGCATAATTTTCCCCAGAGTTTATAATGAAGCTGATTTGTTATACAGCAGAACAGCTTATAAAATTGAAGCTAAAACCCAAAATTTGATATACTAACCCTTGTGACCTACTTGTGTTAGCTCTTCTTAGCTTCAATGCCTGCACGATCCATTTAACATATGGCTTTCATGTTACCAGCGTGAGGGAGAACATTTTTCTCTACAAAAGCTCATTAAGAAACATTTATTCCACAGTGCTATTTAATTTTGCTACTGCATAAATTGAAACATTTCAACTCGTTATATAAAATCATATATATAATGTTATCCTGTTGCTTTGCTTTAATAATGGCCACAACTCCCAGTGTCAGTTTATTCAGTATTAATGGCCACTAGATGTTTCAACATGGATTTGCAGACTATATGGAAAAATGAGACACCCATCATCAAAAATTGTATGACTGCCAGTTTTTCAATGTTAGTGATAAAAGAAGCATACCAATATGAATCTGCTGTTTGTTTAAACATGTGCTAGTGATCAAAACAAGAACTTATTGCAAATTAAAAAAAAATAAAACCTATGTTATCCCCCAAAAATGCTGATTTATTGTTTTTACATAGTGTACAGATATATACGGTCACATTGATATGTGTTACATTCAGACAAAAAGTAGAAATGGTTGGCCCTCTGGGCCGACATAAAAGGGGGCAAGTCCCAAGCAAACCCTCATAAACCTCCCCCATTCAACTGCCCACTTATGTGCACAATTGGGTGGATCAAAGGGGACCCGAAGACTCAATTCAGTGTGCCTCAAGTCATCATATCCACCTTGGATTTATCCACTTTTGCTGGGCTAAGATGATGTGACAGTATTAAATGAGTCCTCATAGCCCATCCCCTGCTGTACAATGCTTTTTTGGGGCAATTTATAGCTTCAAGCAGAGTCATGGTGTCATTGCTACATCTGCAGCAGCCCCTAGAAGCAAGATAGGGCTGCTATAACAGCAAGGGAAGTGTCTTCCCATTTGAAATGTTCACTGCTGTTGCAGTATGGACTGGCAGTCCGAGAGGGAGAAAACTCCTCCCCTTAGTATTGCCTTGTCAGGCTGTGAATAGCAGGGAAAGCACTTCCAATTGGAAGTTACTGACATTGTTGGTTTATTTTACTAGGGGAAGTGGGGCTGCACTCCTGCAGACCCTAGGTAAAACCCACCAATGATCATGATGATCACAAAATAGAGCATTTGAAAATATAGTAGAATTCTAATATATTTAACTGGTAATACCTCACACAATTGGAATTAATTAGCAAACGACAGTACATTAAATGATAGTGATTTTTATATACTTATAATTTACAGTTAAATTAATGTTTATGTCTTACTAAAATGTATTAATGGCATTTCCATAACTTTGTATTTTAAATCTAAAGTTAATTGTTCAAAATATGAGTTTTTATTAATGCATATTACATATAGATATGAGTCATTTGGTTTTAAGCTTATCTTTTCTAAAAAGATCAATGTTCTTCATACTTACAGGAATTGCTTAGGATTTGGTATAGATTAGTATTATTACAAGAGAGATGGAGTGTAAGATAACTGCACACAGACATAAAGAACACCATCAAATAATACTCTCACACAACTTCCACAAGCTGTTTCTCCAGCAGGTGTGAAATAGGGACAGTCTCTCTTTTATTTTCCATCTGTTTTGCAATATACACAAGAGCCACCTTAAACAACAGACCAATATGTTTGCCATTCTGTTGAACTTTAGGAATGCCCATGAGATATAGCCGGAGCGTACAGATATGAAATCTTCACAGTAAAGCATCATAAAAAGCCCAGGAAATAAGTTCACATCATCATTAATATTCTACATGGAAATGCCACAAACTTTCAGTTATAATTGTACAATTAATACAAGAAGACCAATATTTTTAATTACTAAAGAACAGACTTCTCTCATTTTAGAAATTAAAAATGAAACAAATGTATCAGTAAAAGCAAATAAATGAAAAAAGAGTAACAACATGAAAATACGGTACTTATGTATTATCTGGGCTCCCATGTTAAATGCAGCCCATTTTTTCATACCCCTACTATCCAACTACGCATGGAGTTGATTTCATATAGTGTGGCGAGCGCAGCGCGCCCCGCGAGGGGACGTGGTCTCATAAGAAAAACGGGAGCCCAGATATTACATAAGTACCGAAAATACTTTTAAAATATTAATTGCAATGATCAACAGGAGAGACATGTACATAACACATTAGTGATGTGTTGTTTAAATCTAAAACAGTTTGTATAAAAAGTGCATTTAGAAGATGAGAATGTTGTGTACATTGAAAAAATGCACAGTCAAAAATGGGTTAAGTCCAACAATATTCCATTACTGTTTTATTGAACTTGGGTCACATCTGAGACATACAATAGTGTACATCATAGTACACCTACTGGATGTTCTTGATCTTTCACAAGCTTTACAATGGAAATATTATGATAATCATGATATATATATATATATATATATATATATATATATATATATATTTGGTACTTGTTTCCTAGCACGGCGCCCATGATTTTGATCTTACAGCATCTTATACATCTAACCCCACTATCCACGTCAGTGTGGAGTCGATTTTAGATAGTGTGGCGAGCGCAGTGAGCCACCGAGTCCGAAGTGTGGTGAGCGGACGCGGATGACTTAGTAGTAGTAGTAGTACGTTTATTTATAAGGCGCCACAAAGTGTCCGCAGCGCCGTACATAGCAAAAAAAATAAAAAAAAATTACAAGGTAACGTACAGGGTGTGTAGAAAGATACAGTATAAATAGGGGTATAGCTGGTAGAACTAAAATCAGCATCAGTTCAGAAGTAGGTGTCAAAATAGTCAAGGAGACCAAAGATGAAGTAGAGGAAGGGAAGAACAGGACAGGAGCACAGGTGAGGTAATGAGGTAGGGTGAGTACGTGAGGAAGGAGGGCCCTGCTCATAAGAGTTAACATACTAAAAATAGGTGGGTGGACGAACGAAATACAATAGGATAAGTAGGAACGGAGGGGAACGGAGGCAGGATAGGAGGATCAAAAGAGGTTAGGAGGAGGGATAGGCTAGTCGAAAAAAGTGGGTTTTGAGGGAGCGCTTGAAGGAGGTAAGGGAATCAGATAGCCTGATGGGTGGCGGGACTTAACATGTATTCCACGTCCGCTCGCCACGCTTCGGGCTCGGTGGCACGCTGCGATCGCCACACTATCTAATATCAAATCCAAGCTGACGTGGATAGTGGGGGTATGATAAGGTTGGAGGACGTGTACCGCCACCCCTCGCAGGCACGCTGCGCTCGCCACGCTTCGGGTTGGTGTTGATAGTGGGGGTGGCATTCACAATGGGGGCGCATTTAACATTGTAAGCACCCATCAGGGTTGTACAATTAAAAATCGCATCACATGCCATTTGGTGGCATGCAATGCTATGCGATATTTAATGGTACAATCCAGCTCATTTACCCGATCATCGCATCGCATACCATCGCATACCTTATGTACTGGTATGCGATGAGCGCCGTGCTAGGAAACAAGTACCGATATTTATATTAGAAGGACAAACATTGATGAATGAGATAGGATTTATTATGAAAAGCAACTGTCATTAAAACAAAACAACAGTTTTCTGATTAAATAGATATACAGTGATTGTTCTTTTCCAGCTAAGTGCAAATGTATAATAACCCAGATCAACCAATCAACAGTTATCTGTGATTGCAAATTAGACAATTAAGTACCATTTTTATATTATGCTCTGAGATTGTGCAAACCAATTAAATGAATGCAGACAAAATTGGTAATGCCTCTGATTATGTACTCATCCCCCTCACTTGCATAAACCGTGGACAAAACAAAATCTGTTTTTATTGATTTTAACACATAATGAGACTATCATAGTATCTAAAAAGTACATCCTCTGTATACATTTTTTATGTAGATAAAAATCTCAATTACATACAGTATATAGCCATGCTACAATATAGATTTTTTTAATGAGCAAAAGCTGATTGTGCTACTAATTAACATCCTGATGTGCAGAACATGCAATTAACAGATAAAAACTGAAAAATTAAATATACAATACATTGACAAATAAAAGTATACTTTGCAATTTTCCGGTGAGAAATCATTTATAAAAGGTTTATTTATTACAAATCTACTCTAATTTTGTACATGTATGTTAATTTAAACATTGACGATTATAACCCAAACAAACCAGCTCTAAAGAAAACCGAGGGCTGTATAAGCATGAGGTGACATAAACCACCGAAAGGACCTGAGTTGCTGGCACTTTAAGTAGCAAGTTGTTAGGGGCTGACTAGGAATGGATTAGCCAATCAGGGTTCAGGGGTGGAGATGCTTGTGCCTAGAGTAGGTAGAAAGCTAAGGTGACCTTCCTCTCTGATCCAGCTTTCCCCACCCTCCCGTCCCTATTTCGCTATTTCTAGGCGGCGGTAAAGAACGGTCTTGTAAATATGAAACTCGTATGAGGATAGTGGGGTGTGCTCTCCCGGCATCGATATGTCGTTAGCACATGCCCCTGGACAGGGGATGGGCTGCACCATCCGCACGGGTGGGTGTGATGGGAGAGTTGAACACCAACGATGTTTGAATGGTGTGTGTGAGCTTTACCCCCTCCTTTCTATGACCGTTCTTTAGGGCCGCCACCATTTATAGTCAGATATAGCTGTCAATTAATAAATTTGACATTCTGTTTAAAAACGCCAGCACTTGTGTCTGTCTCGTTATTTTAGTGATAAGACTATATGTAATTGTAAATAAGTTTGCTTAAAGTGTGTGGCAAAAAGGTTACCGATGGTGAGTTTATTGTGTCTGACTTTATAAAGCTGTTATGTGTGAGATTTGCTAACTCTGCCTCGTTACCTCTTGGCCTCAACTGTCCCTACTTATACAATGAAGCGATGGAGGCTGATGGAGGGGGAAGTGCAGTGCTTGTTTGCAGTGAGCTTCCAGGATGTGTAGGGATTGAAATCAGCGATCTTCAGTGGGCTGACCATGTGCTGGATGAAAGCTTTTTGTTAGCTTCTCTTCTGCCGAAATGAGGTTTTGTGACCTGCCCGTGTGTGTCTTACTACTTGTATAATTAAGTGGCCTGTAAATACTGATGGCACTCAGAGCTACACTAGAGGTTTGTCACAATGTACAAAATTATTTTAAAGTGTATTTAATATAAATGCTGTTGGAGGGTGGTGGGCTCCCTCATGGCTGATAGTCTCAGCCCTCCACCATGTTGTACAGTAATTATGTGACATATACATATATAGGTGGGGAAATGTATATCAAGCTTAGCCCACTCTTACGGAGCTAAACTTGGCATACTGTACATTTCCCCACTGATTCCCTGGGAATGAATGAGCGTCCAAGTAGCATAATAACTGTACAACACGGTGGAGGGCTGAGAATCATTGACTATGTAGCATACTGTATTTGCTGTACAAAATGGTAAAGTAGTTCTTGGACTATATTACTATGTATATTGGATTTCTTTGGAGACCACAACAAAAGCACAACAAAAGCATGCAGGGGCATGACAAATTGGCCCTATACAAACCTGCAATTCAGACCTGTGAGTGCAATTGTTTAATAAATGCTGTTAATGTGATATATGCTGTCTGCATCATGTGAGTTCAATTTCTGAAAAGTAAGAATCATTTGCACTATGGTCACGTTTATTAGCTTTTTTTTTTTTTTTAAAGGACTCAGACTATAAGAAAATCCTCCAAATTAATTCACCAAGAATAGAATATATAAGAAAGAACAGTTTTCTTCATATGTTTCTATGCAATAAGGTGTTGTTAAAATTGGTGGTATCACAATTGTAGGGCACTACTGTACCTTGTTGTGCATGCTATTTTTTCGGATTTTGGTGAAGGCTATAAATTGTTACACTAAAGGCTGAAACTACAAAGGTTTACACTGTACAAATTTATTCTACAGTACATTGTTATAGAATTCAAAGGAATGGGGGATAATATCCTGTGCAACGGAAAGCTACAAAGCATGCATGGAATTTGGTATTAATATAATGAGTGTAAGAGTGATAGAGATAGTATTAAATAGAAATTAGTGGTTTAGATTTACTCGGTTATTATCACCAAAATTTGCCAAAGTTTTGATTTTTCCAATTGGCTATTGGATGCCACATGCTGTGTATAACCAATAAGCTTTGAGATCCAAATAAATCTGGGTAAAACTGAACCAGCACATCTCCTGTATTAATGTAGTATGTCTATGTACAGTTGCATTTTTATTATAATAATTAGAGATGTGCAGTTCAACTTCCAAGGAAGCGGAACACATTCAAACTTATCAGTTACAAATATTTCTGGGCGCGGTCTTCATTCTTTCAACTTGATTTGGTTCCAACAAACATCATCTCCCTGTCATTGGTTCTTGCATTTTACATCCAATCAACAGGGCTGAGAATGGCTGTATCTCAGCTAGCATACAACTCCCACAATTCACTGCATTGCAACTCATCTCACGGGATGAGGGTGGTGACATTCTGCTGCTTACACACCCAGAGAAGGAGAAGTGGACCCAGCTACAGCAACCATGAAAGCTGAGATAAATCTAAAGCACACAATCACCAGTATTAATACTAGAATTCAGAAAATGAGTCTTAATCCTGTGCTGGTGAGTGGGTGCCTACACTGGGAGTAATAGATGTCAGAATGGCCAATGATGAGCAATCTCCAGGCTGACAGCAGGGTTCTTAGGATGCAGTGTCTTATCATGACCTACAGTATTCTGCTATATTGTAACTGTTTATGGCACCAGATTAACCATTTTCCTCACCAGATTAAGGGGGTAATTCAGGTTGGTTTGCAAAAGCATACTCCTTCTTTAATGAAAAAAAAACATGTGCACTGAAGGTGGGGCTGATGTAACATGTGCAGACAGAGTTACATTTTGGTGAGGTGTGCAAACTGAAATCTAAATTGCAGTGTACAAATAAAGCAGGCAGTATTTACTCTGCACAGAAACACCCAAATGTAACTTTCTCTGCACATGTTACATCAGCCCCACCTGCAATACACATGGTTTTGTCAATCAAAGAAGGAGTTTGCTTTTGGAAACCAACCTGAATCACCTCCATGGTACAGTTAAGTACTGTAGCAAGTAGCCACTAAGGGACTGAAGCAGAGTTGAATGTACACACATTTGTGGAGCACATCCTGCCTGAATTTGCACTATGCATGCTGTGAAAACTTGAGCTTTGCTTCTTACTAGATTGTAAGCTCCTCAGAGCAGAGCCCTCTTCCCTCCTGCTGTCAAAGCCCTCTTCACTTCACATTTCACTCACAGCTCTTGCATACTCAAACACTCAGCCACCATCTTTGTCCGCATACTCATCTCCATCTTTGGCCACAGTAGTACGTTGATTAAGTCCTCACTACTTACATTTAAGCTGTAATGTGTATTGAATCTTGGCGCTCTTTTTACCTGTACTCTATTTTTGTAATTTATTTACTGTAATGTTAATTTTGTCTCCCTGTACTGTTCCTTTGTATGGCACTGTGAAACACTTGTGGCACCTTTTAATTAAAATAATAATAATAATTACAATAAATATTTTGGTTTCTGGGATAAATACTTCAGTTATGTTATAGTTCTATAATGGATGTACAGTAGGGTATGACATCGCTAATGATCATTTTCATAGTGCAGCATTTATAACTCTGCTACAGTAAATCAAGTCACAAAATGAGAGAATTTGTATAAGCATTAACCAGAAGCATCATTTTCTGTACCACTTTATTTACCCGTCACACAGTTATTCAGATACCATGCTATTAATTACAGAGGAGGACTATTAAAAAGTCTTATAATCAAAAGTAGCAAGTATATTATCTCAATTACGATATATTTTGATATTCAGTGCAAGCAAATCTAATTAATTGACAATGGAGTTAATTTTTCTATTATTTGTTATGAATAATTAACATTCTCTAATTGCTGAAAATCTTACTATTAAATAGAATATCAAATACAAACAAACAACTCTTCACACCTCTTAAATAGAAGCTTTTGTTGGTGCGTGACTAAACATTGATTAAGAGTCAGAGGGGTTCTCTTATCACTGCTTCATATATTTACCCCAGAATTGTTTTTATATCTAATTAAAATCAGATTGAAAGGTAGTGTGAATATTTATTTTGTAAATCATTTTTAATGTGGGCAAGGCACCACTGGCACATTGTGGCAGGCAATTATAATTGTGATGATCGGGGACACATCTGTACATAGAGCGTATATTAAAGCTGTGTCAATTCACAGGCACATTATATAGAGAGATATACAAAAATAAGAATTATCAACAGTTAAATGTTAATAGCACAACAGAGATTTCCTATACAATGTTATGTTGAATCAAATATAACAAAAGAAATGCAAAAATATAAATAAAAGGGAAGGAAGGGGAGTGTCCTGCCCAACTGGTGCAGTCTTCAGATAATAAGGCCAAAACATAAGCGGAACATACTGAGGTCATCATTATCTAGTTTGGATGTTTAAAGCCAGTGCCTTTATATTTTTGTTGATATAAAGACCAAGTTGTTGATGTCACAACTGTCACTGGGATAGTATGGAAGATGACCTAACTTATCACGTACACCCAGAGGCGTTGAGTGTAACAAACATAAAGGCATCAGCTGCCCACCCCGGAACACATCAGCCTGTCTGCGTAGCCATGGAATCACCCAGCATTTTCATGGATGTCCATGAAATGCTGGGCATTTCCATGGTCGACCCCAATCCCCACCTCCATCCGCCCCCAGCTTGCTCTGATCCCTGTGAACGGCTTGGCAACTATGCAAGTCACCAAAGCTGTTCGCAAATGGGAGCTGCACATGTGCATAAAAAACCAGGCGGCTGGGAATCCCACAACCATTGGGACAGGGCCAGACCTGCATATATAAAGCTAGCAGGTTACAATCACCCACTGAATGTGTTCACAGGACACTAGGCTAGGAATGCAATCCAAGAAATAACAAAAGTGAGTCTCGGGTGATTACCAAGGCTGGTTTGTAAGGGAGCCACTGCTTAGAGGGAATAGTCAATTCTCACAAAGAAAAAATGGTAAGCAGCACTCAAAATTTTAAGAGAGAAGTGAATGAGTAAAAAATACAATTTTATGTGAATATACACAAAAACAAGGTACTATTTCAATATGTTCAGGACCACCACACCTAATATAATCCATGAATATAAATCTGCACTGTATCGTAGTAGTAAAAGTCCAGAATGGGTAGTAGCCAATTTGACACCAAATGGGACTTTGCCACAACTATTCCTTTACTATATAAATAGTGTAGGATGCATGTCCCTATGGAATGGCTGCTGCTGAGAGGGGAAGGATCCGGAGCAGCTAGGATAAGAAATGCTTGTCAGCTTCAAGAAAGGCAGAAGGCTGAGGTGAGTGCAGGAAAGAAGACTGCACCCGCTTACCACAGCACCAAGGGAAAACCAATGCCTCCAGATTTGAATAATCTTATCATGTCCTCTTGAACTGCTTAACATTTTTCTACTCTTTCTCTACTACTGGAAAAGTTGTTTGTCTCTCAAATTTTAAAAGTTAAAGAGAGACCATGTAAGGTCCCCTTTCTAAGAATAGCTTTCTTAACCAATGTGTCACTGTCAAGTAGAAACAAAATAAAACCAGTTTGTGTTATAATATAAGGGGTCCATACATCAAACTTAAATAATAAAATTGGGTGAATGAACCCCAGTTATTGCATTGATACATGTCAGGGGTTTATCCAAAAAGTTGTTTTCCTACATTAGCAAAAGCAGTAATGGAAATGTAATGTGTGCTGTACCTCCTGCAGTGCAGAGGAGTACAAATATTTAAAAGTGTTAACATAGTCAGAATGTCAGCTGGATAACACATTCCACTCAAAGGAAGGGGTCCACAGGTCGGGTGGAGGTAATGAACTCAGTATATACATTTTGCTATGGTAAAAGGTCCTTTTTAGAAAGTTTAGGGATAGTTCAAGGGTAGATGATGTGGAGACTGTGGTCTACTCAATTAAAAGTAATGTAAGTACTGTACATGAAGGATTTAGAGTAGGGCACTGTATGTCTTATTTTTCCCATAATTGTTAAAAAGATTAGAAAGTGCCACCAGGATCAAAGATTTGATTTTAACTAATCTCTCTCCCCATAGATATGTAGTACAGCATTATGTATTTCCTCAAATGGTGACATGACCTAGTTGTTTATTGATGGATAATTAGGAATAATGAGTGTAATGAAAGTTATTTCTAAAGAATATGGGGAGGAAGCATGGATCACAGGATTTGTAGAAGTATGGATGACAAAAACTAATTCAAGCCCTTAAATTGCATTATTTTAGTAAAAAGTATTTACCAAGGAATTATTGGTTCTGTGAGCTTGTATGTGACCTGCTCAATTTATCATTGTGCACATTCTGTCAGCACAAAGGCAATGAAAATTCCAGCCGGCATTTTAGATAACAGCACTGATCAGATGACCGGAATCACAGAAAAGGAGCATAGTGATCAGCTGTCTGGGAGACAGGACCTTACCGGATCACCGATCCCCTGCATGGAGGAAAGTGCTAGCTTAGCAGAGAGGTATTCATTGGTGCATGCAGTGTCGGAACTTACGAGTGGTTGGCCCAGATGCAAAACTACATTTTTGGGCCCTCCTCTTCCACTCCAAACCAAGTTCACAATATGCCACATAGCAGTGGGTGGCAGAAGTGGGCCCCTTAGTCTTCAGGGGCCCCGGTGCAATGCACCTGCTGCACCAATGGTAGTTCCGCCTCTGGGTGCATGCTCAGGCATGTTATCAAGATACACTTTCTAGCAGAGATAGAGCTGTCTTGGAAACTCTATCCTTGTATGTGACTTTAATTCAATCTTACCTGTACAGTATTAAAATATTGCTTTGTGAATCCAGTCAATATATCACATAAACCCACAATGTATTTGCAGGTTATAATAACTATGCCCTATACATTATCTGAGATAAATGCCTTGATATTTGAGTTTCTCAAGCATCCGAGGCAAGTTGTATTTTCATGTTTTTTTTTTTTCCATTGGAAATTTTAGTTTAACCTACTGTAAGTTTTAAAGCATAAATGCTACTTTAATACAAAATAATGACGCAAAAACGTAGACCCTTTAGGTGACCATAGAAATTGGGGAGAAGGTCCCTCCGCACGCCTTATTCCATGGCGTGGGATGGTGCTTACCGCATCAGGAGCTGCTCTGATGAGAGTGATTCCATCTGTACAGCAGGCAAAAATTCCTCAAAGAAAGAGAAGTTTTAGAACTCCAGAACATGCACTGAAAATGGAGGAAGGCAGGTTCAGGGGAAATTTAAGGAAGAATTACTTAACAGAAAAAGTAGTGGATAAATGGAATATCCGCTCATCAGAGATGGTAGATACTAAGATAGTAGAGCAATTTAAACATGCTTACAATAGGCATGTTGATATCTGCATGTTAGTCCTGGCAACCAATATACCTCTGCATTTTAGTCCTGTCACCAGATATAGCTTTGCATATTTTTCAAGGCAACAGCTACTGGATAAATAAAATGCTTTTTCCATAATATACTGTATGGCTCTGCATATTAGTCTTAGGGATGGAATTGTTACTTTAACCATAGCAACCAATGAGAATCTGTCACTTGTTCGAATGTAATATAGAAATGATAGGTAGAATTTGATTGGTTACTATGGGCAACACCACTTTTTTTTAACTTCCACTCCTTATTATCCTTTATGGTCTTGAGTACTACAGTTGGCATTTTGGCAAGTACTGTTGTGCACATTACCTTTTCTTTGCAGAAGTTTGTCTCTGCTCAAAGAATGGTTATCTTTTGCTGTTAGTTCAGTAAATGAGAATGCACAAAAAGCAATTAGCCAGAGATATTGATGTAGCAATTGTAAAGGCAATACAATTTTTATATGTCTTTTTAACTTCAGACTTGCTGATAATAAAAAAGAAAAAGACAGCAAATTGAATCAAGAATAAGCCATAACAAACAGCAAGAACAGAGGATGTGTAGGAAGAATGTTACCGTATTTGGAATAGATCACTGTTATTGTCAGCAATAATGATTGGGAATCATGATGTTGACCTTTTGACTTTTTAAATTACTTTAGCATATATTAGTTCAAATAAGAGACAGAGAATAAAGACCAATGTGTTAAAGTCCTGGGAAAACCAGTTCAAAGTATTAATGTGTAAATAATGTTCTTAACATAGGGATAAAAAAATGGATATAATGCGGCTGTCATTATATTATTAAGATTAATAACCCCAAAAATGTTGTGTGATATGTAATGAAGCACCAGGGTTTGTATCATGCTTGGCATAGGTGGAACACAAGAAAACACACTACAATATACAAACGTGAAATCATCCAAGCATAAGAAAAATGCACAGAGGTTTCTTAAGTCAATGTGTCATTTTTTCTGATATTTCTTTTAATAACTTCTCAAGGCAGATATTTTGTTGACTAAATAGGTTAAATCAGCTTTAGTATACTAATGTTTTAAAATTATGTTACATATTGCAACTTCATAACTAATTCATGTTTTCTTACAAAATTTATTTTTAAGTCACACAGATTGTTATGCTCAAACACATAATGAATCTAAAGGCAAATTTTCTTATGTTTTTTCAGAGGCTTTGGCGGTTTTGTCATTGGTTTTGCAAACCAATTAATTTAAATCGCAGTGTTCTTATGTGACCTGTCGTTTCATCTGTGCACTATACAGTGTATACTGAAAAAGAATAAAATCCTGGTGCACACTCTAATTCCGAAGACCACTGCTAATAAATATTGTAATATTGTGGGCAGGGCCTCCCTACCTCTATTTCTGTCAGTGTTTACCCAGTTTGTCTTATCACTGTTGATTCCAGTTGTAAAGCGCAATGGAATATGCTGCGCTATAAAATAAACTGTAAATAAATAAATAATATGAACAATAATAATACACTCTGAAATTGAGCATGAGAAAATTGAGGTTCTTAGAATATCTTAGGCCAAAAATATGGGCCAACCTACCATAACCAGGTGACTCATCGGGTGGGTCCCTAACATTCCTAAGTTTTATGTCCCGACCAAGGGACCTCCAAGGGCCAGCACAACCCAACTACCCCAAGGCCATAATGGTCAGTATACATACAGCATCCTCTACAGCATTCTACAAATAATAGAGTGGCAAATTATTTAAGAGGTTTTTTTAACCTATGCTATATTATTATGCACCTTAACCTCTTTTATAGACCAATTTCAATTAGATTTTAATTTGTTTGTATTATTTTTTTTATTTTGAAAAGATGAAAAGTCATGAAGAATCTACATGGCGATTTTTCAAATTACAGAAAATATATAAATCCACATGTCGTAAATAAAATACACTGCTCAAAGAAATTAAAGGGTACACTAACATAACACATCCTAGATCTGAATGAATAAAATATTCTTATTAAATACTTTGTTCTTTACATAGCTGAGCACAACCCGGTAAGCACAACCCCCACTTGTGGACGTCGGGCCCTCATACCACCCTCATGGAGTCTGTGTCTGATCATTTGAGTAGACACATGCACATTTGTGGCCTGCTGGAGGTCATTTTGCAGGGCTCTGGCAGTGCTCCTCCTGTTCCTCCTTGCACAACGGCAGAGGTAGCGGTGCTGCTACTGGGTTGTTGCCCTCCTACGGCCTCCACCACATCTCCTGATGTACTGGCCTGTCTCCTGGCAGCACCTCCATTCTCTGGACACTACGCTGACAGACACAGCAAACCTTCTTGCCACAGCTCGCATCGATGTGCCATCCTGGATAAGCTGCACTACCTGAGCCACTTGTTTGGGTTGTAGACTCCATCTCATGCTACCACTAGAGTGAAAGCCCAGCCAGCTTTCAAAAGTGACCAAAACATCAGCCAGAAAGCATAGGAGCTGAGAAGTGGTCTGTGGTCACCACCTGCAGAAGAACTCCTTGATTGGGGGAGTCTTGCTAATTGCTTATAATTTCCCCCTGATGTCTATCCCATTAGCACAACAGCATGCAAAATTGATTGTCAATCAGTGTTTCTTCCTAAGTGGACAGTGTGATTTCACAGAAGTGTGATTGACTTGGAGTTGCATTGTGTTGTTTAAGTGTTCCCTTTATTTTTTTGAGCAGTGTATATACTTTATAAAGTATTTATCATCTAAATTTATAGTTTTTTAAATTGCGTAGTATGAGAAAACAAAAGGGACAGAATAAAGTATTGTAGAGGTATGGTGTATCAAACTACGAAAGAGAAGGGCAGGAAAAGAGGGGGAGATAAGCAAGTGAGAATTTTATACTAGCAGTGCTCGGCTTAAAGAGATACTTGCAAGGCTTCATATGGTATAATCCGAATCCAAGCTAATGATTTGCAATGTGTCCCAGGTGGTGCATATTTAAAAAAGGGATTGTTATAAGGGCTTATATAAATAACAGTGGGAATGTCTTGTACCAGGAATATTAATTAGCACTCACTGAAGATAAAATGTCCAAGAAGTGATTTCCCCTCTGTAAAGTTACTTTACTCAATATTATATAATTTGCTTCTTGTTTGTGGAATTTAAAACCAGAGTTGACAACATAACATATCTTCACTGCATTTTATAGCCGTTAATATAATTGCTGAACACTACATATGCTTTTGGAGGTCTACTACATTATCTGCAATGGATAAAAGCACTTATAAGGATGACAGGGTGGGAAGTTCAATCAGCAAGTGCAATCAAGTAGCAGAAAGCTTGCTAGTATTTTGTAAATCCTTCCATGCTACAATGAATATGAGTTAACATTTCTGTACATGTGCAATATTTTCTTGTATTCATCAAAGAATCTTTGTTTTCTGTAAAGCTGCTTGATTTGCATTTCACAAATGGTTTTGCTGATTCATTGTTACAGGAACAGCATACTTAATTTATACCAATGTATGACAAATGGCTTATTTACTCATACTGTTGTTATACTGTGTATAAGTGAGGTGCTCATATATTTTAGTTTTCCCTGAACCATCTCTGGGTTTGCCTATGTATACCTTAATATGATATGATTACATACCTCCCAACTTGAGTAGAGTGGAAGGAGGCGTGGCCTAATTAAAGGGGGCGTGGCCTATACTTGCGACTCTACAGCAAGGCCACGCCCCATTTTGACGCTATGTGGGCATGACTCGGAGGCTCTGTGAGCCTCTAGCCATGCCCCCAGCCCCCTGACTGCGGGAATAGATGCTGTGCTTGCACACAGCATCTATTCCCCACTGCTCAGCAGCCGACAGGGGGGACTCCCAACAGCACCCCCCTCGCCGCGGAACACTGCCGGCCACGGGAGGGAATCGGGAATGTCCCCGAAAACTGGGACATTCCCGTGGTAATCGGGACTGTTGGGAGGAATGTGATTATTCAGATTTTTTATTACATAGGTTAACTGAAATAGAAGGAAAGAGATCATATACTGTAAATGCTTTACTGCATTTGGCATTCAACATAAACCTTGTCATTCCTTAAGTGTCATATATTGAGATACTGTTTAAAATGACAGTATTCTAAAACCTGTAGATAGAATGAATAAATCAGGGGTATGTTGAAAATGACAGCGACATAAGTATGTGTGTAGCAAAGTACTAAAAAAAGTACACATATTAACACAGTTGTAACATCTTGACAATTGCAGTGAATATAAATATATTAGTAAGCTAGTACACCTTCTGTGTATGTGCATATTGGCAAGATGTACTAAGCTTGAAAAGTGATACAATGGAGAGTGATAAACAGTCAGCCAATCAGCTCCTACCAGCCATGTCAAAGGCTGTGTTTGAAAAATGACAGGTATGAGCTGATTGGTTGTTGGTTTATCACTCTATACGTTATCACTTTTCAAGGCTTAGTAAATCTCGAAAGAGAAAGAGATGTAGTTTCACTCTCTATCAGTAGATGGCAGTGTTTTGGAGACTCGCGGACACTAGACATATATATATATATATAATTTATATATATATATATATATATATATATATATATATATATATATATATATATATATATATATATATATAATTGTCCAATTCCAAAGGGGAAAAAACAGCACTCAGAAGACGGTTATAGTAATAAAATGTGTATTGGGTATCAAAAGGTAATGTTTCAGGGTATGAGCAACATCCCCAGACCCAACCTACAGCAACTAATCACCTCCACACTTACCATTCTTATACCATCCAGATGCCTGGTGCTCCCGGGGCCACTGCACACTGCCTCCCATCGTCTGGAAGTCATTGCCAAGCACTTCTGGGAGGGGTCACTAGGGGATTTGCTAGGCAACAATCCCCCTGCGTTTCACATCCTGGAACTCAGGCTATATACTGCTAGAGGCTAAGAGTATAGGTGCTGTTAGACATAAGGATCAGTCTCAGAAGCTACTTGTAAATTGAATGAACAGGAATAAATCCCAATATACAATCAAAACCACTTACATAAGACTCTCCTCCAGTCTCCAAACCTATAAGCGTTCCCTGAAGACTCATCTCTTCAGGCAAGCTTATCAAATACCAGAACCAGTCATAGAACCTTGCGTTCTGGTGAAATCGATGCAATAAAGAATACAGTATCTATCCTTATGTATCAATGCCTTTTTCCCTATAGATTGTAAGCTTGCGAGCAGGGCCCTCCTACATTTTGACTGTCTGTAAATACCCTGTTTTGTTGTATCACTGTCTGCTATTGTAAAGCGCAACGGAATATGCTGCGCTATATAAGAAACTGTTAATAAATAAATAATAAATTTATCACGCACAGCTCAAACAATGTTAGATGCAAGATTGGTCATTACACAGAATTCCACTAGAGAACATTCACAAGACAATACATCCCCCTCCCCACACACACACACACACACCTCTCCTCCCCTCCCCTCCCCATCCCATCTCCACACCTGAGTGCACAGTTACTCCATATTCAGTACGTATCTACAGGTCTGGACAAATCCCAGAATTAGCAGCACCAACCTGCTCATCTCCCCATCCCATTGCCCCACCCCAGACCCCAAATCCTGGTAGAGCACAGAACAATCCTCCAGATTCCAAAATCCACCTACTTTATGGGTATAATCCCATCAAGTGCATGACATTTTCCTTGTTCTTTTAGTTACATAGAGACTTATATAATAAGCCTTTTAGAGAGATAAAGTAGATGGAGAAAAAGTACCAGCTGAATCCACTACCTCCAGTGGTGTGTGGTAAATGACAGGGACATGAAAATATACAGGGTCAATGGCCCTTATTCTGGTCTGTGCGGCCGGAGCCGCATACGTTGCTCCGGCCGCACAAACCAATCCCCGCCCACCGTACGGATCGCCACGGCCGTCCGTACACGGACGGCTGGCGATCCGCGTGAAAATGGTGGGGCGTACGCCTCCACCATGGTGGGAGCTGCCCCCTGCATTCGATGGTCGGCGACCATCGAAGGCAGGGCCGCACGCCCCACCAGCTCCCGCAAGCTGAGACCACACGGACAATCGTCCGTGTGAAAGCTTGTATGGGGGCGGAGAACTGACATCCGGCGATGTCAGCTTTCCGCCCCCATCACTGGCGTCATAGCCTCATTACCATGCATACGCCCCGCGTTTGCATGGGAACGCCCATGAAACGCGGGGCGTATGCATAGGGAAATGAGGGTATGAAGCCCCTCACGCCCCTATACGCCCCCTTTGCGGCGTAGAAACGTTATGTGCGGCGATTTCGCCTGCACATGCGCAGATTGACCTCTGCGCATGTGCAGACTGAAAACATCGGCGGTACGGCCGCACGCGGCCCGTACCGCTCGATTCAGAATAAGGGCCAATGTATGAAAGATCGGCAGCAATTAAAAAAAGTTTTTGGAACCACTGATCAAGACTAATAAACAAATAATACGTAATACAGTCCATCAAGCGCAGCACACAAAGAATATACTAGAGTGTACTGCTACTGAGTCTTATTAATGATTCATTGCTTGTTCTTGTGTCATGACAGCTAACATATAAGTTTGCAATGTACACTTTCTTTTTTTGACTTCACATTAAAACTTCACACAGGTTTATTTAAAGTGTCTTTAAAAGAAAATGTGGTCCGTCTTCTAAGAAGACAAAAAGCATCTCTTCTATTTAAGTTTATTTTCTATAAGTGAGGAATCCCGTTTTGCTCTGAACTAAAAAGATGATGTGTCTTTATCTAGTCTGTCTGATATAAAGAGCAGAAGGTTCTATCATTAAAATGTTTCAGTCAGCTTGAGAACTTCTTCACATTTTCCCCTCAGTCTTATGGCATCTGCCTTAAAAGGGTTTGAAAATTCCTTTACATTCAATTTTTAGCTACATATTCTGCTATAAATTATCTAAATGACAATTATTTTCAGTATTTCCAATTTTTGCCATTATCTAGTAAAGTGTAGACCTATTTAGACAATTCATTGTGATTAAACAGCATCAACCAGCAGATTTTATTATAACGCTGCAGGTAGCCAAATGAGTGAAATTGAGAGGTCTGGTGGTTGCATTCTTGGAGATTTCCCTATTATAAAAATGTGAAGACACGGTATCTATCAGTTTAAGATGACATCTGAGAACACTGGGACATTTAATGCTGTTATCTGTGGTAATATTATTACAAATGTCTCTGAATAAATTATTATATTATATATTGTAGGAACTTAGCACTTGTGTGAAACACCTTGTTTTTCCCTTTATAAAATACATTTCCAAACATTTTATTCAATTCTCAAAAGTACATTCTATTTTATAAATTCAAAATCTTCAATAATTGAATGTATTGCATTGATATGTATTACAAAGTATGTTATAAATATGAGTCCTGCTGTTGAATTACTTAACACAGCTGTGCTTTTCTTTGGAGAATGGAATAAAAGGCCTTTTACATCAAAGTGATGTGTCATCTCATGGTGCACACTCTCACTGCCTGATGACCTTGCTCATTGAATAATTATGGGCTTACATAGCATTGGTAAAAGACTGAATGGCAGGTGTCCAGTGTGTCTTTTTCTCAATACAATATATTCTAAATGATATAAAGTGAACTTTCATGAAAAATGAAACCTCTAAAAAATGCCCAAGTTCCTAAGGTGTAGTTGTTTAATACACTTTTTTATCTATGGAATTGAACATATACAGAATAAAATAAATATGTTAATGAACAGAAAGTTTCATTTTGAAATTGAACATTGTTTAACAATGATTAGAAAAATAAGCGCATACACTACTACAGTACTTATAGTACTTATAAGCAGGGCTGGCTCTACCATTAGGCAGCTTTAGGCATCTGCCTGGAATGCCGGGATCTGGTGGTGGTGGTGGTGGTGGGGGCGTGGCGCCAAGTCTGCAAATCAAAAAATCAAGGCTGTCTATGAGGATCCTTGTACTTAATGCAGATGGCGACTGTGGAACTTCTAAGACCTCACCTCCATACTTTCCCTTGAGACCTACATTGCTGCCCCCTCCTCCTTGTTCTCTGTTTGGGTGGCAAAGGGGAGGGTGCAGAGGGTATATATATATACACTTCCCAATTGTGGTTCAACGCCTTTAGCTTATTCCATAGTCCATATGTGTCCATCCAACTTGAAATGAAACAAAGATTTTTCCGAGGTAAAAGTTTATTTCGATCTTCAATGAATAGTCAATGATTTTACAGCAGTATAGTAAAGTTCGAACGCATTTCGTCTAAATTGACTTAATCAGGGAAACAAATAACATCTAAATCTTAATTGATTACCAAGCAAGATGATTGATAAATATATTGCCGGTGCATAAATATTAAAACCATAAACATTTCTAATGCATCTCCTACACTGACTAGTCCCATAAAAAAACGAATGTAAAGATGACAATCAATTCGTACTGAATGGACCACAGCCATTTATAATCTCTCTATGGGACCTCTATCCCCTACATGAAAGGATATCTGAATTCATTTTTTCTCTCCACTAGTCATTTATTTCTTTTTTTGTATATGTTTTTTTCCCCCCTTACACGGTCTATGGGTCCATGCTGTGTCTGTTGATTCTTAAAATTGCCCATATAGAAAAATTGCCCATATAAAATTGCCCATATAGAAAATCACAAACATGGTGTGAACTTTGTTCTCATGGCCACCCCTCTAAATAAAAGTGCATTCAAATACAAAATATCTGTACATCAAAATTTATGTAATTCCAGTCTAACATTATATATACTGTACCAGTGGGGTCGAATATAAAATATAATATACCAGTGCGATCTAATACATGTTTGGTTTTTTTGAAGGACTTCCACCTTTCTCTTTTTGTTCTCTCTGTCTCAATAACTTTTTGGTGGTTGAGTTCTTATTTTCTGAATGGTTTTATGTTTGAAAGAACTCAATTTGAGATAAAAACTAGTAGATAAGTAAATAAGTTTTGTAATTTATAGCATGGCTGTTAAATGTAGTGGATGTATGGGTGCATATTATTGTTATTGCAATGAGATATTTTAGATATATTTTATAATATATTATTGCAGGATTTATTTTTTATTGTTATTCCTAAAGGACTAAAGCAGGCATGTCCAACCTGCGGCCCTCCAGATGTTGTGAAACTACAATTCTCATCATGCTTTGCCACAGTTTTGCTATTAGGGAATGCTAAAACTATGGCAAGGCATGCTGGGACGTGTAGTTTCACAACATCTGGAGGGCCGCAGGTTGGACAAGCCTGGACTAAAGAAAAGCCTTAATGATTTAATTCCTATAAAAACTAAGTTGGCCTACAGTATACATTATACTGTAACTGGAGTCAAGCTGGACTTAAGACTTGTTTTGAAAAGACAAGCGCTGAGAGTCTAGTCCTGTCTCTTTACTGATATGAACTCTCAAGTACAGCATCTTGCACCAACCAAAATGTCCACATGAAACTGCGGTATCTGTCCCAGTTTCCTTCAGCCAGTGACGATCTATTTACTACTATTGAATTCTGAGACTTGCAAGTGAACAGTAAAATAAAAATAATCTTGGGATATATTATCTGCTGATTTAAATTTTATTATGTAATACTATCACAATGATGAGCTCATTATTGAATGAGCTTTATGTTTACTAACTGTCCCGCACAATTTTACAAGTTGCTAATCGGTTCTTTGATTGATAATAGTAAGCCATTTCTGTGAATACTGTATTGTTCTATCTTTTATTTCTCCACTGATATATATTATTAATCATCTATGATTATTTGTATTATATACACTGCAATTAATTGATGAGTGGCAAATATTTGTTTATAAATTATTTTTTCTAAACAAATTTTAAAATAGCCAACAGTGTGTAAACTTCCTTTTTGCTTACTGTTTTTCATTAGCAAATTTCTGTTTAAAAGTGTAGTAGAAATTTCAAACATTCTCTTCCCTCAAGAAATTAGAACTGACCTTTGATCTTGTAGGAGTACAGTATTTCCTCAATCATATGTTCTAGAGATCTGGTGAGGAGACAAATAAGAACAAAATTATCCCGTTTCATAAGAACAATAATAACTAGCATTGTATTTGTATAATAGCCAGAAGTGGGAAGTAACACTAATATACTGTACACACAAAGCTCAATGTACTGAAGGAAGAGAAGCAGTAATGGTACATGACACCAATGGAACATGATCTAACATTTTTGCACTGGTTGTTGGAGAGATGGCTACCAGTAGTGCCATCTAATGCATTCCAGGGTATTGCAGACTACTTTTATTTCTTTTTCTTTTCATTCTAATTTCTCAGTTTGTACAACTAAGGCTAATGGGAACAACATTTGAATTGCATTATCAGCCACTCCAGCTCCTGAAGAAGGCGTGTGAACACGCCGAAACGCGTTGAGCCACAGCATTCCTGTTCCAGCCTGCATTTGGAGAGATACTCCCTTTCATACCAGTTCCAGACATCATTTGGAAATCCAACCAGACCTCTTCCGGACCAGTACAATACCATAACATTGGTTTCCGCCACTGAAGTTTCACTCTGCAGCAATCAAGTTTGGTATTGACATACCTTAAAACTGCACCATCTACTAAATGAGTGACGAATAGGCACCTACCACTGGGCAATCACCGGGTCTCCATCACACCCTTGTTATCAAGGACACTTGAACTGTCTGGTAACTATATACCTCTTGGTGTTGATTCGGACACAAAATCGATTCTCCCAATATACTTGAATGCTAGCTGAAAAAAATCCTTTTTTTAACATCGATATAATTTTTTTTATACAAATCAACATTTTTTTATCTCATGAGAATTCTCATATGAAATGTTTATTGTGTGATTTTTTATTTAATAAAAAAATTCTATTAGATATCTGAATTAAATTAATTTTAGTAAAAACACAGCACTGTATCATATACCCTTTTCTTGTTTTGCAAATATTTGGGAGCCTTACACCCGCCCGAGACAGCAGCTTTAGCAACACCGGTGGTTCCCATCCTTTGTTAAATTATTTATCAGGCACACCTTAGTTAAGGCAACCAATAAAATATTTGAAATTACCCGCTTCAAGGAAAATATTTTGAGAGATATGAGTCTCAGGTAAAGGTTTAATAAAGAGCCATAACTACATAATTTTGATAATTATGTCTACAAAATCATGGCAAGCCACTGGAAGCTCCAGTTAAGCAAAGGTAATGGCATTTAAAAGAAAAACACGTACTATATACCTCTGAGAACAGACATTTGCGCATATGACTGGAACTCCAAGAACAGCAGGAAAATGCAAAGAGTGGATTGAGCAGAAGACCAGGAATTTCTGATGATTGCTGGCATGGGTATCCATGGTAACTGATCAATGAATGTTGGCTCCCCTGCCCTCTTCATATGACATCATGGGTTGACAGTAACCTGGGAGGGCTGCTCCGATGCTGTATGTGTCGGTTATTCATCCTTCTTTTCAGCTGCTATATCATGTAGTGGCACATTGTATATGTTATTGGCAACAAAATTATATACAATTTGATCAGTATTTGAAACTTAGACAACATTAGAGGCTGCAGATCTAAACCTTGTTTTGTACAGCAGATCTGTATTTAAACTAACCCCAAGCACAAGCGACTGTTTCTTTTATAATAGTTTTACATGTATATCAGTGTTTTATTTAAAAAGATTGCTAAATTGAATAAAGCAATGTTTATTTGTATATGTGTGTGTGTGTGTGTGTGTGTGTGTGTGTGTGTGTGTGTGTGTGTGTGTGAATTGAATACATACTCTACTGTAATATAATTAAGAGATATAATAGGAATGTGTTTAGTGTCATTCATTACACTGGTTTACTGATCTTTCTACCATGAAATATTGTATTTCTGTATTAACTTAGTAGGAGTGATGAGACCTCCTAAGAATTCATTATATCTATTTGTGACATTCAATCCGCTTTTTCAAAACAAGCAGACACTGAAATGCCAGACAAGCTTGAATACTTTTCACAGTCTAACACCTCGGCACATCATACAGTTTGTTTATAATATGCCTCAAAAAGGACATTTTATAGAAGCAAATGGAAAGTATAGTGTGTCTTTGCATTCTAATTCTATACTGAAAAATTGAAGTATTTAGGTTATTTTTTATCAACTACTTTTAAAAGTTGGTTTGCAACAGGCCATTAAAACTTTTTAGTTCAATCGTCTAATTAATCATTGTATTATTCTTTATGTGTGCGTGTGTGTGTATATATATATATATATATATATATATATATATATAAAACCATATAAAAATGACAAAGGCACTCAGAGACTGTAGATGCAGGTAAACGAAAACCGGACCGGGTTTAATCCATAATAGGAGCCTGTCAACGTTTCGGGGGTCAGGCCCCCGTTGTAAGGACATATAGGCAGGTGTATAACAAAGGATAAAGTATCCAAAGTTTAAAGGGGGGAAATCATATGCTATAATGACATAATTTTTTGTTACTGGAGTATTATTAACCTCAATAACATTTATTTCCACTAATTTCCAGTCTATTATGAACACCTAACAGCTCACAATAATGTTTTTAGACAAAAAGGTTGCACCGAGGTAGCTGGATGACTAAGCTAAGCAACATAAGTGGGCAGCACAAACATGTGGCACATGTAGGAATGGCACTGCAGTGGCAGACAAGATGATCGTTTTCAAAACTTTGCCACAAAATGCTCCAAAGACACACACAAAGGAAAGAGGTGCAAGGTGCAGGATGAAAAAATGAAGGCGCTAGGCAGGAGATAATGTCACTGCATCTTTGTAGGAGCTGGCAAAGACAAAGAGAAGGAGCTGAGGAGGAAAAATGGATGCTCATAGTAGGCTGAGCTGATGGTGACATACTGGAGTATGATACAGGCAGGTTTGAGATTATGACACAGCATCATAGCATCACTGGTTTGCTTGGGCACCCACAAAACAAGCTGGCACTGCTCCAAAAACCACATACAGTATGCTAAGGAAAGAGGTGCAAGATGGATTTGTCTTTGTGCACAAAAAAACTCAACCCACCCTTATGTTGTTTAAACAGGACATGCTCAGTTTAATAAACCCATCATTTCAGTGACAGGTGGTCCTCCTGGAAAAAGCTTTCCAAGTTCCCTGCTCTTCTCTAGCTACAATGACACCATCTCCATATTTGATTACTTTTCACATTATGAGAAGAGGTAAGAGGACAGTGAGGACGAAACAAGCTGCCAACAACACAGAGTGGCAAGGAAAGGCTTAGGCCTTGGCCTGTGTTTATGCCTTTAGTCTTGCTCCAGGATTAATGACCACATCTTCAGTTGATGGTCTTCCATTATTCCTCATGTGTCCAGATTGTACTCCAGTCTGTCTTCGCCAGCTAACTAGCTTCTTAAACTGCACAGCAGACAGGCAGCATCACCCTGGACTGATAGGGCAGAGGGACACCACTACTAGACTTATACAGCAGACTGATATGGCAGCACAGGGCAGCATTGCTGGATTTATACAGCATTCTTATATGGCAGCACAGGGCAGCACCACTGGACTTATACAGCAACAAAGCACCACTGGACTTATATGACAGACTTATACGGCAGCACAGGGCAGCAACGCTAAACTTATATGGAAGACTTATTCAGCAGACTTGTACGGCAGCACAGAGCAGCACCACTGGACTTATACGGCAAACGTACACGGCACCACTGGAATTATATGGCAGACTTATTCGGCATACTTAAATGGCAGCACTGCTGGGCTTATATGGCAGCACAAGACACCACCACTGGACTTATACTGTATGTCAGACTTATACGGCAGACTTATTCAGCAACACAGGGCAGCACTGCTATACGGCAGACTGATATGGCAGCACAGAGCAGCACAGGTGGACTTATATGGCAGCACATGACACCAGCACTGGACTTCTACAGGTGTGGTATGGGGTTCCGACAGTCGGGATCCCGACAGTCATTAGCCCGACGTCGGGATCCCGACTGGCCGTAACCTGACAGCATGGTGAGCGCAAAAACGCCCCTTGTGGGCTCGCTGCTATTCTATTCTCCCTCTATGGGGGTCATGGACCCCACGAGGGAAAATAGCGGGTGGCTGTCGGGCACCTGGCTGTCGGCGTTTTGACAGTCGGGATCCCGACATCGGTAAATGACTGTCGGGATCCCGACTGTCGGGAACACGTCCGGCACCCAACTCTACGGCAGATGACAGGGCAGAGCGCTGGACTTATAGGGCAGACTTAGAAGGCAGCATTGCTGAACTTATACTGCAGGCTTATATGGCAGCACAGGACAGGGCAGAGCGCTGGACTTATAGGGCAGACTTAGAAGGCAGCATTGCTGGACTTATACTGCAGGCTTACATGGCAGCACAGGACAGGGCAGAGTGCTGGACTTATAGGGCAGACTTATAAGGCAGCATTGCTGGACTTATACTGCAGGCTTATATGGCAGCACAGTACAGGGCAGAGTGCTGTACTTATAGGGCATACTTAGAAGGCAGCATTGCTGGACTTATACTGCAGGCTTATATGGCAGCACAGGACAGGGCAGAGTGCTGGACTTATAGGGCATACTTAGAAGGCAGCATTGCTGGACTTATACTGCAGGCTAATATGGCAGCACAGGACAGGGCAGAGCGCTGGACTTATAGGGCATACTTATAAGGCAGCATTGCTGGACTTATACTGCAGGCTTATATGGCAGCACAGGACAGGGCAGAGTGCTGGACTTATAGGGCAGACTTATAAGGCAGCATTGCTGGACTTATGCGGCAGACATATACGGCAGCACAGAGCAGCACCGCTGGACTTATACGGCAGATATATATGGCAGAATAGGGCACCAGCACTAGACTTATGTGGCAGACGTATATGGCAGCACAGGGCTATTGAAGATACAGTAAAGGAGAAAGTACTCATCTTTCAATTTTCTTGGGCTGAATTGATAAAATCTTGTTCAATATTTGCTGCATAGGATTTGGGGATAGCACTGCTGAATATTTTTATTCTAAAATGTGCAATATGGAAATTAAACAATTAATATCATATATTGTTTTTCTGTACGCTGGAGAGAAATGGATACCTTGTTTTGTTGTACTGTTTCCACATTGATCAGTCTAGAGGGAGTATGGCTCGTAAGGTAAATGTCCCCCCGTAAATATACCTTGAATATTCAGTTTTCTCCCTGTAGTAGATCACCAATATTTCACTCCAGGCATCACTACACAAGAACATGCTGTGATAACATCTGGAAACAGTTTTGAAATTTATAATTTCGTTTTTCATTATTTATATAGTTCATTAAATTACTTTGTTGTTCGTTGCAAAAAAACCCCATCACAGTGGCACAGTGGTTATTGGTGTTGTTTCCTTCCACACTGGAGCATACAGATGGGCAGCTGCAACAGCACTGTAATGTATGTAGTGGCATTACTGCAAGTGTGGTCAGTTCCCCGCCCACAGAACATATGCACTGCATATGTGCTGTGTGCCGAGCACTGTTGACAGCAGAACGATAGTTTAAAAGTATATGAAGCCAACCGCACACTGATGCGCCGGCACATGCTGCCTGAAAGGAAACAGTTCCCTGACAGCGTGTTACTAGATCGGAGAGCAGAGTCCCCGTGTTTGGTAGAGTTCTGCTTCCCGATTAACACACTATCGGACATACATGCTAATTAAAAGCAAAAGATTCCTATTCTAAGGATATCGATCAGTATATCAGCACTTGTGACCGGAGACCCCCAAGCTGTGGCTCCGGTCTTGAAACCTGAATGTCACGCGCAAACAATTGCCCCATGTGTATGCAGACAACAAGAGATCCAACCCTGTCAGCATAAATTCTAAAGCGCTTACTTTAATTGATGTATCTGTACTTGTGACCGGAGAGCCTTAGGCTGACAGCTCCAGATAAAATAACCCGAATGTCAAGCAAAAATTGCCCCATGTGTATGACACCAACAAAGGATTTAATCCTACTAGCATAAACTCTAAAAGCGCTTTTCCAAAACCTTGGTATTCAAGTTACTTTATCATTAAAAAGAGACTGTGCAAGCTGGCACACACAAATGCCAGAACAAACGTGAGAGCACTTTTTCTGCATATTTAACTACTGTGTACAGTGCATTCCAATGAGGATGAGAACGGTTACACCTACTAAATAAACTGCTGCTTCAAACAATCGCCCTGTGTGTATGTAGCTAATAAGGGATTCAATCTGATTAGCATAAACTCCAAAGCGCCGATATAGTATCTATTGGTGTATGTAGCTAATAAGGGATTCAATCTGATTAGCATAAACTCCAAAGCGCCAATATAATATCTATTGGTATACCTGTACTTGCGACCGGAGACCCGTAGGCTGAGGCTCCAGTGTTAATAACTTGAATGTTACAGAGGAAAAATTGCCCCATGTGTATGCAGCTAACAAGGGACTCGATCCTGCCAGCATAAACTCTGAAGCGCCTATCTAAAAGCCCTGGCATTTAAGTCACTATATTATTAAAAAAGGAATTATTCAAATCCGCCTACATAAATGCCTGAATAAAGGTGAGAGCGTTTCCTTGTCCGCACATTAAGTACTACTGTACTAAATACCGTGTACAGTGCGTTCAAATGAGCAGGAGAATGGTTACACCAACTTATTAAACTGCTGCTGCACCAATACACTATGTGGTGTGTATAAATATCCCAATAAGTACAGGATCTCCTATAGGAGACTTTGGTAATTAAAATATTATCACCTCTAAAAATCCTACGATTGTTCCCTGACATAGCATTGAAGATACATGCTATTCACTGCGTGCCTATAAATTGCTAAGTGGGCACACGTCTACAAAATTGCCTAGTGTGTACTGAACGAATAATACACACTGTGAACCAATAAGGAACAGGAACAGAAGGAAGCGCGCCAGGCTTTGTGGCAAGCGCAGCTTCCACTTGTGTTCTGTATATTCCATGCTGGTACTAACATAATTCATACCCGACTGGTGTAGTTTGGGTGTGATCCATGACTGACAGCTCCTGAGATCAGATCTCAATGTATATACACCAGTAACATTTGAAACAAACCAAGCATATAGGAATAGCATGTATTCTCCTCTCATATATTAAACACAGAAGCAGGACTACACATTTAATAAACCCAGTAGGGCACGAACTATCTAATATCTAATAAACGACACAAGTGCACTGCAAAATATATGTGCATGATTCAGGATTGTATCCCTTGTATGCACGAGAAACAACAACACAGAGACAAGTGCTAATAACCATAGGCTACACTAACTATTAAAATAAATACAGATATGCAATAACTACAATGTATCCCTGCTGAGAATGTACACAGTGATACATGTGTTGCAACCACTAAATACATACACTTGTATAAAAGGCAACCCTTATTTAAAGGACACTGTCATAGCAAGACCAGGAGACATTACAAGACCTCGGAACTTATGGATGTATAACCCTTATGTGACACATCTAGTGCTCAATAAAGAGCAACCACATTGGCACCAATAATTTGATAGTGCATCACAAAAGCTTTTGTAACATAAATTAAAATCACTAACGGATTACAGAGGACAATTTTAATCTTTCAATTTTCTTTTTCTCTATACCTATCTACTTTTTTTTAACAATTTTCGCCATACCAATCCCTGTCACGGGGGAACAGATTACCGGGTCATATATAATTAATAAAATTACTTATTACTAAATAAAGAATATATCCTTACAAAGAAATAAGGATTAAAAAGGGTTGAGATTACCTGAAGGGTAAAAAAGGGGCAGACTAGATGGGCCAAATGGTTCTTATCTGCCGTCAAATTCTATGTTTCTATGCTTCTAATTCAACAGACTTTTCAGACTCCTTGAATCACTGACTGACTGACTGAGATTACGACCCCATGCTGAGAAGGCCGGGACCCACTTTGAGAACTGCTGCATTAGAGAATACATAAAGTAGCAGATAGACAAAGAAAGAAACCTCTAATGGCAATGGGGGGGGGGGGGGGGGGGGGGAAACGGTAGCTTTAAATTGATAGTTTAAATGTCTTATAACCAAAACAAGTAATGACAATGATATTGCAAAATATACATAACAATATATTGTATCTTTGTGATCAATTAGAAATATGTCCTTTTACATCTTGGCTGCAATGTGTATAAATCACAGCAGCATAGCGGGTATATTCTTTGCATATACTCTACCTATTCATTCACTTCAATGGGATCCGGTGTGTGCATGTGCCTGCTGCCCAAAGAAATGCGTGGGACCCGGATGCAATGTAAATGTTAGAGAAATGCCGCAATGCGTTTCATCGCAATGCCGCTATGTGAAGTTGCTATACGCAGCAAATCTATAGCATCATACAACTTTATCTAAGACAGCAACCACATTCTTGGTAGTTCCTTGAGGAACTACAAGTCTCAGCATGATGGCACCTCTTACTTTATGTGTGATTAGGATGTGCAGTCCAGTAATACCCTCCCCATATAAGGATTAAAGAACACCAATCATTCACTATAGGTATTCAGTAATATCATCTGTAATCAGTTACACAATTTATATTTTAGCTTTTAATTAATAATATAATTCATATTAATTACTTTGTTGTTGCTACAAAATAATCTGATGAATTTTAGGTACTTATGTAGTATCTGGGCTGCCGATTTTTTGATTGTATGCCTTAAGTTAAGGCATACAATCAGATGCGATGCGATGCGATATCGCATCGCATCGCATACGATGCGATGCGATGACCCGATTTTTCCATAGGATTCAATGTTAAAATGGACTGAGTCCATTTTAACATGGAATTCAATGGGAAAAAGGGGTCCTTTTCATACCCCTACTATCCAAGTGGGCATGGAGTTGGATATAAACCTGTGGCGAGCGTAGCGAGCCACCGAGCCCGAAGCGTGGCGAGCGAAGCGCGCCCCGCGAGGGGACGGTATTCTGTGTCCCCTCGCGGGGCTCGCTACGCTCGCCACGCTTCGGGCTCGGTGGCTCGCTACGCTCGCCACAGGTTTATATCCAACTCCATGCCCACTTGGATAGTAGGGGTATGAAAAGGACCCCTTTTTCCCATTGAATTCCATGTTAAAATGGACTCAGTCCATTTTAACATTGAATCCTATGGAAAAATCGGGTCATCGCATCGCATCGCATCGTATGCGATATGGTCGGGTGCGATGCGATGGACCCGATTTCAAAATCGGCAGCCCAGTTACTACATAAGTACCGAATTTTATATTTTACTTAATAGATTTGTGCATATGGAGCATTGCGGTGCCAGCTGATGTTGCTAGTCTCAGTACTTGCTATGGGATGCAGCATAGGTTTCCCTGCAGGAGACTGTAGCAGTGTACACGAGCGTGTAGTGATGTTGGCGCTGCTACAATCTCAGGAACATGTAAAGTCTGACTCAGCACTGAGGCAGCTACTATAAAATTGGCTGCTCAGTTGTTCAGTCACATGCATATATCAATGCTGCATAGATACATTTTTAATAAATGATAGTTACTATACTACTTGCTCTGTTGCACTAAAATGAAATATATATATCTGTAGACTCCAATGGAGCAGTGCACACAATAGGCACATTATTACAAGCAGAGGTAGTTTTAGCAGAAACCATTGAACAAAGCATCATCTGTCTACCATCAGGGCTGCTTTGCTTATGCAGCAAAAATATCTAAGATTTTCAAAATAAGTATTGATTCATCATAATGTTCTTTCTGAATCTAGAAGAATAAAATAGGCTGGAGGTTCTGACGAATTAGTTCATATACTGCATATTAAAAGGATTCTGTGATAAGATTAGAGAGAATGAAAGCTAGCATGGAGTCAGCTTCATGTTCTGCGATGAACATGTGCCTAATGCTCGCTGCTGTTCGCTTCCCAAGAGATAGATTAGATTAATGCTTATCTTCAGGGCTTGTGCCAAATGCACCTATTAACAGATGGTAGAACTGCTGAGATTGATGGCTATCAAGTGAGAACATTATCAGGAAAACCTCTACTGTATTTAAAGTAGTCAACTATGTTTGAAATGAAATGTAAATATGTATGTAGATTTCTTCAAAATGCTGCAATTACAGTCCTGTAAAGGTGCATACACACTGTACGACTTTACAACCAATATCGTACATTTTGGCCCTTCTGATTGATATTGGTCAAATATCATTCAGTGTGTATACTACGAATGATGAACGACAATGCGTGGTCCAAGGGTCATTCATCAAGGTTGTTTGTCGATTGCAGGCAGGTCATTTTGGATATCTTTAAATCAGTCTATAGACTGTCTGTAGATTATTCATCCGTCTTTCATCAAATCGTTCAGTGTGCATTAATATTGTAATAAGTATGTAAAATAATGAATTTGAAGATCCATCACAGAGGGAACATACTGTATTCAATCCCCTTAGTAATATATAAGAAACCGCTCCTGGATGGGGAGGTGGGTTAATTCCAAACTGTCTTGATGGTTAAAATGCATAGCCACGAGGCTGCATACTGTACCAATCTCCTAAAGCAGTGGTTCCCAACCCTGGTCCTCAAGTTCCCCCAACAGTGCATGTTTTCCAGGTCTCCACACAGAATCACAAGTGCTATAATTAGCTCCACCTGTGGATCTTTTCAAATGTGTCTGAATAATGAGTGCACCTGCCGGGTGACCTGGAAAACGTGCACTGTTGGGGGTACTTGAGGACCAGGGTTGGGAACCACTGTCCTAAAGGGAGAGGGAAAGCTGATAAGTGACAGTTAATCTGAAGGGGGTTCACATGAGAGCCCTTCAAACTCAGCCGGAGAGGGGTTAAAAAGCTGCATGTGACAGTTGGAGCAGTTGCCTTGGGGAGAGACACAGAGCAGGGGTGTGTGCAGTGATGAGAGCTGCAGAAGCACTAAATTGTGACAAGAATTACCAAAAGGTGACTTCCGTTGATGCAGTGCCGGTGTCCCAGTGTTCCTCCCCATCAGGAAGCAGTGGGTCAGGAATCCCATAGAATTGGGCTGTGTCAGAGCTTAGCTGAAGGAGGCCGGTGGTGGGTGGCGACACAGAACCCCTCTATTCCACAAAAAGGGCGGACATTTCCACGAGCCAAGCCTTGGAAATCCCTGAAGGGCAGTAGGGGTGGACCCAAAAGTATTCCCTAGGGTTTAAGAACAGATTTAGGGAGGCAGACTTTACAGTAGTTTAATTAGGACATTCGTTACTAATTAAACTAGGATATATAATACAGTAGCATGATAGAGCAGCAGAAAGGAACTATAGGTAAATTTGATTCTGATTATATTGGTTTTTGCTCTGACCTTTTGTAATTTAAATTAACCAGGAATGTTTTTTATGTTTCATGGTCTTTATTAGCTGCAAGGCTGTGACATGGGTGCGACCATGGCACTAGCCTATGCCAGCGCTTATATGTTTGGTGTGGAACACAAGATCTTCAGTCCAGCCTATGCCATCGCTTATAAGTTTGGTGTGGAACACAAGATCTTCAGTCTGGTCCAAGACAAAATACTCTTCTTGACAAAATTTATTGATGACTTCTTCATCATATGGGATGGTCCGGTTAAATTAACAATATGTTTTAATCAATCTGACATCGATTTCCTTGATGTCAAGATTACAAAAAATGGGGACTCTCTGAAGACTAGTGTATTTTCAAAGAGGACTGATCGTAACACTTTCCTGCACATGTCTAGTTGCCATCCTGTTAAATTGAAACAGGGCTTACCTTATTCGCAAATGGCAAGAATCATGAGGATTAATAGTGAGGTACTGTAGATAAAGCTATATTTCAAATTGACACGCTAATCGAGAAGTTATTATAGCAAGGTTATTCCTGTGTTAATCTGACCGAGTGTAATGCAGCCCACACACGCGCCGATGCCGGCGGTGCGATGCTGTACGATGGGGTGCGCGCTCCCGCGGCACCTCATCGTACAGTACAAAAAGTATGTGCTGCACATACTTTTTGTACTAGCTTTTTCTAGCACAGCATCGCATCGCATGAACATCGTATGCACAAGGCATACGAAGCGATGCTGTGTGTGCTAGTTAAGCCCACAACGCACGCTGGAATCGGTGCGTGTGTGGGCTGCATAAGAATCCTGTTTGTTACAATATCCATTCTTTGAAAATACATATGTTGTATATCAAATTTTTAGTCCGTTTAGTCTTTCCTATGTAGAAAATACACAGTGCAAGTTGAAAGAATGAATGGATGCTCATCGCTGAATACAAGTATCATGGGCTTGCCAGCCTAAAATACCTCATGAACGGTCATGTACCTGCACCTTTAAGGAGTGGCGATCATAATAAGCTTTTACTTCAGTGTGAATCCAAATGAATCCACAAGCAAGATGTATTGACACCACATAGGTTGAGTGAATTTATCCATTTATCTCATTTTCAATAGATTCCCAATTGATTGTCTTTAATGTTTATATTGGATACCTATGATGACTCTCACATTGCCTATTTTTATATATTGCTATGTATTCTGTATGCTTTGTAGTTTCCATTGTTTTTGATAGCGTACTCTGTAACTATGGTGAAGGGCACTGACGCCACATGTCCAGCAATGCTTCCGGATGTAATGAGGTCCCCATTGGCAGACGCGGGCCAGGTACAGAGTCTCATTCCCCAGCGTGGCCTCACTGGGTGTTTAGTATATAAGGTAAGATTGTTTTTTCATTCTTTTGTATCCTAACGATTGTGAACCAATTAACAATATGTTTTAATCAATCTGACATCGATTTCCTTGATGTCAAGATTACAAAAAATGGGGACTCTCTGAAGACTAGTGTATTTTCAAAGAGGACTGATCGTAACACTTTCCTGCACATGTCTAGTTGCCATCCTGTTAAATTGAAACAGGGCTTACCTTATTCGCAAATGGCAAGAATCATGAGGATTAATAGTGAGGTACTGTAGATAAAGCTATATTTCAAATTGACACGCTAATCGAGAAGTTATTATAGCAAGGTTATTCCTGTGTTAATCTGACCGAGTGTAAGAATCCTGTTTGTTACAATATCCATTCTTTGAAAATACATATGTTGTATATCAAATTTTTAGTCCGTTTAGTCTTTCCTATGTAGAAAATACACAGTGCAAGTTGAAAGAATGAATGGATGCTCATCGCTGAATACAAGTATCATGGGCTTGCCAGCCTAAAATACCTCATGAACGGTCATGTACCTGCACCTTTAAGGAGTGGCGATCATAATAAGCTTTTACTTCAGTGTGAATCCAAATGAATCCACAAGCAAGATGTATTGACACCACATAGGTTGAGTGAATTTATCCATTTATCTCATTTTCAATAGATTCCCAATTGATTGTCTTTAATGTTTATATTGGATACCTATGATGACTCTCACATTGCCTATTTTTATATATTGCTATGTATTCTGTATGCTTTGTAGTTTCCATTGTTTTTGATAGCGTACTCTGTAACTATGGTGAAGGGCACTAACGCCACATGTCCAGCAATGCTTCCGGATGTAATGAGGTCCCCATTGGCAGACGCGGGCCAGGTACAGAGTCTCATTCCCCAGCGTGGCCTCACTGGGTGTTTAGTATATAATGTAAGATTGTTTTTTCATTCTTTTGTATCCTAACGATTGTGAACCAACACTGAAACTTTGATAAACTTTCCTTGTCATTTGTTTGCATTGCAAATGCATCACATATTCTAGGGCATAAATGAAGTGGTAGCATGCGCTGCGATGGGTTTCAAGGGAGACTGGAAAAAGAATACATTTGCAATAGGTTTTATTTATTTTTAATAACCTTAAATTTTATGTTCCCAGCCATAAAACGCAACAAGCACGTACATTGCTGAATCCTTGGAACCGCCAGTATATTAGAAGTTTCTTCAACTGACAACTACAATAAACAACATTCATGACTTGCGCAGCCTTACTGTAAATTCATGAAACAATTTGCAAGCCAAGTAGATGCTATGAAAAAAAGCTAATAAAATAAATCTGCAATATATACAAAACCAAAAATGCTGACTCAGTTCCTGACTAGTCAAATCGAGTATTATTAAAAAGCTTAGTGTTTGAATGTTTTATAAAAAATTGAATAATATCTGGGAAGTTATACTGGTGACCAATATGTTATTTGGCTGTCAAGAGAGTTTGGTTTGGAAGCAACAAAATATATAAATTATTTTTTACAGAACATGTACCAGAAAAATAAGCACAATGTAATGATAAAAGAAATAATATCAGTCTATAGGTAATAATAGGAAACAAGAGATGCTGGGTACCTCATCAATTTATAAACAGAATAGAGGGAAAAATATATTAATTAGTGAAGAAAGAAGAATAATGTTTGGGTTAAGAAGGGAATATATATCAAGCTGCCTAACAACTGCCCATTAATCCCGATGTGTGTAGGCCCTTGTGTTGAAGTTGAATTTATATAATGCAAACTCTTTCATCTACTAGGGGACCACAGAGGCTTATAACAGTGAGTTTAGATGGGTGGATAAGTGGCGCTGGCAATTTAAATTTAGAAATGTGACTGGCTCCTCCCCATCTATCTCACCGACAGGAAAGTGTATCGCCCATGTGAACCCCCAGCATTTTATGGGCATCCCCTTGAAAACACTGGGCGTTCTCAATGGTATGCGGGTGGGCCGATGCCTGCCTGGGGTGGTCAGCTGATGTCACATCATGTCAGTTGCTCACACCGTCTTCGTCCAGCCACACGCAAATAAGTCAGTTTCCACTGACTTCTATTTTAGAACGTAGAAGAAATCATTCAATGGTCAGTGACCATCTAATGATTTCTTCTGAAGCAGAGGCATGCGAAGTGATGCATTTTCGATACACATCCCCTTGCATGTTACAGAGGAGAATCGGTGGCGGCAGGGGGCGCAGGTGTTCGAGGTTGGCTGCTTGCCGAGCAAAACATTGAGTTGAGGTAGCTCCAAAGAAGTTTGGATAGGGTAAATCAGATTTTTAGTGAACAGATTCACCGCAGAGTGTGAAAACAGCCCGATTTGCCGAAAAAAGCGGTGAATCCAGAGCATTGAATACTGCCCATAGTGTCATTATGTAGTATCAAATATACTGTACAGTACAGTAAATAGCCCAAGTTACTTATAACAGAAGATAAATAGTTAATCTAATGAGTGTTTGCACTTTTGGTGACTGGCTAAAAGAAAATATTGAATAATCAATATATCAATGATATTATTTTCTCCTCCAATAGTTCATGAAAAACCATAAAGCTTTAGTGGTGCTTTCATTTTACCTTTTAGCTCTTTTGTGCTGGGAATAGTTCAATTGAAAAATGAATTTAATTTTTCTTTTGTGCTTTGCTTTTGTCTAGCTTTTAAGACTAGCTTTCTACAGCAGTAATAGTTCAGTTGTTACAAATGGTGATTTGCTGGTTTGTTGTGGCCCTCTTGAATGACCTGTCTGATAGGAAATCAAGGCAAATTACATGGCTGATTAGCTTTGACCAGTGCGTACTTTGTTTCGTCCCATTGTATAGAGCTATGTACAAATAATACTAGACAGGCTTTCTAAGCCTTAGTTGCAACAGAAAGTACAGATTACTGTAGATGGGAAGTTTGAGGAACAGTGTATAGAATTCAGTTACCAAAAATGTTGTTGTTATTTTTATTTTTTTATAATTGCAGGGTAGCAATTATTCTTATTTATTAAACTTTTATGAAGGACAGAGTACATGTGTGTCTTTATTCATGGAATATGAAAGCATTTATAGGGCCTGTATTCAATCCTGGGCAAAATTTTGGCCAGGAGAAAAATAGAAGTTTTCACCTGTTTTATTTGAGCAAATTCGATTTACCTATTCAATCCTAGTGCTGATTTTTCGCCTGGGTGAAAAATCCAGCATCGGCAAAAACCATGTGGATCAGCAAAATTGCCGCAAATTCATGTGATTCAATACTGAAAAAGCAGTTTTTTCTCCTGCCGAAAATATTGGCCGGGATTGAATACAGGCCATAGAGTGCTTGTTTATTGACATTTCAACATGTAATTTGTATACTGTAGTGCAGGGCTGGGCAACACCGGCCCTCCAGATGTTGATGTACTACACATCCCAGCATGCCTTGCATCAGTTTCAGCATGGCCACATAGCAAAACTAATGCAAAGCATCCTGGGATGTGTAGTTCACTAACATCTGGAGGGCCGGTGTTGCCCAGCCCTGCTGTAGTGACAGCGTTCTATCTAAGAAAGCTAACTATACTAAATACATAATCTATTCATTGATGGCCAATCAGATTGTTTTATGAATAAAACATTTTTAGATTGCTTAAGTCTATGTGACCAAAGGTGCAACTACAACAAAAAAAGTTCTGTAGTGTTTGCGATAATGATGCTGGCTATCTGCTTCAAAAACACTGACAGTCACTCTATTGAGAACATTACAAATTATTTAAAATATTTTAGAAAATAAAATAATAAACGATATATTTATTGCATGATGGAAAACAATCAATACCTTAATAAGCATAAATTACTATGAAAGCCATAACTAATGTTCTAAGGCACCAAGCCTTAAATTGTATTTCTTTAAATGTGAGAAAATTCAGCAAATAACAATCCTAGAGCAAGCTTTTTTTTGTGCTTATTTTTTTTAAATACCTCTATCACCTCGACAAGTTCACTGGTCAGTGAAATTAGAAATTTTCAGTGGTAATAAAATAACATACAATTGCCATATACCAATATGTTTCTGCAAATATGCGTGGTCCAAAATGTTATTTTTCTATAACTTTTAAAATGTGTTGTAAATCAATATTTGCACTGTTAATAACATGCATTCATTGTTTATATAAAAAGGTTTCTATACCATTATTTCAGTTCATTCTGTATTATTTTCAAAATAATTTTATGGTTTTGTTTTTATACCTTTATATAGCATGCACAGACCAGTGAGATCCAAGCATGATTCTTTTGGAAAATGTTACAAAGAGTTACAAATTTAAAATAAATGAAGTGGGGTCCCCCTCCCCACAAGCATAACTTACCCAAGCTCTTTGAGCCAGTACTGGTTGGAAAAATACAGAGTAAAAACTGAATGAGGGTCCCCTGTATTTTAATAACCAGCACCAGGCTCTGGTCATGGTTTCAATAATGCAGTGGTAAAATACTTAAAGATCCCTCTGTATTTTTAAAATCAGCACAGGGCTCCACTAGCCAGGGAGGTTATGCCACAACAAGGGGACACCTTTATATTGGTTCCTGCAGCTGTACCATTAACCTCCCAACAAGTCAGCCCTGGCCGGGGATTCATGGTGGAATAAAGTTGGCCAAATACACTTTACCCATTTACTTCAGCAATGCAACTGCAATGTATTCTGTAATGGGAACCACCAAATTGACCTCTAATAGCCCTGTGGTTCTCATAGTATACAAGGTAGCAAAAGTTATTACCATTGAAGTGGATGGGGAAGCGCTTATTGGCTGAGAGAGAGGGAGGTTCACCAATCTCAGTCAATCAATGCTCCCCAATTGTTTTTAATGGGAGAAGTGCCAGTTACTGGGCATTCAGATAGCAGTGATTGTACAGGTCCCTGCTTGGTCTGCTGTGCGTTACTCATTTTTTTTCCACTGAAGACCCTGGATGCCTACATGGAATTAACAGTACATGATCTACACTAGAATAGGTGAGTATGCATTTCTGTGAAAACGACCATGGATTTCTACTAGAAAAGAGGACTGAAGGGCCATGGGGGATTGTATGTGTGTGTGTATGTGTGTGTGTGTGTGTGTGTGTGTGTGTGTATGTATGTACTACTGCGTGTGCGGTCTTTATTTTAATATTTATTTTACAGAAGAACTGTAGATACCAGTTGTCCCATTAATGCCCCACATGCAGTGAGGCTGAACGAGACAGGTAGTTTTACGGTAAAATACAACATTATTTATATGCTTTATACTTTAAAGCTATGAACATGGTACCCACGAGGCCACAGGTGGCAAGTATAGCCCTGGCCTTGGGTGCCCTATTTTTGGGAAGGACCCCACTACCCAGGAATCCCTAGCTATGGCTGAATAGATTGGGGGGGGGGGCTGTAATGCTATAGCCCACATGGACCAATATAAATGTGGTTTACAAAAATATACCAGGGACTCCTATGTATCAACCCCCCCTTCATATTTTGGAATGCAGGCTGGTCTAAGATCCTGGTGCTGGTTGTTGAAATTCAGAGGGACCTCAGTCATTTCTCCCTTTTTTTTCAACTATGACCAGCTCAAAGAGCCTGGGGCTGGTTATAATTTTGGCAGGGGACCCCATGTCATATATTTTTAGATTTTTTCACTTTCCTCATTTTCGTAACAGAAGTATGTAGGGATCCCAATGATCTGCACATGCTTCTTGTGAAAATATATAAAACTTGCCACTCCAGTCAGAAGCTCTTATGCTGTTTTGGTCTATTCATTTATACAGCCAAATCCGGCTGAGCTTTTTAGAAATGGCAAATCAGCTGAATTTGTCTGTTTGTAAATTCCCTGAGCATTGCGTTATCGGTCGTGATTAAGATCGAATTGGTGTATTCTTAACCATTCGATCTTAGTAAATTGCCTCTCAATGACTTACACTGGCAAAATTGAAGTTAGAGGGCCAGGCAAAGACTCTGAGGGGTTAATTTACTAAGATGGGAGTTCTGTTGAATATGGAATGTTGCTATGGACAACCTATCAGAATCTTCTTATATACAGTATTTAGCACCTTCTAGAAGATAAGAGATAAAATATGTTTGGTTGCTCATAGCAACATCCCATCTTCAACAGAACTCTCATCTTAGTAAATAAACCCCTATGTGTACAGCGGTAAAACACCGGAATGTGAGTTTTGCCATTGTGAGTTTTGGGATTACTGGAAACATATGAGTATGCATCTCCCTCCCCCCCCCCCCCATCCTATTGGGCGAGTTGACAAAACGTGTGAGCTTAGTGCTAAAATTGCACATTTTGACAACTGGGACCCCTTATATTTGGCACATAAAGTATGTAGTGATATGCCAAAGGCAACTGATAACTTTGATTAACTTTTAGAAAACCAATTTAAAGATTAGGCATATTGTTTTGCTCTTCTTTTGTAGGAAAGGTATTCTGATACTGAGTGCCAAATAAACAAAGCACTCAGGGCAGACAGCCAGGGCACATTCTCACAATAGACCTCAACACAAAGCAAATCATGAGTGGGGGGGATATTTTGGATAAAGAATATATTGTTTTTCTTATCCCTTACTCAGTCTTTTCTGATCTAATAGTTTCCCTATTTTATTTTAAAGTATTTTTCTTTTAAGCTAACTTGGGTGTCTGAGTTTCTCTACTTTCCGGTCAACTAAATAAATCAATATATTTCAACTTTTATAAGGGTCTTACTTGTTCAACTTGGAACAGTTCTATGATTAGTATAACTCGTATGTATTAAACACAAATTTAAATACACTGTACTTGTTTAGTTTCACGGTGGCAGTTACGTACTTAACGTAGTATCCCTTTCAGGATCGGCTTCCTGTTCCCGCGACCAGCACGGCCAGCATACTCAGCATTGTCAGTCAGAAGCAGCGTAGTGTGTTCCGCGCGACCATCGTAGTCAGCGTAGTCAGTCAGAAGTAGCGTAGTGTAGTCAGAGTAGGCAGTCGAGAGGCGTGATGCCAGCACCCTCATTGCTGCCATCGAGAGACACGTGGAACCAGGGACCACGATTTATAGCGACTACTGAAGGACCTACAAGACAGAGCAGCTGGAGCAGGCTGGGTACCACCACGTCAGAGTGAACCACAGCTAACACTTCGTGGATCTGGAGAGTGGGGTTCACACCCAGAATATAGAGAGGCTGTAGGGATCCTGCAAGTGGCGCAATAAGCGCTGAAGGGGGACTGCGCGCCATCAGCTGGACTCCTACTTTCAGGAGTTCATCTGGAGGAAGACCCTTGGCGCAGAAGACCCCTTCCAGAGCATCCTGCACGCGCTGACCCTCCTCCCCCAGGCAGAGAAAGGCGACGCCACAAAGGCATCTGCGTCGACTTTGGCTGCTGCGTAGACTTCGGCTGCTGTTTCTGGCAGTACACTTTTGTGTATGTTTCCTTCTTGTTATGCATTGTATTGTTATTTAATCATTTTTTCTTGATTCATTTTCTTTAACTTAACTAAAATCAACTTAACAGTTAACACATGTCGTCATTACTGTCTCAGGTGTATATATCATACACCTGAGACAGTAATGACGGCAGGTGTGAATGTGTTCCTGAAACACCTCCACTATCCACGTCAGCCCAAATCATGGCAAGAACACGGTACGCGTCCTGCCGACCTTTTCATACCCCCTCCATCCACGTCGGCGTGGAGTTGATGTTATATAGGCCCTTATTCTGATCGGTGCGGCCGGAGCCGATTATGCGGCCAGGACCGTGCGTGCGAAACCCCGCCTTCCATACGGATCGCCAACTCCGTCCGTATGCGGTAAGAAGCTGTCCGAACGGACCGCACGTGTATTTTTCACGGAATACGCCTCCTCCATCTAAGGGAACCTCCCCCATCATTCGATGGTCGCAGACCATCGAATGCAGGACCGTGTGCTCCACCAGCACCCGCAACCTCAGACCACACGGACATTTTTCCGTGCAAAAGCAGGGATCTGGGCGGGCAGCTGACATCCGGCGATGTCATATGTCCGCCCCCTACACGTGCGTCACGGCCGCATTACCATACATACGCCCAGCGTTTTCATGGGAACTCCCATGAAACGCGGGGCGTATGCATATGGTAATGAGCCCAAATAGCCCTTCACGCCCCTCTCCACCCCCTGTTCGGAGTGTTCACATATCATGCGGGATTTGGCCGTACGCCTCGCTCGCACATGCGCAGAGACGCCTCTGCACATGCGCAGACACAAAACATCGGCGGGCCGAACGCACGCGGATATATCCGCACCAATCAGAATAAGGGCCATAGTGTGGTGAGCCCGAAGCGTGGCGAGTGCAGTGAGCCCCGCAAGGGGACGCGGAATACATGTGTAGTTACCCTCTCTGAGCTCGCTGCGCTCGCCACACTTCAGGCTCGGTGGCTCGCTGTGCTTGCCACACTATATAAAATCAACTCCACGCCGTTGTGGATAATGGGGGTATGAAAAGGTTGGTAGGACGCGTACCGCATCCCCTCGCAGGGCTTGCTTCGCTTGTCGAGCTTCGGGCTGGCGTGGATAGTGGAATAAACAAGGTCGACAGATGTTACGTTGACAAGTGACATTGTCTACAGGTTTACTAGTGTTTTTCACATTTTTTTGTTCTGTGTTTTTTTGGGAATAATGCTGCACCCCTATACCCCACTAAAATTTAGACACTCTACCGTCTAAATTTAGATGCACCCTTGTTAGGGGTTTGCTGAACATCTAAATTTAGACGCAAAAGCATCTAATTGCCGGGGCTGTACTTAGACGCTATAGCGTCTAAGTACTAGACGCACCCTTTAGATGCCCCCTTTGTTTGTGATGTGCCGGGCTATCTATTTCTCTGTGGAACTACAAGTGCCACAATGACCTGTTTGCGCTGGGCTGCCGCGGATTCACTACACTGACAACGTAGTTCAAGCTGCCGCCGTGAAACTACACAAGTAAGGCAGCCTATGAGCTACGCTGATAACGTAACTTCAAATTAACTACAGCAGTAAGGCAGCCGTTGGGCTGATAACGTAGTTTTAAAAAAAACAGCGTAGCGCTGCTGCCGGCGATACGCTGATAACGTAGCTTAGAGAAGTAAGGCAGCCATTGGCGTGCTGCCAGGATTCAAACATAGCGTAGCGTAGAGCTGCCGCCGTGAAACTAAAAAAGTACCAAATACACAAATTATTTTTATTATTATTAATTCAGAAAACATTTTTCTATACATCTTCTTGCAACTGAAACAGTTAATTGCAGCATTTAATAAACAGTTTATTATTATTTTAATAAATGCACAACTCAAATAACTATCTGGCTCAAATTTTGCATTAAGGTCCATACACACTGGACAATTTTGCCCAGCGTGTATGGCCAGCGATGATGGGGAAAATCATTGGGCTGAAAGTAGCTCAGTGCATACACGTTTAGCAATTTTTCTGTGGGTGGATGTCATTCCATAGCAGAACGCTTTGGAAAGCCGTCCACCCTGTCGCTCATCTGCTGGTAATACCAGCAGCTTTTAAGTTGAAAGCAGCTCAAATGAGAAAACTGAGCTGCTTTCAGCCCAAAGTCACCCTGTGTGTAGGGGCCTTTATATTTCCTAATATCTAAATGGCCAAGGTTGTTTTCCTTCTAACAGAGTTTAAACATCATATCAGCAGATGTGTGACCTTAGCATGTAAATTGATGTACTTATACTTCTACATAACCTTATCTAAAATAAAGACTCGGAGACATGGATTTGGCAGAATTTGTTAGCTGAGTTTATTTAAACTTTAAACTAATTTTGAAGTTTTATTTATTTTAATGGTTATTTTATGGTGGCCAGAAAGAACGGCTAAAACTTATTAAGCTCCACCCCCCAGACTAACTTGCGTAAATCAGCCTAACTCAGAAAACGGTATCCACTCAACCTACAACATTGACTACCCACCCATCCGGGTGGGTTCGCAGTCCCCGAGCGGGTAATCCAGCGAAAGGCCTAAGCCAACGAGAGGCGAGCGCACCGAAAAACAAGCCAATTCCGCAACTACCAAAACTTAATAACTAATCTAAAATCTATGAACTTGCCGTTCTTTCCCGCCAAAGCGGGGCTCCGGTCCCGGAGACCCCGCCCTGCCACCATACTATTGAACCGAAGCAGATCCTCCACAAATATCCGCAAACCTGCCTTGACAAGATGTATCCCGTCAGGCCTATAAAGCTGGTGAAACCTGAATCTAATCCTCTCATGTGGCACCACAGCACCACCAGCCTGTAGAACCCAACGAGCCACAGCTGTGTTCAGCTTTTTCCTGGCTTCGTCAATCGCACGACAGTCCCTGGCACCTCTCCAATACAGGCGGGGAACTATAAATGACCATATCAGGGTGCAAGTGGGCCATGCGGCCCTAATGGCGGCCAGATCTCCCAGGATCAAGGCCCTTAACTCTAATTGTGACATCTTTCCCAGATCATTGCCGCCCAAATGAAGTACCACCACTTCTGGCAGGCCAAAATTCTTCACCTTCATAAGAAGAAAAGCCCTTAGCTCGCGCCAGGACATTCCTCTAACTCCAAGCCAACGCACACGCTGGCAGCCAACCACCACCGGACCTTCACCTGACTCCATGAGCCTGCCTGCCCAATAGACAAATGAATGACCTACCACCCACACCCTCACGTTGTCGAAGCCCACACCTGAAGGAAAAAATGGATAAGATGGATTAATATGGATTCTTTAAAGGACAGGAATGAACGTTTTAAGGGAGGATCTGCCAAAAGAAAAAATTTTGTTTGGTGCACAATTTGGTGTGGTAGCACTGCTTCAATAGCAATTGAAGCCACTCCTAGACACAATAGGTAAGAAACACACATAGGGAGGGAAAGGTAGTGGAAGGGTATCGGAAAGAAAGGGATTACTCGGCCGGAGGAAAAACGTCTGAACCTGCTGAGGGACTCTTAATTGGAGCCAGATTAGCCGAATTAATAAGCCGAATTCAGTCCGTCAGGTCAGGCAAAAAAGCGTGAAAACTCCGGACGCTGGCCCAACAACAGAGCGTAGCTAATCCCCGAGTAGGAAACAGGCGGGCTGGGGTAACATAGGAATACAACCAAACAGCTGGAAACCAAACACACACAGACTAACCGGGCAGGAGATGCGGACGTATGTACTTTCTATAGCTCGCAGAGCGCCATCTACCCAATGCTTTGATGTCTCTAGCTTGCCAACCTGCCCTAGCTGCTGATGTTGCCGCACCTATTCTAAAGGAGTGGGTGCCAAAATCCCCTGCTGCCAAGCCCAAGCTCTCCAAACAATGCCTCATCATCCAGTCAAAATTGGTACCTGGTCAAAGGTAGCCCATCATAGTGCAACAGCCAAGACCCATCCGAATCCGGTCGCACTAGCTCGTATTGCCCTGCGAGAGCTACCGGGCAGATAGATACCGGCAAAACAGGGGGCATTGACACCCACTTTCCCTTTGCTAACTGATCTGTTTGTGAGCGCCGAATCCTGCACCAAAGCGCCTGCCTCTCTATCCGTATGTCCGCTGCCAGCAATTGAGAATCCCTATGCTTAGAAGGAGCAACCAGTTCAAGTATTCTAAAAGCCCCATGAAATGCAACTAAAAAGGCTAAACGAAATAACAGAGTTTCAAACGCGGACTCAGCATGGCAAGCTACTTTCTCTAATAAGGAAGGGAGAATTGAAGCGTCGATGGGACGCCTGCTGTCGGGGGCCACCGGGGCTCTACGCAACCAGCCTCTCATAGCTCTACGCACCAAGAAGCCTTTGGTAAAGTCAGGGAGCCCTTTTAGCTGAGCAAAAAAGGCTATTCCTGCCAGATAACTAACTGCTACCGCCCTGGATTTGCCTGAGTTGTAAAGTTTCCAGAGAAAAGATAGCAGAGGTTTCTGCCTCCGCCTACCTGGCTGCGCAGACCCTCCGGAGAAAGCTTCCCATTCCGACCAAGCCTGTCGGTACTTCCTAAGCGTAGCCGGCGCTACCGACAGTTCCGCTAGCCCCTCCATTCCGGCCTGATGACCTGCCAAACATAAGAAGGGCACGAAACCACGAAAGCGTCAGCCCTTGGCACTAGCTTACGAAAACGCTCCCACTGAAACCGGGAAAGCGCATCTGCAACCTCGTTCTGAACACCAGGAACATGCCTCGCCTTAAACAAGATGTTGAACCGCAAACACTGTAGCGACAGCTGCCCAAGGACCCTCAGCACCAGAATAGATTTAGCCTTCTGGTTATTAATTGCGTGGACAACGCTGTAGTTGTCACACCAAAAAAGTACGCTGCGATTCGCCAAGCAAGGCCCCCAAATCTCGATTGCCACCATGATCGGGAAAAGCTCAAGAAGCAGCATATCTCTGTTAAGGCCCTCTCTCAACCAATCCTCAGGCCAAGCCTCTGCGCACCATCTCCCATCCAGGTAGCACCCAAATCCAGTGGAACCCGCAGCGTCAGTGAAGAGTTGCAACCTGGAGCTATCCACCATCGGGGCCAACCAAATGCGAATGCCATTGAAATCCTCTAAAAACGAGGACCAGATGACAAGGTCACGCTTGATCTCAGTTGACAGGCGCACAAAATGGTGAGCTCTTTTAACTCCAGCAGTGGATCGCTCCAACTTGCGACAAAACAGCCGTCCCATTGGTATAACTTTGCAAGCAAAGTTAAGCTGGCCCAGAAGGGACTGCGCCTGACGCAATGTCACCTTGCGAGACCCCTTGCACTGCGCGATGGCCTCCCTCAGCTTCTCCACCTTGTCTGGAGGCAAACAACAACAGCCTGCCTCCGTGTTAATCTGGATCCCCAAGAAAGACAGGCAGGTAGTGGGGCCCTCAGTCTTTTCATCAGCAATGGGCACACCAAATTTAGCAAAAATGTCCCGTAAGCTGAGCAAGATGCACTCACATTGATCGGAGCCTGCAGGTCCCACGCAGAGGAAGTCGTCGAGATAATGAGCGATCCCGCTCAAACCCGAGGACCTCTCCACGCACCAATGCAAAAAGGTACTGAACCTCTCAAAGAATGCACAGGAAACTGAACACCCCATCGGCAAACATTTGTCAATGAAGTATTCATCCCCCATGCGGAAGCCCATGTACCTAAAAGCATTGGGATGTAACGGCAAAAGACGGAATGCCGATTCAATGTCAATTTTGGCCAAAAGAGCTCCTGGACCATAGGACCGGACCATCGCGAGTGCATCATCAAAGGACTGGTAAGTTACCGAACAGCATTCGAATGGAATGGCATCGTTAACTGAAAATCCAACCGGATAGGATAGGTGTTGGATTAGCCTGAACTTACCCGGATCCCTTTTTGGCACCACACCGACAGGTGAAATGATCATGTCAGCAATCGGAGGTGACAAAAAGGGGCCCGCCATGCGACCCAAGTGTACCTCCTTCATGACCTTCTCCCTTAAAACTGAAGAATGGGATCTTGCTGATTGCAGATTCCTAAACGCCCCCCCTTTAACTTCACCCCTAACTGGCAAACTGAAACCAACAGAAAAACCTTTTAACAAAAACTCTGCAGCTTCCCTGTCAGGATAACTTTGAAGCCATGGGGACATGGCCTTAACACAAACCGGTGTCACTGCCCTATCGAGCAGAGCCTGAGGAGGGAGGTCTATTTGAAGTCGCGGGACCCGCCCCTCTGGAGGGGCGACCCCCTCGAAAGCAGCTGGACGAAGGGTGACTGCCAGAACAAGTGATGCATATATGCTTGTAACGGCAACGCTGACCCATATTGCAGAAGGAATTATTAAAAGCATAACACTTCCCTCTAGTTGACCCTGGAGCAAATGATCTACCCCCCGGTGTAAAACGCTTAGCCGCCGAGCTATCCGTGATAGCCCTCTGAGGCGCATTGCTCGGGGGTGCTGCAGGCGCCGGAGGCTGACCACTATCAGTCACTTCCGAGTGAACCCTGGCAACCTCCATCCAAACCTCCACATCCTTACAACCAAAATCTATTATGTGTAAGCAATCCTGCTTGCGCCTAAACTGCTCATCATACTTCCTCCAGGCAACCCCACCGTACCTTGTGTACATATCGTGGACCATATGAATATAGCGAATAATGTTCATATGCTCCTCCGGCCTATCCTCCAAGTAGCATGCCGCAAATACACATAAACCGGATAACCAGTTATCATAGGATCTGAAAGCTTCAGAACCAACACCCCCTTTCGCCTTTGCAGCCTTATGGGCTTTCTTGGCCTCGTCTGTCAAGCTGAATAAATCCACAAAGTCACCCTTCTGGATTTTCTTCCGACAGCTTTCCCGAAGGCCTCGGAGGACTGCAGTATAATCGCAGTGCACCACACTAGGTAGATTCCTACGCTTCCTTTCCCTCCTGGAAATTGAAGCTAGGCGCTTGCGCTTGTCACCCTTTCTACGCTTCCCCGCCTCCTTCTTAGCGTACTTAGCTGCCCTCTTACAAGCTTTAGCTGCACTACCCACATCAGATCCCCCAGGGGAAGAAGAGGAGGAAGAGGAGGAGTAGCGCGAGGAATGCGAGCCCCCAGATGATGAGCCTGTACTTGACCCCCTTTCGCCATCTGATGAACCATCACCTGATGTTCCAGCCTGCTCTTCCCACGTATCATCATCATCATCATCATCGTCGTCGACATCCGTGTCCACTAAGTCGACTGTCACTTCCTTCTTTCCTCGACTCCGACCGGTAGCCTCACCACCTGTGGGAACACAAGAAGGGGGCCTCGGGGACCGCGAGCGCCTATTGCGCTTGGGCTGTCTGCGTGACGGACCAGGTCCAGACTCCACAAACCCGCTCTCATCCTCAGCCACTACAGGAGTATGCACACGACCAAATGCCCTCACAAACTCAGAGCAGCCTGGTATAGGCTCAAACACATTCTGCCCACTGCTACCAGCCCCACCTTCTCCATCAGGCCTGCCCTCCAATAAGGGAGCAAGGGCACCAGCCATTGAGGACAACGCTGCAGAGAGCAAAGCAGGGTTAAAAGAGGCAGAGGATGCACCCCCGCCAGAGGCCTCAGCAGCTGAATCAGCCCCGTGTCGGCCGCCGCGGGTTGATGCTCTCCCCCTTGCCCGACCCCGACCCGCTGCCCCAACAGCTCTATCATCTCCTGATGGCACCGGATCCTGTCTTTCCCATGATGGCTTATAGCCATAAAAAGGAGTATCCGGGTCAGGAGCAGGCTCCACTGGCAATTCTACCTCAGGCTGCGCCTGTCCCTGCCTGACGCCAGCTCTCCCTGACACTGCAGCCCTGTTGCCTGCACCGCCACGCCCCCTTGCACTCCCCGGCCTAGCCGCCATTACGCCGCGCCGATGCGACTCCTCCGCGGCTAATGGCCGCCTCCCGCCTCCGGCACCGCTAGCAAGAGCCCCAGCCGGAGCGAAGGCCCCAGCACTACGCCGGGCACCTCTCGCGTAGCCGCGCCCGCCGCGTGACGCGGCCGCGCCGCGACCTCTCCCAGCCCTACCCGCAGACGGCACAGCAGCTGCCGTCCTCCTTCCCTGACCAGCGACCACCGCCCGACCGCGAGCAGGGATCAAGGCGGCATCAGCGGCTACCTCCGCACCCACCGGAGCCTCACTCCCGGCAGGGCTCTCACCCACTTCAGCCGCGAAACGAGCAGGCCGCCTCGCGGCGCGCCTGGGACGCTGGGGAGCTGGCCTAGACATGGCAACAGGTACAAGCAGGGTCAAAAGCACACAAATCACCTAAAATTACCCCTCAAAACACCTCACAAACCCCAGCTAATAACCACAGCACACTCCTCTCCAAACTATACCTCAAACCTCCCACAAAAACCCTATGTAATACCACAGAATTCTCACAGAAAAAACAAGCACAACCACTCACCTCAAATTTTTCTGAGAAGAGAGGGAGACTCCTCCCCCTGCATCCCATATTAACCCAGCTAAGCTGCCAAACACCATGCCCCTATTGGACACTCCGAGTCACATGCTTACCCTAAGCCTACACCCAGCTTCATCATGTTTAATACACTACATGGCTATGCAGCCATTTCGTTGTCCTAACTTTACTATTGCAGTAATAAAACTTAAACACAGGACAAATTTCAGCAAGTGCAGTTCTGTTTCTCAATATCTTTAGTTTATACTGCTATATAGAAACTTACCATCCTACAATTATAAATCCCTTGGTGTATAGATTAATCTAGGATAACCTCCGAGGTGCACAAATCTCGCCTCCTAGTAGTGCTTGCTGACAGTTCCAATTAATTTTATTTATATATTTAACTGAATTAGGGAGATTTCTACTGCAAAAAAAGATGCTAAAGCTCTTTCCAGTGGTGAAGGATAACTAATAACCTTTTTACACCAGAGCCTCGACCTGTGGGTATTGCCACAGTCTGGGTTGGGGCTTGGTGTAATGGGGTTAAAAAAAATAAACTGGGTCCTGGGTGTCTGACCCGGTAAATGCTCAGGGTTGGACCAGGGGCTTTGCCAGAGTCAGGAGCCGTGTAAATGGGTAACCCGGATCATCTGACCCGGGGACCCATTTCCATCAATAGGGGAGCCCATACCTCCAGACCGCAGCATCGTTTGGTCAGTCCAGAGGTTGGGCAGTGTACAGCCTCTGCTGCTGTCTGCAATACTATGCAGACAGCAGCGGAGACTGGGAGGAGGTGAATGGATGCCTGTGTGTGGCATCCATTCACCTCACAGAATGAAGCTGGGGGTGCACGGAGGCTGGGGGCATGCCAGTGTAATGCCGGGCTACGCCAGTGTAAAAGGGAACAACTGCCAGGTCACATCCGGCTTGGAGCCGAGTCCAAAAACCCGGGTGCGACTCGGAAGTTCTGGTGTAAAAGTGGTATTAGCCGAATAACTGTATCAATTGTCACAGATTACTTTTACAATATAATTATTGTTACACAGTTGCAATGTCTGGGCAGTGGGCCAACAGTACGTTGGTATGAATAATTCTATTTTGTGGTGAAAGTCAGCACTAAAAGTTTACTGAATCTATCTTTGGGAAGTAGCTTAACTTCCTTCCAGGTATTAAAGGTTGACTGTTCTTACCTCTGTTACCTGCGCTGTTTGTTTGCAGGGAGGCATGCATTAGGGGATTAGAACCAGGGCCGGTGCTACCACTAGGCAGCCTTAGGCAGCTGCCTAGGGCGCTGGCCGCTGGAGGGCGCCCCTTTTTTATCATTTAAATGAGAGCCAGAAAGCAGAAGGGGGACCCGGTGAATAGTATCTAAGAGCTGGCGCGTCGATCAGACAGCAGCCGCCCGCCTGCCCGGCTAGCCTTCCTTCATCCCACTGACCGCCCCAGCCCCAGTATAGTCAGTGCCTCCCAGTCCCCACCAGCAGCAGTGGCCGGGGCGGAACTATCGGCTGGGGTCCGCTGCTTTATGGACCGCATGTCAGTGCCGCCGTTTTTTTTTTTTTTTTTTAATCATTAATCTTCTGTGCACAGCGGGAGACCCGCGTCCCGCGGCCGTAGGATCGCCAGGATCTGCCTCCCTCCTTGCGCCTGCACAGCGCGCGTGTCTATTGCTCTGTGCTGCTACCTGAACATACAGGGGAGCAGCACATCCTGGCGATCCTACGGCCGCGGGTCTCCCGCTGTGCCCAGAAGATTAATGATTAAAAAAAAATAAAAACGGCGGCACTGACATGCGGTCCATAAAGCAGCGGACGCGGACCCCAGCCGATAGTTCCGCCCCGGCCACTGCTGCTGGTGGGGACTAGGAGGCAAAAAAACGCCCAGGGCTGCTGTAAATAAGAAATGGAGAGCAGCGTGGCGCCGGCCGCTGGACCGTAAGAAGAGCGGGTCCAAGCGGCAGAAGGTTGGAAAGATGAAGTGGGTGCAATGCAGAGGAGATCGGAGCGGAGGATGTTGAAGAAGGCTGGCTGCTAAAACCCACACAGGAAGAGCTGCAGTGAGATGAATGCATCCTGTGGATACAAGGTTAGTAGCTACTACACACCCTCTGCTCTGACATTACCCCCCAGCCTATATCTAACTGTACATCCCCTCCCCCCATCCTAACTAACTATACATCCCGTCCATTCTAATTCTAACTATACATCCCCCCATTCTAACTCTTAAGTATACATCCCCTCCCCCCTATCCTAACTCTAACTATACATCCCCCCCATTCTAACTCTTAAGTATACATCCCCTCCCCCCTATCCTAACTCTAACTATACATTCCCCCATTCTAACTCTTAAGTACAGTATACATCCCCTCCCCCTATCCTAAATGTAAACTGTACACCCCCATCCTACCCTAACTCTAAAGTCCCGTACACACGGAGCGATTTTAGCATATATCACTTGGGGTATGGTCGCTGAGCGTGCATATCCCCATGTGCATGGGGTGACTGTCACTAGGAGAACACTCCCGCAACCAGCGTCTTTCTGCTTCACTAACTCTGTTTTCATCAGCTGGTCACTAAATCGCTTAGTGTGTACGGAGCTTAACTCTACACCTCCCTCCCCCCTCCCAGCCTAACTCTAACTATATACTATCCTACCCACACTCTACCTCTTTCTATACACCCCGCATGGCCAAATCTTAACTATACACCCCCCCTCGTAGCCGAACCTTAATTATACACCCCCCAGTAGCCTAACCCTTACTATACCTAACCCCATAGACTAACCCTATCTATACCCCCACCTGCAGCTTAACCCTACCCCTCCCCCTCCCCACAGCCTAAACATAACCATACACTCCCCTCTGCAGCCTAACCATACTCCCCCTTAGCCTATAACCCTAACCATACACACTCCATGCAGCCTATAACCCTAATCATACACACACACACACACACACACACACCCCACAGCCTATAACCCTCACCATACACAAACACACCCTATAACCCTGTGTAAGCAGCTGTGCTGGATACCCCTCTGTTGTCTATGGGTGTCCTCACGATAATGTATAAATGTTGGAAATGACTGATCAGGAAAAGGATTATGGGGGATGAAGGGGGGGGGGGGAGTTGGCAGAAGTTTTGCCTAGGGTGCCAAGAACCCTTGCACCGGCCCTGATTAGAACTAGTTTAGTTGTATATTTGTTAACACAGTACTCCTGTTATTTACAATGCTGCGTTTTCTATCACTGGTACTGATCCACAAGTTAGTGCATAGTGTCTGCAGATGTCTACTACATTCACAGCAGCAGTTTCCATTTACTGTATGATGCCTCAGTCTTCTCACTGCCAACTCTATATCCTGGACCTCACTGCTGGTCCTGTTGATGCTGTTTTCATAAGGGGCACTTCCTACTCAGTTTGGGAAGCTGTCTCTCTGCCAAGGGAGTCCGTCCCTTTGCCAAAATCAGCAGCGCCTCCTCAACCAAGTCCAAACAGCATCCTGACTTCAGTTCTGTACTATTCTTGTCTGATGGAATTGCTGATGGACTTTTATAGATAGAGGTTTATGTTGACTCCTGCTGCAGCTGGCATAATATGTAAAGCCTGATAGGTGCCCACTGGATTGTCATAGATTTGAATTTTTTATTTATAAATCATATTATGTTGCATACATTTGAATAGATTATAAACAAATATTAAAATCAGTATATCAAGAGTCTAGCAAAACATTAATGCAAGGATCTCTTCAAATTTTAAAGAATGGGATTGGATACTAAGGGAGTCATTCAGGTACATTCACAAAGCACATTTGTTTTGCTAATGGACAAAACCATGTGCACTGCAGGTTGGGCAGATGTAACATGTGCAGAGAAAGTTAGACCAGGAAGTCGTCTGCTATTCCGGATTTGCAGTGATCTTTTGTATCCCTGGACAATTGGACGTGTGAGCACTGAGCAGCTTTGCCTTGGGTTAATGAATTTATGCAATTTTAATTGTCTATCCTTGTAAGTGCATTTTTATTAAATTCATCCATCTCTGTTTGAAATAATCTGCACTATTGCTTGTTATTTGATCTCCTACTTCCATGAGAGGGGAGTTTGTCTTTTTCAGAAACCTTGCTACAGGATTGATCTGGAATTGTTTCATGGGACTTACAGTTTCTAATTAAAAGGAAATATTACTTTTTAATCTCTTTTGCGTGTTTTCTCATGGGCACCTCTTAGGGCTGCTGCTAGGAATTGCAGGGCCCGGGTAGCATTAGGGCCGCCCCAGTACTATTACGCCCCCGAGTACCACTACGGCCGCTGCCAGCCGCCCTCTACATTGCTTTAATGGAAATGTGAACTTTGTTTATGACAAATTACACTTTATAAACTCCAGTCCTGGGCCCCCTTTCTGTCTGGGCCTGGGACTGGAGTCCCTGCAGCTCCCCCCTGATGGCTTCCCTGCTAGGTGACCTGGAAAATATGCACTGTTGGGGGTACTTGAGGACCAGGTTTGGAAACCTACTCTTCTAGAAGGTGCTGGGTAAATGATAAGCAGAATCTGTTCGGCTGATACTGGCAAAATCTCCACTTATAAAAACCTCTACTTTTGTAAACATACCCCATAGTATCTCAAAATAATCCCTATCCAAAATAATGGCTGAAAAATCATTGTTTAAGTTTATTTTGTGCCACATGTGGAACAAATTGTATTTCAGCCATTCTGTATGGTTAAACATTGGCTTTGGCATCATTTTAACTGTACTTATCGGTCAGTCTGAAACCATGGAATATGTCTTATACAGTACAGTACATAGACTGCCTACTACTATAGAAGTATACAGTTTATAAAACCACAATAGCAAGTCTTACTACAGTACAGTTTATCCGTCTGTGTATTCTTGTAAATTGACTTTAATCCTTATATTAATCCTCACTAAAACCAGTTGCTCATGGGTAATGATTAGATGTGAGTCTTTCACAGGAGACTATGATTATCCTCTATGGCCTATGATTTTTCGGTTTTGTTCAAGTGAATAAAACCTCTATAACATACATTTCTGACATTTATTATGTCATTCATTGTTAAATAAACATACAATATGCATTAATATTAATGATAATTGGAATCTTACTACAACTTATGATAACTGTACACTAAATAATGTCATGAACTACAGTATTTGTAAAATCTAATTATTGAACAATCAATTTTGAGATAATACATTAGATGTACACATTTTTTACTAAGAAAATTATTTCCATGGAATTTAGGGCCTGATTCTGGTTCCTTCGATCCCCACATGTTCTCACGGGGGAGCGATGTTTTGCTAATGTGCATGCGCATTTCTGCAAATGTGCATATGCTGGGTGCGAGCGGGCATGGTGAACTCCTAGTTCACGTCCCATTCGCACCCACCAGGTGTGGGTAGCAGTAAGGGGAGGGGCCCATGGGAATGCCCAGCGTATCATGGATGTTCCCATGAAAACACTGGGCGTTCCCATGGAAATTAGGCAGTGACACAGCTGTCAGCTGCCCGCCCTGTTCCTCTACATGGAACACACAAAACTAAGACACCTGGCGAATCCATCTATTTGCAGCTGTGCGGGGAACTCTGCAATGAAGGGGGGGGGGGTGGCTGTACGAGTGGCGGATGGCGTTAAAACCACACATATTGCTGCGACATTCGCTGCATGTGAACTAGAATAAAGTCCTTACTGTAAGTTGTGAGGTTTATTTACTAAGATGGGGGTTCCATTGACGATGAACTGTTGCCCATAGCACCCGATCAGAATATACTTCATATTTATTTAGCAGCTAGATGATAATAGAATCTGATTGGTTGCCCATAGCGACATCCCATAGAGGAGGAAAGAGGGGGTTGCAGAGGAGGAGAGGAAGTTGTAGAGGAGAAGGAGGGGGATTGGCGAAGGGGAGAGGGGTGTTGTAGTGGAGGGAGAGCAGGGTTTGAAAGTTTTGTGACAGCCATTAATCCTCCCTCCCCCTTCAATCAAAGTGTGTGTACCTCATCCCCAGCATGAGGCCTCCACCTCCCGATCCACAGTGTCAGGCTTCCGCCTAGTGGTTCCCAGTGCCAGGCCTCGTCCCCGCAATCCGCGGCACCAAGTTGTCTCCTCGTAGCATCTGGCCTCCTCCTCCCCACGATCCCCGGTGCGGTGCCTCCTCTTCCCACAAAACCCAGCACGGGGTCCCCTCCTCCTCCCTGTGATTACCAGAGCTGTCTTGGGTCTCCCATCAGTAAGTGCAGCTCTGTTGAGTATGAGCACGAGACGAGAGACGGGGGCGGAGAGATGCAGCCCCCTACTTCCAGTGCCTGGTCTCATGCTAACAAGTCACGCTCAACAGAACTGCACAACGGGAGCCAAGACAGTGTAACAGCAGCCATTGTCGCACAATTTTATTTAAAAAAAAATAAAGAAAAAAGAAAACGACCTCAGTAGGGTGCAGGGGCCCATGGCAGATGCATCCCCTGCACCCTCTGTAGTTATGTGTCTTCACTAAATCCATTTCTATCTAGTTTGGTTTAAGATATACAAATAGCAAGGAACATGCAAGAAGCGAAATCTGTGGAAATGCATAGAAACATAAAGGGAGAAAGCAACCATTCTTATGACTCTATGCTTAGCAACTCAGCAGTCACCACACATACAGCTGTAGCCATGCTCATCATTGCTGTGCGACTCCTTTAGTGATTGGTGTGAATCTACTTCACTCCCAAGTCTCATAGAAATGCATTGAGCAGCGATATCAGAGTGTAGCAAATTTGGCAAGAAAAAAAAAGCACAAGCGGCCAGATAGCCACATCGATGAGCGTGGCTACATCTGTAGGTATGAAAAGAGACCTTTATGAGTATTTATGCTTCACACTGTCCTGTAATAAAACTATTGTATTGTGTTTATGTATTTGTTACTTTTTTGAGTGGAGGGGACACCTCATTGAGCAGCTGACCCGTGGCTGCTGGTTTTAGCGCACTGGAAATGATTGAAACCTTTTCCGGCCTAAAATTGGTAACAGACCTCAAAGATAAGACAATGCTCATGGTAATGCCATGTACACACAGCTCTACCCAGTAGCCATCGATACCGATTCGATATCTACAGCCACCAGGAGGAAGGGAGGGAAGGTGGGAGGATGTTGCATGGGGGAGGGAGGGGGGATGCTACATTGAGCATGGCAGCAAACAATAGGCCTGCTCAACTTTTCCGCACAGTGGAAATGCTTTGCAAGCCAGCATGCCTGCAGCCTGATGAAACACTCTCCCAGGCATGATGTAATGAGTTTGCAAAATTATTTTCAGATAAAATATCTACCATCAGGACTGGAATCTGCACAGTGCCGTCATATGAGTACCAGACTATCAAGCCGATAATGTAAGCCACCTATCCTCATGGACCAGCTTTGACCTAAAGAATGTAAAGGACATTGCTAAAATTGTCTGGATTTTGCATCCCACTTCCTGTGATATGGATCCTACCCCAACCAAGCTCTTAATAGGGTGTATGGATATAATTGGCCCCATCTTTGCAAAAATTGTTCAATGCTCTTTGCACACAGAAATTTTTCTCAACCCCGAAAGGAAGCAATTGTTAGACCTCTTCTTAAAAAAACCTAACCTAGATCCAGACTGCATGACCAACTACTGACTGGTATAAACCTTCCTTCTCTAGGAAAAGTCAGTGAAAAAGTGGTTGCAAATCAACTGGAAACCCACCTGATAACTCATGATATGTATGATCCATTCCAATCAGGATTCAGGAGAAGACATAGCACTGAAACAGCCTTGGTATATGTGGTAAACAATCTTCTGATGTCAAGAGACAGAGGTGACTGTTCAATCTTAATCCTTCTGGATCTCTCTGCAGCATTTTATACTGTGGACCATGGGCTTCTGATCGAGTGCCTGAAAAGTTTCTGTGGACGGGATGGCGCATTACTAAGCTAGTTCAAACAATTTCTCGCTGGCAGGTCACATACAGTGTCATCTGAAGTATACTCATCTTCATCCGTGCCACTGCCATGTGGTGTCACACAAGGTTCTATATTATCCCCCATGCTTTTGCAGTGTACTGCTACTGGGTGAAAAAATTAGACGTCATGGCCTTGTCTACCACTGCTATGGCAGATGATACACAACTGTACTTGTCCTTTGCTCCAGGCACTGAAAACCCAATAACAACCCTAAATGGCTGTCTAGCTGAGCTCCAGGAATGGATGAGTGCCAGTTGGCAGAGACTGAAACCTGATAAAACAGAGGTCCTTATGATTGGACCTCAACATCAAAGGACAAGACTGCAGCACAGCTACCCAACTGAACTGACAATTGGGGGTACAGAATTACAAAACTCTGATTATGTGCAGAATCTTGGCATTGTACTGGATGGTGTCTTGACACTTAAACATCAAATATCAGCCACAATGAAATCCTCATTCTTTTATCTGAGGAACATAGCCAGAATTAAACACTTAATCCCCTCTGAAGATCTGCCAAAAGTCATACATGCAGTTGAATCATCTCGTTTGGATTACTACAATGCCCCCTACCTTGGTCTATCAGCAAAAGAACTGCATCTCCTATTGGAGAAAGAGCGCTATATAAATATAAATTATTATTATATTTCTATATTTTATTATAATACAGAGTCTTAGAGCATATTACTGACTGACAGAATCAAAGTGGTAAAATATAGCAGCTACAATGACTAATGCCATCTTTAACTTCTCATTCCGGAGCTCGGTAAATTTGGCAATAAAACAATTTGGGGGCTGGTTTTTAAAACAAAAATGTTAGGGTCCCCCATACATATGTACGTACATACATACATACATACATACATACATACATACACACATTTGGAGGATTAGTGGTGGAACCAATGAGTGTTTGGTCCAGGTGCAAAAATATAATTCGGACCCCCTCCTCCACTCCAAACCAATATGCCACACAGCAATGGGTGGTGCACCAATGGTAGTTCTGCCTCTGTGGGGGATACATAATATTTGTGTGTACCCCCCTAAAATGGGACAATTCAATCATGTATCTATTTAAAACTGTGTTTTATAATGGAGAAAATTTTGTCTGAATTATTAAATTTTAATATGTAGCTAAGAGCCTTATAGTCTCATAATCTATTTTTCTGAGGAATTGGTTTAATAAAAATTCTCTCAGACTAATTTTACAGATTACCTTTTTCTATAAAGTTGGTTGCTTGGTATTATGTTTCGATGTTTTCTTATTAGCAGCCATATGTTCCCTTTCCGGGCATCATTTGCTGGATAAGATTAGACTGTACAGTGCACTGTTTTTCCTTCCTCACATTTGAGAAGCGTGAGGTTATCAGTGGTTGGCTATGAATCCCTAAAGGCGAAGTGCCATTTTGAAGTTTTGAGATTACCTGTTTTATTTGTTGCATTTATAAACAAATATTACAGCAGCTCAATGCGGACTGGTGGTGAGAGGAGAGCAGCGGGCGCCATGCAGGTGTCCTGTTTTCTATATAAAAATGCATTGACTGGTTTACTTTCTTCTCATTCGATTTCGATGAGTTATAATATTAATATGGAACACCATGCTCCAGGCATATAAGAGCAATATATTTATTTGTTGCTTACAATATGTCTTATAATATTGTTTTTGTTTCAGAGAGAAATAGAAGACCGATGCTGTTCATTGGATTTGCTTTCCTACGGTCAGCAAATGAACACATATTTTCATGATTTCTACATGGCTTTGTTGGTCAAGGTGGCTCACTCTGAAGGTTCACAATAGTGTCAGTTATCCTGTTGCAGAATATCTAGAAGCACATGGAGCATTACAATAATAACATGAACATATTCTTACATTACCTGTGTTACTCTGATCAAATCTGAAACAACCCTGTTAACCCTGGACCCTAAACAGATCCTGTCTAAGCCTGTGTTCTTATGTAATCTTGAGATACCCTGAGCTTGCTATTACTCTGCAACAGCTTGATCCTGTGTGTTCCAGCCTACACTGGACCATTTAAGAAATTCTTGTTTTGTACCTGTGTTACACTCATCTGTCTGGTCCCACTGTATGTCCATCTGTGTCACTGTGAGCGCCCGTTCCCTATCTATTTGCCTCTCTCTTTCAGGAACTGTATCGCTATTAGCGATTACTTCCACATACCGGCCCTGTCTGGTTGTGCGTCTGTGACCAGTGCTGCTCCACAGTCCAGCCCTGTCTTTCCGTTTGTACAGTACTTACTGGTGTGGTTCCATGGTCCGGTCCTGTACCTCTGCCCGTCTTTACCAGTGCTTCTCCACAGTCTGGTCCAATAAATCCATTCTATTGGCCGCCAAACTCGGCTCCTGATTGGCCGCTAGGCGGCCAATAGAATCATTCGGAGGAGAGAGGCTGCAGATGGAACATCAGCCTCTCTCCGTATAGTTCGTCACACGGGTACCAGTGGGAGTAGACGCAGAAGACCTCAGGCGGGGCAGAAGACCTGGAGTACGTCGGATCAAGATGACAGATCTTCTGCAGAGGAACTTGGTGAGTAGGATTTTCTTCCACAGGTCCCCCTATGGATTTCTTCGGATCCTGGACCTTGGACTCTTCAGCCCTGGAGCCCCAGAACTCGGAGCACCGGACACCGGACCAAGGCACCAACCTACGGGCTCAAGATAGGTAAGTATCAGTATGTGTGGGCTTTGTATGTATTAAAGTTTTATTTGTACTGGGTGTCAGTGTGTTTATTTAACTATTTATTTTACTGTGGAATTACAAGTGCCAGCGGGCCCTTTAATGCCCCGCATGCTGAGACTTGTGGTTCTCCAAGTCCCAGCATGCGGGGGAGGCTTGCTGGGACTCATAGTCCCACAGTATAAGATAATAATTTATCATCTATTTTTTTTTACACAAGTATCAGCTCGATGCCCACCGCCGAGGGGCTTCGAGGACAGCCCCGGGCTTCAGCATGGGCAGTTAAGTTCTGGAGGGGGGGACCCCTACTTTGGGGGGGTCTCCACTCCCCCAGGACCCCTGCCCATGCTGACCAGTCAGGGGTATGAATGCTTTGGCCAGGGGGACTTGTATAAAAAGTCTCCCCCCGGCTGTTGCATTACCCTGCTGGCTGGTTGGGCCCAGTGCTGGTTCTTGAAATACGGGGGACCCTTAATCATTTTGTTACCCGTATTTTGGGAACCAGGACCGGCCCTTGAGCCTGGTGCTGGTTTTATAAAATCCAGGGGAACCCTATTTGTTTTGCCCCGTGATTTTATGAAACCAGGACTGGCTCTTTGAGCCCGAGGCTGGTTATGCTCAGGAGGGTGGACCCACGTCATTTTTTCGCATTTTTTTTTTAAACTCTATTTTAACACCAGACACATGCACAGATCATTTGCACATAAGACCCTGGTCTGAAAAAAGTGCGATTTATAGACATCGGTACTTGTATATTATCACGGCTCCCACGATGGGCATCGCACAGGGAAAAATCGCATGCGATCCGATCGCATGCGATGTCATTTTTCACAGAAATCATGGACATGTGTTGAAATCATGTAAAATGCACCCCAAATGTAATTTTTCACACTGTATCACCCCCACTATCAACGCCAACCCGAAGCATACGCGGTACGCGTCCTACGACCTTTTCATACCCCCACTATCCACGTCGGCGTGGAGTTGAGAATAGAAAGTGTGGCGAGCGCAGCTCGCCACCGAGCCTGAAGCGTGGCGAGCGGACGCGGATACCTGTGAAGCCCGCGAGGGGACACGGATAGCTGTGAAGGTATCCGTGTATCCTCGCGGGGCTCGCTGCGTTTGCCTCGCTGCGCTCGCCACACTTTTTATTCTCAACTCCACGCCAACGTGGATAGTGGGGGTATGAAAAGGTCGTAGGACGCGTACCGCCGCCCCTGCGATCGCATGCGATTTTTTCACAAATGCGTTAAAAACCCGGTAAAATCGCATCGCATGCCATTACATATGGCATTCGATGGCATGCGATGGGAGCCGTGATAGTATACAAGTACCTAGACATCTAAAAAGTGCGATTTCCATTTGCGCATGCCATTAAATAAGCGATTTATATACTTTTCTGTGCGCAAACATCTGTATGCGAATAAAATGCGATTTTTTTGCGCACTTTTAGAAAGTGCGAATTATCGCCAAAAAAATGCGAAAAACGGACCGTTGCGCACCCTATTAAATGAGCGATTTGGGGGAAAAATGCGAAATCGCCATTTTGTTGCAAAAATACCGCCAAAAATCACAAATCGACTCCTATTAAATGTCACCCTACGTGTCAGGGTGACAGATACTTAATAACAGATCATACTAACTATATACTGTGTGTGTAATATATATATATATATATATATATAACAATCCAATTCCCCCACAGGGAAAGAAAACGGCACTCAGGAGACTGTGTAAAGGTGAAAAAAATTGTATTTAGGAGGTCATGCGTGGAACGTTTCGGGAGATAAGTCCCGTCTTCAGCCCCAACCTACAGCATATATATATATATATATATATATATATATATATATATATATATATATATATATATATACATATCTATATAGAAATACTGTTTTTGCTAACTAGCAAGCCCACTCGAAGCAAAAGCTTCAAAAGCTAGTCTGCTACATTCTGTGTTTGTGCATGTGTGAGAAAGAGATGTAGGTTCACTCTCTGCCAGAAGATTGCAGTGTTTCGGAGACTCACGGACATTTAATATTTATATATATATAGAGAGTTCTAAAGAAGGGAGAGAAAGAAAAGAAGAAATATGTGTGAAAGAAGAGCTGTAGAGCTAGGAAATGCCGGCAAGGGATGTATATCCAATGGAGTCACCGAAAGCTAGCCCTGAAGACCATATCCTTGAGTACGTCTGAAACTTTTCATGAGAGGACAGTATTATATCATCCATCAGATATTTTAAGGTGTCTCAGTATACTTAAAGTCACAAGAACTGTATTTGAAAAAAAAAAAAATAAGATTTAGAGCTGTATTTATTGTGTTTTATTGGCAAGATCATTTTTATACAGCTTGTTAAAACTACCACTATCAAGATGGCCATGGAGCTTGATGTATTTATTTCTGTTAATAATAAGAGATCCAGTTCAAAGCTATGGAGACCTATTGTCCATTAACATGCCCTCTGATATGTAAAAACATTTTATGACAACAATAAAAAAATATGAAATACTGATTATTATGTCTACATATCCTTTATCAAGTGCAAGATAGAGTCGTAACAAGATATCAAGGCTGAATACAGGACAGTATTCTTATCCTATATGCAGTCTTATATAAGGATGCACAGACATAATGAAACATCTGTGGGGGTGAGTTGCATCTCGCATGTTTTTTAATTAACTATTTGGCATGATATTTGTAGCTACAGTATGTCATGTTCAGTATTTCACACGGTGCATTTATGGTGTGAAACGCTGTATCTGTGTGCTACATTTCTATAACAAGATCTACAATGACTGCTGTTTGCCTGATACAACTGGATGTTGCAACTTCGGATATTTGCTGCACATAAAATAAACTATTCAATACACTGGAATTTTAGAATTGCAAAAAAAAACTAATTGAGTGCTACTTGATTTATTTTACAAAACTAAAGATACCAAAATGCAGCTCCGGGTGGGCATCTAGGCTGTATTATTCTAAATGGGGTGCCGCTCTATAGAAAATTATTTCTTGACAAAACCAGTGCTGGTGGCTGCCAATCATAAAATGTGTACAATCAGAACCAAATCCTACCCTTTACCAATACTGTCTAAAAAATGCTGCAACTCCCTTATCCTGCAATTTCCAAAAATACCGGTGTTTTACACCATTCCGAAGCTCCACAAAAACGCTTTCAAGCCACCCGGAATACCAATCATAGCTGCCATTGACTCCCTGTACTATGTCATTTCACAGTTCCTAGACTACTACCTACAGCCAGTTATTCAAAACCTGCCAACCCATCTCAAGGACACTACCACCCTGCTACTGAAAATACAGTCCCTACCATCTCATGTGAAAATTCAAGCGCTGGCCACAATTGATGTGGTCAGCTTATATACCACAATCCCCCATGAGAGAGGCCTATTGGCCACTCGTGCTCTGCTCTCCACAAGTCCAGCTTACAAAGGCCCGGATGTCGATCTATTTCTTCAACTTCTACAATTAACCCTCACCCGCAACTATTTCTTATTTGACGGTGCGATCTACAATCAGAAACGTGGGTGTGCGATGGGATCTTGCGTGGCACCAAGCTACGCCAATGCGTATATGCATGGTGTAGAACAGAAGATCTTTTTTTCAGATCCCCAGATTGCTGAGAATATAATATACTACGGTCGATACATCGATGACATCTGTGTATTCTGGTCTGGAACGATGGAGGCTCTGCAACTCTTTTTGGCAAGTATAAATATGCGGGATGTGGATACCAAATTCACATATGAATGCAGCAGTGAAAAAATACACTTCCTTGATGTGTCTATCGGGTTGGCCCAAAACAAAATTACTACGTCCCTATTCCATAAGGAAGTGGAAAGGAATACCCTCCTACAGGCCCAAAGCCACCACCCCCCGGCACTCAAAAGAGGGTTACCCTTTTCCCAACTTTTAAGAATATGGCGTATATGTACTAATGAAGCGGATGCACTTAAAGAAATGGATCTTCTCATGAATAAATTTCTCCAGAGAGGGTATGGTTGGGCATCCCTAGTTGAAGCTAAAAGTAAAGTACTGTCGATCCCAAGGGAAGAGACTCTTCATTCTCGACCTAAGGATAAATTGGGGGAGAGGGTCATATTCCCGATTGATTTTTCCACAGGTTCAGATGGGATGATCCAAAAGGCTAAATCCGTCTGGCCAGTGGTAGCAACAGACTCAACCCTCACCATGTTCAAGAATAAGACCATTATGCCCGGATACAGAAGAGGGAAAAACATCAAACAATGGGTGGTTCATAATGACATCACATCATTTAAGGACACTCCTGCCCCACATTTCCTCAGTAGGAAACCTGGCAACTTTAAATGCTTGGGATGCACCACTTGTAACGCCTTAGAATCTGGTAAAAAATATCACATAAAAGTTCCCCTCACTTGCACCAGTACACACGTTGTGTATTATATTAAATGCCCATGTGGTTTACTCTATGTGGGTAAAACCATAAGAATGTTTAAGGAGCGCATAGCTCTGCACCGCTCTAATATTCGTAAGGCACTTGAGGGAAAAATGAGCGAACAGCCAGTTGCAAGGCACTGCATCCAATCAAACCACTCCATTGCATCTTTACGCTATAAAATGATTGATTGGGTACCACCTTCCATTCGCGGTGGTGACCGTGGCAAAAAACTTTTACAGTGTGAGGCACGCTGGATAGACAGGCTACAGACTGTATCCCCATTGGGCATGAACGAGAAGCAAAGTCTGCATTGTTTTCTGTAGTAAAATCCTGTCATAACTCTAAATTCTTTTTCCAGCGGAACCCACATTGTTTTGATTATATTTATGTATTATAGCGAAATTTCGTATCATGATTTTTTCTGTGTTTTTTCCCCCGCCTGCTACTGCAAATATGCTATGTTTTATATATTGATATCCTGTATAGTGCTCTTATGCATACTGATCTTTCACTCCGCTTTTTTTCAGTTTCTATGGTGAATGTTTACATCTCTCTCCTGACACGCCCCCAGGGGTGTCTGACGAGGCGCCGGCGCTATGCGCACTACAGTGACGTCATCGCGACCTCCGAGTGGATGCAGCGTGCAGGAGAGCTTCTTGGGTCGTTTGAGTAAGCTATATAAATGTCTTTATTCTGTTTGTATCTTTATGTCCTGACGAAAGAGGCAATAAAGGGCCTCAGAAACGTTGACCACACTTCTAGTGTTGACTCTTATTACTTTTGCAAGTCTCTCTGAGTACCGGCCATAGCTCCTGTTGGAGCACCTTGGATTGTATTTATCACTGGGCAATGCTACCGGTAGCATCTGTGAACTGTCAGTGTGAGTGCCGGACATCTGCTACAAATCTATATATATATATATATATATATATATATATATATATATATATATATATATATATATATATATATATATATATATAGTTTTTGTAGTTCTGCACTCCCAGCCAACAATGATAAAAGCAGTGGTGCTCCTTTAAGGCGACACAATGTGTCCCAATTTATAGCAAGGTTGGATACTCCAATAAGGGCACTCACCAAAATTATGAAGAGTTTATTCAGGGTACATTACCAATCAGAAATTGTAGGTCTACGTTTCGGCCACCAGGTGGCCTTTGTCAAGACAGGTCAGCATTGACGTCCTCACAGTACAAGAGTCAGGATACACTGACACTAGATCAACTTGCTCCTTATAAAGCACTTCAATTCTAATTACATAGTGCACAGCTGTGTCAAGCAGTACGGATACCTGATGTGGTCATTATACAGCGTACCATGTGACCAAAAGGGGTCATCCGATAGGCTGTCTCTCACTGCTCTCAGGGAATCAAAGATGGCCGTGCATTCCACACGGTTTGCGGTGCGTTCCACCGGCTCATCGGGTGTTTAAAGGCATGTAGCGCTAATGTCAAAACACCACATTTATACCTATTCCCTAAGTGGCAAAGTTCACTTACCTCCTGCCCATGCACGCGGCCTACACGTCCGTTCTCGTGCTGTGTAGATGACGTCAGACTTGTCAGTCACACTGTAGCTGCGAGCGGCTGTTGGGTTGGGTCCACCCACTTGGGGGCGCGGCTGTTCCCTGCTAGGCTGGATGGCATCATGCTCACAGTTGTGCGTCTACCTAGCGCCAAATTTTGGGCGGCGTGCCTTGCGTTGCTATGGGAACCCGGAGGTACTGTGAAATAAACAAACAAAAGTTAAGTGACAGCGTATATGTATTATCGCAATAGAGACATATGCAAGGCAAATAATGTTATAGAATAACATGTGAAATCAGCTGACAAGTGAACATATACTGTGAAATGACATACATGGACAGATATGGTTAAAAGCAATTGTGGGGTTTCTAGAACCATGTTGGTGGAGCGCTGAGTTGCTTGATGTGTGTCTCAAGTTGGATGGCTTTATATTGTGTCGGCTCTAATTGTCATTTCTAGTGAGCAGCAAAAAGACTTTAATGCTGGAAAGGAGACATCGTATACAGTATATATATATATATATATATATATATATATATTTATAGGTGCGTGGTCAGCCTGGCACTCCTCGTGAGTCTGGGTACAACTGCCGCGGGTGCCTTCAGGTCCAGATAAATAGATAGTGATACGAAACAAGTAGAGGCACTCCAGCGGGCTTGGTGATCAAACGAAGTTTACTGGGAAACAACAGACGTTTCGGGGATACAAACACCCCTTCTTCAAGTGTACAATAACAAGTGTGAAAAGATAAATGGCATACCTTTATACCGTGCGCATGAAGAGGTTCACTCTCCTGTCTGGCCGTCCCTGCGGCGTCTGACGCGGCTTCCGGTTGCGTCACTGGGAGGCTGGACGTCCTGTTGTTTCCTGGCGTCTGTTACCTAGCAACCAGGAGACGCATCCGGGCTGTCATGGCTACCGGAGGGCTTGGGCAGACTGTGGAGAGAGGGAACCAATATTAAATCAAACAAACAGTGCACAAAAAATTATCAATGAAAAACAGTTACTTTCTGGACAAAGTGACACGTAACACCGTCCCCTGAATCGCGGCTCTAAGAGCAGGGTGAGGCTGTGCGGTGAACTGCTCTGTGTCCCGGCTGGCTACAGGCTTGTGAATACAGTCTGGTGTGAAATCTGTTCGGCCGCTGGTGAGGGAGTGGGGGATGTCCATGCGGGTCCCTGCTCCTGGTGTTGCGGGCACGAGGTGACAGAATCAGAGTAAGTGTGGGGAATACTCTTGTGAAAAAATTAAATAAAAATTAAAAAAGTGGTCGACATCCTGTGTTGACATGTAAGATACGATGATTAAATAAACAGCCTTGGAGTTAATCCCTGTTCATGCTGAGGGGAGTTATTCTAAACTAGAACTCTGTCCGCAGTGTACTTGCCGTGTCCATATTTCGTTCTACGGGGAAAGACATACGTCCCGTGTTTCTGCAATATGCAGGGTAGCAGTGGGTGGGGGGTATCAGATGAAGATATTGAAAGACATTCTTTCATTGAGACCGTTTGGGCTGCTAGTGTTAAGCAGGTAGATCCATTTCGATTCTTTGCGAAACAGGGCCCCTGCCCTATCTCCTCCTCTCAGACTCATGGGTACCTGGTCGATGACTATATGTTTCAGATCTTGAAGTTTGTGGCCCTTCTCTGAGAAATGTCTCGCCACTGGTTGGTCTGATTGTTTGCCCTCAAGGGCTGCTTTTATGGCGGACCTGTGGAGGGCCATTCTGTCTCTGATCGTTCTGACAGTTTTGCCAATATACTTCAGGTTACACGGACATAGAATCATGTACACAACGTGTGTCGACATGCATCCTAGGACGTGGCGAATCTTGTACCTTTTATCGCCGGACGCATTAGTGAATTCTTTGGTGACTATCATATGGGAACAAGTTGTGCATTTGGGGCATCTGTAACACCCTGGGGCTTTGGACAGGAATGTGCCGCCGGATGGATTCATTGCGGAGATGTCGGCATGTACCACGAAATCCTTGATATTTTTGCCTCTGGTGTGGCACACCATGGGTCTGAGGTTTTTAAAGGATTTAAGTTGGCTGTCAGTGGAGACTATGGGCCATAAAGCCCTGGACGCCCGGGGTATAACTGGGCTGGTGGTATTGAATTTAACTGTCCAGGGTAGAACATTGTCGGTGTCCCTTTGTTTTTGGGACAGTAGTACCGATCTCGGGATCGCTAGGATCTCTTGTTTCTGCAGATCTAGTGTCACTAGATCTGCAGAAACAAGAGATTGTAGCGATCCCGAGATCGGTACTACTGTCCCAAAAACAAAGGGACACCGACAATGTTCTACCCTGGACAGTTAAATTCAATACCACCAGCCCAGTTATACCCCGGGCGTCCAGGGCTTTATGGCCCATAGTCTCCACTGACAGCCAACTTAAATCCTTTAAAAACCTCAGACCCATGGTGTGCCACACCAGAGGCAAAAATATCAAGGATTTCGTGGTACATGCCGACATCTCCGCAATGAATCCATCCGGCGGCACATTCCTGTCCAAAGCCCCAGGGTGTTACAGATGCCCCAAATGCACAACTTGTTCCCATATGATAGTCACCAAAGAATTCACTAATGCGTCCGGCGATAAAAGGTACAAGATTCGCCACGTCCTAGGATGCATGTCGACACACGTTGTGTACATGATTCTATGTCCGTGTAACCTGAAGTATATTGGCAAAACTGTCAGAACGATCAGAGACAGAATGGCCCTCCACAGGTCCGCCATAAAAGCAGCCCTTGAGGGCAAACAATCAGACCAACCAGTGGCGAGACATTTCTCAGAGAAGGGCCACAAACTTCAAGATCTGAAACATATAGTCATCGACCAGGTACCCATGAGTCTGAGAGGAGGAGATAGGGCAGGGGCCCTGTTACGCAAAGAATCGAAATGGATCTACCTGCTTAACACTAGCAGCCCAAACGGTCTCAATGAAAGAATGTCTTTCAATATCTTCATCTGATACCCCCCACCCACTGCTACCCTGCATATTGCAGAAACACGGGACGTATGTCTTTCCCCGTAGAACGAAATATGGACACGGCAAGTACACTGCGGACAGAGTTCTAGTTTAGAATAACTCCCCTCAGCATGAACAGGGATTAACTCCAAGGCTGTTTATTTAATCATCGTATCTTACATGTCAACACAGGATGTCGACCACTTTTTTAATTTTTATTTAATTTTTTCACAAGAGTATTCCCCACACTTACTCTGATTCTGTCACCTCGTGCCCGCAACACCAGGAGCAGGGACCCGCATGGACATCCCCCACTCCCTCACCAGCGGCCGAACAGATTTCACACCAGACTGTATTCACAAGCCTGTAGCCAGCCGGGACACAGAGCAGTTCACCGCACAGCCTCACCCTGCTCTTAGAGCCGCGATTCAGGGGACGGTGTTACGTGTCACTTTGTCCAGAAAGTAACTGTTTTTCATTGATAATTTTTTGTGCACTGTTTGTTTGATTTAATATTGGTTCCCTCTCTCCACAGTCTGCCCAAGCCCTCCGGTAGCCATGACAGCCCGGATGCGTCTCCTGGTTGCTAGGTAACAGACGCCAGGAAACAACAGGACGTCCAGCCTCCCAGTGACGCAACCGGAAGCCGCGTCAGACGCCGCAGGGACGGCCAGACAGGAGAGTGAACCTCTTCATGCGCACGGTATAAAGGTATGCCATTTATCTTTTCACACTTGTTATTGTACACTTGAAGAAGGGGTGTTTGTATCCCCGAAACGTCTGTTGTTTCCCAGTAAACTTTGTTTGATCACCAAGCCCGCTGGAGTGCCTCTACTTGTTTCGTATCACTATCTATATATATTTATATAAATGAGATAGAAGGGAGTTCAGAGTGCGCCTCAAATTACAATCACAAATAATACTTCAATGAGTTACAATAAAATGTTTTTAAAAAAACAACTTTTATTCAAAAGTGTCTTCTGCAAGATGTCGGTAGCCCAACGCGTTTCGTCAAAAACTTGACTTCCTCAGGGGCATTATAGCAGATTTGTACAGACAGATTTCACACTGTGCATCATAATAAAATCAAGTTTTTGACGAAACGCGTTGGGCTACCGACATCTTGCAGAAGACACTTTTGAATAAAAGTTGTTTTTTTTAAAACATTTTATTGTAACTCATTGAAGTATTATTTGTGATTGTAATTTGAGGCGCACTCTGAACTCCCTTCTATCTCATTTCTATTACTTTGGTTCCTGTCTAACAGAGGATCCCTCAGAGTTGCTGCCACTAGCAAACGTTAGCGCGGTCTGGGTACCTTTTTCTTTACTATATATTTATATAATATATATATATATATATATATATATATATATATATATATATATATATATATATATATATATACTGTATATGATGAAAGCAAGCTAGGAGCCATGAAAATTAGGTGGGAGCCTTAAAAGTGAGCTGGGGAATGCAGCTAGAGACTATGGCTGCAGCCACATGCAGAGAGAAATGTAGAGCTTGGATAGGGCTGATGCGCTGCTGTCTGCTGGTGAGTAGAGGGTTGGGTGAGCAGCCATCACTGGATGGAGAAGAGGGGGCAAGCAGCACTTCCTATTACCTCCACGACTTCTGTGGAGATCGGCAGGTGGAGCGCATGAGCAGGTGCGGACCTCGGAAGGGAAGGTGTGGGGGTACAGATGTGGCTGCAGGAATGAACATTTGCTGCCAGCAGGAATGTGCCGATAATGCCAGCTGGGGTGTGGAGCAGGTCTTTTTGGTGTCAGGGTGACAACCGGGTTCGGGACGCACCCCCGCACACCCCTAGTGAAGCCACTGTGTCAACCTCTTGCTTGTGTCAATCTTTTGTCCATGTCTACCTACTGCAGTGATGACTAACCTTGACACTCCAGCTGTTGTTGAACTACACATCCCAGCATGCACTGGTACAATTTTACTATTTGGCCATGTTAAAACTAATGCAGGGCATGCTGGGATGTGTAGTTCAACAACAGCTGGAGTGTCAAGGTTAGCCATCACGGACCTACTGCATGTCAACTTTTTTTCCTGGTTGACCTAGTTACTGTCCACCTAATGACGGACACCTTTCTGCATTGGTAAGTCTTTTCATCTTAGCCACTCTATCAGTGTTTCATTATACTGCTTGGTGGGGTTTGTTTTGCTTTTCACAGGAACCTCCCCACTTTCAATCATAACCGAGAAAATTGACGAAAACCATGTCCCAGGGGCATATTTATTACAGTCATTTTTCAGGAAATCCAATGAAAGTGGAGACATTATTGAAATATTCCCTGCTACCATTTCTGGTCGCAGTAGCAGTTCCCATTGCTAGTATGTTAACGTCTGTATTGTGAAATAAACCAAGCATCAGAATGCAAAGCATTCTAGAGCTTGCCCCAGTGGCGTAGCTACATATATAGAAACATAGAAACATAGAATTTGACGGCAGATAAGAACCATTTGGCCCATCTAGTCTGCCCCTTTTTTTACCCTTCAGGTAAACTCAACCCTTTTTAATCCTTATTTCTTTGTAAGGATATTCATATGCCTATCCCAAGCATGTTTAAATTGTTCTATTGTATTAGCCTCTACCACCTCTGATGGGAGGCTATTCCACTTATCCACTACCCTTTCTGTGAAGTAATTCTTTCTAACATTTCCCCTGAACCTACCTCCCTCCAGTTTCAGTGCATTTCCTCGTGTTTTATTACTTGTTTTCCTTTGAAGAAAGTTTCCCACCTGTACTATGTTAAAACCCTTGATATATTTGAAGATTTCTATCATGTCCCCCCTTTCCCTTCTCTGCTCCAAACTATACATGTTAAGCTCTTTTAGTCTATCCAGGTAAGTTTTGTGATGTAGGCCATGAACCATTTTAGTTGCCCTTCTTTGTACACTCTTCAATGTATTTATATCCTTCTGAAGACATGGTCTCCAGAACTGGACACAGTATTCCAGATGAGGTCGTACCAATGACCTATAAAGTGGCATTATTACGTCTTTTTTTCTGCTACTGATTCCTCTCCCTATGCAACCAAGCATCTGACTAGCCTTCCTCATTGCTTTGTTACATTGCCTCCCTGCCTTTAAGTCACTTGAAATAGTGACTCCTAGATCTCTTTCCTCCTCAGTAGTTTGCATTATAGTACCCTTGATAATATATTGAGCCTTTGGGTTTTTGAGTCCCAAGTGCATATTTTTGCATTTTTTAGCATTAAACTGTAGTTGCCATTCTCTTGACCACTACAGTTTAATGCTAAAAAATGCAAAATTATTACATGTGGCAGACCCTGCGGCGGCTTGGGGGAGTGGGGTCTGTGATGGGCGCCACTGGCTGAACTGACAGTCGATCCAGGCAGCACTGATCTGCTCCCACCCTGTACATATCTAATGAACGGGACCTAGTGCAGTGCAAATTGGACGAGCAGGTCCCCGCCCCGCTCATTAGATATGCACCGAGCGGGACCAGCTCAGCGCTCACTGCTGCCTGGGTCACCTGTCAGCTCAGTCAGTAACGCCCATAGTCCATCGCCTTGCGCCTTCTTGTGAGGGGGCACCGAAATTATTTTGGCAGGGGGAGAAAAATTTCTAGCTACGCCACTGGCTTGCCCTAGTGCATGGGTGCCCAACCATTCAGAGACAAAGAGACAAAAAATGTGTTTAGGGATGTCGAAGAGCCAACATCATTCACATACATACATTTATACATCACCACCCTCATACATACCTATATTTATACACTGCCACCCTCAAAAATACATACAAAATACATACAAAAATACATACATTACAGTGGCGTAACTACCCATTTTGCGCCCCCCCCCCCACAATTTTTTTTGCCTCCCTCCCAGTCCCCCTCCCCTCCGCGCCCCCCTGCCGTGCCATCACAGTCCCGTCTCTCCCAGCGCTGGCTCCTGCTGCTATAATGAAAAGTGACTCTTAGAAAATGGCTGCCCCCATACTGCAGACAGAAAACTGTCTGCAGTATGGGGCAGCCATTTTCTAAGTGTCAGTTTTCATTATAGAAGCAGGAGCCAGTGCTGGGAGAGACGGGACTGTGATGGCACGGCAGGCAGTTACCGGCAGACATCAGCAGGTAACTATAGCTCCGCAGACCCCCGGCGCCCAAACTTTCTTTGCGCCTCCCCGCCACCGCGGGGGCTGCGGAGCTATAGTTACGCCACTGACCCCCAGTCTCCACACTGGAATGTCACCCCAGCCTCTCAGAAGCTTTGTATTTCAAAGTATATGTAGAGGATTGTATTTTTTGTTTGCTCATTTTTGCATAATGATGAAATGTTAACTAATTGAACAGATGGGCCAGATGTGAAATGCAAAAATTTGCATGCAATGTATGCATTATGGTTAATATTGCCATAACAATTAGAAGTTGCCTGCAGTTATAATATTTTATGTGCTTTAATGTATTCCCAGACCACTAGACAAGCCACTGGATATGAGCAGACTGAGCACGGGCATTTTAAATCCATCACAGTTCATATTTAAAACATCTATCTTTACATTTACAATGTAAAGAATAAGGGGTACATATAGAAAATGATATATCCTGAAGAGAGATATTTTGTATGAAGCAATAAAAAATGTTTCTCTCAAAATTGCTTTAAAGGTGCATATAAAATAGATGGGATGCGGTCATCTATTAGAATGAACTTAGGTCTACAGTCATTAGGTCGACCCCACTAGGTCGACTGGCAGGAAGGTCGACCTGACTTAAGGTCGACATGGGCCAAGGTCGACATGACTTAAGGTCGAATTTGCATAAAGGTCGACATGAGGAAGGTCGACTGGTCAAAAGGTCGACATGGGTTTTTCACTGTTTTTTGAGCCGACATGTGCCGACAGGCGGTATTTCATGCCCTACCATCCACTAGGGCGTGGTGGGAGAATAAAATAGTGTGCCGAGCGCAGCGAGGCACCGCGCCCGAAGCATTGCGAGCGAAGCGAGCGATGCGAGGGTCCGATTCTCATTGCCAACTGTGTCCATGTCGACTGTGTCGACATTCGGATAAAAAAACAGTGAAAACCCATGTCGACCTTATGACCAGTCGACCTTCCTCATGTCGACCTTTATGCAAATTCGACCTTAAGTCATGTCGACCTTGGCCCATGTCGACCTTAAGTCAGGTCGACCTTCCTGCCATTCGACCTAGTGGGGTAGACTTAATGACTGTAGACCTAAGTTCATTCTGACAGATGTCCCGATTCCAAAATAGATGTATGACTATATTTATATTACATATTTATATATAATATATGTTTCATCTCTAATTGCAGTTTTGGCCCTTTTTGTATGCAGATTTTTTATCCTCATATTTATGTATTTACTAGTTACCAACCCATTATTATTGAACAACATAACAATAATATCAGGACACAGCACTTGAATTCCCACATAGAGCCAGCTCAAGAGCCCAGTGCTTGTTCCTAAAATAGGGGGGACCCCGACTCACTTTGTTCCCAATATTCTGGGAACCAGAGCCAGATGCAAAAGCCCATACCTTCCAACATGACCCTCTCCAGGAGGGACACTTTGCTCTGCTTCTGGACCTCTCTTTTAATGTATGATTACCATCACCTGTGTGGAAACACCTTTCTTATCAATTAACCTGTTTTAAACAGGTGACAGCAATCATACATTAAGAGGGAAGTCCAGAAACAGAGCATTGTGTCCCTCCTGGAAAGGGTCATGTTGGGAGGTATGTAAAGCCCGAGCTGGTCTCTAGAATACAGGGGTTCCCCACTAACTCTGTCACCTGTATTTTGGGAACCAGGACTGGCTCCAAAAGCCTATCGTGGGTGGATGTGTGATAACTCCATATATAGTAAGGATGACATGTCTTAAAATGCATATAGGTACCCAGGAGATTATAGGCATATGATGCCATACTGAATATTCTTATTATAAGATACTGAAGGTTGTGTTATAGACTTGTATACATTTCATGCTGTGTATAGATAAATGCCTTCACAGAAGGTAACTGAGACTCTCATGGAAAGCAGGACTTTTATTATGGATGAATGGTATACTAATTTCATGCAAAATACTTATATGTTATAATGCCTTCACGGAGGGCAGTGGAAACTTTCATAGAAAAGAAACATTTAAGTTATAATTCTGCAAGTGAAAGGAGAATACAGACTATAAGGGAACACCCCTTACAGCCAGCCAAGTGGACCATTCCAAACAGTCTGCTCTATGGCAGAATCTGGTGGACTGTACCATTCTCCCTGCACTAGAGGGGGGAGTTTTTCCCCGATTTTGTGAACAGTCAAGAACTAGTTAATAAAGTTGGGGAGTCAAAGAGAGGAAAAAAAGAGAGCAGGAGCTGTTAAACGGTTTTGGTAGTTCCCTGAGGGAGATGGCAGAGCTACACAGCAGGCAAGATGGAGAGCAGTGCTGACAGGGAAAGTCTGAGGAAAAGTGGAGAAGCAGATCTGCGCAGCATAGTAGAAGAGGAAAGCAGTGCTGAAGGATAATACTTACCAGAGGGGAGTGGTGAGCAAATCCATCCCCCGAGTCCCATATTAGATAGAAAAAGGAGGCAGTTCCCTGAGGTAATCTGCAGGAGTGGAGCTTCAGCCAGGCAGGGAGTGCACGCAGTTCCTGGAGGGGAGGTTCAGGAGGCTGGTCTCTTAGTCATAAGAGGCGGCAACAGAGCTGAGTAAATGCTGAGACTTGCATGACAAAACGAGTGGGGAGTGGTGAGTGCTGCCCAGCCCCCTCAGTATATCCTATAGCTACACAGAGAAGTCCAGTCTGAGGGAGACTGACAGATAGTAAAAACGTCTTTCAGCAGCAGCATTACAGAGAGGGACACAGTGCCAGTGTAATAAGGATTAAGTGCACATTAAACATTGCTCAGATCTTCAGCAGAGGTTGATGCCAGTAACCCAGCACATAAAGAGACACTAGCTATTTAGTGCAAGCAGTAAAGTAATTATAATACAGTCCAACAGTGGAAAGCTACAGGGAAGTTACATCTGCTGCAGCAGAGAGAAAAGGAAAGACATCAGTTACACTGCAGTGACAGGGATCCTTACCTAACCCATGACATACCTAGTTTCCAAGAGAAGACTATAATAATTTCAACTACAGGACATTCAGAAGCTTTATATACAAGGCAGCTTAATAAGGAGCTATACAAGTTTATCTAAAGCTATACTCAAGAAAGTACTGTATTTTAGGAGTTAAAACTTCCATCTAATAGTAAATATTTGACAGACGCCTAAAGTATTTATTTTTATTTCTTATATTTCTGTGGATTACAAATACTTTCTAAAGGAAAGCTACCTCTGCCATTATTGAACGACTCACCTTACAGGACTCAGGTGAGGACGTTAGTGACTCAGTGGTAACAGGATTTGGTCAGTGAGTAAACTCTGCAGAAGATACAAAGTGCTTAATTGTATCCTACAAAGACTAGTGTACACTTGGGGGATTTATACATTTTTGCGTAAAAATACTAAAGTGATTTTTATATTTAAACCTATGCATGTTATGTTGATGTGATACATTGTAATTGTATTGAACGTTTGAATTGTATTAGCTCTGTATATATATTTCATTATTACCTCAAATAACTTGTTTATTTTGTAGCAAGCAGGTGGGATTAGTTATGTCATAACCTCTCCAGTCTTAGAGAGAGAGTGGGAGTATCGAATTGAGGACAGATCCTTGCTGTTCCAGAACAATAAAATCTTCCAATTATTTTGTGATTACTTGAATTGTATCTATTGCATACTATATTGCACTTGAAATGAAATAATAAATTGTTGAATACTGACAAGAGTTGTGTACGAGCCTAAGAAGGGAAACCTGCAAAGAAAGGAAAATCATATACTTACCCGTGATAGATTTCACAGATGGAGGGTGCTAGACCTCACCGCATGCCACTAATGTGCACCACAGATGCATGCTACAAAAAGGGGGCATGGCTTCAAGGGAGCAATGTGGCTTTGCTTCCTGACTCACGTTTCCATCACTCTGGGGGTGTAGGAGATCAGGGCTGCTCCCGAAGACTGCTATGGCTGCAGTACCAGCTCCTGCACTATGAAAGGAGCTGGGTCCTGCACTTAATGTTCCAGGGCAGCACTGCCCTGCCCTGGCTTCTGTCATAGAGGGAGAACTGGCATTTTGTTGTCACCTCTCAGCAGATGACACCCATGTGTGCCCACACCCTTGTAGTGTTGCTACACTATAGATTACCAAGAAGAATTAGCCTTCCATAATATAATACATGAAGTTACTGGAAGCTGTTTTCTCAGTCTCTGTGGCAAATTGAATTTGTCTTTGAGATAGAGCAATGGGCCTAATTGAGAGCTGATTGCACAACAGCAAGTTTGCAGTTGTCAGCAATCAGCTAGACTCCTTCCAACTATGGTAACTCCTGCATTGCGAATTAATGTGCACACTGTGGTAATAGATGTGTACGGCTAGCAAAGAATTTGCAGCTGAGCAAATATGTCCAAAACCCTTCGTTAGACGCTCACCACCGATTGATTTTTCCACTGGTTAATAATGATCGCAAGTGTCTCATAGCCCTGTACTTATTGATAATCTGCCGCTATTTGAATTTGTACATTAGCAATCAGGTAGGAATTAGGTCCAATGTCCCAAACACAGGTGTGGATTATTAGATAGACAGGGGTAAATCTACTTACATCCCCGATTTTGGCTATCCCCTGTACGAACGAGTATGACCAAGATCGGCCATGATCGGGCCTAAAACACAGACTGAGAATACTATGTTAAAGTAGGGATGCCAATCCCGGGGAATTTTTTCAATCCCGGGAATCCAGATTGAAAAAATGCTCAATCCCGGGATTCCCGGGAACCTGGGATTGACATCTCTAAGCAGTATAGGCAGTTGCGGAAAGAAATATAAATATAGCGAAGTACAGTTAAGTATACCAATATTTTAATGAACACAAAACAGTTTCTGGTAGGTCACATTCAGATCCTCCAGATATATAAGCAACAATAAAAGGTTACAATAAAAAGTTCTAATGCAACAATGATGTCTTTAAAAATCCATGTGGGGAGCCTCTTATTGGCTCAAAGGTAGAGAAATTACCGGATATGGTGGAACCGATTGCCAGTTCAAACAGCGCATGTGAATCTGTTCTGGGGCAAATCACAGGTCTCAGGTCCCGGTCGAGACTGCAGGCCAGGGATTGGGAACTCCTGGGCAGCATCTGAGCGCTTGCTCAGACGCTGCCTGGTATTAGATTGGAATGTCTAATCCCGGGATTTAAATCCCGGCATTTTTTAGGCCAAATCCCGGGATCCGTCGATCCCGGGATTGGCCACCCTATGTTAAAGTTTTAACATTGTGTCTATGGTGGTAACTGGCCATAGATGCACATGTTAATTCATAGCATGCACATCAATGGAGCCGCGCAAAAGACGGAGCTGACGTCAATGGGGATTCCTAAATTTTCGGGGAAGAAGTGTACTGTATGTGTCATCACACTTGCAGCTACTCAGTCCGTTTGGTCTCAGCTTTTTGCAGTTTGTTCTTTTTTAACCCCCCTGAATGTCTACTTCAGGGGGGAAGAGGACCAATCTTCACCATAGGGATCTTAAGTATAATAATTTTTCACAGGAACCTGTTTGATTTGCTACTGGAGAACAGAACTAAAGCTATGAGATCAAGATAGGTAAGCATAGATTGAGTGTGTAATAAAAGTTGTACTTTATGTTGTGTGTTGGACACTTCTTTCAGTATTGGTTCTGTAGTGGGACTACAAGTACCAGCAGGCCCATTAATGCCCCACATGCTGGGACTTTTGGTTCTCCAAGTCCCAGCATGTGGAGGAGGCTTGCTAGACCTTCTAGTTTGACTATAAAACCCAATAACTTATTTTAACATTTTAATTTAATCCTTCAATTATCATCAGCCTCGCGTCCACCACCCAGGGGTGCCAGGGACAGTTCCTGACTTCAGCCCAGGCTGGTTGTGCCCTGAGGCCAATTTATTAACCCCTTCCCGCCGCAGCCTGTTTTTGCCTTCCTGACAGAGCCCTTTTTTTCAAATCTGACAGGTATCACTTGAGTGGGGATAACTTTTTTTTGCTTTTACTTATCCCAGTGATTTTGAGATTGTTTTCTCGTGACACATTGTACTTCAAGTTAGTGGTAAATTTGGGTCGATACAGTCTGTGTTTTTTTCTGAAAAATACCAAAATGTCGTAAAAAAATGGAAAATTTAGCAATTTTCAAAATGTTAAATTTTCTGCTTGTGAGACAAATAATCATACCACTCAAAATAGTTAATAACTAACATAGACCATATGTCTACTTTATGTTTCCATCATTATTTCAACATCCTTTAAATTTTTTTGGACACTAGGAGGCTTAAAATATTAATAGCAAATTCTCAAATTTTCAAGAAAACACTGATTTTTTTAGGGACCAGTTCAGTTCTGATGTGACTTTGAGGGACTTGTATGTGAGACACCCCCATAAATGATGCCATTTCAAAAACTGCACCCCTTACAGTATTCAAAACAGCATTTTGGAAGTTTGTTAACCCTTTAGGTGTTTCACAGGAATTAAAACAAAGTGTAGGTGAAATTTCAAAATTTCATTTTTTTTGCAGATTTGCAATTTTAATACATTTTTCTAAGGAACACAGTAGATTTTACTAGAGAAATGTGACTAAAAATTGATTCCCCCAATTCTTTTGTTTTCATAAATATCCTATATGTGGCCCTAGTGTGCACGTTGACCAAACCACAGGCTTCATAATAGAAGGAGCACCTACTTGATTTTGGAGCCTCCTTTTTATGAGATTATTTTTTAGGCACCATGTAGGTTTCTAGGCACCATAAGATGCTAAAAGTTAGGAACCCCCCCACAAGTGACCCCATTTTGCAAACTACACCCCTCAGGGAATTCATCTAGGGGTATAGTGTACATTTCAAACCCCCAGGGGTTTCACCAATTGTGGTACAACTGGGCAGTGAAAATGAAAAATTAAATTTTTTACACAAAAATGCAGTTCTGGCTCAAAATTTTTCATTTTCACAAGGAATGAAGGAGACAAAGCACCCCAAAATTTGTGCCCCAATTTCTCACGAGTACGGCAATGCCTCACATGTGACCAAAAAATACCATTTGGGTGCATGGCAGGACTCAGAAGGGAAGGAGTGATATTTGGATTTTGCAGCACAGATTCTGGTGGAATGTTGGTGGGTGCTATGTCGCATTAGCAAGACCCCCGAAGCACCAATACAGTGGAACCCCCCCACAAGTGACCCCATTTTGCAAACTACACCCCTCAGGGAATTCATCTAGGGGTATAGTGTACATTTCAAACCCCCAGGGGTTTCACCAATTGTGGTACAACTGGGCAGTGAAAATGAAAAATTACATTTTTTACACAAAAATGCAGTTCTGGCTCAAAATTTTTCATTTTCACAAGGAATGAAGGAGACAAAGCACCCCACAATCTGTGCCCCAATTTCTCACGAGTACGGCAATGCCTCACATGTGACCAAAAAATACCATTTGGGTGCATGGCAGGACTCAGAAGGGAAGGAGTGATATTTGGATTTTGCAGCACAGATTCTGGTGGAATGTTGGTGGGTGCTATGTCGCATTAGCAAGACCCCCGAAGCACCAATACAGTGGAACCCCCCCACAAGTGACCCCATTTTGCAAACTACACCCCTCAGGGAATTCATCTAGGGGTATAGTGTACATTTCAAACCCCCAGGGGTTTCACCAATTGTGGTACAACTGGGCAGTGAAAATGAAAAATTAAATTTTTTACACAAAAATGCAGTTCTGGCTCAAAATGTTTCATTTTCACAAGGAATGAAGGAGACAAAGCACCCCAAAATCTGTGCCCCAATTTCTCACGAGCACGGCAATGCCTCACATGTGACCAAAAAATATCATTTGGGTGCATGGCAGGACTCAGAAGGGAAGGAGTGATATTTGGATTTTGCAGCACAGATTCTGGTGGAATGTTGGTGGGTGCTATGTCGCATGAGCAAGACCCCCGAAGCACCAATACAGTGGAACCCCCCACAAGTGACCCCATTTTGCAAACTACACCCCTCAGGGAATTCATCTAGGGGTATAGTGTACATTTCAAACCCCCAGGGGTTTCACCAATTGTGGTACAACTGGGCAGTGAAAATGAAAAATTAAATTTTTTACACAAAAATGCAGTTCTGGCTCAAAATTTTTCATTTTCACAAGGAATGAAGGAGACAAAGCACCCCAAAATATGTGCCCCAATTTCTCCCGAGTACGGCAATGCCTCACATGTGACCAAAAAATACCATTTGGGTGCATGGCAGGACTCAGAAGGGAAGGAGTGATATTTGGATTTTGCAGCACAGATTCTGGTGGAATGTTGGTGGGTGCTATGTCGCATTAGCAAGACCCCCGAAGCACCAATACAGTGGAACCCCAACACAAGTGACCCCATTTTGCAAACTACACCCCTCAGGGAATTCATCTAGGGGTATAGTGTACATTTCAAACCCCCAGGGGTTTCACCAATTTTGGTACAACTGGGCTGTGAAAATGAATAATGACATTTTTTTACACAAAAATGCAGTTCTGGCTCAAAATTTTTCATTTTCACAAGGAATGAAGGAGACAAAGCACCCAAAAATCTGTGCCCCAATTTCTCCCGAGTACGGCAATGCCTCATGTGTGACCAAAAAATGGCAGGACTCAGAAGGGTAGGAGTGATATTTGGATTTTGCAGCACAGATTCTGGTGGAATGTTGGTGGGTGCTATGTCGCATTAGCAAGACCCCCAAAGCACCAATACAGTGGAACCCCCCCACAAGTGACCCCATTTTGCAAACTATACCCCTCAGGGAATTCATCTAGGGGTATAGTGTACATTTCAAACCCCCAGGGGTTTCACCAATTTTGGTACAACTGGGCTGTGAAAATGAAAAATTACATTTTTTTACACAAAAATGCAGTTCTGGCTCAAAATTTTTCATTTTCACAAGGAATGAAGGAGACAAAGCACCCCAAAATCTGTGCCCCAATTTCTCCCGAGTACGGCAATGCCTCATGTGTGACCAAAAAATCACAGGACTCAGAAGGGAAGGAGTGATATTTGGATTTTGCAGCACAGATTCTGGTGGAATGTTGGTGGGTGCTATGTCGCATTAGCAAGACCCCCAAAGCACCAATACAGTGGAACCCCCCCACAAGTGACCCCATTTTGCAAACTATACCCCTCAGGGAATTCATCTAGGGGTATAGTGTACATTTCAAACCCCCAGGGGTTTCACCAATTTTGGTACAACTGGGCTGTGAAAATGAAAAATTACATTTTTTTACACAAAAATGCAGTTCTGGCTCAAAATTTTTCATTTTCACAAGGAATGAAGGAGACAAAGCACCCCAAAATCTGTGCCCCAATTTCTCCCGAGTACGGCAATGCCTCATGTGTGACCAAAAAATGGCAGGACTCAGAAGGGAAGGAGTGATATTTGGATTGTGCAGCACAGATTCTGGTGGAATGTTGGTGGGTGCTATGTCGCATTAGCAAGACCCCCAAAGCACCAATACAGTGGAACCCCCCCACAAGTGACCCCATTTTGCAAACTATACCCCTCAGGGAATTCATCTAGGGGTATAGTGTACATTTCAAACCCCCAGGGGTTTCACCAATTTTGGTACAACTGGGCTGTGAAAATGAAAAATTACATTTTTTTACACAAAAATGCAGTTCTGGCTCAAAATTTTTCATTTTCACAAGGAATGAAGGAGACAAAGCACCCCAAAATCTGTGCCCCAGTTTCTCCCGAGTACAGCAATGCCTCATGTGTGACCAAAAAATGGCAGGACTCAGAAGGGAAGGAGTGATATTTGGATTTTGCAGCACAGATTCTGGTGGAATGTTGGTGGGTGCTATGTCGCATTAGCAAGACCCCCAAAGCACCAATACAGTGGAACCCCCCCACAAGTGACCCCATTTTGCAAACTATACCCCTCAGGGAATTCATCTAGGGGTATAGTGTACATTTCAAACCCCCAGGGGTTTCACCAATTTTGGTACAACTGGGCTGTGAAAATGAAAAATTACATTTTTTTACACAAAAATGCAGTTCTGGCTCAAAATTTTTCATTTTCACAAGGAATGAAGGAGACAAAGCACCCCAAAATCTGTGCCCCAATTTCTCCCGAGTACGGCAATGCCTCATGTGTGACCAAAAAATGGCAGGACTCAGAAGGGAAGGAGTGATATTTGGATTTTGCAGCACAGATTCTGGTGGAATGTTGGTGGGTGCTATGTCGCATTAGCAAGACCCCCAAAGCACCAATACAGTGGAACCCCCCCACAAGTGACCCCATTTTGCAAACTATACCCCTCAGGGAATTCATCTAGGGGTATAGTGTACATTTCAAACCCCCAGGGGTTTCACCAATTTTGGTACAACTGGGCTGTGAAAATGAAAAATTACATTTTTTTACACAAAAATGCAGTTCTGGCTCAAAATTTTTCATTTTCATAAGGTATGAAGGAGAAAAAGCACCCCAAAATCTGTGCCCCAATTTCTCCCGAGTATGGCAATGCCTCATATGTGACCAAAAAATACCAGTTGGGTGCATGGCAGGACTCAGAAGGGAAGGAGTGATTTTTGGATTTTGCAGCTCAGATTGTGGTGGAATGAATGGTGGGTGCTATGTGGCATTAGCAAGACCCCGAAGCACGGTGAAATGATGAACCTAATAATCCATAGATGTGTGGTATATTTTAAAACACTCCTTTATACATAGGCCGGGTTTGTCGGGGCAAGTTTCACAGTGGAAAATAGTATCCTTTCTTATTCCCTTTTTATAGCAAACTTTGCACCTTTTTTGTGTCCTGCCCTTTTTTGCAGTGGAGGGGATTTCGTTAGGAAAATGCTGCCCTGGTACAATACGGGGGCCAGTACTAGAAGTACTGGGGCCCTCTGCCTGCTGGTTCCCAAATATTAGGCCCTTTATGACTTCCTCTTGAAAGTGCATAAATGTCCCCCTCTGGCTGGTAGAACGGAATAGCACGTAAGCGTTATACAGTGCCATCTGGATGATATACACGGCCAGCTTCTTGTACCAGATTTTTGTTTTCCGCAGGGCACTGTACGGCTTCAGTACCTGATCTGAAAGATCCACTCCGCCCATGTACTTATTGTAATCTAGGATACAATTAGGTTTTGAGGTGTGGGTACTGGTACCTCGTACAGGGACGGAGGTGGTACTGTCTCCATGAATTGTTGTCAGTATAAGGACATCCCTCTTGTCCTTATATTTGACCAACAACATATTTTCGGTGCATATTCCCCTGCTTTCACCCCTTCTCAGTAATTGGGCAACGTGCGTTTTTGGGAGGCCTCTTTGGTTCTTGCGCACAGTACCGCAAGCTGCTGTACCTCTTGAACCAAGGGCCTTAAACAGGGGGATGCTAGTGTAAAAGTTATCCACATAGAGGTGATAACCTTTATCCAGGAAGGAGTGCACTAAATCCCAGACAATTTTTCCACTAACACCTACGAGGGAGGGGGGCATTCTGGCGGTTCAATTCTTGAGTCCTTCCCTTCATATACCCTAAACCTGTGGGTGTACCCTGAGGTGCTTTCACACAGCTTATACATTTTTATGCCATACCTTGCCCTCTTATTGGGAAGGTACTGGCGGAATTTAACCCTTCCTTTAAAATGTATAAGGGACTCGTCGATACAAATAAATTTTTCAGGGATGTACATCTCTGCAAATTTGGCACTTAAATGATCAATGACCGGCCTGACTTTGAATAGCCGGTCAAAGGTGGGATCATCTCTGGGTGGGCACTGTGCATTATCGGTGTAATGTAAAAATTTAAGGATTGTCTCAAAACCAGTCCGAGCCATGGCCATACCGTAAAGTGGGGTGCTGTACAGAACATCTGTACTCCAATATTGCCTAATTTCTGGCTTTTTTACTATGCCCATATGTAACACCAGACCCCAAAACGTCATCATCTCTACTGCATCTACAGGGGTCCACCTAGCAAATGATGACATGGGGTTTTGAGCAATAAACTGCTGGGCATATAAATTACTTTGGTCCACCATTAAATTTATAAAATCATCAGAGAAAAATAATTTGAAAAAGTCAATTTCTCTGAGACCTGTTGAATCAAATTGGATTCCTGGGATGGCCAAAAACTCAGGAACCTGGGGCTCAAAATTGTCTGGTGGTGGGGTCCATACGGGATCAATCATTTGGGGGGGGTCTCAGCTGCTCTACGGGGGCGTCTTTGAGGGGGTCCCTCATCACTAGAGGAGGAAGAGGAGCTTAAGACGAATCCTTCAAATTCCCCGCTTGCATCACTGGCTGTGTCAGAGTCAGAGGCAAGCATGGCATATGCCTCCTCCGCTGAATACATTCTTCTGGATGACTGGGATGACATTTGGGATGACATTTGGGATGACATTTGGGATGCCATTTTTATTTTTGTGTTTCTGTAAGTGTAATGTTTCAACACGTGTATAGTGTAGGGGGGGTACAAACTTTATTTCAACACGGGGGGTATGTAGTGTGTAGTGTGTATGTAGTGCAGAAAAAAAATACTTTATACAGGAATTTGATCCCAATAAAAAAAAAAAAAAATTGAAGGGGTTAAAAAAAAAAAAAAGGTCCTGCGCCAAAAATTGAGCACAGATGTTGGTCAGTAACGTCCGTCACTGAACAGCGCTCAAAGGCAACAGGAATTTGATCCAAAAAAAAATAAAAAATTATATCAACCCTGTGCCAAAAATGCTGTTCAGTGATGTACGTCACTGATCAGCGCTCAGCGGCCACAGGACACCCACAAAAGCAACGTGGGTGTAAAAACAATTTAAAAAAAATAAACCACAGCACTCTCCAAAAAAAAAACAATTTAAAAAAACTGCAGAAAAAAAATTATATCAACCCTGTGCCAAAAATGCTGTTCAGTGATGTACGTCACTGATCAGCGCTCAGCGGCCACAGGACACCCACAAAAGCAACGTGGGTGTAAAAACAATTTAAAAAAAATAAACCACAGCACTCTCCAAAAAAAAAAACAATTTAAAAAAACTGCAGAAAAAAAATTATATCAACGCTGTGCCAAAAATGCTGTTCAGTGATGTACGTCACTGATCAGCGCTCAGCGGCCACAGGACACCCACAAAAGCAATGTGGGTGTAAAAACAATTTAAAAAAAATAAACCACAGCACTCTCCAAAAAAAAAACTGCAGAAAAAAACTGCAGAAAAAAAATTATATCAACCCTGTGCCAAAAATGCTGTTCAGTGATGTACGTCACTGATCAGCGCTCAGCGGCCACAGGACACCCACAAAAGCAACGTGGGTGTAAAAACAATTTAAAAAAAATAAACCACAGCACTCTCCAAAAAAAAAAACAATTTAAAAAAACTGCAGAAAAAAAATTATATCAACCCTGTGCCAAAAATGCTGTTCAGTGATGTACGTCACTGATCAGCACTCAGCGGCCACAGGACACCCACAAAAGCAACGTGGGTGTAAAAACAAAACCCCACTGCACTCTCCAAAAAAAACAAAAAACTGCAGATCTGTGATGCAGTGATGCAACACTGATTAGCAGTGAGGGGCAGCAGGCACCCAACTGTGGGTGCAACCTGACAGGGTATATATATAAAAAAAAAAACCTGGACCCCCAAAAAGTTGCTGATCAGTTAATTTATACTGATCAGCACAAAAGGGGGGGCAGCAGTCAGTTGCACAGGCAGCACAAGCTTTGGTGCAACTGACAGGTATATATATAAAAAAAATAACCCCTGCACCACCAAAAAGTTGCTGATCAGCACAGATATACTGATCAGCACAAAAGGGGGTGCAGCAGACACAAAATATAGCACTCTCTATCACTCTCTGTCACTATATCTGACTATCTCTGACTATCTCTGACTATCTGTCACTCTATGACACTGCAGCAGCAGCACACAGGAAGTGACAAGATCCAGTAAGCATCCAGCTGCTGGCAGCACACTACCAGCGGTGATCAGGTAAGTATCAGGCAAGTATCAGGCAAGGATCAGGTATGTATATCACGACAGATTGGCCGGTGACCGCTCTGCACGCAATTCCAGACCGGAATGGCGTCTGCAGCGCAGTCACCGTTAGTTTAAATAATGCGCTATGGCTGTGATTGGTCCGTCGGTCCGACGGACCAATCACAGCCTTGGGGGCAGGTGGGGTGAGGTGGGGTGAGGTGTGGTCATCACCGGTGACCCCTCACGCCCCCTCCCACCCGGCGGTGATTGACACCTGTGTTACCGAGCGTCATATTCGCCGGTAACACAGGAAAACGCTGCGATTGGCTGTTCACATTGAACAGCCAATCACAGCGATCGCCGACGGGGGGGGAGGCATCGCCGCCCCCCCTGGACATGCTGGGACATGTCTGCTGTCAGGGACAGCAGACATGTTTAAACTGTCACCGCGTCTATAGACGCGGGGACAGTTTAAAGTCATGACGTATATATACGTCATGTGTCGGGAAGTACATCCCGGCCATGACGTATATATACGTCAAATGTCGGGAAGGGGTTAAATCAACGTGCTACTGAATTAATGTGGGGCTAGTGGGGAAAGAAAGTGCTAAAATGTTCATCTTTTCAGAAGAAAGATTCCACCCTCTCTACAGGCTCCACCCTCTATAGAGCTGCTTGTAGATTACTCCCGCAGCTTTCCATCTCAATATGCCCAGGCACATACATGTGGCACTATAAATGACAGTAAGCATTGATTTCTATTTGCATAAGTGCCACAGTTACCACTGCATTTGTGAATTTTGACCATGGTATTAACCAGCCAGAGGTACCAGAAGGAACCAGTAGGTCAGGCATCACCAACTCCCAAGATGCCCAATACCTAGTAGTATAGAGGTTTTATTATTATTATTTTTTTTAGATTTTATAAAGGATGTTTATATGGTACCTTATAAAGGCTTGGGCTGAACCACGTGACATTTTGGGTGACATTCTATGGAATGCGATTTTGTTTTTTGTGCGAATTTTTCAACAAAAACCGCTAAATCGCATTTTTCCTTGAATTCGCATATTTAATATGATGCGAAAAGGTCCCTAAATTGCATATTTTTTGCGATAAGTCATGCGTACTGAAAGTGCGGTAAAAATTCGAACTCTTATCGCATCCAGATGTTTTCCAATAGAAAAGTATACAATTCGCTTATTTAATGGAATGGGATTTCGCAAATCGCACTTTTAAGGTGTCTAATAATCGCCATTTTTTCAGACCAGGTTCTGATATGCGAGTTCGCTAGAACCCTGCACAGATTATTGAGATCTGTGCATGGTTCTGCGGTAAAAAATGTGTTTTTTTTAGAAAAAAATTGCGTGGGGTCCCCCCTCCTGAGCATAACCAGCCCCGGGCTCATTGAGCCGGACCTGGTTCCAAAAATACGGGGGACAAAAAGTGTAGGGGTCCCCCGTATTTCTGAAACCAGCCCCGGACTCTTGGACCGGTCCTGGTTCCAAAAATACGGGGGACAAAAAATCTGGGGTCCCCCGTATTTTGAAACCAGCACCGGGCTCCAACAGCCCGCAGTGTCATGCCACAGCCGGGGGACACTTTTTACATAAGGTCCCCCAGCCGTACCATGAGCCCCGTGGCTGGTCAGCCTTGGACGGGGTACCTGGAGGAGTGGGGACCCCCCTAATAAAGGGGTCCCCCCCCAAGGCTTCACCCATCCAGGGCTGAAGCCCGGGGCTGTCACCGGCGTCCCTGGCCAGTGGACGCCGGCCTGATGGTGTAAAATCTTTCAATCCTAACATTGCTTTATTCAGGAGAACTACAAGTCCCAGCAGACCTCCCCCGCATGCGGGGCATTAATGGGCCCGCTGGGACTGACAGCGGGGACAACCGGCTTTCTCCGATGGAGCTAACAGCTTCTGTCGCGTTGTCCCAGCGCGACACAGGCTGAGAGCGTCTTCGGCTTATGCGTCTCCATGGAGACACATAGCTCAGCCAATCAGGGCTGAGCTATGCGTCTCCATGGAGACGCATCGCCCAATCACGCTCTCAGCCTGTGTCGCGCTAGGACAACGCGTCAGAAGCTGTTAGCTGCATCGGAGACAGCCGGTTGTCCCCGCTGTCAGTGCGGGGGTAGCCGGCTCTGCAGCAGAAGGGAGACCAGCGCTGGATCCTGGATTGGTGAGTATGTGGTTGTAAAAGTGAGGTGTGTGGATGTGTATGTAATAAGTTTTACTTTTCTGTGTGTGTGTTTTCTTTTAACATTCTTTTTACAGGTGGATTACAAGTCCCAGCGGGCCCAGTAATGCCCCGCATGCTGGGACTTGTGGTTCTCCAAGTCCCAGCCTGCGGGGGAGGTCTGCTGGGACTTGTAGTTCTCCTGTATAAAGCAATGTTAGGATTGAAAGATTTGACACCATCAGGCTGGCGTCCACTGGCCAGGGACGCCGGTGACAGCCCCGGGCTTCAGCCCTGGATGGGTGAAGCCTTGGGGGGGGACCCCTTTATTGGGGGGGGGTCCCCACTCCTCCAGATACCCGTCCAAGGCTGACCAGCCCCGGTGCTTATGGTACGGCCGGGGGACCTTATGTAAAAAGTGTCCCCCGGCTGTGGCATGACACTGCGGGCTGTTGGAGCCCGGTGCTGGTTTCAAAATACGGGGGACCCCCAGATTTTTTGTCCCCCGTATTTTTGGAACCAGGACCGGTCCAAGAGTCCGGGGCTGGTTTCAGAAATACGGGGGACCCCTACACTTTTTGTCGCCCGTATTTTTGGAACCAGGTCCGGCTCAATGAGCCCGGGGCTGGTTATGCTCAGGAGGGGGGACCCCACGCAATTTTTTTTTTTTTTTTTAATACAAACCCAAAATCGCATATAAGCTCAAATTCGCACATTTTCATGCCTAAAAATCGCACATTTTCATGCCGAAAATTCGCACATTATCGCACTTGATCGCACTTTTTACCCTCTAATGCGCATCCCATTAAATATGCGAATTATGACCAAAAAATGCGAATTTAGAAAGTGCGAAGTGCGGCGATGTGGAGTGCGATAAATATATGCGCTTTTCTCGCATTCCATAGAATGTCACCCTTTATGTCTTATAACTCTCACACATTGCAGAGAGTCTATGGAATTCTGCATGAATTAGAAAATGTGCTAAAAGGTACAGTAACTAAATTGAAACAATGAACACATGTTAAAGCACTCTCAAAGGATGAGATGCAAATTAGTTCCTTCCATTTCAGTGAATATTTCTGACACATACCATTCATAATATATTAAATTAGATTTATTTATCTTCTAAAAGAAATGTGGAACTTTCAACTCCCATTAGTCACATTTCTACAAGCCTAAAGTGCATTTTGACCAATGATAAGAATATTAATACACTTCAGAAATGTATAATGAAACAGAAAGACACTTGCCTCTGTTCCTGTGTGAACAGATGAATTGAAATTTAGTGCACTGTTCCAAAATTAAGAGATGGGGGAACAAATGCCCTTCAACATAAATAATTGAGCCCGCAAGGATTTACTGATTTAATAATAACCAAGCAGTCAATATAATGAAAAGTAGACAAAATTGCATGGTGAACAAGAATTCATATGTTAAAGAATGACAAAATCACTGGAATGAAACAAACGAGTCAAGAGGTGGATTAATGATTCCTTATTTATATATGTATTAGATTGTTTTTGTGAGTCAGTCAGTAAAGATAAAATTTCTGTCACTTGGAAAAAAACCTCATCAAGACTCCTATAATTGCTTTGTATTAAAGGGAGACCTGGCTGGAGTTCCAGATGAAGTTAATCAGAACCTCTTTACCCTTCTGGTATGGCCCTAAGTATTAGATAGACAGGGAGACGACTTAATCCCAATTGTGCTACTACAGGATATAACCAGGTTGGAAGGATGGAAAGAGGCAAGATTACTGCTGTAATTTGAGGTTCAGTAGGCCAAATCATATTCCCAAAAAACATGCTGTGTAGAGCCCAACTGCACAGTATGGTGACCTGAGAGAAAACACAGTCAAACCTCTGGTTTAGCTCTGGCAGATGGAACTCCAAGCAAAGTACTCTTTACTACTGTACTATGGCCCAAATAATGGAGCAAGAGGTCATTCTTAAGCATTGAACCTGTATCCATGGGGGGAGAATAAATTGAGATGAGGAAGGAGACTTTCTTTATGTATCTGTAAAATTGGATGTACGCTGAACAAATGATATAGCAGCATATATTGGAAAGCCTTCAAGGTCCATCCAATGAGAAAATGCAAGCCATTTGATGAGGGAATGCTCAGGCCATAGCTGCTGAACACCTTAAAAGTTCTCAAAGGGAGTTATGGAATTTAGGAGGATGCCACTGACCTACTAGGTCTAGCTTAGGACTATGTCAATGAGCAGTGAAGCATTCATCCATTAGTATCCATTGAGGTGGTTGATTAACCACAGGCTAGAACCAATGAGATAGCCCAAAGTTCACAGACCACAGCTTTATGTAGAAACAGTAAATATACAATTTTAATTAAGCTTGCATTTCACACTGGGGTACATGTATGGAGCGGTGAAAACAGCAGAGAAGTTTACCCATTTAGTTCTCATGGGTAACTACTCCACTGGCACTGTACTTGACTGTAAAGTCTGCATTAAAACATAAACACACTGAATTCCTCATACAGTCCAAATTTAAATTGTAAAAAGCAAAACGATAAATGATGCTCACTGTATATTCCATTTTTTCTACTGTGTTTCTTCTCTACACAGTATATACAATACCACCAGGTAGGAGGAGACCAAACTGAACAAGCGGCCAATGATGACTAATGTTCTAGTTGAGAAATTAGAGCAAAACGATACTGCAATATCTGTGATGGAAGTCTGGAGAGGTTTCTGCAGGCAGAGAGTGATATGCAGAATTAATTTATGGCCCAGCTGAGGTCCATGCAGGAGCAGTGTAGTAGGGAAGCACGTGAGTGCCAAAGAGAAATCCAGGAATTCAGAGACACAGTACCACCACAGTAGCAGGCTTCAAACTACTCTACTCAGCCTGATTCCCAGTATAACCCTGCCCCCTACTATGACTATACTCAACCTCCTCATGAAAGGCCAGAAAATTATGAGTATCGTGTTTACAGGAATTTACCTTAATTCCTTGTTTGCCCAATAATTTCGTAAAATTATTTAAAAGTTATGTATATTTTCTTACCTCTCTTGGAAAAAGCCAGCCACCTTGTTTGTCATCTGTTAGGCAACATAGATTGGAATTTGCAAGCACTTTCAAATATTTTCACCATCCGGGCTACTCAAAGACATCTGTGAAGCTAACAGGAGATATATATTAGGTTACCAAGGGAAAACAAAAAAGATACATACAGAATGCACACAATACAAAAAAAAACACACTGGACAAATAATACCAGTACTTATGATCCTCCAATATGGCCTTCAAGACAATGAAATTCCATCATTTTCTATTATAATAGATTGCTTGGATATCATGGGGGAGGGGGGGTTGTTAGGGGTGTGGGTCCCATCTATAGCACCTGCACACTGTGGATATCAATGCACCAAGGATCCATGAATGGTGTCATCAAAGTGCTCTCCTTGCAGACAGAGAAATAAATGAGTGATAGTGTCCAGCAATACCTGTGTCACCTGGTATTTATTGTTGCACACTGTCGATATCTAGACTCAACACAGGCAAGAAAGTGAATTGCGTATTACCACAATGCAATGGCTAGCCTCCTGCTTGACTCTATGGGTCTCGTGAAGTTGGTGGGCTTCTTATATAGAGCTGGGGTCAGTAGATCCAAGAAGTAACAGAATATTTTATGTGACATTCTAAAGTGAGACTTCCATTGATTTTTTCCAGAAGAAAATACATAGGATTCCCAAAAAGTCATAGACTTACATGCTTTTATGGGCATGATTTGGGAAAATTGGCTTCTTATTGGGGATTTGGGGGGTTATTCAGACCTGATTGCACAGCTGTGAATTCACAGGCGATTATCGAATGACTGTGCATGCGTACAGCACAAAGTAAGCATGCATGAAGACCTCCCATGATAAAATGTAGCATCTTTTTTAATTGCTGGCCATACGAAATTTGATTGACAGGCAGCCGTCATTTATGGGTGTCACCCGACCATTTTCTGGGACTGTCAGGGAAAATGTAGAAGTACACAGGCATTTCAGGAAGGATGTGTGACATCCGCTCTGGCCCCCATCAATCTGTTTCTATCACACTGGCCAAGTAAGTCTTGGGTTACGCACAGTCTACACACACAAAACATAATTTGATGACGAGCAGTTGCGAATTGATTGGCAGCAAATCACCAATCTATAATATTTTCGTAAGCCATTCACAGTCTTGCACAGGTTGGGATTTGCAGCTGGAATGCAAAGATGCTTCCGGCCCTGGGGGTGGAACGCATTTGTACTCCCAGTCAAATCCCATACCATTTACTGGTCACAATTGGGATTAATAAATGTTAGAGCTATTTACTGCATGCTTTTTGATTAAGATGTAATTCTGTATTCCCTTCAGATGTGGATTAAATTTTCCCTATATGAATTAGATGGCTGTTTTATGCTTGTAAGCTTTTTTATTTTGTTATTTGATTCTTTTTGTGAGTAAGCCCTGCACCAAACAGAAAGAGAAAATTACTTTGGGTATACAGTATATAAGAGTAATCAGAGGATACCGCCATACACCCTGAGGAAGCCCATTAGGTTGAAACGCCTTGGTGGTTGTGAAAGACCTGGATGCTGTATTGTGGATCCTTGCTTGAGATGTTTGTAAGCTACAACAGAGGTGTTACCCAGGACTGCATCTATCTCTTCTGCCTTTTGTATAAGGCCACTTATGTATTTATATGTATATTTGAGGGCACTGAAAGAAAGAAAAGATTTACATTTCCTTCTAATTCTGCACCATGAGAAATTCTCTTTATCTCCAGTAGAAGAGGAGGAGAAACCTTGAATAAGATCTTTTGAGACTTTGAATATACATTGTACTATTATATAGGAATATATATATCCCAATAGGAAGTGCAAATTTCATTATTGTTTATATTTGTGCAATGGAGGTGGGTACTAGGCACCCAGCTGTTTCAAGTAAAGATTCCATCCCCTCTTTGTTTTTATACAGGATTTCACTCTGGCTGATCAGTGATTACATGATCACAGGGCTCTGCAAATTAGCAGTCCAGCCATCAGGTCCTGATTTACCCCCTTATTTATTAAGTTTCTTATATAGCGCACACATATTACGCAGCACTTTACAGAGAATATTTGGACATTCACATCAGTCTCTGTCCCAGTGGAGCTTACAATCTATATTCCCTACCACATGGACACACACATTCATTCCAGGGTTAATGTTAGGAGCCAATTAGCCTACCAGTATATTTTTGGGTTGTGTGAGGAAACCGAAGAACCCGGAGGAAACCCACGCAAGTACGGGGAGAATATACAAACTCCACACAGTTAGAGGCATGGTGGGAATCAAACCCATGATCTCGGTGCTGTAAGGCAGTTATACTAACCATTACACCATCGTACTGCCCATGGTTCTGCCTGCCCCTTGGTTCTGACTGCCTAAGGCAGGCAAAGCAAAATCCCTGATAAACTACAGGATTGGGGTTCATTTTTGGGTTGTGTGAGGAAGCCGAAGTACCCGGAGGAAACCCACGCAAGTACGGAGAGAATATACAAACTAAAGGATTATTGAAAACCTCCCAAAGTCTGCTAATTCCACAAAAGTTATTTCTTTTACATCCTTCTGTATAAATACATATTTCACTTACTAATTCAGCTGTACTTTTCAACGAGAAGCTTTTTTTAAAAATATTGATTATAAGGAAGTTTTAGAGAAAAGTAAAATATGTTTTTTACTGTTGTCAAAACTACATTTTCATAAATAATACAGTGTACAGTATGTACTAGAAAACATTATTAGTGTGCAGCTCCATAATGCCATCAATTTTAATGTAATTGTATATATTTTACAAAACTAGTGCTTTAGATGACGTGAAGCTCATCTAGCATACATAATTAAGGTTTGGGAAATAGACAAAGCAGTATTTTCGTCCCTGAGTTTTAACAATAAAACATTGGGATAAATTTAGTCTACATAAGGAGCTATTAGGAAGAAAATAAAGGCATCAGAACAAGAGTAGTCTCTTTTCTCTAGGCCAGGGGTTCCCAAACTTTTTTGAATCACGGCGCCCTAGAGCATCAAAATATTTTCAAGGCACCCCTAGGCCAAATGCTTCTTATGGAGAAATTCAGAAAAAAAAATATTAAAGTAAGTGCATTGTGTTTATAAGTCACAGTTATCTGGTGAGGGACAGGATTTGCTTCTGTTTGTCCACATATATTATGATTGGCAGCAACCAGCACTGGTTTTGCCTGGTACATTGACCATAAATAATATGAATTAATCTTGGTCCACCAACCCAAGGCACCCCTGCAAGTGTCCTGAGGCACCCCAGGGTGCCTAGGCACACAGTTTGGGAACCACTGCTCTAGGTAGGGGGAACTGGGACATGAAGGGCTTACTGTGGGAATGCAGCCCAAAGTTTAGGGGTGTGGCCAGTCTCCAGAGGGGTGTGGCCAGCTACACACAGGTTTGGCTAACCATTAGAAAGTGCATGGTCTGTGCCCATTGATAAGTATATACAGTAAACAACACTGCAGAGTAAGCATTATAATGTAACAGATTAATAACAGTGATGCACTGTAGAAAATACTCCATATTCCTGATCAGCTTAAGGTAACATGTATAATTTACTTTATAATTTAAGTGCACATTCTGGACCCTGATGCCTAGAGGAGGAGATGGAGCCACAGACAGTGGGGCCCATGGGGGTTTCCCCTGTAATCCTGTGGGCCAGTCCAATCCTTGCTCTGGGGTGCTTTTGTTTGGTGGCTGTTTAGTATTGGAATGATTGCCCCTCTCTGAAACTACCTGGGAAAAAAAGGATATATTTAGCAATGTTGATATACTGTACATATCAACTTTTGTGGTGTATTAGCAGTTTATGCCACTCCGTGGAATTAAAATAAAAGATGCTGAGAACTTATGAAATAATAAATGAGAAGGAGTGTCCCCATTAAAATGCTGGCCGTTACCCTGTGAATGCAGGTGGGTCGATGCCTGCTTGGGGGCGGTCCACCCGCCCTGAATTCGGCCATCTCTGGTCCAAGAAAACAGTCAGTCTAGATTTACTTTTATCTGCATATGGGGAAAAAATCATTCAATGGTCAGTGACCATCGAAAGATTTTTCGCCCATGTAGAGCATGCAAATGCTGGGATTCATGCGGCGGGGGGTGGACATTCGGACCGCCGGTGGTGGGCAGCATTTACTTGTTCACTGGGTTGCGAACATACGCAGCCTAGCAAACAGATCTGAATCAGGCTCTCTGTGTGTTCTGGGGACAACATCACATGTTGGCTTTGTGGATGGATTTTCTTTCTATCCAAATGTTCCACTTCTCCCATCACTAGATGAGCCTGCAATTACTTTACTACATGGCTAATGCTATGTACACATGGTGAGATTTAACATATAGTCAAAATCGCTTCGGGATTGCATATACATCATATGGTGATCGAACAGGTTGTTCCCTTTCGATCCCGATGCAATGCCGATGCACGCTCCCATTCAGCACATAGCAAAGGAATCTCACCGTATGTGCATACCATGTGAAATATACATGGATACTAGGACTATACTATTATGTCCGTAGTCCAAAAAATCCCCACTCAGCATTTATAACCCGGTGTGACCTTGGTGTTCAGAGTGATCATACACGAATACTAGGAACACATTTACACAATTTGGACCGTGGGTACATCAATTATTTTTCTTGTCTTTCTCCTCATTTTACTTTAGAGGAACTATCACATAACCCCCTGACTCTCATCAACCATCCAATACAAGTATGATGGTAGACAGCAGAGATGGGGATGGTGTCTGTTAGCACCTCATTTATCTAATTTTTCTTTTGTTTCGTGGCTCTCTCATTCACTGAATTTTTGCAACCACCCCTGCAATGCCCCATGGTAACAGGGATATTTTGCATTGATTTGGACAAACAGCAGTAGCCCACTTTGGCTCACCCCCCTACTGGCACTGGAAATAACCAGACGGGAATATACAGCCATACTTCACTGGATCGCCTGAACTCCACCCGAACTCAGCAGCTAAGCAGTGAAAGGCTGGATCAGTACCTATATGGGAGACCAATAGGGAATATCTGGTGCTGTATTCAACAACTGGGATAGTACGTCTGCCACTATCGTAAGGGTGTAGCTCTAACATCCTTCTATTCTCTCCCTCTCTTCACATTGCCCGATTCAACTGCGCCGACACCTCATTGTAAGACCTTGTGGTAGCGGGATGTGTCCAGTGTTATAAATGTTTGCCATCCACTAATTACCAGATTATATAAATAAGGTCATTTGGCAAACGTTGTCTAAATCATTTTCGCACAAAAACTATCCTTATTAGCCGAAAATCGGCAGGATATATTTATACGTAGACTTTAAAGTTACACACAAGGTGTATCTACATTAGTTCTAAACGCAACCTATTTTAATAAAGCTTACCATTAAAAGTTATATTTTACTTATTATCATTCAACAATCTTTCATCTGTATGATTACTTTATAAGCGTGCCCCAAAAAACCTTACCGGTTCCCTTTAGTCTTTCTTCTTAGACTATTTTTTTCAGTGTATGTTCTGAACTTTCTTTGGGAGCACCACCAACCAGCGATTGCAATCAGGTTTCCCCTGGACAGCTGTCTCTTATGTTGGTCATCATCAATTATTACCCCTAACTCTGTAGTATACACCCAATATTTATCTAGCCTGTGCCAACTCACCCCCTATCAAAAATCTATGATGTCAACAGATGTCAGCTGCCCGCCTGCTTCCCATACAGGGTGCTCTCAGGTCTGAAACACCACAGAGGTGTCTGAGATCTGAGAGTGCTGAAGAAATCATTTGATGGTCGCTCACCATCGAATGATTTCTTCGGCAATATTGGGTGATTATGCAAATCATCCATTCGCATGCCTGCGGGGGTTTGGGAGAGGGAGCGGCCGTGCGGATCAACCAGGATAAGGACCTACATATATCTGACCCCCACTAAGTGGCCATACACAGGTCTGACTTGTCTGAGGCACTGTTTTCCTTTGAACTCCCCCAGGAGCTCACAGATGTGGCATTTATTTACATGCAATACATCACATTTAATCATTCGCATGTAAAAGTTTTCGCAGGGAGCTGCCAAGGGAGTTCAAGGGAAATTGGATGCGATACATCATGGATGCTAAAAACCACCAGCGATGTGCCACTGATGGTCTGATTCTGATTGATCTTATGTGCTGCAAATAATGTAAGATCTCTAGGATCTTATCCGATGCATATTGGAACACGCATCAGATCCGATCTGATGTCAAACACCTCCGATTTGTGCAGATTTCACTGATAAATTGACCCAGTCTGTCGAAATCAGGAAAAATTAGACCAAATCAGCCTAGGACTATACTGTGTGGCGTTATGTGTAATGTGTTGTGTATTTGTGTTGCTGCTCTGTCACTTATGGCCCCCATACACGAGTGCGACTTGTCTGAGCTGTAAGTCGCATCGGATTTCCCTTGAACTTCCCTGGCAGTCCTTCCATGCTACTTGCTAACTGATGTGCTACTTTTTACATGCATGTCAAAGGACTACCGGGGAGCATCCGGGGTTGTTTAAATGAAATCAGATGCGAAATAACTGCTGCGATTTGCACAGATGCCTGCAAATCTGATTTACAGATTTACAGCACATCCAACCTCCACATTTCCATGCTGTGACATTTAGGGAATACAGCCAGGGGCACCAGCAGATCAGCCAGACCATGGTAAAATTAGGGAGTGTTGCTATTGGGAGGAGGCATGGCCAGATCGCCTCCAAGAAAAAAAAATAACATCGTTTGTATACGCCACGGGATGCAGATGTTTAATTTGGCAGAGTGTATGTGCAATCAAACCTGCAAGGAGACAGAGAGGCTAGGCTGCTGCTGGCTTCCTCTCTCCCCTGTTCAGCACACGGCACTGAGCAGTGTCTTCTGGGTTAGAGAGAGGCTGCTGCAGCAGTTAGTTATTATTCTCCCTGTAATGTTGGATGGGGGGAGTGGGACTGGGATCCTTCCAACGGGATTGGTATGTAATCCCAGTGGTCAGAATCCTGGTGGTCAAAATCCCGACGCCGGAATCCCGACCACCGAAATCCCGACATGGGGGACATGGATCGCCCCCCCCCCCCCCCCCTTGCAGGCTCGCTGTGCTCGCCACGCAGCGGGCCTGGTGCCTCGCTACGCTCGGCACACTAATTTATTCTCCCTCTATGGGTGTCGTGGACTCCCACAGAGGGACAAAGTGCCATGATTTCGGCGGTCGGGATTCCGGTGACGGGATTCAGACCACCGGGATTGTGACTGCATCCCCTTCCAACAGACCCTGGCCTGGCTAAAGAGTACCTGCTCCCCTCCTTTTGACACCACTGAAAGCAGCAAGTGTGACAATCGCCACTTTTCTTCAAAGTGGTGGCGCGTTGCCACGTTTGGTAGGAATGAAGGATACAGGGTCTGTACCATTAGGATCCAGGTGCCCAAATCCAATGGCCAGCCTGAGTGAGCATCAGGTTATGATAACTGACCATAGCCTCATATTGGTGATCCTGAACTGTGTCCTCAGATGCAGAAATCGTATCTCACAAATGCATGCAGGAGGCGTCTACCTCCTATAGAGACACCTCATGCTGATATTGAACTTTCATTACAAAGAAATGAAGAACAGCAATATAAATGAGTCCTAGTGTTAGACAATCACCCAGCATGTAATGTGATAAGAATAATTAACTATCCTGCTGTTTTGTGATGAAAATGGTGTTTACTTATTTTCTACTTCTGCATTGTTTTACATTACTAATGACTTTCTGTACATAGCTTTTTATGTGCATAAAAATTTACCTCGCTGTACGGTCTACTAACCACCACCAATCAACCCCCCTAGGAACCCCACAAGCTGGCCTGAGAGAGGGACCTTGGAGAGACTCTGGAGCCAGAGAAGTGAGCTGAAATTTGAGAAGTGGCCGCTAAATCCTCTATCTGTGTCAGGATTACAGAAAATAATTACTGAAATGTCCTCTTCTGTTGTTGGTGCACTGCGTGTCTGTTGTTGGTGCACTGTGTGTCTGTTGTTGGTGCACTGCATGTCTGTTGTTGGTGCACTGTGTGTCTGTTGTTGGTGCACTGTGTTTCTGTTGTTGGTGCAATGCGTGTCGGTTGTTGGTGCACTGTGTGTCTGTTGTTGGTGCACTGCATGTCGGTTGTTGGTGCACTGCGTGTCTTGGCATGCATCGCTAAGTTTCACCCACCGATCCCCCATACTGTATAAAGCAAATGTATATCTGGTGCAATTATACTCATGCTCCTATTATCCTCCATGACACATGTCATGATGCCAACAACAGAAAAGGACACAACTGTGTAATCACTTTCACCAGTGGTATCTTGTTCCTGACTGCCATAGAGCTGTATTTCATGAGATAGATGTTGGAGGGGTTGTGGATAGGAGGGAACCAGTTGCTCATATCTGAGAGCAGCCCCCTAAAATTAGGTGCTTTGGGGATATGGTATATCATTCAATTCTCTCCCTAAGAGGCATTTCACTCCCACACTGCCTTTCATATTCCCTCCTACCGCTGCCCATTCCCAGAAGTGATAGAAATACTCAAGCACTTATTCAACACATCTTCAATGTGGCTAGCTGTGCCAATGCAGCTTGCATGAAGACCACACCCCCCCCCCTCATCTGCATGAATGCCCACACAAATTTATTAGAATAAGGTCTCCCTGGATTTAATATCATAAGGCTGAAAATTGTAATCAGTGGAGACTCTAGAGAAGAGACTAGAGCACAGTCCAAAATAAAAAGGGGAGCCACACCCGCTGCCAGCAAGTCAGTTTGGAATGGCAGTTGGAGTAGCACCCCTATTTATATTTTGGACTGCAATACAGCAACTCCTCTAGAGCCGCCACTGCTTTAAATCTATTGTCTTCTTTTGCATGTAATACATGCCAACAGTCCCTTTTCTGATGTCCTCCTTTTCCTTACTAACACTTCCCTTCTTCCTTTCCTCTTTGATACCACCCACCACCCCTTATTTTCCACCCTTTCAGAATACTCAAGTATTTCTCATATAGTTAATTTGCTGCATCTCAATGTCTTTATATATTTAAACTTTTTTTAATCATTATATGATGCCACTTTCATAGCCTACAGTATATGTTTTTTTTTAACCTCAATAAAGTTTTTTCAAAAAAAAAATGCTTTCAAAAGTAGAAGTGTTTTAGTTTATTTTATCAATTAAAAAAAAGCAAAGTGGGTTAACAGAAGATAAATCAAAATTGAATGTTGCCCATAGCAACATCACATGTGAAGTAAAATACACATCTTAGTAAATTTCCCCCAGAAGGTTGACCATTAAAAGAAACCTTAATACATGGGACCTAACCTACACATATTTGAGTTCAGTACGCATATCATCACGACTGTTCTTCCCATATTAATTAGGACATTTTGAGAAATTCATAATAATTCACACTCACCCTCAATGTTGACCACTATTTGATGTCACATCTATTCGACGGAGTCAAGCGCCAGCAATATTGTTCTTTCTTCGTATCTTCATAAAGCAGACTTTTCAGTGATCTCCTATCAACATTGAGGCTGCTGACTCCTAGATTGTGTCTTGGGACTTTCTTACCATTTTTGTTTTTATTCATTCACATACAAACACAGTTAGTACACATACACCAAAAAGACAAAATAGCCCCCCATAAAAACACAATACAGTATGTATGCCATATGTCACTGACACATGTAATTCATCTTCTTAGACATAACACCCCCTTCCCCACCCACCATACTCCTCCAAGGCACTTACCTGGTTCCCAAAAGGGAGGAAAATAGGAAGTAGCATGGATACCGGCCAGGAGAAGTGAGACAGGAGGGAGGAGGCCGGGAGATAGAGTAGGAGGGGCCAACTGTTAAAGAGCCCAGCTCATTGGTGTCTGGAGCAAGGGGAGAGGCCCTACTAATCTTGCACTGCTGCAACTGTAGATTATGGAACTCTGTGTGACCCTGACTGCTTCAGCCCACCTGCATCAGAAGACGTGACACACAGAGCTGGTTTCAGGGGATCAGAGTGGCTGGCAGCATACTCTGCATGCCTCCCGGTCACAGGCTATGTGGAAGTACAACATGTCATGGCCCTAAACAGCTGGCCACCGGCCACTGTCAGTCCAGGGCTGCCTGTTACCTCTTACTAGCGCCCCGACTCCTCTTACCCCAGCACCCATCCACACACCCTCTGATATCAATTAGCCAGCTGTTGCAGTGTTGCTCCTGATAAGAAGATCAGGCAGTGTGCACTAGAAGGAGTGCGGAACCTCAGTTATTGTGAGCCAGCCTGTGGTATTACAGGGCCAACCTGCTGAGAGACTAAGGACAGGCCCACCATCAACTCTCCCTGTGTACAGGTAATCCACCACTTGTTACATTTAGGGTTGAATACAGTGTATGTCCTATACAGTGCAGTAAATAGAGTGGGTTACAGTATGGGTCATATACATTGTGGGTCAGATAGAGTGTAGATCGTGGGTTGGATAAATGCCCCTGGTGATGGTCTCTAAGTGCTGCAGTGTACATAGTGCTCTCTCAGTGCCAGTTAGCTCAGTAGCAGCCTCTGGGTAGATGAGGATGCAGCAGTAGCAGGCAGTGATGCCACCTTTTAAAGTACAAGAATACAGGGAACTACAGTAGCAGTTTCAAAGTCCCACTGAATTTAATAGCCTGACTGCTGCTTGGCAGAGATCCAGCCCATTCATTTCAACAGGACCCAACAGCACCCAAATCAAAAGCCTGCAAGATTCAACATTGGGAAGTTGATGTTTTGCCTTGTTTGGGGATCTAAGCACCTGGTAATTCCTAGTCCCAACCATGATTCCAGAAATTAATGTGGGCTTGGTTCTCTAGTTTAATGTTGGTGTGTATGTGAGCGCCACCTAGATTTGTAATTTATGGGGTTAATATTTGATGTGACCATCCTTTGCTTTCAAAACAGCATTCATTCTTCTAGGTTCACTTGGACAAAGTATGGGTTTTTGTAGGATTATAGTCAGATGTTTGATTAACCAGTCACAGCAAACAGGTGATTATGATCATGCTTTTCAGATGTAGGTTGAAACACATTCATTGACAGGGGCAGAAACAGCTGTGTTGGAGGCTTAAAACTGAATGATGAACAGCATGGCGGTGGAAGACATTTTCATGTCACAAGTCATACGCCATGGCAAGACTGAACACAGCAACAAGACACAAGGTAGTTATACTGTATCAGAAAGGTCTCTGTTTTGCACAGTATTGCACTTATCCATCTAGAACAGTAGACCACCATATTGAAAAATCAAAATTCTTTACAAACTGCACGTTCTAATAAATAAAGGTATTATATATTATGTTTTGTATTAGGTGCCTGAAACCACCAAAGTCTTACAATTTGACATTGGATTATAGTCATAATTGAATCGGTATCACATAGACATCGTATGGAGATAGAAAATGTTTTTACGTTTTCTATCCCGATTCCATGCTGATGAGTGCTCCCGTTCAGCTGAAATTGAAAAGCCAAATATTTAATGCAGCAATGACTATATAATGCAAATGTAGATAGTATGAATTGTATGTAAATAGTACAGAGTTAGCAAAGATTGCATAGCAATCAAATCTTAAGTCGAATAGCAAGGGAATCTCACCGTGTGTACACACCATATGTCAAATCACACTTTTACTCCATAAAGTCCATAGACATCCTTATAACTAAAGCTGTATAGGTTGAAGTGGGTTACCTTGGTCCTTTCCCTTACTACATACAGCATGCAATGAATCATATTTCCACATTCCCCACACTTGTCTTTTGGAATTCTCTCCAAAAACCTCACACAAGCCTTAAGCAATTCTTTATCATTTATAACTTGTAATAATATCTGTCACCTACTGTATTGCTACATATTTCTTACCTCATCTATAGTATGTACCATTATGTTTCATATTCCTACCCCTACTCTGTAACGTATATCCCATATATATTAAGTACTTATTCTGCGGCATGAGATGCTCACAGGAATTTAAACTTAAAGTCTCTCATGATGAGCCTTAATATGTCTTGCTTGAGAGTCTCAGCACAGTGGCAAACGCAGGAATTCTAGAGGAGGGTTTCCAAATGCAGTCCACAAATTTTCCACTGGAACATTGAGTGGGAGTCAGTAGAACCTAGTAATGACCCTTGGCATTAATGTACACACTAGTCTTTATATACACTGGATACTGTATGGAATACAGTACTAATATTTAACACTAGATAGATAGATAGATAGATAGATAGATAGATAGATAGATAGATAGATAGATATTCTTTAGTATACAATGTATCAAAATTAAATAATATAAATAAGTTGTCAGGAAAAGGTTAAACATACCATAATGAATAAATACACAAGCATAATAGAACCAGTACTGCACTTTCAAAGCTCAAATTATCCTACCTCATGGTAAGATTCCTGTCTCTTTATCCTGGCAACTGCTCTCTGGTCCAGTGCACTGACAGAGGAAACAGCAAACTTGGCAGAAGAAGTTACTACCACTGGGCATATGCAGCAGTTCCGCTCTGTCCCTTGCATTGCATGATGTGGCAACAACTTAAGTAATCGTATTATATACGTTTTACATTGCTATTGTCATAATCTGAACCACTTGGCAAGAGGATGGGGGTTTCTGTGCAACCATTTTATCATAGACCATAATGCATAACAACATTCATAGACCATTCATTTTTCAGGCTTCGGATGCAATGTGAAATCCAGTTGTTTATTGCTGTACCCACAGATTCACTGGTAATAGGGTGTGTACAAATGAGGATTTCTGACAACCAAGAACCCCTCTTGTTTATCTGAAGTAAACATTATGAAATCTATATATTTTGTCCCTAGTCTAACTAACTGAAGTCCACATCAGCATTCTTCTTATTTTACCTATCATGTAAAATGTTATCAGAACTATTAACATAGGAATCATGCAGTATTTTTTCACTTTGGAGATAACACAAACCAACCTCTTTGTAACATGTGAGATTCAAAGGGAAGATAATATCTAGTTATCAATGCTGTAGTGTTTCAGCTGTTATTGGGTGGGGAATAGTTCCCCCTAGTGGCACCAAATGCATAAACACTGCAGCTTCTTGTACAGAAAAAAAAACAGTAATTGTTATTGTAAAAAAAGGTAGTTATTGTCCTTTTTTATTAATGTTCATGAATTATGAATTGGTACAACAGAGTAATGCATTTTGATAGTTTTTTTTTTTTTCCATTTGGATTAGCAGTTCCTTTTTCTAAGCATACAGTAGGTTAGATAGATCCTTTTACTTCATCAAATCTTTTATGTACCGAGTCATCACTGCTGAAAATAATTTGGCTGCATTGCAGCAATGTCAGTTATATTACATTTAAGCACTGCCCTGACATTGCTTTAATATTTCTTGCTAATAAAGACCAACTTCAGTAACTATTATTATCTAACAAAGAGATATAAAATAAACAAATTGTTATGAATTAATTTAATAGGATTAAACATAAAAAGAGGAGGGGGTTTAGTTTGCAAGACAGTAGGAACAAACAGATGATGGCTATGCACTCAAAAGGACCCCAGCATATTTTGCCCAAAGTGGGAAGAGAAATTAAATTGCTATTTTATTTAAGCTGCAGTTTGATGTGGATACTTAACCACAGAATAGAAACATACATAAACAACAGGCATAAACATAAAATAATGGATCAAATGAACAAGAATCAAAAATTATAGTTAAAAAAACATAATGGCAAGAGACTGACAGACCGCTTATTCTTCAACTTATATTATTAGCATTTAAACCTGGTTAATTGAGAATTTCAGAATTAGTTCCCAGCACGTGGGCTATGAGTCCTTGGTATTAAGGTTAGAACAGTTGGTCAATGTATCTGATTAGTCTTATTAAGTAACGGAGGTTAGTGATGCATTTGTTAGTAGATGCAAAGAAGTTGGAACAGTTGTTAAATATATCAGATAAGTCCCATTGAATAGCAGATGGTTTGATAAAGGTAATAGGTGATAGGATATAGTTACCACTTCTCAGTGACAGTTCTGATTGATGGCCTCAGCCAAATATAAGCAAAAGATGTGCAGGAGGCCACCTCATGGCAACAACTGTAGGGGGCTCCCAGCTTGTCCTGGCCCGGTTTAGTTTGCATTTGTAAAGGGAAATGGAATTGTGAAATGTGGTGTAAAAAGAGGAAGGGGCTTGGGCTTTATTAAATGTCTTGGTAAACTTATCTGTATAATCTCCGATTTTTTTCTAAAATGAGAAGGTGTATATGATTCTGTTAAAAAGATACCAAGGTGATCTATACAAGTCAGTATCCTCTTACTAAACAGTAGTAAACCATTCAGAACTGCACCAATGAACACCAATAATTTCAGGACCAATTTAGACGCCTTTCAGATTAGAAAGCCGGCTCACACCTGAGCTTTTGTATAAAGGTGCAACTCAGATGTGACCTGACCTGAGAGACCTGAGACCCCTTTTAGACTGACCTGGACCCAGCTTAATGCCAGGTCATTGAGTCACCACACACTGGTGCAGTGCTGGTGATTGAAGATGATATGATCTTTAAGCCCTGACTCTTCCTATACTGTAGACAGGTCGCATCGACTCAGATTACCAACTCACACTGCACCACAACCCGGGTAGGCCCTGGTTCAACCGTGGTAACTACCTGGGATATTTTATTAAGATTCTTTCAGACTAAGCAAAATTCTTGGTTGCACGTGATGTGCAATAATCAAGAAAATTTTATTATTTTGAAAGGGGTATCCCTAAAAGTAGTGGTCTACCAATCAGTGTTGTTCAGTGGCGTAACTTCCAACAAGGTGCCCGGAGGCGGTATAGACAGTAGTTCCCCCTCCCCACCCCACACAGCATAATGAAAAAAAATTATATATATCTAGATGTGTATATATATATATATATATATATATATACACACATAGGTGTACAGTGTATATATATTATATATATATATATATATGTGTATATATACACATACTATATATATATATATATATATATATATATATATATATATATATATATAGTCGGGGGTGTAGCGCGGCACTCAGGACGGTGTTAAGAAAGAAAACAGGAGCCAAACTTGACGTTGACGTTTCAGCCTTGCGGCTTTTATCAAAACAGCTAACATGACAAATAGTGTGTACTCACCTCTATAAGAAGAGCAGAATCACCTGTTTGTGCATGGACAGCGGCCATCTTCTTCCGCCCACACTGGGGCAGTTCTGGATGACATCACTGAGTGGGAGACTGTTGCCATAGCAATGGAACAACAGTGTGTATCCTAGTTGGACAATAAAGTTTTGTGGAAAGTGAAAGGAAAAAAAACCTTTTAAAGTACATTTGAAAAAATGCAGCGATTGTGCTGCTGAATGTGATGAGCTTAGTGGAGGCAACAAACGCCTCTAATATATTGTGTGGCCGCTATCAATACAGAAACCGGTGATTCATTCCTCAAATAGCACAGCAAGCAAAAAAAAGTGCAATAATATAGACTGATAGCGGGTAAATTTTTTTCAAACTTACAGTGTATATAACATATGCTAAACATTAAAATATCGGAGCATTTGGATATACTAGAAAAACAACTGGTAGCTTAATTGGATACAAATCATCTGACATAACGTGAACAAATGCTACCCTGCTCCTTGGCTGGGTATGACTTAAAGTAGATGTATTAAGTTTACATACTGCTCTATGATTGAACAGCTATAAAAGGCTATCATAGAAAGCTATGTAGGCTAAGTATTTCGTTTAAGCCTTTAGGGGCCAGAGTCTCTAATTTAAAGATCCATCTGGCCTCTAATTGCAGCAGTTTTTTCCCCCGGTCGCCACCTCTGGCGAGGGGAGGTACTTGGTCAATTATCATGTACTTGACCGTGGCAATGGAGTGCTTGGCCTGGGCATAGTGGCGGGCGAGTGGCTGATCACTCGTACCTTTTTCGATGGCCGCCCTTATTGCCGAGCGGTGATTGGCCATCCGCTCCTTAAAGGGCCTTTCAGTTTTGCCCACGTATACCAAGGAACATGGGCAGGTGATGGTGTATACCACGAACTTAGATGAACATGATAGGTGGTATTTAATGGGGAATCTTTTTCCCGTATGGGGATGAGGGAAAGATGTGCCCACTTGCAGAAACCCGCAAGTTGTGCAATTGGGACATCGAAAGCATCCCTTCTTACTTTGCCCCAAAAACGTTGTTGGGGTTTTCTTACCCAGGTCGGTGATATCTGTGCGTACCAAGTGATCTTTTAGGTTGCGCCCTCGGCGATAGGCTGGCATAAGGGCAGTATCTTGCAGGTTGAGGTCACGATCTGATCTTACTATAGGCCAAAGTTTTTTGGCCTTCTTAACCCTATCTGGTGTCTCGGTGTTATATGAGTTGACCCACACCAGTTTTTTGTTTTTATCCTTATGATCATTTGGGGTTTTAGGTGTTAATAAGGCTGTTCTGGATTTGGTTAAGGCTTTAGTTCTCTGATGGGCCAACAGGTCCCTATCATACCCTCGTGCCAAGAACTTGTCCCGCATGATGTCAAGCTCCCTTGTGGCTTCTTGGGGATCACTTACTATCCGCAGGACCCTTAAGAATTGACTATAGGGTAACGAACTTTTGCTGTGGATAGGATGTGCGCTGCTGGCTAGGACAAAATTGTTTCTGTCCGTAGCTTTTCTGAACAGACCAGTTTGGACCGCTCCATCTTTTTTGGAAATTTTCACGTCTAGGAAATTAATGGTTTCCTGTTCTATAGAAAACGTGAATTTGACGGGACTTGTGGTGGCATTGTGGCTGCTGATGAGGTTTACAAAGGTGTTTTCTGGGCCTGTCCATAAGATGAGGATGTCATCTATATATCTGTGATAACTTTTAATGTGTCGTTCAATGGACTGGTCCGAAAAAAAGAGGTCCCTCTCTACCTCGTACATGAAGGCGTTGGCCACTGAGGGGGCCACGCTTGACCCCATGGCCACGCCCTCAGTCTGCAGGTAGTGGTCACCATCACAAAAAAAGTAATTTTTACTCAATACTTGTTCCAATAACTCAAGGAAAAAATCGAGATCTGGCCCACAGTACTTGATGTTATTAGTGAGGAGTCTCCTTACAGCTTGTAACCCTGCCTGATGGGGAATACAAGTTTAGAGATTACAAACATCAACAGCTATAAACAGACATGGTTCTGGTAATGTGCCCAGTTGTAATAAGGCATTAAGTAAGGTTGAAGTGTCCTTAAGGAACGTAGGGAGGGCTTGGATGGCTGGTTGTAAAAACCCGTCCAGGTAGACCGATATCGGCTGGAAAAGAGATCCCCTTGCCGAAATTATCGGCCTACCTGGTGGCCTTGTTGGATGTTTATGTATTTTTGGGATCAAATACAATATAGGCTTGATGGGAAAAGTCACTGTTTGGTGGTCTCGGCATGCTTCGGAGATGAATCCTTCTTCGACTGCTGTTTTTAGAACAGAATCCAGTTGTTTCTTAAAAACTGGTGTCGGATCCCTGGGTAATTTTGTATATGTCCGTGTGTCGGATAGTTGACGGTGGATTTCATCGCGGTGGTCCGATAGATTTTGCACCACTATCGACCCTCCCTTGTCAGACTGACGGATGACTATATCCTCATAAGAGGCCAAGTTTTTTAATGCCTGTCTCTCGTCTTGAGACATGTTCCAGTTGGTGACTTTCTGGTTAGACTTTACCTCTTGAAGCTCCTCAGAGAGCATACGTGAGAAGGTTTTCAAAGAGGGGTTAATGCTTGGTGGATCAAACGTAGAGCGAGGTTTGAATCGACTCATATGCTTAGGAACTGATGTCATGGTGGAAGATGTCGAATCATCTTTAAAATGTTCCTTCAATCTAAGTTTGCGGTTTAATTGGAAAGTTTCCACTTGGTGTTGAAGGGGATCGGCAGAGGGAGTAGGGATGAAGGCTAGGCCTTTTTGAAGAACTTTAATTTCTACCGGGGATAGGTTTCTGTCCGATAGATTAAATACAATATCTTCTATCGCCTCGGGGGTCTTCTGGCCTGCCTTGATCTCCCGGACGTTTTGCCTGCCCCTTCTCGTTCGGGAGGGTTTTTTCCTGAGATCTGAGCACGGGTGCGAACCCCTAAAGGGCGTGCACCTGGGGATTCATTTCTGTCACTATCGCTGCCTGTGGTCGCAGAATCGTTGTTAGGTCTGCGTCTGTTCCTGTAGGACTTGCGGCGGGAAGGGTTTTGGGGTTCCTCACGGAATTGAGCGCCTGTGAGCCATCCATACACCCGTTGATACTCATAGTCCTGATCGACCTTGGTGCGTTTGGCTTTTTTATATTGGAGTAACTCTTCTTTGTATTTCTCAACATCGCTGTTCAACTTTGTTAGCCACTCCCCCGTGGGGTCTGCAGACAGGGTGGGCATATGTTCTTTTTCAAAGTTAGAGTAACACTCCTTGGCTTTATTCAATTCCTTCCTGGACTCTTCAATTACCAATAAAAGTAAGTCGAACGAACATTTATTTAAAATTGATGTCCATTTGATACAAAAATCGGCATTATATCGGCCGATAGTCGGAACATTTTTAATCCTAAACCCTCTTGGGATTTTTTTGTCCCTATAATAATTTGAGAGGGTCAGGCCATGATAAAAGAAATCCAATTCCCGTTTTTTTAGTTTCAACAGATTAGCTAATATGTCCTTGGGGCTGTTTTTGCCCTCTAGCAGAGTTGGTTCATCTGTGAACAGGATTCCCTCTGCTTCTGATTCAGAGAAGCTATGAACCTTGCCAGGGATCAGGGTGACCCGCTGGTGGGTTGTCTCACCCGTGGCCGATGGTAGTGTGCTCATTCTGGTCACAAGATGATTGAAACAAATGGATGTGCAAACTTAGCAAAAAAATGATGGAAGCAATCCAAATAAAGTGACTGGTGCAGCAGCAAAAGGGTTAAATGCTTGGAAGTTCAAAGCGATTCTTGTGCAAAAATGCTGCAATTAATCCTAATGAATTTGTAATAAATATATATATATGCATAATACACACATATATAGTTACTGTATAACCTAAAAAAAAAGATTAACTCAGCCAAGTCACACTTACTTGCTATGTAGCTGTAAGTGGCTGCTGTGATATGCAGTCACACTGGGAATGGGAAAAAAGGGACCAACCAAGGTTGGTTTGGAGCGCTTATCAGGAGTGGTTTTGGTCAAGTAGCTGCTGCTGGAGGGAGTAGTCAGCTCCCAAATAAAAGGGTAAAGCAAATAAAGATATATAGCAGCGCTGGTATTACAATGTAAAATTTTTTTATTTAATACACAATTAAAAAACATAAATGAATAAAATGCATTAATGAACCAATTGGTGCAAAACAATGACAACAATAAATGGTGGGACTGGACCCAATTATAGTCACCAGGAGTAGAATGGTAATGAACCTGCTCTGATCCAGAAAGTTGGGGGAGGGGAGTCCTTTACGGCCACTTGAATGGTATCCTGAAGCGAGAATTTTGGTGGACTACAACCGATGGCAAGTGTGGAATTAGCCCAATCGGGAGTCCCGCTGAGATGGAAAAGTCAGGTGTCCAGACAAAAAAATGTAGGCTTGAGACTCTCAGGGAAGTTGGTTTCCGATCAGATAGTTTTAGCAGGTAAAGTGGTCCTCGGTGCAAATAGAGGTTGTTGAGGTGAAGTGGGTCCAGGCAGGGGGTGTCACCAACGCGTTTCGCAGTTCTCAGACTGCTTTGTCAAGGTGTGTGACAAAGCAGTCTGAGAACTGCGAAACGCGTTGGTGACACCCCCTGCCTGGACCCACTTCACCTCAACAACCTCTATTTGCACCGAGGACCACTTTACCTGCTAAAACTATCTGATCGGAAACCAACTTCCCTGAGAGTCTCAAGCCTACATTTCTTGTCTGGACACCTGACTTTTCCATCTCAGCGGGACTCCCGATTGGGCTAATTCCACACTTGCCATCGGTTGTAGTCCACCAAAATTCTCGCTTCAGGATACCATTCAAGTGGCCGTAAAGGACTCCCCTCCCCCAACTTTCTGGATCAGAGCAGGTTCATTACCATTCTACTCCTGGTGACTATAATTGGGTCCAGTCCCACCATTTATTGTTGTCATTGTTTTGCACCAATTGGTTCATTAATGCATTTTATTCATTTATGTTTTTTAATTGTGTATTAAATATTTTTTTTTACATTGTAATACCAGCGCTGCTATATATCTTTATTTGCTTTACACTGGGAATGGGGAATGGATCCGTGCTTCACTGCCTTCTTCTGCAGCCTGCACACCAGCCAATCAGGGTGCCGCAGGCTGCAGCTTCAAATATCATTGGACAGCCGAGCTGTCGCTCAGCTGCCCAGACTAGCTCTACGTGCAGCGCACAGGCAGTTCAGTTGAAGTGTCAGTGTGCCTGGCAGTAGAGAGTGGGATTAGGGAGGGCAGCGGCGCGGATCGGACCATTAATAGAGATCTGATCCGCAGCGTGACAGCTGTAGGAGACCCTTTGAGAGCGGCGGTGGTGGCCAGGATTTCATGCTGTGGCCGCAGTTTTTTGCAAGAGCCTACAATCTGTGCCCCCCCATGGCTAACGCCCGGTGGCAAAAGACTCCATTGCCTCCGGAAGTTACGCCACTGGTGTTGTTACAAATAACCCGTATTAACCTATCTAAGATGAAGTTAAAACTATCCTTATTTGGACCACAATTACTAAATGTTTGCTATATCTAAATTTGCTATATCAGATATAAAAAAGTATCTTCTAATTAGCCAACACAATCTAGGTGGCGCTCAATAATTCAAATAACACAAATTAATAAATTATCTTTTTTAATACAATATAAAATGCAAAACCTCCCGGTGGGGTAATAACTACATTATTTTCAATTAGCACCATAAATGATAAACATGCACATATTAGTTAATACTTTGTAATCTGCAAGTTCTTCCCTCACCCATACTAATTATGAAATTTTGAGAAATTCATAATAATTCATTCACATCCACGAATATCACCTTCAATGTTGACCACTATTTGATGTCACATCTATTTGATGGAGTCAAGCGCCAGCAATATTGTTCTTTTTTCGTTTGCTTCATATAGCACACTTTTCAGTGATCTCCTATCAACATTGAGGCTGCTGACTCCTAGATTGTGCCTTGTGACTTTCTTACCATTTTTGTGTATGTTCATTCACATACAAACACAGATAGTACACATACACTAAAAGACAAAATAGCCCCCCATAAAAATACAATATGTATGCCATATGTCACTGACACATGTACTGTAATTCATCTTCTTAGACATAACACCCCCTTCCCCACCCACCATACTCCTCCAAGGCACTTACCTGGTTCCCAAAAATGAGGAGGAAATAGGAAGTAGCATGGATACCGGCCAGGAGAAGTGAGACAGGAGGGAGGAGGCCGGGAGATAGTAGGAGGGGCCAACTGTTAAAGAGCCCAGCTCATTGGGGTCTGGTGAAAGGGAAAAGGCCCTACTAATCCCGCACTGCTGCAACTGTAGATTATGGAACTCTGTGTGACCCTGACTGCTTCAGCCCACCTGCATCAGAAGACGTGACACACAGAGCTGGTGTCAGGGGATCAGAGCGGCTGGCAGCATACTCTGCATGCCTCCCGGTCACAGGCTATGTGGAAGTACAACATGTCATGGCCCTAAACAGCTGGCCACCGACCACTGTCAGTCCAGGGCTGCCTGTTACCTCTTACTAGCGCCCCGCCTCCTCTTACCCCAGCACCCGTCCGAACGCCCTCTGAAGTCAATTAGCCAGCTGTTGCAGTGTTGCTCCTGATAAGAAGATCAGGCAGTGTGCACTAGAAGGAGTGCGGAACCACAGTTATTGTGAGCCAGCCTGTGGTACTACAGGGCCAGCCTGCTGAGAGACTATGGGGCAGGCCCCCCATCAACTCTCCCTGTGTCCGGGTAGGGCCAATCCACCAATGGTTACATTTAGGGTTAGATACAGCGTGGGTCCGATACAGTGCAGTAAAACAGAGTACAGTAGGTTACAGTATGGGTCATATACATTTTGGGTCAGATAGAGTGTAGATTGTGGGTTGGATAAATGCCCCTGGTGATGGTTAAAGGGCTGCAGTGTACATAGTGCTCTCTCAGTGCCTGTTAGCTCAGTAGCAGCCGTCTATTGGTGGATGAGGATGCAGCAGTAGCAGACAGTGATGCCACCTTTTAAAGTACAAGAATGCAGGGAACTACAGTAGCAATTTCAGAGTCCCACTGGGATCCAGCCCATTAATTTCTACAGGACTTTGCTATTTGGCACCCAAATCAAAAGCCTGCAAGATTCAACATCGGGAAGTTGATGTTTGGGGATCTAAGCACCTGGCAATTCCTAGTCCCAACCATGATTCCGGAAGTTTCTGTGGGCTTGGTTCTCTAGTTTTATGTTGGTGTGTATGTGAGCGCCACCTAGATTTGTAAATTATGGGATTGATATAAGAGTTATATAGTAACATGTGGTTTCAACGTTATTTAGTTTCAATTAAAAATATTTACATGCATTTTAATTAGACATTCAGGACAAAAAAAGGTAAATAAAATTCATGCCGACCTTTTGACTGTTGACCTAATGCTTGTTTCGACCTTTTGACCCTGTGAACCTTAGCCATGTCGACCTTATTAATGTGTCGACCTAAGCCTTGTCATCCGTCAGTGGTCGACCCAATGCATGTCGACCTTAATTTGATTGATCCAATGACCCATACCCAAACTAAGCAATTTGAAGTTTCCAATCAGCTTAATTACTCCTTTTCCAAAATGGTGCCTCCTGCATCCAGTGATGGGACTCCTGCAGCAGGGTACAGTAAGTATAGTAATGTGAGTGCATGCCAGATAAACCTAACTAAGGATTTGGTTTATTAACCAGTAAAAGCATGCAGCAGGATAACACAGTGTTAACAGTATAATGGGTACTTGTTTCCTAGCACGGCGCCACCGATTTTAATTGTATGCAATCGGGTTGAAAAAATCGGGTCAATCGCATAGCCTGCAACCAAATTGCATGCAATGCGATTGACCCGACCCGATTTTTTACATTGGAACCAATGTTAAATGGTCCCTGAGACCCGATTTTACATTGGCCCCAATGTTAAATGCCCCCCAGACCCCATTTTTCATTGTATGCCCCCAATTAGTGGGTAGTGGGGGTATGAAAAGGTTGGAGGACGCGTGCCGCCGCCCCTCGCGGGCTCGCTGCGCTCGCCACGCTTCGGGTTGGCATTCATTGTGGGGTGCCGATAACAATGGGGCATGCGATAGTCCCGATTTTACATTTGTCGGGAAACCTAAAAAAAATCCAGAAATCGGGTCCGTCGGGTCCTATCGCATACCTTAAGGATGGGTCCCATTGCATACCTTAAGATAAGGTATGCGATGGGACCCGATGGGCGCCATGCTAGGAAACAAGTACTGTATAATGTAGTAGTTACATGTTGCAGAGACAAGCAATTTTGCTTGCGGGTCAATCCTGATTCCATTACGATCGAATCAAATGGCCAGCAAAACGCAATCGATCTGACTGGTTATTTATCACTCTCCACATTTTGAAGCTTGATAAATCTATCCTAGTTATTTGATGCCAAAAGGGTTCTGCAGGTCCTAACAGAGTACTGTATATATAAAAATGAGCAAGCCATAAAACAATACATTAAAGCAGTGATTTTCAACCTTTTTAACTTGTGGCACACTAAATAAGATTTTAAAATTGTCAAGGCACACCATGGGATCCCCACAGGGCAAAACACATTGGCCCCCACAGGAAAAAAACAAACCTATTGCCCCCCATATAAAAAAAATAATCACACTGGTCCCCACAGTTAACACAAATAAAATACATTGGCCCTTGAAATGAAAAGAAGAGACCAGTAAATAACACTTGAACTGGTGGTGGCTGTAAACTGGTTTGTGCATCTCTAGATCTGGGGGAACACTTGTGAACAGCTCAAGGCACACTAGTGTGCCACTGCACAGTGGTTGAAAAATACTGCCTTAAAGAATTATATGCTCTCAGCTGGTCTACAGGGACCAAAGCCCACAATGAATTGCCAGTGCTCCTGTTACTCTGTGTGACAACAGCTGGTGATCAGGGTCCAAACATGGTGTCAAATTTTGCGTATATCATCAACAACTGCATGTTCTGTGGGAGCTGGGTGACTTTACTAAACAATATCATTACCAATATCATTAAGTGTGTATGTCCTATATTGTTTGTCCGTGAGTTCTGCCGATATCATACCTCCATACATGACCCATTCCAGGAGGAAGAAAATGCTCAGTTACTAGTCTTCCTCGCCAGTGATGGTTGCAGAGGTGAGACTGCATCACAATCCTAAATTCAAATAGGGTGCCAAACCAACTGCCAGTTAGTCTTGGCCAGTGAAGTTTGGCAGTGGTTGGGCGTGGCAGTTGGTAAGGCTTCCCTATGTGAATTTTGGACTATGGTTCAGCCTCACCTCTGGAACTGCCACTGGAACGGAAGCCCAGGAACAGAGCATTTTGTCCATCCAGGAACGGGTCATGTTGGGAGGTACTGTATTGTTAACAGTATTGGCTGCGCAGCGTATCGTATAGTGTGTACCCAGCTTTACTCTATGCAGGATGCTGAATAAGCATTCCCCAGCAAATCCCATTTCACAGGTCAGCAGCAACTGCGGATGTACCATAGCTTGCTGCAGTGCAGGCTGAGGGATACCAGGAGAGGGATCATCCTGTTCCCTATCGCAGGTGTAGGCAGGGCTCTTCTCCATTTGAATCCCGACTGTCAGGGAGCCGTCCGGCACCCCAGTGATCACACTTGGATCCCGCTGTGAACAAAACAGGTGCTGTTGTACATGCAGGTGCCCCTTCATGGCTTGGAGCACGGAAGCAGATGACGCCATTGCCTCTAGGAGTTACACCTTTGTTCTATGCAGTAAGCCTCGGAGAGAGATGAATAAAAACAAGAAGGCTGACCCATATCATAGGCACCTCTTGGCGTCACTTTTCTCACATAATATGGAGTTGTGATTAAAATAAAACATGCCTCCTCCTATACCATATTACCTGACTATGGAAAATATCAAAGTAAATGTGCAATGTTTTATAGTGATACAATGAGTGGGTTAAGACTGAATAAACCTCCATTTATAATTCAAAACTGCAGAGGCGCATACAAATGTCAGCAAACTGTAAATGAAAGCAGAAGGAGTACATGCAAATGAATGAGAAAAAATACCTCTTTTAAGAAATCTTGTAACATTTTCCCATTTGGCGTGTCATTATACATCAACATGGCAGAATATGCTATAACTAAGAGCACAGCAAACAGATGAAAAATTGCCCTTTCTTAAAGGTGACAGAACATTTTACTGATTTCATGAACTTAAAGATCAGTAGGTCTGACAAACAGTGCAAAAATGGAGACCATAGGTATAAAGACGTGTCGTTAGGTGGGAACCGGATGATAATGTTGTACACTGATCAAATATAAATGGACCATAAACTTCCTATTGTGATTAAATCTGTTTTTCCCCCCGAATCTCACTACTATTAAAGAGTGCTCCAGGCAATGGATATTTCTTGTATTTCAATATAACTTTTGCAATCTTAGGTGAACAGCTTGGTTGCTTCTGCCTGTCAGGAAATTTGAATTGCAAATTAAATGTGGAAATGTAGCAGCCAAGGGTCTGAATCAGTCACTTTTGAGAACACAATTATTGCCTAGCAACCACAGAGGAGATCATGCCGTACTAAAGTTCAGTTTTCACAACCCCTTTGTGACCTAGAGATGCTCAAGGGTAGATGGCATGCCGCTACTCTGTATGAAGTACTGGCAAGCAGGGCATATGAATGTAAAAGAACTTGATGGAATCCAATATAAAGAGACTTCCTATAGTCTGATTTGAATTTGTATTACTTTGTAACAGAGTTTATTTTCCATTTTACATCAGAAGAACTCATACTGTATACAGTGTCTTTAAAGCTTAAAAACACTTACATTGCACATGAACTGCAAGTCCTGCTATACATTTTTCATGAACAGTAATAATCATATACTAGCAATTTTAATTTACTGTCTTAAGTTTTGTGACTCTCTTGAAGATTTCTAACATTAGCAAAAATGTAAAAAAATTATTATTAGGCTAGTGCATGACAGTGACAAAGTGCAGCGTGCTGTGCTGAAGTGGATAAAATATTTGAATGAATGAAATATTTACATTTATACATACCGCAGGTCTGAAGACAACACGTGTACTATGCACCGCTCCTATGTCCGGGGGCCGTGGTAGCCGGCGTTTCCGGGTCCGTCCTTTAACATTGTCCGGACCTCTGTGCAGGTTGCTTAGCAACCAAGGATGCATCGGCGGCCACCAGCCGCTCGGAGACAGGAGAGGCTGCAATATATGAAAAGCAACAACAAAAACGTGAAAAAAACTTAAGACAGACCTGACTACTGCTCATAATTGTGTTAAAATTCAAAGTGCATATATAAAATACTTTTGTTACAAAAAAAGAGATTAGCATTCCTAAATAACATTTATTTATGCAATTATATAATTAGTTCAACTGCTGGGATCCTACTTATTATGGACTTATATATTTATCAGATGTCTATTGTTTACAAAAAAAAATTCCATGTCATTTTCTCATTTAACCCTTTTGGGGCTACTGTATTGAGGGTATATACCCAAAAACTTTCTTTCTGAATCAATAATTTTTGACGGTTTCCCCCACGACTCAAAGGAGGCACATGGTCAATTATCATATATTTCAAATTGGGTAGACTGTATCCTGCATTCTTGAAGTGTCGTGCTTTTATCGCTGAGCGATGTAGTGCTATGCGCTCGCGGAATGTCCTGATTTTCTGCCCCACATAGTATAGTCCACATGGACAGACAATCAGATACATCACAAATCATTGATGTACAGGTAAGTATGTGTCTGATTGTATATTTATATCCTGTATGTGGATGTTTAAAGCTATGCCCTGCTATCATAAAACCACACGTTGTGCACGACGGGCATTTGTAGCACCCTGTTTTTTTAAACATGACTCCGGTTGGTTTTGCCACTGGTATGTTAGTTTTTACTAATATATCCCTTAAGTTTTTTCCTCGTTTATAACTTAGCATGGGTTTCTTTTTAGCAAATACTGGTAAATTAGTGTATGTGGCCACAATAGGCCATAATGCATTAATGGCTCTTGGTAACCCTATGCTCATTGTGGAATTTTCTGTAACGAAAGGGATTCTATCTTGAACATGTTTAAGGGTGCTGCCTTCGAGAAAGCGCTATAATAAACAAAATTTGTGAAAATGTGACAGAAATGTGCTCAAAAGATGGAGAAATAGTACTTCCCCTTCTAGATATCCGTATCCTCCGAAATGTAAATGTATCCAGGACAATGGTTTTAGGAGATGTCTCAGGGGGAAATGTTTGGGAAAAGTCCCGTATTCAATCGATGTTCCCGATGGGGAAAAGAATATAAGAAATAACAAAATGTCAAAAATAAAGTCACACTGATAATCCTGTTGTTATTCTGTCTTGTTCTCTTTATATGTACATCAAATGGCGTACCCCACTCACACGTAAAAGATGTAACTAAAACGTATAAAGGTTTCTTTTTCCGTATGGCAGTAAGGATCCTACAGGGGCGTACCTCTACTCACATGTATGCATGGTGTTATAAGCTCATAAAGGTATCTTTGTTTTGAATATTTACAGTATACGAAGAGAGCGTACCCTTACTCACTCTCAATAGTAGGGGATAACTCTTATAAAGGTATCGTTATTTGACCAAAAGAATGAATCACCAGGAGGAATATCTACCGTACCCTTTACTCACATCCAAATGAATGTGGGAACACTCATAAAGGTATCTTTAAGGATTGACAACACACATAGATGGCGTACCACACTCACGGTGTCAGAAGCGGGAACTAAACACATCTGGATATCTTTGATTCTTAGGATTCCTGGGTCCTTTAATCTTCAAATGTGGGGTACATTTAGAAGCCCCCCGAAAAAAGGAATGGGTGTATATAAAAAAATGGTTTATTGCACAAAGCCCATAGTTGGGCTAAAAGTTCCAACAGACATTACAAAAAGGCAAATATAAAACTTTCTAAAAACATAAGATTAAAAAAGGGCAAACCGAGCTCCAGAAACCAGGATTAAACAAAAAGAAACCACAACACACTCACAGCAGTAGATGGTAAGGTCCAGACAGGGTGAGTGGTGTTGGAATCCAAAAGTTACCTCCGTGGTTCTGGTGGGTTCAGGATGCAGGGAAAAAACAGTCCCCGGGTCAACAAGTTTCGGCTCACTTGGAGCCTTTTTCAAGACATGGGGACTGTAACAGGCTTCTGGATATTTATGTGATGGTGCTCCAATCAAAATTAGGGACATCACATCCTGAATATTCATTGAATAATCTAACATTCAAAATTGCACATGATGTTATAAATAGCGGAATGTTTGCTTTAAGTATTACAATCAAAGAAAACAGCATGTAAAAATATGATAATACAGGACACTGTCACGCTGAAATCATGCTGTCAGTGTTTCAGCTTAAAGGAAAATGGCGCCGCAGTGGAACGCATTGCGTTTCACTGCGGCGCCATTTTCCTTTAAGCTGAAACACTGACAGCGTGATTTCAGCGTGTCAGTGTTCTGTATTATCATCTTTTTACATGCTGTTTCCTTCGATTGTCATACTTAAAGCAAACATTCCGCTATTTATAACATCATGTGCAATTTTGAATGTTAGATTATTCAATGAATATTCAGGATGTGATGTCACTTCTGGTAATTTTGATTGGAGCACCATCACATAAATATCCAGAAGCCTGTTACAGTCCCCATGTCTTGAAAAAGGCTCCAAGTGAGCCGAAACGTGTTGACCCGGGGACTGTTTTTTCCCTGCATCCTGAGCCCATCAGAACCACGGAGGTAACTTTTGGATTCCAACACTACTCACCCTGTCTGGACCTTACCATCTATTGCTGTGAGTGTGTTGTGGTTTCTTTTTGTTTAATCCTGGTTTCTGGAGCTCGGTTTGCCCTTTTTTAATCTTATGTTTTTAGAAAGTTTTATATTTGCCTTTTTGTAATGTCTGTTGGAACTTTTAGCCCAACTATGGGCTTTGTGCAATAAACCATTTTTTTATATACACCCATTCCTTTTTTCGGGGGGCTTCTAAATGTACCCCACATTTGAAGATAAAAGGACCCAGGAATCCTAAGAATCAAAGATATCCAGATGTGTTTAGTTCCCGCTTCTGACACCGTGAGTGTGGTACGCCATCTATGTGTGCTGTCAATCCTTAAAGATACCTTTATGAGTGTTCCCACATTCATTTGGATGTGAGTAAAGGGTACGCTAGATATTCCTCCTGGTGATTCATTCTTTTGGTCAAATAGCGATACCTTTATAAGAGTTATCCCCTACTATTGAGAGTGAGTAAGGGTACGCTCTCTTCGTATAAATATTCAAAACAAAGATACCTTTATGAGCTTATAACATCATGCATACATGTGAGTAGAGGTACGCCCCTGTAGGATCCTTACTACCATACGGAAAAAGAAACCTTTATACGTTTTAGTTACATCTTTTACGTGTGAGTGGGGTACGCCATTTGATGTACATATAAAGAGAACAAGACAGAATAACAACAGGATTATCAGTATGACTTTATTTTTGAAATTTTGTTATTTCTTATATTCTTTTCCCCATCGGGAACATCGATTGAATACGGGACTTTTTCCAAACATTTCCCCCTGAGACATCTCCTAAAAACCTTTGTCCTGGATACATTTACATTTCGGAGGATACGGATATCTAGAAGGGGAAGTACTATTTCTCCATCTTTTGAGCACATTTCTGTCACATTTTCACAAATTTTGTGCTTTGAACTTTCGGGTGACTCATAACCATCCTTTCCCACTTTGTCTAGGGCTGAAGGTGTCAGTCCATTGGGTCCCCTGATCATTCAAAGCTGCTAAAGCGCAAACTTTCAGTCACATATACTTTTTTCACGATTTTGTCTTCGAGAAAGGTCTGTATGGGAATTTTCATAACCTCCATTTTATCTTTTAGGAGTTCCTTGTATGGGTACCCTCTTTCTAAAAAAATTTCAACAATCTTATCTTATGCCTTTTCCACCTTGGTGACTACACTAGTAATGCGTGCTATTCTTAACATTTGGGACGAGGGGACCCCTTCTGATAATTAAATAAGATGACTTGTACCCTCTAGGACCACCCTTAGTATTGCAATATGGGGTATTAGTATAACCCAATTCCCTCTCTCACTGTATTATCTCGTTTTTTTGAAATTGAAAAAGATATATAAACATCCTGTGCTGATGCATACAGAAGAATACAAAGAATTTTCTTATCTTATCTTATTTTTATTATATCGTGGATTTTTATGATTATTGGATTATAATTGCTACCATATAGAGTATTATTTTCATATAATCCTTTTTTCGGATACTATATGAATTAATGAGATGGGAAAGTCCCTTTTCTTCCTTTTTAGTTTTTTATGTATGTTATTGTGATGTCCGTTGTTTGTCCATGTCCAGTGGCTAGGTGTGGCTTAATAGCTAAATATACGACATATAAAGAAAAAGAGGCGTGGCTACAGACAAAATAAAAATAAAAATCGTCATATAAATAAATGAGAATATGGCTATGACTAAAAACAACGTCTGTCATGGCACGTTTGTAAAGAAAACGAGGCTTGAGGTATATTCTAAATATGGCCATATTCGACAAAGAGGCTTGGAGTATATTGAAAAGATAGCTGAGACAGTCTATTATACTAAAATGAGGCTTGGAATACAGGAACTAAATATGGCTGCCGAGATCTATCTATATAGACTGTATAACCAAAACGAGGCTTGGAATACAAGCTTATACATAGGATGGCCACGACAGCCCAGTTTATCAAAACGAGGCTTGAATCAGACGGAGCCAAAATGGCCACCGCCGTCTATATATATCAGTGAAACGAAAGCGAGGCTTGGCATACAAACCCGGAAGTGCGGGGGCGCGGGACGCGCGAACAAGCACACTATAAATATGCTTTCTATATCTATGACAGCTCAAACTGAGGAAGCCGCCGATAGCTACAGAAGGCGGAGAAACGCGTTTTTTGAGCTCCATTGCTGCATCTTGTATCCATACATTTCCAGCGGGGTCACGCTCACAGTGGACAGCAGATATCCAGTTAACCCACTGGTAAGGGAGGAACAGTGACGTGCCACCAACAGAATTATACCTGCTTTAGGAGGCATCCCCATCCGCAAACCATTGCTGAAAACACTGACTGTGACATGGACTGGTAATTATACAAAGGATTATAAATTACAAACAAAGAAATAACCATCATGCCATAGTATCTCAAGCCTGTCTAATTGCCTCAAACACTCAGCCAGTTATATATGTTATTTGTTGTTTGTCATGTATGTGGATTTTATGTAGTATTCCATGTTGATTGTTGAAGTGCACTTCATATTAATATGTATTCCATTTTTAATAAATACAATTTGATATTCTAACTATTGTGTATATTAATATTGTGAAAAATAAGGCAGAACTGCGCTTCTTAAAGTGACAGCGTCCCATATTCTGGGATTAAGTCACTCCCTGTCTGTTCTTTCCCACTAGTAAGAGGCCACACATCCTCTTCATTAAAGAAGCAGCAGCCTTGCCTTATTCTTTTATTGTGTCATACATCACCTGGGACAGTACCCACCGCGCCCCTAGGTGCCCCTAGGGACACACTTCTTTCTTTCTTCATTGTGTTAAGGAGCTGCAGGAGTATTATATCAGGTGCTGAAAATGAGTAATCTAAAATGTTTAAGTGAGAGAATAGAAAGGAGAAATCTATATTTAAAAGACCCTCTGAAAATCCAACATGATACTCCCAATGAAGGTTCAGATAGTATGCATAGTCTGTTTAATCAATTAGAAAATCTCTGTACAGACGAGACCAGACACTGGTGGGATCAGATTCTGCTACAGAAATATCTGGACCAGAATCTGATCCCCAGAGGATTAAGAATCCTAAAAACCTCTACATTTAAAGAGGATAAAACATTCTCCGATGAGTGGGAAAGTATACTAGATAATTGTTCAAAAAATTTAATGCGATTATTAATCAGATATAGAGAGGGGAAAACTAAAGAAATCCAACAAGAAATTGAAAAAGTACAAGAAAAATTAAAAACACATGTAGGAGATAATGATTTCTCTAAAAGAGATTCACAGGTAAATAAAAATGTGGAGAGTTTTGAAAAAACTTTAATACTTAGAAAAAACAATAAATTGGACCGTGATAGGTCGGATTATGCATCAGGCACAGTTCATACATATAACAGGAACAGATCTGTTAACAATTGGAATAATCATAGGAAATTTACACCGGGTAAAACTCAGAGGTACTCCTGCAGGACTAACCAAGAACAAAGAAACAGGGTGCCCATCTATGACAACTATAAGCCCCAAAATATTCACAGGGGAACTGGGAGGGACACCATTGAAATTAGGAATAGGTATGAACCACTGGCCAATCACGATACAACTGAAGGGCTTCAATATAGTCCAAACTATGTACCCAGAAGGACATATCAAAATAGAGATTGGTCACGTAAAGGAGACACCCAGGGGAATACTAATTACGGTACCCCATTACCCTCCAGGGAGAATGATTTTTTAGGGGATCCCCGCAGATCCAACCATCTGAGGAATCCAATAGAAAATCACAACAGACAAATAAAAAGGTCAAGAAACGAAGATTTCGGAGAAAACGAGGAGGACAGAAACAGTCAAGGAAACAGCTCAAAGAGAAAGTGAAGGGAAAGAGAATTTTTAATCTTTCCAAAAAAACTTTGAGTGATGAGGAGGTTCGGTTGCTTGAAAAGGGACTGAACTTCGCCCCGGCTAATAAACCCAATCTCTTTGAGCTGTTTATTGACCTAAACAAATTTGTGAGAAACCTTAGCCAAAAACGTTATTTTACATTGAAAAATCAACAACAAAAAACTCTGGGTACCATAGACCCAGAAATTTTAGAACCTGATGATAATAAAATGGTGGCTATCCTAGAATCATTAGCATTAGAGAGTAATGTAATGGATACACAGATCCCGATTTTTGACATTAAGGAAAGTGGACCCAATAAAAAGGTGTTTAAGAGAAAGTCCGAATTTTATCCTTTACAATTCAGGGGCCCATTTGTGGAGAGTTTTTATAAGGTTACTATGGAGCAGTTTAGAACTTTATGCAACAAAACAGAGAAAAAACCCTTAAAAGATAATCTGACTAAAAAGGAGAGAATAGCGTTGAAATCCCTGTTGAATGATCCCAGTATAACAATAAAACAGGCGGACAAAGGGGGGGGGGTCGTCATAATGGAAACCGAGGATTACTTAAAAGAAGCTTTCAGACAATTAACGGATGTGAAATATTATGAAAGACTGGATGGGGATCCAACCAAAAAATTTATGTACAAATTTAGCCATCTATTGGATGATGGCCTCTCCGTGGGAGCAATATCCAGAGAAACCTATGGTTTTCTTTTCACTCCATATCCCATCACACCCACATTTTATTTTCTCCCCAAAATCCACAAAACTTTGGTTTGTCCACCAGGTCGTCCGATTATCGCTGGAATTGGTTCAATGACCAACAATCTGTCATTTTTTGTCGATAATTACCTACAAAAGTATGTACCCAAGCTTCAGTCGTACATTAAGGATACGACCCATTTCCTACAGAAAGTCAACGAAATAAAATGGAAAGATAGCTACCACTTTATTACGAGTGATGTTGAAGCTTTATATTCGAACATCGACCATGAACTTGGAATTATGGCTACAAAGTGGTATCTGGAAAACGATCCCGAGATATCGGACGACCTGGTGGACTTTATAGTGCACTCCATTAGGTTTATCTTAACACATAATTTCTTCACTTTTGATTCTAAATTTTATTTACAATCACTGGGCACGGCCATGGGGACCAGGTTCGCCCCAAGTTTCGCCAACCTATTTATGGGGAGATTTGAGGAGGAGAACATCTGGGGGCGGGACTTGGGGGAGAACCTGGTCCTCTATGGCAGATATATAGACGATTTGTTTTTTATTTGGGATGGGGATTTAGAATCTGTCACTCAGTTCACGAATAGTTTAAACATTAATGAATATGGTTAAAAATTCACCAGTAACAGCCACACAGAAGGTGTCACTTTTCTGGATATTGCTCTCACGGTAGAGGGAGAGAAGGTTGAGACCAAGACATTCGTTAAAAGCGTTGACCAAAACAGATATTTGAACTATAAGAGTAGCCATTACAACAAATGGAAAAATAATATACCTAAGAGTCAGTTCATGAGAATGAGAAGGAACTGCTCAACGGAATTGGCATTTGACAGACAAAGTAATGAGCTACACCAAGCATTCTCAGAACAAGGGTACCCCCGAAAACTGCTAGATGAGTCCCTGAACATAGTTAAGAACATGGAAAGAAAAACACTGTTAGAAATAAAAGAAGATAATTCAATACCAAAGATAGATAGAAAAAAGAATCAGACTAAAGAGAGAAAAGCCACATTCGTTACACAGTATAATGTGAAAGCTATGGAAATAAAGAAAATAGTGAAGGGTAATTTGTACCTATTCAAATCGGATGAAATCCTTAATCAAGAAATAGATTTCAATAATGCTGTTGTATTCAGGAAATCACGAAATCTAAAAACAAAATTAGCTCCAAGTTTTTACAAGAAAAAAACTAATGATAAAATCAGTAATCCCACCTGGATGCCACCCCCACCTGATGGTTATCATGTATGCGGGGGAGGAGGGTTGGGAGGATCTTGTGCATCATGCATGTATATTGAGAGAAAAACCACCACATTCACGTCTTATGTGTCAGGTGAAACCTTTTCCATCAAGGGTTTCTTAAATTGTAAGACAAAATATGTCATCTACATCCTCACGTGTGGATGCGGCCTACAATATGTGGGCCGCACCATCCGTAACCTACATGTTCGTTACATGGAACACAAACGCAATATTGTAAAAATGAGTAAAAATAACAGCCTCTACAGACATATGGCTGGTTGCGAACGGGGAGACCCAAAAGGAATAAAGATGTTTGCAATTGAACACATTAAGAGTACCCCGAGGGGAGGGGACAGATATGTCCAGTTGTGCAGGCGTGAAGCATACTGGATATTCTGTCTAAGAACTCTCAGCCCCCTTGGTCTAAATGACAGTATTGAATTAAAAAGTATTTGATCTAAAACTTGTTTGATGAATATAGGATGACAATATATTGAGAACCCTCTGTCCTTGATAAATTTATACAGTTCTGATGTGGCTGGCGTTCTAGGATGGGATGGGTGGGAGGGCTCACTGGCCCCTTACTTCTCCCACCCGTGATAGTCCGAGACATTTAACGTTCATCCCTAACCTGTGAAACTCACATAAATAATTTCTATCGTGTGTATACACATATATATAAATACTATAGAAAAACGTGATGCCCTGTATTCTATAGTAATAGAAATTAAATGCTGATCCATAACGTGTGCAACCGAAGATGATATACCACCCCTTCTGATAATTAAATAAGATGACTTGTACCCTCTAGGACCACCCTTAGTATTGCAATATGGGGTATTAGTATAACCCAATTCCCTCTCTCACTGTATTATCTCGTTTTTTTGAAATTGAAAAAGATATATAAACATCCTGTGCTGATGCATACAGAAGAATGCAAAGAATTTTCTTATCTTATCTTATTTTTATTATATTGTGGATTTTTATGATTATTGGATTATAATTGCTACCATATAGAGTATTATTTTCATATAATCCTTTTTTCGGATACTATATGAATTAATGAGATGGGAAAGTCCCTTTTCTTCCTTTTTTGTTTTTTATGTATGTTATTGTGATGTCCGTTGTTTGTCCATGTCCAGTGGCTAGGTGTGGCTTAATAGCTAAATATACGACATATAAAGAAAAAGAGGCGTGGCTACAGACAAAATAAAAATAAAAATCGTCATATAAATAAATGAGAATATGGCTATGACTAAAAACAACGTCTGTCATGGCACGTTTGTAAAGAAAACGAGGCTTGAGGTATATTCTAAATATGGCCATATTCGACAAAGAGGCTTGGAGTATATTGAAAAGATAGCTGAGACAGTCTATTATACTAAAATGAGGCTTGGAATACAGGAACTAAATATGGCTGCCGAGATCTATCTATATAGACTGTATAACCAAAACGAGGCTTGGAATACAAGCTTATACATAGGATGGCCACGACAGCCCAGTTTATCAAAACGAGGCTTGAATCAGACGGAGCCAAAATGGCCGCCGCCGTCTATATATATCAGTGAAACGAAAGCGAGGCTTGGCATACAAACCCGGAAGTGCGGGGGCGCGGGACGCGCGAAGAAGCACACTATAAATATGCTTTCTATATCTATGACAGCTCAAACTGAGGAAGCCGCCGATAGCTACAGAAGGCGGAGAAACGCGTTTTTTGAGCTCCATTGCTGCATCTTGTATCCATACATTTCCAGCGGGGTCACGCTCACAGTGGACAGCAGATATCCAGTTAACCCACTGGTAAGGGAGGAACAGTGACGTGCCACCAACAGAATTATACCTGCTTTAGGAGGCATCCCCATCCGCAAACCATTGCTGAAAACACTGACTGTGACATGAACTGGTAATTATACAAAGGATTATAAATTACAAACAAAGAAATAACCATCATGCCATAATATCTCAAGCCTGTCTAATTGCCTCAAACACTCAGCCAGTTATATATGTTATTTGTTGTTTGTCATGTATGTGGATTTTATGTAGTATTCCATGTTGATTGTTGAAGTGCACTTCATATTAATATGTATTCCATTTTTAATAAATACAATTTGATATTCTAACTATTGTGTATATTAATATTGTGAAAAATAAGGCAGAACTGCGCTTCTTAAAGTGACAGCGTCCCATATTCTGGGATTAAGTCACTCCTTGTCTGTCCTTTTTAAGGGCTATGGGATGGTGACTGCTGTGATGCAGTAACATATTTCGGTCTGTTGGTTTTGCATATGCTGTTGTTGATATTTTTCCATTATTCAGAGAAATATTTACATCCAAATAATGGATCTCACTATCACTGTATTCACATGTAAATTTTATTATACCTGTTGTTTCATTATTTCTAGTGATGTGTCGTTTTAATGTTTCTATGGGACTTGTCCAAATAATTAGTATGTCATCAATAAAGCGTAAATATTGGAAGCAATTTCTGGATTTGACAAGAATATCTGATTCTCTTGTTCGAACATAAATATATTGGCTAGCGATGGGGACTCACTGGACCCCATTGCACACCCAGTGAGTTGTATAAAATATTGCCCATGATGCATAAAATAATTATTTGACAGGATCATATCTAACAACTGCAAAAATAATTCAATATTTAAAGCGTCAAATTGCACTTTATATAAGAAACTCCTCATTGCTGAAATGGTCGCCGCATGACGAATCACTGTATATAAATTACAGACATCTAACGTAACCAACGTAGTAACTTCTGTGAGCCTGGGAACTTGCTGTAAACAATTTAATAAATGTGTGGTATCCTTCAACCATGATTTTTGAGTTGACAATAATGGCTGTATTAAAACATCTAACAATTCTGAGACAGGCTGGAATGAAGAATTTCTAGCCGACATAATTGGTCGACCGGGCGGTTTTATGGGGTCCTTGTGAATTTTGGGTATACAGTACATTACTGGCACTATCGGATGTGTGGGAACCAATGAGTCCTTGATTTTTTTCGTGATGTGGCCATCTTCTACTGCCTTTGTTAAGATTGCTGTAAGTGTCTTTTTATATCATTGGTTGGATCATGTAAGTTTTTTATATGTCTTAGCGTCTGCCAATTGTTTATCTAGTTCTTGTAAATAGTCCTCTGTGTCCATTATTACAATGCCCCCCCCCCCCCTTTATCTGCGGGGCGAAATATTAGATCTTCTCTATTTGACAGATTTTTTATAACTGTCAATTCAAATCAACCCAAATATATAGATACAGAAGTACCAACACACTCGCCATTCCTAAGAGTTTCAATTAACCTTTGTTACTGTGATCATAGCTTTCTCATGCACCCTAGATAAGCTAATTTACCTGAAACCTGTGACAGCTGCCCCTTTAATACTAATTCAGGTGCTGTGTTTGGGATGGCCTCACCTTTAAAAGCCATAAGGCACTTGGCAGTTGAGCTTTAACCCAGGAAAATAACACATGTTCATTTTAGCTATGATGTGTAAGCAGTTGCCAGGTTCCTATGAAAACCAGTTGTTAGTGTAGGACTTGCAGTGAAATGGGGTCCCTTGGCGATGGGCTGCAAGCTTAAATGCATTGATCAATTCATGAACTAAAACCCCATTATTTATTTAATTGATTATTTGAATGTTAAGGTGAGTTAGTTTGTTTTAGTGAGTGTTGGGCCCCCTGTGTTTTTATTTACTAGAGTGTGTGGTCACAGGCCACCGCACCCCATCCTGGGAAGTGGGTGCTTTTTGCACCCCATTCTTAGGAATGGCGAGTGTGTTGGTACTTCTGTATCTATAATTTTTGGTTGATTTTTAATTAACCTTTGTTACTGTGATCATAGCTTTCTCATGCACCCTAGATAAGCTCATTTACCTGAAACCTGTGACAGCTGCCCCTTTAATACTAATTCAGGTGCTGTGTTTGGGATGGCCTCACCTTTAAAAGCCATAAGGCATTTGGCAGTTGAGTTTTAACCCAGGAAAATAACACATGTTCATTTTAGCTATGATGTGCAAACAGTTGCCAGGTTCCCATGAAAACCAGTTGTTAGTGTAGGACTTGCAGTGAAATGGGGTCCCTTGGCGATGGGCTGCAAGCTTAAATGCATTGATCAATTCATGAACTAAAACCCCATTATTTATTTAATTGATTAGTGAGTGCTGGGCCCCCTGTGTTTGTGTATATATATATATATACAAGGTTCGGTAAGTGGTACTTCTATATATATATAGTCTTGTGTATGCCGGCCCGGCACTCTCCCATGTGGGTCAGCGGCCCCTGGTACCTTCTGGAAGTTGTAGATAGCGTGGATGGAATAACAGCGGCACTCAAGCGGGTCTTCTCAAAACATGTATTTTTCAAAGAAGAGAAAAGTGATGTTTCAGAGCTACATGCCCCGTTATCTTTGATAACGGGGCATGTAGCTCTGAAACGTCAGTTTTCTCTACTTTGAAAAATACATGTTTTGAGAAGACCCGCTTGAGTGCCGCTGTTATTCCTTCCACACTATATATATATTATATATATACTGTGTGTATATGTGTGTATATATATATATATATATATACATATGTGTAGAGATAGCACTCTCCAATCAATTTCAACTGCCGGGGTGCCATATGCCAGAAAGTCACCACCATTTTGGAGCTTCCATATCCATACAAGAAAAGATTGCAGACACTCACCGGACTTGCTTGTAGCGTTTTTAATAATCACACATCACCTTACGTGCATAACAGTGGGTACAGGTCTATACAGACCTGTACCCACTGTTATGCACGTAAGGTGATGTGTGATTATTAAAAACGCTACAAGCAAGTCCGGTGAGTGTCTGCAATCTTTTCTTGTATATATATATATATATATATATATATATATATATATATATATATATGTGTGTGTATGTATATATATATATATATATATATATATACAGATGGAGCGGGACTTATCTATCCAGGGGATGGCGATGGCGACGCCAGCCGCCATCGCCTGCCCCGCGCCATCTGTATGTCGGAAGGGGACGCGCGCGCACGAGGTGCGCGCACGTCCCCTTCCGACAGTGCTGCCGGCGGTCGCCCGGTGTCTACACTGGGTCCCCGCACCCCCCGCAGCCCCCTGAAGCCCCCAGCAGCCCCCTGAAGCGGGAGGCGGACAGGATTGCGTCCGCCCCGCTGCCCGGATACAGCATGTTGCTGGCGATCCACCAGCAACACGGCGCTCCATCTGACTGAGTCTCAGTCAGATGGAGCGCCGTGTTGCTGGTGGATCGCCAGCAACAATAAGACCCGCTCCATCTGTATATATATATAGTCCCAGTATTGGCGCAGCACTCCAAAAATACATGATGACGGTAGGTAAAAGAACTTCAATTTATTAGCAGCAACGTTTCGATGCTACGCAGGCATTGTTTTCAAGCTGAATATCAAACACATAACAAATAGACATACCTAATATAAGCACCCGGTGTCTCAGCGCTGGCCAGGCCAGGAGGCACCGTCCATCCGGCGCAGGTCTGTGATGCCAGCGGCAAACGCCGTAATGACGATCAGACCACTGATAGGTGGGGCACCTGTCACCATGACAATAACAACAAACATCCAAAAAACACTGACAGACACGAACTGCAGCAGGGATCGTATGCATAGTATCAGACAATTAAGCAATATAATTAAGCTACATAGCAACATTAGTCTATGCACGTTATACGGGGGAAACTTACAATACTACACATAGTTATAGCAATGTCGAGATGCCTGTATGTTCATTCAGTGCCTAATCTAATGATACACCTCGCCTCACATCTCAAAAGGACTGCTCCCCTATCTCCCCCTCTGAGGGTCTGGGGTACGTGGTCGATCATACGATATCTAATGGATACCACACTGTGTTTACAAGCGGCAAAATGGCGTGCGACAGGTAGGTCGCTGGTGCCCACAGATAATGCCTTCTTAAGTCAATAATCTAGAATTCTAAACACCCACATCAGGGTCCGTTTGCACAAGGGGCGTGTAATCTGTTTGATTTGGGGGCTCATCAGGTTGTATGTCATGACCCAAGGTATCACTTCAGATGTATTGTATTATAATGGAATCCTCCATGGGGACAGACACCGGGGCATGCTATATACAGCATCACTCTCGGACTCCAACAAAGTTAAATTAGTGACTTTAATAAGTAATTTATTTCTATATACACAAAATGTCCTGGTACTCCCCTTAGGAAAAAAAAAACTTCCCTGGTTCCCTGGGCTGGCCATTTATTTACTAATATAAATATATTTTTGTGCCCCCTCATTCTTTTTTTTACTTTTCAGCCCCCTCCTATTTAATTTGACATTTGTGCTCCCTTTTTTTTTTTTTGCTCCAGCCTCCCCCCCCTTATATTTAATTGTGCTGTGCGGCCCCCAGCCCCTGTTGTAGTTGAGGATGTTTTGTCCGTGGCTCCCCTCCCCTTAAATTTACTTACCTCGAGTCTGGCTGCCTGTGCCTGGTGCTCCAGTGACGAGTCGCTCCTCTGCTCCTCCTGCCGCGTGCTCAGCCTGACAGCCTCAGAGCAAAATCACTTCCTGTCGGTCTCATAGCAGCAACAGGCAGCCTTGCGATTGGCTGTCTGTTGCTAGGCTACCCGAGACCAGTCCCGGGCCGGAATGGATGCAGACGTGCAGGGCGCTGCGCCGCTGCTGCCGCTGCATACATTACATTTCTGACACATGCCATTGCTGCCTACCAGTGCAGCCACTGCTACCCGCCGCGCACATTGAAAAAAAAAAAAGAGGAATTCCTTATGCCGGGCAGATGGCGGCGGCTGTGCGGGCCACATTAGCAGGTCTGGTGGGCCGGATTCGGCCCGCGGGCCTTGTGCTTGACACCTATGGTATAGACAGTAGACCCAGGCTCAACAAACTGTACAATCGCTCCCATAAAGGTGTTGGCGTCCCGAGTGTCCACTTTCTTTGCGAAACACTGTCCGGTTTCGCGACAAATACCGCCAAACACCCATTGCTGGGGTAACACCCGGCCCACATTAGCCTGCCTCTTTACAAATAGAGTCTCATCGACCTCGACGATCTTGCCGGGACCTCCAATCCGGCGCTGCGGCTGCGCCATGAGGTCGAGCAGGCGGGCCTCCCGCATGTACTTGTTATATAGTACGCCCGTTTTCTTGGACATGCCCAGGTGCCTCTCACAGTAATCCACACTGGTCATTTCCTCGACCCAGGAAAAGATAAAGCGGACCAGGGTCACAAACGGCAAGCGGCAGCCAGGAAAAAACATCGCCGCTCGGAGACTCCTCTTCAGGCGGCAGTCCCTGACATTGCAGCGCCACATGGTCTCCTTGAGGTTCAGCCGCATGGGATGGCCATTCCCACACGTAGCCTCCGCTGGCAGCAGATGGTGGCGCTGGAGAAACGCCACAGCCTCCTCCTCAGTTGCAGGCAGGGTGAAGAAATTCGACTCAGCCATATCGGAGGACAGCAATTCCACCAGACAGCAATCCACAGCACAGGACTCAGGATAAGCAGAGTATCAGGATCAGCACAGCAATCCACAGCACAGGATTCAGGAACAGTAGCAATCCACAGCACAAAGCACAGGATCAGCAGAAATAGTGTTTAAAGCACAGGATCAATTCGGAAGATTTCAACAGCAAAGGATCAATCAGCCAAAATTATCACCAGCAACTAAACACACGTCTTACTCCAACCAAGACAAAACCCACAAGAAGCTCAGGGACAAACTGACAGAAGAGGCCGGATTTTGAAGGGGCCGGCTTATGAGAGTAAATATTGACAGTGATGAGATGATATCATGCTGTAACTCATGCTGTAACTGTGCAGATTACATAGGGCAGATTTCATGTTTACATAGAAACACACATTAAAACATATGTTTCTAGGAAGAATTGATAAGAGGCAGGACTACAAGGGTTAATTGGGCCTATTAGAGATGGGCCTACAAAGCGGGAAAAACATAGGGGGAATGGGCCTGATGAAAATCACGTCCATCGCGACCATCGGTTGCATTAGAGGTAACATACGACGCGACCGACGCGATTGAGGCAATTTTGACATAACAACGTAACCATCGGGCGCATCGGGTCCATCGCGTGCAGCTATTTACAGGTACCCGACGCAATTAACGAGATGCCGATTAAAATGGAGAGGGAAGAAATGTCATCGCCAGTATCACAAGTGTCGGGACCATCGTTACCATACCAAAATGCGCACGATACGACGCGATGATAAAGATGGACCAGATGTATATCTTTGTGGCCGTGCTAGGAAACAAGTACCATTGTTTTTAATATGTCTTGCTAATTAATTTACTCCTAAATTTAAAATTATTATTTTATGAATGTTACTTGCATCACTTTTAGTATTGGATTCCCACTATTAATGTAAGCGCAGTCTACTTGTTTTCCTTTTTGTATTCTGTTTTTGGGGAGTGACACCCCCCGTTTCTTTTGTACTGCAGCTACTTGCAACCCTGCTCTAAGATCTGTGCCCCAACCTGATTCATTTGATATCAGTTTTTTCAGTTACTCCAGCAGCTCACGGTCCATGTCCCTCAGCAGTTACAAGGCCTTTGTCCTTCAAGCAGCTTTCCCTCCTCTTTGTGTCCCTCCATCCCTCTCTCACCCTGTCTTCGGCATGCACAGAGCCTGCTCCCCTTAATGGCTCTTCTTCACTTCAGCAGCGGTGACAGAAAAAGAACCCACTGGGACAGGCTTTTCTGTTGGTATTACTGTCCAGGTCTGTGGTGGAACTCAGTTCCCCCTACCATTACAGGTGGTAATGGTACTCCGTTCCACCCCGTTCCCCCTCACTTTAACCCCTGGTGCCAACCATTCTGAGAATATATTCTTCACGTCATTGACAAACACTGCCATCTTTTAAAATAGCTCCCATAACATAAGGAAATATGATGTACTTTTTCTAATTATTTGTTCTAGCTGTATAAATCATTAAAATGTGTGTGTCCTAAACAAGGTGAACAGTTACCTTTGCATTTCGCCTCTTTCATTCCTCAAATGTTTCTGTTGCAGGATAGTACATCTGACAACATTACAAATTTCAAGATGGCGACTTGCTTCAAGGGGTTTTCCTTCTGCTCACAGTCTATTACATACTGCAACTTCGATCTCACTAGAGAAAATCAGAGGTTTGTACCATTCCCCTCAAAATCATTTTCTTTAGAAAGTTTTTAGAAGTCCTGTCCAAAAATAATAAAAACCACAATGTAAAAGATAAATATATTAATATAAAAAAGTAAAAATCTGTAAATATAATTTCTTCACCAAATTTAGGGCCTGATTCAGGTTTAATCAGTCAGTGCCGAACTCCAATGCTTTGGGTCTGGGCATGCTCAAATATGCACATGTGCAGTCCACCTGTTCCAACGACTTCGGTGAGTATCACACTTGCCGAGGCAAGGGGCTGGGGCAGAGGAACCAGTGTTTTATGGGCGTCCCCATGAAAATCATGGGCGTTCTCCTGGGAACACAGACGGATTCAGGCCTGATTGGAGCGGACGGAAAACGTCACATGGCGTCAATGTCCGCCCCCTTTTCGTCCATCTCCATTGGAAAGAAAAGTCAGCATAGACTAACTTTTATTTGCGAACGGGACCATCAAATGATTTTTCACTCATGCGGCACATGCAAGGGGATGTGTAAACATACACATCCTTTTGCATGCAAATGCAGGGATTTGCGCGGCGGGGGGATGGGCTTTCAGTCGGGTGGCTTTTACCTGTTCACTAGGCTGTGAACATGCACAGCCTAGCAAAAAGGTCTGTATGAGGCCCCTAATTCTAGATGTGCCTTAATATAAACTGCGGTACTTGTGAGTTATCTGGGCGCCCGATTTCTAAATCGGGTCGGATCGGGCACATCGCATCGCATCGCATGCGACCATCGGATGCGATGCGATGACCCGATTTTTCCATAGGAATCAATGTTAAAATGGACTAAGTCCATTTTAACATGGAATTCAATGGGAAAAAGGGGTCCTTTTCATACCCCTACTATCCAAGTGGGCATGGAGTTGGATATAAACCTGTGGCGAGCGTAGCGAGCCACCGAGCCCGAAGCGTGGCGAGCCCCGCGAGGGGACACAGAATACCGTCCCCTCGCGGGGCTCGCTTCGCTCGCCACGCTTCGGGCTCGGTGGCTCGCTACGCTCGCCACAGGTTTATATCCAACTCCATGCCCACTTGGATAGTAGGGGTATGAAAAGGACCCCTTTTTCCCATTGAATTCCATGTTAAAATGGACTCCGTCAATTTTAACATTGATTCCTATGGAAAAATCGTGTCATCGCATCCGATGGTCGCATGCGATGCGATGCGATGCGATATCGCATCGCATCGCATCTGATTGTATGCCTTAACTTAAGGCATACAATCAAAAAATCGGGCGCCCACATAACTCACAAGTACCTAAACTGCAGTTTTCTAGTCTGCTAGAACTATTTGCTATCTCTCTCTCTCACACTAATTTAATTTCAAAACACTTTATACTTTTTAATGCTACTGTACATTTCATGGACTGGCTGCATTTAAATATGTATAGTCGTTACTCTCCTCAGAGCATTGGCAATTAGATTGCTGAGCAAAACACTGTAGAGATTCATTATTTCCTTCGGTGTGATATACTGCCATATTATTTATTCATGAAGAAGTAGAAAACCAATTGTTACAACATACAGGAGGTGAAAAACATAGCAAGGGTCTTAGTAAAGATACAGAGGGCAATGTACTCAGGGGAAACATATTATGCAGAAAATTGGTTGATTCATGAATATTCTTTGAGCAGATGTCATATAACAAAGTTAGAATTGAAAATGCTTCCAACATATTACATAATCCTATAAAATCAACAAAAAGGAAAATAATAAAATTATAGGATCCCGGGCTTCAATTAACTGGGAGGAAAATATTATGATAGGCTTTTTGCTTGCATATGGCTCTTTTTATTTGTACATCAACACAGATGAATTACTGTTATTTCTAGTGATAGAATAGCGGGGCATGCCTCTATGGATGTTTCAAAACTTCTAAAACTACATGGTAATTTATATTCATTTATTTTTAATTCTCACAATTTGTTCAGTGCATCACACAATTTAAATTCAATAGTATTCCTGATTGAAATTCAAATTCAATTGAAATGTGATATGCTCAAAAGAAATACTACTGTAGGTCTAAAACAATGATGTGCAGTCAGGGTAAGCAGGAGAGGCACAGCCTCACTTGTCATACTCTAGTATCCAATTTACTAGAATACTACAAGGATCATATTCGTTCAGGTTCAGGAAATTCGCACATTTAAAGAACTTTTCTGAAATAATTGGGTGTAAAAACGTGTGCATTTGCAAATTTCTCACACTGTCGCCACTTGCAACGAACAGACTCCCATCCAGATGATTTTCATTGGCACGGCCAATGTAATAAGAAGCAAGTTTAACACATCTAAAACATCACCACAAACTAGCCTATAAATACACAAAAAGAAAATATAGAGAGCGCACTATGTTGATCCAACAATTTATTATATATTAAAAATAATAATATAAATATAGATATAAAAAAACAATTTATAATACACAAAACCATACATAAATACACAGTTAAAAACAATAGTACATTACGATATCCAGCATAAATGATGGGATGTATAGTATGACCAATTTATAAGGTCCCATCAATTGATGTAAAGCAGCTCTGTATAAATGTCTATGTATTAGACTTGAGCGTCCTAGCTCCTTAAATTCAATGGCCTTTATTACAAAGTATCAGATTCCAAAGGGTGTATACTGTAGTTACCAGTCCCGCTAGGCTCTGTGAGGTCTCAGACAGGAGATGGAATAGACGGGGGGGGGGTCCACTGTTATCCGCTGACAACCGGCGGGGCTCAGTTGTACTGAGAGCCACCGTCGGGAGCATATAGTCGAGGTCAGATGTAAATGACGCTTGGATTCTTCCGACGTCCGCTTCAACCAGCGGGGCTCAGTTGTGCTGAGAGCCAACCATCCGGAGCAGACCGTCTGTCCCCCGTCTCCCTGTGCCCTCTGGATGTTAGCTGAGGGGAGAGAGCTCACTCGCCGGCCTGATGACGTTCACGCTGTAGAGTTCACCGCAGGTTACTCACAGCGGGCGGCCAAATTTGCGGTAATGCTGGAAACCAGTTGGATGTTTGAAGATAAGGCTGGAGCTGGGTTCAGGTCAATATTTGTAGAGCAATGCTGGATGTATGCCAGGCTTGACACGTTTCTCCATCCTACAAGCACGACGGTTTCCTCAGAAGCTTCTGAGGAAACCGTCGTGCTTGTAGGACGGAGAAACCCGCTGGTTGTCAACGGATAACAGTGAAACCCCCCACCCCCGTCTATTCCATCTCCTGTCTGAGACCTCACAGAGCCTAGTGGGACTGGTAACTATACACCCTTTGGAATAAAGGCCATTGAATTTAAGGAGCTAGGACGCTAAAGTCTAATACATAGACATTTATACAGAGCTGCTTTACATCAATTGATGGGACCTTATAAATTGGTTACTATACATCCCATCATTAATGCTGGATATCGTAATGTACTATTGTTTTTAACTGTGTATTTATGTATGGTTTTGTGTATTATAAATTGTTTTTTTATATCTATATTTATATTATTATTTTTAATATATAATTAATTGTTGGATCAACACAGTGTGCTCTCTATATTTTCTTTTTGTTCTTTCATTGAATTAAATTTCATGTGGGAGCAGCATAACTAATTATATACAGCTGTGGTTACTTAAGAAACCAATACTTTTGCGCCCGATATACTTTTTGCAAAAGTATCCTTGTGTTTTCTTATAAATACACAAGCTTTTTATAGGCAAGTTTGACAGAAGCATGTACAGATCAGTGAGAAAAATGAAATAGTTAAAAATAAAAATAAAACAAAAAAGCATAACTAGCCGTGGGCTCTTTGAACTGGTCATGGTTCAAAAAAATACACAAGAAAAATTGTGAGAGGTCCTCTTGCATTTTAAGAATCAGCACCTTGCTCTTGTAATGGTCCTTGTTCTAAAAATACAACAAACAAAAAATGAGTAAGGGTCCAGCACTGGACTCCATTTGCAGGGGTATAATACTGCAGCCAGGGAGCACACTTATATTGGTACCCCTAGCTTAAGCATTACGCTCTGTAACTAATTAGTGCAGGCCAGTGTTTCCTGAGGACAAGGGAGCCCTCAATTAAGTGGTGTACCCCCCCCCCCCCCACACACACACACACACACTTCTAATGAGTAGAACCTCACAGTTCCCATCACTGACTACAATGTATCAGTTCCAATCATTGACTTTGATGTATCAGTTCCCATCACTGATTAACAGTCTGCCCCCTCACAGCCAATCAGTGGGCAGCTCCTATGAAAGCAGCCACTGATTGGCTGGTGGTTTTCATAATGACAGGACACACATGGGTCCCAGGATTCACATAAAGGAGCTGCATTTGGAAACATATGCTGCTCCTCAGTCCAGCATGTTATGGGTGTGGCATTCTTTTCGAACCCCTTGGATGCCTATACGGAACAAAGAGGATTTGATCTAGAAGAGTTGTTTTTTTTCCCTAACAATACAAATATAAATGGTGATACTGATGATGATGTTGATGATAATGATGATCATCATCATTATTTTTGTCATCACCTCCTGTTTATACTGTTTAAGCCTATAAATTGATTGAGCAACTTGTATTTTTATGCTGTATAATTCCCATAAGGTCCATGTAAACTGTCCTACTTAGTAAATACGTATACATTTCTTTTTTTAAAGTCATATTTTTTCATTATCCTATTAAATAGTCTACCATCAAATGAGTCATTATGACCAATCAATGAACATAATAAAATTAGGAGAGGTGGACAGCCGTTACTGTTGTGCCTAGGGGCACCTTCACCCCTTAATCCTTCCCTGATAAAGACCATGTGCTTCAGGTGCATTAGCTATACCAGTAGTAACATTTATTGGTATATTTGTAAGTTTTGCTATTTTGACATATATTCCACATTCTGTTTAAATGTACTGTAAGTTGTTCTCCCCCTAGACATCAAGATGTCAACAGTTATTTGTAAAATGATTACTTGACAAGTACAGAAATTGAAGTAGTGATAACTGCAGAGAAGAGACAATACACACAAGTCTCAATTCTTCGACAATAGACTTTACTAGAATGTAATGGTATCTACAGCAATTTATTATGTAACTAAACTGCATTCTATGTCATTACTGATGTTAATGCATCTCCAAAGAGAGCCGACTGCTAGTAATGTTGTCTTCCAGATTCACCAGATTCATTGCTTTAGGATTACTTTGTCCAATGTGTAAAACAAGGCATTTCATGCAGACATTTGAACAAAGGAAAGACCCTTGCAACACTTCAGTGATGTTTGTTGAAAGCCTCAAGAGACATATCAAATAAAAACTCTATTCTTTCTCTTTGCCTCCTGGAAAGATACAGTTGAATAGGCCAATGCAGTGGAAACTGCTGAATTGAATTTCAAAGATGAAACCGTTCAAACAAAACCCAGGAAAGTCTTTTGAAATAATTCATAAAGAGAAACAATGTCAGGTGCTGCCATTACCTTGTTCTTTATCATGCTCCATACCAAGCTATAAAATTAATATTTACTGTTTCTGCTTTTACTGTACAGTAGCTTGAATGGGATGTTTGTAAGAGTATTACTCATGGCCCTCACTTAATGAAGCACAAATGGGCAAATCACTGTACACAAACCACTCTCTGAAGTTGGCACCACCTGGAGAAGATAGGCTACAGCAAATAAATTACTTGCTGTACAGAGCTGGTGTTCTGGTATATCTAGTTTCCTGGGGCAGAGCAAAACAACATTTTACTTTGCAAAGTAAAATTATTGATGTAAGATTGGTGGAAGAGTAGATTTTACAGATACAGATATGTCCATATGCAGTTAAACATCTTCCAGCTCTTCTTTAGAGGATTAACACATTCAATGTTCCCATATGTAGGATGACAATTGGTAAGAATATGACTGAGTGAGGTCTCGGTGGAAGTGTTCTTAGCCCTAGGCACATGCCAGCCATTTTGCATGAAATACCATTGACCCAAATACCCTAGTCATGAATAACCATGAAATATGGTCAAATTATGTTTCTTCATTTAATACCATAAACACAAGCATTGCTTGTTGACCAAGGATAAATCTACCTGTTCCAGGTGGAATTAATGTGAAATACATAAAGGCTAGAGTTTATTAGCAAGAATTTTTACATACATTTTGAGATCAACAATCAAGTTTGAGATAATGCAATAATTTGAGCAGATGGTAGGGTATTTGCCAGGGATTGTAATGACAATGATCATAGCACCATTAATTTGTGTCTTCCTATGATATTCTTGAAAAAAATCCAACGGCAGTAGGGCCATCAGGATCAGGGACTAATGAGGATTTTAAAGACTTGATAGCCGCCTAAATCTCTGTGTTAGAAATATCTTCAACTAGATATGGACATATTTTGCAGCTGCCAATTTGGGGATTGGTTAAGAGGAGAGGTAAGGGTTAGTGAATATGGCAGAGGCATATTATACAGTGATTTCTAATACTTCTTACAATGATTATTAATTCCTCTTAAATCCTTCAACAATTTAAGAGTGGTTGAATGGGGATGGTATGAATCACATTTTTAAATCTCATTAACTAGACACAAGACTTTTTAAATATAAGGGCAATGGCTGCTGTACATAATAATAAAGCATTCAGTTGGACTTTAAAGGTAGAGAACTAAACACGGGGCATCTCAAAAGGGGAAGACTGGTGTTATGTCAACAGAGATGCTATTCTACTCTCGTAACACTCTAGGGCAGTGGTTCTCAAACTCAGTCCTCAGTTCCACACACTGTTTACGTTTTCCAGGTCACCTGACTTGTGCACTCACTGACACATTTTAAAGATCAACAGAAGGAGCTAATTATTTTACTTGATTCTGTGAGGAGACCTGCAAAACATGCACCTGAGGACCGACTTTGAGAACCTGTGCTCTAGTGGAAAGTATTCAGGTAATTTGTTCAAATAGTACCTTGCCTCGATTCCCAATCCACAGGTACCTCCAACCTCTACAGAGAGCTGAGGAAGATGATTTTGCACTTTATTCACAGTTTTATCTAAAAACAGATTGTGTCAATAAATGACCTTTACAATGGACTTGGTAATAGAATATGAGCACAAATTTTGTGGGACACAATATAGTTTAACAGTAATAACATCCTTATATAATTACACAATAAAACACTGTGTTTTTTATCTGCTTCAGAGTCTTCTTCAACCAAATAATGAAGAATTACCTGTATTAAGATTACTGTATATACTCGAGTATAAGTCGACCCGAATATAAGCCAAGGCACCTAATTTTACAACAAAAAACTGGGAAAACGTATTGACTCAAGTGGGACCCTCACTCGAATATAAGTCGAGAGGTGCTTTCAGCAAAAAAAATGTTCTGGAAAAAGTAGGCTTATACTCGAGTATATATGGTACATCAACCCTAAACAAGTACTATAACATTCTTGCAATCAAACATTCCAATAAAAAAACTGTACTATCAGCATGACAGTATAAACTATTTAACTGTATGTTTTTTTATATTCATTAGCACTAGCAATTCCACTTTAGTCCAGACCACTCAGGCTAGCTGCATACACTGTCATTGGTGGCATTCCTTACAAAAAGATGAGGGGGGCTTCTTATGTTGTACTACTTGAACCTTTGTTTCCTTAAATTAATAGAAGAGAAGGGGAGTGAACATCAAATTTATACAAAAAATAGATGCAATTCACTGCTGAGTAGAAATGTTTAAGATGCCAGGTATCAGAGAGAGCTAAGTGGTTAAAACAATTCCAGAGAACCTGGCAGTCTGGGGCGTTTTTGAGCTTTAAGTTAAGCTACACAGTAGGAGACAAAATATTAAAGTCACCTCCAATAAGTATATGGTTTTGTATGACTCACTCAATGAGCCTCAAAGCCTCTACAAAGAATAGGCCTTAATTTTGATTTGGCTTGTATAAAAAGACCAACATGAGAGTCTCATAACATAAAGTACCAACAACTATAAAGAAGCGACCGTCAGTGCCAGAATACGTTTTGAATATATGATTGTGCATTTTTATGTAGAAGGATATAAACTCTCGTTTTACAGGTTGCAGGAGTGAAGAACATTTGTGAAAAGTAAGCCCAAGTTCACAGGTGTAAAAATCTAATTTGCGCAATTTGCTCTCTGCAGATGGAGTTCTTAATTGGATAGTTTAAATCACTAATCCAAATACATGTAGAGAATGGGTAACTTATTATCTAAAACAGCTCTGAGTTTTATGTCTTGGTCCTACATATAATTCAATGTTCCAATATTCCATAGGCATAAGTCAAGTAACAAGGAAAAAATAATATTTCATCTGCATATAAATCCATAAATTGTAATAAACTTTCCCGAATGCACACACCGTATTGCTTAGCAGACTTCCAAAACTTGTGTATTTGTGTATTTGAGAGTGTCTGCAATGATCTCAAGGAAGAGGGTATGATAGCATGAAACAATATACTTAAATGAATTCAAACTCCTAATTTACTCTCTTAATACATACACATGAAAGCAGCATATAATACAGTGTACCTTCACTTTCTTTCCTCCTCCAAATGGCAATATGATAAGCATAATGTAATAACTCCACCCTTGTGTATGTGATAAGATCCATCTTTCCTACTGGATGTCCAGGCGAGAAAGATAGTACAGGTTGAGTATCCCTTATGCAAATATCCGTTATCCAAATTATTTCCCAAAAACCATACTTTCCAAAATGTACTTAAAAAGAAACAACAACTGGGTTCACCTGTAACTGGCACTACTGGGGACATGATATTTAATGGGCACTACTAGGGACATGATATGTAACGGGCACTAAATATGTGCAAGAAAATGATTGCTTGGCCTTCAAATTCAGTGTCTGAGATAGTACACAAACTTTGTTTCATATTTTAAAACCTTGTTTCATGCACAAATAAAATATATTTGTGTGAATATCATGTTTATGATCTGTTTATACAACATGCAAGATACCTCATTTGAATATGAAAATATTACACGCCCAGCATTTTGGATAAATTATACTCAAACTGTAGTTTCAAAGCTGTGGTGTGTGCTGTCCTGTCAGATCTCTGTTAAAAGGATTTCAATAAATATTCTTCAGTGGCCATGTACACTTTAGCCTTAATCGGGTCTTTTTCAAGGCACAGGTAAAAATGGTCACATGGTCACTTTTTATAAGTTTGAAAATAAGATGTGGGTTCCTCACAATTATTTCCTCTTGATATATTGGAATAAAAATACAATTTGAAATCTGGAGGTATTCTTACATTCCATTTGCTGCAAATTGCACAGTTTCCAAGCCACACAAACACAGTAATCAAGGAATGAACAGGAAACTAGAGTATTCTGTATGCATCTTAGCAACAAAGAAAACCAGGTTAACTTTAGTCTTTTGTGTTATCTGCCATACAACTACTATATACTAATACACTGCTCAAAAAAATAAAGGGAACACTTTAATAACACGATTTAACTCCAAGTCAATCACACTTCTGTGAAATCAAACTGTCCACTTAGGAAGCAACACTGATTGACAATCCATTTCCCATGCTGTTGTGCAAATGGAATAGACAAAAGGTGGAAATTAAAGGCAATTAGCAAGACATCCCCAATAAAGGAGTTGTTCTGCAGGTGGTGACCACAGACCACTTCTCAGATCCTATGCTTTCTGGCTGATGTTTTGGTCACTTTTGAAAGCTGGTGGTGCTTTCACTCTAGTGGTAGCATGAGACGGAGTCTACAACCCACACAAGTGGCTTAGGTAGTGCAGCTCATCCAGGATGGCACATCAATGCAAGCTGTGGCAAGAAGGTTTGCAGTGTCTGTCAGCGTAATTTCCAGAGCATGGAGGCACTACCAGGAGACAGGCCAGTACATCAGGAGACGTGAAGGAGGCCGTAGGAGGGCAACAACCCAGCAGCAGGACTGCTACCTCCGCCTTTGTGCAATGAGGAACAGGAGGAGCACTGCCAGAGCCCTGCAAATGACCTCCAGCAGGCCACAAATGTGCATGTGTCTACTCAAACAGGGTGGTTTGAGGGCCCACATGTGGGGGTTGTGCTTACAGCCCAACACCGTGCAGGACGTTTGGCATTTGCCAGAAAACACCAAGATTCACCACTGGATCCCTGTGCTCTTCGCAGATGAAAGCAGGTTCAACAGACCTGACAGAGTCTGGAGACACCAAGGAGAACATTCTGCTGCCTGCAACATCCTCCAGCATGACCGTTTGGCAGTGGGTCAGTAATGGTGCGGGGTGGCATTTCTTTGGGGGGCCGCACAACCATCCATGTGCTTGCCAGAGGTAGCTTGACTGCCATTATATACCGAGATGAGATCCTCAGATCCCTTGTGAGACCATATGATGGTGCAGTTGGCCCTGGGTTCCTCTTAATGCAAGACAATGCTAGACCTCATGTGGATAGAGTGTGTCAGCAGTTCCTGCAAGATGAAGGCATTGATGTTATGGACTGGCCCGCCCATTCCCTAGACCTGAATCCAATTGAGCACATCTGGGACATCATGTCTCGCTCCATCCACCAACGCCACGTTGCACCACAGACTGTCCAGGATTTGGCGGATGCTTTAGTCCAGGTCTGGGAGGAGATCCCTCAGGAGACCATCCGCCACATCATCAGGAGCATGCCAAAGTGTTGTAGGAAGGTCATACAGGCACATGGAGGCCACAAACTACTGAGCCTCATTTTGACTTGTTTTAAGGACATTACATCAAAGTTGTATCCGCCTGTAGTGGGTTATTCTACTTTAATTTTGAGTACTACTCCAAATCCAGACCTCCATGTGTTAATACATTTGATTTCCATTGATCATTTTTGTGTGATTTTTGTTGTCAGCACATTCAACTATGTAAAGAATAAAGTATTTAATAAGAATATTTCATTCATTCAGATCTAGGATGTGTTATGTTAGTGTTCCCTTTATTTTTATGAGCAGTGTAAATTTCTACAACTTAAACCCTTGTTTTTTTAGCCCAATTTGCATATATTTTCTGAGTTAGCTATTTAACACTATTAAGTCCTATTTAATTGCTTCTCAGGTAACTTAATATTTTTTTCTGTAATTATAGTGCCTTTAAAGAGAATTAATTACAATTGTTCTCTTTTGTAACTATATAGCAATTTACCACATACAGTATTTGCACATTTACATTGTGTGCCTTATGTCATTTTTTGTTATATTTTATACATTGTTAAATTTATATATTTTTACATTAGTTTATTGAATTTTTTTCTCCTTGTTCTCTTTTGTAACTACAGGTATGTGACAATTTATTACATACAGTACTGGCACATTTACATTATGTAAAGTATTAATGAAGATCTAAAATATTTCATTCATTGCTATACAGTATATTGTAATATTTCTACATTTTCACCTAGTAAATTCATGCAAACTGCAGTTGCATTTGAATGACTGTTATAAATAAAATACATGCTATTTTCATTGTCTACACCGAGTTGTATGCAAAATTAGCTTTAGTTTTTTAATAATATCTTTGTCCTCCTAATTTAGCTGCTAACAGCCTAAGTCATTAACAGTTGTAGTGGCAACACTTTGCGGTAAGGCGGTGTATGTGATAATGAATGGATGATTGCTGAGTGGTTACCCACATTATTGCGCACCAATCCGCACATGTTTTTATATCTGCACGTTATGTAACGAGTGACAATTACATTGTATTTACATTGTATGCACCTTGTATAACCTTGCACCCTGTTCAAATAAAACGTAAATTTAACCACTCAGCAATCATCCATTAATTATCACATACACCACCTTAAGGAGCAAAGTGCAGCACTCCCAAAAAGAAAAACAATTTGCCAAACAATCCGGACCGGTCACCGGACAAGTGCAGCAGCTAGCACCGCACAAACAACCCCAGTGCGCAGGACCCACCCAAGAAAACCACTTTGCGGTAAGGGTCCACAGAGTTTTATTTTTCTTACTGATAGTATCCTGATAATCATCATCAACACAAATGTGTTTACCAATCATCTGGAGTCTACAAATGAAGGGGATGATTCAGGTTCACTCACAAAGCACATTTTGTTTACTAATGAACAAAACCATGTGCACTACAGGTGGGGAGAGAGAGTTAGATTTTGGTGGGGGGTGTACTTCAAACTGATATCTACTTTGCAGTGTAAAAATAAACAGTCAATATTTTCCCTGCACAGAAGCAAAATAACTTACCCAATCTAACACTCTCTGCACATGTTTAATCTGCCCCGCCTGCAGTGCACTTCATTTTTTCCATTAGCAAACAAAATGGGCTTTGTGAGTGAACCTGAACCAGGCCCAATATGCCTGCAGAGAGGCATATCTGTAGCAGTATATGTACAGCATTTGTGTGAACACATTCTTACTGCACGCATGCTGCATGAAAGGCCACCATCCATCAAACATATACATTTGTAAGGAGTCTTAACTGGAAGATGTGAACCACATTGTACTTCCTCATATGAGCATGGCATGTTTGCCAGCATACACAGTGCAAGTCCATACAATATGGACAAAGCAAAGCTAGGCAAACTGGTGTAACATTTTCTCTGCAAGCCCAAATATGTGTTAGGCTTTACATTTTAATTTCTGTAGATTTATCATAAATGTCTCATAAATGTTGGTTTTCTTGGTCTATAAAAACCTACCACAATTATCCAATTTCAACATCCTGACTAGTTCACTCTGGTTCAATGAAAATATCTTAAATGGTATATATATTTTATTTAATGATTCCAATCATAATCCTCCACCCCCTTCTCCCAACTGTTTGAATGTGAGCTGGCGAGAAGATCAGTATGATTTCTCTCTGAAACTATATCAGCATGGTCCCCTGGATCTGAATTGTTTCTTATACCAATTGTTTTAAACAACATTCCTGATGTGTTTCTAGATTTCATTAGTGAAACAGGGAAATGTGTAGAGGTATACAGTGTTTGGATGAAATATTAATTTATACCTCTTCTCTTAAATTGAATTGAATAAAGTTAAAACATGTTCTGCAATTATTGAGATGACATTTTGCTAATCTAGAAAAATGGGAATTTGAAATGTAAGAAGTCTCATTCTTTGGTTATCTGATCAGCTTTCTTATCTGATCTGATCTCAATCAAAGGCTTCTCCATGGACAAGAGAATGAGGCAAGCCAATCAAGTATGGTTGCGTCCTTCTAAACTGAAAGCTTTGCCAGCAATTTAAGCTTTTCTAGTTATTACAGACAATAGGTGGGATGTAATAATGTCCAAGTTTGATAACTGTCCGGGATGCTGGATGAACTCTTTTTAAAGGGTGAAACCCTGAAACAGTTTTTACAGATTTTACTCACAGCTATCCAATTAAATCAAATGAGCTATAGAGGTTGAATATTAAATAAATGAAGACTCAATCTTTTTTTCTGTGCTATGTCTTGCGTTGGAATTACCAGTTAATGTACTGTAGAGGTAGATACATAAAAAATTGTCATCTTGTCACAGTTCATGCTAACAGTAATAGACTGCATCTTTGTGCAATTTTATTGTTGAAGTATTTTCCCGATAAAAGAACTCTGACTTACAGTAGAGAATTGTTGCCTATCAAATGGACCTTTGAAGAATGGTGACACTTTAATCATTGTATATCAATCTTTACTGTGTAAGGTATGAACCCAGCTGCAGTAAAGAAGCAGTAAATTAAAAGGCAATTGTCCACTAAAAATTACAAAAACTCATTGAAACCGCACTGCTGTGTCATGCTGAGACAATAAATTCAGTAGTATAGAACCCTGTATTTAAGACTGGCTGGAGTACCGGGAGTTGCCAGATTTGAAATCTTCAAATTATTAAGTTATCAATGAGTTGGATGTAACATTCAAAATGTTTCAAATATTAAGCAGCATACAGGTGGAGTGCCTCTCGTTCAGTGCTGGGGATTGCCAGAATGTCCCCACTGGTAATCGCTGGCGGAGAGGTGCTCCATCTGACTGGGATGTGTGAGCATCTACCACGCATGCGCATCCCAGTTTTATGGCAGTGGGGGACATGAACCCTGCCCGTCAGGGTTAGAGGGGGTGCGGGGAGGCGGCGGGGAACGTTGGGGAATTGCAAGGAGGCGGTGGAGACTGCCAGTGAGTTCTGTCGGAAGGGGACGTGCAAGCATCCCACCAGACCCCCGCTAGACGAGCCATGCTCCATCTGTAGCTGCTGTTCTAACACATCCATGATGTGGCTTCCCAGTGTGTTTTTTTCCCCAGGGTGTTGCGAAAACAGGTCCGCCCCCAATTTAGACATCTGCTGACAGAATAAAAGTCAGTCTAGAAAAACTATTGATTTTTCACCTGGGTCGACCACATGCAAGCGACCGATATGCATATGTATTAGTTCGGTTGCTAGTGAGCGGATTGGGGTGGTGGGGTGCAGGTGTTCAGCATGGTGGCGTTTACCTGCTCGATAGGCTGCGAATATATGCCTTTTGAGGTGGAGGTAGCTTCTTAACCTAATAACTTTGGGGGAGATTTACCTAAACTTGAAAAGAGATAAAAGTGGACAGAGATAAATTACTAACCAAATAGCTTCTGATAGTCCCTTTACAGGCTGAATTTGACAGGAGCTGATTGGCTGCTACTTTACCTCTCCATTTTATCTTTTTCAAGGCTTTCAAAAATCGGTCGTAAAAAAATGGCACATGATTTTCCTTAAATGGAAAACTTGGGTTTCTTGTTGCCAGTGGTCCCCCAGATTCTTCATTGCACACAATATGAAATGGCTCAGTTTACCCCACAACCACTACCTAGGTAAGTAATTTAGGCTAATCTTTAGCTAAATTATTAACATTTTATACATAGGCAAATCACCAACATGTGTCATAGCTTTACTGTAGACCTGGATAACTTTGCTTTGAGATACAGTAGCAGTCATTATATCTGATATGTACAAAATTTGGGTATGGTATAAGTTACCAACAGTCAGGATTCCAACAGTCATTTCTCAGACATTGGAATCCCAACTGTCAGGAGCCCAAAAGGAGGTGAGTGCATAGAAGCCTCACTCTTCTATTCTCCCTGTATGGGGGCCGTGGATCCCCACGTGGGAAAATAGCCCATGTAAATCAGGATTCAGTCTGTCAGGCTCCTGACAGTCGAGATTCCGAAGAAGAAATGACTGTCGGAAACCCGACTGCCGGTGAGTCATACGGCATCCACAATATTTACCTTGACAAGCAAATCGCTTGTTATAAAATATTCCTCTTTATTGTGTGTTTCTCTACATAACAGCCAGATAAAAATGAAAGGTGCTTCCTGAATTTATGGTAACCGGACAACAACAGATACAAGGAGTGAGCCGACTTATGCAGTGGCTCTTCTTTCACCACTCTCTCTTACTGTAGAAGGCAAACCTGGAGAGTCACAAAGCAAGATTTAATGGAGGGTTTGGAGAAAAAGGCGGTGGTCAATGGTATTAAATGCCCCCTGTGACGTCAAGGAGTTTGAAAGTAGAGAATTTTGATTTGGTTGTAAAGAGGATATTGATGAAAATGCAGTATCAGCAGAATGGAAAGCGCATAAACCAGATTGGAGTGTGTCTAGGAGGGAGTGGGGGTAAAATAGTGAGGTGAGGTATTTGTGAATAAAGGAGAATGGAGGCAGAGAGAAACGAGAAATTGGGCAATAGCTAATTTGAGTGACTGGGTCAAGAGAGGGAATATAAGGACAATCATGCAAGATGACCATATATGCAAATATAGATCACTTATAAGCAGGGCAGGGTTAAGTTCCTAATGGGTATGGAGCTAAAATGTTCAGGGGCCTAAAGTAGAGGAAGTGAGACCAATGCCATGTAGGCATGTAGACCCCATACACTATAAGTCCAACTGTCTCCCTAAATATATCAAATGTAATAAATTGCATTCATGTGTAAAATAGGAATGCAATTGTAATAGATATGATTTATGGCCAACCTTGAGGCTATCTGGTCTTTTTCTTGTGATCTTCATGCTGTCAAGATCATGAGACATTTTTTTATGTGGAGGCCTGGAACCCACAGCTTCATGCACCCCATTGATAATCTGGCCATATTTATACTCTTAGGAAGTAATAATAATTTTTTTTTAGGGTTTAGGCTTAATAAATAACAGTAATAAAAATCAAAAACTAAAATTAATTTCATACAAGTCAAAAAACCTCAATACGTCAAACCCATATAAGAGCATGTTCCTGGTATCACAACCAGAGCTCACTGGCTTGGACAATCACTGATTTGATACCTCCTTGATTTTGATACCTCCTTGATACCTCCTTTTCATTAATAGTACTGTCTGGTGTTTAGTGCATAATCAGAGTAGATGGCGGGATCAGTGGCGTAACTACATTTTGGGCGCCCCCCCGCCGTTAAAGGGAGGGCGCCCAGCCACTCACCCGCCGCTCCCCCAGGTAGCCGTCAATGCAGGTGCCCGCCTGAGCACTACCCCTGCCGAGGTCTCCACACCGGTCAGCGCGGACATACCGGGAGCGTGGGATCACTATGTGGCGGTCCTCGGTGCATACAGCGCGACACTCACCCGGACACACGCAGCTCTATGCACCGTGTCTTACTCCCGTCCTGTTGCTGCTGCTTATTATTGATATGGCTTTGAAGTGTATGGGGACGCTGCCCTGATGGCGCACTATTACTGAGCCCATACCGTGTACCGAGGCGGCTGGGGGGACGGACGCTGCGGGGGACGGACGCTGCGGGGGGACACAGAGGCGGCAATTACTTACAGCTGAGCCGGGCAGGGGGAGCCGGGAGCTGTCAGTACGGAAGGAAAAAAAAAAAGCCCATACAATGAATGGGCAGCCTGTGATTGGCTGAGCGCTCTCTCAGCCAGTCAGCAATTGGCTGAGAGAGCGCTCAGCAGCCAATCACAGGCTGCCCATTCATTGTATGGGCTTTTTTTTTTCTTCGGTACAGACAGCTCCCGGCTCCCCCTGCCCGGCTCAGCTGTAAGTAATTGCCGCAGCTGTGTCCCCCGCAGCGTCCGTCCCCCCAGCCGCCTCGCAGCGCCCCCCCCCACCTGCACAGGACTGGGGATGGTGCGGCGGGCGGCGGGGTGTAACGTACCTATAGCACTGCAGCCCCCGGCGCCCGCACATGCATAGCGCCCCCCCGCGGTCGCGGGGGCTGCGGTGCTATAGTTACGCCCCTGGGCGGGATTATAGTGTCAAAAGAAGCGCACCTATAGAAATGCATTGGCAATCACTAAGTTTAAATTATTCATAGCCCGATACACCATGCATCCTGCTGCAATGCGTATGGCAAGGAGTACACATCGTTAAGTGAATGAGCAAGGCTACATCTGTACGACTGATGTGTTTCCCTGCAGGCTTGCAGCTTTACACTTATTTTTAATTCAATGACTCAATTTACTTTTCACTACTTATCAAGGGCGTATCTTCCAGATGCAATGGAAACACCTTCTTCTGGTCTTCTAGAACTGAAGGGGAACATACATTTACAGAAACACATGTATGGCCAGGGGCGGGCTGGGCCGGGGGGCAGGGGGCCATGTGCCCCCCGGGCCGCTCTAACAAGTAATGGTGGGGCCGCCTCATATCTTACCTCCTCCTCCAGTCCTGTCCTCCTGTAAGCGGCGCCGCGGCTACAAGAACATGGCCGCCGGTGTCCTGCATGAGGACATGTCCATCAGCCTCCTATGTGCAGGGCAAAGCCCTGAAAGCCAAAGACAGGCAGGTTAGGTGACATTTATTGTTTGTTTTTATATGGGGGGCGCGGGGAGCAGCCTGTGGTGTCCTGGTAATAATTATACACGGGGAGCAGCCTGTGGTGTCATGATATAATTATAATTATACCAGTACACCACAGGCTGCTCCCCCTGTGTAATTATACCAGGACACCACAGGCTGATCCCATTATACCTGGACACCACAGGCTGCTCCGCTGTATAATTATTACCAGGACACATACAGCCTGTGGTATTCTGGTATAATTATACAGTGGAAGCAGCCTGTGGTGTCCTGGTATAATTATACAGGGGGATCAGCATGTGGTGTTCTGGTATAATTTTAATTATATCATGACACCACAGGCTGCTCCCCATGTATAATTATACCAGGACACCACAGGCTGCTCCCCCTGTATAATTATTACCAGGACACATACAGCCTGTGGTGTTCTGGTATAATTATACAGTGGAAGCAGCCTGTGGTGTCCTGGTATAATTATACAGGGGGATCAGCATGTGGTGTCCTGGTATAATTATACAGGGGGAGCAGCCTGTGGTGTCCTGGTATAATTATAATTATATCATGACACCACAGGCTGCTCCCCGTGTATAATTATACCAGGACACCACAGGCTACTCCCCCTGTAAAATTATTACCAGGACACATACAGCCTGTGGTGTTATGGTATAATTATACAGTGGAAGCAGCCTGTGGTGTCCTGGTATAATTATACAGGGGGATCAGCATGTGGTGTCCTGGTATAATTATACAGGGGGAGCAGCCTGTGGTGTCCTGGTATAATGGAATCAGCCTGTGGTGTCCTGGTAACATAGAAACATAGAAACATAGAATTTGACGGCAGATAAGAACCACTTGGCCCATCTAGTCTGCCCCTTTTTTTTAAACATGTTACCTCAAACCATATTTGATCCTTATTTTTATGTAAGGATATCAATATGCTTATCCCAAGCATGTTTAAATTGTACTACTGTATTTGCGTCTACCACCTCTGTTGGGAGGCTATTCCACTTATCTACTACTCTTTCTGTGAAAAAATACTTCCTCACATTTCCCCTGAATCTTCCTCCCTCTAGTTTCAGTGCATGTCCTCGTGTTCTGTTGCTCCTCTTCCTGTGAAGAATGTCTCCCACCTGTACCTTGTTAAAGCCCTTGATATATTTGAAAGTTTCTATCATGTCCCCCCTTTCCCTTCTCTGCTCTAAAGTATACATATTAAGATCTTTTAGTCTTTCCTGGTACATTTTGTGATGTAGGCCATGCACCATTTTAGTTGCTCTTCTTTGTACAGTCTCTAATGTATTTATATCCTTCTGGAGATATGGCCTCCAGAACTGAACACAATACTCTAGGTGAGGTCGTACCAATGACCTATACAGTGGCATTATTACTTCTATCTTTCTACTGCTGATACCTCTCCCTATGCAACCAAGCATCTGACTTGCGTTCTTCATTGCTTTGTTACATTGCCTACCTGCTTTTAAGTCCCCTGAAATAGTGACACCTAGATCCCTCTCTTCCTCTGTAGTTTCCATTATAGTGCCATTTATACTATATTGAGTCTTTGGATTTCTGAGACCCAAGTGCATGATTTTGCATTTTTTGGCATTAAACTGTAGTTGCCATTCTCTTGACCATTTCTCTAATCTGCCTAGATCCTCAATCATTTGTTTTACCCCTCCTGGTGTGTCTACCCTGTTGCATACCTTTGTATAATTACCTGGTAGAATTATACAGGGGGAGCAGCCTGTGGTGTCCTTGTATAATTATCCAAGGGGAGCAGCCTGCGGTGTTCTGGTATTATTATGCAGGGGGAGCAGCCTGTGGCGTCCTAGTATAATTATACAGTGAGAGCAGCCTGTGGTGTTCTGGTATAACTATACAGGGGGAGCAGCCTGTGGTGTCCTGGTATAATTATCCAAGGGGAGCAGCCTGCGGTGTCCTGGTATTATTATACAGGGGGAGCAGCCTGCGGTGTCCTGGTATTATTATGCAGGGGGAGCAGCCTGTGGTGTCTTGGTAAAATTATACAAGGGGAGCAGACTGCGGTGTCCTGGTATTAATACGCAGGGGTGGGCAGCCTGCGGTGTCCTGGTATTATTATGCAGGGGGAGTGACCTGTGGTGTCCTGGTATTATTATGCAGGGGGATCGGCCTGTGGTGTCCTGGTATTATTATGCAGGTGAGCAGCATGTGGTGTCCTGGTATTATTATGCAGGGTGAGTGGCCTGCAGTGTCCTGGTATTATTATGCAGGAGGAGCGGCCTGTGGAGTCCTGGTATTATTATGCAGGGGAGCGGCCTGTGGTGCCCTGGTATTATTATGCAGGTGGAGTGGCCTGTAGTGTCCTGGTATTATTATGCAGGGGGAGCGGCCTGTGGTGTCCTGGTATTATTAGGCAGGGGAGCAGCCTGTGGTGTCCTGGTATTATTATGCAGGGGAAGCGGCCTGTGGTGTCCTGGTATTATTATGCAAGGGGAGTGGCCTGTGGTGTCCTGGTATTATTATGCAGGGGGAGCGGCCTGTCAAAGTTATAATAATAAAGTGTCTATGGTATAATCAACTCCAGGCCTAATCTTTTTTTTATTAATACATATTTTTTAAACGAAAAACCTCAATTTAATGATGCGATGTTACTTATGGGTCAGTGCTTTGGACTTGCCTCCCAGGCTAAAAGTTGCCAGCCAGCCCCTGTGTATGGCTCACAGAGAAATCTAAATATGACTGCAGACTTTCCATGTTGCAGATGGAAGAATCACAGCATAGCAGGATCCTTGTTAATTTACTGCAGGCTCAGGTCCCTGTAGACTGCCTGAGAGTTCTATCTATAAAAATGTTGTAAATCATATGTGCTTATATAGGGAAAGGGTGCACCAAACTTCAAATTGATCCTGGGAGACTGGGATGAAATTTCGCCCCTAATGCAATTTATACATCTGTATAATTCTGTAAAGTAGATTTATGTATTTGCAACTACTTAGAAATGTTTAAGTCTGCAGTACATGTGCACAGGGGAGTGTAATAAAACAAATGTCAAAACTATAACAAAAGCAATGTCTGCATTATATATTTTTTCTTTTTACATATAATAACGGATGTGGCGGGATAAAAAAAGGAGGAAACCAGTATTCAAGCAATGCAATAACTAATTTAAGAGAACTCCTTTTTCTGAATAATCCCCCATGGCACGCTGATCATTTCACATGTGCGGCATGTTATTATAAGGAAAATAAATGTATCAGTCAAACTAAGACCTACAATAGCCATCTACTCAAAGTCCACATGTTGACACTACCTTTATTTGATGGAAATAGTAGACACATTTATTTTTTATAAACAACATAGTAGGCAAAGTAGTGCCATACAAAATAATACATTGGCCCTCTTCATAGAAACTTGTTCACAATGATGATCGGAAATACGTACAGTAGCTGCCACTGCCTGGATTATAAATTATGGACTGACAAACTGTGATGTTTTCAGCTGGGAGGGTAATTAGTGGATTGGTAGAGAGTGTGGATGGAGATGATGACCTCTTGTTGAGCTGTAGGCAGAGATGGGACATTCTGATGGAGATGGCAAAGAGGCAGTTGGACACATGGGATAAAAGAAAGGGGTGCAGTACAGTTGTGTGTTATCTGTCAGCGGAAGCCCAAGGTTCTCATCAGTTACAGAGAGAAGAGGTGTAAAGAGAGAAAGCCACAGATAATGTTGCTCTAAGCTGCAACTGGTAGAAGCCAGGCACTCCACCTTTTCTTTTTGGTCACTGTTACAAGAAGAATGAAAAGAATGGAACGTAATTGAAGGGAACTAACTAATTAATAAAAAGAAATGACAAAATATTTCAAATGAAATAACAGACACAATTTTGGAATCCTAGTGAGCAATAATAGAATATTTTAAAATTTCTAAAATTGAGCTACAGTAATTTCAGTGAAATTTGGATAATTTACAGTAAATAAAATGTCATTATAACTATAGTTATTACTAGTGCCAAGCTACAGTATTCGTAGCCTGGAAAAAAACTGGAGTGAAGGTTAACGTGGCGCTCGATGTATCGGAAGTTCGCCCTTCTGAATCCCCTGGGGTCTCACCCTAGATGCCCCTGGAAAATAAACACGTATATGTACAGATGGGATTCAAATACTAGGCGCTCTTCCTATGGGCATAGATCAAATCTGCTATGTAAATGTAAGGGTGCCAAGCATAAAAAACGGAGAGTACTTCCCTTAACGTCGAGACAGTATATTTTTCTCCAAGATATTCGTGTCTTTCTTAATTTCTTTGTTTCTTTTTTTTCTTGTGTATTTTTCTCCCAAACAATATAAAAAGAGATGGTGCATATAATGGGTTATATTATTCCTTTAGAAATATATCTCACAACTCCTCATGTGAATTCATAGGCGTACCAAAAAACTCACTATGGTGAGTGATTAAACACACGTATCTGGGTATCTTTCTACTAGGTGACACGCACCCATACTCACGATGTAAATGGTGGGTTGACACTCATCAAGGTTTCTTTTAGTATTTTCAAATAAACTTTTTATTGATGCAAATCCACACAATGAAGTGAAAATATTTATTATAAAATAAGACTGTTCTGAGCAGCAAACCTGAATCTGATGGTGATAATGGGCTATCAACACTCCCACCTGGTATTCCGGACCCAAATGGTAGTGGACCAGCTCATGCACACTCACCTGATCTCGGTTGTAGTCTCTCAGTCTTGTGCACACTTAAATCCAGGTCGACATGTTTCGAGACAGCATGTCTCTTCATCAGGGCCTGGATTAGTGTGTGATGATGCTCCCTTTTATTCCTCAACCTCCTCCCACTTCCGGTTTTTCCAAAACCGGATGTAAGTGTCCAGATCATTACCATATGATATAATTTGTCCCAAATATATGTAGCAGGTCCCTCTGCCTCCGTTTTAGGTCCCCAGCAATTTGCAGAATTTTTCTAGCTGTTGAAATGCTGTTATACTATGTTGTCTTCAGCACCGAATGCGCCTGTCAGACCTACTTCCGGTCGCGTCTGACGTCACTTCCGGTTATTTGTTCCTTTGTTTTCCCAGCTGGATAGATGACTACTTCCTGTGTTCATGTTTCATGTGTCCCATGAAACAGAATCCTGCAATATCGAGTTCTGTTTATGATGTTGATCTTCTGGCATTTGTGTATTTATATAAAAGGGGACAAAAACCAATTAATATTTGGGATCATATATTTGAAATTAAACAATTAATTGAACACTATAACGATGTAACATTTTCGGGAAAAATATAAGCATATGTGGATGAATAAATTATGGTAAATACATTATTATGGTAAATACATTATTGGGATGGGTAAGATATTTAAAAGGTTTGTTGAGAAGTAAAATCCACACTGTTATCAACATCTAATATTCCGTCTATGTTAAATGAATATTTTTAATATTTTTAAATAAATGTATTTTTTTAAAATGTATAATTTTAAATTTTTTTTTTTTTTTTTTATGAATATTAAGAAAACCCTCGGTATAAAGTGCTTTACTGTGCTCTAGATTTCAAATGACAATATAGCAGCGTTAAAGGAACCATTTCAATTTGAAATCTTGGTTAAGACCTAGAGGAGTGAGTGTTTTATATTTATAAATTAATTTCATTTCTGTCCCCGCCAATCTTTTTTCAATGTTTCGGTCTTTCCAAGTGGCTACAATTTTTTGTAATCCCAGAAATCTCTTGATGGATTCCGTTGAGCAGCTATGTTTCTCTTTAAAGTGTTTAGAGAGATGATGGGTCACCAATCCCTTTTTTATATTCCGCAGGTGCTCTGCTATCCTGGTTTTTAGTGGGCGTTTTGTTCTCCCAATATAACAGAGTCCACAGTTGCACTCCACCAGATATATTACATTGGCTGTATCGCAAGTGATAAAGTCCTTGATTTTGTGGGTCACTTGATTTATTACTACCTCTGTAGTTTTTGATGTTTCAGACTTTATGTTTCTGCAGCCAATGCATGACCCGCATCGGTGGAAGCCTTTCGTGCGGATTGAGGATTTTTTATCTTCAGGTAGACAGCTCTTTACTAGGGTGTTTTTTAGATTAGCTGACTTCCTATAAATAAATTTTGGTTGCTCCAGTAGAAAATGCTTTAGAATGGGGTCACACTGTAATAGATGCCAATGTTTCCAGAATGATTTTTCCATGTCCTTGTGACATTGGTCGAACTGGGTGAAAAACGCAAACTGGAACTGTTCTTTATTATTATTTTCATGTCTGATCCCAGTTCCTTGAAGTAGCATTCTTCTGTCTTTTTTATCGGTCTCTTCTATCACTTTGTCTAATTCCGTGTCTCGGTACCCCTTCTCCAAAAACTCTTTTTTTAATTTCTGGTTCTGTTGATGAAGAATCCCCTGTTCACTGCAGTTCCTTTTTAACCGCAGGAATTGACTCTTTTAACCAAGGTCGATGATGTTGGCTCGTAGTGGGAATAAATGTATTTACATCCGTGGGTTTATGAAAAGTCTTTGTTTGGATGCTGGAATTAGTGATGTAAATAGTCAAATCCAGGAAGTTTACCTCCAATTGGCTCCGATCAAATGTGAATTTAATATTGTGACTATTTTCATTGAGTGCTTCAAGGAATTGGTGGAGTTCTTGTTCCTCTTCCCGCCATATCAAAAGTACATCATCGATATACCTGTTCCACCTAAGCAATTTTGTACCCCAAGCTATACTACCATAGATGGCATCCTCCTCCCACCTAGACATGAACAGGTTAGCATAGCTTGGGACAAATTTTGTGCCCATGGCAGTTCCTCTTAATTGCAGGTAATATCTACCTTCGAAATAAAATAAATTATTATGTAGGATGAAGGAAATAGAGTCCATTATAAAGTCCTTTTTTTCTGTGGAGTATTCTGTTCTCTCTAAGTAAAAACTTAATGCCTGTAGGCCATCCTCATGTGCGATACAGGTATAAAGGGAGGTGACATCTCCTGTTGCCAACCATCTATTTTCATCCCATGTTTCTTCCTGAAGTATTCTTAAGATGTCACCTGTGTCCTTAGTATATGACCGATTCCTGACTACTATTGGTTGGAGAAATGAGTCAATTAAGGCCGACAAGTTAGAAGTGAGTGAATTTGTTCCTGCAATGATCGGTCTGCCAGGTGGATTGACATGATCTTTATGCACTTTTGGCAGGATGTATATTGTGGGTGTGACCTCATCTTCAATATCCACAAACTCAAATTCTTTCTTAGTTATTCCTTGATTTGAGAGATGTTTCCCAATTAATTCTTTAAAGTCCATACGTGTTTTATTCGTTGGATCTTGATTCAGTTTTTTGTACGTTTCTTTGTCTTCTAACTGTCTGTTCATTTCATTTACATATTGTTCTTTACTGAGGATGGCTATCCCTTCACCCTTGTCACAGGGCTTGATTACAATTTCCTTGTCCTTTCTTAGGGATTCTAAGGCTTCTTTTTCCTTTTTGGTGATGTTGTTCTTGCCTCGTTTTTTCCGATTCTTTTTCTCTATCTCCTCTAAGTCGTTAAGGACAAGTTTATTGAATGTCTCAATGAAATTGCCTTTCATGTATGTTGGATAGAACTTAGACTTTTTTCGTATTTTTGAATTCATTTCGTTTCCTTCATCCCTCGATGTTCCTTCTTGTGAGTTTTCAGGGATTTCTTCGTCTTTCTTTTTGTCCTTCGTGGCGAAGAATTTCTTCAAAGTCAACTTTCTGACAAATTTCTGTATGTCCACGAACTTGTCGAAGGTCTCTGTAATTGATGTGGGGGCGTTTTTCAAACCTTTATTGAGAACTTCTTCTTCTGTGTTGGTCAGTGTTCTTTTACTGAGATTATACACTATGTTGGTTTTATCACCTGAAATTCTCTCTGTGGTTCTTTTCTTCAATCTTTTTCTTTTGGTGTAATTCTTTTTTGACACTTTCCCCCCTCTTTTCCCTCTATGATTTTTCAATTTTCCCTGAAGCTCAGTACTCTTCTTCTTTGAGAGGTCTCCCTTCTGTGGCTTCTTCTTCTTGACCTTTCTCTTCTTTGTTCTAAAAAAGAAGATGTGGAGGGATCCACTCTCTTTTTCATAATGGAGTCTTGTATTTCTCTTCTATATGTCTCTGTTCTTGATTCGTTATTGCTTCTATCTGGAGTTAGTCGATGGATATTTCTTCTTGGTGATTTTTCTGTATCTTTATTTCTTCTCTGAAGCACCTTGGATTTCCCACACTTTCTGTGGCAAGTTTCCTTTTGATGGTTCTCATTCTTTCGATCCCGAGCGTAAGTGTCTCCCCTTTTTTGCAGTTCTTTTTCTTTATAGATGTTATGTGGGCATTGTTTATGTGGGCTCCTTCTTTCTCTGTGTTGGGAATATCTTTCCCTTCTGGGTTCATATGGTTCTATTCTCCCGAGAACATCTCGTCGCCATTTCCGTTGATATTCTCTATATTGAGGGTATCCTTCCCTTTTGGGTTCATATGGTATGAAGGCCTCTCCTCGCCATTTCGGTTGATATTCCCGTAGTTCATGCCTATCTTCAAAGTGGTTCCTTCTCGTTTTTGGAAAAACCGGAAGTGGGAGAAGATTGAGGAATAAAAGGGAGCATCATCACACACTAATCCAGGCCCTGATGAAGAGACATGCTGTCTGGAAAAATGTCGACCTGGATTTAAGTGTACACAAGACTGAGAGACTACAACCGAGATCAGGTGAGTGTGTATGAGCTGGTCCACTACCATTTGGGTCCGGAATACCAGGTGGGAGTGTTGATAGCCCATTATCACCATCAGATTCAGGTTTGCTGCTCAGAACAGTCTTATTTTATAATAAATATTTTCACTTCATTGTGTGGATTTGCATCAATAAAAAGTTTATTTGAAAATACTAAAAGAAACCTTGATGAGTGTCAACCCACCATTTACATCGTGAGTAAGGGTGCGTGTCACCTAGTAGAAAGATACCCAGATACGTGTGTTTAATCACTCCCCATAGTGAGTTTTTTGGTACGCCTATGAATTCACATGAGGAGTTGTGAGATATATTTCTAAAGGAATAATATAACCCATTATATGCACCATCTCTTTTTATATTGTTTGGGAGAAAAATACACAAGAAAAAGAAGAAACAAAGAAATTAAGAAGGACACGAATATCTTGGAGAAAAATATACTGCCTCGACGTTAAGGGAAGTACTCTCCGTTTTTTATGCTTGGCACCCTTACATTTACATAGCAGATTTGATCTATGCCCATAGGAAGAGCGCCTAGTATTTGAATCCCATCTGTACATATACGTGAGTATTCTTAGCCTGTCATTACAAATAATGTACTCTATTTAATGAAGGGAATATATTTTTATCCAGATTTACAAGGGTAAATTTACTAACACGGGAGTTTAATTGAAGATAATAGAATCTGATTAGTTCATATGGGAAGAATTCCCATCTTAGTACATTTAGCCCACCAAAAAAATTAGAACCAATAATAATGCTAAAATGAGGTTTTCCAATTTTATCCATCTTGGTATTTAGGTGGTTAGATTACATAAATAAAATATCTAGATGCTATCTAAAGCCAGACATTTTTCCATAAAGCGCATCAAATCAATGTTGTATTTCCAAGGACTAAAACAAACATTGACAAACATTTAAAAATTAATAGAAAAAATTAACTATTAGAAAATGTGTGTTTTAGCCCCTAAAACACAACCCTGATTAGATCACTTCAGTGTTTTGCCTCACAAAAAAAAAAAAAAAAAAAAATATTTGTCAGACAGTTTCCTGGCTCCTAAATATCAGCTGTCTGTCAACGGTTGGAGATTTCCTGTCCGTTAGAGATCAGCTAATGCAAAGCGGCTTGTGTGACCACATGGCGTTACTTGCTGCCTTATTATATTAGTGCTATTGCTGCCTGTATTAAACACTATTTGCTGATTTTAGTTCTACCAGCTATACCCCTATTTATACTGTATCTTTCAACACACCCTGTACGTTACCCTGTAATTTTTTTTTTTGTTTGCTATGTACGGCGCTGCGGACACTTTGCGGCGCCTTATAAATAAACGTACTACTACTACTATTAAAAGTAACAACAATTATACCGGACATTTATGAAAAAATATATATGTACAAAACATATCATAATAAAGCTCATTAAAACAGGTAATAATAACTAAGACAATTAACCTCAGTGCTGCTAGTCCAGACCGATGAATTTGTATAAACAGGATTGTTCATATGTATATACACATATAGGGGCGTATTCTGGTTGCTTTTCAACCAGAATATGTTCGCAGCGCGTCCGGTGGTTGGGCTGTGAGCTAGCCCATTTCTGCACGTGTGGATGTGCTGAGTGCATGTACCCACTGCGAATAGTGGGATCGCTGGGTGCACGCACCCAGGACTGTGGGCAGGGGGCAGAGAGGGGCATGGGGCGCCGGGCAGCCCTATTACCATATAGGAATGCCCAGCATTTTATGGGCGCTCCCATGAGGACATTGGGTGGGGCGAACAGCTGACATCACCGGATGTCAGCTGCCCGGCCATTACCTCCCGAGGTTGCACGCATATGTAAGGCAACCTTACATATGCGTGCACGTTCCACATTATTCGATGGTCGCCGAGCATCGAATGATGTGGGCGTTCCCCCGCAGCATGCGAATGGATGTTTATGTTAAACATCCATTCACAGCCTGTGCGTGGGAACACACGATGCAAGGGGTGGGGGGGGAGAGGTGGCCTGGTATTCACCGGGCAGATTTTGGTGGACTCACAAGGCTGCAAATTCACAGCCTTGTGAATCAACCAGAATAACCCCCATAGCTATAAAAATAAATAAACATGTAATCATGCACATACATATCCATATATTTAAGCTCTTAATCTCTGCTTTGTTATGCTGTAATGGTGAGATGTTCCCAACAACTTCATTTCAATTTAGTATTTGCTTTTAATGTTTTTTGATGCTAAAGAGCAGCTATAAGTTTGTAGCTAAACTAAAAGCACAGTGCAGCCCAAGCAGGGTTGGTTAGTAACTATGGCTTGGAGGAGAAATAAAGCAAAACATTTTCTTCTTTTTATCCTTTAGTATAGTACATAAGCCAGCAGGTTAGTATTTGCGGATTAATATCTGCATGTTTGTATTATTTAAGTGACCAATTTAAACATACTTACAAGCATTTTCCCACACTGCGGCCCTTATTCAGATATGATTGCAGTACAAATTTGTTTGGAAAATGGGCAAAACCATGTGCACTGCAGGTGGGGCAGATGTAACATGTGCAGAGAGAGTTAGATTTGGGTGGGATGTGTTGAAACTGAACTCTAAATTGCAGTATAAAAATAATGCAGCCAGTATTTACCCTGCACAAAAAACAAAATAACTCACACAAATCTAACTCTATCTGCACATGTTACATCTGCCCCACCTGCAGTGCGCATGGTTTTGCCCATTTTCCAAACAAATTTGTACTGCTATCAGATCTGAATAAGGGCCTGCATGTTCATTATCTGAGTGAATACAAGTCATAAAAAAAATATACGGGTTATTCTGGTTGATTCGCAAGGCTGTGAATTCGCAGCCTTGCAAATCCTCCAAACCCCACCTTGCGAATGGTGGCCTGGCCACCACACATTCACAGCGTGCGTTCGCATGCGGGAGCACCCACATCATTCGATGGTTGCCGGCCATCAAATGATGTGAAAGGCACAGAGCAACCTTAGATGTGCGTGCACAATCTAATGGAAGTGGGCGGGCAGCTGACATCCGGTGATGTCAGCTACCCGCCCCTGGTGCACACGTCACCGTGTAATTTCCATGGGAACGCCCGCCCATGAAATGCTGGGTGTTCCCATGGGCAAGTCCCCTGACGTGCTGACCCATGCCCCCTCTGCTTATTGGCCGCAATGCTGGGTGCGTGCATACGGCAACAAATCTGTTCGCTGTGGATGCACGCACCCGGCTCATTCACATTCGCATTTCAAAAACACCTCGCTCGCATGCGAATTCGCATGCGAGTGTACTGACCAGGATAAGGTCCATATGCATTGAATTGCCTTATGACTGAAGAGGCATAAATAAACTGTACTGGATCGCCTTCACGTAGGCAATGTACAGAGAGAGTGTGTAGACAGAATTGTGAGCTATGCAGAGCTAGTTACAGTCCCTCGTGGACCCCCACGAGGGAGCAGTCGGGATTCCGACGTTGGAGGAATGACTGTCGGAAACCCGACTGTCGGGGAGCCGTCCGGCACCCATGTGTATATATATGCCTGTTTTTAGATGCTTTTTTCCCCCCAAAGATATAGCAGGTGCAAGTGTGAACTGAATAGGATGGCAAGTAAACTAAACAGATACATACAGTAGGGTCTGGTCACAGATGTGTGTACAGCTATGCATATGGGTGAATATAGCTGTATACAGTATATAGGAATTATCCTATGAGAAAATGGAACAATTATTAAATTGTCTGTTTTCTTTCATTTACTTTTCTATGGTTAAAAAAGTACATGAAGCTTATATTAAGTTGATCATTTTTGAGAAAATGTTCAGAAATGTACAGATATATTAAAAATAACCATACACCCAGAGAAGACATGCTTTACATAGTCTGCATGCTATTGTCCTCAGTAATTACTTATTTCAGGCTTGGATAGACTAGCTGCTCTTACTGACAATTCAATGCACCTTATCTGAAGGTGGATGCAAAGGTAACAGTGCAAAATGAGAAATGTACTGACCATTTGGGCATGCTGGAACATCATTCTTCTCACCCTAAATATGATGGCCAGATGTAAAAATCTACTAGCATATTTTTGGTTATAATATAACATCTCCTCCCAGTGTGCAGATTTAGAATATGCTAATTAGATCCCCATTTGATTTCCCCAAATTCTAGGCAAAACATAAACAGGATATCTTTCCCTGGTCCAGTTTTATTGATTACTGTGAAAGACTGAAATTTGCTAAGCTCGGCCGTTACTGCCAAGCTGCTGTACAAATGACTTCGAGCAATAGAACCCACCACCGGTGGCGCTGCAGCCAGACACTCTAACTCAACAAGAGCTGTGTTGAATGGGGGTTGGGGGGGGGGGGGGGAGCAATTATCTTTCTTGCACAATACAGGTTGTTAGGTCCACAGTGTCTATGTCAACAATCATAAGGTGGACCCCTATTGGTTGACAGTAAAAAGGGCAACACTTCAAGAAGGTTGGCATGCATTAGGACGACATGATCAAATGCTCAACACAAGCATAGGGTAAACATAAAAAGGTCGACTTCGAAAAGGTGGACATGAATTTTTCACTATTTTGGTGTCTATGTTGATATAAGTCAACATGGGCACCATATAAACATACTGCATCCCCTGGCATCTGCACTCGCCATGCGTCGGCAACTTTATTCTCCCTCAATTGCACAGTGGGAAGATTTACACAGCGCTTAGAGATAACCCTTAGAGCCTACACTCCTGGGGGAAAAGTCCCGGTACCCGTGGTACTGAACAGAAACACTAGAAATGGGGAGTGGTATGGGATCGATGGGTTGAAGTTAAATGTTTTATAGTAGAGGTGAACTGATGATGGGGAGCTGGGAGCAATAACTGTAGGCTGGGTGTTAGGATGGTGTGTGAACTGGGAGCAATAACTGTAGGCTGAATGTTGATGGTAATGATCAGGAGAGGGATTGCCGACTGTGGGTGATGGTATAGTAACCTTTCCCACAGTGTGGCAATGCCTGATATCTGTCTGGCTGACGACGGTAGTTCGGTAACCTGGTTCCCTCACATCAAATCCTGGAGTGGGTGCATGTACCTCCAAAGATAATGGCAGGAATCAGGATATGCAAATGGTGTGCAAAGGCGGTAGTAGTAGCTTACCGTATAGTCTCGATGTGTCAGCGAATTTCACTCAGTTGTTGAAATATCCATGCAGTGGTAAGTAGTAAGAGGACATATGGGGGGAGGTGACTCAAAGATTACTGACTACTGTTGCTTTGAAGTAAATACACAGTTTATTTGTACATGACAATACACAAAAACGCAGTAGTAGGTATAAATGGCTGGTAAGGGCAGTGGAGTGACTGTCCAAACGCATTTCGTCCTAATATAGGACTTTTTCAATGGTGGGGTGCATGGGGCGATGGTGTTTGTTTAAATAAGGTGGATTTTAAGGTGGCTTTTATTTTCCCTCAATGCCCACTGTGATGGTAAATTATGAACAAGATGGTTTTAAAAAAATCATGAAAAACATATGTCTACCTTTTTCATGGCGACCCATTTCCTGTGTGGACCAATAGTGGTCAACTTTTTGACTGTAAACCTAGGCACTGTCGACTTAATGACTGCAACCCCCAAAAAGCCTACTTTTGGTTCTGTAAAATCCATACTGCCCACTGCCTCTGGTTTCTTGTGTAAAGTACGGATGGTGTAATGGTTAGCATTACTGCCTCACAGAGCTGAGGTCATGGGTTTTATTCCCACCATGGCCCTAACTGTGCGGAGTTTGTATATTCTCCCCTTGCTTGCGTGGGTTTCCTCCGGGTACTCCGGTTTCCTCCCATAATCCAAAAATATACTGGTAGGTTAATTGGCTCCCAACAAATTAACCCTAGAATGTCTGTGTGTGCGTGTACATGTGGTAGGGAATATAGATTGTAAACTCCACTGAGGCAGGGACTGATGTGAATGTTCAAATATTATCTCTAAAGCGCTGCGGAATATGTGTGCGCTATATAAGAAACTGTTAATAAATAAATAAAGTAAATATTTTTTCAGATTAAAAGTGCAAAATTACTACATGGGATTGGAACTATGGTTTCCTCTTGGTTGTTCCCCAGATTTTATGATCCATCATAAAGGGTCAGATGCACTAAGCTTCAAAAGTGATAAAATGGAGAGTGATAAATACTGTAACTAACCAATCAGCTCCTGCCTGACATTTTTCAAACACAGACTGTGACATGGAAATTAGGACCCGATTGGCCGTTTTACTCCCCATTTTATCACTTTTGAAGCTTAGTGCATCTGGCCCAAAGTCTGTAAAGGGCTGAAGTCAGATAAGCAATGCAGGTAGATGCGGTGTCTTAAAAGATATATTGCTTTCCTTATTGCAACATAAGTGCTGTGTTCACAGAATATTAAACTCATATATTCTCTCAAGCTCATTTATTTGTTATCTGATGGCCAGGAAAGAAATGCATAACACGCATAACAGAATGATTGTGCATATTAGTCTTAAATACTTACAGATAGTCGAAGTGCCGAAGGCATGATAGTAGAGTTGTGGCTGCATTAGCAGGAGCAAACTCATATAACACTACAAATGGCATTCTGATAAAGATATACAATACATCCACTGTCCATAAAATTGCAATAAAAATGTATTTTACAATGCATTCATCTATTAATATTGAAAGACATAGGTCAGTGTACACTTAACAAGTACAAACATAAATTCACCTCTGCTATGGCGAACATAGTGTAACAAAAACCTGACTGCCTCGATGATAACAAACTGTAATGCTGATGCTTTGCAGATGGGCTTTAAAAGAAAAAAGCAACAACACATAACTGTTTACCTATTTAATCAGAGCTTTGCATTAGTTCATCCTGTAATGGCTCATATAAATTATTCAGTAATAGGCGGAAAAAGTATTCATGGAGCGGAACTGCTGTAGACACAAGTGTGATTGCAAATGTATAAAGAGATCAATGGTTCACTCTGCAAGACAAAAAGTGGCTTCATTAAAATATAATAGCAAATAGATTTGGTTTTTCTTTTTTCAAAGTGTAATACAACAGCATCATTATATTCTTCACTTCTATGAGAAATAAAAAGAAGTGATCGTGTTTAGCTATGTTGGGCATTATTTTCCTTTCAGAATGTAGGAGCCGGACTGGAGGCAAAGCCTGGGGGTAGGCTCCCCTGACAGGGTTTGTAGGGAGCTGACTAGCAGGTTAGTCATAGGAGGAGTGTCTAAGGAGAGGGTCATAGGGGGAGGGGCTTAACGGGGTGTTGGAGGGGTTTATAAGCAGGGTTCAGGCGGGAAATAGGGGTCACTGGGAGATTTTTCTCAACAGCTAAGCAGCGCTGGCATCTCCCATGGCTTCCCCAGGCAACGCTGATGCTGAGGTATCCGCTGCGCTTGCTGCCCTTAGGGAGGCAGCGGGCACCAGAGGGGCTGAGTGGCTGCAGCAGCAGATGTCAGGTCTGCTGGGGGGACTGGGAGCAGCGACGCAGGAGGCTGCTCCAGCGGGTGCACGGCCTCGGAGGTCTAGGCCTCCGGAGCGCTTCAGCCCATCTGTGTCCCCCAGGGTTCAGCGCCGTTCACGGAGCCCCGTTAGGGACCCTCCAGGCCGGGCTGCGGGCCGGGCACCTTCCGCCCGCAGGACCAGGTCTGGGAGGAATCCAACCAGCAGGCGGAACCCTCCGCGCGGGGGGGATCCCCCCCCCGTGCAAGAAGATCCGGCGGTGCGAGGTACTGGACCTGGAGCGGCGGGGCATGCGGCGCATGCTGCTGCCCAGCGCGGGGTGAGTCGTGCCAGGGGGGCAGAAGTACAGGCTGAGGAACGCAGGCCTGGTACACGGAGCGAGCGGCGCGCAGCTGGCTCCGCCTCCAACGAGGTCACGCCGGCTGGCGCTGTACCTGAGGGTCGGGATGACAGGAGAAGAGAGATGTCAGCGTCAGCAGAGGATTGAGAAGTACCTGGTCCATCCTCATTGGCTGGGGCTCGTCAGGACACTGGACCTGCGGCTGCTGGGTTCACAGCCCCCAGGCAGCCTGGTGAGTCTGTCTCTATGTCTGTTAATGCTTTAGCGCAGAGTCAGGGGGGGGGAGGGTTAGCCCTCCAAGGGGAGATGAGCAGGGGCTTTACTGAATTACTGAGTGGTTTTGCAGATTGGTTGGTGGGTTTGCGGCAGGGGGCGGGGCCGTCCCCGGCGGCGGCGTGGGCGCCGCAGAATTCGGGCACACCAGCTAGCAATAGTGTGCCAGTCAGCAATAGTGTGCCGGTTAGCAGTGGGGTGCCGGTGAGCAGCGGGGTTCCGGTATCTGGCGGTGAGCAAAGCAGCAGTAGTGCGGGGGCAGAAGGGGGCAGTGTGGGGACGCAGGAGGAGAGTGGGAGGCTCAGTGACACTGCAAAAGGGGAGGTGTATGTATGTTTTGAGGGGCCATTGGGGGCCCACCTGAAGCAGGAGGTGAGGGAGAAGATTTGGAAAGGGGAATACGTGGATATATTTTCACTGCTCCCTTTAGAGCGTTTTAATCTGGATAGGCCCCGTAAGGAGGAGAAGAAGGAGGAGGAGGAACGGCGGCGGTATCGGCTGATACCGCGGTCATTCACGAACTGGTTGCAAGCATTTGCTATTTTAGCTAGTGTGATTGGGGAGAAGGCACCTGACAATTGTTCAGGTTTGTTTTGTTACATGGATGCGATAGGGGAGGCGTACCGTGTGTATGGGGGCCTGGCTTGGCTCCGGTACGATGAGCAGTTTAGACAGAGGAAGGCTGTGCGCCCTAACATACGTTGGGACCATAAGGATATTGCTTTATGGTTAAAGGTGATGGCTCCCATGAAAAGTGGGCAGCCCTTTCGTGGGGAAGGGGGGGGGGCCGAGGGAGGCCACTAATGGGACGGCCATGCAGAAGGGACTCTGCTTTGCCTTCAATGACGGGTCATGCCGGTTTGGGGCAAAATGCAAATTTAAGCACGAATGTTCCTCGTGTGGAGGGACCCATGGTGCAAATAAATGCTTCAAGGGGAAGTCACGGGACGGTAATTCAAAAGGGGGAGACGCCGGTTCGGCTGGAAAGGATGCTGGGCTATCTGCGTAGGTATCCTGACCAGCAGACAGCCGTGTTGTTGGAGGAGGGGTTTAGGGAAGGTTTTAAGATACCTTCCGACGTGCAGGTTTCAGGGGATTTTAGGAGGAATTTGAAGTCTGCAAGGGAGCATCCAGAGGTGGTGCAGGAAAAACTGCTTAAGGTGGTGCAGCTGGGTCGTATGGCTGGACCTTTTGGGTCGGCACCATGGCCAGATTTGATAGTCTCTCCATTGGGGGTGGTGCCAAAAAAGGAGGCGAACAAGTTTCGTCTTATACACCATTTATCTTTTCCAAAAGGGGCGTCGGTCAATGATGGCATTGACCCCGACATCTGCTCGGTGGTCTATACATCGTTTGACGCGGCTGTTCAGTGGGTGAAGCGGTTTGGGAAAGGGGCTCGGTTGGCAAAGACTGATATTGAATCGGCATTTCGTTTGCTGCCGGTTCACCCAACCAGTTTGCGTTTGTTGGGATGTTGTTGGGGCGGGGAGTTTTTTGTTGATCGATGTTTACCGATGGGTTGCTCCTTGTCGTGTGCTTATTTTGAGGCCTTTAGTTCTTTTTTGGAGTGGGTGGTTAAGGATGTCTCTGGGTGCAGTTCAGTTATTCATTACCTAGATGACTTCTTATGTATTGGTCCTGGGGGGACCGGTGTCTGCGACTTATTGTTGAGGACTGTTGAAAGGGTGTCGGCAGACTTTGGGGTCCCGCTTGCACCAGGTAAGACGGAGGGCCCTGCGACTGTGATCAGTTTTTTGGGTATTGTCATTGATACCGAGAATATGGAGTTCCGCTTGCCCGAGGAGAAATTGCTGGGTTTGAAGGCTGAGGTAGGGAGGGCATTGCTGTTGAAGAAGATTAGATTGCGGGAATTGCAGTCCTTGCTGGGTAAATTGAATTTTGCGTGTCGCATTATGCCTATGGGCCGCATTTTCAGCAGGAGGTTGGCAGCAGCGACAGCAGGGGTGGCTCTTCCTCATCATTTTGTCAGATTAGGTAGTGAGTTGAAAGGGGACTTGCGGGTGTGGGCAACTTTCTTGGAAGCTTTTAACGGCAGAGCCTTGTGGATGTCAGACACATGCGTGGCTACTGAGCTAGACCTCTTCACAGATGAGGCCGGGAGTGGCGGTTTTGGGGCATATTGCCAGGGACATTGGTGTGTAGGCCGGTGGCCGGAGTCTTGGGTGCATAGGGGCATGGTCAAAAACTTGGCATTGTTGGAGTTGTTTCCTATTTTGGTTGCAGTAGTTGTTTGGGGGGAGTTGTTCCGCGATAGGAAGATTTGTTTTCACTGCGATAATTTGGGGGTTGTCATGGCCATTAACCAATTGTCGGCATCTTCACCGCCAGTGGTCATTATTTTGCAGCAGTTAGTATTGGAATGACTGGCCTTGAATTTGTGGGTGGTGGCTAGGCACGTTCCCGGTGTCTCTAACGGCATTGCGGATTCTTTATCTCGTTCACAGTGGGAACGTTTCCGGGAGTTGGCACCAGAGGCGGACAGGGAGGGGACCGGGTTCCCGACCCTGCTCTGGGCTCTGCTGGACGGGTAGTCGATCAGCTCATCAGGGAATCTTTGGCCCCGAATACATGGTCGGCATATAATCAGGAATGGCGGAGCTGGTTGGAATGGCGTGAGGTAGTAGGTTTGAAAGAGGACGATGACGAGTTGGCTGTCTTACTATATATAGGCCATTGTAAGGAGATTGGTTGGTCAGTGGCAAAAATCACGCGCTGCATGGCGGGTTTGGCTTTTGGGTTTCGTGCAGGCGGCAGGCCTGATGTCACTAAGAATTTCCTGATTGCGCAAGCTTTGAAAGGTTGGAGGAGAGGACATGTGGTACAGGATCAGAGAAGGCCGGTGTCCTTCCAGTTGTTGCAGAATATGGGCATGAAGTTAAGGGAGGTCTGTAGTTCCAATTTCGAGGAAAGGTTGTTCGGGGTAGCCTTTTCGCTTGCCTTCTTCGGGGCACTGCGGATAGGTGAGCTAGTGAGTCCAAGCGTGTCCAGGCCGGGGGGCTTGTTAGAGGAGGATGTGGATTTATACGCGGATAGGGTGGAGCTAGTGGTAAGGAGGTCTAAGACGGATCAGTTAGGGAAGGGGAAGAAGGTAGTTCTCTTCTCGGTACCGGGGTCGGATATGTGCCCGGTGGCACGCCTAAGGATATTTAAGGAAGTCAGGGTGGGCAGGGAAAGGGATCCCTTGTTGATGCATGCAAATGGATCCTTTCTATCAAGGTTCCAGTTCACAAGTGTGTTTAGAGCAGTCCTACGGACGTTGGGCCTCAAGGGGGAGGAATACGCGGGTCACTCTTTCCGCATTGGGGCCGCATCTGAGGCTGCTAGAATGGGATTTGGGGATGAGTTAATTAAGCGTATTGGGCGGTGGGAATCGTCTCGTTTTCGTTCTTATGTTCGTTTAGGGGATTGTTGAGGTTGACTGTGTTCTTTTCTGTTTTAGGGCAGCCTCCGTGCCTGATTTGGATTTTAGGACATTCATATGTCTTTTGGGGAGCTTTACGGGCTGATGTCAGACCGAACGGCCGCCAGCTAGGTTTGGATAGAGAGGAGGCATTGGTTCGCTGGCTGGGGAAGCGCGGTATGGTATGGAGTGGAGTGTTGCAGGAATTTCACCGTTTTGTTCGGCTCGATAGGGCTCCCGACATATTAGTGTTGCATGTGGGTGGGAATGATCTTGGGGGCAGACCATTTAGGGAGTTGATACGGGATATCAAGTTTGATCTCCTACGTTTATGGGCAATGTTTCCGGAAGTGATCACGGTTTGGTCGGATATTGTGCCACGCCATTATTGGAGGGATGCAAGGTCGGCTGACAAGCTCAATAAGGCACGGATTAAAGTTAACAGGGCGATTGGGCGTTTTATGGCCAGGAACGGGGCTGTGGTGGTGAGGCACAGGGAACTTGAGTCGGGTGCCGGGGCATTTTGGAGAGGGGACGGTGTGCACCTGAATGCTGTGGGGATAGATGTTTGGTCTTTGGGACTACAAGAGGGAATAGAAACAGCGTTCCGGATGTGGGGGGGGCGCACGGGGTTAAGGGTTTAACCACGTGCTTGGTGGCGGAGGGGGGTCCTCGAGGTTAGTGGCATTGAGGCTTAATTATGCGGCGGGGAGGGCCCCATGAGGGGGCTGGACTCCCCTGGGTGAGGTTAATTAATGAGCACTGGGTGTTGACAATTGGTGCCCTCGAGCCAATCGCTATCGGCTGGGGGTAAGAACTCCTGGAAGTGCTTAGAGGTGTGGATAGATTTATTGAGGGCCTCGGGGACCACCTTCCGTGGGAATGTTTTGGTTATTGTTAAACTTGTATTGTTTCAATAAAGATGGCTGCTGTGGCCAATTTTATCCAACATGAGAGTCATGTCATTTTTGGGTGGATAATTGGGCACAGCGATTAGACAATACCCTGTCATGTGTTTGAAATGAAGGGGGACATTTACCAAAATGGATTCGTAGAAAAAAGGTGTATTCGTAGGGAGAAATACACCTTTTTTTTACGAATTTGTATTTTCGGGATTTACAATCCCAAAAATACAACAATTCGTAGTCCTAAAGATGGAACATTCGTATTTGTAGTTACAAATACGAATGCCCTACACCATCGATAGGATACGACAGAAATCACCATTCAAAAGAATGGTGGTTTCTGATTTACTAAGCAGCCGTACTGACAATACGGCTGCTTAGTGGTGTGAAACACCCACGCAAATACGACAGGAAAATAGAACACCATTTTCCTGTTCTATTTGCGTTTTAGCCTGCACGGATCAGTCAGATCCGTGCAGGCTACAGTGTAAAAAAATAGAAAAATAAATAAATAAAAAAAAAAACGGCGTGGGGTCCCCCCCACAGCCGAAACCAGCACCAGGCTGAAGGAGCCGGGGCCGGTAATTAAAAATCAGGGAACCCGACAAATAGGGGCTCCCCGATTTTTAACAACCAGCCCCAGGCTCCAGGTCCGGGGCTGGTTCCCAAAATACGGGGGACAAAATGAGTAGGGGTCCCCCGTATTTTAAGAACCAGCCCCAGGCACAACCAGCCGGCAGGGTAATGTCACAGCCGGGGGACACTTATAATATAAGGTCCCGCGGCCAAAACATTCTCCCTACCGACCAGTCAGCCTGGCCAGGGGCCCTGGGGGAGTGGGGACCCCCCCCAATAAAGGGGTCCCCCCCCTCCAGGACTTACCTGACCAGGCTGAAGCCTGGTGCTGTCCCCGATGCCCCTGGGCGGTGGGCATCGGGCTGATTATGTTGTAAAAAATAGATAAACCATTGTTTTTTACTGTGGCACTACAAGTGCCAGCAAGCCTCCCCAGCAAGCTGGGACTTGGAGAACCACAAGTCCCAGCCTGCTGGGCATTAAAGGGCCCGCTGGCACTTGTAGTTCTACAGTTAAAAAAATAGTGCACAAAACACACTGATACACTTTTAAAATAAAACTTTATTACACACAAAGCCCACACATACTAATACTTACCTATCTTCTTCCCATAGGTCGCCCTGGTCCTGTGTCGGCGTCTTCTGGTCCTGTGTCGTCTTCTTCCTCCATGTCGACGTCGCTGTCGGCGATGGTGTCCCCGTCCGGATCCGACGAAATCCATTTGGGAAGCTGTGGAAGGAAACCATACTCACCTGTCCCAGCGCGACGTAGTCCAGGTAAGGGTCTTTGCAAAAAAATAAACCGAACACCCCGAAACCAAACCGGACTCTGAGGGAGCCGCACGTGTGTTTGTTTACATCGTGCGGCTCCGCCTCCCGAATGCCGCTATTGGCCGCCTTGCGGCCTAGCGGCTCCTGATTGGCCGCTAGGCCGCAAGGCGTCCAATAGCGGCATTCGGGAGGCGGAGCCGCACGATGTAAACACCGTGCGGCTCCCTGCTTGTCCGGCTGGATTCGGGTGTTCGTTTTGTTTTTTTGCAAAGACACTTACCTGGACTACGTCGCGCTGGGACAGGTGAGTATGGTTTCCTTCCACAGCTTCCCAAATGGATTTCGTCGGATCCGGACGGCGACAGCGACGTCGACATGGAGGAAGAAGACGACACAGGACCAGAAGACGCCGACACAGGACCAGGGCGACCTATGGGAAGAAGATAGGTAAGTATTAGTATGTGTGGGCTTTGTGTGTAATAAAGTTTTATTTTAAAAGTGTATCAGTGTGTTTTGTGCACTATTTTTTTAACTGTAGAACTACAAGTGCCAGCGGGCCCTTTAATGCCCAGCAGGCTGGGACTTGTGGTTCTCCAAGTCCCAGCTTGCTGGGGAGGCTTGCTGGCACTTGTAGTGCCACAGTAAAAAACAATGGTTTATCTATTTTTTACAACATAATCAGCCCGATGCCCACCGCCCAGGGGCATCGGGGACAGCACCAGGCTTCAGCCTGGTCAGGTTAGTCCTGGAGGGGGGGGACCCCTTTATTGGGGGGGTCCCCACTCCCCCAGGGCCCCTGGCCAGGCTGACTGGTCGGTAGGGAGAATGTTTTGGCCGCGGGACCTTATATTATAAGTGTCCCCCGGCTGTGACATTACCCTGCCGGCTGGTTGTGCCTGGGGCTGGTTCTTAAAATACGGGGGACCCCTACTCATTTTGTCCCCCGTATTTTGGGAACCAGCCCCGGACCTGGAGCCTGGGGCTGGTTGTTAAAAATCGGGGAGCCCCTATTTGTCGGGTTCCCTGATTTTTAATTATCGGCCCCGGCTCCTTCAGCCTGGTGCTGGTTTCGGCTGTGGGGGGGACCCCACGCCGTTTTTTTTTTTTATTTATTTATTTTTCTATTTTTTTTTACACTGTAGCCTGCACGGATCTGACTTGATCCGTGCAGACTGCTAGAAATAATTCGTATTAGCAGCCGTATATACGGCCGCTAATACGAATCATTACACCATCGGAGGGTTACAAAGCAGTCGTATCTGACTGCTTTGTAAATCCCCCTCCGGAACACGACTTTGCATACGACTTAAACAGTCGTATGCAGTCGTAGGGAAACAACCAATACGAAAAACTAGGTTTTTCATATTGGTAAATTTCCCCCGAAATATCTAAAGATTTATGAATTTGCAGAGTTTATTCAGCTCAGCTGTTTCTGTGACTGATATGGATCATTGGATAGACAGCAACTAGGTCGAAAAGCATAAGTCGAAACAGTCGAAACACTAAAAAAGGTGCACCGCGTGCCCTCACATGGCTCGTTGCGCTTGCCATGCTTCGGCACTGTGCATGTTGACCTAATGACCATGTCGACCTAATGATTTCAGAAGAGGTGTTATACTTAGATCACCCTGCGCTCCCCTGGGTGCTGCCTAATGGTGCCCATACACGTTACAATTATTGTATACAATATTGTATACAATATCGCATCTCATCCGATCTGGATTTTGCGATGACATCAGATGAGATAAGATCTAGTACAAAAAGTATGTGCAGCACATACTTTTTGTACTAGATCTCATCTCATTTGATGTCATCGCAAAACCCAGATCGGATGAGATGTGATATTGTATACAATATTGTATACAATAATTGTAACGTGTATGGGCACCTTAAGTGTTTCTTGGTGTTTCCCAAAAACACCTAGAGATAAGCTAGAACAGGTAGGTAAGAGACACTTTGGGCGCAAATAGTAGTAAGCACATTTATTCCATAAAAACAGATTGTAAAACAAAACAATAAAAAGTATTAGAAATCCTCCCATACCCAGTGATGGGGGTGGAGCCTATGGGATGGTAAAACAGAGTGTTCCAGATGACAAAAAGGGGACACCCTGTTGGTTCCACGAGTCTGCACTGGATAGGGTCCTTGTAAAAGCAATCCTCTTGCCCAATGCGTTTCGAGTCTTGTGACTCTTTTTCAAGGCTGATGATTGCTTTTAAGGGTGACCAAACTGATAAAAGGGATGGAGTCGCTAACCTATGACAAAAGATTAACCAAACTAGAAATGTTTACACTAGAAAAGAAGCGTTTAAGCAGAGACATGCTTAACATGTACTAATATAGGGTGTGGATAGGGTTGCCACCTCTCCCGGATTTCCGTGATTCTCCCGTTTTCGGTGGCAACCCTCAAGGAGGCTTTTCCAGTTTCTGAAAAAGCCTCCAGCCCTCCATTGCCACCTCCCCCATCCATAGTGTCCAGCCGCTGTTGACAGACCGCTCTCCACCTGCTGTTAGTGAGCGGCTGTGTCAATCACCACCCAAGCCGGTTCCGTAGCGTCTCCCCTGTTGGCTAAAGAAACCAGCTCTCCTTCTTGCACCAATGCGTGACAGCTGTCTCCGCCAATCACAGCTGCTTCCCGACGAGGTAGAATCCCTTTCACCAATCATAGACCTGAGCTTGTCCGGCGGCGGCTGCAGCGGGGACACCGAAACAGACACAACCCGGCTAACGTCATCAGCGGGGACATCACCATCTGCACACACTGCACAGGGAGGGAAGCCCGGACACAGAGTCGCCCCAGCAGCTGAAGGTAATTGTACTGGCCCACTGCTTGTCGGATAGGCTATATATGCGGAGACTGCTGGGACTTGTAGTTCTCCACTACTTTGTGAGCCACTTAACATGTTGCGCTGCCTTTTCTGCACCTAATGCAAATTACATAATGGCCAACTGCCTTATTGAATTGCTGCATACTAATCCCACACTCCCATTTTGTCACCATTCGTCACCCACTGTCACTCTTCACTGTAAAGAGAGTGAAAAATGAAAAGGTGACGAGAAGGAGGAGGAGAGCGCAGCCTACTTCAGTGGCCTCCTTCTACAGGCTGATGTCAGAAGAGCTGGACTCAATCAGCAGGAGTAGAAGGAGAACACACACTGCACTCACTCATACATAACATACTGTATTTACATAGTGACCAAAGAGGCTGAAGTTAGCTTCTTATTCGGCCAGCTTGTTATGCACTTCTTATTCAAGCTCCAGCTTCTTAGTGGATCAGAGGGGGGGGGGGGGGGGGGGGGGGGGGGGGGGGGATCTGCAGGAATCAAGGAAGAGTGAGGTGGCAACCCTAGGTGTGGATCATTAGCTCACCAGCATGTTGGTCGAGAGTCATTAGGTCGATCCCATTAGGTCGAAATGAGTCTAGGTCAACATGCAAGAAGGTCGACATGAGTCTAGGTCTACATGGGTTAGGTCTACAGGGTCATTAGGTCGTAACCCTGCGTCCTTGCTACGCTCGGCACACTATTTTATTCTCCCACCATGCCCTAGTGGATGGTGGGGGATGAAATACAGGCTGATGGCACATGTCAGTTAAAAAAAGAAGAAGGGAAAAACCACATGTCGACCTTTTTACTGTCAACATAACACATGTCGACCTAATGACCCTGTCAACCTAATGATCCTGTCGACCTAACCCATGACGACCTAGACTCATGTTGACCTTCCTGCATGTCGACCTAGACTCATGACAACCCAAATGCATGTCGATCTAATGGTGTCAACCTAATTACTGTCAACCAACATGCGACCCATCGACCATATCCCCTAATATATCCGGGGGAAATATAACAAACTACCAGGTACCCTCTTTGCTTTGAGGGCACAGACTAGGACACTTTGGCATATGCTTAGACTGGAGGAAAATAGATTCTGTACCATTAGGGAAGTAAGGGTATGGAACTCACTAGTTCGGGCAGCACATTAAATACATTTAAAATAAGGTTGGACAAGCACTTACTGAGAAAACATCAAGGGGTCCTGGCGTCGTATGTATTAACCTTTTCATTTTAAATCCTCCTCTTTGCTGTGCAAGCTTCTGCTTCTCACAATCCCTCCTTGTGATTGTGGAAATTTAGGTGCACCTGTACACATTAAAGCGCATAGTAGATTTTGCTCTGTTCCTTTGACATTTTGCATTAGGTAAATAACGTCAGTGGAGTTTTCTGTATTGCTTTGTTTTAAATCTTTTGTTTGACATGCTCATATCTGTTGCTGCAATATCTCCATGGAAACCAGTTTCTTGACAATAGCTTAAGAACATTAAAATATATGAAAGATTTATAGTTACAGAAATGAAATAGCAGAAAATTACCTTAATGAAAATACCATTTTATGGGAAGAAATTGTTTACAATTCTCTTTCAATCTCTTCATCATCATGTAAATTGTTCTAGCTCTGTCATCTCTAATTGCCCACTGCAGCACACTGCATATGGAAAGAATGAGACGTCCAAAAAGCACTCACACCGCATTATCAGGAATAAAAATCTTCAGCATTCAGCTATTAAAAGAAAAGCATATGTGAATGAGCATGGAGTGGATAAGCATGGATCATGTAAATGTACATTGTAGTGCATTTAGCTTTACATCGTTAGGTGAATGTAGCGCAGAAATAGAGGTGCTATTTTGTAGGTGAAGATAAGTCAAGCAGCGTAGAGTGGAGAATTGGAGACATTACCTACCCATAGAAACCAATCAGGTTTTACTATACTTCATATATGCTAGTGCTTTGATGCTATTCCAACTTTTCCACTACAACCCTTTTTCACGTTTGATACATGTTTGTTACTGTCATGCACTGCAGAGAAAAACATTAATGTTATATATAATGGTAAATCTCCTGTAAGGCTCTTGCTGCTGATCTCCATGAGTCAGAGGAGCATGTGATGTGCTCCTCCAATCAAGGATCAGCACATACTCCTTTGATTCCTCCCTTGAGATTTTACCACTCCCACTGTGTTCCTGCCCCCAGAGCATGGACAGTCTGTGTCACTCATTATTATTATTATTATTATTATTATTATTATTATTATTATTATTATTATTATTATTATCCTTTATTTATATACCACAAGGGTTCCGCAGCACCCAATTACAGAGTACACATAATCAAAACAGGAAAACAGTGACTTACAGTTGAAGACAATACAGGACAAGTACAGGCTTAAATGATTATAGGAACATCAGCCGATTACTGCAACATAAGTATCCAGGTAGAAAACAACATGCTTTGGTGCAGTCAAAGACTACTAAAATAAGAAAGGAAAAGCACATGAGGTAAAAGATCCCTGCTTGTGAGAGCTTACATTCTAAAGAGGAGGGGCAGACAGACAGGAGAGTCAGAAGAGACAGTCAGACTCTAATTAGGCTACTTATTGGGCACCTTTTTTTGCTTAAATGCATAACTAGGAAGCTAATGGAGACTGTACTGATTAATTTGACACTTGTATATTGTGTGTGACTGTCTGTATATGGATCAGACTGGAACTTGTGTTGAAAAAAGCTACAGCTACTACATTGTAACACTTATTATGCAGATTCAGAGGGAGGGTACTTGTGTATTATCTGGGCGCCCGATATATCGCATCGCATGTTACTAATTAAGGTATGCAATGCGATTTGAGGCTTTCCCGGGCAGAGTATACCATTTTAATATCGCGTCGCATCGCATGTAATTATAATGGCATGCGATGCAATGCGACGTGATTACACCTAATATTACATTGTACAGGCAACATTATGCCTGATTCCAATGTTAAATGCACCCCCAGACCCGATTTTTAATTGTACACCTACTCTGATGGATGATTACTATGTGAAATGCCCCCCCCCCCCCCCCATTGTTAATGCCACCCCAGTATCAACGCCAACCTGAAGCGTGGCGAGCGCAGCGAGCCCGCGAGGGGCGGCGGTACGCGTCCTTCGACCTTTTCATACCCCCACTATCCACTTTGTTCGAGTTGTTTCTATGCTGTGTGTGCCGCCAACCACCCACACCCAGATATCTACTTTACCCAGGATATATATCAATACACAGAGAAGCCTTGATGATGATGATGTTCAGATATTAAATAAATGGAATATCCAGATGTGTAATGTATGAATATAGGTAGCAATGTGTTTCAATGGACACAATAAGACACAAGTAAGGAATGTGTTTGGATAACTTCTGTGCAGCATCCCTAGCAGTCTTCTTTAGGTACAGTATGTAGAAGTTCAGCACCGTGAGCTGTCCATCAAAACCATTTTCTCTACATTCAGGAAGTTAGTTGGATGCAGTGTTACAGTTCAGTGGTACCAGTAGGTCCTTTGGTCCCAGGAATGTTATAAGATATGAGTCCTAGTGCAATGGGGTAAACCAGCCACAATGCAGAGAGTTGTATAGCGTGTCACACCCGTCCTGGGAGTTGGAGGTGAGGCAATGTGATAGCTTCCACAATTTTTACATCATAGAATTACTTGTTTGCTGCATAGGTACAGTACTTCCAGATAAAAAATCTAAATCATCTCTCATCTGTTGATATAAGTTAAAAGCATTTGTGCAGTTTAGCCTAAAGAGTTATACCAACTCTTGATCTGAGAGGGAGTCCAGGCCCATCCTTAATTTGGCACTTACCCTAATGGAACACTGTATCTGGTGATGCTCCTCTAATACAGTGGGTATCAATACTAAGGGGCTCGCACATGTACAGCTGATAGTTTAGAAAATTCACCAATACACTCACACAGGTGAAATGTAGGTAGGTGTGGTTTAGATATGGATTTGATTAGTGTTAATGGGTATCTCCTGCTTTAGAAGCCCCAGATGCTGATTTATAAAAAAAAAACACACACATTAAACTTACCATCCTGAGCTCAGTCTATTTTTTTCTTGAGTTCATATTTTTACAGTTTTGTATGAGTTACAAGAAAAAGAGGTAGACTGCGCTCATTGATGACAGAATGAGAAATTAAAAATAGTAGTAATATTTTAATTACACAAATAGCATGCTATAATAAACATATAAAATACACCGTATACAATAATAAGGTACACAAAAAAAGGGGGAGGGGAAGGGGAAATGGTAGAATTATTTGAAATAGCTGCGTCCACTTTTTTGAAAAGTGATATCACCTGGTTTGAGTCCACAGTCCAATGGATGACCGTTTAAATTGAGGAGCAGATGGATTGTCAAAAACTGACCACGGCGGTACTCAAATGTAGTGTTTCTTCCACTTTGTAGTAGGGGGTAGCGATCCTCCCAATTTGGATAGGAAGTATTGGTTGAGTGTCCGCTGTAAAACCCTGGGTGGGTATTAGATAGGCGGCTTGCCTTCAAGAGGTGAGTGCCTCACTCCAGGTTGGTATGGCCAGTGGTGGTGAGCAGGTCGGAATCTCCAAACGGTTTTCAGTGGAAATAGGTGGCAGTGGAAGGCAGCGCTTTGTGGTGGGCAGTTAGGAGCCTGTGCCAACGCGTTTCACTGCACAGAGCAGCTTTTTAAAAAAAAAAGCTGCTCTGTGCAGTGAAACGCGTTGGACCAGGCTCCTAACTGCCCACCACAAAGCGCTGCCTTCCACTGCCACCTATTTCCACTGAAAACCGTTTGGAGATTCCGACCTGCTCACCACCACTGGCCATACCAACCTGGAGTGAGGCACTCACCTCTTGAAGGCAAGCCGCCTATCTAATACCCACCCAGGGTTTTACAGCGGACACTCAACCAATACTTCCTATCCAAATTGGGAGGATCGCTACCCCCTACTACAAAGTGGAAGAAACACTACATTTGAGTACCGCCGTGGTCAGTTTTTGACAATCCATCTGCTCCTCAATTTAAACGGTCATCCATTGGACTGTGGACTCAAACCAGGTGATATCACTTTTCAAAAAAGTGGACGCAGCTATTTCAAATAATTCTACCATTTCCCCTTCCCCTCCCCCTTTTTTTGTGTACCTTATTATTGTATACGGTGTATTTTATATGTTTATTATAGCATGCTATTTGTGTAATTAAAATATTACTACTATTTTTAATTTCTCATTCTGTCATCAATGAGCGCAGTCTACCTCTTTTTCTTGTATTTTCTATAGGGATTGACACCCCCTTTTTGTGACAGCTGCTAGCGAAAGCCACTCATACAGGCGCCCCTACAGTTACCTTGGTAACTGACCCCCAACCTTTTCTCAGTTTTGTATGAGTGTCTGACTAGCAATATATTACAGTACATCCAGAGAGATGTATGTTTTACATGGGCAACATCTGAATGGTGTGTTTTGATGGATTGGTTGATGTGAGTGTGATGCAAGTTTGCAAGTTCTCGAAGCCTATTATAGATGGTTAATGTTAGCTGGCATATTTTAATGGAAGCTATTATATTTCCATCTGTTACTTAGCTGGTTCACCTAATCCCTAACCTAGCATGTGCTGGGTCTTTCTTGCTATGCCTTAAATGGGGAAGTGACTGATTTTTTTATAAAATTCACGCACCACTGAAAATTAAAACAAAAGGGTTTTGGGAACTGTCCTTGCTCTATGTTTGTCTGACTGGCTGATAAGTGGCCTCGCAGGTGCGTTGGTCTACCGGGAATCTCCCCTGTAAGGCCTATGGCCAATCCACTCCTGGACCCCAAGGCAGCTGAACCCTCAGTAGTGACACCAGTGGTGGTCAGTAATTATCAAATTTGCTTCCATAGATTGAAATCATCAAAACGTGACCTGCTGGAAAAATCTGAGCATTGATGTTGTAGTATCACTGGTGTACTGTAGATAAATATTCAATTAGTGCTAGGAAAGACACACTTTACACAATGCATTTAAACAGTGTCAACCCTTTATTTTCAATATAAAGTTGTAAAAATAGAATCTTTTCTTTTACACACAGAAAAACTCTTTTAAAAAAGCAATTACATTTTGATTAAACACATGCCTGCTTTAAGCGTATACTGTAAATGGCTTACTCTGGCTGCAGTGCTAATGATAAACTTTGATAAATGTACCTAAAGTCTAAAAAAATTAACATCAACTGTATAATGGATCATCAAAAACATTTCTATAATCATATATGTACTGGTTATTGAAGAGTCTTCATAGGAAAAATACATTATACGCTGTTTTTCACTTGTGATATCACACAACAGCATCTGCTACCGTGGTTTTATTGTATTATAGAATTCCATGATTGTATACAGTAAGAGCCATGTTTTCTCTGAATAATATGTGAATCTGCAGATCCAACATTATTATCAGTTAACAGTTTACATACTGAATAGTGTAAGACAATGGGGGAAATTTACTAAGATGCATGTTCTACTTCACATGTGATGTTTCTATGTCCAACCAATCAGATCATGTCTACTATCTTCTAGAGGGTGATACACATCTTAGTAAATTTCACCCAATAGGTTCTTATTAATGAGATCTTACAAATAGTTAAAAGGATTGGGAATTTTTGCTTTTGAACAAATGCATTGATTAGACCACCTGAGAAGTGGCATTACCCCTGCATTTTGATAGCCTTCAGTAGGATTCTGCTTGCACTGTGCAACCACATTATATTATATTCATAAAGAAATATACTAATTACATACAATTAAATCAAAGTATTTTAAAACATAAAAGTCTCCTCTCTGTGTCTTATATATTAGCTAAATGAGAGTCAAAGAAGACTGATCGTTTAAATGAATGAGGAACATAGCACAGTTATAATAGTAAAAAATTGGGGGTTAGTGCTGAGCTTTGTCCTGGTGTATGTGAAAATCAAGCATAAATTGTGTCTGACACAGTTATACAATAAAGCAATGCTTTTACTGAGAAATATCGTAAATAAATAAAATACAAGCAAGGTTGTTACACAATGATTGTAGTCTGCAACAGTAGTCTAAATGATGTTGATTACATGTAGACAACTGACTCCCCAAAAGACTTGCGCCCGTCTTGCCAATGTGATTGGGGGTAAGCAGGGCGATCTCCTTGTTCAGAGTAAATGTCCCAAATTGCGGGTGCGGGTTTTCGACACACCGCGGTAAGTTTTAAAGGGGTACCCGAAATCTTCATATTTGCCTGAGCAGCGGGACGCCGCACTCAGACAGAGACTTCCTGTATTTGTATTACCATCCACCAAACTTTTGGGACATTTACTCTAAACAAGGAGATCACCCTGCTTACCCCCAATCACCTTGGCAAGACGGGCAGTAAGCCGGTGCGCAAGCCTTTTGGGGAGTCAGTTGTCTACATGTAATCAACATCATTTAGACCACTGTTGCAGACTACAATCATTGTGTAACAACCTTGCTTGTATTTTATTTATTTACGATATTTCTCAGTAAAAGCATTGCTTTATTGTATCACTGTGTCAGACACAATTTATGCTTGATTTTCACATACACCAGGACAAAGCTCAGCACTAACCCCCAATTTTTTCCTATGACTACCAATATTAGTATAGTTTGAGTCAGACTATATTAAAGTGCTTTGAAGCTAGTCCGACCAGGGAACACTCGCAGGTACACCCCCAGCATCCATCCACAGTTATAATAGTGGCTTACATTATCTTTTACTTCAGTTAGCCCTTGCCCCATCCACTTTACCAAAAGCGTAGGGATGCAGGAAACTTTCTTGGAAGCCATGAGACTCTTTCTTAGATTTCAAGAGTACTGTATACAGGTTGAGCATCCCTTAAAGAAAATGCTTGGGACCAGAAGCATTTTGTATAATGGATTATTCCATATTTAGGAATGTTTTTTATATTTTAATGAGGTCTCTTGAGGACAGGACCCATGTGTGAACACAAAATTCCTTTATTTTGTATAAACACATCAAACATGTGAAATATACACACACACAAACACACACATATATTTCATTACTGCTTGAAACAAGGTTTCAAAACATGAATCAACGTCTGTGTACTATATCAGGCACTGAATTTGAATGCTAAACAATTATTGGTACTCTTTACTTAGAAGGGCGCCCACGATTTTGATCGTGGGCATCGTTAGTAAAAAATCTCGGGCATCTCGGGGATTGAATGCACTAAAAAATCGGGTGCGATCAACCGACGAGATGCCCGAGATTTCCCATAGGGAACAATGTTAAATGTCTCAATTGACCCAATTTTCCTGTTCAATGCCTCAATTGACCCGATTTTTCCATAGGAAACAATGTTAAATGGGCCACAGAGGCCAAATAGGCACCCTGAAGTGTATAATGGCCACCCGAATTGTTAACGCCACCCCACGATCAACGTCAACCCGATGCGTGGCGAGCGCAGCGAGCCCGCGAGGGGCGGCGGTACGCGTCCTACGACCTTTTCATACCCCCACTATCCACGTCGGCGTGGAGTTGAGAATAGAAAGTGTGGCGAGCGCAGCGAGCCACCGAGCCCGAAGCGTGGCGAGCGTAGCGAGCCCCGCGAGGGTACGCGGACAGCTGTGAAGCCCGCGAGGGGACGCGGATACCTGTGAAGGTATCCGCGTCCCCTCGCGGGGCTCGCTGCGCTCGCCACGCTTCGGGCTCGGTGGCTCGCTACGCTCGCCACACTTTCTATTCTCAACTCCACGCCGACGTGGATAGTGGGGGTATGAAAAGGTCGTAGGACGCGTACCGCCGCCCCTCGCGGGCTCGCTGCGCTCGCCACGCTTCGGGTTGACGTTGATTGTGGGGTGGCGTTAACAATTCGGGTGGCCATTATTCACTTCAGGGTGCCTATTTGGCCTCTGTGGCCCATTTAACATTGTTTCCTATGGAAAAATTGGGTCAATTGAGGCATTGAACAGGAAAATCGGGTCAATTGAGACATTTAACATTGTTCCCTATGGGAAATCTCGGGCATCTCGTCGGTTGATCGCACCCGATTTTTTAGTGCATTCAATCCCCGAGATGCCCGAGATGGGCGCCCTTCTAAGTAAAGAGTACCCAATTATTTTCTTGCACATATTTAGCGCCAGTTAGAGATGTCCCGATAGTGCTTTTAACACACACACACACAGATACAAAAATACATTCCGGAAACTATGGTTTTCAGAATAATTTTGATAACTGATATCCGGATACCTGGATTTGATTTGTGCTAAGGAAATTCCCATGTGGGGCATGCGTGTGAGAACATGTCAGCCTGATACATACTGTATGGTTGTTATTTTAGTTAGTTAGTTCTACAATTTGTTCTGTTGTTCTACAATGACAGTAAACTATTATCTATCTAGTTACTGTAGGTGACATTTGCCTGAGAGGTAAAATGTACAAGTACAGTATGAGTATAATTAAAAATAGTCTGGTTTCCATGAATTTAAAACAAATTATTGGAAACCAATAAGATACGAAATTAGTTATCTCTTTAGAAGGCACAATGAACACATTTGTCTCTCAAATTTAGTAACAGACAACATTGGATGTTAACTTTTCTGTTAACAATCTCAGGATAGCTTAAAAAAATCATGTGGCTGTAATTGTGCAGATAATGTAAGTGTCTACCAGTTCTGTACATTCCTTATGCGGCTTCATCATGACTGTAATACCCCTTTCACACCAGAAATGCAGAGACAAACCCGGGAATTCCATTCCCGGGACAAGCAGGGACATTCCCGGGTTGGGACCCATTCACAAATGCTTTTGAAGCAGGGACAACCCGGGTCGGTACCTTTCATACCAAACCCGGGTTGACCCTGCATTTATCATTGAAAATGGCCTTTTTTAGGCCCACATTACATTATTGATTATTAAAAATTAGACACCAAACAGTTGTAGTGTTTTAACTTTGTTTACTTCAAGAAAACAAATGAGAAGGCATACATAAAAGTATAAAACTTTGCCTATTTCTAGGCACAATAGTGCAAGATAAATACAAAAAATATAAAGGCACATTACACAAATCAAACAACCCCCCCACCCCCGCCCCCCACAATCATCAACAATCCCACTCCCACCCCCGCCCCCCACAAGCATTAAACATCCCCCCGCCCCCTAAACAGGACCTTATGAATCAGGCCAACTTTTTTGTAAACTTGAAAAGTGCTCGGCAAACATCGGTCGGCCATTGTAAACATCAAACCTGTAAAGTGCACAGGCATATAAAGTGCCCAACTATCAGCATATAAATAAAAAAATAACACCCTAAAAACCCAACCTCCCCCCGCCCCCCTACCTACAAAAGTGCCCTTAACGCAGCAATACTATTTCAAAATGAAATGTGCCCTTAAAACAGCAATACTATTTTAAACTGCATTTTGCAATTGCCTGTATACAGGGTATTCAGGCGAGGATGGTGGCGGGTTAGGAGGATCATAGTATGGACCTCTGGAATACGGCTGGTAGCTATGCTCAGGGGCAATAGGGCCTTGGTTAGCTGGGAGCATGTTGTTACCCACAAAGCGAGGCAGGGTGTGTTCCAGGAACTGGAATTGACGGTCTTGGTAGCTGTGCAAGATGCGCTCTTGGTGACCCATTATCTGCGTTATGAAGGTCTGCTGCAGCTCTCTTTCCGCCTCGATGAAACGGAGTTGCCGGGCATCCTCCTGTCGCTGCATGTTGTTGTCCATGTTGCGCAGTTCTTCACAGAGCACCCTGGTCATTTCCCGTGCTGCGAGCTCTACTTTGGTGGCTTTGCGCTTCCGTGGTGGAACTGTATATACTGCAAGGGGAGTAAAAGAAGGAGAAAAAGGCATAAGAAAAAGCAGTGGTGTGATCGTATGTGTTTGTGGCCTACTCCCACCTACACTTGATACACTCTGCGACACCAAACTTTGCAGTGGACGGTTATGGTGGCGTATAGTGCAGCATTACTGTGTATTGGAATGCAAGTGCTTAGGACATTTAAGCAAGGATAAATACTTACTATTGGTGCGCATCACAGGGAGAGCTTTCTGGGGTGTCGCTTTGGGTGTGGGGGGCACATCACTCTCTGGGATGGTTTCTACACTGGTGCCGCTTATGCTGTCATCTGCATGGTTAATGGAGGAGTTTAAATCAGTGTCATCTGGGACTAGTATCGGTGATGTTGGCCCAGGTGATATTGGCCCAGATTGGGTACTGTCCATCGACTGATTGTCTTCATCAACCACCGATGAGAGAGTGACCGAGCTGGAGGATGACAGGCTGACGGGGTCACTCAGCGCAGTGTGGCCAAAACATGCTTTGCACAGCTCATAAAAGATCCAATCTTGCCTTGCAGCCCTGCTCTTATTCCGATTGCGGTCATGTATGCAGTGGAATTGTTTCTTCAGCCCCTTCAACTTGTTCACCACTTGCTGATGGCTGCGGACGAAGCCCCGCGATGCCAGGGCCTTGGCAATGTTGTGGTATATCTGGGCATCCTTCACAGTGCCTGTAATCTGGCGCCAGATCTCCTCTTCCCCTCTGATGGCTAACAGCTCCCTCACCTCTTCATTCGTCCAAGACATGGCAGCCACACTTGCAGGGGTTAAAACCCACTTTGCCCGAGTTGGAGGGTTTAAAATGCACTTTGCCCACAGCACGTGCACGCTGTATCTCCCTGCATGCTGTTTGCTGCCTCTGGGCGTGTCTGGGAGCGTCCAGCACAACAGGAAGTTGCCCTGCTAGCAAATCAGCGTTAGCTGACATCAGCAGAGGCAACACGGGAAGCAGGGACATGTCCCTGCACCTTTCACACCAGTCAGTAGTCCGGGAAGGTCCCGGGCGTAACCCTGGTACCTAGCCGGGTTGGATTGCCGGAAAATTAGACCGGGATTTTGTCCCGGAAACCTTTCACACCAGAGCTAGTCCCGGGTAGTTCTCAGACTCAACCCGGGAATTTAGGCTGGTGTGAAAGGGGTATAAGAAGTGGTGCAATACTTCTACTATAGGGAAAGCATGTGGTCGTGTAATCACTACTGCCACAAGAGGTGGGCTGATAAAGTACAGAAAAAAGGTTAGAACGGTAGTTCTAGGCAGCGCTTAATGGGGACAGATGTTTGCGTTAGAATGTAAAAAATTGAAAGAGATTGGATGTTCTTTACATATACTTTATAAATTTTGATAAATTAAAAAAAACACACACACTGTCTTGACAGTATTAGTGCAATCTGAATTCATAAAAAAACATACATCATGTACATAAAATTGAGGGTAGTAAAACTCTGCATGCTAGACCTGTTTCTGTGACCTTAGTGGATATTGGTGGAGTATAGTTACCACTCAGTGGAAGAGATGGCAGGGGCACTGAAGTTGGTGGATCAATTGCCAGTGGGTTGATGGAATTCTCACAGTGCCCAAATATTCCAGTGTCCTCCTGTATTTTGGGGGGCAGATGGTGGGCCCCAATGGGCTGTGGCAATATGGTGGATCTTGTTATTGATGGGCTGGTGGAAGTCCAAAATTGCCCAAACAGTCCCAGTGTTCCTCCAAGTTGCACAGGGTGGATGTTGAGCCCAACTGGGTCGGTGCACTGGGAACTTCCAACAAGGAATTTTGATGATGTTGTAGTCCCAAATAGGAGGGGGGGAGGGAAGGGGGGAAGTTGATCCTCTCTAGTAGGTGGCCTGGAGAAGGGGATGGATTCCGTGGCCACTGGAGGATTATGAAGGTCTTTCCGCAGTTGAGCTGGATACCAGGCAGGTGCAATAGACAAATGTTCAGGGTAGGTGTATAGCAGAGGCAGAGAATGTGGAGTCTCCAACGTGTTTTGCTGCTTTCTTGCAGCTTTATCAAGTTCCTTGATAAAGCTGCAAGAAAGCAGCGAAACGCGTAGGTGTCTCCACATTCTCTGCCTCTGCTATACACCTACCCTGAACATTTGTCTATTGCACCTGCCTGGTATCCAGCTCAACTGCAGAAAGACCTTCATAATCCTCCAGTGGCCACGGAATCCAGCCCCTTCTCCAGGCCACCTACTAGAGAGGATCAACTTCCCCCCTTCACCCCCCCCCCCCCACTTGGGACTACAACATCATCAAAATTCCTTGTTGGAAGTTCCCAGTGCACCGGCCCAGTTGGGCTCAACATCCACCCAGTGCAACTTGGAGGAACACTGGGATCATTTGGGCAATTTTGGACTTCCACCAGCCCATCAATAACAAGATCCACCATATTGCCACAGCCCATTGGGGCCCACCATCTGCCCCCCACAATATAGGAGGACACTGGAATATTTGGGCACTGTGAGAATTCCATCGACCCACTGGCAATTGATCCACCAACTTCAGTGTCCCTGCCATCTCTTCCACTGAGTGGTAACTATACTCCACCAATATCCACTAAGGTCACAGGAACAGGTCTAGCATGCAGAGTTTTATTACCCTCAATTTTATGTACATGATGTATGTTTTTTTATGAATTCAGATTGCACTAATACTGTCAAGACAGTGTGTGTGTTTTTTTTTAATTTATCAAAATTTATAAAGTATATGTAAAGAACATCCAATCTCTTTCAATTTTTTACATTCTAACGCAAACATCTGTCCCCATCAAGCGCTGCCTAGAACTACCGTTCTAACCTTTTTTCTGTGCATTTCCTCGGGTACGACAAACCCGTTAGTGCAGCTGCTGTGAATTAGCCTCTCATACTCTGCGCCCTCAGGTGGTCACCCCCACACAGTGCACACCAAACCCTGTTGTTTCTCTGGGCTGATAAAGTGTAGCTTCTCTGATTAAAAGCTTCTTAAATCCTGCATATTGAGACTCCCTATGTGTATGATCCTGTATATATGATCCAATGTATTATCTGCATTGCTCCATTGAAATATATGACTTCTTGGAATTAACTTGGCTTTGTTTGAGACTCTTCTTTGCTTAATCCTTATGGCTTATTAAGACTTCCCAGCAAGGACATAGACAAAAGGTTGTGGATCCCATATCAACATTTTGATTTTCACCCTAATATTTCTAGAGACACCTTTCTAGACAGCAGTGTTTAATTTCATGACCATACACTCGTTAATTGTTTGCCCTATAGTATAATCTTATTTAATAGTATGCTCCAGAGTATTGCCCTTGTTCACAATATGCCACATTGCAGTGCAGAGAGTACACATTATGCCACACAGTGCCCTCCATTCAGATTATGCCATACATTGTCCTTAGAGCATAATGACAAATTGAAGTGTCCTTAGTTCATAATGCCACATTGTAGTCCTTCCAGTACATACTATACCACATCATAGGGCATCCTGTTCATATCATGCCACATTACAGTGCCCCTCGGTTCATATTATGCCAGATTACAGTGCTCCCTATTTCCATTAAGCCATACTGTAGAGTCACCAGTTCATATTGAAGAGTTGAAAGTATACTTGTTTGCACATTTCACGTGGAACAGAGCACAAGCACATATGGGTGATGCACAGTCATAGAAAACTTTAGCGAAGGCCTGTTCATGCAACTGCATCTGCAGCATTGATTATTAGCATACATATGTTTTAAGACATATCTTAAAATGTATTTATTATTTATTAACAGTTTCCTATATAGCGCATACATATTTCGCAGCGCTTTACAGAGAATATTTGAACATTCACATTAGTCCCTGCCCAAGTGGAGTTTACCATCTATATTCCCTACTACATGTACATGTACACACATTCATTCTGGGGTTAATTTCTAGGAGCCAAATAACCTACCAGTATATTTTTGGATTATGGGAGGAAACCGGGGTACCCGGAGTAAACCCACGCAAGTACGGGGAGAATATACAAACTCTGCACAGTTAGGGCCATGGTGGGAATTGAACCCATGACTTCAGCGCTGTGAGGCAGTAATGATAACCATTACACCATCCGTACTGCCCCCAATGCAAGTGTATACTACAGCAGATGACCAGTAACAATTCTTGGTGTCATGGTTCCAGGTGTGAACCCGCAGCCGTGACTGCTGTTTAGGACAGCCACGGCAATGTCCTACCCCGCATCTGCTGACCCCCAAGGTGAGGTGACTGACTCCTGCATATTCTAGGCTTCGCCTGTAGTCGCCACGTTTGAAGTAGCGAGTTAGGCCTGCTACAGCTCTGGTACAACCAGATGTTATGTGGGGACAAAGAGTCAGCGACCCCCCAAGGGTACAGCCAAAAGGAGAACTGACTAAAGGACCAGACAGAAAAAATAAGAAAGAAGGCAACTTGCCCAAACTGACTAACTAGTCGCCAACCACCAGCAACTGCGTCGCATACACAAGAATACTGTAATTACACCACACCAAAAAGCACACCACGAACAATACGCACAGAACACTGAGCACAGAACACTGAACACAGAATAAGGCACCAGAAGTTAGCACCCAAGCAAAAGCAAATAAGGATACAGCGTACTGCTGAAAGGACACCCTTGCACACCAAGCAGAGGGTGGGTAAATAAAGATATGCTCAGGAGAGCCACAAGAAATAATGAAATAAACCAGACCCCTAACAGGGATACTCACGAGACCAGGAACCAGCTGTTGAGACAGGGAACCACCACAGGGAAGCATTCCCTGGTGCTGACAGGCACTGGTGCAGAGAAAGAATAGGGCAGGTGGATAGCACAGGGGACCGAAGCTGGACAAAGACTGGACCAAGACTGCAGCAGGACAGGACTTCCACAGGACCAGGACACGGCAGTACCAGAACAACTGAGTGCAGCTGACACTCTGTTTGGAACAATGACCTGACAGGTGACCAGCAGGAAGCCCAAAGACTGTATCTCCCTGCAACAGGAACAGGAAACTGCAAACAGGAAACTAGAAGCTATCACTGGCAGGGCAGAGCTAGAGAGAATCCCCTATGAAGGGCTCAAGTGATTAATCAGCTGAGAGAGATCCAGAACGCTCCCAAGCTGTAATAATGAGCTCTTTACCTTGCAGACTTTGCCACCAGAGAGTCAAATGCCAAACACAAACTGAACAGAACACAAAACAGACTTACCAAACAGTATATTCGCCTGGACATTGGTAGAAGGGCAGCAAATGCAACACCAGACAAACAGACACAAGCTGTGACAGCTTGTGACAGTGCACCCCACTTGACGGTGCCACAGGGCACAAAAAACGAGAAATTAAAGTGATAATCTGGGTAAAAGGGAAAGATCAATGCTTATTTTTCTTTTTTTTAGATTTTGATGGTATAAGCAGTTTAAGGCCCCACAAATTATCAGAACTGATGGTACCTTCTACCAAACCACAGCTATAGGCTACCAGATCAGAATCCGAGTTGGAGTCCCAATCTGAGGGGATCATGAAAGTCTTTTAACAGATGGAATCCGATAAAGGGAAGAATAACTTAATTGTCCATAGGCTGAATTTTTATCGGATTCCTCAGACTCAGAATTAAGGGTACCAGATGTGTCCAAAAATTTTTTGGCAGAAGTCAGTGAGGCAAAACCAACAGCTAAACTCCTGGATTCCGGACTAAGGCCCTTATTCTGATCGGTGCGGATATTCCCGAATTCTGACGGTGCGGTCCGCACGCCACGCTGTGCGGCAGCGTGCGGCCATCGTCCGTAGAAACGCCCACGTGTCCTCCGCATTCGGACGGACTCACTCTTTAATAACAGGGCGTGTGTACGGACGACATACAAACCGTGCGTGTGCGGTGGAAACGTACAGATTCTTGCACGGTCTTCCCGCACAAGCACGGTCTTACCGCGTCAGAACGTACGGGAAGCTGTCCGTACGCCCCGATGCGGAGTATTTACGCTCAATCCAACACTTTTGTACTGAGTACACACAGCGATCACATGACCCACTTAGGCAATTAGGCAACCTCCTGGAAAAGGGATTGTTAGCAATTTCAATCAATTAAATGCTCATCTATACTAACCCACATTCCTACTTCATTCATGACACACATTAACCCTTACAGCATGTGACCCTAACATACATCTATATACACTATGTACATTTTGCTTATTTTAAAGAATTTAAACAACTTACACATATACTTTAGCATGTTAGAAAAAAACACTGACAACTTTGAACTTTAAATAACGATTTATTAATACAGAACTGTAAAACAAAAAAAAAAAATCACATTTCCCCATCAATGATTTCGTCCATTAGGTCCAACATTTGCCTCATCAGGCCTCTGAGTCTAAGGAGGGCCCCACGGCGACCCTCCTCTGCTTGGGCAGGCTCATCTGTGGAGGAAATTAAAAATGAAAAATGACTAATGATATTCATGCATACATTTAACATAGTCAAACCTACATTTTAAACATGCATTCTGAGAGGTGTGTGTGTATATATATATATATATATATCTATATATATATATCTATATATATATAGATATATATATATATATATACTAGGTGATTCATCGCGCCCTACGGGCGCTCTTCACACCGTCGTAAGGGGCTGCGCCCCCTTAATTTGTGAACGTTTGTATATGAGAAATATGGTTAGAATATTATGAAAGATGCCCTGTATTGCAACTTAGGTGTCCGCGAATCGCGGGAGGGGGGGTCGCGGAGGGTGCCGTGAATTGCAGGAGGGGGGGTAGCGGGGGGTGCCGCGAATTGCAGGAGGGGGGGTTGTGGGGGGGTGGATGCTGCGAATCGCGGGAGGGGAGGGATTGCAGAGAATCGCGGGAGGGGGGTCGCGGGGTGGGTTGCCGCAAATCGCGGGAGGGGGGTTACGGGGGCGGGGGTTGCGGCGAATCATGGTAGGGGGGGTCGCGGGGGTGTGCCGTGAATCACGGGAGGGGGGTCACGGGGTGGGGTGCCGAGAATCGCAGGGGGGGGTGTGTGTGTGCCGTGAATCGCGGGAGTGGGGGTTGCGGGGGGGGTGGGGGGGTGTGACGCGAATCGCCACAAGAAAAAATCAACACAGAAAGGTCAACACATGTAAATGTTGACATAAGTGTGGCACTTCATTGGTGTCCATGTCGACACATGAGAATGAAAACATTCAAAAAATGAAAAAAAAACTTCAAAAACTCATGTCAACCTTTTTCATTGTCGACCATAGCCATGTCAGTGTTTTCCATGTGCAATTTAATTCTGGAGCTGCCGCGAATCGCAGGGGGGTGCCGCGAATTGCGGGAGGGGGGGTCGCGGGGGTGGGTGCCGCGAATCGCGGGAGGGGGGGTTACGGGGCGGGGGTTGCGGCGAATCATGGGAGGGGGGGTCGCGGGGGTGTGCCGTGAATCACGGGAGGGGGGGTCACGGGGTGGGGTGCCGAGAATCGCGGGGGAGGTGTGTGTGTGTGCCGTGAATCGTGGGGGTTGTGGGGGGGGGGGTGGGGGGGTGTGATGCAAATCGCCACAAGAAAAAATCAACACAGAAAGGTCAACACATGTAAATGTTGACATAAGTGTGGCACTTCATTGGTGTCCATGTCGACACATGAGAATGAATATGAAAATATTCAAAAAATGAAAAAAAAAACTTCAAAAACTCATGTCAACCTTTTTCATTGTCGACCATAGCCATGTCAGTGTTTTCCATGTGCAATTTAATTCTGGAGCTGCCGCGAATCACGGGGGGTGCCACGAATTGCGGGAGGGGGGGGTCGCGGGGTTGGGTGCCGCGAATCGCGGGAGGGCGGGGTTCACAGGGGTTCCGGTGGGGGGTTGCCGCGAATTGCGGGAGGTGGGGGGTCACGGGGGGTGCCGCGAATCGCGGGAGGGGGGGTTGCGGGGGGGTGTGACGCGAATCGCCACAAGAAAAAATCAACACAGAAAGGTCAACACATGTAAATGTTGACATAAGTGTGCCACTTCATTGGTGTCCATGTTGACACATGACAATGAATATGAAAACATTCAAAAAATGAAATAAATCTTCAAAAACTCATGTCAACCTTTTTCATTGTCGACCATAGCCGTGCCAGTGTTTTGCATGTGCCATTTAATCCTGGGGCTGCCGCGAATCGCGGGGGGTGCAGCGATTTGCGGGAGGGGGGGTTGCGGGTGGTGGGTGCCGCGAATCGCGGGAGAGCGGGGTTCATGGGGGTTCCGGTGGGGGGTTGCCGTGAATTGCGGGAGGGGGGGGTCGCGGGGGGGTGCCGGGGTGCCGCGAATCGCCGGGGGGGGGGGGGTTGCGGGGGGGGGGGGGCGCGAATCGCCACAAGAAAAAAATCAACACAGAAAGGTCAACACATGTAAATGTTGACATAAGTGTGGCACTTCATTGGAAAATATTCAAAAAATGACAAAAAAACTTCAAAAACTCATGTCAACCTTTTTCATTGTCGACCATAGCCATGTCAGTGTTTTCCATGTGCAATTTAATTCTGGAGCTGCCGCGAATCACGGGGGAGTGCCGCGAATTGCGGGAGGGGGGTCGCGGGGGTGGGTGCCGCGAATCGCGGGAGCCCGGGGTTCACAGGGGTTCCGGTGGGGGGTTGCCGCGAATTGCGGGAGGTGGGGGGTGCCGCAAATCGCGGGAGGGGGGGTTGCGGGGGGGTGTGACGCGAATCGCCACAAGAAAAAATCAACACAGAAAGGTCAACACATGTAAATGTTGACATAAGTGTGCCACTTCATTGGTGTCCATGTCGACACATGACAATGAATATGAAAAAATAAAAAAAATTAAAAATAAATCTTCAAAAACTCATGTCAACCTTTTTCATTGTCGACCATAGCCATGTCAGTGTTTTGCATGTGCCATTTAATCCTGGGGCTGCTGCGAATTGCGGGGGGGGGGGGTGCCGCGAATCGCGGGAGGGGGGTCGCAGGGGGGGTGCCGCCAATCGTGCAAGGGGGGGTCGCGGGGGGGTTCTTTTTGCCGCGAATCGCGGGAGGGAGGTCGCGGGGGGTGTTTTTTCCGCGAATCGGGGGGGTCACGGGGGAGGGTTTGCCGCGATTCGCGGGAGGGGGGGTCGCGGGGTGGTGGTTATGCCGCGAATTGCGGGAGGGGTCGTGGAGGGGTTCTTTTTTGCAGCGAATCGCGGGAGGGGGGGTCGCGGGGGTGTTTTTGCTGCGAATCACGGTAGGGGGGGTCGCGGGGGAGCGGGTGTTTTTGCCGCGAATCGCGGGAGGGGGGGGCGCGGGGGGGGGGAGGTTTTGCCGCAAATCGCGGGAGGGGGGCGCTCACCTGGTGGCTGTGGAGTAGCAGTGCTGGGCAACATGGGAAGGCAGTGGGTGTCTGGCACTGTCTGTGGGCTCACTGGGCTGGTTCTCTGTCACATACCTCCCAACATGACCCTCTCCAGGAGGGACACAATGCTCTGTTTCTAGACTTCCCCTTGTATGATTGCCATCACCTGTTTTAAACAGGTTAATTTCTCAGAAAGGTGTTCAGCACAGATGAAGGCAATCACACATTAAGAGGAAAGTCCAGGAACAGAGCGTTATAGACACAGACACCCACTTTGAGTGACAGATGTAGCCAAATATATAGGAGATATCTCTATATATAACTATATATATATATATACACACATATCTACCTATATATATGAGACATACACCTATACATACATACATGCATACATACTACATGGAAAGCCTGATTTTGGCCCTCTACCCTTTACTCTGTAGAACACCTCACAGTCATACTGCTCCTTCTCAATCCAAACCCACCCATGACTAAGCTCTGAGAAGCATGCCACGCGCTGCACCAATCACAATTCTGCAAACAAAGTTCAGTGTCGGTTATATGATGGAGCCTGGCAGGGGAGTTACACAACTCTCCGGAATGCTCAGTACATTTGTGCAATCAAGCATGGCTTGGCTGCTGATGGTCTGCTCCAGAAATCATTGTCAGAATGCCAGTTAGGGGAAGCTGCAGCACTAATCCACTCCCATGCTCAAAAGCATTACTCAGACCAAATACACACACAATTATGGTGAAAAACATACATGCAGACCGCAGGGGGTGGTTAGCTAGAGGAGGGCCCAGGGGCACTCACCACTTGTTACTCCAGTCTAAGCCACGCCTGGCCATACTCCATTTATGCCATACTGAATCTAGTTTACACAGATCAATCACCAGTAAACTCTACTCACCTATATGAGGCTACAGATTGTATGCAAGCAGCAGGGACATGTAACCCTTACATGAGCAAGTCATCACTATCTTCCAGGATACAGATTAACTACACAGGTTCAGTGGCACTTAAAATCGACCTGACAGCCATCTGCACAACCTGTGTCATTAATATGTGTCCAGGATGAAAGGGATGGTTTGGCCACCCTATCTAACCCCAAAGTGTGTCTGTTGCTATCCAGTTTGTTTTATCACTTTTTAGTATTGGCAAACACTATTGAATCACCAGTGCTACAAAGCAAATAGAAGATGACTACAGGAATAATGAATCTTTATGTATACATACCACTTTCCTCCGCCTGCGCCACCTCACAGGCCTCCTCATCTTCCTCTTCAGCTGGTACCAGCTCTGCCTCCACCAGCTCCTCCTCCTCTGGCACCACCTCCTCTGGCTCCACAACCTCCTCCTCCTGTGCCACCACCTCCTCCTCAACAATCTCCTCCTCCTCTGGCACCACCTCCTCTGGCTCCACAGTCTCCTCCTCCTCTGGCCCCACCTCCTCGGCCATCTTGCCAGTGCCCTCCTCCTGGGCCTGGTACGCCTCTGCCTGCTCCCGTGCCTGTCTTGCTCTATCACGGGCTGTGTTTGGACAAAGTAAAAAAAGTGGCAATTAGTGGTAATTTGTATTAAGCCTTATCAACCTATAAATGCAAAGGTTATAAGTATAGATAATTGTACAGCCAAACAGCTCCTCAGTGGCCTTTACAAAACACAGCCTGTAACATGGCAGGTATGCTGTGACATTTGGGCCATTTTAAGCATCACAAGCATTAATCCTCCCCAATAACATATTTTATGACCATTACAGGGAGTCAAACTCATATATTCTATGCCATGTTTAACTCATGATCAGGCTGCTGACCTTAGTGGATTAAATAATGTCAAGTAAGCAATCATGTACAAATCCACATTTACTGTTGAAATACTCACATCTAGCAATGCTGGCCCTTATGGATTGAAGCCTCTCTGGCTCCCTGCGCCGGAGGTCGGACCACCGCCGCTCCAGCTGAGCGATGGTCCGCCGCACATGGGTGCGGGCGTATATCCGCCGGCGGGCCACCGCATAGGCAGAGCGTTTCTGCCTATTCGTTATGAATGGGCCCGCACGCCCCAGCCTGGTCTCCATAACGGAGACCAGTGTCCTCAGCTCGGCTGCAGAAAAGGGTGCTGCTCTGCCATAAGCCGCCATCTTAGCAATGGCACAAATCAAACAATCATGTGCTGTCATTGGTTGATCAGAGTGATATTTGGTATTAACTTTATTGTTCATTTTTACACTAACAGCGTGTATGCGCCCGAACAGACAGCTAACCCATTGCATCGCACACCCATCCTAAACAGTGTAAAATAAGATGGAAACACATTATATCTAATCTATAACATTCACCAAACATGGGTCTAAGCAACAGGTGAAATAGTGTGCATCTCTAGACACTTACACCTAACTCCACAAGGTTCTAAACAGCTATTTTATAATGAAAGCTATTCAGCAGAAACATAGCAAATAGTGGCAGACCTTTTACAAAAATTAGGCCATGCTGCCATGTGTACACTTACCTTCTACTGGCCCCTACTACAGAGGTGGAATGAAAAGTAGCTAGCATCTAACCTGAATGTGGAGTGCTTTCACATGTGATTTGGATGCTAGCACTGATTACTTGTGGCTAAGTGGTGGACTGGATTGACATATGGAATGGGTAGTGTCAGTTGTACTACATAGCAAACAAGTGCACAGTACAGAAGTACATTCAAATATACATTGCATGTCTGACCTCAGTTGTATTTGGTCATTGGTGTTGGAATCTGCATTTAGCAAATAAATCAGACTTACTGAGTTTGCCAGGTTTTTTGGAAATATTTTTCAACACCAAGGGGCGGGACGTATGCGCCGCACGGTTGACGCTGGCGTACGGGACGCGGCCGTACGGAACGCAGGTTGCAGCTGATTAACGCCAATTACAGAAATAGTATTTAAAGTTGTCCTAGAAAGGCAAACAGTTGTTGCAAACATGCCAGGCTCAGAGTCAGAGGAAGACCAGGTGGTACAGAATCTCTTGGCACGCATGGAGGCCAACACCACCTATGTGCTCCTCAACCCAGAGCACCCAGATGGCCCATCCACATCAGGCCAATCAGCAGCAGGGCCATCCTCAGCATCAGCAGAATCATTGGGAACACAGCAGGTGGCTTCCCAACAGAGTAGCCAGGCCAGCACTTCAGGTACAGCAACCGGTGGCCGTGGCAGTGCCCGTGCCCGTGGCCGTGCCCGTGGCCGCAGTGGGGCAACAGAGGAACCAACCACAAGAAACATGGCATATGAACCGCGGGAGCTTGACATCCTGGTGACCCGGGCACGTGATTTAATTGAGTGCCCAGCGGTGAAGTTGACACACACAAGGAGATGGAAGATCTGGGAGGAGATAACGGCGGAGATTAATGCAGCGGCTCCACAAGTTCGTCAGACGGAGCACGTTAAGAAGAGGCAAGTACATGTGTGTTACATTTGAGTAGGACAAGTCCAGTAATGTTAACATTCAATATTAGATGGAGTTGGTCAATGGGTGTTCACGTTGCTTGGAGGCACAGACATGTTGGCCATGACATAGAATTGATAGTTATTGGAGGGTGACTGTTTTTGTATCTTCTAAGGGTTGGTTTGAAAAATTAATATAATGTAAGTTTGGTGTCAGTAGTCACATGTTGTATTATGTTTCAGATTGCAATGGGTGCTACAGCAAACATGAATAGTTACATGTATTAATATGTACACTTTGATTGCAGGTGGCACGACTTCAAAGGCAACCTCAAGAAGAAATTGACCCAGCGGTGGGAACACAGCCACACCTCTGGGGCTGGCCCCATGCCATCCAAGCTGGAGCTCACCCCCCTGGAAGAGATGGCCCAGTGCTGTATAGCAGTGGAGGAGATCCGGGGGGTGAGCACTATAGACAGCGAGTCCCCAGCGGAAGTGATGGCTTCTACGCTTGAAGGTAATTATTTGCCAGGCCATAAGTAGATGTTTAACATTTGGCATGGAATGTGTGGTAATTGGTAATTTCTCGTTCAACAGCATCCCCACCGCTTGGTCCAGATTCTCTTGAGGAGGCCGTGGAGTCTGTGCCACCTGGCCCCAGTAGCAGGCCCGTGCAGCAGCCGCCGGGATTGTCCGCGGCTGAATTGTCCATGTGGGGCCGTGTGCTGGATAGTATTGTGCAGCAGGGAGAGTCTGCATTCGAGCGGGTGCGTAGGGCCGAGGAGGTGCTGCAGGGTTTGACCACCAGCCAGCAGAGTATTGCTGAGAGCCTGCAGGCTATGAGTGCCAGCCAGCAAGCTATGAGTACCAGCCATCAAGCTATTGCTGCTAGCCTGCAGGTGCTGGCTGATCAAGCCCTGTGGCAAAATGACCTCCTCCTCCGCCATAATGGTGGAGCTAGTTGGTGGAGCTAGTTACCAGCAATAGGGCCCTAATGTCACCCGCTTCGGGTGCATTACCAACACCATCACTCCCTGCTGCCAGAGGGGGAAGAACATCCACCCCCTCACCAGCATGTGCTCCACATGAGGCACCATCTGACTCTGGCCGTGGACGAGGCCGAAGACCTGCTGCACGTGGCAAGGAGCCTGCCAGGGGCAAACGTGCTTGCAAATGAACTTGTGTCCCCATTAATCTCCACCGTTATGTCTTCCCAAATCTTCCATTGAGCTGTGTGTGTCAGCATCCTGTGTCAACATCCGTGCCCAGGGTCACCACATTTCCCCGCGGTTCAAATGTCATGTTTGGTTCCCCTGTTGCCCTGTTTCGGCTACCATTACTGTGTGCTGTACTTGAAGTGTTGGTGCTGTACTTTTGTTGTGAAGCCACCTGATGTGTTCCTAATGATTCTGCTGTGGCTATTTCTTCTATATTATTTCTTTTTTGGCCTGTTATGGTCCCATTTGTTTTGTGTTGTTTTTTACATTTTTACCAAAGTGTCTTTAATAAATATTATTTTGGCCCCACAAATGTCTGTATTAATTGATACATGCAGAAGTGCCATGTGTATTAGTATTAATAATATTAAGCTGTGTTGATTATTTGCAGTGTAAAAGTGTGTGACAAGTGCAACATGTAATGTTCCCTTTAAGCTGCATGCTTCCAATTGTAGCAGTGAGAAGCGTGTAATTAACAAGTAATGGGTAAAGTATGTGATTGTATTGGGTTCAGGTGACATTGGTTGAGGTGCGTCCGTCCTGATTAGGCGTTCCGATTGCCTAGCGCATGACCGAGTGGTGTCCGCAAAGCAAGAGTAGCCTTTTGGACACCGCACATTTCTTCCCTTTTTGTTCGCGTGCATTCGGCGTGCTGTCCGAATGCACGCCTACCAAAATATGTGTACTCCCCCGTGTCCGCCCATGTTTCCGCCCAGTTTAGCCCACTTTGAAACTACGACCCTGTGTCATTCCGCATGACGCCCATAACACACCCATATTGGCCGAATGATTGCGGTGCACATTTCTGTACGGTATTAGTGAGAACAAGTACGGAGACCATGCGTGGCACATGCGCGTCGCGTTCTCCACGCATGCGCAGACGGCTAAAAAACGCCATCCGAAAGAATTCGGAAAAGTACGCACCGATCAGAATAAGGGCCTAAGTGATGAGGCAAAAGAAGAATGAACAAACAGAGACTGTGAGTTTTCCAAAGTCAGGTCCTTAAGCCCCAGGCTTATTCTGGGCACCATGTCTCCAGGAGCTGGTGAAACAAAACTCTTCTTGGGTGTCCACGCCTGCATCCATAGAGGAGAAGGTTCCCGGCGTGCGGTGTTGTCCATGGAGGATGCAAAGCACGGCGTTGTGTGCTGGAATCCCACTGGAGAGAAGGCTGACTGCTGGTATCATGGAGTGGTAGATATTAAATCTTGTGGTAGTTCTAGCTCATACCTGAGGAAGTATTTGGTATGCGTACCACCCTCTGGTTTTTAGGTGTGTTAAACTGTATTTTTATCTGTATTATTAAAAAAAACGTATTACACTATGAGGTGCCCCAATTGTCCTTCCATTTTTGAATATATACTGTATATATATATATATATATATATATATATATATATATATATATATATATATACACAGTATATATATTTATATATATATATATATTTATATATATATAATATATATATATATATATATATATATATATATATATATATATATATATAAAGGGAATGTTTTGGGGTGTTACCCCCATTCTCAGCCCTGCCTACAGCAACTAAATGCACAAACACATAACATTTATATACTTACCAGCTCCCGGTGCACATGCCGCTGCCGCACGTCCTGAGCCACCTCCTGGAAGTAATCACAGTCCCCTTCTGGCTGTAGCCACAGAGTCAGATTGCTACGCAACCTGCAGTTTGTGTTCCACGACCAGGAAGCGGTACTCGGCGCCCATTCTCGGCAGCAGCCAACCTGCTTACAGCATACAACAGAGCCTGGGGCTGGTTACAAAATAAAAAGAGAAAAACATATGTGAGGCAGCCTCTCCAACACCAGATGTAGCATGGTCAGACCCGGAGATTATGATTAAGGGTAGTGGGGAAGCGCTTTCTTCAGCGTCCCCACCCTCCCCACATCACCTGACCAGGCCATCCATTGCAAACATACTGGGTATTATTGGCGTATGTGATGTATCTCACACAAATTACAGTACAATAATAATAATAATACATCTGTGAACATTCATTGCATACAGAACCATGATATCCATGTTAACCTATAATAAGCAACATTACATTAAAGTATTCCAGTTGATTTTCTCATTTAATCCATTGGGTGAAATTAGTACCTAAGCGAAATATCCATTCAGATTCCTTCCTAAGCAGTTTTTTTGGCCTATTGCCACCTCTCATGGATTCAGCCACATTATCGATGATAAAGTGCCCCAAACCTGAAATAGAATGACCCGCAGTTCCTCAGCAATAACTCTCAGAAAACTCCAGGACAGCTATAGAAACAAATATAAAGTATAAACAGTATAAGGCAGGGGTTCCCAATCTTTTTTGAATCATGGCACCCTAGAGTATCAGCATTTGTCCACGGCACCCATAGGTGTACAAAAATAAATATAAAATGAAGTAGATTGTGTTTATATGTGATCCTTCGGTTCAGTTATGTGGTAAAGGGCAGGATTTGCTTCTGATTGTACACATATTTTATGATTGGCAGCCACCGGCACTGGTTTTGTCCATAAATAATTGATCATAAATAATTTGAATTGGTCCTGGACCACCAACCCGTGGCACCTCTGCAAGAGTCCCAAGACACCCCAGGGAGCCATGGCACACAGTTTAGGAACTGCTGGTATAAGGTAACAAATTAGTGTTCATCAATTGAGCATATACGTGACTAATAAAATATAATACAGTATCTGTTAAGTATCCATGGGTTCCATCAAATTTGTGTTTTTTGTACACAGTGGGGATGATTTTGATTTGGGAGCAATAAAAAAAAGTAACTGTGTATCTGGAACAAACCATGGTGCATTACAAGGGGTGCATATACATTTATTTTTTTGCATGCATGGTAAATACTGGTTGCTTTTGCATGTAGTTCACAAATGCAGGGCAGCTCTATTCTTGCACTGCAATATATGTTTGAATTTGGACATGTCCCTCTCAAATCGTAATCTCTTTGCTTACAGATTCACAGTTAAGCTTATGATAGCTACAGTATATAATATACAATTGTAGAGCAGCCTTACTACAATCAGACATAAGTAATGGGCGGCACTCCACTGACTTACCTAAAACGTCACGTCATCGACACATGCAAACGACCATGTGATGGATTGTTTTTGCAAATGTAATCTACTTAATTAAGTCGGTGGAGTGCCGGTCCATTACTTACGTCTGATTGTAATTGGAAGTCAGGCTGTTCTATAATTGCTTCGGGAAGGCAACCCGGCATAAGACTGTGAATTTGTCCAGAGTGCCAACCCACATGAACTGTATTACTATACAATTCCGCTATCTTGGTAGTTTCGACCAATCTGCTTGACCATCCTATAATAAGAACAACCAATCAGTTGTGTTCACATGTTGCTCATTGCACCATCCTATTGGATGTTATTCATGTCCAATGGGATGATTCCATGGTTGTTGCTTTGTTGTTACATGAAGCACAAAAGACACCTCAAAGATGGTGCAACCCAGCAGTGTGGTGAGCAATGTAACAATATATAGCATCACTGTACACAGTATACAAAGCATTGGTAACAATGCAATATATTGCTGCACTGCATCCCAATACCATGAGGTTGGACCATCTTTCAGGTGTGTACACCTCTTTATTTGCTCTTTCTAAATTTACTCCCATTTCAGAATCAGCCCCTACAATATGTAAAGGATTGCTACGCTCATGGCTAAAGAAATCTGACTTTTGCCATAAATAAGTTGTTATAGTAAGGATTTACAGCATTTATTTAATTTTTTGTTTACATAGAGTATCATGAGCATTTATACAGTTATCATTTGAATTTTGTTTCCCTCTACTTCAATATATGTTGTTACTGCTATTATCGTTCTAGAACATTTTTGTTATTTCATATTATTTTCCCAAAACAAATGATATCATGGAAGCTATTTAAATATGCAGATCTGGAAACCTGTGATTCAGTAAATATTATTGTAAAACGTTTTCATGGATGATCCAATCCTTGGTGTCCTGCCAAATACCAGTGTAATAATTTGTAATTTGCACAGTTAATTATAAAATCAGAAGGAACTGTATCTTACATCTTAATTAGCAAAAAGCTTCATAATGAAGTCAGCAGACGCTTTGTAAAATGAAAGGTAGAACTTGATTGGTAATGAGTGGATTTAGACAAATTAACCTTGGGCACATTTTCATTACTCAATGTCTTTGATAATGATAGGAAGCAATGTCATATCAAAAGAGATGTTATGCTCTTTAAAATATGTGTGGCTTCATATAAATGCATTACATAGCGAGACAATGCCTTTTTCTAGTCTTAGAGCAATAGGGAAACCTTTGCATTGCAAATCATGCGACTGAACTTTATTCATTGCAGCTTTTAAATCTTATTTCTTGCACATACTTCTGTAATAAGAAATAAATTCCGCTTTCAGAGTCATAATCCAATATTGCACTTATGTTCCCAGAAATAATATAATTTTAGGAAGCGTAAGTTTATATTAATTAAATAAGAACTAAAGATAATTATATTCTACTGCTGATTAATAACTTTCTACTATTTTTTTGGTTTTTCAAAGTGGTGGATTTCAATTCATAGAATGTTTGCTGTTTTCGGGTACATTATTATAAGGTTTATTCAATCGTTGCCTTGCTCTCTGGTGAACACAACATGGGCAGTGTGGTTTTCGATATAATAATTTATTGGTTCAACTGAAAATGTTTACTCCTAATAAAGTAGCAGCTATTTGTAACAACCAGATGTTTTTTAAGGATAACTGAAATGTATCCATGAATTAATAAATTACTGCAAAGGGTATATTTGCACTGTTTATAGTTTCCTGTGTGGAATTGTGGCACAATGGGCCTAATTCAGGCCGGATGGAAGGACAAATTTGTTCTCAAAATGGGCAAAATCATGTGCACTGCAGGTGGGGCAAATGCAACATGTGCAGAGAGAGTTAGATTTAGTGTGTGTGTGTGTGGGGGGGGGGGTGTTGAATATACAATCTAAATTGCAGTGCAAAAACAAAGCAGCCAATAACATAGGCCCTTATTCTGGTTGGTGCGGTAATATCCGCGTGCGTTCGTGCCGCCGATGTTTTGTGTCTGCGCATGTGCAGAGGCGTCTCTGCGCATGTGCGAGCGGGACGCACGGCCACATTCCGCATGAAATGTGTACACTACGAACAGGGGGTGGAGAGGGGTGTGAAGGGCTGTTTGGGCTCATTACCATATGTTTACACCCCGCGTTTCATGGGCGTTCCCATGCAAACGCTGGGCGTACGTATGGTAATGCGGCCGTGACGCACGTGTAGGGGGCGGACATATGACATTGCCGGATGTCAGCTGCCCACCCAGATCCCTGCTTTTGCACGGAGAAATGCCCGTGTGGTCTGAGGTTGCGGGAGCTGCCTGGCCACTGGGTCCTGCATTCGATGGTCTGCGACCATCGAATGATGGGGGAGGTTTCCTGAGATGGAGGAGGTGTATTCATGAGAAATACACGTGCGGTCCGTTCGGACAGCTTCTTACCGCGTACGGACGGAGTTGGCGATCCGTATGGAAGGCGGGGTTTAGGACGCACGGTGCTGGCCGCATATTCGGATCCGGCCGCACCGATCAGAATAAGGGCCATAGTAACATAACATAGTAATTAAGGCTGAAAAAAGAAGTTAGTCCATCGAGTTCAACCTATCTAGTATTTACCCTGCACAGAAACTAAATAACTCACCCAAACCTAATTCTCTCTGTACATGCCCCACCTGCAGTTCAACATGGTTTTGACCATTTTGAGAAAAAATTTGTCCTGAGATCAAATCTGAATTTGGCCAATTGTGTGGCGTGCACTTTCACATTTGGTGTTTTTGTGCTCTGCTAATACTGATTAGACACTTTTTCCTTCACTCTGCTTGTGAGCACTAATCACTGTGAGGTAAAGTTATAAACATGGGAGTTCTATTGAAGACGGGATGTTGCCCATAGCAACCAAGCAGATTATATGTGGAGCAAATGATTATCATGCGGTGAAAAACACCAGAAAATGGTTTGGCCAACTATTTTGGGATAAATGCTGTTTGATTTTCCACGACTATTTGTTCAAAGGTAGGGAAATGTCACCCCAACTGAATGATAAGTAGGAGGATATTGACCGGCAGAGTCCACCTACCTTGTTCACAGTACTCAATCACTGCAGCCAGGTATTGGTGTCAGCAGCAAAGTGGGAGCCTGGAGGAGGAGCAGGCTACAGCAGTTTGTATCTGCCGAGGTGCCCCTCAGATCCTTTGTGGAGCGGGAGCAGGCTGCAGCAGTTGTGGAGGATGCCAAGTTGCCCCTGGCTGGTATTGGCATAAGCAGAGCAGAAGGAGGACAGGAGCTTTTGTTGCAGGTCAGTCACACTGTCATCCCCCCCCCCCAGATGGCACCCACGTATGTTGAGCCCCTGCCACCTGCTGGCACCCACAGTCATTGTAGTGCACCCCCTACCAGTACCCCTGATGCTTGTGCTCCCCAGACGCCATGTGCATCAGGAACTGGGGTCCCCATCTATCTATTCTGTATATATTACTTTCGTATTCAGCATTTGTTGCTTCTGATGGACATATTAACGTTTGTCAGATTGAACATATTCACTTAAACGTACCTTTTCATGTGTATCTATTTCAGTGAACATTTCTCAGTTCTAAGTGGATTCGGTACTTGTTTCCTAGCACGGCACCACCGAATTGTATCCATCGGGTCGGAAAAATCGCGTTGATCGCATCGCATGCCAACCAAATCGCATGCAATGCGATCGACGCGATCGACCCGATCGACCCGATTTTTTACATTGAAATCAATGTAAAATGGTCCCTTGATTTCAATGTAAAAAGGCACAAAACCCCCCATTTAATACCAAACCCCCCCTCATGTTTGAAATCCCCCCCATTGTTAACGCCACCCCACTATTGACGCCAACCCGAAGCGTGGCGAGCGCAGCGAGACCCAAGGGGCGGCGGTACGCGTCCTCACCACGCTTCGGGCTCGGTGGCTCGCTGCGCTCGCCACACTTTATAAGATCAACTCCACGCCGACGTGGATAGTAGGGGTATGAAAAGGTCGGAGGACGCGTACTGCCGCCCCTCGCGGGCTTGCTGCGCTCGCCACGCTTCGGGTTGGCGTCAATAGTGGGGTGGCGTTAACAATGGGGGGGGCATAAAACATACTTTTTAACCATATGCAATGTGAAATGGGCCATATTGGCCCATTTCACATTGACACCTATGTAAAACCGGGTTGATCGCGTTGATCGCATCGCGGGCCATTATAATGGCCCGCGACCGACGCGATCAACCCGATTTTCACTTTACAAATAATTTAACATTGTTCCCTATGGGAATATGCTGGTGAAATCAACGGCCCGATCAACGCGATTTTCTCTTTCACCAGCATATTAGCTGGTGATTGACAGAAAATCGGGTCCATCGCGTTGGTTGTATGCCTTAAGTACCTTAAACTTAAGGCATACAATCAACGAGATGGGCGCCGTGCTAGGAAACAAGTACCGTGGATTCTATTTCAGTTCTTGCTGGATTTTATTTGTATTACTTTTTCTTTTGAAATATTAGTTCATGGCAAATACTAATAGACATATTTTATGCATTCCCACACAAAGATACAGATAGAAATTCTACTTTTGAGCATTAGTTGAAGGGCCAGACAGATTACTTGGTTGATTTAACATATTTGGTGCCTGGTTTCAACTCGCCATTCTTCTATTTGCATAAAACTCATGATCCATTTTGTCGATTGGCTTTGTTGATTTGTATCATTAAAGTGCATTACAACAAGTCTATTCACTTGCAAATATCATATGGGACTAGCAATATGATCTTTGACCAGGAAGTTCAACTTACATCATATTTTAAAAAATAAATAAAATTACATGTTAACATTAATTTAGCCTATAAACGGCTTTCCATACCCAATCCAATGGTCAAAGAGGCTTTACTAATTAGCCACCATAGAAGTACCTTTAAATTGTTGTACGGGTATCTTGTTGTATTTACCATAGACAGTACAAAGATGAGTGATATTCTACTGATGAAATTCTGCAATTTTTCACAGCAATCACACTGAATGTTAGGCATTAACTCTCACTGTGCTTACTGACAACCATCTGGCTTCCAAGAGTATAAAACCTCTGGCATTAACAAGGACTGTGTTCACAGATAACACCCTGGCTTCCAAGTTTACTGAACCTCTTGACATTAACCATGAGTGTCCTTATTGATCACTCTTATACTTCAAAGTACAGTATTTCGTACATGTGAACATGCTCACTGATAACTCAATGGCTTCCCAGAGTATCAAATACCTGACATTTACCCTGATAATGCTTGTTGACAGCACTCTTATTCTGACTGTAAGTATAATAAAATCTAAGTATTAGCTGTGAAGCTCATGTGGCCTCCAGCCACTGGGATTTGTTACTGAAATGAGGAACATCCCAACCAAGTTTCAAACACTGTACCATTACATTGACTGCATTATTCCATCGACTCTGAGGTTTACAACCTAGAAGACAACAGAACCAGAAAAAATGTTCTGTTTTACAACACTTGAGGGGGGGGGGGGGGGGGGGGGGGGGCATTGTTCACATGTCATCCATTCACTGCTACTCTCCTAGGCTCATTTTGTACTAACTTTGCTTGCAGCCCAATTTCTGCACCTCTACAGTTGGGCATATAAAATGGCAAATTCAATTTAACAATGCAGTTGACAATAGCATACTTCCCAACATTTACTAATTCGGCACTCTCCCCTACTTCTAAAAGGAGTTTGTCCTCATTGAAATGGGGCATTGCTTCAAGTGGATGCCGTGATCTCAGGAGACTCCTCCCATTTCATCACTGTGAAGGTGTGGCCAGCACTCTGTGAACTGGTGGCATGCCCAAAGTCTACCTGTGTACGTACTTTGTAGTCTGTGTGGCTAAAACTAAAAACTATTTTGTTATGATTATTTCATACATATCCATTAATTGTGTGGTGGGTGTGATGCTTTATTTATAGTAATCTGCCTTGAAAATGTAATGCACTTTAAAATTGCAGGAAGAAAGATCACACAATCCCTTGTGTATCCATTTACAAAATGAAAGTCTCTACATTTTATTTCAAGTGATTTTTGGAATAAACCTTGAACATAACCAAACATGAAACACTCTTTAGAATGATACTCAAATAAGCAAATAGTTATTTTTTTTTAGCAAATAAAATGTTATTTGTTAACTGGAGGGTATTTGTTTCTGCAGCAAGAAATACAGCCAGTTTAGCATTTTGTAATTAAAGGTGCCCCGAGCAAAAATGTTCACGACCGCATAATACCATAATCTTTACAAATCCTTTAGCTTTCCTGACAAGACATCAATAAGTCAAAGGCAAAGACACAGGAAAATAATAGAACCAAAGACACTCAGGATGCAATAAAAAAGAGGATTAGATCTACATTACTTTCATTACATTATATTGTATTTTTATTATTAGGTCCACTGTTATCATTTAATCTTAGAGCTAGTGTATCTGATAGAGTGGAACAAAAACAAATGGAATTTTTTTCCCCCCTAAAGAATTCTAGATGAAAAGGATTATCTTTGCATGTATTTAAATGAAAAAAAAAAAAAAGAAATGTAAATTGTGATGTGAACTGCCACAGGCTGTGAGTATAGTACCATTCCTACTAAACTGTTTATAGGCTCTGAACTATGTCAATGGGGCAAAATATTTTTTATTCCTGTCTGGTATCCTAGAGGGTAGTTTGTATGAATAGTGAGTCCTACATTGTCATTTTATGTGCATATAATAAACATTTTCATTTATCCTAGCAACATCTTTGATTGAATGGAGGTCATTTACGATGGCAATGGGCCTGATTCAACATGGCTTGCTAAGCAGTGTATATACACTGCTTAGTGAGCCCATAAATGCCGCCCGGCCGAATTCCACCCCCAATGTACACTGATTTATATTTTTTATTTTTGTGTGAATACATTTTTCTAGATTTCTACTTTGACCATTAAATATATTATAAAAAACAAATATAGGCAAGATGTTATACAGTCTGGGTTCACCGTATGTGCAGGATACCAGCCGTACTCAAATATTTTTTTTAAAGTGGCAATCATTTATAAATCAAAATGACACCTTGTAAATGACTGCCACATTAAAATAAATTTAGAGTTCGTCAGGCATCCCACACTTCCGGAGAACTCATCCTGCCTTATATGTACAGTACAAATTGTGGTGCCCTTACAAACCAGCAGCATAGGGGCTTTGGAGTGGCAGAAAAGATCATTGGGGCGGAGCTCCCCACTGTCCAAGAACTATACCTAGCCAGGGTCAATAGGCGTGCAGGAAAGATCTTGGCGGACAAGCTACACCCTGGCCACAACCTGTTTGAACCCCTTCCATCAGGCAGACGTTTTAGGTCCATCCCAGCAAAGACGACAAGAACTACAAAAGGCTTCTTCCCAATAGCTGTCCACCAACTAAACCGTATTGAACGTACCAAATACTAAATACTAACTGGAACTGTTCTAGATATATGTGAAATGTATGTGATGTATATTTTTGCCTCTCTTCCCACCCCCTTTGTGTTCCCTGCTTGATGCTGCACGGTTACCACAAAAAATTCCAAGCATACACAAGTATACCTGGCCAATAAAGATGATTCTGATTCTGATTAAAAAGGAACTAATGTGAGTTCCAAATGTTCAGTGGAAAAACAGTGCTAGTCCACAGATAGGGGTTTAATTATTAATAACTATTGAAGATGGGATGTTTCCCATAGCAACCAATCAGAATCTACTTCTAATTTATTTATCACATGCTAGAAGATAATAGATCGAATCTGATTGGTTGCCCATAGCAACATCCCATCTTCAATAGAACTCCTATATTAGTAATGAAACCCCTATCTGTGGGCGAGCACTGTATTTCTACTGAACTTTTGGATATCACATTAGTTCCTTTTTAAAACACTCCAAAGCCCCTATGCTGCTGGTTTGTAAGGGCACCACAATAAAGTGGCGGTCATTTACCATCTCAGTAAATAAACCCCATAGTTTGACTCAAAGATCATTCTTAATGAGTTCAGTATTAAACAGATTCATTTTAAGATTTAAAAATGGTATCTGGGAAGAAATGACAGCAAGGCATTTGGAGACTTGAAAACATGAATGATGGAGCAAAGATTGGAAGTTTTTTCCACATTTATATGGTACTGGAAAACAAAAGCATTTATGGGGGAGATTCGGTGCCCGATTAGGTTTGCTCAGTAAGCTGCGGACATCACAGCTTACTGAGCACCTGAGACGCTGCCCCGCCTCCCCGCCGATTACCCGCCTTCCCCCCTGCCGCCGATTCTCCTCGTTACCATGCGAGGGGATGCATGTTAAAAACACATCCCCTCGCATGCCTCCACTGCAGGAGAAATCATACGATGTTCGCCGACCATTGAATAATCTAATCATTTCCCCTGCCTTCGCAAATAGAAGTCAGTGAAAACTGAATTTTATTTGTGTGTGTGCCTGGAGGAAGACAGGGCGGGCGGGTGACATCCTGTGACGCTCTTGGGGTCTGCACATGCACAGAAATGCACATTTGCAAACCCTGATGATCTGGGAAGGGGCCAAATTTGAATCACTGCAAGTGATCCAGAATCGACCCCACCGTTAGCTATGAGGTTCCATCTAAACTTGTGAATCTGTAATGTTATACCCATATTATGGAGTTTTATCAATCAATAAGTCAACTTTTCATTTAACAATGTAGTATAAATATTAAAGTTCAATTGTGCATTAGAATATTATATCTATTAGATGTCTTCCTCTAGTTTGAAGATAAAGCTCAAAGTAAAAACAAGAAATTATGTTCTGAAAATACTTTAGTATTTGCAATTGAAAATTGTCTGTATAACAACTTTCTCGGTAAATCTTTTATTTGAATTGTATATTTAATGGCCCTTGAATGGCGTAGGCAAAGTACAATATAGCTGTAGGTAATTTTATTGTCTTTTCTATCTGGGAGATATGTAAGCTCTGTTTCTTTCATAGTCTTGTAGGTGTAGCCAATTTAATTATGAGATGTCATAAAGGATAGGGCATACAAAGCATATTGTTTCTTGGCATTTTTGTAATGAAAGCAAATGTGATTTACAGCCTAATTATACAGTGAGTGAGTACAGCAGAATAAAAGGAACATGAATAGTATACACACACACACACACACACACACACACACACACACACATATATATATATATATATATATATATATTAAACATGAATCAAATAATTTACATGTAACAACAACACTATTTTAGACCTTCTATTAAGTGCTTAAGTATTAGTACATTCTATTAGGGCAGTCTTTTCGTATGGGCTTAATGGGCACTTAGAGTTTTTCTGAGAGTATATTCCAAAAGCTGGGACTCTCTACTCTCTGTCAACACTAGCAGCTTGTATCTAGCATGCCCAAAACCAGAGATATCTGCCTTCGAGCAGACGGTCCCTGCTCCAGCTCCAAACGTCTGGTGTACAGTTTTATATTTTTGTCACTGGATTGCTCTGGCTCCTGATCTCTGATCCCCAAGTTCCCAGCACCTCCTGAATGTTGGGACTCTAGGTTTTTATACTATTGAAGGCTAAGAAATCTATTTACAGATAATGGCGATATCCGCAGTCAAACAAGCTGCCCTTCCACCGGAAAATGACGGATATTAAGCCCACTCCATTATCCAACCCTCCCCGTGTATAAAACACCCCTACCTCCCTGGAAGTCATTTACAAGGGACCCTCCTTCAGCTCAGTGCCCTCTTCCACACGTTAGTGTTCTCCCTCCAACCACCTGTGCAGTAAAGGAGTAATTAGCAGAAGTTACTACTCCAGGTCCTACATGTTGAGTGGAAGATAGAGCACCCCCTGCCACCCGTGGGACATCAAAGCTGCTGCTGATAGCACCTCCCACCCCTAGGAGGGGAGAATGGGTAAGGGCCCCAGTGCATTGCTTTGCCCAGGGGCCCACACTGCTGTTAAGACGGCCCTGCGTTCTATGTAGTTTTGTGGTATAGTCAGAGATCGCAATTTCGCAATAAGCATTGTGCTATGTGTATGCACAGGGCCTAATATAGAGTTGGCAGTAAATTGGTTGTACATATCAGAGGCGTACCTAGATATTAGTAGGCCCCATAGCAAACGTTTGTAAGGGCCCCCTATTTAGCAACTGAAGGTGATAAATGTATGTAAAACATATTAGTTAAACAGCAAAGATGGGCCCCCTTTGCCTCTTGGCCCCATAGCAGTTGCACCCCTTGCACCTATGGTAGTTACGCCCTTGTGTACATTGCTCTCTCACTGCAAACAATTTGCAGTGGGAAATATACTAAGAGGGAGTTCTATTTCACATGGGATGTTGCAACCAATCAGAATCTATTTATTTATCACCCTCTAGAAGATAATAGACAGGATCTGATTGGTTGTACATAGCAACATCCCATGTAATATAGAACTCCCATCTTAGTACATTTCCCCCTCAGTGATGTATGCATATTGTAAAACACTGCCCACTATGTGTACACGGGATACATATGGCTGACCGGCGGTCAGAATTCCGGAAGTCAGAATACAGATGGCAGCATCCAAATAGAGGAAATGCCGCCAGAGGTCAGGTATGTACTTACCTACCCACTTAACCCAATAACCCCAACCCTCCCTCCCAGCAGCCTATTCCTCACCCCCCGCACAGCCTGGGCGAAACCCTCCCCGCTGGTGCCTAACCCTAACCTCCGTACCCTGCCACCTATACCTAACCCTCCCTCCGGCAATTTAGATGGGGACCTGGTGATGTAATCCATACTACACAGGCCCTCATTTGAACAGAAATCCTGTTTCTCGTCACTGCTTTTACACTGCTATGATTGTAGTTGCAGGTGGTGAAATTACCTGTGCTTTACATAGACTGTGAAAGCTATGAGCATACAAATTATACATTTCATTTTCATTATTCCTCTTGGTTTGCAACTTTGTCTGGTTCCATAAAATCTTACCCAAATGTACCAAAGTGCTAATTAAGGATTGATATATAAATATATATATATATATATATATATATATATATCCTGCGAGATCCCGGCACTCAGTTGCTGAATAGCTGTATGGCTCTGGTGCAATCCATAACTGCAAAGTCCAAATATGTATCGTTTGAGCAGCGGCACTCAAAGAGACTTCTTAGCAGTGAAAAAATTGTTTATTCCGACATATGTTTCGAGCAAGGTCTGCTCGTCATCAGGGACAAACATACAATGAACATTACATATATTTATACCGGAACAACTGAAAAACTCCACCCCCCCCCAAGCGTCAGGTAGCGTGCACACCTGAGTAGCCCTGTTCCCATCACACAAGCAACAGATGCCGCATACTTACAGAAGCATGCAAGACAGCTGAGTAGCGATCACGTGGGTGACAGAGTTCAGTGGCAGCGTCCTGTTGCTAGGGATACCAATCACTGTGTGTGTTACACGAAAAAATATTTTTATATATAAACATCTAAAACAAAAAAGATATAAAAAATACATTAAAAACATACAGTGTGCAAAAATATCAATAAAACTGTATTCATTTTAGTTATTTTAGATATCTTAAGACATTACACACTTAGGGCCAGGGCCGACGCTACCCACTCAGCAGCTCCTGCAAAGCAGGGAGGCGCCATGCTGAAAAGGCGCTTTCTCCCTCCCTGCTGTGCTAAAGCTGCCTCAGCCCTCACTGTCACTGCCTCCTGCACGCCACCCGCAGTGCCTGTCTGACAGCGGGCGGCAGTATGGAGAGGCTGAGCAGCTCCCTGCACCGTGAGGGCACACAGCCTGCACGCCGCCCTCAGTGCCTGTCTGACAGTGGGCGGCAGTATGGAGAGGCTGAGCAGCTCCCTGCACCACGCACACACTGTCCTCCTCCTGCGACCTGCCCCCTCTTCCACACGGACACTTGCGCAGAGGCATGTATCGCTGTCTGCGAATGCCTGGATGACATGTCATGTCCGGATCCGCCCCCTACCAATTGCTCCCTGCGTCTGTCAGCTGTTAATCAAATGACGAACAGGCAGCAGCGCCGCCTCCCCTTCCTTCCCTCTTCTCAGTGTGCTGTGCCAGTGCCACTGCCAGTCCTCAACACTCCGCCCCCTCTATCTCCTCCCCTCTTCTTCCATCTCCTCATTCTCTCCCCTACTTTCCCCCCAGTCACGAGTGTTGCACATACTTTTTGTACTGCTTTCGGATCACATCGCACACACATTGCATGCATGCCATGCGATGCGATCTAGCCCAAAACGTATGTGATTCTCGCAGCGTGTATGGGCACCTTTAGTGCCTGCAACATTTTGCGGACACAGCACTGAGATGGTCTATGCATACATGTACATTCACCCGAGATCCTCTATAGCAGGCCTGACCAACCTGTGGCTCTCCAGATGTTGTCAAACTACAAATCCCATCATGCCTTGCCACAGTTTTGCTATAAGGGAGTGTTAAAACTGTGGCAAGGCATGCTGGGATTTGTAGTTTCACAACATCTGGAGAGCCACAGGTTGGCCTGTCCTGCTCTATAGGATCACATGTTGCATACACTCCCACAATCGGGCTGCAGCTTGTTGCAATGGCAATGTGAAAGGGCGCAGAATGTATGGTTTGCAGGAGGGCGCCGGACACCCTAGCACCGGCCCTGCTTAGGGCGCTGAAGACACTATTGTGGTGATATATATATATATATATATATATATATATTACACACACATACACCCAATGTAAAGAGACAGATGAAGTCATGTTCAGGGTTGTTGTACATTTTTCAAACATCAGTGTATGAAGGATGGCCCGATTTACGCTCTGCCCTATTTGTGTGGCCTAAACTGTTGAATGGATGGAGTGATGTTTAATATTTTTGTTAATACATATTTTGCTAATATTGCTAATGGCTCAGATGTTCAGTACATTAATGTATTTTACTGGTCTTTTTATTTTTATTTATTTATGGACATAAGATGCCCATACACAGTACAATGATTGTATGCAATTTGGACTAGATTGCATCGCATCGCAAAACATATGTGATGCGATCTAGTCCAAATTGCATACAATAAAATAATTGTACAGTGTATGGGCACCTATAGTACTTTTCCCTCTGCACTAAAATTCCCAAATAACATACATTATATTTGCTGTACCATATTTACTGTATACAATAATAACTAACAAATCCTGATACATCATATTTATTGAACTAAATGTTGCCAAATTGTTCTTTTTTAACTTCTGCTTTGTAGTCTTTTCATTATTATAGTTACTTATCAACATATGAAAACTAAAAAATAAATGTCAATTCGAAAATTAGTTAGAGAATCCAGAAATATCCGGAATCTGGAAACTGGAGACAAGCCTGGTGACTTGGGAGCTGACACTGGAGAACTCACAGAAGAAGACAATTGTTCAATGCATTGAAGGATTGTGGGAGGCCTGCTTATATAAGGGTTAATTGTCCCCGGTATATGCACTGTATAAAATTATTCATGTATAAGATACCTCAGAAGCTGAATGTATTTTATCTCTCAGCCTGGGGGTGTCTATTATTTGGCTAATTATTATATCCAGCCAATGAATACATATGGGAGACCAGTGGTCGGGATGACAGTGGATAAGTATATTTATCCCTGACCCCCTAACCATCCCTACCTGATGCCTCACCGTACCCCCTTCAGCTTAACCCTAAATACCCTACTTAGTGCCTATCCTACCCTTTTTTGTGCCCACCCCTAACCTTCCACCCTCCACTACAAGTGAAATACAAACCCTCCTTCCATTACCCACTGTGGTCTAATGGAAAAAGTTCCCAGAATACTTATGATTGGGTTAGAGGCTGTCTGGATTTCAGCCTCAGCATCTCCAATGATGTTGAGATTCCGGTGATGGCATTGTGGAAAAACCATGGAAAATGCAACAAAATTCTACACGCCCTATTACATTTACCCTTATGGGCCAGATTATCTAAGCTTCAAAAGACAGCTCCTGTCTGACATTTTTCAAACACAGTCTGTGACATGGCAGGTAGTAGCTGATTGGCTGGCTGTTTATCACTCTCTATATTATCACTTTTGAAGCTTAGAGAATATGGCCCTAAGTATTTTAAAACATCATTGATATTGCTGTTGGAATGTTGGGAGCACAAATATGGAAACATTACCATAGCACAGGGTTGTGAAAAACCCCAGCAGAGAGGATGTTAAAGCCATCACATTTCATAAATCATGATTTCAATCTCCGTATTCTGTGCATGTGACAGAGACTGAGGTTAAGGAATGTTATTAACAGATTTGTCTTTTTTAGATCATGGATACAGTAATTGGCACTGTAAGACCTAGGTCACATAATATACAACATAATATACTCATAAATAATCAATGGTCAACATGTTGTGGACTGACTCAAAGTCCAGGAGCTGTTGTGAATATTTAAGAGATAAACATTCCAAATCTTAAAATGTGTGAATAAACAATTTACCATTAATAATTTATAGCACAGATATTGCATTCTCTGTAGTTGTAAATATCATCTTGGAAAATAGCAGCGTTTTCATTTTTTTAAAGGTAAATGTTCTCATATTCTAAACACAAGAACATTAAAAATTATGTAAAAATGAAAATAAGCACGGCACCAACTGCCACCTAAGGAGAACTAGTGGATATACATATGGAACCCAAAGTAAATACTGTAGAATTCAAAATAGGAGAGTATCTATGGCAATTGGAAGGGTATAAACCAAAACTTTGTTGTGACACTTCTGCAACAATAAGTAAAACTGGTCCCTAACTCTTGTGTTTTGAATTTGGCTCTAATTTCATTTATGTATTTTTGTTTCATTTTGGATTATTTTAACCCAAATCCTGATGATACTTGTCAAGGCATTTGTACCATTTGTGAGCCCAAATTTAGGGAGAGAGGGGGATATCTAAGCACCTCATCCTTGTTACAACATTTACAGCGAGTTCATTAAAATTATTTATCAAAATCGTAAAATAGCCTGTAAAATAATATCAAGCAGGCTATAATCAGCTACCAGCAGTTTAAGGCCCTTATTCAGATCTGATCGCAGTACAAATTTGTTCTCAAAATGGGCAAAATCATGTGCACTGCAGGTGAGGCAGATGTAACATGTGCAGAAAGAGTTAGATTTGTGTGGGGTGTTTTGAAACTAAAATCTAAATTGCAGTGTAAAAATAATGCAGCCAGTATTTACCCTGCACAGAAACAAAATAACTCACCCAAATCTAACTCTCTCTATACATGTTACATCTGCCCCACTTGCAGTGCACATGGTTTTGCCCATTTTGAGAACAAATTTGAACTGCGATCAGATCTGAATAAGGGACTAAGTCCATTGTGAGTGATCAGCATAATTCCCCAAATATGGAAAAACTCATGAATAAAATGCAAATGCTGCAAAAAAGACCTGTGCTGAAACAAACAGAAATGTATTCTGTAATGGTGGGTTCCAGTGTGGATTAGCCAATATTGTGCTATTATGATGATGATGATGATGATGATGATGATTATATTAACATCAGTAAGGAGGGTAATAATAAGGATAATGATGAGTCTGACATGTTCCAAATGTGACTATGAATAATAACATTGTAGGCCCATTGGTACTGTAGTTTAGTTTATCCAAACCACAACGATGTAGTCTTCTGAAGGGCCCAAAACCCAAGCAATATACCCTACAAAAGTGGCATTTTCTCTCATTGAAGTGCTTGTTATAATAAACTGTGCATGTCCTTTGAAACATACAACATAAAGGTGGTTATGAGGGCCCAATGACAATTCCATGGTGTACCACTTACTTTTTATTATGGGGTGTATTTTGGGATCATTGTCTTTCACAACGCTATTTGAATCTCTTATATTTTCCTTACACCCGAGGCCTGTGATTTGCTGCATGGAGCAGTTGCAATTGCATTAAAATGGAATAATTAAATATCAAAACTTACATAAGGATTTTTTTTTGCTACTCAAATAATTTATTCACAATTTCTCTTTTTATTTAAAATTTTAATATATAGTCAATCAAAGTTATCAAAAAATGTGATCAATTAGAATTATAAAATCAAATTGAATCACTAAGAGATAAGAAATCTACAAGAATTTTCGGATTCTTGTGCATTTTTATTATAACTTTTATCACATTTTTCTCTTTGTAATCAATCAAAAAAGTAATTGCCTGACTTCCACCACACACTCCACCTACATTTTCCTGTACTGCCCTTGGGCCTCTGATCTAGTTCTTGATTAAGGAGAACATTTGAAAGGGTTGTATAGTTTATTATTCTGCAATCCTGTCAGCTACTGCTGTGCTGCAATGGATATTCTTTTAAAGTAATCGCTGTGTTTTTGTGCTGCTGCTCTGTCACTTTGTTTAGCAATCCAGCTCACTGCAGCTTCTGGACAATAGTGGTTTATAATATTGTTAACTGTGAGGTGGTCAAAGCTGCCTCCATTTGTGGTTCCCCACAGGCTGGAGTGGCAGGGCTTCTGCTGGCAGGGACGGCAACAAGTCCTCAGTCTCCGCCACCCACTTCAGTATCCCCTGGGGCCAGTTGCTTAGCAACCAGGGGATGCAGGGAAGAGCTGCAGCTGAAGGGTGCCCAGCAGTTGCTATGGCTACCCGGCAAAGCCAGCCGGGCTTTGCAGCCGCAGCTGATCCATTAGAGCTGGGGGCCTGAACTGGACCTGGCTCAGGTGATTGGACACCTGAACCCTTTTAAGGGATCCAGACTAGCGCAGCCCGCCTGTGATAGTGTCCATTTTGGAGCAGTCACTTGCCTCTCTGTCTGGTTCTTGTGGTCCTGGTTCTCTCTACTGTTTGCTCCTTGTTCCATTTGTGCTCCTGTTGGATCAGCCCCATTATTTATATCCTGGGTCCACTAGCATCCTTCCTGGGTCCACTTGGAGCCTTTGGGTTTACGTTGCCTATTTTGCTATTTCTATTTTTCTGAAGTGCTTTTGTTTGCTATCTACCTGGTTCTCCCTGGGCCCACCAGGAAGGTGGCACAGGTGGTGGCCCGGCTTAGATCGACCCGTGCTGGGTCCATTTCAGTACATTGGTACTATCTGTACCGTTTCTGTTGGTTTGCAGGTTGTTAGAGTTTTGTCTGTGTGGTGTAATATTTTTATGCTTGCAACAAGGTTGCTTCTTGTATGCGTCGAGGTCACACTTCTTTTGGTTATTTTTCCCCTCAGATTGCGGGATGCTGACAGTCAGCTGCGTTAGGCTAGGCCTTGTAATTAGGTTTTCCTCGTGGCCCTCTCCTTGAAGATCCTGGTGCCATGTACTATCTCAAGACCATTGTGGCACCAGAGTTGAGGCTGGCCTAACCGGCCTTTTCAAATGTGGCTATTATAGGCGAAGTCCTAGTTCATGCAGGTCTCAGCCATCTTCTAAGAGGGGCCAATAGAGGCAGAGTAGGGTGTGCTGTGGCCATTCTAAACAGCAGTCACGGCTGTGGGTTAACACCCAAACTCATAACAAAAATAGGTGCAATGGCATGATTGTAGCTGTTTTTATACATTTTTAAGAAATTAAAATCTGATCCAAAACATTTGAGGATAGTTTTACCACAACCACAAACATGAGGGTCCATGCACATCTAGAAATCACCACTAATAACAAGGACTGCATTTTATAAATTGATGCTCTTTCTATTATTAGTGTTAAGCTTCCGGCAAATATTTTTTTACAAAATAAAACGGATGTAGATTTTATAATGGCACAAGAAGATAATTTTTTGTTGTCAAAGAAAGACACGATAAATTCAGTACACGTTTACAACACATTAATTTACTAAAGCTTCTAAAACAGACAAAGGGGGTGATTCACGTTCATTCTCATGTAAGCGTATTCGTCCCTGTTACAATGGTTTGGGGACTGCATATGCATGATTATGCAGCCACCTTGTGTGAACCAGAACACACCAGAACTTCATACCCATTTGTTTTGTTACCTTGTGTGAACGCCTTGAAGGTCGGGCAAGGGGCAGACAGGGAGCTGGGCGTGCCCAAAATATGGTGTGTGCGCCCAGAAAATGATGTCCGGCTGCTGTCACATGACATTTGGACATTTCCGAGCTCAAACAGTGTGGCTCTGGCATCTCTGTCTAGGCAGACATTCTGTGTGGCTGATAATTATCAAAGGATTTATGTGTGCTTTGGAAATATGTATGCAATTACTGAACCTTTGTGCTGTGATGGGTGTATCAGTACTTTTTATGACTGCTGAGTTTTTTCTTACATGATTTCACACATCATGTAAGTGTGATCGCTATGACATACATTTAATCAGGCTCTATGGGACTAGCACAAATTACAGAATTTTAGCTGTTTATATAAGTTTTTTACGAAATCAAGAAACACTTAAAGATCTACGCACATCTTTTAACAAAAGGGACTTAACCATGTGGCTCATTGTGGCTGTAGGAATTATAGGCCTCATTCTGAAATTAATGCAGTGGACATCCCTGCTGCGTGTTTGGGTTTTCCTGTCCCCAAACAGTGAAAGGCTGTGGCCTAGAGGTACTATGTGTGATTGTGCAGGACACTTTCTGCACATGTTGTATTCCAAAAGGAATAGGAGACTGCGCTGTTTTAATAAAATAACCTCTCCCTTGCCATGGATGATTTCAGATGATCAGAAACAATGGAGACTGTTTGTATTTAAAAGCAAATAATTTGCAATTTATTATATAAACATTAAATATAGACAATACATCTAAATAGGCGGCCACCTAGAGCAATATATGTACTAGTACATTATATCAATATGTGTACCACCATCGGATCGCCAAGGGTGAGATACACGTGCTAAATGCACGCAATTACATACAAACCCACATAAAACAGTGACTTTCCTTTGGTTAGAGAATTATTCCTCTGTTATCTGTGGCCATTTGACTCCCATCTGCAATTAACGGGCTAAAACCAGCTCTCCTGAAATTATAAAATATCCAATACGGAGTATACAAATATCTGCTGGAAGTCACGTGGTTCATTTTCATTATCCATTATTGAAAGTGTTTATAATAATTTTTCTATATATTTTATATATATATTTTTTTATGTATTTTTTCTAATGTGTTTTGTGTACACATATTGATATAATGTACGAGTACATATATGCTCTAGGTGGCCGCCTATTTAGAAGTATTGTCTATATTTAATGTTTATATAATAAATTGCTAATTATTTTCTTTTAAATACAAACAGTCTCCATTGTTTCTGATCATCTGAAATCATCCATGGCAAGGGAGAGGTTATTTTATTAAAGCAGCGCAGTCTCCTATTCCTTTTGGAATACAATATTTTTCCTTGTATATTTCTACAGTCAGTGATTTAGTGACCTGACGTGTGGGTGTATACAATTTTTTGCACTGACACTAGTGTATTTGTTGAGAACTGCAGCTTATTACACACGGTCAATTAGCGCCCAAATCCCCCTCTGCTGTTCAGGGGGTATATTTGTTTACTTTCTGCACATGATCAGGACGGGTCTTGCATACTGTAGGTGCTCCACCATCGGAGATATATGGAAACCATCGCATGCACCCCTCCATTAGAAATGTGCACAAGCCATTGCAGGCACCCACCATCTGAGAGGTGTACTGTACAAACCATCACAGAAGCCCAACCATTGGAGATGTATGACAAACCATTATAGGCGACCCACCTTCTGAGATGTGCACAAACCATCGCAGGCACCCATCATTTGAGAAGTGTACTGTACAAGCCATGATAGAAGCCCCACCATTGGAGATGTATGAAAACGATCGCAGATGATGACCCACAATCTGAGATGTGCATAAACCATCGCAGGCACCACACCAACAGAGTTGAAGGCATGCAAGTTTTGCACTTTTATAAATTACCTTTGTTGTAATTGCTTTATTAATAAAACATAAATATATTATTTTCAAGGCTTCAATTTAACTTCTTTTATTTTGCAATTAAAGTTTTCTTATAAACTTCACTTAATGTTATCATTGATTAACATGGCCAACTTTCAGTATGATCAATAATGAAGCAATGATTATGAGAGCCAGTTAATTAAATATGGATCTGCTTAAGTTTATGGTATGCAGAGAAAAGGCATCATTATTACTTAGACATTAACTTAATTATATTTAATATAATGAGCATTCAGAAACACAAATTGAATGCATGTTCACTATTTCATACATAATAAGATGCACATTCTTTGCGCATTTTCTATAATTGAATTGTGTGTTTTATTGTAATTGAAACTAAAATGAATGAATTATTCTGTTTATACTGTATGGAGAAGACAGTTAACCTTTTAGCATCAGTCAAGGGAAGTCTATTTTATCATAAATAAATAAAAATATACTAGGAAAAAATAGGGCATTGTTACTTTTATTAGTTAAAGGTCTATTTTAAAACCCACAAAAAAAGTCCTCTCTCCAACAACTTTTTCTCCAGAGGGATTTTTGCTATTTATCAAAGGCTCCTACCAGTGGTGGCAATGGCTGAGTATCACCAATGTTGTTTTACCTGGTACAGAAGCTCCAGCAGTGTCTGACAGGACTGGTGGTGACATCAGGATGACTTCCAGAGCATCCCGTGGCACTTTCGGTGGTGAGTATTGCCTAACCCTAAACTCACATCCAGCAGCCTAACTCTAACCCTCACATAGCTTCAACATAATTCTATGCCTCTGGCCATGATGTCAACATCCTACTGTAAATGCCAACATTGTGGTGTGTTGATGTTATAACATTTCCCCATTATGACCACATCAAATTTACCTGGCACTACCATGATCTTAGGACACTTGGTGCAGCAGCTCCAGCAGTATCTTTCAGGTCCAGTGGTGACATCGAGATGACTTCTAACACATATCATGGCACTTCTGGTGGTGAGTATTGCTAATCCCTATCCCTAATCCCCTAGTGGCTAACTTTTAAAATCCTGTCCCACATAAATAACTTCTCATTGTACCTAACCCACCCCAACCATAGCCAAAACCTAAATCTCTGCTTTTGGTCAGTGCAGACTGTCAACAATTCATACTGTGAACAATTCGACATACTGAGGTAGTTCATTGTTGACATATCAACAATTTTGACATTAAACTGTAACTGTTGACAATGTGTTGGTGACATGGTACATGGTACATGGTACATGGTGACATGGTACATTTTATAACATCGTCACTTCTTCAAATTTAACATTTTATCAGGACACCTCAGAAATTCAGTTTAATCTTTACTCTTAGCTCCAATAATTAAAGATGCCTTCAAGGTGGCGTTGGTCTGTGGAATTCCTGAAAACTATACTCCTTGACCCCTTGAAAAAATAAGTACACTTACAGAATGGCCCTTATTCTGGTTCAGTCACAAAGGCAAATTCCTTCTCAAAAGGGCAAAACCATGTGCACTGCAGGGGGGGGGGGGGGCAGATGTAACGTGCAGAGGGAGTTAGATTTGGGTGATTCATTTTGTTTCTGTGCAGGGAAATTACTGGATGCTTTATTTTTACACTGCAATATAGATCTCACTTTGAAGTTAAACCCCGCCCAAATCTAATTCTCTCTGCCCAAGTTACATTTGCAGTGCACATGGTTTTGTCCATTTGAGAAGGAATTTGTCTTTGCGAGTGAACAGAATAAGGGCCTCAGTTTCCATCTTTTCCACAAAACAATTCTATATCTCCCTCTCACTTTGGGTAAATTTGCTAAGAATCATGATTGGTCCAAATTAAAACAAGTTTGACATCGCGGTGATACAATAAATTTTATACCAATAAAATGGCCACATTTGCAGATTAATGTGTTTGTCATAATTGTGTTTGTTGATGGTCTATGACTGTAATCATGTTTTTCCTTGTCAAGTTGTCTCCACATCTACATTTTACAAATAAACCACAAATGAGAAATTGCGGAAAAACAAAAATGAACTCAGAAACCACTCCCATCATGTTTTGTGCACTGTCAATTAAAACTTTTATCCATGCAACCCAAATTGATCAACAAAATGAATTGCAGTGGGGCTGTGTGCTAAGATCTTTGCACAGGAGTTAGGGAGTTTTGGGCTGTACTTTGGTGGTTTCTATATATGTATAATATGTATGTCTAGTGTCTGTGTGTCCATGAAACACTGCAATCTGTTGGCATCAAGTGAAAATACATCTACTAGTTTTGGAAGCATTTGCTTTGAGTGGGCTTACATATACCATCCAATCTCAGAGGCACCCGGATAAAAGAATAAACTTCACAGGCGGATATTATAACATGGCTGTATTGTAAAGTCAAGCGCTTTTGAGGTAGGCACCTCGTCGTCAGGGCAGAGCAAACTGTGCCTTGACGACGAGGTGCCTACCTCGAAAGCGCTTGGCTTTACAATGCAGCCATGTTATAATATCTGCCTGTGCAGTTTATTCTTTTATCGGAGTGCCTCTGAGATTGGATGGTATGTAAAGATACAGACAGTGCACCGGAATCGATTGTTTATTGGAAGCGGAGTGCCGGTAAAGGTGGACAGTATATATATATATATATATATTTATTGCATAGCTAACCGGATTTTATTTTATTCACGATACATCGATGATTTATTGTTATTTTGGAAGGGCCCAATCAATGATCTGGCAGATCTACTTAACACACATAATTGTAGTTAAAGCCCTGTAAAATTCACTTTTGAATGTAGCCAGAATACTATACATTTTCTTGATGTGGCAATCTCTATTAAAGACGGTACACTGGTTACGTCTTTTTAAAAGATCCACAGACCGCAACAACGTCCTACACTATACCAGCTGTCACCCCAAACAGCTGGTTCGAGGGCTGCCGTACTCATAGCTATTACAGGTACGGAGAATCAATTCAGATAATAAAACAGCTGAATTACAACTCAATGAAATTATAAGAAACTTCATAGATAGAGGTTATGATGCCACCGAATGACAACATATAAAAGATAAATTATTGGCCTTAAATAGAGAAACATTACTCAGTGCTAAAAAAAAGATTGGAATAAGGATCCATTTATTCCATGGGTCAGCACTTATAATTTCATGAGTCCTCATATAGTACTGATTGAGAGCTTTGGAGCATTATTAGATCAGACCCAGACCTAGGACTGCAAAAAACTAGGTTAATGCCCTGTTTTAAAAGGGGCCGCAGTTTAAAAGATAGACTGGTTAAAACCCTTACTCAAAGTCCAACAATAACTCCTGAAAAACATTTGGGATGTATGCAATGTACATGCATTACTTGCAGATTTTTAATTCCTGGTAATACATTTCAACACCCATTAACAGGCCATACGTTGAACATCAGACATACATTAACTGCAATTCTAGATACGTTGTGTATCAAGTAATCTGTTTGTGTGGCCTTACCTATATCGGCAAGACCGAGAGCAGTTTTAAAGAACGCATGGCTGCACATGGATCTGCCATAAAGAAAGCCCTAACATCAGGTATTAGCGAACAACCTTTAGCTCGCCATTTTGTACATGCTTCCCACAATGTAGCCAGTTTGAAGTATTGGATGATAGATCATATCCCTATCTCAATCAGAGGTGGAGACCGTGGCCATAAACTATAAGAGAGTGAATCTAGATGGATCCTGCGCCTGGGTACACTATCCCCTAAAGGGCTCAATGAGTCAGCAGGACTTTCTGTGAAAATTCTTTACATATTTTTTCATGGTGTTAATGTTAGATAGGTTGATCTATATTCTGATACCCTATTAATACCATTTGGATTGGACAGGGTATAATATACTCCACAGATATATCTCAGCTTTATATTGATGCCGAGATTGGTAGCAAAGTGATAACCATTATTGACTATCCAATCTTCTTAAAATTCTATGGTGTTTGTAAATTCCAATGCCTTCAGATGTATATAAACATTATGTCTATTCGTTAGTGATAAGATTATATCTAAACATTGTATTATGTGTTTTATCATGTGTTTGAAATACCGGGTTTGTGTAGCGTCGACTGCATCTGTTACCATATAGTGATTGCGACAATATGAGTCTGCGGTAGCTTTATTTATAAAATGTATTACTGTATATATAGAATACAGTACATGTATTTTCGACTCCTACACCTCCTGGTGGTTCATATATTTTAATTTTTTGTATTCTTTTTCCGTTTGTTATGTGCTTGTAGCTTTTAATTATGAAACACTGTATCCAAGATGTGGGTTGTAACCATTGACACATCACTATGGTTGACAAAAAGAAGTGTTATATCGCTAAGGCGAAACCTTAGGATCACTTACACAAATATTTTAATGTCCAAAAAACAGTCTTTGGTAGAATAATCCAGGAATCTAAAAGGGCTCAAAAGAAAGAGACATAGTGCAATCCAGTATCATTGGGGTTGAGAGGCAGAGAATTTTCACCTTTAACAGCCTGTCACAAGCAGTAAGGGATTCACCATCCTACAATGGGTCCCGGGTCCGTTCGGTGGTGGTGGAGAGCTTAAGCACGCTTTCGGGCACCAAGTGCCCTTCTTTAGAAGCTCACTTTGGTCACCCGCTTGTTTAGAGGTGTGGTTAGATCACAAGCATGAGAGTATACAGCCCCGCTTGATGACGTTACTGCTGGTGTCTGGTCGCACCCGGCACGGGAGAGTTCCTGAACCTGGCGTTAGACCTTTTGGTTATTTAAGGTATGATTAGTTTGCTGTGTTTTATAGCCTGATGAAAATACACGATTTGTATTGAAACATTGCTGTGGATGCTATGGATTTGTAGCGTCCATAGCGTTTGTTTTTCAAGTGGCTGGAGTGCCGTGATTGTTGGATTGTATTATGGGTGGATCTCTCCCCTAAGAACTACTGGGAGATACAAATCTCTCTAGTTTCAGTAAGGTACACTCACCTCAAATCAACTTTATCACAAGGTTTTTCTATTTTAATACAATTTTCACCACCATCTTCTTTCACCATTCCTTCTTTTTCTCAGATATTTGGTCTTTTCTATATGGGTCTGTAGTGAAGCCTCTTTTATTGTATTTTTTATTGTATTTTTATCATATGGATTGTATATTAAAATAAAATACTTGTATTTTTAGACTTTTACATTGTTCCCCTGATGAAGTTACTGTAGACGAAATGCATTGGAGCATTTGTGTACATTGTTTTGCCTTTGACATCAAGAACAACTAAATAAACAAGTTATTGGATGAACTATGCCTGTTTGCTTCACTGAACGTTGGATCACCATATATATACATGGACAGATGTCATCTGGTGGCACTCCCTGTTTGTAGAGTAGAATATGTACTTCAAATAAATAAATTGGTGCCCTCCAGCAGTTGACAGCATTCAGCTGTCTTAAGATATACAGCATAGGGTGCTGCGGCACTCAATAAAAACACAGCAGACGCCATATATACTGTATTATATCTCAAGACTTACCTGGTGGGATGTTCCCAAGTCCAATCCATTAGATGGGGTTACTGTGTCTTGGTCAGAAGAATTAGAAAATAAATGTAATGTGAAATCATCCCTAGCTATCCAATTAATCATGACAATTATCAATAGAAGATAAAGCTTACTGTATTTGTTTAACCATTTGCCTTTAGTTCATCTGATTCTTTACATTTCAATATTTCTTTGTTATTTAATAAAAAATCAACTTACTCCTACTCAGGGGTGTTATAAAAAGGAGAGGGTCCCTGCACATCCTCTGTTGCATGCCCCCTCCTCTCTGGTGGAAGTAGACTTTGGCACTATGTGCGTGTCTTCTTTCATGAACATTCTGCCTGCGCCCTGTTCCCAGGGACATCTTCAGTGCGTATATCACATGGAAACGGCCTTTTAACAAGTGATTTCAGTCTGCAGAACAAGGATGATATATTCTTAACAGCTTGAACCCAAAAGAAGAAAAAGTTATAGTGGTGCTGAGGAGGTAACAAATTCTAAATAAATATATAAGAAGTACTGTATACAGTAATAATTGTTTTGTTCAAAAACGATGAAGACATTCAATACATATATATAGAAAATTCAGTAGAAATAATAAAATACAACTTTAAAATTGAACATAATCACATAGGACAACTGGTGACACCGATAGTAAAGTCCACTATTTGTCACAAAGAATTTAGGGGCCGATTCTGTTTCTCTCTTAACTGAATTTAGCCCCTGGCCCGATGATGGGGGTATGCGCATGTGCACTTCTGCACATGTGCAAACCTCAACTGTGTATGGCCTCAGCGATTGACAATGTTTCCAGGCCATTCAGAGTTGGGAGTGAGGAACAGTGACAGATGGGGGAGGTGGCGCCGCTGGGTCATGGGAGCGCCCAGCATTTCCTAATTGTCCTCAAAAAACACTTGGCATTCCCATGGGCATGCGGGTGGGATGAATTCTGCCAGGAGGCTGAAGGCACATGATGTCAGCTGCCCATCCTGTTTTCATCCTGGTCTCCAAAAATATAAGTCAGTCTCCACTGACTTATATTTGGAAAGACGGAAGAAATCATTCGATGGTCGCCGACCATCGAATGATTTCTCCTGCTGCAGCACATGCGAGGGTATGTGTCTTCGTAACACATCCCCTTGCATGGTTACGAGGGGAAATGGCAGTGGGGGTGGGTATTCACCAGGGTGGTGTCACAAGGACTCGGTAAACTGCTAGCTTACAACATCCAGGCCTGGGCACGCCTGCATTCGCAGGGGTACGCTTAGCATTTCTATGGGCACGCCCACCATTTTGTGCCATAAAACACTTGCCGGGCCCATGCATCCACTCCCTGCTCACTCATCAGTGCGTGAACCACCTGATGAGCTGGAAAATCACCAAAAGGCATACGCTCCCGGAGTTTGTACATGCGCATATTCACACATACGCAAAGCCCCACCATTGGCAGGGGGAGCAAATTTAGTCTGCATGAGCAGGTTTGTATCACTCCTTAAGTCAGATTATTTAAGGATTGAAGGTTTAGATGAAGTGTGTTTTATTTTAAAATAACCAAGTTGATGCAGATGAACACTTAATTGTTTAATACAGTTTGTAATATTTTCAATGAATAATTACTATAGTGACACATTTCCTCAGTCTGTGAATTTTTAAACAGTCGCTATGTTTGTACCAATCATTATAGCTTTGAAAAATTACAAAATTATATATTTAGCACCCCTGCACAGGAAATTTGTTATAGATCAAGCGTAGAAATTACATTCACCAAGAGCTTTAAAAGTCAATTCAGAACTTAGCACTCAAATCTACTTTTAAAATCAATACAGCATCTCAACATCAGTCATTTCTGTATCCATTGATTGCTCCAAATTCAGCATAAGTCATACTTCAACAAGTAGTATCTTTTTTATCCTTTTTAAAGATCTATACAGGCCTTAGTTCCATGGATGTCTTATACAGAAGATTTTCCTTTACATTTTTCCAACAATAAACGATATCTACTAGGCCTTAGATGAACAATTTAAATAACATTTCGGAAAATATCAAAAACTGTTTTAACTGTTAAATTTTCCCTGCACATTTATTACAATGTGATCAAACTGTGAAGACCTTATGCTTTCGATACTGCCTATGCAATGATTATGGGAAGTATTGCACTTGGACACTTTGGGGGTTATTTTGGTTCACTCTTTCTGTCAAATTCCTTCTTAGATGGACAAAACCATGTGCACTGCAGGTGGGGCAGATGTTACTTGTGCGGAGAGAATTAGATTTGGGTGGGGTTTTACTTCAAAGTGAGATCTATATTGCAGTGTAAAAATAAAGCAGCCAGTATTTACCCTGCACAGAAACAAAATAACTCCCCCAAATCTAATTCTCTCTGCACATTTTATATCTATATATTATATAATATTGTGTTTGTAAATTTACTAAAGATATTTACTAAAGATAGATAAATATATTCCGTGTGGTTATTATATAATATTGTGTTGGTAAATTTACTAAAGATTCTTAAAATTAAAGGAGGTAATGTTTCCCATAGCAGCAGATTCTTTTATTTTCGAGGGAGTTTATTGACTCCAGTCATGAAAACATGCAATGTTCAGAGGTATGTATACTGTCTATGATTAAAAGAACATTCTTCACAAAATTAAGTTATTGGCAAATAAAGATAACTGCACTTCCCAATGCTAAACGGCATAGAACACACAATAGGTAAAGTGTCCACAAGTTGCGTGGGTATGGCCAATGCTACTAGCATGGTGAACCCCTTTTTCTTTAAGGTCTTGCCTAATACTGGGCGGCGTGGACATTTGGAAAAAAAACTATGAAAAAAACGATGTGCAGTGATGGATAGCAGCGCCAAGCACTGCAATGGGGACATGCGTGCTCGAGCCCTCGCCAAGCACCAGGGAAGCCATAATACTATATTTTGAATGAAGGTTGACAAATTGATATGTTATGTATGCTGTAATCATTATGAATTCATCTTTATGATTCTAAATGTAATAATATACAATAATGTGTTACAGTACAATGTGGATAGAAAAAATTGTTTCTGTACTTCCCATGACTGTTATAGCAAGTGTGCTATAACTAAACTCTATATTACTAACCATGTGTTCTAATGATATGATGAAGCAGAACAATTCTGTCAGCCATTCAGCTGCCATCATTACCTATCGCTTCAATTGTCACATAGTCACACATCATCAGCAGATTGGCTGTTCCCTGGATAAGAAAAATGATTTATATGATAATGTATGTGGTGTAAATTTAATAAAAAGTGAAAAGAGTTTTCAACACATCTTGCATCTATTAAATAATATTTTATTTCAGAAAATGTAGCGGTTGTCAGTACAAACTATTGCTTTTATAGCACCTCAAAAAAAAAATCAAGTCAATAGATTATGTGGTACAGTATAGATTGTTTGATGCAAGTAATTAGCCAAGTTCCCAGCCTAATTTACTTTGGTTAATCCTTGCAAATATTTCCTCAGAATTAGATATTATATCATCAGATAAATTATATAGTAAGGAATTGAAATCAGGAAGTTATCAAATATTCAGATATCTGTACAATGACCTGGAGTTTGTTTGGTTTTGCTTATAAAATCATGTTTGTGTTTTATTTTGGCAGAACCATCCTTGTATGTGTTGGATTTTATTAAAACTGGTAATACAAAGCAGGAAGTGTTTTTGTTTCTAGATTAGTTTCTATATCATGAACATTCATCTACAGTTATTTACAGTAAAATTAAAAATGACTATCTCCTAATCTTCATTATTTACACCAGTGGTGGCTCCAGAGGAGGGGCTGCAGTACTGTCCAAAATTCAAATAGGGGAGCAACATCAACTACCAGTCAGTCCCAGAGATGTTTGGCAGTATTTGGGGTGGCAATTGGTGTGGATTTACTATTTGAAAATTTTCCAAAGGATTCATCAAGCTGATTGGCTGAAATAAGTGGCAGAACATCAGCACAAACACATGGCATTTACAGTAATACATGATACAGTACAACACGTATGAATCATATATAGCATAGATATAGCCTAAGTTGGGCCCCGCCCAATCAACTGGTTTGAGAAAGACAACATAAGCATCTCCAATAGAATTTGTGACTTGGACATGGATAACACTAGCACTAATTGAATCCTGGTCATTTAATAAATATAGAAGTTTCTAAACATCAAATTACTGGTCATGCTGGGCATGTTACAGGAGAAGTAATGAGCACTACATGCAGTGGACAACAGACTAGCAACAATCTTCATAGGGTTTCATTTAAATGTAATTACATCAGGTCACTTCACATTGGATATTAACATTCTGCTTTATTCTTATTGTAGGTTCATCTTTCTCAGAATAAGGATGGCTATATAGCTGTATACTGTAAATCTGCATGACCCGCAATACTGTCCCACACCTTACACTATCTATTTTTACTAAATGATATGGCTTTGATTTCAGAAGTCCCTTAACCATGGTATTCTTAATACAATGTGTACCATAGTTCATTTTGATGAGTAATGGTATTTCTAATTTATTTGGAAGTAGACAGGGCAGTCATTGATGGGTGTCATAAGTCAGACTGGCAGATCCCATTAAAGTAACCAGAAATGTTGCTTTATGGCATTTTATATATCCTCCATGTCCCATGTGGTACTACTGTCAAAGATTGTTTGTTTTCCTTGTGTGGAGCCAGAACTGCCATCTTGCCCGCTATCAGCTGGCCACTGCTCAACCAATCTCTGACCAGATTCCCTAAACATGACTCCTGTAACCTATCAGCAGACCCTGTAATTAGTTTTGCTTATAATTATTTTTTTAAGGGCCTATAATGTACACAGTTGCACATTCACAGTAACCAATAAGATTTTAACAGAAATTATGGGGGAAATTTACTAAAGGAAATTTGTAAAAAAATAGTTGTATTTGTATCCAGAAATACACTTATTTTTGACATTTACTATCCCGAAAATATGGCAATTCGTAGTCGTATTGATGTGCTATCAATACGAATACGAATTGCCGTATTTTCGGGATAGTAAATGTCAAAAATAAGTGTATTTCTGGATACAAATACACCTATTTTTTTACAAATTTCCTTTAGTAAATTTCCCCCCATATGTTGGGTTTTATTGTTTTTTAAAACTAGCTGTACGATTTGTTACCTCAAAATCTTTTTCTGTTGGAAAAAAGCAAATCCAAACCATTTACCGTTCTGGTCAACAATATCAACTTCAAAATAGAGATGTGCAGTTTCTTATTTACTTGGATCTTATCACCAAATTATCACAAGTTCTGATTTTTCCAATTGGCTATCAACTGTCACATGTTTTGGACAGCCAATAAGATCCCACTTTGAGATCCGAGTAAATGCAGGTAAAATAAAACCCGCACATCTCTACTTTAGAATAAATGGAAATGTACCAACATTGTATCATCAGAATATTTTGACAGGAGGATGTCAAAAGTTATAAATCCACAAAATTATTTTTGTCGCGTTTTGCGGATTCTGCTGGGAAGAGGCTGGAGTGTTGCAGAAGCTGGGTTTTTCGTATATAACTGTGCTGCAGATAAGCAGAAATATTGATTACCGCTACTCAGGGAACAGGAGTCTCTAAACTAGGCGGCACAGTAATAGTTTAAACGTAGACTGATGAAGATAATGAAGACAATGACAATGAAGATGATGATGAAGATAATGACGATGACAATGAAGATGATGATGACAGCTGAGTTAGGTCGCTGTAGGTATGCATGCCTAAATCACTTGTGCTTGTCACAGGTGAGGACCACCGCAGATACGGAAACACTGGAACCCACCTATGGGGCGAATGCCAATGTCAGCCTCTGGACAGGTGACTCTAGAATGTGAGTCCACTAGCAATACTAGTCCTAGGCAGTAAACGACCAGCAGAAGTAAATTTAATAAGGACGATGTCTCTTAGCAAAAGACACATGGGAAGTCAGGATGCAGCAGAGTGACCCACTGCAGTAATTGGCTGGAGGAAATAGTGGGTAACTGGTAACCGACTATAGGGGGGGGCGCAATAGAAGTGGGGTGCTTTGCCAAGCTGCAGCGTGAATAGGGGGTAGTCGGAATCCTTCTAAGTACAAGAGAAAACACAAGGGGGTACACTGCGCTAACAATCAATATGATAAAAAAGGTGTGCCACTGGATGGGAAATGTGTCAACATTTTAATACTAAAAACATGGAACATGACATGTAAAGATAAAAATGAATAAAACGACAGTAATAAATAAATGATGAGAAAATGGAACATTAAAAAAGAGGGGTATTGGAAAAAATGTAGTCCAGTTCATACGGTACCGTATTTAAGTAACCACTGATAAATGACTCCGTTCCTGAATTTGTCTCCTGGTGAGTGGTGAGATGGAAGCAATGTCCAGTGTGTCCAGAGTTGCCCACGGTAGGTATTTGTTTGTGGAGTGTTACTCCCCCACTTGGAGTGGATGGCCTCCGTTCGGGTTAGGACCTGGATGTGCCCTTGTATAAGACCATAACTGGTATCCAAGATGTTAAATGGGAAGGTGAAGGAGACTGGTCCGGATCAATAAAGTGGAAGGTAGCAAAGTCCAGAACTGGATATAGACACCCTCTGGGTCCACCAACACATTTCGCCAAGAATTGGCTTTATCAAGGTGTATCCCAAGGTGACCCACTGCAGTAATTGCCTATAATAGCGCTGAGAGCTGCTATCAGTTGGACAACATTGCACTGACTGATTTGCAGACTCAGCCTGCAGGAATATATGTGCTGAGCAGCGCAGTGATTGGAAGTCCTGCAGTGACATCATAATTGGACAGAGTGGATTGATCATGGAATCCAACAATATGGCTGCCCCCCATACAGGAGACACAATTGCAGCAGGCACAGGAGGAGAGCCTGGATGACGGCGTCAGGCCCTGCACTCCCCGCACATGCCCAGAGAGGAGATCATGGAGGATGATCACGTCGCCCAGACCCCAGAACGCCAGGACAGCGCAAACCGGGAGCAGATGTAAGTGCCTCTCAAACGGTGGCTCGTGACAATTTTCAGCTTACAGTACATTTAGTTATATCAAATATTAAATTAAAAATATGACCTGGACAGTATTAAAAACAGCATTTCTTAATATTTGGTTGCACAGCATCTGGCAACAATGAAAGTTTCCAAACAATTCTTGCATCCATTAATTTAAAATTCTTGCCTGTGTGCTGGCAGTTTCTATTACTCTTTCAATGTAATTTGTTGACTTTCTTGAATCTCTACTTGTCCCAATAGCAGATTTCTACTCTCTCCAAAGATTTTTAATTGACTTGAAACATTGGTGGTCAATGTCAGACACTCCATGTTTGCTTTTCACACCATTTGTTTATGCTTTATGGTATGCATTTTGGATATGTAATGTGCTGCAGGAACCATGATCTTCAATCCAAAATAGTTTTTTTGGTACTTGTTTCCTATCTGGGCGCCCAGGTTTTCTACGTACGGCACCGTAATGAAATCGGATCGCATCGCATCGTACACATACACGATATTGAACGATGCGATGCGATGCGATGCGATCCGATTCTATTTCCCATAGGAAACAATGTGAAATGGCTCAATTTAGCCAAATTCTCATAGGAACAATAGTAAATGGGCCAAAAACACCCCTGAACATTGAAATGTCTCCCCAAAAGTAGTTGATGCCACCCCGCCATCAACGTGAACCCGAAGCGTGGCGAGCGCAGCGAGCCCGCGAGGGGCGGTGGTACGCGTCCTCCGACCTTTTCATGCCCTACTATCCACTAGGGCGTGGAGTGAGAATAGAATAGTGTGGCGAGCGCAGCGAGCCACCGAGCCCGAAGCGTGGCGAGCGCAGCGAGCCCCGCGAGGGGACGCGGATACCTTCACAGTTATACGCGTCCCCTCGCGGGCTTCCCAGGTGTCCATGGCGACGCGGACACCTGGGAAGCCCGCGAAGGGACGCGTTTACCTGTGAAGGTATCCGCGTCCCCTCGCGGGGCTCGCTGCGCTCGCCACGCTTCGGGCTCGGTGGCTCGCTGCGCTCGCCACACTATTCTATTCTCACTCCACGCCGATGTGGATAGTAGGGCATGAAAAGGTCGGAGGACGCGTACCGCCGCCCCTCGCGGGCTCGCTGCGCTCGCCACGCTTCGGGTTCACGTTCATGGCGGGGTGGCGTCAACTACTTTTGGGGGGACATTTCAATGTTCAGGGGTGTTTTTGGCCCATTTACTATTGTTCCAATGATAATTTGGCTAAATTGAGCCATTTAACATTGTTTCCTATGGGAAATCGAATCGGATCGCATCGCATCGCATCGTTCAATATCGTGTATGTGTACGATGCGATGCGATCCGATTTCTCTACGGAGAATAGCATGGTGCGCAATTAACTTAGTGGGCGCCCAGATAGGAAACAAGTACCTTTTTTTTTTTTATAATTGGTAGCACATTTCACTCCAATATGTTTTTGCAATTCTCTTATTTCTTTTCTCATTCAATACACTGAACATCTCTGGTACCAGAAACAGCAAAGCAGCCACAAACCATTATGGATCCCCCACCATCTCTAATGGTAAGTACAGTTTTCCTGTCCTTCCTTCATTTCCAGGGAAGTTCTTTACAGTTCTAAGATTATTCTTAATAACATTACGCACTGTTGAAACAGTTATACCAAGGTTTTGTATGGCCTTGTATGTTATAGAGGTATTGGTCAGAATCTTATGTGATAAACAGAGACTGAACAAGTGCACCACCTGCTGACCATTTGGAAACCACCAGTGTAAGTGTCACGGACATTTCAATACACATTTATACAAAAAATTCACCGACAGGAACCAATAGTTACTCAATATCTTTGACCCACTTACTTTTAAAATATGGGTTGAGACGTTCAAAAAAAAAAAAACATTCCATAATGTAATATTGTAACATTTTAAATAATGAATGATTTTAGGAATTTACTATGCTTGTTCCCCTAATTGTAGTCTACTAGAGAAAAGTAGACAAAGAAGCTCAAGGAGTTGTAGCCCTGACAAGCTGCAGGATCCCTCTTCCGATAATTCCCTTCCTCATAGATATTCACTTTATCATGGAAAAAGGGAACTCTAATAGTGTAAAACCTTTGTAATACACACAGTATACGTAAAAACATTCAAATTACTGGGAATATTTATGAGGAAGTGAATTATTGATGGGTCCTGCAGCTTGTCCGGGCTACCACCCGCTCCTTGAGCCCTCTTTGTCTACTTTTCTTAGTAGACTAAAATTAGGGGTACGAGCATTGTAAATTCTTAAAATCATTAAGTACTTGAAATGTTACAATCTAATAATATGGAATTTTATTTTATTTGTTTCATTTTTTTGAGTGTCTCCACCCATAGTTGAAAAAGAAAAGGCCCAAAGATATTGAATGCCTATTGGTTCCTGTAGGTAAATTTGTTGGTATTGGCCAGGATGTACAGAGAGATGATTTTAGCAACTCCAAACAAATACGCTTCAAGTCAGAAGCCAAAATGTCTGACTCCTTCCCGGAACTTGGCCAATGCAATACCGCAGGACATTTCGCTCGGTTTGCAAATTGGATCAGACTTTTGGTTCAGACCAGGAAGCACCTGATTTATTCGTAACAACCAGAATGCATTTAACTGGAAAAAAATCGAAAGATATGTACAGGACATGAGCTATTTTACCAAATCAGTATATTTATCGTTTGTGAGGTTAAAAATATTTTTTTTTAATGTTTGTTAATTACAAATGTGCTCTAATTTTGTACTTATAAGTTAACCAGCTCTAAATATATCTGACTTTATCAAGCTATTAGAAACTCAACTCCCATTACATTGTCTGAGTTATATGTTTAACATGGGTAAAACATCTTGATCTTACTTCTTACCCTTGTTTGTATTCAGAGCTGAAAGCTTCTGACTTTTAGTGAACTCGGATGTCATTACATAGTAAAAATTGGACCTAACTCGGCTCTCATTACATCCGCCATTGTATTTTGTGATAACAGCACGTCTGATACTCTCAGACAGCTCTTGTCTTCTCCTGTGTGACAAAATAACAGGGAATAAAAGTGTTATTTTTAAACATTAAATATATGATACTTTGGTTAATTCACATTATGAGAGCACTGACAATTTATTGCAGATTACTTACATTTTTAATTCAGGACAATTGAGCCTAATTTGTAGGTATATATTCATACACTATTGTTGTAGTCATGCCAAACATACTGTATCTTCTCAACTCACCAAGGGCATTATTCTGGTCGATGCGTAAATTTCCGAATTCTTTCGGATGGAGTTTTTTAGCCGTCTGCGCATGAGTAGGCAAAGCTATGCGCATGTGCCACACACGGTCTCCGTACTCGTTCTCACTAATACCGTACAGAAATATGCACCGCATTCACTCGGGAAATATGGGCGTAATATGGGCGTCATTTGGAAGTACACAGGGGCGTAGTTTTAAAGTGGGCGTAAACATGGGCATACACGAGGAAGTGCACTAATTCTGGTAGGTGTGCATACGCACAGGACACCGACTGCAAACGAACCAACAGGCAGGAAATATGCGGTCTTCATAAGCAAGTTTCACTTTGCGGACACCACTCGGTCATGCGCTAGGCATTCGGATCGCCCAATTAGTACGCCCGCACCTGAACCACTGTCAGCTGAACACAATACAATCCACTCCTATACTCATTAGTCATTAATTACACTCTTTTCATTGCTTCAATTGGAACCATTGCAGCCTAAATGGACCATTACAAAACACACAAATATATGCTGAAAGCACAGCTGCATTTTTTACACACATTTACACTGCAAGCAATGGACAGAACTTGGTATCACTTATATAAATATACATGTCACTTTTACATTCAGCAAGAACAGCACACATTAGGGGATCAAATTACAAATTTATTACAGTTAGGCAAAGCATAAGATTTGGTACTTGTGTACAATCACGGCTCCCACGATGTCCATCGTATAGTAAATAATCGCATCGCATCGCATGCAATTTTTAACAGAAATGCATCCAAATGCATTGAAATTAGTATCAAACATGTTCAATGGCCCCCAAATGTCATTTTTGAGGCTGTACCACCCCCAACGCGAACCCGAAGTGTGGCGAGCGCAGCGAGCCCGCGAGGGGCGGCGGTGCGCGTCCTACGACCTTTTCATACCCCCACTATCCACGTCGGCGTGGAGTTGAGAATAGAAAAGTGTGGCGAGCGCAGCGAGCCACCGAGCCCGAAGCGTGGCGAGGGGACACGGATACCTTCACAGGTATACGCATCCCCTCGCGGGCTTCACAGGTGTCCGTGTCCCCTCGCGGGGCTCGCTCGCCACGCTTCGGGCTCGGTGGCTCGCTGCGCTCACCACACTTTCTATTCTCGAATCCACGCCGACGTGGATAGTGGGGGTATGAAAAGGTCGTAGGACGCGTACCGCCGCCCCTCGAGGGCTCGCTGCGCTCGCCACGCTTCGGGTTCGCGTTGATAGTGGGGGTGGTACAGCCTCAAAAATGACATTTGGGGGCCATTGAACATGTTTGATACTAATTTCAATGCATTTGGATGAATTTCTGTTAAAAATTGCATGCGATAGCATGCGATTTTTCAAAAATGCGGGAAAAACTACAAAAATCGCATCCCATTGCATGCCATCGCATGCCACTACATTTGGCATGCGATGGCATGCGATGGGAGCCGTGAAAGTACACAAGTACCTAAGATTTTAATATCATGTTATTTGGCACATGCCAAAAAATAAACGTACCATAACAGGAATTTACAAAACAAACAAAAATGTACAAAAATGTATTCTTTTCATACATAGCCACAGCATTATCATTAGAAAAACATCAGGTGGCTTCACAAGAAAAGTATAGCACCAACCAGGGGCGGATCCAGGATAAAATGACAGGGGGGGCACCATGATAAAAGAGGATTTAGGTGGGGGAGGGGCAGTGTTAGTGGTGCCAGTGTACATGCTAAGAGAGCGTCAGAGATAGGGTGGGAATGGGATTAAAAATAGGCCCTGGCATTTAAAGTACACAGGCCCACCATGGCGACAAAAGTGATGGATGTAGTTGTGCGCGCGCAGAAGGAGCGCTCCGGAAAAGGGGGTGTGGCCACTCAACAGGGGGAGTGTCCTTGAGTGTAGTGTACAACACCATATACAACTTCTACACATTATGCAAAAAAATACTAGACCCCATTATACACATGATGACAAATGGAATGAGCCAAAATTCACATAATGCCACATGGATTGAGCCAAAATTCACATAATGCTACACGGATTGAGCCAGAATTCACATAATGCCACACAGATTAAGCCAAAATTCACAATACGCTTCATAAACAGCGACATTGTCCACCAAAGGCGCGCATTAAACATTTACACCATAATGTCCATTACACGTTAAGTTACACGCCATTATGTCCATTATGTATTATGCCAAACACCATAATGCCTATTAAAAATTATGCTACATAAGTGCTGCTTATCTACATGCTCTTTGCCAAGGGTTCCATGCTCATTGCCAGAGGTTCCATGCTCGTTGCCATGTGGGATTACATGCTCATTGCCAAGGGGGAATACATGCTTGAGGTAAATGGGGGACAGCTGCCGCCATGCAGAAGTGATAGCCACTGACAGTGGCAGAGCCTTGCTGTATTCAGAGCACTGCAGGTCCCGGCTATTTGAAATAATACCCCTTTCACACCAGAAAATGCATTCCCAGGTTGGCCCCTTTTACACCAGCCTAGTCCCTGCATTTTCTGGTGTAAGGGGGAGAGAAAACCACCACTCCCCTCCCTTTAACCCGTTATCTGATTTAACCGGCTATATCTTTGGAACCAACTGACCCATTTACATGAGACAAGTATCATATTGAAGAACTTTTGAGTGGGCTTTGATTGATTTTGGTCCAGTGAAACTGGAACATTTGGTTCCAGAGTAATCTGCCCTCAAAGAACATGAACAGCTAAGAAATTTAATTGAAAAAAAAAAATTTGGTTTACACGCAATATCTCCGGAACCAATTGACCGATATGGACCAGCCTGGTATCATATTGAAGCGATTTGGAATTGAATGAAATCAACCTCAAGCTTCTGTGATGCCAGGTTGGGAACTGGCAGCCGTCGGAACCGGGTAGGGGTCAGAATTGACGGGTCCCATATTATCCTATGGGGAAAAAACGTTACAGCTTTGCCAGGCGATATCTTCGGTTCCTGGGGGGCTAGAAACACGGGGCTGGGCTCGTTGGAAAGCCCTGGTCCTCAGCTACAACATTAAATGACAGGGGGGCACATGCCCGGGTGCCCCCCCTGAATCCGCCACTGGCACCAACACTTCATATACAGCAGACAGTAATGGTAGCAGAAAGAGGGCAACAGGGGAACCAAACAAAACATTTGAAACGAGGGCAAATGTGGGTACCCTGTGCATGGGATTGGGTTGCACACATGAAGCTGACACACACAGCAAAATGAAAGATTTGGGAAGACATAGGGGTGGAGATTAATGCGGAGCCAAGTTCACTTTCGGGACCGTTTGGCCCTGGTAGGGTCCTTGCCACGTGCAGCAGCTCCTCGGCCACGGAAACGTTGGGATGGTGGGGCAGGTGAAGCAGATGATGTGGAAGGGGGGGATAGTCTTCCCCTTCTGCCAGCAGGGAGTGCTGGTGTTGGGAATGCACCAGAAACGACTGACAATAGGGCCCTATTGGTGTTAAGTAGCTCCGCCACAAGCTCATTATGGCGGAGGAGGAGGTCATTTTGGCGCAGGGCTTGTTCTGCCAACACCTGCAGGCTGCCAGCTATGGACTGCTGGGTGGCAGCCATGCCCTGCTGGGGGGCAGCGATTGTCTGCTGGGTGCTGACAATACCCTGCATGACCTCCTCGGTCCTACACAGCCACTCTGATGCTAAGTCTCCCTGCTGGCGAATCTGCCCAAGCATCTGCACCCACCTGTCCAAATCCTGTGTGGCCGTTGGCTGCTGCTGCTGCACATGGCTGGCACGTGTGGCAGGTGGCACTGTCTCCTCCGCCTCCTCAAGAGTATCACTCCCGCACGTTGGAGATGCTGCTGAAAGAGAAACGTACAATTACAACACATTCCTATAAAATTAGTACAAACTACTTATGGCATGCAAACAAATTACCTTCTAAGTCAGTAGCAAAAACTTCCACTGGGGCCTCACTGTCCATGTTGCTCACCCCCCGGACCTCCTCAATTGCAATGCAGGGCAGAGCTGCAGTCGGCCTGGCATGGGGCCAGCCCCAGAGGTGTGGCTGTTGTTCCAACGTGCTGTCATTTTCCTCTTGAGGTTGGTTTTGAAGTCATGCCACCTGCAAACAAAGTTTAAATATTATTACATGTTACCCCTGACGTTTGATTTAGCATGCATTTAAATCTTCTACAGATTTCAACGTGTGCTTCATTCAACATAACTTACATTATGTTAAACTATAAAACCAACACTTTGAAGAAACATTCACACTCACCCTACAATAAATATAGAATAAGTGACATGGCAATCATGTCTGTTGCTCCTAGCAATGTGACCGACCATTTACCAAATCCATCTAACATCTAATAAAAACATTACTGGTCTTGTTCTGCTCAAATGTAACACACTTGAACTTGCCTCTTTTTTATGTGCTCCGCCTCACGAACTTGTGGAGCTACCGCATTAATCTCCACAGTTATGTCCTCCCAAATCTTCCATCTCCTTGTGTGTGTCAACCTCTCCTGTGTCAACTCTATCCAATCCCGTGCACGGGGTACCAGTATGGCAAGCTCCTGCACTTCGAATGCCATGTTCCTGGTGCTTGGTTCCTCTGGTGGCCTCTTTCGGCCACGGCCACGGCTACCAGTCGCTGTACTTGAAGTGCTGGCCAGGCTACTCTCTTGTGAAGCCACCTGCTGTGTTCCCAATGATTCTGCTTAGGCAGAAGATGGCCCAGCTGTAGATTGGGCAGCTGTAGATGGCCCAGCTGCCTGCTCACCCTTCCCAATGGCTGGTCTCTGGTGAGGTGCTCATTGGAGGTGATGGAGTCCAGCCGAGCTAGGAGGCGCTGATGCTCCTGTTCTCCCTCTGATTGTGAACCAGACATGTTTGCAGCACAAATTTGTATTTCGTGCACACCTATATATACACATTGATGTAATAGGCGTACATCAGCCCCACCCTGCGTTCTGTGCGGCAGCGTACCGTATGGCGACGTACACAGTGGTGTTTGTGCGGCGCTTAGGCCACGTCCATACCAGTGGAAAATCAAATGTACAAAACCAGGCGTCCATTCTAAGTCTGATTTTGTACTCATTGCCAGATTTTAATCACAATGAACAACTGCACCTTTAGCCAGACATAAATTATATCTGTGAATGTTCTTTTGTACTGTGCACTTGTTTGGTATGTACAACAAATGACACTAACCCATTCCATATGCTAATCCAGTCCACAACTCATGCAATAGTAATCACTGCTTGCATCCAAATCACATGTGATAGGCCTATAAATACTGCCTTGATGCTAGGTACATTTTAATCCACATCTATAGGGTACAATGGGTACAAATAAGAAATATAATTTGTCTGTAAAATATCAGAACCTACCAAATCAGCAATGGATATCTATACCAGGTTGAACTAGATGGACGCAAGTCTTTTTTCAGCCTTACCTACTATGTAACTATATATAGTGTGGGCCGGTATAAGGTTAGTGTTTAAATGGCACCATGGCCTTATAATGGGAAAAGCTATAGCACTATTTTGTATGTTTGTGGTGTATTGGGTTCACACCAATAAGGCTGTCTAATTTAGTATATTGTTGAACACTATTTTACATGGTGTTTTCTGCCATGTTTGCTGAGTATATTTTTTCCCAACTTCTTTCACCCTGTCTGTTTTGTATGTGTTGGTGATGTGGTTATTGGTGGCAATATTAGTTACATACAGTAAGTACTGCGAAGGGCAGCTCAGCGATGCCAAGGTATAGCAAGCGTTTGGCGGTGCGATGTTTTCGCCGATTGTTGTAGCGCATACACACTGTTCATGTAAAAATGAACAATAAAGTTAATAACAAATAGCAATCTTATCAACCAATTACAGTACATTATTGTTTGTGATGCGCCATTGGTAAAATGGCGACATACCAGCGTGCTGCGCCTTTCACAACAGCAGAGCTGAGGGCCCTGGTCTCTGTAATGGAGACCAGGCTAGGGCGTGCGGGGCCCTTTATTACTAATGTGCAGAATCGGCGGGCGTACCTTGCTGCCCGCCGAAGAATTTTCGCGCGAACCCAGGTGCGGAGGTCCGTGGCACAATTGGAACGCAGGTGGTCGGATCTGCGCCGACGGCAGCCTGAGCTTCTGCAGCGCCTAAGGCTGCAGATAGCAAGATGTGAGTTTTTATGCAAAAATAACATATTTATTTATGTAAATGTGGGTAAATGGCTGTTAATGATTTGAAAATGGCTTCACTATATATGTGTTACTTCCTCTTTGACCTGCTGTCATGTGGGTATAATATGTCATTGTTTTTGGTGAATGCTGATTCAAAAAATAATGTGCTATAATTGACACTCTGCATTTTTTTTTCCAGCATGTGAACGAGCAAGACAGGCCCGAGAGGAGGCCTAGGAGGAGCAGGGCCGGGAGGAGGTGGTGGAGGAGGAGGTGGCAAAGGAGGAGGTGGCGGAGGAGGAGGTGGCAGAGGAGGAGCAGGGCCGGGAGGAGCAGGCCAGGGAGGAGGTGGCGGAGGAGGAGGTGGCAGAGGAGGAGGTGGCGGAGGAGGAGGAGGCAGAGGAGGAGGTGGCAGAGGAAGTGGTGTTGGTGGAGGAGGAGGTGGCAGGGGAGGTGGCGGAGGAAGTGGTGTCGGAGGAGGAGGCCTGTGATGTGGTGCAGGTGGCAGAAAGTGGTAGGTATACATAATGCATCATTAATAATTTTTGGGCCTACTATTTGTTATGTAGCACTGCTGAATCTATTGTGTTTTACAATAGTATAAAGTAATAAAACAAAGTGGGTAACAACAGACACACTTAGGGGTTAGATAGAGTGACCAAGTCATCCCTTTCATCCGGGACACATCTTAATGACACAGGTTCTGGGGATGGCTTTCAGTTCGATTTTTACTGCCACAGAACCTGTGTAGTTAATCTGTATCCTGGATTAAAGGGATGACTTGGTCACCTTAGGGTTACAGGCCCCTGCTGCAAGCGTACAATCTGTAGCCTCATATAGGTGATTAGAGTTTATAGTTGATTTATATTTCTAAACTAGATTAAGTATGGCATAAATGGAGTATGGACAGGCCTGGCTTATAATGGAGTCACAAGTGGTCAGTGCCCCTGGGTCCTCCTCTAGCTAGGCACCCTGTGGGTGGCATGTAATTTGTACTACATAATTGTTGGTTGCTTTTGACTTAATAATGTTTTTGTGCATGGGAGTGGGTTAGTGCTGCAGCTTCACCTAACTGTCAATATGACAATGATTAATGAAGCAGAACATCAGCAGGCAAGCCATCCGTGATTGCACAAGTGTACTGTGCATTCCTGAGAGTTGACGAAGTCCCATCAAAGAACAGAGACTGAGAGGTTTTTGATGAGTTGTGATTGGTGGAGCTCATTACATGCTTCTCATGTCCAAGGACAACAGCAGCAGCAGCTTAGTCATGGGTGGGTTGGGATTAAGAGGGAGGACTATGACTGTGAGGTCTCCTACAGAGTAAAGGGTAGAGGGACAAAAACAGGCTTTTCATGTGGTATGTATGCTTGTATGTATGTATGTATGTATGTATGTGTGTGTCATATATATCTATCTATATCTATATATACATATATATAATTATCTACATAGATACACATATATATATATATATATATATATATATATATATATATATATATATATGTAAACTTGAATGTTGTGGATTTATGTATGACTATGTTAACTGTATTAATGAATAGCCATAGTAATTTTGTACCCCCTTTAACATGCCCACAGATTACCATAGCCAAGTAGACGAGGGTGTCCGTGGGTCCCTCCTTCACATGAGGCACCACCTGCAGCTATTGTCGGCGGACCTACAGGACTTGACAGACCTGCTCCTGTAATTTTTGTTTATATTTTTATCCCCCTTTTTGTTAATATTTTGTTAAAAAAATAAATTGTTGTTGACAGTTAGAAGTTGTGTGTGTGCTTTTTGGACATAAAACAGTATATGTGTAAATTGTTTACAATATTTGTCACTTGCAAAAGGTAAATACTGTATATAGATGTATGTTATTGTAGTGTGCACATCCTTGCAATACACAAATGTACTATAATTGTAGAGAAAATAACATTATCCAAACAACAAAATACACACACACTGTGTTTATAACTGTTGGTAAGTTTGCTTTAGTATGTGTTAGTAATAATTAGCACATTGTAGAATATTGCATTTGACGTGCAATTATTATATAATATGCATACATAAAACCGAGGTAAAGGGGTAACAATGAATGAATAGCACTTCACATGATGTAAGGGTTCATGTAAAGTTGTAGTAATGTGTTTAATGTGTTTACGTATCTATTAGGATTTAATTGATTCCAATTACAAACAAACAATTTTTAATGAGGTTGCCTAATTGCATAAGCATGTCATGTGACAGATTTATGAGTTCAGAGAATAGTCGTGAGTTTTGCGGAAATACACCGCATCGGTGCGTAAGTGCAGCTTCACGTCCGTTCTGACGCTGTAAGACCGTGCAGAATATGTGCGTGGCCACCGCACATGCACGGTTTGGATGTTGTCCGTAAACACACCCTCTTCTTAAAGAGTGAGTCCGTCTGAATGCGGAGGACCTGTGGGCGTTTCTTCGTACAATGTCCGCACAGCGTGGCGTGCGGTCCGCTCCGAAAGAATTCGGAAAGTTACGCACCAACCAGAATAACCTCCCAAGTCCTGTGAACTAGACTTGCACACATGTATTTTTGTATCTTTTCATGTAAATGCGAGTTATGACTCTTATTTGCAATTGAATGTGACAAACAAAACTGCAATAAAGAATAAGTAACACTTGTATATCTGTAATATTATAATACTAGTTTTAGTCAAGAAGAGAAGAAAAGATTTGCGCTATAGATGCACTCCAAGAAAGAAAAAACAAGTTTTTATTTTTTAAAACTTATAATTTTATTATGTCTTTGTTAAAAAATAAGGACAAAGGTTCAATCAGCAGAGGTCAAGTTATTTAACGTCGGCCATATGTATAGACTGCAGACTTCACCTATAATATTTTATTTTTGCTTGTTTCAGACACATTATGAACGAATTTGCTAAAAGTCAATAGTTTCCCTATAAATAAGGTTTTCTAGACTAAATATATAATTTCATGAAACCAGCAGGGAATGTGTTAACAAAGGTATTGTAAACTGCAAGGTGTTTCTTGTAAAATATACCAGAAATGATCAAAGGAATCAAAACATATCTTAACTTATTTTGAAATGAAGTCTTTGTGTTGAATTCTTTTATACATCAATAACGCATGCTATCAAACTTTCTCATCTTTCTTGCTTTATTGAGGTATGAGATATACATCTCATTCTCAAGTATATGCCAAGGGAAGGCATAGTAAGATAAAGTGATTTGCTCAAGATCACAGTGTGTAATTGGCTTAGTCTAGAATCAAATTTGGCATACAAAGTGATTAACACGTTCCTATTTTTCCATCCCACTAGTGCAGAACTGACTCATCCTGAAGGCACTGAAAATATGTGGTACATTATAAATTGGCTTAAATATTAAGAGTAAAAGTATATAATTTAAAGGGTCTTTTAAAAAACCGAACAAGCCATGCACTGTACGTGTAAAACCACCTTAAAATGTATATAATTTGATACAGATGGATCATGCTTAGTTTAGAAGCACAACCCAATAAATCTTAATCCTATTCCCCCAACTACCACTGCATTATGATGTAGGTGGCATACTTTAGCGGCACAATGGCAATGGGTAAATATTTTCTGTAAATTGCTGAGTAATAGGGTAGCATTATATTAATTAACAATATTAACTATGTGGTGTACATGCCCATTATTTTTCTGGGAATATAGCATTGGGCCTTTACTCCAAAACACTCTGCTTCATCTGTACATCATAAAAAGAAGGTCAAATGCACCTTTTTATTTAGGATCGGCACAGCTCTGTTAGTTTCCTCCTAGAAAGGAATCTAGGACGCGAGGGCATGAGTATAGATTAGAAGAAAAAAGATTTGGTACTTGTTTCCTATCTGGGCGCCCAGGTTTTCTACGTACGGCACCGTAATGAAATCGGATCGCATCGCATCGTACACATACACGATATTGAACGATGCGATGCGATGCGATGCGATCCGATTCGATTTCCCATAGGAAACAATGTGAAATGGCTCAATTTAGCCAAATTCTCATAGGAACAATAGTAAATGGGCCAAAAACACCCCTGAACATTGAAATGTCCCCCCAAAAGTAGTTGACGCCACCCCGCCATCAACGTGAACCCGAAGCGTGGCGAGCGCAGCGAGCCCGCGAGATGCGGCGGTACGCGTCCTCCGACCTTTTCATGCCCTACTATCCACTAGGGCGTGGAGTGAGAATAGAATAGTGTGGCGAGCGCAGCGAGCCACCGAGCCCGAAGCGTGGCGAGCGCAGCGAGCCCCGCGAGGGGACGCGGATACCTTCACAGTTATACGCGTCCCCTCGCGGGCTTCCCAGGTGTCCATGGCGACGTGGACACCTGGGAAGCCCGCGAAGGGACGCGTTTACCTGTGAAGGTATCCGCTGCGCTCGCCACGCTTCGGGCTCGGTGGCTCGCTGCGCTCGCCACACTATTCTATTCTCACTCCACGACGACGTGGATAGTAGGGCATGAAAAGGTCGGAGGACGCGTACCGCCGCCCCTCGCGGGCTCGCTGCGCTCGCCACGCTTCGGGTTCACGTTGATGGCGGGGTGGCGTCAACTACTTTTGGGGGGACATTTCAATGTTCAGGGGTGTTTTTGGCCCATTTACTATTGTTCCTATGATAATTTGGCTAAATTGAGCCATTTAACATTGTTTCCTATGGGAAATCGAATCGGATCGCATCGCATCGCATCGTTCAATATCGTGTATGTGTACGATGCGATGCGATCCGATTTCTCTACGGAGAATAGCATGGTGCGCAATTAACTTAGCGGGCGCCCAGATAGGAAACAAGTACCAAAGATTTCATTCAGCTAGTAGAAAGAATTTCTTTACGGTCAGAACAGTCAAACTCTGGAACTCTCTTTCCAGAGAGGTGGTAACGGCTGGCTCATTAAATGCGTTCAAGGCAAAGTTGGACAGACATTTACTGGAGAAAAACATCCATGGGTACAAATAAGAAATATAATTTGTCTGTAAAATACCAGAACCTACCAAATCAGCAATGGATATCTATACCAGGTTGAACTAGATGGACGCAAGTCTTTTTTCAGCCTTACCTACTATGTACCTACAATGTTCTGCCATATAATCATGAAAGTTTAAATGCCAAATTCCTCACTTGGATCAATAAATAAATGATCCTGCCCGTAGAAATGGGTTGACATTATGGGTTGACATATGTACCATCCCACCTGTAATAAAACAATTGTGATGTACTATAGTGTAAAATAAATGTAAAAAAAATTACCTGAGTGCCTCCCCTAAATAACTGACTGCTTTCCACAACAATAGAGAGTGTGGATCCCCCTGTACTTAGCATAGCCAGCTGCAGACCCCATAAGGCTATTTGTAAGTGTGTTTGTGTGTGTACTGTGTGTGGACATAGAAAACCATATAGAACAGCGTTGTGTTTTGCGACTCAAGCACAATTACTATGGTCCATTGTAATCCACTCACCAGTATATATTTGGAGTATGATATAATAGGAAAATGCGCTGCCAAGAAGTCTTCCCATTATCTCTAGACCCCATTATCATTATAACTATACAGTTAAAAAAAATTCATATGTCCAAATTATGCATTTGCAATATGTTCAAATATACTTTCATTAATTTAATTTTTATTTACTTGAATGACTTCCTAGACCTAGACCCTTGTTTAGAATGTATTCATTTTACCTATTTTAAACCGAATTGTAATATAAAAAACAAACAAAAGACAATTAAAAATGACCATAAAAAATTACCCTACTGCTCTCTACAAACTTTTGGAAAAAAAAGTTCTAGACTACGCTGTGAAACTTACTGAGAATCATTTATGCACAAGCAAAAGGCATCTGACTTTTGTGCACTCCCCACAGGTACCTTTATGATTGTTTTACATCCTAATTAAGTATTTAAGTTATGCAAAAAATAGTTTTGTCAAAACCAGGACATGAATCTTTCTTTTACTGAGGGTTAATTGCTTAAAACAGCTTCCTTACAACCATAATGTCTTCATAATATGCCGGCAGATAATTTAGGATTCATTTATAGTGCTTTTTTTTTTTGGCCAGATGCTATCTTCTTTAAAATGCTGTTTAATCGCCACAAATTTTGCTAAATGAATAACATCTGTGTTCGTTATATTCACTGCTGGGGGTATAAATTGATCAATTGTTGCTTCGCAGTTGCTACAGAGCAGAAATATGTTCTGACATTACCATCTTATTTACATATAAAGAACAAAATGTTTAAATCTGGCCTACAGTATATTGAGACAGGCAAATACATTAAATATGGAATTTACTGCTGGGCAAATTAACGTTATATAAAATTTACATTGCAGATTTATAACTATGTAAATACTAGTAAAATACTGGGATATTGGGCCGGATTCAGAGTTGATCGCAAAAGCAAAATCTTCTCAAATGGCCAAAACCAAAATTTGCCAGTATTTACCCTGCACAGAAAAAAAAAATAACTCACCCAATCTAAATCTCTCTGCACATGTTACATCTGCTACAAGATTTAGCATTTGCGATCAGGTCTAAATCCGGCCAATTGTTTTATATTTTGCATTTGATGTGCATCTCTACTGGTATCCAGATGGCTGCCAGGCAATGTCTATGTCAACAATCAATAGGATGACACAAAAAGGTTGACATTCACAGGTCAACATTAACAAAAAGTTCACGCTATCGAAAAATCAACATTAAAAAATTCCACATATAAAAAGTTTGAACTCTGACAGCTCTGATGGGATGTTACCCATAACAACCAATCAGATTCTACTTCTTATTTATTTAGCACCTTCTAGAAGATTATAGATAGAATCAGATTGGTTGCTATGGGCAACATCCCATCATCAATAGAACTCCCATCTTACTAAATTTACCCCAGTGAGTGAGACCCCAAACTCATCAAAGTCAATTTATATAACCATGTATTTACTTATTTATTTGTGTACTTATACATATTTATTTGAAAATAAATTGTAAGAAAGCTAATACATCGGGAGACTATTAGCCTTGGATGAGAGATCAGTGAATGTTGGAGACCCTCAAATTTGCTGATTCCGACCCTAACTTAATTGGAATTGGTAAGTCAGGTAATGTTGACTTGAATCAGCAGAATGCAAAATCATTGGTTAGATGGCCCGCATAACTTTGTATTGTTCCATTGTATGGAGAGATTTCCAGATAGTAATATACTGTATACAATACTCTCATAACCAACTTTGTTAGGGCGGTATCCTATTACTCTCAGTAAATTACTGTACGGATAAAGGACCAGATGCACTAAGCTTCAAAACTGATAAAATGGAGTGTGATAAACAACCAACCAATCAGCTCCTGCCTGACATTTTTCAAACACCGTCTGTGACTTGGCAGGTAGGAGCTGATTGGCTGGTTGTTTATCACTCTCCATGTTATCATTTTTGAAGCTTAGTGCATCTGGTCCAAAAAGAGGTTTCATCACAATTTTTGCCCAATGTTATCCAATAAAAGCCCTTTTTTTTCCATGCAGTAAATTACTATTACACTGCTTAGGAAACAACCTTGACCTATGCCTTTCCACAAGAGTGATAGCTGCTTTGAAGAACACTTATCTGGAATTTGGTTGTGCATGCCTGATGCAAGAGGACTAAAATCCCCAAGATTACTAATACTGTAATCATAGCTTTATAGATGCTTCAATATATGCTGAGGCCTCTTTGCATCGATTCACATATTAAAAAAACATAAGCAGCCCTTAACATTTTTAGCTTCATTAGAGTTCATTCTCTGTACTACAGCTCAGAACATTGAATCAAAACTTAATTAAACTCATGTTGGGCTAAAAGTAGTAAGACATCTGCATATGATGTTGTTTTATTATCACAATTAGGCAAATTAGGTTTTTAAAGTAAACTTGAAATCATCTCATGATAATTTACGTTACATTAACACAATCGTATTAGGTGCCCTGGGCATTTATGTCATAGCTGCAAACATTGGTTTGTTTGTTTTCAAACTGCATTTAACAGAAAAAGAGATTTAGTTTGATGCATTATTTATATATTTTTTAAAACATCAGCATAATCTTACCTTAAAAAACAGCACACTTTTCCATCTGTTGTTAATTTAGGAGTACCAATTGTGTGCAACCCGCACTGACAGTTCTTAAAGCTTTCTTGAGTACTCTGGTTATGAAGAGATGTCGAGAAAAATTGCCGCCATTCCTCCCCACTTAAATACAGTAAATCAGCACAGTTAATGGAATTTTTATTAGTGTAGCTACAAGTTACAAACACTTTCTGGCTAAATAAGACTGTACAGAAATCAGTTTGAAGAAGTTGGTTTCAACCTTTGAACTCTTACCATTTTATCAATGGATAATGAAAGTCCTTCAATCAGCTTCAACTGCCATGTGTTAAAATGTAAGGGGCTTTTGTCCTCTGCATCATGGCAATAAAAGGTGAGAGAGAAGTCCCAATACAGGTTGAGTATCCCGTATTCAAAATGCCTGGGACCAGGAGAAATTTGGATAACGGATTATTCCATATTTCAGAATATTTTTATATTTAAATTATGTATTTTGAAGTCTCTTGCATTTATCTTGCATTTATCTTGCATAAACACATCAACCACATGAAATAAACACAAATATATTTTATATGTGCAAAAAACAAGGTTTCAAAACATGAAACAGAATTTGTGTACTCTCTCAGGCACTGAATATGAATGCCAAGCAATCATTGTCTTGCACATATATAGAGCCAGTTACATACTGTATCATGTCCTCAGTAGTGCTGGTACAGATGTCTCCAGTAGTGTCAGTTACGTATCATGTCCTCAGTAGTGCTGGTACAGATGTCCTCAGTAAGTTTTTAGCCAAAAAATATATTTTATTTTTACTTTCTGGAATGTATGGTTTTCGGAATAATTTGGATAACGGATATTTGGATAACGGATACTCAACCTGAATCACTGTGTTCCTACACATCCCAATTTTTCTGTTTTCTGCTCCCTTTTATAAAACTATCTATAGAGTTATAATCACATACAAATAATACAATTACCATAGACAGAGAGGCAGAGTATACTCTAGTCATCAGTGGTAGAAGTGGACATTTTTACGTAGAGGCAGTGGCATATTCGGGGGGGAGAGGGGCATCAAGGTAAGTGCATTGTTTATGAATTATTAAAAATTATTATTTATAATACAACAACACTAAGTGCGGCTGGCCGGCACTTGCGCACACACCTATGTGCCTGGCTCCCTCCACAAGGAGTCTATAAGAAGTCCCAAGCCACCAGCAGCAGATTAAGCATAGAGCCTCTTTTGTTGAGGCTAAAAGGATTTCCCAGCCCAGGCTTCAGAGAAGCTAAATAACCCAGCTTCAGAGAACATGGCTGTGGCTGACGACCGCTTAACCTGCACAAATGGGTGGCTGGCCACTTCTGCAAGAGCTCCTCAGCTCAGATGTCAGGGGAATTAGTGCTGCACCACTGGGCTTTCTATAAGCAGTAGACATAACAAGAGCCCTAGCATGTCACACAGGAGGACTGAGGGCACCAGAACTGGCAGTGATAATGCCTCTGCTGCTTCAGGTTAGTCACTGTTTCTGCTTGCTTGGTTTACAGCCCTATGCTTCAGGTTAGTCACTGTTTCTGCTTGCTTGGTTTACAGCCCTATGCCCTGTTCTGCAATATGCTGCACTACAGACCTGAAACATATTGGCCCCTTACTATGGCTTATGCCCCTGACACACATCTGACAGCTCCCTATGTCCTTGACTGCTCCATATGCCCCTGACATACCTTTGTTTGCTCCCTATGTCCCTGACACAACCCTGACTGCTACCTATGCCCCGGACATGCTGCTGACTGCCACCTTTGTCCCTGACACACCTCTGATCACTCCCTATGCCACTGACTGCTCCCTATGTCCCTGATAGCTCCCTATGTCCATGACACACCTCTGACTGTCCCATGCCCCTGACTGCTCCTTTTGTCTCTGATTGCTTCCAATATCTGTGAGGCACTGAGCTCTGTCTGCATCATATTTCCCTGAGGCACTGTCATCTGACTTCTACCTATGTATCTGACTGCCAGGGCCTGATCAAATAAAAGGCTGATCAGGCTTCTGCCTGGAGCGCTGGGTTCTGAGGGGTGCAGCGCTGGCACAATAGACAATGCAGCTAAATCTACTACTGGAAGCTGCGAAAGGAGGGAGCTGGGTCTCTGCAGATTTCATGCGGATGGCATGAAATCTGCAAAAACAGCCTCCCAAAAAGGGCTGTCACCTTCTAGGACACAGACGCTAAAGATCTACTAGGCCTCTATCATCTGTCAGGGGAAAGCAGCCTGCCCAGAGTTTGGATCCCGGAAGTGCAGGTGTGTTCTGAGCAGTAATCCCCTGGCAATGAGCATGTAACTCCATGGCAACGAGCTTGTAACCTCCTGACAATGAGCAAGAAACTCTCTGGCAATGTGCAAGAAAAACACTGGCAATGGACACAATGGGGGTGGGGGCACTTCTGTATTAGCCTAGGGTGAATAAAACCCTTAATCAGGCACTGCTGGCTGCTCTTTTTGACCTTGACTGCTCCTATATTACCCATTCTTCCTGCCTCTCAGACCTATAAGGAAAACTGCCTGACAACCTCTCCCTCTTACTCAACTACTTACACCCACTGCCTTACCTGACATCACCCACTGCCTCTTCCTGTAACTCTTTCCATGACACTTACTGTCTTTTGAATGACCTTCTCCCTTTCACTTCTGATGGTAGTGGGTGAGGACTGAGATTGGCATGATCTGCGGAATGAGTGAGGAGGCTGGCATTAGGGAAATGGATGAAAAAGCATGATGAAAACAAGGACATGGCTCATGGATGCGACCCAAGTTATAAGGCCACATCTACTTGTGCACAAAATAATCTGCCCCCCTCCCTTTAGCATGCACCTTTGTAGTGATCTCTTTGTATAGTTGTACACTCCACAGTCACACAGCACTCATACCACTGTACTTTAGGGATGCAAAGTTTTGTGTCTGGCATTGTGTAGCTAGCTAAAGTGAATGTGCATATCTCTACACAGGAATACCACAATTCTCATCGTCAAGGGGTCAGGAGCACATCACATAGGTGATGTCAGGTGGTGAGGTAAGTTACAGGTTGAGGAAAGTGGCAGTTGGTCAGGACTGAGCTGCCTGAGACCAAGGATAAATAAGAGAGCAGGCACTCACCAGCAGCATACTTCCCAATTATCCTGATTACAGCAGGACAGTCCTAATATTTGGAGACTGTCCCACTGTCCCTGAGATTTTGGTGCTGTGTGCCAGAAAGGGAATTGTTGCCCGCCTTTCACACACACACACACACACACACACACATATACAGAGACACACACGCTTAAAATATAGACAGTGCGGAAATTTAGGGGCATGGCTTCATAGGGAAGGGGCGTGGTCACATAATAGTATCAATTGAAATGACTCAACACAGCATGTCTGTTATTCACATTAACACCACACAGTGCCACTTGTACACACTGCCCCATGTATAGGTAGACACACTGTGCCAGGTACATAAAACCTACAGGAGTACAGATGAAGCGCCTCTCATTCAGTGCCAGTGTCGTGGATCACCAGACTGTCCCCGCTGGCAGAAAGGCTCTCCGTCTGACTGGGATGCGCGAGGGAGGTCCCGCGTACCACCATTCACAAGGAGGGATCACTTTGCCTTGATTTGGACCATTTTACCAAATAAATGCATGTTTTCCAATGGGGCCACATGTGATACCCCTATCATGCACTGGAAAAATGGTGCACTAAATGACTGTTCTGATTAATTTGATATGAATAACTTGAATCCTCTATATCTCTCTCTTTCTCTTTGTCTCTCTCACACACACACTCTCTTGCATTTCTCCCTATTAAATAGCTCCATTCAGTGCCATCTGCTGGCTGCTGGCACACTAATAATATAATTCCCCATCGTGTTTCATTTCTCCCAGTTCTTGTCTCTCTCAGTCTTAAGGTGCCCATACATCTACAGATCGATTGTCAGATTGGGCTGGTTGGAACAAACACCTGGTAATATCTGAATGAAAGTTTTTGGCAGTTTTCCAGCATTTCAAAGCAAAAGGTCAACTGTCATTTGCTCTCATCCATTACCAGGATTTTGTTCCAACCAGCCCAGACCAGCATATGTAATAGGGTCTGAGGGCGAGGATGACAGTACTAAGCCTTGAAAAGAGATAAAATGCAGAGTGATAAACCACCAACCAATCAGCATATGTACTGTATCATTTTTCAAATTCAGCCTGTAGCATGGCAGTCAGCAGCAAATTGGCTGGTGGTTTATCACTCTCTATTTTATCACTTTTCAAGTACATCTGGCTCTCTGTTTGCTGGAGGTGCGGGTTGCCGGCTGTTCTTAGACTTTTTTAAAGCGCCATTCATTTACAAGGCAAAACCAAACTTTCATCCTGCACCTCCCACAGACTTAGACCCTATTACATATGCCCAACACTGTTCTCCATTTCCCTGGGGGGTGCAATATCTACAGTATCTTGCCACCAGGTGAATCGGATGAGGTTAACCACTCAGGTGCCACCACTAGGCAGCTTTAGGCATTTGTCTGGGGCGCCGGCCACTGGAGGGCGGCATGGGAGCAGCTCCCCCCTCCCACTTGGAGCCAGGTGATCGGTGCCCCAAACCAAACCTCCCCTTCCCCCCTGACTCGGTGGCCGCATGCCCCTCCCCCCAGACTCGGCAGCAGTGGCCACATTCCCCCCCTCCCCCCAGACTCAGCGGCATTGTCCCCGGACTCAGCGGTGGCCGCTTCAAGCTCCCCCACCACTTGGAAACAGCCGCTTCACACACACACACACACACACCCCCCACCCTCGGTATCAGCAGCGGAGGATGCATCAGCCCCCCGTGAGCAGGTGAGCGGCAGGGCACTCCCCCCCCCCCCTACCTGGAACCTGCCCTGTAACCACTGCACTCTATGCTGCCAATCCTGTCAGGAATGTGATAAACAGACTACTCTATTTATTCTTATCTAGCTTTTATAGTGTAAACTGTTATTTTCTGTTTGCTACTACTATACTATATATAAATACAAATATTTTTGTATAGGCACAAGTATATGCACAAGTGATGACATCATGCTTCACCAATTCTATCTGATATCTGAAGTCACTGTTTACACCTATATTATGTAATTATGTATTCTATGCAATGGAATGTAAACATTTATTTACATAAGTCGTGCATCACATAAAAATATAATGCTAATCATATTACATTCAGATTGTTCCCAATGCTCCATATTACATTATACTATGCTTTCTCACAACATAAACTAATTCTGTCCAGATTGATTCAGATGCCAAAATTATATGAGACTGTAATCCTTTATATGACGAGTTGCGCTTTTGTAGATTAGAATAAAAGTCATATAGAAAAATGAACAGAAGAAGCAAATGCAATATATTGTACACTTGCAGAGGTCCATAATAACATAAAAGTATGAAAATAGAAAATGTTATTGCTGATACCCATTCAGTCTGGTGGAAGTTTGTTATTATCCCACTTTCACAAAAATGGATATTAATATAAAAAAGCAGCATAAAATAATATGGCCCATAAATACACATATATTAATATTAAATCCACAAATTTGTATAAACAGCAAAGATGTTACCACATACTCAAAAGACTCTATTAACAGCCATTAACAGCCATGAAGCAGAGATGGGAAGGTTTCGCCGCCCAGAGACTGGGACGCGCGTGCGAGATGCTCCCGCATACCAGTCTAATGGAGTCCCTCTCAGCCAGCAATCGCCAGCGGGCACATACTGGCGAGCGCTGTCATTGAATGTAAGCTGTGCTCTACTTGAGATACACAAGCAACATCTTGCACATATAAAATATAATCACTTAAGATATTCTGTGTTCTTCGATGGAATATATAATTAAAATTATTATTATTATTATTCTAAAAGAGAATAATCAGCTTTGTATAAAATAATAATATGACAAATATTTCTGCTTTTCTGAGAGCCATATGAGTACAGTGTCAGTGGCGGATTCAGGGGGGAGCACACAGGCACATGCCACCCCCCATTCCCCGAATCGGCATGCACAGCTGCCCCACCTGTTGGGCTGCCATTTGCGGTAACGGGGGACAGCCGCCGCCGGGAAGAACTGAAAACATTGACAGAGAGCACCAGGCTGCCCGGCTGTATTCAGAGCACTGTGCAGGTCCCGGCTATTTAAAATATAGCACTGCCGCCTGCTGGGTCCACGAGCCAATGGAAGCTTGCGGTCCAGCAGCCAATCAGGAGTGGCAGTGGTGGCTCCTGATTGGCTGCCGGACCACCAGTGAACTCCAATTGGCTCATGGACCCAGCAGGCGGCAGCGTGATATTTCAAAAAGCCAGGACCTGCACAGTGCTCTGAATTAGTGATGGGCAATATGATTCACTGATTCGAGACACATGACTAAAGGGCAGATTTATTAAGCTTGGTGAAGTGATAAACTGTCTGGTTTTTATCACCTGACAAACAGACCGGACAATCAGCTCCTGCCTGTGAAGTTACAGGCTTGGTTTGAAAAGTGACAGGTAGGAGCTGATTGGCTGGTGATAAAAACCACTTTATCACTTCACCAAGCTTAATAAATCTATTCCTCAATTCAGTGAAGTGAGTCGAGTTAGTGTCTCGGGCCATGAGTCATGAGTGACTCAATTGGAATGTGGAGACAGTGCACATGCAGTGAAAGCACACAACACATTCAGTGAGTTGACTGCTGCTGCTGCTGCATGGATCTGATCCCCATCACTGAATCATTGAGCCTACACAGTGAACAACTGTCTCAACTCACTGGCAGACTCAGGGATTCATCCAGGCACAGCAGCCCTGACTCCAGTAAATAAAACAAACATAATTTTTGAAAAAGCCGAATTTTGCGGTGAAACGCATAGGCTCTTGCACCCCAACTGAACTTTATTTGGACAAGTCACCCTATTATACCGAAGTGTTGGCCACTTATTTAAATTCAGCGGAGATCCTTCATAGCACTACCACTGCACCAGTGGCACCTACTCTCTTCTACTCACCGTGGCTCAGAGACTCTCTGAAGGAACGCCTCCTCCTAAGGACCCAGTTCTATATACAAAAAAAGTGGAAGATATTTTTTACCCCACACCCACTGGAAATTATTTACAAATGTCCACACCAACTTGGGTGGATTTCCCCAGTACTGGTGGACAAAAAGGGTGACTATCCACAAACTCAGGTCATAGCACTGAATATATTTTATGGTACTTGTTTCCTAGAACGGCCACAATCGTGAGTGATCGTGGCTCTTAATTAAGGGACACGATCCTCACGATGTGGCCGATTTTTTACAATTTTTTCCCTTTGATTGACAGAAATCGGGTCAATCGGTCGGTCGCGACCAATTAAAATCGGCCGCGATGCGACCGACCGATTGACCCGATTTTTCCATAGACTTCAATGTTAAAAAATCTTTTAACATTGAAATCGGGAGGATCTTGTCGGTCTTGTGCCATTATAATGGCACAAGATGAGATGGACTTGATTAAGTCCATCTCACATAGGGAAAAATGATAAAAAAGGTGAAATGGGCCAATATGACCCATTTCACATTTTTTATGTGCCCGCCATGACCCCACGATAGACGTCAACCCGAAGCGTGGCGAGCGCAGCGAGCCCGCGAGGGGCGGCGGTGCGCGTCCTACGACCTTTTCATTCCCCTACTATCCACTAGGGCGTGGAGTGAGAATAGAATAGTGTGGCGAGCGCAGCGAGCCACCGAGCCCGAAGCGTGGCGAGCGCAGTGAGCCCCGCGAGGGGACGCGTATACCTGTGAAGTTATACGCGTCCCCTCGCGGGGCTCGCTGCGCTCGCCACGCTTCGGGCTCGGTGGCTCGCTGCGCTCGCCACACTATTCTATTCTCACTCCACGCCCTAGTGGATAGTAGGGGAATGAAAAGGTCGGAGGACGCGCACCGCCGCCCCTCGCGGGCTCGCTGCGCTCGCCACGCTTCGGGTTGACGTCTATCGTGGGGTCTAGCCCACTTAGTAACATTTGGGGGGGCAATTAAAAATAATCTGGTGAAAAAAAAAAAAAAATCGGGTGAAAAATCGGTCGGTCGGATCGGTCGCATCGTATGCGACCAAATCGCATGCGATGCGATCGATCCGATTTTTTATCTTACGACCACAACGATCTAAATCGTTGTGGCCGTGCTAGGAAACAAGTACCTATTTTATAATTGACTTTTTAACCACCTCGTATTATTTCTTAATGTATTGTATATATTATATGTTATATTAAACGTCATCAATTTAAGACCATATACTGTCGTTTTACACCTAGTGCGGTTTTAACTCTTCCTGTATTTACCTGTTTACCATTGGGAGTGACTACCCATTTTTTCCATTACTGCTGCTTATACCAAAGCACACTCGTATCGAAGCGCCTTTTCCGATATCTTGATATCTACCTCTCTACCACAAAGGGTAGAAGTAGTGGGATGCAGTCTGGGAGTGGTAGTAGTGCAGACAAGGGGAAAGGATGGAAGTAGTAGCGGGAAGCAGGGGGTAGGATAGAACTTAGAGTTGTGCAGATTAAAGGACAGTAGCGGGAAGCAGGATGCAATTAGTAGTTGTGCAGATCAGGGGACAGGATGCATTTTTGCACCTCAACCACCTTAGGCTTATGTACAGTATTATTATTTTATAACAATAAAATATATGTTTCCTTATTTCAATTGACAATATTCACAGAGCATTCTTGCCAACTGTGCCAAATGTATTGTGTCCTAAATATGAAATTTCTGTATAGGAAAGCAAATAAATAAAAAATAGACCATACAATGTGAAGTAAAAACAGGGTTTCACTTAGCTGTCAGTTATTAGCTTACAATTGTAGCAGAACTATTGTTCTGTCTCTGTTACACCAATTATGGAGTGAACATTAAATTATGGTTTTCTTTACAAGAAGGCCAGCAAAGAATTTAAGGACTTGATAGTCAAATAAGTTACTTTACATTACCTTTTCAATGTTCTTAGATTGACCTCTGAAAAAGATTGATCACACTAAACTTTTCTAAGACTTAGCAGACTATAAAGTTTGCTCCCCTCCGCCAAAAAAGTTTCAGGAAATGGGGTCATACTCCATTGATCTATTTTATATATATATATATATATATATATATATATATATATATATATATATATATATATATATATATATATATATATATATATATTAGAGATGTGCATGTCTGCCCCTCAATAGGCCTATTAAAGGCCAAGTAGAGGTGGAGCCCATATCCCACAGAAACAGATTGTATGAGAGTTTAAACTTTGTGTCAGGATAATATTCCACACATGATTGGTATGAAAACTAATAGTCTTTTCCATTATTTGTAGATCACAACACTCACACGATATGTAGTGTTGACATGTTCAGCATATCTCACCATGGGCGAGATGTACTAAAGGAAAAATGCGGTAAAACCCCCGTTTTACCGCATTTTCCTATGTACTATTACCCGACCGCCACCGCAGTGTAGGGTATCGCCACCTTTGGGTGGCGATACCCTATAGAAGCCTATGGGCTTCTTTTCGCCGCCCGACGCCTCCGCCGAAAAACCCGCCGGCCCCCCTCTCCCCCTCCCTCTCTTACCTGGTCCAGGTCCTCCTGGACCCGGAAGGTAACACCTTCCTCCCCCTAGTGACGCAGCCGGACGTCCTTCCGGCTGCAGGGGGGAGGAAGAGGCGCCGGGGACAGCTTTCATAGCTGTCCCCGGCGTGAGGGATGCAGAAGGGGGCAGAGAGGTGACGGAGACCCCCCGCACACCACATTCCAGGTATCGCGGGGGGCCTCCGTCACCGCATCGCGATGCCAGCTGCATATGTTAGTACATATGCGGCGGCATCGCGGCGGGGGGGCCGCGATGGGCGGCGATGTATTTTAATACATCCCGCCCCATGTGCATTCTCCAGTATTCTCAGCCACTGTTTTGTTTTCTTCTGTGGCAGACGTCAGAGGCCAGAGGGATAACAGTGTGTAGAGAGTGAGGTCACGACCTTTCCAGCACCAGAAAGGATAAAACTTCTGATTGCACAGAGACAGCCCTGGCTCCTCCCCTCCTCTACCCTGCCTCCTAGGCTAGCTACTTTCAGTTTTGATTTTGACCCCCTGAACCTCTCCTACTGGAGCACAGGTTACAGCAATTTATGCTCCTGCCGGCCATAGTGGAGCTCAGTGCCACTTTATTATTTGCATTATATGTGTGCTATGTCGTATACTGTGTTAACACCATCACTGCATGTCAGAAGTATAGGGTGTTAACTGTAACAGTTTAGCTGCCTCTTGTACAATGTCAGAGGACAGCGATAGTGACGCAAGGGCTCCTATATTGGGGTCCTGCACATATTGCAAGGCTGGCCCGAGTACCACCGGCCAACCTGGGCAGTTGTGAGTATAGCCTGATGGCGGTCCGAGGCTACCCTTTCAAAAAGGGGCGCCATTGTACGTGGACTAGCTAGCCTAGGAGGCAGGGTAGAGGAGGGGAGGAGCCAGGGCTGTCTCTGGGCAGTCTGAAGTTTTATCCTTTCTGATGCTGGAAAGGTTGTGACCTCACTCTCTACCCACTGTTATCCCTGTGGCCCTTGACTTCCTCGAAGAAAGAGATTTAACAGGTAAGACATAAATCTCTGTATTTACATTATGCACATGTATTTAATGATATTTCATTGTCACACAGTTAAGGAGAATGTCGATCAATGTTTTATGCACATTGCACTTTTGTCAGTGCATGTCAACTCTCCCTGTTTACCCAGGTCACCTGACCGGCTGGAACGCCAATGAAGCAGCACCAAACAAACGGCTGCCATGTTTACCGACAACCAGTGTCTTACACAGGGTTAGCAGGAAGTTCCCAGCACATCACATTCAGCTTTAGCTGATCTCTGACTTCTGGCTGATGGCGTCTCCGGCGGGCGGGAACCGGGTAATGGAGCAGAGGGGAAGGCACCTTATTAAAGGTAAGCATGTATTATATTCTGTGTCTCACTTTTCACCTTGAAAACGGAGCGTGCATGCTCCGAAAAGTCGGTCTTTTAGCATTTGTATATGCCTTAAAATATACCTTTTTCACAAGACCTCTGAGTGCCATGGCTTGTCCTTCACCAAAAGTATCTATTCCTCATGGGGGCATCGGGGCAGCTGATTGTGACGGGAGAGTGCCAGGCCACAACGCAGACTATATATATATATATATATTTATATATATATACCACAATCCAGTCTGACCGGCACAAACCTCAGGGTAGTAAATAATGATGTACCGGGGCCCTCTCCAATGTTTCATGGAGCAGGTGGGTATGAGCAGCACTCCAGGCTACCAATAAATGATGAGAAAATACTTCTGGGTTAAATGGATTCAACCCAGTAGTATTTTCGTATAATTTCATTTATTGGGAGCCGGGAGTACCGCTCATACCAACCTTTCATATATATGTATATATATCTGAATCATTGTCTAAGGACCTTGCACCCCTCTTTCTATTATTTTGTCTCTGAGTGCCGTCTTATACATGCTTATATATATATATATATATATATATATATATAGATCCAACGAAGGTGCGGCACTCATAGCTTTCAGTAAAGAACACTTCACACAGTGGTAGTGATCAACGTTTCAAATTTATATCAAATTTTTCATCAGGATACAAGTGATACATTGCAAGACAGTTTAAATAGTGAGCACAGCAAATCAAAGTGAGTCAGGTAGGGGCAGGTGAGCAACTCCCACTTCCGCTGGTGGGGTGAGCTGTCATAGCGGGGAGCCGTTACATTAACAAATGTTAATGTAACGGCTCCCCGCTATGACAGCTCACCCCACCAGCGGAAGTGGGAGTTGCTCACCTGCCCCTACCTGACTCACTTTGATTTGCTGTGCTCACTATTTAAACTGTCTTGCAATGTATCACTTGTATCCTGATGAAAAATTTGATATAAATTTGAAACGTTGATCACTACCACTGTGTGAAGTGTTCTTTACTGAAAGCTATGAGTGCCGCACCTTCGTTGGATCTACAATTTCTCTTATTGTGAAGGCACCGGCGCAGCTACATTGGTTTCAGGGAGTGCCGATCCCACCATCTCTATATATATATATATATATATATATATATATATATATATAGTCCGACGGACCGGCACACCATCTCCAGAAACACAATTGCCGGGAGGGAATCACCAATAGTAACAATACATCCAAAGATAGCGGCACTCACACGGACTTCACTTAAATGGAAAAAAATACCAAGACACAAGGTATCTTTCAGGTCATAGCGACGTTTCGGATTTTACTCCTTAATCATGCAATACACCAACCACAATACAATACAGATGACTCACCTAAATAGCAAGGTGAACAGCGTCATCCTCGCCCCGTCCACCGGCCCGGGCGTCCTCTCCGAGTTCCCGCACTTCCGGGTTGTGGTACGTGCGTCATCACGTCCGCTCCGTCACCCAGTGCGTCCTGGTTGCTAGGAGACCCCCCGATGCCGGGACCCAGGCAAAAACACTGTAAAAGAAACATAACACAAACTTGAGTGCGAATATATACCACGTTTGTAACATGGCATTATCCTAGAGTTTTTGAATTTGCCCAGGTTTTTATCTGGCTGAATGACAGGCCAGAGGGAGTTACTAGAACTAGAGATGGTGAGATCTGCATTGTTGAAGTCACGGACCCAGCCAATTCTATCGGATGGAGTCACAGCATCCTTGGGTTTCCGAGAGAGCAGCTCTTCTCTGGTTAGGGCATCCACTTTTCTTCTGGCATTCGTAAGCACTTTCTGGTCATAGCCTCTGGTCTTAAATCTGTCAGACATTTTCAGCAACTCTTGGTCAAGCTGATCAGGTTCACTCGTGATCCTTTTTACCCTGATCAACTGGGACAAAGGCAGGCCTTTCTTCAAGGCAGGAGGTTGGTGGCTCCAGGCATCCAACAATGTATTCCTATCGGTTGTTTTGGAATAAATTGATGTAGTCAGTTTGGTATCTTTCACTTCAATAAGTACATCCAAATACTGGATGGATGTTTGGCTCATGGAGAAGGTAAACTTGATAGGACATAGGAGTGCATTGATATCGGCCATCACATCTCTAAAGTGCTGCTCAGTACCAGTCCAGAATAACAGAATATCATCGATATAACGTGTGTAGAGTGCAATCAGATCAGCAAAGGGGGTTTCCAAAAATAATTCCTTCTCCACGACATACATATATGCATTGGCGAACGAGGGTGCGACAGGAGACCCCATCGCACACCCCGTCCGTTGAAGAAAGTAATCCTTGTAAAATAGGAAAAAGTTCCTTGTCAACGTGAGTTGTAGGAGTCGTATAAACAAATCCGTGTCTGGACCAGCATATTGGGGGTCGCTGTCCAACACAAGTCTAGTCGCTTTTAGACCTTCCTCATGCCGTATGCTAGTGTATAGATTACTAATGTCTAAAGAGCATAACCACATGTTGGATTTGGCCATTCCAAATGCCGACAATTTATTCACCAGAGCTGTAGTGTCTTGCAGATAGGTCGGGAGGCGCTGAATACATGGCTGTAGATAGTGGTCAAGGAAACTCGAGACAGGGCTATAGAGAGATTCCCGGGCCGATATGATCAGCCGCCTGGGTGAGCGTTCAAGATTTTTGTGTACCTTGGGTAGGCAATACATCACAGGTGTTTTGGGGAAATCAGTGGTAAGATATTCTGCTGTGCTTTGTTGCATAGAACCACTGTTCACTGCTTGTAATAGAAGAGTGTCCAACTCTTTTTTGAAATGTGCTGTGGGGTCTTGGGTTAGCGGCATATAAATATCTTGGTTGTGGAGTTGTGAATATACCTCCACTTTGTACACTTCCAAATCCCAGATTACTATCCCCCCACCCTTGTCGGCGGGGAGGAACATAATGGTATCATCGGCTTTTAGGTTTTTGAGTGCTTCCCACTCTGCCTCAGGTAGATTGGAATGATGTGGCTGGGATTTGGTGGCCGTATTTACTTGCACGTCTAAAACTTTGATGAAGCTTTGAATAGAGAGGTTAGTAGGCGGAGGGTCCCATTTGGACTTGCGCCTAAATGGATTACTGGGAACAGTGGACAAGCTGCCATCAGAATCAGAGTTCTTGCTGAAGTGATCTCTAAGTTTGAGATTTCTGTTGAGTCTCTGAGGGTCAATTTTCCATTTAAAGTCGTCGAATTTATGAGTTGGAATATACGACAACCCACGGTTCAGGACTGTTGTCTCTGTTTGGGTTAATACACGATCGGAGAGGTTGAATATTAGGGCTTTTTCGGGCGACTTTGGCCAACAAGTTGGACACACTGGAAATGCGATGGCTGCTTTTCGCAGCACATCGCATCCAGATGTTTTCACATGAAAAAGTATACAAATCGCATATTTAATGGTATGCGATTTGTATAAAGTGTGTCTATAATTCGCCCAAAAATCAGGCCAGGTTCTGATGGGCGAATTAGCCAGAACCCTGCACAGATCGCAATGATCTGTGCAGGGTTCTGGTGTAAAAATAAGTTTAAACAGTTAAAATAAACAAAAAAAACCAGCGCGGGGTCCCCCGCCAGAGCATAACCAGCCCTGGGCTCATTGAGCCGGTGCTGGTGACATAAAATCAGGGTCCCCGACAAATAGGGGTCCCCTTGATTTAATGAAACCAGCACCAGGCTCAATGAGCCCGGGGCTGGTTATGCTCTGGCGGGGGACCCCACGCTGGTTTTTTTTTTAATTGTAATTTGCGATTTCCTGCAAACGTGATATCTGTGATATCTGGTAACTACAAATAGTAACTACAAATAGTACAAATTGGTGGAAATATAATTAATTCTGTTTTAGAAATATTCAGTTTGAGGTGGCGAGATGACATCCAGGATGAAACAGCAGATTAATTATCAGTGACTTTTGGCGGGATTTTTCACAAACACAGTGGATCAAGGAACTTATCTTAGATCCATCGTATTTAAAAAAAAATGGATTCAATTAAATTGCCTGAAATAAAACAGTTGGTTAAAAAAAATGATATGAACATTTTTCAGGCATAAATGAATCCTCATTTAGACTTTGATATAATTCCCAAAGCCCAGCGTTTATGCTGTTGCTTTTTTGTGTTGGTGCAAAAGATTGCCTTGATCAGCAAGACCAGATCCTAGCTCTCGCAGATCCTCACCTTCTTAAATTGCAAATCCCACAGGAGTTTGACTTTAAAATCTTAAACTAAATCTCTTTCTCAGACAGCCATTTTAAGGCGAATAATCCCACTATAGTCTATAAAGTATCATGTTGTGCATGGAATTAAAATGAAAGAGAAGCAATAACACTGAAGGGAAGATGAGAGGTTTGATTTATTACTGTGGCTATTCTGAGCAGCTTCACAACCTAAATGTTCTCCAATGTAAGAACGTATGAAGAAAGACTTGTCTACAAGAAATGACAGTTTCTGAAAGTAAAACAATTACAGCCTTAGATTTGTGTGCTGGGTAAATGCATTTCTTTTCACAACAAAACAGATGAACAAATTAAAGGATGTAATTCATCAAGAAAATTAAATATACCGTAGGTGGCACACATGCAAATTATCTTTGTATATGGAGCTCCACAATTTTTTTGTAACCTATGATTAAACTGCAGTATCAATGTTATGCATAATTGCCCAAAGCACTATCTTGCTTCATAAACTGTATTTACTATGGCAGGAATCTCTGCTATGTTTCCCTACTGAAATTTTACCCTTGACATTACTTTGCAAGGCTGATACAAATATATCTCAATAACATGTTTGCTGATTAGTGAAATCTGGGATCTATTTGTAAATACAGTACCACCTGGCTCTGACCAATAATATTTCTGCAGACAGTGGATGTGTGCTGGATAACTTCTCCTCAAATAATGTTCAGGGGCAGGATGTACTTTTAATTACATTCTGCTTCTTTTATAAGTGTCTTCTGTTTTGGCTATTAATATTCTTAATTTGCAAACATATATATATATATATATATATATATATATATATATCATGGTTGCCGACAATTTCTGTCTCCTCTCCGGGAGAAGCCCGGAGAGGAGACTTCCAGCTACAGTTTTGGGGGCGGAGCTTGGGCTTTCCATCATTAAGCCCCGCCCCATGGCGTGGAGGTCCCCCATAATCCGGGAGGGTTGCCCACCTTTCCGGTGATACTAATTTAATAATACTAATACTAATTAGTGATACTAATTTAATAATATTAGTTAAACTAACATAATCCAACATTCTAAAAGCAATAATGCAATATCTGTTTTATGTTGTGACAGCCGTTGCTTAGCTCACCTGTACCTACAGTACAGTAGGTCACAATGTTTAAATTAAACAAATAACATTGTCTTAGTCATTATTCCCATACATGCACAATGTCCCTTATTCTGGTTCACTCGCAAAGGCAAATTCCTTCTCAAATGGACAAAACCATGTGCATTGCAGTTGGGGCAGATGTAAAATGTGCAGAGAGAATTAGATTTGGGCGGAGTTTTTCTTCAAAGTGAGATCTATATTGCAGTGTAAAAATGAAGCAGTCAGTATTTTCTCTTCACAGAAACAAAAAAACTCACCCAAATCTGATTCTCTCTGCACATGTTACATCTGCTGCCCCCCCACCCCCACCCTGCAGTGCGCATGGTTTTGACCATTTGCCTTTGCTAGTGAACCAGTATAAGGGCCAGTTTACTAACATTTACTGTACCAACTATTTAAAACAAAGGGGGAGATTTACTAAATTTCCGCCAAAGATCTTATTCTGAGACAGAAGTTTCTGCGGTCACATTACCACATTACCATATGTCCATAGTAGCCCACTTACTTTATGCTAATGCTAGAATACGCTTATGTATACTAACCCATTCATAAGTTTCTGTGGAAAATTTATTGGATGACCATCAGTAGCAAGGATGTAGAATTGCTTGATATTTATAGAAGCACAAAGGACAAATAAGATAAGGCGATTACCTCTCCTGTAGTGCTGTTTAACACTATTAGCTATGATGGTGCTCATGCATGGGCGGGCAACGCTCAACATTTCCTGGGCATGAATACATATATGATGGGTTAGCCCAGAAAAACACTGGGTGTCCCCATGCAAACACAGGCATGTGAAGCCTGCATGCGGGTGGGTGGCTGACATCACATAACAGCACCGCCCGCCCCCTTTTCGGCCATCTCCGGCCCAGATAAAAGTCAGATCAGACTGACTTTTATCTGTGAGAGGGCGAAAAATAACTTGATGGTCGGTAAACTTCAAATTATTTTTTGCCTGTATGTCCCACATGTGAATGGATGTGTCAGTGTACACATCTATTTGCATGCTGGGGCGGGCATTTGGCTAGCAAAGGGGGGTGGGTATTCATTCACTCCCCCACTGCTTACCGAGCGGGTCTGAATCAGGCCCTTAGTGTGACATGACACATACAGGTCTGAATCGGCCCCACAGTCACGACTATATAGAGAATATAGGCATGCTGCATGTCATTTTAATCAGCAGAAACAGATTGTGCATCTGATTTACACGTCATTAGGAATACAATATACGTATGGAGAAAAGGTGCACAAATGACATGTACAGATGGAGCGCCCCTCAGTATTGCGGGTCCTGGCTATTCTATCACCAACCACCATTACCAGCCCTTAGACAGAATGGGGGCATGCGCACAAGATGCTTCCATGACCCGTTCCGTCTGAACCCTCTGCCATCTTCCGTCACCTCCGCAACTCCCCCGTCCCTGAAGCAGAGATGGGCAGTGAAAGAGCTCCCTGCCGCCGTTCTGACGGGGACGTGCGTGCGTGCGTATGAGATCAACTTCTAGAAGGTGCAAAATAAGAAGTAGACTCTATGAGCAACATCAGGGTGCTCTTTTTGGTCAAAAACAGCCAAAATCGCACATTTACCAAATAATCCCACATGTAGTGCGTAATTAGCAGTAAACATCGAAATCTCAAATGTAGTAGGGTGCAATTTTTCAAATCTCAACCTAAACATTACCAAAAATTGCCAGAAAATAGACTTGGTTCTGGCTGTCCACTGACTCCAGTAAGGGTCACACAATCAATGTAAATCCAGGTAATGCTGCTTCCTGTTTCTTTCCAAACTGCTTTTGCAGTCAACAGCCAATCAACAGCCACTTTAGGGAACATACTATAAGCAGGGATCTCAGAATCCTCCAGGACCTTAAACAAATTGTCTGTTTCAAGACGTCTGAGACCTTCGTCCTGCTGCTGCACCTTTTCCTGATTTATTACCTGCTGCAAGATTCTCTGTTGTTCACAATCTACAGCATTCCCTGAGGTATCAGCTATCCAAGATTACCAGCATAGGACCATCATCATTTCTCTAACCGATAACCAACATCACCGGTTCCCAGAACGCAAACACACCATCGGTTTCCAGGCCACACCATCGGTTTCCAGACTGATTATACCATTGGCTCCCAGGCTGCACCATAGGTTCCCAGACCAATCATACCATCGCCTCCCAGGCCGCCGTCGGGTTCCCAGACAGATTGCATCACCATTAACTCCCAGGCCAAACTACTACACCATCGGTTACTAGACTGATCACCTCTACTACCAAGTACCAGGCCAAAAAACTCACCATCGGTTCCCAGACTGACAAATATACCATTGGTTCCAAGACTGACAACGATACCATCTGTTCCCAGAGTGACTATCGGTAACCAGTCCGATATCTAGCTAATATCAGCATCAGTTCCCAGACCAATAATATCCAGCACTGGCTTCCAGGCTGCAATACCAGTATCTGTTCCCAAAACCGATAGTTCCTAGCATCAACTCCAAGTCCAGAATATCAGCATCGGTTTCAATACCGAAAGGTCCCAGCATCAGCTCCCTGGCCAGAATACCAACATCGTTTTCCAGACCGATAGTCTCCGGCATCGGCAGAATACCTACATCAGTTTCCAGATTGATAGTCACTAGTATGGGGTCCCAGACTGATAAGTACCCGCATCACGTACAGTACATGATTGAAAGCTCCCATCATCGGTTCCCAGACCGATAGTTCTTATATATATTCCAGAGCTTCATACCTATAATAATCATTCCCTGCTTGTCAAGATCTTCAGTCACACACAGTTGGAATCAGGTGACCAGGACAAAGGGCTGTGACCTGCTTGATGTGCACAGCAAAGTCCAAAGCCCCTTGCGGGTTCCCTGGCGAAGACCACCAGTTGGGATAGACCCTACGCCACTGCTCTTAGTATTAGCCAATACCTGGTTACAGCTGTGCCCTTGTGTCCAGTTACATAAAAACTCCAAGTTTCCTGTTTTCAGCACCCTCCACTGGCCCACTGAGGTCACAGTTGATAACACAAACTACCTCTGAATGCGGAGTCTAATGCTGGGCACCGTCTAACACTCGCTCAGACGCTGCCCAGCTGTTCCCATCCCGGCATACGGCTCTGCGCAGCGCGACGTGATGTCAGAAGTCACAATGCGCAGGCCGCACCCCTACACCGCTCGTTCCACCCACCTGCCCACTCAGTATGGCACCTCCAGACCATTCCCCAGCTGCATCGCCTTCCCCGCTCTGCCCGCTCACCTCCAGACCACATCTCTATGTGCCACTCGTCATTTTAAAAGTATAGCATTCTCTGAGGAAGGACAAAAGTCCAAAATGCATCAGGCTGGTGATTTACTTTAGACAAGCCTGTTAACCTGAGGTGGATGCATGCTGATGTTGTAGGATTGTGGAGCCGGCACCCTCTCCTTCACTTACCCAAATTTCATCTGGGACCTGCATGCTGAGGATGCCTAGAAGTGTAACCAGGACTTGTCCACAATCTATGGTGATATGCTTTTTAATCTATGTTTTATGTGAGTGCAATGTGAAACTATTAAATTTGTCTCTATCTTCAAACGTTATTAAACTATTCAGTGATCTTTTTTCTAGAAATAAGAACTTGGATCCTATTTACAGCTATTATTTGTTGTTAGAACCCTGTATTGTATTAACCACTTAAGCGCAAGTGGAACACAAAAACTTTGCGTGTTGGATTATATTGGTGGGTCTAAGGTGAAGACCCTGTGTCACTGCAGGCAGCATGGGTGATGTGTCTGCGCAAACATTTGGAACAACCTTTTTTCTACACAAGGGTGGCATGTCATGATATGCCCAAAAGGGGGTGATGGCTGCAGATATGGGTGTGTTTATGCTTAAAATTGGTGCAAGATTTTTATATATTATATATATTTTTATATATTATTATATAAACCAGACCGATTCCCTCACGGTTTATACATAAACATTTAGTGTTCAGATAAAGAGACTTCCAGTTTTAGAGATATTTTTGATATTACTCTTATTCACTTGTATAATTTTTACACTTACATTAATAATTAGTATTAATCTCATATAGAGTACACAGATACACAGATAAAAAGCTTGAAATACATGCATATACTACAAAAAATTCTATTCATATATTTTACGGACTCTTCCAGACTCGAACTAACAACCTCCAGTCTATTATCAGGCGTTCTAGCTGATTGAGCCACTAGGCTCCTGATAAGGCATTATTCAGTGATCTTTTTTCTAGAAATAAGAACTTGGATCCTATTTACAGCTATTATTTGTTGTTAGAACCCTGTATTGTATTAACCACTTAAGCGCAAGTGGAACACAAAAACTTTGCGTGTTGGATTATATTGGTGGGTCTAAGGTGAAGACCCTGTGTCACTGCAGGCAGCATGGGTGATGTGTCTGCGCAAACATTTGGAACAACCTTTTTTCTACACAAGGGTGGCATGTCATGATATGCCCAAAAGGGGGTGATGGCTGCAGATATGGGTGTGTTTATGCTTAAAATTGGTGCAAGATTTTTATTATATATGTTCAGTTAAGTAATGATAATAACATTGTTGTCTGCAATATGGGATATCTTGTTTGCAACTATTTATTAATTGTGATATTCTTTCGGTCCAGTATACATAATTACTGTGGGCAGCAGGGACGGTGTAATGTTAGCATTACTGCTTCACATTGCTGGGTTCGATTCCCACCATGGCCATAACTGTGCAGATCTTGTATATTCTCCCAGTCCATGCATGGGTTTACTCCCTGTACTCCGGTTTCCTCCTGCAATCCAAAAATATACTGGTAGGTTAATTGGCTTCCAATAAACATTAACCCTAGAATGTCTGTGGGTGCGTGTACATGTGGTAGGGTATATAGGTTCGTAAGCTCCATTGGGGCAGGGACTGATGTGAGTGTTCAGCTATTCTCTGTAAAGCGCTGCAGAATATGTGTGCGCTATATAAGAAACTGTTAATAGTAAATAATAATAACAATAAATAATAATGTCTATGCAATAAATTCCAGATGCAATTTGACCTTGTGTGAATTCATCCTTAAGCATTGAAGTATTTTGGTGGGTGTTTTAATGTTATTTTAATGTAAACACTGCAACGTGTAACCACAACCTATATTTATTGGATGTGCTTTTTCCACACCTATATAGCATTAGCCAAATCAGTATGGACATCAGATATACTACTTAAACAAATATATTTATCTAAAGATAAATTACAAACAAAAATCTTAACCTAAAAAGTCACAGCTCACTACAAACAGCAACAGCATTGTGCTATGGATGAGTGCACACTAGCATAGATCATGTGCTGCCATCTCTTCTGTCAGGGGTTCCCACAAGGGAGGATAATGTGAATCGTCACCAGAGACTGCTGAGCACTTTCAGCAAATCACAGTGATTACAGAAAACCACTGTCCTTGCAAAGGAACTCCCTAGTGGCAGGCCTGGCAGAACTTGGGGAATTTGAAGGATTAGGAGGTCTGTGCAGGGCAGCAGGAGATTTATGAATGAAATGGGAGCCTCCTGCAGGATTCGGCAGGGTAGGCAACAATGACAATTTATTCATAACTATTTAGAAGATAAACATAGTTTGAGGTACAGTAGATTTTATTATTTTACCCATAACATGTTTGGAAATAAATAAATGCACAAGTAAACACTTGAAACAGTATTCCAAATATTATTTAAATTACAATAGGAATTTATACCTAAAAACACACAATCAAATGCTTCTTAAAAATGTATTTACATTTATACATGATGATGTATTTTCATTACAGCATGCAGTGCCCTTAATTTAGCAGAGGCCCTTTGTGCGCTGACCTCTAAAGGTCAGTTAAAGAAATACCATTAATTATTCTTTTAAAAGTCACGCGTGATGATAACAGTGATCCTTAAGAAACAAAAAGCAGATAATTATATGCCATGTAATAGATTCTGAATATGATCAAGTGCTTTAAGCCTGAACTCATTTGCATTTTTATCCAATCAAAAAAGATAGCTTTCCTGATTCCCTTTTGGCTGTGTCCAGCCTAAAAGACTGACATAAATGTGTATTAATCACAGCTTTCTAGACATAAAATTTGCAGGTAGAATATACTAAAAAGTAAATCCATCCCAACTGAACAAAGTTTTAATAATGAGTGGATATATAACAAGCAAGCAATGGCACTTATTCAACAATATCATATGTCAGAAGCTGGGTCCGGATGACCGTACTGTAATGTTTACTAAATAACTGAGACTGCGGATGCCCGGTACACACCAGGACGATGGTGCTCATGAGCAGGTCATCACAGGAACGTATGACCCGCTGACGGCGCCGGCGACACACCACGAAAAATGCGGCTGATGTGATTGCGATCCGATCACGACCCCCACCCACTGCAATGGTCGGTTCTGAGATCCTACCTACAGCAGGTAGGATTTCAGAAAAGACCATCCGACCCGCGGTGCCCTGCATTGGATCGGGATTGCATCAAAAGGACACTGAAATGCCCCAAAACATGGCCAATTTACATACAATCGGTCGAGATTGTATCTAAATTGACTCGTTTTGGGGCATATCGTCCTGGTGTGTACCCCACATTACACTTAACAAAGTATGGGGGTATCCTTATAGCTGCAGTAATTTGTTGCAAAAAATATAAAAAAAAAATAGGCTTAATTTGTGATAAAAGCCAGATGATCTATCCATTTAGAATCTATTTGTTTCATGTGGCAAATTACTATGTGCCATACAAAATAACATGGGGTCCGCAAAAGCGTCCCTATGTGCTCTCTAGGCACCTATTGTGTAAAGAATGGTCACTTATCAGGGATTTGACTTTACATGCAAGAGGCAGGCGAAACAAAATCCATTATAATCACCACAGACAGGGCTAATTGGATAGACTCTGGTACAGTAGTAAATAAAAAACACAGTATTTACCAGGGCTAATTGGATATTGGCCTACAGTATGTCTTTTTTCACTACTGTACAGTATGTTGTTGTTTTAGTATGGAGATGATTCCTTTACTAATCAAGAACATAATGCCATTACCACATTGTTCTGTTTTCTCCTATCCATATTTGCTGACTTTTAAAAGTAATTTTAGGGAAATTGTAAATGTAATATCTGAAGTACATCATTGCAGTATGTACTGCTCTGCCAGTGCATGTGTCTATGTCATCCATGGGTGCATCTATAGCCAGTGCTATTTTTCAGCAGGAACCAGCAGGAACTCAGTTCCTGAACCTCTAATTAAATATGACATCATCAGGAACTGAAAATTTACTTTTCATAAGATAAGTTTTATTTTAAAGTCACCTGTGAGTGCCTTTGTTTCTAAATACAATATATACATCTATCTCTCCCTCCCTCTCTCTATTATATATGTTTTTTTTTTATTCATTTGATCCACCCCCAGACTTGGAGTTCCTGAACCTATTTTTCCAGAAAAATAGTACTGTCTATAGCTATTGGTCAGCATGCCAACAAAGAGAGTCTGTGTAAATGTTGCACTCTAACTGGCACAGTGGATGACATATTCTAGTAAAAGATCATTTATATTGGGTGCTACGGTCAGGCCATCTGACAAGACCCTCTTGCATAATGCAGCTCAGATTTACAGTCTCGTCATATTCACTAGGGATAACCTGTTGTTTTCACAGTCAACCTATAGGCCCCCATACATTAGTCCAACTTGACCTAAGGACAAGCCAGACCTGATTGTCCCGGCAGGTGAAAGGAGCAGGGGGGGGGGGCAGATGCCGGCGAGGGGACCAGAGAGCGGTAGACGGCAGCAAGTGGGAGGTGCCAGTGACCAGAGAGCCTGGCACAGGGAGCAGGAGGGGCAGCGGAGGGAACCAGGGAGCCAGGCAGGAGCTGTTCATTTATTTGTATTGGCTTTTTTTTCTGTGCGCCTACTGCCTGGATTCCATTGCCCGACTCCCTGCTCCCCTCACCACTGTCATTTTTGTCTCTATTCCATGTTTAGGAGAAAATGGTCAATAGTCATTTGCTCCCAAAAATGTCCAGATTTTCATGCCAATCAGCCAGATTGGAAAGGTAATCTTATAGTGTTAAAACCAGCTCAATTAAGGTAAAATCACAGTAGGTACCATTATCCTTTAAACTGCATATATAGCTAGGACTAACATTTGGGCTCTTCTTCTTTCTTGATATAAATCTTGAGATTAAATTCAGAACTGTAAGCTTGGACACTGTTGGAAGGATAATTATAAATTGTAAATAGTGGGACTAATAGTGAACACCCTGAGCCATCATTATTAATATTTAATATTTTTTTACGCATAATTCAATTTGCCATACATTATTTTTTTTCTCCTTGCTTTCAGGCCTTTTTATATACACTACAGCCTTTGATTACATTTAGGGCTATAAATGGATTTTCTTACCAGTAAAGAAATATACTGTATGATCCTCCACCTGTTCCGGCGAGCATGAAAAAAAACACTGCAGAGGCAGAATCACTGTATGCTTGTTACTGCTTGCTCTGCAACAGCGATGATCTTGCATAAGTGGTGTACACTACACACAGGGTGATTCTTCGAAGCGATTTTGACTACATTGTCAAAATCACTTCAAAGGTTTGCCTGAATCACCCCATATGTACACAGTGGGCTATATCGATGCAAGCATCGCTACTGCCCAGGATTGGAATCCCAGGAATGGCAAACCTAAAAGAAAACCGCCCCCATCCCGCACATTAACTTAATTGGGGAGCAGGGCAGGCAGCAGAAGCAGGTAGAGGCAATCGGCAGGTGTGCCGCTGGGAGCAGGCAGCGAGAGGGTTCTGGCAGCAGAGGTTCAGTGGTGCAGCATGACCTATGACTAAGTCATGCTGTGCATGCCACATGCCAGGGTCGGGAACAGCTGGGCAGCGTATGTGCAGTCTAAGCCCGAAATCCCAGGATTCGATACTACAATCCTGGGATTGATATCCCAGACATATTGGGGACAAATCCCGGGATCCCAGTAATCCCGATATTGACCATCTCACTCCCAGGGCTGGCAGGATGTAGTTATCTCTTTGACAGCTTAACTGCATCTTGATATACATGGGACTCAGCCGAACTCACTGGGAGTCCCGTGTGTGCACAGATTAAAGCAATTAGTTGGGGAGGAGGCATATTATGTTATGCCCATTTGTTAGGGGGAGGAAAGAAAGAAGAGGGGAAGGAAGGATGATGTAGAAAGAAAAAAGGGGGTTTATTCAAAGCGCTAAGGGGCAGTCGCTGCAGCACAATAGTTACATCAGCATTACACTTATTAGTTCAAACATGTGATTATAAGTCTCTTGAGTCTCCTGCTGCAATGACATAGGGAGTAGAAGAGGGTTTTTATGGTGTAATAGGCACTAGAAATGCTGTAGGTGAAGAGAATCTGGAAGCATACCAAGATGTGTTTGCAAACGGTCTTTAAATGTCTGATTGGGTTGTTGTTGGGAGAGATACGATAAATAGTTCCCAAGTTTTGAAGAACTTTAGAGCGCCAATTTCTAGATCCATGGATTGGACAGATCTTCTTTCTAGATACATAAGTTGTAGAAATTTTCGAGAGAGTTTGGTGAGGTTGAGTGGTGAGCTATCAGTCCAATGGATTAGAATAAGCTTCTTGGAAATGGTGATAATTTTTGTGAGAAGAGGTGAGACATCTGTGAATTTCCCATGCAAGTTCCATGGACCGAAGTGTAGGAAAACAATGTCTAGAAGATCAGGTGTTGTATGGATGTTGAAAAGCTTATTTATAAAGGAGGCAACCTGTACCAGAAACGCTTAATTTTGCCACATTCCCATATACAAAGAAGGTAGAGGAGTGGTGGAATTTTCGACAGTGACCTGTTTCTTCATTGACCCAATGTTTCCTTTGATAAAGGGAAATGTAGGCTCTTTAGTGATATCTGAGATGGACTTCTTGAAGATATGCAGATTTGATGTGTTTATAAGCTGTTTCATAAGCTTTCAGTATGTTGGACCTTACAGCAGTTGGGTGCCGGATGGGGTCCCGACAGTCGGGATCCCGACAGGCATTTACCCGACATCGGGATCCTGACTGTCAAAACACCGACAACCAGGTTCTCGACGGCCACATGCTATTTTCCCTTGTAGGATCCACGACCCCCATAGAGGGAGAATAGAATATGTGGCTCACGTAGCGAGCCACTGTGCCCGCAGCATGGCGAGCGCAGCGAGTCCGCAAGGGGCTTAGTTGCGCTCACCATGCTGTCAGGTTCCAGGCAGTCGGGATAATGACTGTCAGGATCCTGACTGTCAGACCCCTGTACCACACCCCAGCAGTTGTAGGGAGACTGGGGATCCAAGGGTTGCTGATAGAGAACCATGCTGCATCGGAACCAAGTGCAATCAAATGAGTATATAAGTCTTTAGTACGATAAGACATGAGTGTTAGTTTTCTCAAAAGAGTGTTCACTTTGTTTAGAGATAAAGCATAATGACGAAATTGTAATTACATGAAGAAATGTCTAGCAGGGATATTATATAAGGATTGGAGAGCAGAGAATGGATATATCTGTCCCCCAGGATCGAATACTTTGGAAATGTTACAGAAACCTTTCTCTTTCCAGCAGTAGAAGAGGGAGTTAGATAGCGAAGGGGAGAAAGCTGGGTTTCCCCATACAGGGACATATGGAGAGCTGAGTGGATTACGTTTTCGTTTTTTGTTTAAGGAGAGCTATATACAGTATGTATCATGGAATAATATATTGTTAAGTATTTCTAAAGGGATATCTGATGAGTCAGAGTGTAGAAGACCAGAAGGGGAAAATGGGCGGAAGAGGGCTTGATCCAAATAAGGGCATGTGCATTTAGAAGTGTTTAGGAGCCAGTCGCTTATATAGCGGAAGAAGGTTAGGGAGTTTCATCCCCCCCTAAATCCCTAGGAAGTTGCAGTTTAGACATGGCAAATCTGGCCTTTTTTCCTATCCAGAGAAATCTGGAAATTAGCTTATCAAACATTAGGAAGTCGGCACTTGTAAGGCTAATGGGGAGCATTTGTATAATGTAAAATATTTGGGGAAATAATATGCTTTTAATTGCTGCAATAGGACCCAAAAGGGAGAGTGGGAGGTTCATCCAGTTATTAATAGAGGTAGAAATTTTGGTAAGGACCATGGTGAAATTAGATTTGTATAGATCTGATAGTGTAGCAGGAATTTAAAATGCCTAAATATTTAATTTTATCTTTAACTATTTTAATAGAAGAGAGGGTAGGTGAATTTAACAGTGAGGGGGGGGAGCGGGGGTGAGTGGTAAAAGTTTGGATTTTTTCTTGTAGCCTGAGACTTTCCCAAATTTATGTATCACGTTCAGGATCACAGGTATAACCAATGTGGGGTCTGAAATGAATAACAACATATCATCCGCAAATAGCGGAACCTTAAGTGTGTTGTCTCTGATATTGATACCCTGAATGAAGGGATGATTATGAATTGCAACAGCCAGGGGTTCAATTGCAATAGCAAAAAGGAGAGGGATAATGGGCATCCTTGTCTAGTCCCCCTATCTATTTTGAATGGATCAGACAGATGGTCATTACAATATACCTGTGAAGAGGATCCCGAATACATCGCTTTAATAGCTGATATAAACTGTTCAGGAAAGCCAAAGCACGCTAAAGAATGAAATAAGTGGGGCCATAAAATCATATCAAAAGCTTTTTCGGTGTCTATGGCCATTATTAAATTACAGGAAGAGGGGTCGGTGGATAGAAGGTATTTTCTCTACGAACGTTTATTACTGAGTGTTGACCTGTGATAAATCCTGTCTGGTCAGGATGAATAATCTCTGGTAAAATAGGTTTCAAGCGTTTTGCTAAAATTTTTGTTAAAATTTTATAATCCAGATTCAATAATGAGATTGGACGATAGGAGCTTGGAAAAGAGAGATCTCTACCTGGTTTGGGTATAAGTAAAGTGGGAAGGATTTAGAGTCTATGATGGAGTTAAAGGCAGAGGCTAAAATGTCTGAGATGTAATGTAGATGTAGGAATTTGGTAATGTAGAATACCTACCAACATGACCCTCTCCAGGAGGGACACAATGCTCTGTTTCTGGACTTCCCTCTGAATATATGATTGCCATCACCTGTTTTCAACAGGTTAATGGATAAGAAAGGTGTTTACACACAGGTGATGGTAATCATAAATTAAAAGGGAAGTACAGGAATAGAGCATTCTGTCCCTCCTGGATAGGGTCATGTTGGGAGGTATTGTGTAAAGGGGATCTGAGGATAAGGAATATGGTCTGAAGGCTATGTAAGCATCGGTCAGGGCAGTCTGTTCAGATAAGTATGAAGGGGTAGTTTTGCGATGGTTAGAAGAGCTGTAAGCAATTATCATTCCCCTTAACACTGATTTGGCTGTTTACCAGAACAGGATAGGGCCTTTTTCACTATGTGCAGAATTGTCTTTTGTGAAGTCTTACCAAGCTTTGATTAGCATAGAGCGAAATTGGGAGGAGTTAGAGAGGTTGGAAGGAAAACGCCATAATTTATTGGAAGAGACTAGAGAGCCTGTTGTTATTAAAAAATCATACTAGAGCGTGGTCAGATATCACTATGGTTTCTACGGTATGTTGGTTTCAGAAATTTTTGGGAGTAAATATGAGGATATAATGGTATAATCGATTGATGTAAATTCTTTGTCTGTAGGGTGCATAGCTCTCCATATATCAACTGTCTTCAGTTGTGAAATAAGAGAGGGGACACCTAGTTTGGGGAGATGTATGGTTCTACTGGGAGGTTGAAAGCGATCAAGATATACTGAGGAAATTAGATTAAGATCTCCATAAATTATGAGATTTTTATCGGTATGGGGAAGTAGCAAGTTAAGTAGGCTTTTGAAGAAAGCCTTTTTATACACGTTAGGTGCATAAATGTTGCATACTTTGAATGTGAGGTTAGATAACTTAATCTTTACACATACTATACGACCTTCAGGGTCATCATGTACGTCTAGTGGTACGAGTTGAAGGGATTTTCTTGCTAAAATGACCACTCCTCTAGATTTGGAGTTTTAGGGTGAGCTTGCAATTACTTCCCAACCAAAAAGATTGAGTTTTGAGGTTTCCTTAAAGGTAAGGTGGGTTTCCTGGAGGAAAACTATATCCATCCTCTGCATGCAATTTAACACATGTAAAGGACTCCTCGGGAGCTGCCTGGAGGAGATCAGGGTAAATCGTATGCGATACATTGCAGGTACTAAAAAGCACTCTCAATGTGTACCTGACGGCTGCAAATATCATCTATCTTATGTGCAGTAAGTCCGACTTCCGACCTGATGTGCAAGGGACTGCGCATCAGGTCAATTTGGATGTTACACACATGCGATTTGGTGCAATTTCATCCAATTTCTCGGCCCGATCTGTAGGATACGGGTGATAACAGACAAATCGCATCAGTGTATGAGAGACTTTACTGTGTATATTGATTACACTGCACTAAATATTCCTGATGTAAATGGTGCTAATACTTGTAGTGTACATTTGGTGAAAACAAGTGTACATATTCAGTGGCTTCCATGTAAATGCTGGCCCTTGTAGTTCTACAAGCACCAGCATGCAACAATAACAGCCCTGGACTCAGGGGCGAATTTAGGTGTCAGGCCGCCCCTAGGCACCACATTTTTGAAACACACCCCCCCCCCCCCATAATCATTACTATATTCTTCTTCCCCCAGTGTCACATCCCCTCTTGCATGGCAGCGAAGCAATTCGGGCGCTGGAGAGGGACGGCCGTTGTGCTTGCTAAGCAGTGAGCAACCGCTGCTTAGCAAGCCTACCTGAATTAGGCCCAGTATGATAAGTGTACATCCAGGCTGAGTTCCCTGGGAGCCCGTGGGTCCTTGACATAAAGCTGCAGTAGCTTAAGCACAGATATGCAGGCATGGGTAAAAACTAGTGTGTGTTAGTGTGTGTGTGTGTGTGTGTGTGTGTGTGTGTGTGTGTGTGTGTGTGTGTAAAAACCTTAGTGTGTGTTAGTGTGTGTGTTAGTGTGTGTAAAAACCTTAGTGTGTGTGTGTGTATACATACATACAGTGTAAATATACACACAGTATTTGAACCTTAAATTCAAAGTTTAATACAGCCTGGCTTACTTTTGCCTTTATCCAGCAAGCCAGGCTGTGATGACACAGGCACACAACGGGAGAGCTCCATTCTGCCTCTCCTGTCTGGACACGGACAGTTCAACAGGCTGCCAGGTAACCCGATCCGCGGCCCGCCCACTTCTTCCCTGCAGTCTGTGTGCACTCGAACACGGAGCTGTAGTCTGCAGCTTAACACATACCATGATAGTACGGCTGTACAGTCGCTCAGCAGCCACAGTCCATCACTCCTCAGTGATTCCGGTGGCTGTCATCTTTTTAGAGGGGGTGAGCAAGGAGCGCTGCCTTTACCACATTTCTGAGCGCGGTGCCTTCCTGCAATCGCGCTGTCATTTCCTGCCTGTGCAGGAGCCAGTCATGAAAGAGCAACCTGCTGGGGGGGAGATTCCATGCCGCCCCCAGCAGGTGCCGCCCACAGGCACGTGCCTCACGTGCCTAATGGGAAATCCGGCCCTGCCTGGACTAAGGAGACACTTTACTAAAGCTTCTGAAAAGGAAAATAGAGCATGTTGCGCATAATAACCAATCAGATTCTGACATTTTCTAGGATATAATAGAGAAATTATAGAATCTGATTAGATACTATGGGCAACATCCCCACTTTAAATTTTTAAAAGCATGAGCACTTTTTTTTACACTATTTCCCTGGTAACCACAGCCTAGGGTACCCCAATGTGGTAAATAGCATTAGACTGGGGATCTCTAGAACAGGGGTCCAGACATTTGTCCATCCTTTGTTAATAGAGCACAATATGGTGGCTAGAGGATGGTATCCGTTAAGGAAAGAATTTCCCACAAATCTTTGGTTCAAGCTGTTCTTATAAGCAAGCATACAATATTAGCTACAGATGGAGCGTCTCTCATGCAGCGGTGAGAATCATCAGATTGCGTCTGCTGGCATCTGACTGGGATGCCCAGTCACTCGGCGGCAGAGATGGGAAGGGTTAGGGGGGTACGGGCATTGACTGGGGAGCAGCGGGGAGCAGCAGGGAGGCGATGGAGAGCTCCATTAGAAGGGAATGTCCACAGAAAGTGCAATCTATTACATGTGTATACTAGTGAGAAATAATAATCACCTTTTGTATATCTCTTTACAGCATACAAACCTAAAAGCAAGCAGTGTAGTGCAGACTCTTTCAGGCTGCTTCATATGTAAGACGTATGCCATTCTGTTGGTATTCCTAGTACGCTTCAGCAAGTGATGTTACAAACTTCATTACAAGAACAAGAGAGGACAGAGGGGAAAAACATGATAATCTTAATCCTTTCGCAGTCCTTCAATTCTCATTCAACCTTGATTGCAAATACATTCAATGCTTACCCCTTAAGAACAGGAGGGATTAAAAATACGCAAATAAATTGTATCTACTACCACCCAGTTCAGTGTTCGTCTGCGTTGTGCTGATTGAAGCTTTGATTTTTAGAAATGTGAATATTTTAAACCCAGAGTTTTAAGATTTAAAGCATACGAAGGACACTTGACAGGTAAAATGCAATTTTAGACATTGAAAATGCAAATGCTAGCATATAAAGAATAATTATCCTACAAAGTCTTTCCTTATTCAATCCATTAGGCATAGAAACCGTATTCATTGACAGCTAGAGAGGATAGAACCACTCTCTTCTTTTGGCTTTACTTTTTCTATCCAAAATCTTTATCATGTCACTATATGTTGTTGGGTTGAACTTTAGCATATTTTAAATTTTGATTTTATTTTAGAAGGCACACAATAATTTACATTGCTAAAAATGTTTTATTTTTTTAGGAATTCCACAAATTTGTTATTTATTAGGTTTATATAGGATTTACTGTTATTTGAGTGACTGGCTGTTGATCCAACACAATTTCTGGCATATAACTGCTTCATTGATGGAATCATTGGCATACTGTACTTAGTTTTTAATATGTAATCCAAGCAGGGAGATAGTGAATTGTGTGTGGAGATTAAGAATTGTGGGCTCATGGTGGCACCATTCACCACAATCATGTCATTAAACCTCTAGCCTTGGAAGGTTGGTCCACTCTCCCAAGAGTGCGGGAGAACACTCAAAGATTCTGGAGTCTCCCAAACATTTCAGGGATGCAGAGACAGAGACGACAGGGCCGCAGGGACAGAGATGGCAGGGATGAAGGAACAGAGACAATGGGGACAGAGATGACAGGAACAAAGATCTTGGGGACAGAGATGGCTGGGATGCAGGGACTGAGATGGTGGGTATACAGGGACTGAGATGGCGAGGAAGCAGGGACTTAGAAAAAAAAAAATGTTCAGTACATTAAAGAGTAATGGAAGCCAATATATAATATGCTTAAAAAGAGTGATGGAAGAATTTGCATGCAAACTACCTTCTTAAAACAACATCTTCTTAAGATGAATTGTGCTTCTGGGAGTGAGCCACTTATAAATATCATAAATAACATGCAAAGCAGGGACAGTTGTGAGTGGTAGCATGTGCAGTATGCTGACAGCAATGTACAAAATACAAGAGCTTGAATGGAGAATGGAGAGATGCTAACCTGGTGGACCTATTCCACCTGGCACAAACTGTCTGCTTGTGATTTTTCACATTATGGGGCATATGTATTAAGCATTAACAAGAGATAAATACAGGGGTGATAAAGAAAGATAAATGTCCAGCCAATCACCTGCTAACTGCCATGTTACAGGCTGTGTTTGAAAAAAGTGAGTAATGTTTTGATTGGCTGGACGTTTATCCTGCTTTATCACTCTTGCATTTATCTCTTGTTAAGGCTTAATACATCGGCCCCATTATTTCTAATACAGCTCTTTAAGCTTAATTAATTAATTAATTAATTACTGTTTGAGACGTATTTAATTACAGTAATTCAGCCTAGGTATGTAACTGAGATCAATAAGTATTTGGAGTCCTTGCCCCAATGTACAGGACCAGGAGAGAGGTGACACACCTAACTTTCTATTTAACACAGTGTCTACACGGTTGGAGTGCACTGCTGCACAGATTGCATTCTTTCTGATCTCCAGGGAGGCTTCATACTCTATCCCAAGATGGCCACAAAAATCACTATTTAGCATGTTCAGGGACCTTTTGGTTTTAAACTGTTTTCCACTTAGGTCCAGAGAGACCTGTGAGTGCCTGCTAGCTATAATGATTCCAGTGTTCCTTCACCACTAACCAGTGCCTACATACATTCACACTCACTGGCTGAAGCTCAATACACTACACTAAAGGTGCCCATACACTACCTGTGATGTCTCGCAGCAGTATATGGACACCCGACAGCCTGCGAGCCGCCGGGACCTTCCCGGCGGCAGGGAAGCATGCGATCCGTTGTGTTGGATCGCATGCGTCCCTGCTTCTGCCTGCCTTGCCGCCAGGAGGAACGGGTGGTCGGACGGCCTGCCAGTCCGTCCACCTGGTCGGGTCCGATGCGCACGGGACCGCGCATTGGACCCGACAGCATGTCAGGGAGGGAATGATTTGGTCCAATTTAACGGGCCGATTGGTCGCAATCGGCCGAAATCGGACCAAATCGCCTCAGTGTATGAGCAACTTAAGGCTTTGCTACATGAAAAACCACAGAAAAGCATATGTTAAATAAAAAATAAATAGAGAAAGGTGGCTAAGGAGATTATGTGCAAATAAAGAATATAGAGGGAAAGGAAAAATAGGACTAGCTCCAAATGAAAACATACTGTATATACTGCTAGGGAGAGTACAGAATGATCCATGCCCAAATGAATCCAAATTACAGTAAGTTAGGTATGTACAGGCTAAAATTAAAAGAATATAATACAGCCTGATGTGTATGTGTGTGTATTTGGGAGTCTGGATATACAATTCATAACATGAATGTGAATTCCACATTGCAAAGACATCCCACTGGCACGCCTGAAAAATGCACTACTATATGACAGACTTGATGGTAGTTTATTTTAAGAAACACAAAAAATAGATTTACAGTTTCATAATTACTTTAAACGCAATTAAAGACAAGCACAAACTTATACCCCTTTTTCACCATCCTAAAAATCCAGCTTTGTGCCGTGTCGACCTGGGACTCGTGACAGTGGAAACAGCTACAAGGAAAAAACCCGGGTCCAGTGACCCAGGATTTTTACCCAGGACTCGAGCAGGGTTTTTAGCGGTTAAAACACGGGTGACGAGCCATGGAAACGGCTCTTACCCAGGTTGTTGAACTCGGGTAAATCCAAACATCATTGATTGGTCTTCCCAGGGCACTGGCTGCTGAGGTAATTATAACAAATTTTTAATTAAATCCATAGGTTTTGCTGGCCTTACCCGGGTTTTACAAAGTTCAGTGGAAATGGAGGCAACCTGGGAAAAACCTGGGACTGCAATGCTGTGGAAACGGGGTCATGCAAAGTTTGACCTGACAAAATCCTGAGTCTTACCCAGGATTTTGGTGGAAAAGTGGTTTTATCCTCCAATATATTTTCATAGGCAACATGGGACAGATACAGGGTCTGTCAGTACAGAGATGTAAAAATGGTACAGACATGCTGAAATCATAGCAATTGGGAGCTGTATTTATAAGCATCAAAGAGTAAAGTTGGGTACACAGTAGACTTTTTTTTTTTTCAATGATGTGCCCGATTCCAAAGGATTGGGACTTTAAAATAATTCACATTGTCAAGTGTGTACTCACTATTGCATGCTCCCGTGAGTTTTTCAACTTCCCTTGAGTTCGACTGTAAATGCAGCCTAACCAGGTGATATTGCCATGACAGCATACTCATGGAGGAGGCCAATGGTGATATATATTTAGGCCATTTGCAAGATTGTACACTGTATGCACTATATACAGTAGTTTGGGAGTTCAAGGAAAATCGTTGACAACATCGGTGTCATTTGACAATGTCTATTGTGTACCCAGCTGTAGCGTGAGAGCAAAAACCAGTTCCTATTGACTTTACAGATACTGTATGAATGAGTGGCAGATAACTCACACATTTAAGTAAAACCTAAACAATGCTCCGAAAATGCAAGTCCGACCCCAGTCATATACATTACAGTGTGTCTCTATGAAAGTGTAAAATATGGTATTTATATAGATCAGGCTACTAAAATAGACAGACTGTATGGAGACTCAAATGTAATGGACAGAGATGTGGAACCGGAACTGTAAATCTCACATCCAAATAATCTTTACTGGTTTGTGACACTCTGCGCTTGAGTGCTCCTTTCAGTGAGATATGGAAATGAAAATGTGGATTTCATGGTGAAATAAGCTGTTAAGAAATATGATGTTGATATTAAACTGTCACTATGTGAAATGATTGGCATATGAGGTATTTTATGATAGGGCCATTACATAGTTGAAAAGACTATAATAAAATGTATTTGGAACGGCATTTACCTTCCTAAAAGTTGATAGATGTTCTTGCGTGATTACAGCAAATTTAGCTTTCTACATTTTCTCTATCTCCTTTGTAGCATTATGGAAGTTGTAATTTTCACACTTTTTATACAAATGTAGCACAGTACATACAAATTAATAATGATTACGGGACACAGCACAGACTGCAAAATTAATATTTTGCCTTTATGGAATTGCTACTAAGAAAGCAGATCAGGTGTGAACTTTCTGTACATAAAAAACAACATAAATGTTTGAGACAGTAAATTTTTTTTGACCTGATATAAGGAATTAAAGGTACTCCAAAAACTAGACCAATTTAAAGGCCTATAAAGAATGCTTTAACAAGAAGTGATTTAAACATTACACCTGTAAAATGACTAATGATCAATCAGTGGAAACAAAAATATGATTTCACGGTTTTGGGGTCCTCAGCTCAAGCTAATAATACTAGTAATGAATCATGTCAGGGACATAACTAAAAAGTTGGATAAAGTCCTTTTTAAGTATAAATGCAATTGAAAACACAACAGTTCTCCCTTGGGTTTGGTATATTTTGTTGACACTCATCATATTGACATGACTATAATATCAACAAAAAGGTACCTAGTAGTATTATGATGACTTACCTGGTCCAGTGGTCACTGTGGTGTTTAAGGCAGTGAGTATTGATTAAACCCCTACTTTCTCTCCCATAGCTTCTCCCAACACTCCCTCTAGTGCCTCTCTAAGCCTCTTCTCCAGTAGCCTAACCATAACAATCCCCCTAGTGTCTAACCCTAATTTGGGTATTGTGGCTTAATGCTATCCTTAGCACAGCCAAACTCTGACCCTTCAATCCTGCAGTCAAAATTTTGCATGTCAACATCGTGACTATGTTGTTTTTCTGCAGATGACAACATGTTCAATATCAACATTTCAACAATGTCAATTTAATAACTGTCAACATTGTGGTGTCAACATTGTAAATTTCAATGTAATGACTGCATCTTTCTCTGTTGCCCTCGCCATATCGTCATACTGCCAATTTTACACGCAGCCTAGCCTTCACTCACTTGAACTGGAAAGTCATTCTTGCTTAGGATCAGCACATCTTCTGCAAATAAAATAGTGAATACAGAGGCAGAACTCTGGGAGGCAATGGAGTCATCTGCCGCAGGGCTCCTGCTCCCAAGGGGGCACCTCTCCTCCCCCTGGAAGTTTGAATCAGTTAATTGAAAGCCATTGATATCACTTCTGTGGCTGACTCCCCCTCCCAGCAGGACCATAGAAGTCACAGTTTCTTAATTTTTAAAAATAATATACATAACATACAAACACACATATATATTTACTGTATGTAAGGTCAATTATACTCTCAAAATGGCCAGAAAAAAAAACATTTATGTGAAACTTGACAGTCTATTCTTGTTCCTCGAATGAAGGCTACTCCAATCGAGAAATTGTCAAGAAACTGAACATTTCCTACAACAGTGTGTACTTCTCCCTTCAGAGAACAAACAGGCTCTAACCTAGAAGTCATAACCTTGACTTCTATGGGACACGGCCAGTCAACCCCAGGCACAGCTCCTCTGCAGCTCTCCCATTATTGACAAAGCAGATTCCCATTGACAGAAGTCAGTGGGAATCCCCGTCAGTTAAATGGAGGAGTAACGTGTAAACACACATGCTGATCCTTAGTCCAAGTGGATCAGAACAATGTTTTTTTATCCCTTGGGATGCCTACATGAAACTAAGAGGACAGATCTAAACTGGAATTAGGCTAGTATTTATTTTTTTTCACAGCTCCCTATTGGATTAATACTGAATAAGGGGTCGATAGGTAAATATTTGTTTGAATATGTAAGTGCATGTATGTAAATAAATGATTACTTTCATGGTCTGTTTGTGTTTTTATTGTAGTATTGGTTCAGCTGTGGAACTGCAAGTCCAATCAGGCTCTTTAATACCCCTCATGCCAGTACAGTACTTGTGGTTATCCAAGTACCTGCATGCGGGGAGGCTTGCTGGAACTTATTGTTAATTTATTTATTTATTAACAGTTTCTTTACATAGAGTATAGTTGAAAATTCATATCAGTTACTGCCCCAGTGGAACTTACAATATATATTTCCTACCACATGTACACGTACACACACAGACATTCTATGGTTATTTTGTTGGAAGCCAATTGACCTACCAGTATATTTTTGGATTGTGGGAGAAAACTGGAGTACCCAGAGTAAACACTGCATAAACACAAGACTATACAAACACCGCACATTTAGGGCCAAGGTGGGTATCGAACCTGTGACCTCAGTGTTGTGAGGCAGTAATGCTAACCATTACACCATCCATGCTGTTATTGTTAAGAACCGAATACTTACGTTTTTTTAACACTTTAAATACAGTACTGTCAACCCAACACCCACCCCCCAGGGGTGCCAGAGATAGCTCTAGGCTTCAGCCCCAGCCCTTGGGTATCCTTGGGGGACTCCTTTATTGGGGAATCCCCACTCCCCCAGAGACCCTGGCCAGGGCTGACCAGTTTGAGGGTAATGCCACGGCCATTGGCACTTATATAAAAGTGACCCCTGGGTGTGGAATTACTTTTCTGATCGTTGGAGCCCAGTGTCGGTTTTAAAAACTCAGGAAAACCCCTAGTGAATTTGTTCCCAGTATTTTTAGTACCAGGACCAGGTCAAAGAGCCTGGGGCTGGTTTTGTCAGCGAGGGCAGACCCCACACCTTATTTTTACATTTTGCAAAAAAAATAAGTAATCACTATCGATTTTCTGTCTACCCTCGAAAATTTTGCGATTTTCGACAGATAAATGCACGTCACATACGTGATTTGGTGCACTGTATTACATTTGGCCCATAATTTTGTTTATTTAATATAAGTTAAGTAGAAATAGGAACTGAAATAGTAGGAAATGCTTTAATGTATCTGCAGGCGGAAATGTTTATGTGGTTATGTGGATCAGTTCATGTAAATATTATGCAAACAAAAGTAACCCACTGTGCATTTCATGCTGACAATATATATATTATTCCCATAATTAGCACCAACTCCGTTAGAAACTCTTTTAAATGTGGACATACTTCTACAATGTATTGCTATTAATGTGTGCCGAAGTTAGTTCATAGTTATTACAGAAATCAGTACTTGTTATGGGATAGTGACCCCCTAGTGCCACTCTGTGTGACGTCTAACAGATGTAAAATGCAATACTTGATGCCCCTGTGTAGGACCTAATGAGATGTATGTTCAATATTATGCTATAAAATAGCATTTAGGTCATTACTACAAGTTTGAATTATTTTCTGGAAAATGACACTTTACATGCTTTACTGCAGCAATCCCAAAGCACAAAGCAGTATAAAATCCTCTATGATGATGGCACATTCCTTAATTTGTGCTTGTATGCCCAGATTTCTGTCAAACTTTCCTGAACTACTGTAGATTGTTGCTTTTGCAGAGATGAAAAAGATTCTGTATATGAACTTGTATAAATATAATATAAATAAATAAGAAGTAAATTCTGATTGGTTTCTATTGGCAACATCCCATCTTCAATATAACTCCCATTTTAGTTAAAAAAAAAACTTTATTTAATTTAGTTTCAGTGCTGCCACTGCGAACCTGCTCTCATCTTCCATAGTTCCGCTTATCTGGTCCCTCCTTCTCTGGGGTTATCCTGCTCATGGTCAACGGCGCCCTGCTACTGCAGTGCCCAGGTCGCGTGACCCCCAGCCGCCCCCTAGTTACAGCCCTGGTTTAGGGGATGTGGCCTGGACAAAGGCAAAGCAGGCTTGTGCTGACTGTTGCGTGATATCACAAGCAAAAGATAACACATGTAGACCTGCTATCACAGCGAGGCTAATTATTGTGCTCACAATGATTCCGGTGATGCAATCGTAATCTAATTGCGATCACAACCCAGGGAGAGCCTTTTTGTTCTGGGGGGCCTTGCCCTGTGTGGCAAAACTGCAGCTGCTACTGAATTGGTCCCATTGTGTATAATTATAATTACCTTCAGGATTTGTATATAAGATGCATATGAAACAATGCATTTTGTGTTTACATTTGGGTCCCATCCCTAAGATTTCTCATTATGGTACTGTATGAAAATACATTTTTGGGTACATTCCTTTCCACTTTATTTCACTAGAACTCTGAGGTGAAAATGCATTTTTGGAGGTTTTGCCACCTGCTGCATCTTACCATTCATACTAATTACCACAATCTCTTAAGTAGAGCAAAAACGTTGTACTTGCATGTAGCTGCCCCTGCTAGGTCTGAAATGATGAGAACTGTGCAATCTCTTTCTATGGAAACCAGAAAAGCTACAGTACTCTGTCTCACCCCAAATTACATTTTCAATTCTGCATTTGTGCATAAAATCATTTCATATAAAATGACCCATTCTGACCATGTGCAACAAGATCAGCCATTCAAATGAAGTAATAATTTTGCTCATATCAAAATCAATACCATATCAGTGGCATATGTACAAATGCTAAAAGGTATATTCAGTGGCTTAACTAGATATTCGTAGGCCCCATAGCAAAAGTTTGTAAGGGCCCCCTATTTAGCAACTGATAAATGTATGTAAAACATATTATTAGGCAGTAAAGATGGGCCCCCTTAAGCTCTGGGCCCCATAGCAGCTGCACCCCTTGCAGCTAGGGTAGTTACAGCCTTGTATATGGTAAACACAGACCCCATGAGGGTCCACATTGCACACCATGTACCAATTTGTTCAAAACTGACCTCTCCAGAATCCCCCTTGTAAAGCAGCAGTGCACGTGGCCATTTTTCCAGCACTTTGCTCATATGTATTTGGGAATTTGATGAGAACTGTGCTAGAGTCTACTAGCGCTCAGTAATGCACTGCTGGTTAGAGAGGAAGAGAAAGGAAACTTCACCGGCACACTGAGCAGTTATCCTAATGTTTCTGCGAGCTGCCGCATTATCGGTGACCCAACCTATTATAAAGTATGAACAAAAGAGCATGTGCTGCGCTCAACCTGATGATGGGACTTGTAACTTATACTTTATTATATGTTAGTCATGCATGGTAACCTCTATTGCAAAGAATGACTGAGAGGATTGTCAGATGTATTAGCAATAACAGCTTTATATATGTAAAAACAAGGTGGTATCTCCTATCAATAGCAATACTGAGATTACAGAGTAACCAAGATTTAACTTAGTCAAATGTAAATCCGTTGTTTGGGTAAACAGATAAAGCAACAGTTAAACCATCATACAGAAGCTGATTTGTAGTTGGTTAAGACAGCTGTTTACCTGGCAAAATATGATTGATTCCATCTGACATAATGATGCTGAGGCCACATGTAATGATGGTCTAGCTCTGTGTGATTCCAAATAAAGTGTCTGAAACAAAAAGCTTCCAGGTGAATAGAAGCACACAATCACAGTGCTCGTTCTAGTCTGATAGCGTCACGGTCTGTGAGTAAAAAAATAAATAAATAAAATAGACGGCACAAGGTAGACTCTCTTTGACATTAAAACCCTTCCTGACAGTAATGGTAATACTCAGTTGCTTAAAGCTGCAATTGACTTTAAGATGAATAGCCTGACTTACATGGAAATCTGAACTCTTTTTACTGCAACAAACAACATGTTTTAGAAAAAGAAATGTTTAATACCAAACTTCTGCTGTGCAAGTATAGTTTTGCAACTTTACCTGGTATTTTTCATAACTACTTGAATTTTACAGATACTACTGAATATAACCATAAGGTAGGCTGTACCTAGGGGTGTGAATGCAGAACTTACATGCACTCAGCATCTTCAGTGCTTGTGAAGGTTCAATAAGGGAGACCCCATGTCTCTCTTATCCAGAACACATAGGAGTCTATTTACAGGTAGTATAATTCCTCCAAAATCTTCTTTCCCGAGATTAAAAAAATCATCAGGATAGCTCAGCTCCTGTGTAACACTGCCTTGCAGATATGAGAGTACTTACCTCTTTCTCGAGCCAGTTGCACATCATGGAGATCATCTGTACCCCTGCATACCGGCTCCTGAATGAACACTTAAGACTAGAAGGACTAGGACTAGGGAATTATGTAAACTGCATGTTGTACAAAAAAACACTTTACAGTACCTCAGCCATGGGGATCCCTAACTAGAATATTTCAACATAGTTCTGCTCAATATGTTGGGTACATATTGAGCACACTTACAAGTGTGTAAGTACACTTGCACATGGAATGACATAGAATGACACCACTGGGTACTACCCCTATTTACTAATGTATAAACAAGATGACTGGCTACCTGTAGATCCTGTAGGTGCTTGTTTTGGAATTTCCATTGTCTATGAAGGTGAAAATGAATTGCTCCTGGAAATAAGGGCTTGATTCAGAAATGAATACTGGGCTGGGACTTTTCATAGCCCAGCAATCACTGGTAAATGCACCCCTCTGAAAGCACTCCCCCGCCCATATGCACAGCTGCAAATGCGATTGCAGCCATGTACATGAAGGGAAAACCATTCAAAATCACTCACTACCTAATAGTTTTCCCCTCTGGTTGCAGTGCCGAGTAAGCCAGGACTTGGACAGATGGAGCACCTCCCACCTAGCCTGAGGAATCGTAAGATTACCTGAGCTGGCGTAGGCTGGCGGACAGGCGCTCCATCTGATGGGGAAGCGCGAGCACCTCGTCAGCTCGTCTCCACTTCAAGGAGATGGGCGGGGATCGGGGGAGCTGCGGAGGGCGGTGGAACACTCCAATTGAACGGGGCTCGTGAGCATCTTGTGCGCACACCCCTCCCACCCTTCTGTCATCTGGCGAATAGTGATTCTATCTATCCATCTGTACTCGTCACTGCAATGGCCATGGGAAGAAGGAGGCCTCTGATGATGTCAGTGGCCCTACCTCCCAACGATCGGGGAACACCTACCGTTTTGAGGGAACCTGGTAATTTTCCATGCCTTTCTTGTTTTATTAAATAACTCAGAGATATTAATACTTATTATTACCATAATATAGCCACCTTCTCACTTGAATTTTTCAATACTGTACATGCTTGGATCATGACTCAGATATAGCACTCCATATTAGGATTAGAGAGAGATACGGAAATGTTAAATCACCAATAATATCAAGACAAATAGCTGTTACTGAGTATTTATTATACTACAGATTAAACAGAAGCCATTTCCATTATTCTTAATTGATTTCATTGTGCATTCAATTATTTATTTATGATTTCATGACATTAGGATGAATGTAGGTTTCTATCTAGAAAAGTCACGGTTTGTATCTTAGTTGATGATAACCATACTGTATAGTGAAAAAACTGACATACTCTAGTCAAACTACAAAGGATATTGGAAATGTGAGCTTTTGTGAGTGTAAGGTGTTTCATCAGATTGCTTATCAAACTAACGTATGTGCACTGAACAATAATTCCCCATTTTGCTGAATAAAACTGGACATTTTATTGAACAACAAACTGGTAGTGAATTTTTTTCCATTATTATGGTGAATAATAATAATGCTCCCAGGTTATTTATTATAGGACTGCGCTGTATTCCATGCACACAATCATAACTATCTGCCATCAATTTATTCTAAGATTCTCATCAGCGGCAGGATGAGCAGTTATATTATAACTCCGCTTTGATGCAAAGCAACTGTGAACCGTCAGTTTCTGAATCTCTGTCAAAGACATTCGATATAAAAGTCAATGATCACTTACAACATTGCTTTCTGCAGTATATTAAACTCTCTGTTAGAGTATAAACTAGAAGATGTGAAGTTTAAGAAGACTGTGGACTAGATTCTCTAAGCTTCAAAAGTGATAAAATGGAGAGTCAGTAAACAGCCAACCAATCAGCTCCTACCTGCCATGTCACAGACTGTGTTTGAAAAATGTCAGACAGGAGCTGATTGGCTGGCTGTTTATCACTCTCCATTTTATCACTTTTGAAGCTTAGAGAATCTGGCCCTGTATCTACTGTAATTGCCTGTATAGGGTACACCATAGAGACAGTTTTCCTCATACTGGATTGCCAATCAACAATTTGAAATCATAACTCTGCCCCCCCCCCCCCATATCTATGAAGCCATGCCCCCAGGCCATGCCTGGCCCACAGCTCTCTAAACACTAACGCAGGGGTGACCATCGGTGGGTGAAACCATCACATTGACAGTAACCATTGATGGATATCCCACCGGTGGTCATCACAATCATACTGTAATGTTTAAATAGTAACTCTCTGATATCAACTTCTCTTATCACTGAAACAATCTACCACCAATCAACAGCCATTCCAGTTGATACTGACCTGGGAGCAATGGTAAAAGAAATAAACAAATCACTTTGCTCCTTGGCAAAAGATGCTGCAATACATGTTTCAGGAGATGTAAAATCTGCAGAGAGATTTAGATTTGTGAGAGGCATTTCCTATCTGCCCTCTGCCGCTCCCTGTCACTCACTGCTGTGTTGCTTATTGTGAACTTGGGTTGGGGTAGGGAACCCAAATTACACATTTGCACCTGGGCTCACCCCCCACAAGTTCCGCTATTGACCCGTTGTGTGTGTACAGTGTCAGACTTGGGCTTGAAGGGCCCACTGGGGTAATGCAGTGGTAGGGTCCCATGCGATGATGGACCAACCACCAGAGAGGGCATTGTCTAAGCCCCTTAATCTTAATTAACATAGTATACAGTATATATATATATATATATATATATATATATATATATATATATATATATATATATATATATATAGTAAATACCACTAGTCCATGCATGATGATGTTCCAGATTAATATCAGCAATACAATATAGAAAATACAGTACAATTTAAGTGCACAGTGTGGAACCTGATCCTTAGAGAATGGGGTGGTACACCAGACAATGGGGCCCACCAGGGGTTTCCTTTGTGCGCTTGTGGGCCAGTCTGACCCTGTGTACTGTATATCTATCTATCTATCTATCTATCTATCTATCTATCTATCACACATACAATGTTGTCTTGGGATAACTTCAGAGCTACAAAAGCTAAACAAATACAGCTAAGGTGCTATCATTCAGAAGACCTTGGCAGCATGTATTAAAGAAAAAACCTTTACTTCTTAAGGATGAACATGGAATATATCGCTCGACTGTCTCAGAGAATTCAGGAGATTACAGCTAAACCCTCTAAATACTTTACAGAATACACATTCAGTCAATGCAGGCCATTTAAAGGATTTGAAATAGAAGTCACCTTGTTCATAGAAACTAAGTATAACACAGGTTTCCAAACATGTAAGACAATTGTTTTGACAAATTTGAAAATAATATTTACATTATTTCTGGAGAAAGGGAATTACAGTACCAAACATATAATTACAAAACAAAGTAGGAACATATGACGACAACATCTTCACTTTTAGAGTCCTAAATGCACCTTGGAATGAATGCGCCATATGGATTACAGCCCTAGATGCACCTTGGTATGAATGCGCTGTATGGATTGCAGTCCTAGATGCACCTTTATATGAATGCACAGTATGGATTCCAGTATTAGATGTTCCTTGGTATAAATGTGCTGAATGGATTACAGTTAGCAGACTCATTGGAGCTTGCTCATTGTGAGAAACTTTCATACTAAAGTGAAGCTTGAACATATAAGTGAAATTTGAGTTTGAAACAGAAGCAGGTGAAGTAGAATACATAAAAAGATGAGTTAGAAAGAATACACAAACAGGAACAGAAATGTTGCCAATACCATTAACACCTGGTACAATGTTTGGGCTACTGCAGAGCAGTGGGTGTAAATGGGCCACCACGTGGGGAGATGAGCATTCTGAGAGATGCTAGATCACTCAGAATGCTCATATCGCTCAGCACACAGTGCCGCTGAGTGATCTGTCAGGTCCCCCAGCAACCTAGACGATTAACTACATTTATCCAGTGTGCTGGATATTAATCGCCTGGGCGATAGCAACGTGCAGGACTGTGCAGCGCTATCTCTATGCCCCTACGCACGGAGCGATGTAGGGGCATTTTCTAAGTGTTCTAGTGGAATTGCTACATGTGTAGGTCTCTTTATTCATTTGATTTGCAAGAGGCCTTCTGGAGACATAGCTGCTGTCCAACCTGCTAAAATGCATGCTGAGCTTTATATGATGAGAGATTCAGAAAGTTTGGTAAGAAATCTCCAGTGTTTTGAAAGCGGCAAACAGTTAAGGCCGCCATACACTATGCGATTTGGCCCCGATTTCACCCGATCCGGATGGATCGGGCAGTGAAATCGGACCAAATCGCAGGTATTGACACCCGGTCCGACCCGATGCGCGGTCCCGTGCGCATCGGGTCAGAGTCGGGACGTCGGACCGGCTGCACATAAGATAAATCTTATGTGCAGCCGTGGGGACTCTGAGGACGCCGGCGAGGGAGGGGGGCGGGAGACGCTGGCGAGGGAGGGGGGCGGCAGGGGGAGCCGGAGCAGGGAGCTGTCATGCTCCGTCCGGGTAGGGGGGGACATGCCGCTAGTAGTGCGGACGCTGCGGGGGACACAGGCGGCAGTGACATAGAGCCGGGCGGGGGGAGCCGGGAGCTGTCAGTACTGAAAAAAAAAAGCCCATACAATGAATGGGCAGCCTGTGATTGGCTGAGCGCTCTCTCAGCCTGTCAGCAATTCGATGTCCCCGGCCCCCCTGCTCGCTCCACATTGCAGCTCCCCGGGAGTTGCAAATGATACATCGCATACGATGTATCATTTGCAAAACTTGGCACATCAAGTGCCAAATCGTGTGTCCCCCTCCCGGGGAGCTGCAGGGGGAAATCAGGTCCGACTTGTCCTTAGGACAAGTCGGACTAATGTATGGGGGCCTTTACACTTCAAAATCAAACTGGTTTTGCAGTGTAAATGATTGCACTGGAGATTTCTTCCCAAATCTCTCACTTTCTGAATCTCTCATCCTATTAAATCTCACCCATTATGTCTGGACTACTTTGGGCTCTGAAATGCATAGATTTCCAGAGGGACACATACATCTCCCACTAACTGTGACACTGCAAAACTTATATGCTGATCTTGCAGGGCTGGAAATTACAAATTAATATAGGCAGTACAAAACATGAAAAAATGGGGACTTCGACACTATATAAACTGGAGAAGGAATTATGGGCCAAATGTATCAAGCTTCAAAAGTGATAAAGTGGAGCGTAATAAACAACCAACCAATCAGGCAGGAGCTGATTGGTGGGCAGTTTATCCTTCTCAGTTTTATCACTTTTTGAAGCTTGGTACATCTGGCCCTATATCTTCAAAAAGGACTACAGTTCTCTTGGGAGATTCCCTTATTAGAGGAGTACGTCTGGGAAATGCATTTGAAGTAGAGAAACGAGTAAGGTGCTTACCTGGAACCACAGCTTCAAGGGACAAAGAGCACATTTTAATAATTGTGAAGACAGCAAAAAAAAAAGATGGATGTCATTGTCCACATAGTGACAAATGACCTGGTTTATGCTGAAGTCATGGCTGTAAAAGATACATTTTAGAAGTTTGGGAATACTCTGAAGCAGGTGGCAACCACTGTAACTTGTTCAGAAGTATTGCTCGTAAACTTAGAACTTATTGCATCAGAAACGTCAATATTTGGCTCACAACATAATCCCACCATCTGGCAATATAGGTGCTTATACATAAGTGATGGCCTACAACCATCTTCAAGGGCAACAAGAATAATAAGTGAATTGTATGGATGCTTCACCAAGAACTATTTAAACTAGCTTAGGGGGGAAGGGAACTAAATAGGAATAAAGCAATCTACTTTCCCAACCCAGAGGTAATCTTTCTGCAAGCAAAGACAAAAGGAAGTATAACCAAAGCAACAAAAGATAATTGATCAAAACTAAAAAAAAGCATAGCTAGGAACAGGAAAAGCACAAACACAACTGTAAGAGCTATGTGTGCAAATTCTAGGATCTTAGAAAATACAATCCCAGAACTAACTGCAATAATGAAAAGGGATGATTTAGATAGTGTGGCTAATACAGAGTCATGGTGCAATGAAAATCATGTCTGAGACTTACAGATGGAGCCGGGGTCCCTCTTGCTGATGAATCTACAGACTGTCTCCGCTGGCGATCCGCCAGCAGGGAGGCGCTCCATCTGACTTAGACGCGCGGGCGTCTCACATGCACGAGCGTCTCAGTTTCCGGGCGGCGGGGCGACGGGAACCCTGTCCGTCTCCGCTTCAGGGAGACGGACAGGGTTAGGGGTGGTGCGGGGAGGCGGTGGGGACCCCGGGTGACCGCTGACAAGCCGGCGGTGACCCAGGGGAAGCGCCGTCGGAAGGGGACGCACGTGCATCTCGTGCGTGTGCGTCCCCTTTCGCATATCAGATGGCGGCTGGCGGGGGATGTCGGCTGGCGATTCTGCCGCCATCCCCTGCAAAGACCAGGCCGGCTCCATCTGTACTGTAGCTATACCAGGATATACGTTATTTAGGAAAGACAAAATAACCGACTGCATCAGTTTTGGCCTTCTGTCTCCGCCCGGTGTTGGAGAGGATGTGGCTCAGTGGGAAACATTCTACATATTTTTTGGTCATGACCGGTTTTACATTCCTTATGGAAGGAAATCTTTCTTCTTATCTCCAATGTATTAAAACACTCCGTACATATGGACCCTCTTATTGCTCTCTTCCACTACTGCCCAGTTTCCCAGAGTTGGGAAAAACATGTAATTGGTTCTTTAGCAGAGTGGAAAAACTCGGAAGGAGTACAGGAGAGGTGGGAAAAAAAAGTTAAAAAGTGCAATACTAAAGGCAACAAAACTTTGTATCAAATGGAAACACAAGGAAAATTAAGCCAGTGTTGTTTGGGAAAGAAGTAGCAAGTATTGTGTAAGCAAAATAGATGGCTTTTGGAAAATATAAGCAGATACACAATAATGAAGACAACGAAATGTATATTGTTAGACATAAGGAGACTAAGAAGGTAATCAGATTTGCAGAGGCACAAGCTGAGGAGAAAATGGCACCCTTAGTGAGCAAAGGAGATAAAAAAAATGTTTAGGTATATAAGTGAAAAGAGAAAAAAAATGCGAAATAATAAGACTAAAGAAAGAGAGTGGAAGTCTTGTTGAGGGAGACAATGTAATAGCAGATCATTGTAATAATTATGTTTTCTCAGTATGAAAGAGACAGAAAGGGGGCACAGTTAAGTTGCAGGGTTATTCAAAAAAATGAAAACAGTACATTTACAAAGGATAATGTCCTAAAAGTACTCTCAAAAGTAAAAGTGGATAAATCAATGTGGCCAGATATGATACATCCAATGATACTAAAAGAGCTTAAAGGGGAGCTGGTAGTACCATTTCCAGATTTATTCAACCAGTCACTAGAGTAATTCCAGAGGACTGGAAAAGAGCAAATAATGTACCACAACAAGCAACTTCTGACCTATTAGCCTTACATCAGTAGTGATGAAATTGATAGAAACACTCCTAAAAGAAAGAGCTGTAGATTATCTTAAATCAAGCAATTTACAGGATCCCAAACAGAGTGCCGAGCAAGGCAACTCACCCGAAGCATGACGAGCACAGATAGCCATGTGATGGGACACTGTACACTAGTATACTGTGGTACACTAGTATAGTGCCCATGATGACATATGTCGACATAGACACAAAACACATGTGAAAAGCTTGAATCAACATTTTGCTGTGCTGACTATTTACATGCCAACCTTTTCCTTGTGTCAACCTTTTGTCTATTCTGACCTAGTACTTGTCAAACTTTTACATGTGTCAACTTATTACCTTTGACCAATAGTGGTCGACCTATTAACTGTTAACCTAATGATCTACACCCACATTTTTTGACTGGGTGAATAAAGTTGTCAAACGTTAACTCTCTGCGCTCATATATAGGTGATTTTAGGACGTGCTGACACAAAGAATCCACACCACAACAAGAATAATTAAAACATTTCCAATATTTATATATTAAATTATATTATTTGTTTGACCGGTCATCAATCAAACTTCACAAAAATACACATAAAAAATACATAAAATATGAAATGAAAACTAAAAATATAGAAAATCAAAATAATTTACTAAAATGTATCTCTGTGCTGTGTATTATTATACTAGATAGGTGGATCTTAAAACTGTGTGCAATTAGCCTCTTGATATAAGAACTTTGATACAAATATATTATTGTATGGGACTGTCTGCAAAAATGAAATGCACACACTAAATTTAAACATTGAGTCGGATGTATTTATATGGCTCTATGTATTAATAAGATATACCTTTTTCTCCTCCCGACAATTCTATATGTATTTACAATCATGTCATTACATTCTCTCTTTTCATAAATAAATATGATTAATAGATAAAGGGGGGGGGGGGGGCGTAGATATAGCTTATCTAGACATTAGTATGGCTTTTGTCCCACATCCAAAACTTGTAAATAAACTAAACGGAATTGGATTCTAGATGGTTGTATAGATAAGATCTTGTTTGCAGGATAGAAAAGTGAGAGATGTAGTAAATTAAGTGCATTAACAGGATGCTAATGTTATGAGTGGAGTACCCCAAGGATCTGTACTTGGACAAGAGTTTTTTTAATTCTTTATTGATGACCTTGCAAATGATATTGATTGGAAAGTATGCCTTTTTTCAGATGACACAAGGGTATGCAACAGGGTAGACACACCAGTGGGGTAAAAAAAATGGTCAATTATATAAGTAGACTAAAGGAATAGACCAGATCATGGTTATTACTTTTAATGCCAAAAAATTCTAAATTATGCACTTGGGTTCTGAAAAATCTAAAACCTAAAAAAAAATATTAATTTCACTTTTTTTAAAACTACTGAGCAGGAAAGTGATCTGGGAGTCACTAATTCAGGTGACTTAAAGGCAAGGCAAATCTAATGCTTGGTTGCGTGGGAATAGGAAACAGCAGAAGAAATAAAGAAGTAATAATACCACCACTGTGTAGTTCATTGGTATGGCCTTGTCTAGACTGTGTCCAGTTCTGGAGGATATAGCTCCAGAAGGATATAAATACATTAAATATGGTACTAGAAAAGGCAACTAAAATGGTATATGAATGTAGAACAAAAGGGAAAAGAAGAATCAGTTACCTTCTGCGTGCACTCTTTTCCCTTTGCGACAAACTGAAATTGATCAAATCTTTCTTTTTATTAGTTCTGTATTAAAATTAGAATCTTCTTCTTTTCTATTCTTTATATCACAATCTAATAAACTCTATTATTTCAACTCTATATTTCACATTGAATAGCCTTATTATAAGGCATATATTCTCATAATTAAAATATTGACACATATCCTACTTTAAAAATAAATGAGATTCTGTACTTTAAGAAGATTCTTATTTTAATACAGAACTAATAAAAAGAAACATTTTATCAATTTCAGTTTGTGGGAGGAAAGAGTGCACCCAGAAGGTAACTGATTCTTATTTTGCCTTTTGTTCTACGTTGATATACCTTTGAAACATTTAGTAGCATCTAAACTTCTACGAAGCATTTGTATACACAATGACATCTTGGTCCGGGGACTCTCTTACAATAGAATACATGGCCTATGTCAAGAAACATACCAGGAAAGACAAGTGGAATAGCCATCAGAGGTAGAGGGTACCAAAGTAAAGTAATTTAAACATGCATGGGATAGATATAAGTATATCATTATAAAGAAATAAGGAACAAATAGGGTTTGAGGTAACAATATGGTTAAAATAGGGGCATACTAGATGGGCTGAATGGTTCTCATTTGCTGTCAAATCAACTTCCCACCTGTAACATGTAAAAGTATAGATAGCCTTTCATGGCAAAGCTTCTCTGTGAAGTTAAAGTCTATTTTGCAAGTATAAAAACAACTCCTCTTTTTACAGATGGTGTTAGGAAAAAGAAAACCAATTTAAAATTAATACCTCAATTATTGACATACAATATGTTTTTGTATGCATGTGTGTGTGTGTGTGGAGGGGGGTTGTTGGGTGATACACATAATATTATGCATTACATCTACATATATATATATATATATATATATATATATATATATATATATATATATATATATATATATAAGAAGTGAAAGAGAGAACAAAAAATACTCAAACTCTTTCATCCATCATCAGAATCATATTAGTAACGGTGGTGCTGGATTTCCAAACTGAGCGACCAGTTCCATTCACAGGAAGATCTCCTGCTCCTTCACATTAACTAAATGTTTTTCACTTTCCGCTTTTGGAAAAATTGACCCCACAAAAACACTGCACAATTTTTCCCACCTTTCATGATATTCCTTTTATGTCCCTCACATGAAATGTCTTTCCCTTGTAAGTGACAACCATCCATGTGAGGAGGAACACAGCATCCTATATTGCACATGGAGCCCTCTACTTGCATAATTTCACATGTCTAACCAAAAGATGCCAACTATTTCCCCTCTTTCTTCTTTCTACAGCAGACAGACCATCTTCATTTACTAACACTATGCAGTAAATCCTATGAAAATGGCCAGATTTACACAAGAGACACATGCTATAAATACCCTACACTCATTTTCTTTCTTTCTGTGCATTACATATCGGCAAATTCCGGTAAATAAAACTTGCCTGAGATGTTGATCCTCAACTTGTTTACAGAAGGCATTATTTAGCAGTAAGAAAAATGACTACTACAGACCCTGAATTACATCTGTACATTTTAAGTTGTGAACGATTACATGGTGATTTTTCTGGAGACTGGCACTTGCACTGAATCTTATTGAAGCTATGTCTAACAACAATAACATACTGTACATACAAGTTCCCTTTAATACTCAACATTCACTTTCTCAAATGTACTGCTAGAAGGCACCTGCCTCTTGATTACTCAGGCACTTCAAGACAGCAATTGTTTTTGCTCATAAATGTCATCAAGATATATAAGAAACTCAGCAATTAGTGACAGAGAAAGTATAGTTCCAAGAAATCAGTACAAAGTTTGAGGCATGCAATCAAAGCTGAATACTAACTACAGAGCTGCATCCTTGCCGATGACCGCACTGCCAGGCAATCCAGGTTATACAGATACATAATCTTCTGCTCTAAGTTGAATACTGTACTTCTAAAGGTGCATACAAATGGTGAGATTTTGGCTATGTTTGATTTTGACTATTTATTTTCCCTTGAACTCCTCAGAGCCCAGAATTATTATTATTGACTACTTTTACTTGAGATTTTGCCTAAATTTACTTGAGATTTTGATTATCGCTTGCCAAAATTGGTTTGCCTGCACGGTCTATTTTTTCTTGTAATGCCAATCCCACAGGGGCACGCATCAGCATTATAAGCTCTATACAGACACTGTGTGATTTGTGCTAATTATTTTTCTGTTATATAGTCATTTTGACTCAGAATGCACCATGGCCCTTATTCAGATCTGATTGCAGTACAAATTTGTTTGGAAAATGGGCAAAACCATGTGCAGTGCAGGTGGGGCAGATGTAACATGTGGAGAGAGAGGTAAATTTTGGTGGGGTGTGTTGAAACTGAAATCTAAATTGCAGTGTAAAAATAATGCAGCCAGTATTTACCCTGCACAGAAACAAAATAACTCACACAAATCTAACTCTCTCTGTACATGTTACATCTGCCCCACCTGCAGTGCACATGGTTTTGCCCATTTTCCAAACAAATTTGTACTGCAATCAGATCTGACTAAAGGGCCATGTGTATACATATTGTGCACAACATTAATACCTAGTGTAGGAAATTTTTGGTTTTATTGCTTTATTTTAATGTGTGAGCAATATTTTTGACTTTCTACCCTATTCAGCTTGCTTAGGATTTAGCAACAGCAAAATAAATTACACCATAGAGAATGGTCTTTAATTGTTTATGTAAACAAGTCCTAGAAATTCTTGTGCTGTGATTCATGATAAGAATTCTATCAAAACTATATAAAAAGAAATCTAGCACATTTAATATACCTCACTCTAAACTTTATCAAATTACACAAATAAAAAGAACCAATAAAGCTCCTGAAATAAAATGTAAAAATCACTGCTTTAAATCCTACTGCAAAAAAAAAAGAAAAAAAAAACATTTAAAATCTCCGATTTTAACAAAACACTGTTCATTGTATTTCCCCAGGGAACTGAATTTCAATTTGCCTTTTTAAGATCTCTACATTATGAGATAAGGCTTCTTGCTGCTGCTGGTAAGGTATGAAGAGTCAATACATCAAAATAGTTCAGGAAGGTCTAAAAGGTGAATAAAACCCTCCACTGTAACAAAATTAATAGTAAGGTGCTTACTGACAGTAAAAAGACAATCCTAGAAGACAAAATTAATATATATATAGTTTCAGCATTCATTTCCAGTGCTTAATTTCAAATGTGACCTTTAGAAGATTATCTTCGAGTCTATTTATGATGCCCTAACCTTCCCGTATATCATCATAAAAGTGATCTTTTTATTATAATGTTTTTATTCCTCTAACAATTTACAGTGTCAAGAACACCTACTTCTTCATGTTATGATAACTATTAATTCAAATTAAATGTAGCATTTCTTTTCCTGGGAATAAAACCTTCAATAAGAATAAAAATACTATTATTTTTTTCTATATTATGGAATATTTTCGCTCAGGTTTTTGTGAAGTTAAACAATGTTACTAGGTTAAAAATAAACACATAAGTGACATGCCTTTCAAAGTCAGCAGTTCAGAAAGTATATGACACAACCAAACTCCGAATTTGAAAAGAATCATTTGAAATAGTTTTCTCTAAATATTTTTTCTTAAAAAGGAAAATGGTCAGTCATTTATCCCTCCTGTTTATTTTTTTTATCTATCTTATAATACAATATTATAGTGCCTTATTACCAAAGTTTAACTACCTGCCATACTTTTAACCATGGAATATAACCATAATTGTTCAGGGCTAAACCATATTGTATTTGGTAATAAGCTGATGATCTTTGTTTCATTATATTTGGAATGTACAATACAATTACTGTATTACAAATTATCTTCTGCAGGTTACTCCATTGTAATCTATGCATATTTTAAAATCTCAATAAAAACAGTTTATTGAGAGAAAAAAAGGAAAATGGTAAATGATATCCTGTTTTTGCTTTAGAATTTACCATTTTCCAATTTTTTTCAAATAAACTGTTGCAGAATCAGGGGCAAAATATATATAGTCAAATGGACAAAAGATATGCACAAAAGTAGCTTTTGCTATATTTGGACAACATTTATTCTATTATGAATAACCCCCAAATCACTTACATTGTACTAGGCAGGCTTTATTACACTTTATAAATTTAGTACATATGTCAAATGAGAATTGCTATAGCATTGCATATTAAGTATAACAATACATGAAGTGAAACATGTGAGGTTATTCTGATCGGAGCGGCCAAACGTGCGTACGTTCGCCATTAACGTACGCTAGCCGTACGCGGCCGTTGGGGTTAAGTCCACCCACAACTCTGCCGCATACGTACGGGCATAAACAACGCAGAAGGGGAGTGGCGTACAAATGAGCGTACGCCAACGTACACGGACAGGCCAGCCCTTACACTCCGACAACTGGCGTACAATTGAGCGTACACCACCGTTTACGGACGTCTCAGCCGTCTTCCCACCGACTTCTTGCGGCTATCTGAGCGTACGCCAGCTTGCACGGACGGGTCCCTATTGTTTTCAATAGAAAACTCAGCTTATGGCACCGCTCGTGAGAGTGAGCGTACGTCCGTGTACGCTGACATACCCTTCACATATATGGACCAGCATATCGTCCCTTTCAACTATAATTATGAAAATTAATTAATTGATTGAATTAATTAATGTGCAAAATAGTGGCCATGGGATTAAAACATTGCTGAAACATCCTTTGTAGGTGTTAGATGTGGTTTATGTTATTGTATCATAAATACAAAACCTATGTTTGTATTAGAGTGAACACGTTGACACATGTCGACTTGTGTCGATTGAGTGTGCTACTGTGTAAAGTCTATGAAAGCACGTAGTGAATGTGTCTAACTGTTTAACAAATACCTACCTTTGCATATATAAGCAGGACTTACAAAGATTCTTACCTTAAATTAAACAAACCTTTAAATGTAGAGAAGTATAGAAAGATAAGCTTCCAATGTGTTTGAGTGCTGTGTGTGGCTTGCAGGTAGTGAAATCATGGTTTGGACTTAATAGACTGCAGCATTGCTTATTACATTCAGGTGTATGTGTTTGAGTAGGAATCAGCGTTAATTAGCAAACTCAGGCGCACGCTGGCATGCGGTATCTGTAGGGGTGGTTTGAGATGGCGGTTGGCAGCCGCCTGTTTAGTGTCCGAAATGAACGGTGCCTTAGTCGATCGTGCGGTAGTAGCACCGCTCAATTTTGGTGCACACCCCCGTGTACGCCCATATTTACGCCCATTTTCCCTCATTATTTCGGCCGCTCCCCTTTTCACGCCCCTATGCCGCCCCCAATGCCCGTACACTCGCGTACAGGTTTTTTCGCACGTAGAGACCCGTCCGTAAGCGTTGTGGAGTGGTCGCGCCTGCGCATTAGCGAATTTACGCATGCGCAGATCATGAAAAACCCCGGGACGTACGCGTACGGCCCGGCCGCTCCAACCAGAATAAGGCCCATGGTGTGGATCACTCCTATAGGACCTCTGTCTTTTGCCTTTTTATCCAGATTAATGGCTGAGGCACATACATAAGTACTTGAAATACCAGCATTAACCCCTTGACTGGTGGGTTTGGGTTTTGCTTGGGCAGGACAAACCTACATGGGCAGGTTTATCCTGCCCCAGAAAAACCCACCACAGAATGTAGGGCCACCCCCCGGTCGCTCACCCCCCCCCCCACTTCCCCCATCTCCGCTCTGGCGATCGTAAGCTGGAGCTCCCCTGCCGCTGCCCATGCTGCGATTCATAGCAGACAGTGAGCAGGTGGCAGGCTTGGGGATGTTCGAGGTGGCTCGGGAGGACTCGGGTGCCCGAACTCCCGAGCACACCTGAGTCCCCCCCAGCCGAACATTGCCGGAACAGAGGGGTGAGGGGGAGCAATAGGAGGGGAAGGGAGGGAGGAGGAGGAGCTACCATTGTGGGGGGGGGGGGGGGCTGGAGAGGTGATGCTCCAGTAGTGCAGAGGTGCATGCTCCACTGGGGCACACCTATAAATCAGTGGCATGCCCGTAAGCAGGCAGCACTGCTCAGCCCGAGAAATTTCCGGGCATACGACTGAAGTGGTTAATATTCAGTATTCATGGACATGATGTGTGTGCAGAGTTATATAATTACAAACCAGCTGATGACTTAAACTATAAGTTCTAAGATACTTTACCAGTGTTTTTTTAGCATTAGCATGTACTCACTGTTGTATACACATGGGTGATGGACTGAAGCTGTGAGCAAAGTGTGGATCTAAACAACTCGCCATCCAGTGAGTGTGTGTAGGTAGTTGTGCAAAGATGCTGGAACAGCTTTATATTTCAGGTATTTTGGGGTTAAGTAGGAAACTGGTGTCTCAAGCATGGCACTTTCCTCTCAGGGCCAGAGGTATCAAACTTCAAAAAGTGATAAAGTGGAGAGTGATAAACAGCCAGCCAATCAGCTCCTAACGGTCTTGTTACTGGGTTTGAAAAATGGCAAGTAGGAGCTGATTGGTTGGTTGTTTATCACTTTCCACTTTATTACTTTTTGAAGCTTGATACAGCTGACCCTCAGGGAGAGATGCTTACCAAGAGCAGTACATTGCCCCAAACATTGCATACATACTAATTACATACAGTATGTACTATGTCATTAGTATAGCAAAGGACAGCTGTTTCGAAAGACTTGCCCTTTATAATTCCAGGATTTCTGGGTTACGGCCCGGGAGTCTCTCCACATATACACAGAAAGACTAGGAAGTCATGGGGGTATTGTGAGGTATTCAGCTGAATCTCTCTCAAGATGATTGTGAAAAGAAACCCATAAGTAGGCTTCTACAGGGTAACACTAGCAAGACTTGACATTACCCACAACACCACAAATTTGGCAGCATTTTCCCTATAGTACATTCCGCCCCCAGAATCTAGGATACATAAAAAAAGGTAAAATAACGTTTTACGGTGCTTCAAATAATATATTCAAATAAAATGTAACATAGATTTAGAAGTGTATATCTATTACTCGTCTCTCTGTGGGACAAATGTACTGAGTTGGAAAGTGAGAAAGCAGATTAAGAAGTACCAACCAGCTTCTGTCATTTTCAAACACAGCCTGTAACATGGCATTTAGGAGCTGATTGGCTGGTACTTCATCTCTCTCTACTATATCACTCTCACATGCTTAGTACATCTTCCCCAATATATGTTTACCTTGAAATTTACAAATAAATTTAGATATAAATCTCTATAATATTTCCTCATAAACCACTGCATTAATCCCACGTATTACTGTTCATATATTGTAGAACTGTATCTGCAGGAGTTTAAAACAAGAACAGAAACCCTAGCAAGATCAGCAAAATATTCTTGAAAGATTATCTGTAAACAGGCCAGCTGCCGCTAACAGCAGTGCGGTATTTTACATTAAGATCAGGCTTTAATTTTAAAAGATGGGCTTTCACTATTCTACAGTATATAACCAACAAATGTAGAAATCCATAAATTCCTTTGCCATCCATTACGCCTGACAGTAAGTGTTATCATTTATGTAATGCCCTCTCCAACTTTTTTCCTCACAAAATGCCTTGTCATAAAATGTAAATCATTGCATCAATCATAATGTTTTTGTTGGGGCAGAAATGAATAGCACAGTGTTGACAAATGGTAATTTGTCATATGGTTGGATTGATGGTGAGTCTTCATTCCTTTTACAGGATTATAAAGAAACCACCTCTGGTCATGTTTTTTACTCCATTTAAATCTATCATAACAATATAGAAGTCTAAAATGTAGAAAGTCTCTTCAGCAAAACTTTGCTCAGTGCATGAGAAACTGATTTTTTACCGCCGTTTGTTTTAATAAACACAGCCTACCCAGGCACTTTATGGCTGCCAGTTATTGCTCAGGGCCAGTAGTGCCACATCCAAACTATTTAACTATTTAAAAGCATTATCAATAGTCACTGGCAGATGTGCAGAATCCACATGTTATCACCCTAGTGCTGCTTTTTCCTTTGCTTGCTGCCAACCTAGGGAATAAAAAAATTACATGTGGCTGGTCACAATCTGAGGCAGCTTAAATTTACCCCTCGGCTAAATCCCTGCACTGAGCTGAATAATTGAGTGCTGCTAGTCGACACGTTAAGCCCCAGATGGTGCACTTAACGTGGATTTTTCCTCACAGATCTAGGAGCTATGAGTATAATCCACATTAAGTGCACCCTCTGGGGCTTACTGTGCAGGGGAACCTGTAGATTCCTTGCATTTATTCCAGAATCTATGGGTTAACGTGCATTAGCTGCAGGTTTACCCAGGGCAGGTGCAAGGCCTCTAAACACCCTAGGCAAAACTACACAATAGTGCCCCCCCCCTGAGAAATGGCCGCCTGACACTTCAGCCGCACATAGCGGCAGCACAACCACTTACGGCTGTTCACACTGGAGTAACCTGTTCACTACAACCCACAGCCTGGTCACCATGGTGGTTCAATAGCAGAAAACACAACAAGGCAGCGCCATGTAGCAGATTTTTCATTATTTTACATACGGGGGGGTTGTGCTACTCTCGTGTGCTAGCTGCTGTGGGGGGAGGGGGATGTCCCGCTGACCTGCTAGTTTGTACGTATGTGTATATATATATATATATATATATATATTTTTTTTTTTTTTTTTTTTTTTTTTTTAACAGGTATGCATTAATTTAGTCTATCAAATAAATAAATAAAATGTGTATATATAGTGGTATATAATTGTCATCTGGTGTAAAGGTACACTAAATTCCCCTCCACACTCCCCCTCCCTCTCCCCCTTCCTCGCCTCCAGACACTCACCTGACTTCTGAGAGGTAGGAAAGGAGGGACCAGCTTTTTTGTGGCTGGTCCCAGGGAAAGGCCAAACCGGCATTATTTAAGAACATTGACTAAAGGGCGCAAACTGCTCTGCCCTGTGTTGGGATGAAACCGGCTGAAAGCATAGTCAGTGCACCTGCAGCCCCAAACAGAAGCACTTTACCACCCCTGCCACCCCAGCCCTGCCTGCAACTTCACCCGGCACAGGGTAAGAAGGAGCCTGAGCTACTCGTTACTGGGTCTCATCTGTCCTCCGCACTGCCATGCAGAGCAGAGCCGCTCTCTCTCCTTCAGCTGCCTGGCTCAGCTCAAATTTCCAGCTCCAATAGCGCAGTGCTGAGCTAATGCCTAAAGCTGCCTAGTGGTGGCACCGGCCCTGGGTTTACCACATGGGGAAATCCCCTACTGATTGAATAGCTTCAGGACTTATACCCAGAAGTTTACACACAAAATAAACACAGTGGCTAGTTTACTCTACCCTAATTGGGAAATATGCAGCGTAGGGTTCCGTTGTTATACAGGGTATGGATCATAGTGTCGACAAGAGGAAGGTCGACATGCATTGGGTCCACCACTGAAGGTCGATATGCATCAAGGTCGACACCTGAATGTCGACATGGAGTTAGGTCGACACATGCATTACGTCAACATGGGCTACGTGGTCCCTGTCGACATAACCCAGTGTCGACCTTCAGGTGTGCCGACCTTAATGCATGTCAACATTCAGTGGTTGACTCAATGCATGTATACGTTCCTATTGTCATACTAGTGACCGTATTCCGTTATACAGTAGTGTGACCAGGCGTATGAATTTTTTACATTCTTTGTTTTGATTTCTAGACTAGCATCATTAGCACATCATGATATGGTTAAAGTGTATCTATAAACACTTTAAATGTATATTCTTGCAAATTTATTTAACATACTACACAAAATGCTTCCAACTCTGCATGGGGTCCAATTAGTTGTTATTCACTAAGAATGGAAAAATAGCACTAAAATAACTAAATTGTTATCGATGCGCTTGGACTGAGGGTGGTGTGTAATCCAATGTTCTCACATTTTACAGTTGGTATAATCATAATCTTCTTCACATAGTAATGAGTTTTCCAAATACCAGTGAAGTGTAAATGATCACAGGCATAAATTTATAGCTTTGCATTATTGTGTAATTGATGACAGAAGTAAATGCCGCGCACATATCAGATTTGTAGCATAATATATTACAATATGATTTACCAAATCCATTGATAATAAATATAAATATATACTGATAAAAGACAAATATACTTATGTATATGTATGGTAATAGAACGTGACGCCTTTACATTTTATTGCTGTAATCACAGTTAGTCTAAACAATGGATAACATTGTTAGAATGCCAAATGTTTCACTGGGTAATAATTAGAATTGCTTGCTAGTACATTTCTTGTGAAATGATTCAGTACGCAGATGGGGTCTTGTGATTTAAAAAAAAAAAAAGATGAATGTGTTTGTTATATGCAATTTGTATGTAAATATTTTGCTGTTAATCAAAGTTTACAGTTTAAATAATGATATTGAAATATGCTTTCTGCAGGTAATATAAAATTAGAATAAAAGCATGCTGCTTGCACATGTCAGTATACCAGATGATGTAGTACAGAACCAACAATAATATACGATACAGTATACTGTCATAAAAAATGTGTACAGCCATTCAAAGTACAGTAGAACAATAATTGTGGTAGAGGGGCTCCTGGTTTTGTTAAGTCACCCATACAGTATATTTTCTTATTTGCAAAATACTTATACTAATAAAAACACGGAAAACAATGTAAACTGGGAAAGGAGGTTCCCATTTAAATCAGCATACAGATGTAGCCTTTTTCTTCTTGGCCTTTAATAGGATTAATTAAGAAAGACCAGTCACCTTGCTGTATTGTTCTCTATATTGTATTGAAACTGAGAACAATAGATGAAAGGAAGCATTTTCTGCACCTAGGTGCAGAAACATAGTCAAGATGAGCCTGGCTCTATCTGTACATTTTATAAATTTATCTTAAATAAATGGGGGAGCAATATGCACCCTCTGTGCAAAACTGGTCTGGGTAGTACTACTTCCTCTTAACTATCCCAGTCCATCACTAAAATGGAGATGAAGCCCCCCATCCACTACACAGATATATCTGAAGCTAAAAATCTCTTCAGATTTCCCTTGAAATCTCCCAGATATCTGATCTTTTCCTAAAGGCCCCTATATACTATGCGATTTTGGGCCGATTTCATCCAATTTCGTCACTTTGGGCTGATAACCGGGTGACAACTTCCCAAATTGCAGGTGTGTGACATCTGATCTGATCCAATGCGCGGTCCCATGCGCATCGGAGCGGATCATGGAGGTCAGACGATCAGCACATAAGATCAAGTCCGACCTCCCTGTATATAGGCCTGACCAGGGGAGCAGTGGGGCGGGCAGTGATCATCATCTGCGGGACACCGGGGCGTGCAGCGGGCAGCGAGTGCTTTCACTAGCGGGCGGCGAGTGCTGACCTGGCCCTCGTGGGCTCCCTGCGCTCGCCACGCTTCGGGTTGGCGTTGATAGTGGGGGTGGCGTTGACAATGGGGGTGCATTTAACATTGTAAGCACCCATCAGGGTGCTTGTACAATTAAAAATTGAATTGCATCACATGCATCGCATGGCATGCATCGCATGCCGCTATATTGCATGCGATGCACTACAATGGAAATCGGGGGTGTGCAAGGTGTGCAATGATGGAACAGCATGCAAATTGACCGGAAAATGCATCCGATTTGCATGCGATTTTTGGCCGATTTTGCGGGCGCCCTGATAATACACAAGCACCGCCGGCGGTATCAGAGCAGGTCTGTGGCTATTTCAAATCACATGTCAGCTTGTGACCCAATCCGAGCTCGTGGTCCGGCAGCCAATCAGGAGTGGCAGTGGTGGCTCCTGATTGGCTGCCGGACCGCGAGCTCCGATTGACTCACAAGCTGACACGTCATTTGAAATAGCAGCGGAACTCCTCTGATACAGCTGCTCTGACCACTGGCTATGGACCCACTCTGCAAGAATTTAATGCCCCCATGGCAATGAGCATTTAAATCATCCATGGCAACAAGCATTTAACTTCCCTGTGGGAATGAGCATTTATCTCCCCCTGTGGCAATGAGCATATAATCCACCTTGGAAATTAGCATTTCACTCCACCGTAACGAGAATGTAATCCCCCTTGGCAATGAGCATTTAACGCCCTTGCAGCAAGGAGCATGAAACCCTGGCATCGATCATGAAGCCCCTGGCAACATGCATGTAGACCTTGGCATTGAGCAAGAAACTGGAACATTGGAAGTGTTAATATCAACTACTAGAGTAGCAATGCAGGCCCAGGGAAATTAAAACCCCAAAAAGATGTCAGCACATCTAAGAAAATACAATGCAGAAAGGATAGGAAGTTGGTAGTAGTGTGATCCCATGGTGCTGTGAATACAAAACAGTGTACAATAGTGTACAAAATTATATGCACAACTTAATAATCAAAATGCAATACATCCCTTAACAAGTCTGAAGAACTTCTAAAGGTTGCTATATGCTCTAATAAAGCCTTACTTAGCGTGAGTGGGATACGTCCTTTTTCATTGAGTGAAGCAGTATTTTAATTTAATTGCAATATAACGACTTATATAGAAGACAAAAATACCTTAATACGCTCCCTCGACCCTCAATGTGAGGTGAGGAAGGTAGGAGGGAAAAAATTGCACTGACCAAGAAATTGAGGGACTATTCCCTACACATCACACGGATTTTTATTTATTTAGAATTTTGTGCACTATTATAACATATTGGTTTACACACGTTTTTTATTTTATTTTTTTCGTTTTATGCATAAAATGAGTTTATGTTGGAAATAATTTGCACTATATGAAATCCCACCAAATGGAACACCTCCACATGATTAAAACTATAATTTATAAACTTTGGAATAACCACACCATCAGAAGAAGTTCTTTAAACTTGTTAAGGGATGTATTGCATTTTGAATATTAATTTGTGCGTAAAATTGTGTACACTATTTGTTTTATATTCACAGCGCCATAGGATCACACTATGACCCACTTCCTATCCTTTTTTATTTGAGCCAGAAACCCCTAGCAATGAGCATATAGGCAAGCGGAACTTACATTATATGACATAATATGTCATAGCCATTACAGTGTGTGGTATACGTAATGAGCATTATGGTGTGGTATAATATGTAATGGGCATTACAGTGTGTGGCATAATGTGTAATGGGCATTACGGTGTATGGCAAAATGTGTTATCGGCATTACAGTGTGTGGCATTATATGTAATGGGCAGTATGGTGTGTGGTATTATGTGTAATGAGCATTATGGTGTATAATAGGCATTACAGTATGAATTTTTGCAGCACAACGAAAACGCACACTGTCCATATTTATAGTGTGTGTGTGGGGGGGGGGATTATTCATTCTGAGCCCATATACCTAAATAAGTCACCTTCTATTTAGTTTGCATTGATGCCAAGTAGGAGGTGATAGACACACTTCAATAGGCAGTGATAATGCCCCTCCAATAATGCACCACCTAATAAAATGGGCTGCACAGGAGAAGACCCCATCAATGAGCCCTCGTCTGATTCTGATCAGAAGGGGGGACCTTACGCCTTTTTTTACATTTATTTAAATTTACAAAAAAAGCACACACTCCAGTTACAAAAAATCGCACATTCCCGTTACTAAAAATAATAGCCGGAAATAAGTGATTTCTGAATTTGTCTAAAAATTCACACCCTATCACATGTGTACGGTCTGCCCAAGTGGAAAGACATTACATTTCTCATATCTGATTTACTTGCAAAGAAAGTTTTACTGGTGCACTGTGTAAGAAAAAAAACCTAGTGCCTTTATCAAGAATTTGAAAAACATTTTTTTTAAAGCACCACACACACCTGTAGGTGCTTAATTAGGTTCCAAAGGACAGTCTAATTGCCCTGAAGAATACATGAATGCAAATGTAACATCACAAAAGAGCAGAAAAGAAAATTAAAATTCTTGTTTTCAACAACAGTGAAGTGAGTAATAGAATTAATGCATATTCAACAAAGCCTATAATATATTATTTCCCAAGCTACTTCATATTCTGTGTATCAGCTTTTTCTGTCGTTTCACTTTTCTCACAAAGAAGCAGAAAGGGATATTACAAATGTATTCTGTACTAACAGCAGCCTAACGCCAGAGGAATACAAAAGGATTTATCTTTCTTTGATTCTACTCATTCTGTCAGCACAATGGTAATGCCTGATAACTTCCGCATTACAATTTCCGCATGTCCACGTACTGTTTGTTTATAAGTGAGAAGAATCACATTGCTTAAGCGATAACCTCGCTAAACATGTATAAATTAATATCTCTAATCTGATCCCATGGATACAGATGCCTCGGGAAATGCAGTAGGCATTAGAAGACAGAATTAGGTACTTATGTAGTATCTGGGCGTCCGATTTAGAAATCGGATCGGATCGCATCGCATCGTATCGCATCGCATGCGACCAAATCGTATGCGATGCGATGGTCAAGATTTTTCCATAGGATTCAATGTTAAAATGGTCTGAGTCCATTTTAACATAGAATTCAATGGGGAAAAGGGGTCCTTTTCCTTTCCCCACTATCCAAGTGGGCATGGAGTTGGATATAAACCTGTGGCGAGCGTAGCGAGCCACCGAGCCCAAAGCGTGGCGAGCGTAGCGAGCCCCGCGAGGGGACACAGAATACTTTTTAAGAAATATGCGTCCCCTCGCGGGGCGCGCTTCGTTCGCCATGCTTCGGGCTCGCCACGCTATATAAAATCAACTCTATGCCCACTTGGATAGTGGGGAAATGAACAGGACCTTCTTAACATTGAATCCTATGCAAAATCGCATCGCATCGCATCGCATCGCATCGCATCGCATCTGATTGTATGCCTTAAGGTAAGGCATACAATCACAAAATCGGCAGCCCAGATACTACATAAGTACCCAGAATTATTATTATTTTTTTTATCATTTAATTCACATCAAGGTTCTAAACAAGGTGCTTACACACCTGTGATCCTTTTGGTGGCTGCGGAGACTCCTGGCAGGGTGCCAGTATTGGTAAGTGCATACACACTTATCGATGCTGGTGAGAAATGGTGGCAGGGGGGAGCAGCATGCTGCATTCTACATGGCCATCGTTAACGATCCGCTCCATCATCTGTGCATGCACAGACGATGGAGGAGGTCATTAACACCCCATGGGAGAACACATTGGGCATCTTGTACAGCGTCCACACTGGGCAATAAATGAGCCATATCATTTTTATTTTTTCACCCAGTGAGTACGGTGCTTAAGACTATACATATACTGAACAATAATATGTGTGGCTTTAATAAAGACCTGTTATGTAAGAAGAACCTGGTTTATTTTTCAAAAATGTATACTGTATGTATTAATATGGTCATTATTTATATGATATAAATGTTATTGGAGTAAAAAATGTATCATCAATTGACCGTTTCCATATTGCTAAGGTCTTTGCAGATGGAATATAATGTAAGGTGTCCACAGTAAAAGTATACAAGTATCACAAAAACTGGGCAACTTCAGGATATGGAAATAAGTGACTTCACGCGAACAGCATAATATGAAAAAAAAACAATAGAGGGAAATATCTAATCTACATTGCTTCTAGAATAGATATTGTTGATTGGAAGAAAGGATATTATAACCAATTGGACCAGCAATTATCTTCTAGTTTCTGACAATAAAACTAATATTAACCAGATGTATGCCCCTGAGCATCAACTACAAAATTGCTTATGTATAATTAAACAGATTTGCAGTGAGTGGATTGATTGCTAACACTTCCACATTCGCTATCACCTGGAAAGGCATTTCCTCTAGAAAGTTAATTATGTAAATGTCCTGTAGATATACTGTAGTAATAGCTGTTCTGTTTTATGTATTCTGATTACTGTACTGTAAACACTTTTGTATCTGACAAAATCCTTCTTAGATGGACAAAACCATGTGCACTGCAGGTGGGGCAGATGTTACTTGTGCAGAGAGAATTAGATTTGGGTGGGGTTTTACTTCAAAGTGAGATCTATATTGCAGTGTTAAAATAAAGCAGCCAGTATTTACCCTGCACAGAAACAAAATAACTCACCCAAATCTAATTCTCTCTTCACATTTTACAGCTGCCCCCCTGCAGTGCACATGGTTTTGTCCATCTAAGAAAGATTTTGTCAGAAAGCTTGAACTAGAATAAGGCCTGTAACGATCAGATCAGGTGATCGATCAAATTAACGTATGCCTCCTGTTATGATTATCTGTGCAATCAATGTATGTCTGGTATGTTTGGTAAAATCATGCCGCCTGTGATTATTATGTGGGAGATCAGAACATGTCATGTATTATGTGTGTGGACTATTGGTGACCCAGGGAGTGTAGCCATCTGTGGACTCCTCTGGAGTTAGGATGTAAGATAAGATCTGAGACCCCTCATAAACCAGATTGGGGGGGAGAGCAATAGTGTCCAGCCAACCGGCCAAAGTGGCTCTGGCCCTGCACTAAATGACCTCTTATCACTTGAGGAATGTATAAGATCTACTTCAAAGCAGGGACAAATTCTTTATGGGAAAGATCTAGGGACCTTCACTAGGCTCAGCAAGGGAATGGTTAAAAATCCCAAGGGTGGGAGGGATGAGGGAGGCTGCAGATAAAACCTCTGTACCTTGGGATAGTCAGTGTCACTACCTGGGGGTCTAGCAAAACAGGCTGTAGGCGACGAGAGATTTCTTGTGGAGGATCCCCCCACGTCAGGATCTGTATTTAAGTGTAAGATAGGTTCTGTCTTTTTTCCCTTTTTATTTTTGAAATTGCATTTAAAACTCGTGTGTACTTTTAAAATCACTGTAAAATCTTGTAACTATTTTTGTCTAAAGCTCTGTAGTATTTCTAGGAATAAATAATACATATTCTCAGTCCTGGTTCTGTGTTCTTAAGACTCATTAGCCTCATAAGAGAAAGGCTGGAAAACGTTACCATTGTTATCTTGTATTGTGTGGTCAGGGGCGAGCCAAGCCGCCCCTTGCGCAGTTTCAGGCGCTAAAATCAGGTTTTGGCTGGTGGCAGTGTACCTCAAGGAAAGGACCCGAGTGTCCTGAGTGAACCCCAGTCACGGCCGGCGCTGCTCAGATTGACGTATCGGAGCAGGCGACCGGTGGGTCCGTGACATTTGGCGGCAAGCGGTGGGGTGGAGAATTCATTTTTCTCTTTAAGAACTTAAGTGAGTGTGGGTAGAATTTTGTGAGAAATACCCACATCACCAGAATCAGAACTCAGAGCTTTACTATAGTTTTAAAAGTCACACAGTGGATGCAATTTCTGTTCCCTCCCTTCTCTTGTTTTTCTTTCCTATCATTTTATTTGACAAGTGTGAGACTCCGGATGGCTGATTACCAGCAGATGAGGAGAGATGACCTGGCGGTCGTGTGTGTACGGAGGAATATCCCTTGGTCTGGCCAGAGTAGAAAACGTATGATTCAGGCACTAGTGGATGCCGATCGGACTCTAGCTGCTGGAGGAAACCAGTCCATGGACAATCCTACCCCAGGGGCTCAGTCAGCACTGGACAGTACAAACGATGCCGTGCCAGGGTCAGACACTTCTGCTGGACCCAGCAAGTCTACACTGCAGAGCGACCTTCGAGCTGTTAGCAGGCAATTGAAGGATGTGAACCCCGTATTCGCTTTGCAGCTGGTGCAGTTCTGCCAAGGCATTGTCGACAGAGAGGCTGCGGAGCGCAAAGCCATTGTCGACAGAGAGGCTGCGGAGCGCAAAGCCGTACGAGAGGCTGCAGAGCGTCATGCCGAGCGTGAGTACCAGTTGGAACTGGTGAGGCTCAGGGGGCTGATCGCTGTTGGTGAACCAGTGGAGGATGATACAGGGCATCATGATGGCGAACCTTTACGTGAGACTTTATCTGCCGTGGCTACTGAGTTAGCAGGAGATGGGCTTCGTACTGAACTTTTACTGTCTGCGGAAGTAAATAATGTGTTGGATCATGGTGTGGACTCTGTTATCAATCATGGGGAGCCTAACAAGGGACAGAGGTCCCAAATGACCGCTGACGCGAATTTCACCGGACCGCGTCATGCACAGTTCCCTGTCTTGGAAGCAGACAGAGGAAGCCAAGTGAGTGTCAGCTTGGTTGTGAGTAATGAGCTGGCCCTGGACACTACAGCCGATGCTCAGAGAGCTGACATCTCTGCTAGCACCAGGGAGACTGTAGGATGTGTGGCAGTCAGGGAGACTGCAGAGTACCAATCCCCTACAGCACCAGAAGAGCCCAGTGGGTATATTGACCCAGTGGAGGATGATGATGTGTTTACCCTACTGAGCATAGAGGAACTAACGGAAGAATGCCAGCTGCAAGGTATCTCCTGCCACAACCATACTCGTGGGGAGATGATCATGCAGCTCATCCAGGCCAGTTATGATGAGTGCAATGCCTTCAGCCAGTATCGTGCAGCATTTCGTTTCTGGGGTCCATCCGCGTCTCCTTGGGTGCTGCTGAGAGAACTGGGACAATGTTACAAATTTGCGCAGCAGGAGGTCGATGCTTGGAGAAAGCTGGATACCCCATTTTGGGGGGATCAGTGCCGCCGGATAGGTGTGGAGTGGCGTCGCCTAGAACAGCTGTTGCTACCAGCTCTGGAAGCAGAGTTCCAGTTTAAACGGTTGGGAGAAGCAGAATCTGAGGATGTCAGCAGCTTGCTCTCACCAGGAATGCCCCACCAGGGCAAGGTGCCTCTGCCTACTACAGCAGTCATGGAACCTGTTCCAGAGACCTCACATCACAAGGCCCAGTTTAAACTGCTGGAAGATGTGAGCAGCATGTTCCCTCCCGTTGCTCCAGATTTGTTGCCGGAAGCGGCTGGCTGCATAGTGAAAGTATGCAGGGGAGAGACTATGTCGGAAATAGGAATGGGACTTTCTGACTGTATGCACACAAGTATGTGTGGGACTACTGATGTGGGACTTTTATTAACTCCACACATATCTGTCACTAACCCTTCTGAACCATATGATGCATCTCAGGTAGTATGTAACCATGCTGAACATTGCAATGTTGTTATTTTGTGTGAAGCCCCTGGGATGATCTGTGATAGTGCCGTACCTTCGGTGGAGGTGGAGGGTGAGTTAGAGACAGGTATAGTGGGTAATCCTTGCCAGTTTGTGGGGTTAAATGAATGCCCTAATCTAGTTGGGAATGAGACACCCTCACTCACCAGTGGTAGGAGTGCTGCTGGTGATGTCATTAAGGTTGCTGTGCTAGACGTTAACCCTGTTCCTCCAGTGATGTCTGGTTGCGACATGGTGCCCGGGGACGCTAACTGCACAAATGGGACAGATCTGAGTTGGTTGCAGGCAGCGCATGTACCTGCCAATAAGTTACTGGTGACAACATGCTCAGATAACCCCAATTCTGCTCAGAGACAATGGGATCCAGATATAGTGTTTTTGCCACGGTGCAATTGTAAGCCAGCAGGATGGGCCCCATGTGTTGTGGAAGATGCACAGGCTGCCCTATACCTGGGAAGTGGGAAAGATACCCCTGGGTACAATGAGAGGTTTGTGTCAGGAATAGAGCCAGTGGCTAGTAGGGAAGCTGCTGTGTGTAACCAGAAGGGTGGGAGGGCCCGTGAAGCACAGGTAAACTCAGCTCCATTAACCTCAGAAAAGCTGAGCTGGGATGTTCCCAAGACAGGGGACAATGACCTGCTGGTATTCCCCCTTGCAGAAACGTGCCCCCCTTCACAATTCACACACACAGACAAAGAGGGAGAATCTCCTCACAAAAGGATGAGGTGTGAGGTGTTGAGTGAGTGGACCTTCCCCCCAGTGAAGGGGAGGGGGGGTCAGTCAGCTCAGGAGAGGTGCTGGGAAGACATGTTTAAGTCTGTATATAGTGCTGGGAGAATGCCCCACACCTGTGGTATAGTTAAACGTGCCGAGTTACGAGTCCCAGGGGGATGGCCATTTGGGGTGTGGCGGAATGGTCTGGTACTGATCTCAGTGAGTAAGGCCAAACTGCCAGCTGCAGGGGAGAATCCGTGTCCAGGAGTCCGACGCACAGCTGTGGTGGGCTGTGTCAATACCAGCCGGGATGGGCACAGCTCCCACTATATCAGTGTGCTCACAGACTATGGGTTCGAGGACACCTGTGTGCTTTTAGTTTGCCATCTCCTGCGAGAGGGACAGGGACTATGCCCATTGCCCACCCTAGCCACGGCTATGGCGTCAGGTGGTGCCATGACAGACGTCAAGTATAGTGAAGTGTTAGTACAGATCCCGCAGAATCAGTGGCAGTCTGTCTCAGCACAGAGACCACTGCTACCTGTCCAGGTGATGTAGTTAATAGCGCACTGATGAGACGGTGACGTGGGTCACCGCCTCTGTGCGCCATTTTAAAAGGGGGAGGTGTAACGATCAGATCAGGTGATCGATCAAATTAACGTATGCCTCCTGTTATGATTATCTGTGCAATCAATGTATGTCTGGTATGTTTGGTAAAATCATGCCGCCTGTGATTATTATGTGGGAGATCAGAACATGTCATGTATTATGTGTGTGGACTATTGGTGACCCAGGGAGTGTAGCCATCTGTGGACTCCTCTGGAGTTAGGATGTAAGATAAGATCTGAGACCCCTCATAAACCAGATTGGGGGGGAGAGCAATAGTGTCCAGCCAACCGGCCAAAGTGGCTCTGGCCCTGCACTAAATGACCTCTTATCACTTGAGGAATGTATAAGATCTACTTCAAAGCAGGGACAAATTCTTTATGGGAAAGATCTAGGGACCTTCACTAGGCTCAGCAAGGGAATGGTTAAAAATCCCAAGGGTGGGAGGGATGAGGGAGGCTGCAGATAAAACCTCTGTACCTTGGGATAGTCAGTGTCACTACCTGGGGGTCTAGCAAAACAGGCTGTAGGCGACGAGAGATTTCTTGTGGAGGATCCCCCCACGTCAGGATCTGTATTTAAGTGTAAGATAGGTTCTGTCTTTTTTCCCTTTTTATTTTTGAAATTGCATTTAAAACTCGTGTGTACTTTTAAAATCACTGTAAAATCTTGTAACTATTTTTGTCTAAAGCTCTGTAGTATTTCTAGGAATAAATAATACATATTCTCAGTCCTGGTTCTGTGTTCTTAAGACTCATTAGCCTCATAAGAGAAAGGCTGGAAAACGTTACCATTGTTATCTTGTATTGTGTGGTCAGGGGCGAGCCAAGCCGCCCCTTGCGCAGTTTCAGGCGCTAAAATCAGGTTTTGGCTGGTGGCAGTGTACCTCAAGGAAAGGACCCGAGTGTCCTGAGTGAACCCCAGTCACGGCCGGCGCTGCTCAGATTGACGTATCGGAGCAGGCGACCGGTGGGTCCGTGACAAGGCCCATTGTGAGAAAGCCAGCAATTATTACCTGATTCACTTTCACTTGTGGATTACAAATACAGTAAGCCCATTGCCAGGATACTCAGTGCATGACTCCAATCTACAAAACACAAATCGACGCTTTGGTTATAGTGACTACTACCTTATAAATAGAGAGACTAAGTAAAAGTTTACAGCTGCAGCATGTATATTATTGCGCAATAATAAATTAGTATTTTAGCATATAATAGCAATAATATTGTCATTTTGGTATCATGTGAAAATGGTAACAGTATCTCTAAGTTGAATATCTATACATAAATTGTCTTTGTTTTGTGTCCGTCATAATCGTAACTATGTTTGTTACTGTATTAATGCAATGTTTATTGCATATACCTGTTAATGTTTTAACTTGTAAAATAAAATACCTGATATATAAGAGAAAGAAACATTGCCATGGACAATCCTACAGTTAATACACTTACCTGCTAGAAGAAAGGAAAAGGGAATTAATTAATATACTTTCCTGTTCATTACATTTCAACATCTCAGCAAGCCCAATACAGAGATCTGTATTCAAACATTCAAAATGATCGCTCTTCCTTTGTTTTATCCTGAAGAATAGCTTTGTCAAAATAGTTTTTTTTTGTCAAATCTTTTAAAAGTTTATTGGTTAAGGCTGTCACTATGCAGTGGTACAAGCAGTTGCGTAACTATGGTCCTGCAGATCCCGCGGCGCTTGTGGGAGCCAGCTCCGGGGAGAGCCACTGCCAGGATGCTTCTGCGCCAGGTGCAGACAGTCTGCACAGAAACATAACTGGTGCCATCGCGCCGCAAAAGTCTCCCTTCACCATCTTCCCTCCGCACTACTGCTGTGTGCTGACAATTAACACACAGAGGGCCAGATGCACTAAGCTTCAAAAGTGATAAAATGGAGAGTGATAAACAGCCAGCCAATCAGCTCGTACCTGCCATGTCACATTCTGTGTTTGAAAAATATCAGGCTGGAGCTGATTGGCTGGCTGTTTATCACTCTCCATTTTATCACTTTTGAAGCTTAGCGCATCTGGCCCTCAGTCAGCCTTTGAAAAAGCCACAGCCAGTGTCGAAATGCGTCAGTCGTTTGCTATTAAATTTCCAGGACTGGACCAAGAGGTACTCAACATTGCCACCCACCAGCCTGCTGCCACTCACTTGTTCCAAGACCCACCTATTACCCACTGTGGTTCCAACTCAGATAACCCGCAAGCAGCTTCCTCCAGATGAGCCAATCCATCTAGCTACCTGTTAGAGGGTTCCAAGCTCTCGGGACCCCTTTGAGGACCTATAAGGACTCAACTCTCAATTGAGAGACTACATCACCCAGATTTGAGTGAGTCCCAGGATATACAGCTGCCCACAGGGTCAAATCTATGCAGAAATATTAGAGCTGCCCATTATCCAACCTTCCAGTGGACATTTTTGGGGCCCCTTGATATAAGAAAGGGGCTTGGGTTCAGCCATACATCTAACCCTTTGGAAAAACTCTACAGACTCCTCCAGTGGTAAACATACAAGATTCCGTACTCAATAGTGAGGACCTGTACTTCTACTTCTTTCCACAATTGGGACATTCGATCATCATAGTAGCACCATCACGGTGGTAAAGTAAAGTGTACGTACCTTAAAAATGACATATCATCAACAACCCACAGTACCCCTGGATCCAGTAAATGTATAAAGTGAGATACCCTCCTTTTTATTAATTTCTTAAATGTTATTGTAATTTTATGTATATGCATGTAATGTAATTTTAGGTGTTTTCAGTCTATATAAAAGGAATATTCAATTGTTGACAGAGTCCTTCATTCATTGTAGTTGAAGCACTGCTTCTTTTTCATTTTTAGCCTGTGTGCCGTGTCTGCAGCACCGCTCTGCCTCACATCGATTGGCTGGATCGTGTCCACATGGTCACTGCTGCTGAACTCCTGCACTGCTAAGGAGCTCAGCAATAACAATGACCACGCGGACACCATCCATCCAGGGGACTTTTACAGAAAAGGGTTTGGGGAACCACTGGCGCTTAGAGGATAAGTGATATCTCCTTAGACAGGTGACTGAAATACCCGATCACTTGTTCCAATATCAAGGTGTATGTAAGATCCGTCCAATTCTAGGACGTTACTATTCACACATGTGGACAGACACTTACTTCAAAGTTCTGTCTCGCATGCACGTAGGGGTTTCTTTTGAACTGGATGCTTCTGCAAACAAATACTCAGACACGCTGGCACTTACTTTCTGAGTCAGTCCCGCGTTCCCGTAATGGTTCCTTTGTCACCACAGAGTCCTTATATTCAAAAAGCTGCTTTATTCACACACGATAAAAGGTATTCACAAAAGGCTGTATGTACATGGAATGGGGTACAAAGTAGGCAGACAGGAAAACGGAACCCCAGGATGGTGCTGTTGGTCCGGCGGCAAGACGCTGCAGACGTGGCCGCTGATGTACGCTCCTGGGTGCAGTTCTCCTGTTCTCTTTGTATGCAGAATGCCTTAGTAAAAGGGCAGAGAACGGCAATCTATGCGTTTCGGAACAGCTGTTCCTTCCTAAAGATCTGCCGTGGTGTCTTCTAAGCTCTCTTTTACAGGTGAAGCCGTCTGTCACATGACTCTTTCGGGCCAATGGTAGTGCACCTGTAGCCTGGCTTATATTATATTATATTAGTACGTAATAATACAAGTTTAAAACAATAAATAGTTACATAGTAAAAATATAATCACCATAGGAACATACAATGTAGCAAAAATACATACAATATGGATAAATTATACAGATACACATATAGATAAAAGCTCATACATACCATCCATCCAGGGGACTACACAGAGGGACAACGTGCCTCACCATGGATTGTGAGTACAGTAGTTCTGGGTGCGGCCCGTTGAGGGGTTTCAAGCAGTTTGCAATGGGCAAAAATAGCATGGAATGGATAAGCATTAATGAGCAGTGCTTTAGAGTTGATGGGTTGTGAAAGATGCTGTACTGGAGGGGGATGATATGTGAAGGGCGGATGAAATGAGCCTAAGGGAGCCCATACATGGTCCGTTGTGTACGGCTCCGTTCTGTACTATGCGATGCGCGCTCCCGCGCATCACATAGTACGGTACAAAAAGTATGTGCTGCACATACTTTATGTACTAGGTACACATTTGAACGGATCGCAGTGCATGCACACTGCATGCACTATGGATCCGATCCGATCCGATGTGTGCTAATTATGTCCCAAACGGATCCATTAAACGGACCGTGTATGGGCTGCTTGAGGGAGCTGGAATTACAGGCACTTTATGCATTCATCTAGCAAAAAATGAACAACAGAAAGCAACGCTCAAAATTAATAATAGGTGAATCAATTGAAAGTAGAAAATATCATTTTTAATATAAAATTCTATTAATTATAGGACACTTCAAAAATATTATAAAAAAATGCATATAAGATATATAAGATATATACATACATTAAATAAAACCAAATGCAAAAGCCCCAAAAGGGGTGGGGTTGTATAACCTGCACTGTCCACAATGCGATAGTCCCAAATGGATGGAGTCCAATACACGGCAAGTTGAAGTCCTGTGTGCCGTCTGGTCTGAGGGAGTGGCTGATGTTGAAGCCTGACTACTACCTGACTACTACCTCACGACAATTGTATCCAATGTACCATGAATTGGCCGATGACTTCCAATGGTTAGGGACCCAGTGGTCAGATGAATGAGCAGGTAGGTTCTCCAAAAGTCTCCCCAGATCTGGAACAAAGCACCACCACTCAGGGCCGTCTTAGCAGCAGTGTGGGCCCCTGGGCAAAGCAATACACTGGGGCCCTTACCCATTCTCCCCTCCTAGAGGTGGGGGGTGCTATCAGCAGCAGCTTTGATGTCCCACGGGTGGCAGGGGGTGCTCTATCTTCCACTCAACATGTAGGACCAGGAGCAGTAACTTCTGCTATATACTCCTTTACTGCACAGGTGGTGGGAGGGAGAACACTAACGTGTGGAAGGGGGCACTGAGCTGAATGAAGGGTCCCTTGTAAATTACTTCCAGGGAGGTAGGGGGTGTTTTATACGCAGAGGAGGGTTGTATAATGGAGTGGGCTTAATATTCGTCATTTTACGGTGGAAGGGCAGCTTAACTGCAGATATCGCCATTATCTGGAAATAGATTTCTTAGCCTTCAATAGTATAAAAACCTAGAGTCCCAACTTTCAGGAGGGGACTTGGGGATCAGAGATCAGGAGCCAGAGCAATCCATTGACAAAAATATAAAACTGTACACCAGACGTTTGGAGCTGGAGCAGGGACCAGCTGCTGGAAGGCTGATATCTCTGGTTCTGGGCATGATAGAGACAAGCCGCTATTGTCGACAGAAAGGGGAGAGTCCCAGCTTTTGGAATATTCTCTCAGAAATATGACTGGGAAATGCAATTAACAGGTCGGATGTGTACTGCTGCTTTGAAGTTGGATATCTCCAGTTCCCCAGGGCCGATTTTCAAAATTCTGGTATCCCTGGAAAAAGGGGATCATCAGCTATCAGAATAGGGCCCTAATACACCTGGGGCCCCTGGGCAAGTGCCCATTAAGCCCATACGAAAAGACGGCCCTGCCACCCCTGACGCATTTCACTGGACTAGCGCCAGCTTTATCAAGGTCTATGCACTTTATGCATTCACAAATAAATGTAGATCTTATCCTGTATTCAGAGATGGCAAAATTTATGCAACTGCACCCTTATGCTAGTAAAAGCAGTCACCAATATCATTCACATTTGCCCCAGCCCAATATTTGTAGCTGAAGAATGATGCATAATTTATGCGCACCTCTGAGTACCCTACAATACAGCATTCCACAAGTTCGTAGAGCGCATATCTTATGTGAGAACGCCCCATTGGTGCCCGTTAACACCCACTCAGTTGCAAGTAGAGATAAAACTCTGTATTGCCCGTAAATTGTGCCAAAATGCATATGCAGACAACAATGCATGTGCAGTCTGCTAAAAACACAGATTAACACTTATTTTTAAGTAACTCATTTCCCACTTTCACTTCTCACTACTTTACCTCTCACTACTTTATCTCTCACCTCATTATCTCTTACTAATTTACCCCTGCTATTTTCAGCAGCCTCTCTCATTAACCTGTCTTCACTCTTTTCACTATATATTTTTTCACTGGGGCCACTATATATTTTTTCACTGGGGTCACTCAGCTGGTTCGCTTTGGGGTGCCTTTGATGCATACCCCCAAAATGCTAGGGACTTGCTTGACTAATGAGGTCACCTGGTCATGGTGGGCAAGCCGTTACTTATGGCCATAATTATGCGAAGAACCTCACTCAAAATGCTAATTTTATTGCAATGATTATTATTAATAAATTGGGAGTTATTAATAAATTGTGCACTGGCGACCTTGTCTTTGTATGCAGTACTACTGAAAGGTCTCCCTAGGGTCGCACCTCTCATTACCGGTGTGCACCCCTCAACCTGTATAAACAATGCATGTGCAGTCTGCTAAAAACTATAGGATCCATCAGTGTTGCATTTCCCACTAAGCACATGAGGCACGTGTCTATGGTTGTACATTAATGGGGCAGCATATTAGGCTCCTCTGCATGAGAGCCCTACTACAGTAGTTTGCTGGCTAGATGGGGCAAAGTTATACTTTTTGTTACTGTAACTAACTTTTTACATTTTTCAGTTGGTGGGTGGGGGAGTAGAGAATTGAGCAGTGAATTGTGGTGCAGGAGGTGTGTGGGTGTTAGGGGTGAGGTTGCGGCTGTTTTGGGGACCAGTCCCAACATGAAAGAGGTCCAGGGGCAGTCATGTGATGGGGTTGATTAATACAGTTGTGACTAAGAGCAGTATCACCCCTAAATTCGCCCATAGGATCCATAAGCAAACATGATTACGTGTATCTATACATCAAGCCCTTAACTTTCACAATAAAAAATCAAAACAAAATATTGACTTTTCATCTGTATGCCCTTTGCAATCATAAATGCCTACAAGTAATTCCATTTAGTGTACTGTAGTTAGCTTTTGTCTATTGCCAATGCTGGAGCAGATCCAGAGAACAGTAACCTGAATGTGCTACTAAAAAGATGCTATTGATGCAGAGTCACATCTTTTATGTCTGTTTATCAGTCGGGGAAAAATGTAACGTGCTTGCCAACCGGTTAAGACATTAGCTCATTATTTCTGCTCCCATAGAAATATTCCTAAGGTTTCTGTCAATGCACAGGCTATTAATGTTCCTTTTACTTTAACAGTAACATCGTGATAGCTAACAGGGGTATGGCTCAAATAGCTATCTTATATTACAGTAGCTGGAATAACATGTAGAAGCAGTACATGCTAGCCTTGGTTCTTAATTTAATATCTACACAAAATCAAAAGAAATCTATTGGACAATTAAATAAACATTAGGACACTTGAGAAAAAATGAGCGTGATATATTCCAGTCACACAGAGGACTGCAGCAACACCAGAGCTGTGCTATGTAAAAGAATGCAGTTTTATTTTGTCCAGTGCAGATAAATGGCAACAACAAAACACAAATTAATTCCTTCTCCCTACGGGGTGCTGGCTAATATACAAGCTTTCTCCTACTGCCAGACTGCATTGCTAAACCACTTCCAGCATTTAAACACTGCGCTTAGCATAGATATAATGGGAAATATCAAAAAAGGCTTTGTGCTCAGAGATTTTTATATCTAGCAACCTTTTCAGCACACAGACATTTGCTACCATTGCAAATGTGTACGTTTGCATTAAACTATAAAAATATGTCAGACACTTGGTTTCATATATGCAACTTGCACTAATTAAATAAGTTAGATAAAAAGTACTTAACAATTCATTGCATCATACTTGCCTACTCTGCTGGAGCGGCCGGGGGGGCTCCCAAAATCCGGGTGGCGCTCATAGCCTCCTGGAAGAGTGTATTCAGCTGCAACATGTCACCCAGCAGCCCACTTACCGTGAAGAACATTGCAGCCATGTGCCGAAAAACACCCATGACATGCCCATAACACACCCATAACAAATAAACTGTGAATTGGTTAAGTAAATTTCCTTTCATTTGTAAATTCCCACATACAGTGGTCTATGTGTTAGTAAACCAGGAAGCAGGATTATATTTACTAGGCCACTATGTACATACAGTATGTAACCCTGGCCATGCAACACTTTAAAAGCTTGTTAGTTTAGATTAGTAAGCAGGGCCAGGGCGAGGGTGTTGGGCGCCCACCTGCAAACTACAAATTTGCACCCCCCCCCCCTTATATTACTTATAGAGGAAACAGCCCACACCAGAGGCATGCTGCACAAAAAGGGGTGTCACAAGGGGTGTGTTTTCAAATTACGGCACACAGTAGCACAATATTATTCACATGACACCATGTAGTGCCCCTTATTTACATTACACCACACACTAGAGTCCCTTATTCCCATTACGACGTATAGTAGAGCCCATTATTTATGTTACTTTGCACAGTAGTACCCCTTATAAACATTATGCTACACAGTAATGCCCCTTTTATACATAATTCCACAGTAGTAGTGCCTTTTTATGAAACAGCTTCATTGCTAGTCAACCAGAATGAGAGCCATAATGCCCAGAGTAGTACCCAATAAACCTAATGCACAGGGTAGTGCCTAATACATATACAGATGGAGCTGCCACAATCGGGTGTGCCGGCGTGCTGAGGCAACTCGGTGCGCCGTTCGCCAAGACATGTCCATTGCCACGAATGGGGCACACAAGCGTCTCACTCACATGCCCACCATTTGCCAGGAGCTGCTCTAATGAGAGTGGCTCTATCTCTAGTGCCCAATACATATAATGCCCAATACATATAATGCCAAGAGTGGTGCCCAATACACATATTGCCCAGAATAGTGCCCAATACATACTTTATGACCCCCTCCTTTTATTAAATGTGCAGCGGCCTGCCCCTTTCCTGGTAGTAGTTACCTCCTCTCCTGCAGTTGGCACCTCCTCCCGGCAGCCAGATCCTCCTCCTGGCAGCCAGCCAGCTCCTTCCATCTTCTTAGTGTCTTTAGCAGCAGCAGCAGCAGCTTCCGAATACTGTATCCTCTCCAGTCACTGCAGCCATATCTCCTCACTGTGAGGGCAGCATCATAGTCAGTGATCCGTGATGCTGTCTATACAGAGCCGTCGCTGCGCTGCATGTGCAGCGTGCTGAGCCTGCTGCCTGTCATATTTTGACAGGAGCAGGCTGCTGCAACAATCAGCAGTGGTGTCAGGGAGGGGAAGAGTAGCGCCTCTCAGGGCTTTGCAGGCTGTGCTGAGCGGGTAGCGCCGGCCCTGTTAGTAAGCCAGCATTTAAATCCCCAATGTTTCTGATCCTTCTAAATCAGGCATTCAAGAGATGAAACAGCACAACCTCCCAGATGCTGGTGTAGGAAGGGATGCACTGAAGCGAAAATGCTGGAAAAAAAAAACAATTTTTGTGATTTGAGACCACATTTTTAATTGTACTATAGCCTGCATGCTGGGGCACTGCAGGGGGTATCACCAGCAAATGCTGGCAATACCCTATAGAAGCCTATGGGCTTCTCTCCATAGCGCTGTTTGAGAGATCCGTCACAGAACCCTCCAAGCATGGTGTGATACTCCTGGGGTTCAGACCTGGAAGGCCAGTGCCAGAGACGCATCACAAAGGTCAGCTCTTATCGCAACATTATCTCATATGTTAGTGCATATGCGATTATTAAGAATGCGGTAGCAGGCGAATGCCGACGATGTGGCGTGGTGTAAGTTAGTGCATACCCCTATAGTCTCTGTTATGCAGCCTTTTCAAGAATTAGTCATATCCAAGTTTTGGTATGTCTCCTTAGGCAAGGACAAGGGATTACCGGCTGGTGAAAAGTGTGGTCTTTGTGAAACCCTTGACACTTTTTCCCCATCTCTATAATGCCTCAGTGGCATCCTTAGAATTTTTATCCAAGATATAGCTCAGGATCTCCATTGCAACCATCGATGTTTACAGCATCGACAATATGAGTAAACCTAAACGTATTCACAATGGCCACCTCTTACCCATTTGCAAGGCCAGAAAATCTGCATTGCAGGCCGTAGACAATGGCCTCACCATTCTTAGAAAACTGGGCATGCTGAAGCTTGGGGGAACTGTGGGTAATCTCATAGCACTCATTCTGCATATGCACAGTTCCTCCTACATTAAAGAGGTGCATTAACGATCGAGTTCACATACAACTCTGAATAACTACAGAATGGCAGTAGACTTATACACAAAGAAATGCATTGAAAACTCATGGGCAGTGACAGGTAGTTGTCTAACCACACACACAAAACACACACACACATAGATGGTCTGTCTTATGGCTGTGTTATAGGAGTGTCCCATGCATAACAGTGAAAGTGGTTGTGTACACAGCTGCTCAACTGCTCACTTAGGAGGCCTTGTTTGGACAGAGAACCTGCTCCTGTCATAGCTCTGGTATAAGATTTACCAATTTTATTATAGTTTGCATGGACCAGAGACAGATTTTCCACAAGTCAAGTTAGAAGCCTGCCTAGAGTCCAGCAGGTCCCTAGTTCCCAAGGGGACCCATAAAGATATCCTGGTTATCCTAAACTCTCCCAGAGGAACATTGCGCGAGTACCACGAGGTTGTGAAATCACATAGACCTGCCCACACTCCCAAAGCCTCTTTGATGTTCTTTGATATAATAAAAAAAATCTTTGGACACACAAAATGGTTTCACCCACTGTATTTGGGCAGTCAATTACTTTAACTATGACACAGGTATTAAGCCTACTTCCAGAAGACCTAGAGCCTGATGCAGATTTGTACGCAATGCCATGCAGCTGAGCATTTATTGGTAGACTGTGCATGCGCCAAGGTACTCTATCCATGCTGGCTGCAATCAGCCGCTCAAATATAGTGCTATGGATTGCTTACCTGGGGCCCCATGAGGTCTAAATCCACCTCTGGCATGGATGCAGAGACTGGGCATCTTGCTCCATGCACATTTGGACAAATGGCTGTACACAAGAAAAGAACCCTGTAGCATCATTTGCAATAAAACACCAGCGCCTTATATTCTGAAATACTCCATGAAATTGGTGTTTGCCTCTAAGTTTAAGTCAATACATAAATAAAAGCAGCCAATGATGATTTTAGTTATAAAATATTAAACAATATATTTGATTTCATCTGCATGCATTATGTTACCTAGATCCTACCAGTAATTCCATGTAGTTAGCTTGTGTCAGTGGCAATGCTGAAGCATATCGAGAGAATAGTAAAGATACACTACTGATGCAGAGGCTCATCTTTTAAGTCTGTTTATCAATGGGGAAATTACACTTCGCTAGCCAACCAGTTAAGACATTAGCTCATTATTTATGCACCCACAGAAATACATTAAAGTTTTAATATTCCAATTTAGTGGCAACAATTGTGATGAATAAAAGAGGAAGGTCTAAATGATATGTATCATTACAGTAGCTTTAATAATGGGATGAATATTATATATTAATACTGGCTCTTAAGTTTGAGCATTATAGATTCTGGTCACATAGAATACTGCACCAAAACAGGAGTCGAGGTTATATGAAAGAAAACAAGCTCATTTTGTCCAGCGCAGATAAATGCAAAAGCAAAAAAAAACACCTCCTCATTAATTCCAACTGCCTTTGGGTATGCTGTCTATGGTGATGTTAATCCTCCTTACTATACCTGTATATTCATAAACCAATTTGGCAAATGATCCCATAACTTGCATCATTAGTTTCATTCTATATTTACCAGAAAAGCCACTAGAACTTCTTGAATATTTGAAGTGTATAAAAGATCAATTTTGCTGATATTTTCTTCTGTAAGGAGAAAGTATCACTTTATATGAAAATAAATATAATGTGTAAGACATTTTCAGCTATTTTTTATCTATTGAAATTGAGGAGTAATTTTTGCTGAAGCATTATTCCGTTCTCTTCTTTTGTAAGCATAAAATGTTTGCATTTAAAGCCTGTGTTGAGCATCTTTTTATCTAAAGGAAGGACATACACTACCTAGTCTGTAACAAAATGTACAAATCATGTTTCACACTAGTCATTTCAACTTTCCCATTATCATATAAGGTTTCTATGGAAACCAAGCTGTCAGGGGTATTACAAAATTCAGCAAGAACAAACCAAAGTGATGACTGAATTCTTTGTATTTTTTTTTAACACAAAACGTTGCAGCTAAGCTCTACAGTGTTCAATAATAACCGCTGAGCACAAAAACATTGATAACCTTCTACAACACACTTAGATGATGGTGAATGTCATAATATATGTATCACACCACAACCGATCAACAAAACAAATCACCTTAATTGAACTACAATAAAAGAAATGGCTGGCTTACATTTTATATCTTGCAAATCTTAGTTCTAAGAAAAGTATTATTAATATTAGAATATGAGTATACTATTTACATAAACACGTAAGTAAAGCCAGTACTAAATTACTGATATTGCTGTAATTTTAATTTTATACCCATGTGAGTACATTGAAAAACCGTGCCAAAGACACCAGAGCCATAACTAGACATTTTGGTGACCCGATCACCTTAAATGCCTACCTCTGTATTGTGGTGTCACTTGGCAGTAGTGCTGAGTGTTAGCCCAATCCCTTACCGCAAGACTTCATGATGTCACACAGAGGAAGGGGGAGTTGGAAGCCTAAGGAAATGCAACACTGCATGGAGCGTCCAGTCCAAGGGTCACAAGGGCCGTGGGATAGCCCACAGAGGCTAGTGTACTTATTCAGCACCACTTGTACATCCCTAGTTACAGCCCTTAAAAATATTAACCTATCAGCTAAAATGGGAGAGCACTACTCTGAATTCTCCGATATGACCCCTCAGTATGGATTCATTCCTGGATGACCCCTTGAATTACTACTGTGCATACACTGCACCATCTAGTTACTCCCCCTTACTGGACATCTCCCCCTTAGCTACAAGAGACATGTTGCTTTAACCTGCATTTCTGATGTTTGGGTGCATAAGCTGTCACAACTATGCTCTGCTTCATGCCTCAACCAGGGTAATAGTGAGTACGGCTGTACTTTGACTTCTCAATAAACCATGCTACCAGTTAAGTCTCTGGACGTAACTGGTAGCATGCTTGTGTGTACATTACTCTACCAAACCACCACTGTACACATACATTTCTCTCTCTGCACATGTTACATTTGCCCCACCTGCAGTGCAAAATGGTTTTGTCCATTTGCTAAAAAAATCAGCTTTGCCATCAGGTCTGAAAAACCCCTAATGCTTGTACTAAGCTCATATGCAAGAGCTACACCTACAGCAGGAATGTCCAAACTGTGGCCCTCCAGCTGTTGTAAAACTACACATCCCAGTATGCCTTGCCATAGTTTTAGCTTTCCCTAATAGCAAAACAAGAGACATGTTGCTTTAACCTGCATTTCTGATGTTTGGGTGCATAAGCTGTCACAACTATGCTCTGCTTCATGCCTCAACCAGGGTAATAGTGAGTACGGCTGTACTTTGACTTCTCAATAAACCATGCTACCAGTTAAGTCTCTGGACGTAACTGGTAGCATGCTTGTGTGTACATTACTCTACCAAACCACCACTGTACACATACATTTCTCTCTCTGCACATGTTACATTTGCCCCACCTGCAGTGCAAAATGGTTTTGTCCATTTGCTAAAAAAATCAGCTTTGCCATCAGGTCTGAAAAACCCCTAATGCTTGTACTGAGCTCATATGCAAGAGCTACACCTACAGCAGGAATGTCCAAACTGTGGCCCTCCAGCTGTTGTAAAACTACACATCCCAGTATGCCTTGCCATAGTTTTAGCTTTCCCTAATAGCAAAACTGTAGCAAGGCATGATGGGACTAGTAGTTTCACACCATCTGGAGGGCCATAGTTTGGACATGCCTGACCTACAGTATAATAAGGTTTATTAAACTATACTACATGAAAGTTTTCTTTGAAAGTACATACAGTATAAAGCAGAAAAGATTGTGGAAAGTAACAATAGATCCTGGTGACCGATCAAGCCCAACTGATGTTGATAGATTCACAGGCCCCATACTCTAGACTTAAGTGGGTAGCATGTATACTTCATAATTCATGAGCTAATGTCAGCTAGATACATTTGGATAGGATAGCACATATCAGAATGGTAGTCTCATGAGAAAAAGAAATGTAAGTATTGCATTATTTAAGGCAATTTACATAAATTCAGAAATACATTGGCCGTGGATTCGACAATCCATGGCCATTTCCGACAATACAGACTCGCCTCCACAGGCGAGTCTTGGCCAGGATTGAATACCTTAACTGATGATATTTCCACTGCTTTAAATATTGTTAAACCTTAAATACCCTCCATAGAATCTCAATGAGAGCCAAAGTGAGGGAAAGAAGCTGGCAGACAAACTGCGGAGAGGTGCATAAACTACTACACTATGGGCCAGATGTATCAAGCTTCAAAAAGTGATATAATGAAGAGTGATAAACAGCCATCCAATCAGCTCCTAACTGCCACATTACAGACTGGCTTTAAAAACATGACAGATAGGAGCTTATTGGCTGGTTAATATGTAGAAATTGAGGGTGCCCCCTCCCACTTGTGAAGGTGGGGACGGGAACCCTTTTGGGGCGCGGTGAACTGGGCTGCCTTAATCAGTAGCAGCTGCAATCATATCAGGTGTGTCAAGCCTGAAAAGAATACACATGGAAAAAAGGTACTACCCTACCCATGCTACTTTTGAGAAAGCTTTTTTACAAGCGAAACGCATCAGGTGGACATACATTTCTCAGCAGGAGTGGATTCTCAGCCCTAATTACATCACAGCAACCCTAATCTGCCCGAACCAGGATCCAGTGCCCCCTTCATCCATTAAAGTGGACGGTAACTATACCAATTTTGTTAAACTCTGAGTCACAGAGGTGGTCCAAGTATTATACCAGGCAATATAGGAACGGACAGAAAGGACTGAGCCACAATCAATTACACCCTGCATGCACCTTTTCTTTTAAAAAAATGTATCATGTGAAGCCATTAGGCTTATTAAATTGTATTATTATGTGTAGCCAAAAGGCTCATTAAATTGTCATTTTATGCTATATTTTATTACATAAAAATCTGCAAAGTCAATCCAATAGTCAGAAATTTCTTTATTAATTATAGAGCGCTGCATATCTCGTTCTTTTTTCCATGCTTATTGGCTGGTTGTTTATCAATCTCCACTTTTTAAAGCTTTATACAAAAGTTTGATAGTGTGTGCATATTAATTTACAATGTTTGTAGAAATATATTGCACTTTCATTGATAGTGTATTCAGAATAGTGTGAGCTTTAGTCCTTGGAGAAGTGAGGGAATTTGTAGCACATGCTATAGGAAGCTAGCTACTGTATAAACTATAATGCAGTTCAGTAGAAAATCTATCATTCATGTGTGCATTACCTTGTTATAGAAATTGTTTCAATGTATACTATGCATATTGAGAAACTAAACCTTATTGTGAGAAACTAAACCTTATTGACCATAAGTGTAACTGTAAATACAGCAGAGCTATTTTTCTGCAGGCTCCAGCAGGAACTGTGGCCCTTATTCTTTTTAACTTTTTCTGACAAAATATTTCTTAGATGGACAAAACCATGTGCACTGCAGGTGAGGCAGGTGTTACTTGTGCAGAGATAATTAGATTTGGGTGGGGTTTTACACCTGCCTCACCTGCAGTGCACATGGTTTTGTCCATCTAAGAAATATTTTGTCAGAAAGAGTGAACTAGAATAAGGGCCACAGTTCCTGCTGGAGCCTGCAGAAAAATAGCCCTGAATTACAGTATATACTAGGGTGACCAACTCATCCCTTTAATACGGGACACATATTAATTACACAGGTTCTGTGTCTGACTTTCACCTGGTTTTTAAACTGCCACACCTCAAGACTCCATTTCACCTGGTTTTAAACTGCCACAGAACCTGTGTAATTAATATGTGTCCCGGATTAAAGGGATGAGTTGGTCACCCTAGTACAGGTTGAGTATCCGGTATCCGGACATCCCTTATCCGAATTATTCCAAAAACCGTGGTTTTTGGAATCATTCGAATTTTTTTTTTTTTTTTTTAACCCCCTAACCCTCTTTTCATACTTACCAAGTCCCCGGGCGTCCACAGCAGGCCTCCGGCATCTTCTCCAGGGTCTCCACTGGTCCCAGGAATGCATTGCGCGAGTGTGCGCGCGCGCCGGTGACGTCACCGGTGCGCGCGCACACTCGCGCAATGCATTCCTGGGACCGCTGGAGACCAGGAGAAGATGCCGGAGGCCTGCTGTGGACGCCCGGGGACTGCGCGGACGCCGAGGGACGCCCGGGGACCATCAGGGGACAGGTAAGTATGGCTGCAAAAAAATATTCTAAAAACCGGAAAATTCCCCTATCCGAAATGCTCGCGGTCCTGAGCATTTCGGATAGGGGATACTCAACCTGCATATACAAATCCAGGTACTTGTTTAGTTTCACGGCGCGCTACTTCCGGGTTCGGTGCTCGGCAAATAAAAAAAATAAACTAAATAAACTCTATGCCAACGTGGATAGTTCATACCCATCCATGTTGGCATGGAGTTGATTTTAGAGAATGTAGCGTGGGCGAGCGCAGCGAGGGGACTCAGACGCGCATCCATGCTGCCGCCGTGAAACTAAACAATTACCCAAATCCATTACTGTGAAGACTATATTGTAGTGTAGGCTATAACTTGAATTATACCTACCATGATTTTTTTTAGGCCTTATGCCAGATTACGTAATAATCCTTATATTTCCTATTCATATATCCGTATCTCTGTTCCTTGCCTCTCTGCCAGGGCCAGGTGCAGTAGAAACGTATTTCCAAAAGAAGACCAGCTCATATGAAGGTACCTCTACACGTTGCACCCAATCTACCACACAAGCCACCAAGGTTTCACAAAACAAAACCAAATGTGCAAATAAAACACACAAAACAATTGCTGTAAAATGTGTCTATTATTGTAAAGACCTACTCATATGAATTTGTAATCTCTGTTTATTTTGCATACAAAGACAAAATCCATTTACGTGTTTTGCTTGCAACAAGGAACAATTACCATGATCAATGCATATAACTTTCAGATAAATATTTCACTGTAGTAAGGAATTTTGTGACGTTGGCAGGTAAATGTACCTCTTTATGCACTCTGAACAAATATTGATCTGTCTTTTCTCTCACTTACGAAAAATCGTTAAAATTGCAGAAACACAAAACATCTCATGTTTAAACCATTTCACATATTTTGCTTTAATTACTAATAAAAGAATTTACCTAGTTTTTCTGATAGTAATAATTTTGTACAATGAACTCATTTATGCTGCAGGCATAATCCTACCATAAATGTAATGCCATAAACAAGCACAAAGTGACTACAGTACTAGAATAATTGGTACCTTTCTCAGATGCGCAATTAAAAAAAACCTTTTAAGCAACAAGAAATTTCTCCAAATGCATGTCAGAAAAGCAATTTCCATTGCCTTTCTATAATATAGTCTTAAAATTCTTCTTTTCAATATTATACAATAAAAAATAGCACAATTCTGATACATGAGTGGAATAATATACTCTTTATGTGGCGTATTCATTGGCAAAATACAGTATTATATAGGGCTTCCTGAATAGGAGTTATGATATGAACAGGACAGTGTATTATACTGCAGTTCCTCCCTTTTGTTTTAGGACTATGTGGTCCAAGTTAACGGTTATACAAGGTTATTCAAAAAGAATGAACCGATTTCATGACGCATTGATTTTTAAGTTCTCAAGCATCGTCATGAAATGAGTCACTGACCATTTGTAAAAGGAGGTTTCTAAGTGTCGAATGGCTGCCGAAGAGACATTGTAGCTGCATCGTTCCCCCGGTAACATTCAGTTGCTTGTTTATCTATGGAATGGCAAGTCCTCAGTAAGAGGCTTTTTAAAGGCGATTTGGCATTAATCCAACATGTCAAGAACATTCCATGGTGGTTTCGACAGTTTCAAGAGAGTACGTCTAAAGGAAAATGTGCAAGACGACCGCGAGTTTTGGAGAAACAAGTGGTGAGAATCCACACGTGCAGCTGAAACAAAACACGGAAGTCCAAAAATCGAGCTAACTGTGAGCGTGCAATCCCTCAATCCACTATCTGTGTGTACTAAGAAGATGCCTACATTTTAAACCATACTGACTGCACTTTGTTCAGGCACTTACAAATAATGACAAGAAGAAGTGGATGGAATTTTGCAATTCAATACTGGACATGATGAAATGTGAAACCTTTATTTCACTTAAAATTTTTAGTGATGCAACAACTTTTTACTTGAGAGACACAGTCAATTGTCATGTTGTGCATATTTGGGGAACAGAGCACCCACATGAAACAGTTGAGCATGAAAGAGATTCTCCTAAATGGAACGTCTTCTGTGCTTTGAGAAAAACATTGTCACAGGAAAAATCGCGATAGGCTCGACAAACAGGATCTTTGCTTTACTGTAAGCAGGTTTCCATGACTTCATTTTTCAACAAGACGGAACACCGCTCTATTGGCACCTGAATGTAAAAGGCCTTGCTCTTTGTGATTGGCCTGCGACTGTGTGATTTGTTTTTTTCTGGGAATAAGTCAAATATAGTGTTTATGTTCCACCGCTACCCACTAACCTTGATGACCTCAAATATCAATATAATAACAGGAATCAACTAGGTGGATCGTGTTATGCTGATACTGTACGTATCTGAGAGGAATTCTCTTAATGACTTTATGTTGCCCACACTGCAGGTGTTAGCCACATTCAACACTTGTTAGGATATAAAGCTTGATTATGAGTAGAATATTTGTGACATGGCTGGAGTTTGTGTATTGCTTTTTCTTAATAAACTATTTGTATCAAAACTGCATTTCTAACTAATATGGCAAACCTTTTGGGTCAATCTTATTAAGTGAGTTTGCATCATGAAAGGCGCATATAGTAGTTCAACTGAATGCATGCACATGAGAAATTATGTTTACTATTTAGTCATTGTTGTTATGTTGTACTGTGCTGCCCCAATGTGATAGCCAAATAGAAATGCTGATTTTCAACACCCACAATGAAGTTGCACAACAACCATATGGAAGACCACTAGTACAAGTTAGGACTGACCCCTTTAACTTCATTTATTTAAATTTGTTAAAGTGAAAAGAAGGGAGGGCCAATAAAAAGGTTTGTGATTGCATAATTTAATCTTCCTACTCTCACTCCCATGGGCAGTGTCACAAAACATAAAAAAAAACAATAGGACATTTTTTGCCCTTCCTGCATTGCTAAAAAACTTATTTATGCTGTTCCTGAATGTTATACAGTTGTTTTGTAGGATCATTTTTTTGTCCGGTTTCAACCTACCTCTGATTTCCCAGGGCCTACAAATATGTGTATATGTGGAGAGTTCTTTCTTTCTACTCCGGTAGCAGAGGAATGATCCATTACAGAGACGTGTGGTTTTTCTGTGCATTTTACTCATTGAACATTGAAAAGAATACATCTGTAGAAAAAGACAGTATACACAGATATGATTGATCTTTATGACTAAAATTGGAAATCATATATAATATGGACAGAAACAAATGTTTCATGCTGCTTCCATGTCTTCTATATTCCATCTTTCCTTTTGTAAATCCTTGTCCAACCTTGAAGCACAGTTTTATAAAATGTAGAAAGCAAAGCAACTATAGTATAGCTACAGTGTCACAGTCTTCTATTATATACTGGTATACAGTGCCTCTTTCTGATAGTATTCGGAGGACTCAGTACACGCACAATTTGGGGTAATAATTTTAATTCTTAAAACTATCTCTAAAAACAGTAGGAAATCCAGTGGTGTAACTATAAATTTTGCTTCCCAAGCCTCCCTCCCCCTAATATTTTATTTAAAAAAAAAACAGGGCTTTATCTACACAATATGGCTCCCAGTGCGAACAGTAAAAATGTGCCCTCCAATAGATATTAAAAAAAGAATGTGCACATTCCAAAAAGGTTGCGTAGCCTCTCTTCAGGGGGTAATGCCCATTATACAATAGGCCACACACAGCAATGCCCATTGCACTATATTCTACACACTGCAATGCCCTATACCAGGGCTGGGCAACACCGGCCCTACAGATGTTAATGAACTACACATCCCAGGATGCTTTGCATTAGTTTTGCTATGTGGCCATGCTGAAACTGATGCAAGGCATGCTGGGATGTGCAGTTCATCAACATCTGGAGGGCCAGTGTTGCCCAGCCCTGCCCTATACACATTATGCCACACTGTAATGCCCATTACACATTATGCCACACACCGTAATGCCCATTACACATTGTGCCATACACCATAATGGCCATTACATTATGCCACACACGATAATCAACATTACACATTGTGCCACACACCGTAATGCCCATTAAACACTATGCCACACACTGTAATGCCCATTACACATTATGCCACACACCGTAATGCTCATTACACATTATGCCACACACCATAATGCCCATTTCACATTTTGCCACATGCCATAATGCCCATTACACATTATGCTACACATCATAATGCTTGTTACAGTATATATGGGATGCGGTCAGCATCCTGGCAGTCAGGAGGTTGTAGTTCAGTATACTGATGCCAGCATCCTGATTGCTGCCAGAACTTCAAAACAAATCAGGATGCCAACAATGGAATACCTATATCCAGATATCCAGAACCAATCTCCAGAACGTAAGTATGCTGGGTCAAGCTGGGTAAGGGGGAGGAGGGATAGTATTAGACACCAGTGGGGGGACATAGGGCTAGGTGGAGGAGGGGGGACACATATATACATATTCAGCGGCGGATCCCGAAAAAAAAGACAGGGGGCACCATAAAAGGTCATGCTATTAGGCTCAGTTCATCCCACTTTCACAGCTCCCCCAGGCTTCTATCTCCCTTCTCCAGAACAGCACCTTTCACAACCCATCCTTCCTGCACTTATCCCCAAAGCACAGTTCATCCATGCTTATCCATTCCATGCTACTTTTGCTCCTAAATGAATGTGTCTGCGTGGTTGTTGCTGTTGCTGAGCTCCTTAACAGTGCAGGAATTCATCAGCAGTGACCACGTGGACACGATCCGGCCAATCGTTGTGAGGCGGAGCAGTGCTGCAGACATGGCAGACAGGCTGACTGAGTGTGTTAATTGTCAGCACAGAGCAGTAGTGCGGAGGGAGTGAGGGCGGTGAAAGGAGACTTTTTTGAGGCATGGTGGCACCAGTTATGTGTCTGCGCAGACTGTCTGCACCTGTCACAGAAGCATCCTGGCGCTCCCCGCAGACCCCACCAGAGCTGGCTCCCCCAAGCCGCTGCGGGGTCTGCAGGACCACAGTTACGCCACTGAGGAAATCAGTGCAATGATTTCAGAAAAGAATGTGAAGACATGTGAGAATGGAAGCTAATATAAACTTGTTTTAACTTGTAACTATAACTAGACACAAGTACCATTGACCTATTTTTTAAACATCAGTATATTTTTTTCATAGAAGAAACATACTGCTTTTATAATGTAGGAAATACAAATATAAATACATTTGTGACCAATCTATATAATAAAGTAGTGCGTTTTGGAAGACACAAGGTTTGAGAGAAAGGAAAAGGAGGAATAAAGGAGCAGTAAGCAAATTAGATTAAATATTGGGTTTGTTTATGCAAAATGTAGATACAAGTAAGGAGATTGTTTCTGTACTTTAAACACAAATATCCATTTCAAGATGCATGCATGGACTGTATAACATGTTAAAATAACAATGGCCACATACTATGGATGGTCATACACTACTAGACCAACATGATCCAATTGTCCAACTAGTTGGGTGGTTGCAATGAAATGCTGATAATTTATGGGAGTAATCAGCTTTTTATTCCCAAACCCTGGAAAATGGACGAAACCCATCATTCAGCGCATGTTTGTGGGTGTTTTTATACAAGTTGTGTATGTGTGTGCATGCCTTTAAAAACTGGTTTAAGCATTAAGTAAAATAATAACAAAACAATTTTCATCCAAAGCCGAGATAAGCCAGGAAAAAAGGTGATCTTTACAGCTCTCTCTGGAGCAAATAAGAGGTGCCTGGAATTACCGGTCCATGGTGCTTGGTGTCGGCATCTGTATCCAAGCAGCAACAGGAAAGATCTTCTCGCCACTTGATGTTATCAGCGGCTTCAGCAGTTTCTCCGTGACTGGAAGTTCGGGACCCGCGGCTTCCGGTCAGCGTGGCTTCTGTTTGGGCGGCTACTTTAGTTCATCAAGTGTGTTTCAAGAGCGTGCTCTCTTTGTTAAGGATGTATACTGGGAAAGAATGTCCTCTTTTTATTCTTATTGAAAAACTTTATTTAAAAAAAACTTGGTTTTGACAGGAAGTTGTTCTTCACATGGTCTCCTCCTTGCCAATTTTCATGGACTTTTTCGATGGCATGCTTCCTCCTGCCTGCTGCTGGCACTCCCTTTTCCTTTTGTTGTAACTGTCTTCCTCTATATCATAGAGGAACAGGAGCGCAACCTTGCTCATAAATAGCTGAACAAATAGGTAAAATATGTAATATTTAATATACGAATAATAAACATTCACATGTGAAATACATTTATAAAAGAATATTAGTGTAAATGGAAGTAAATAGCTTTTATAAAAAGCATTGTGTGCCTTGCCCTCAATGTCATAGCATAGTCAAGGATATCAAGGTATCTGATATTGTTAGGTTGTCTGTGTCCATTCCTATTGTACCCCTGTGATTGGGGGGGCTGCGATGGTAGTGGAGCTTCTATTGCCTCTTTAAATGGTCCTTTGAGGTTGCATTCCTCCTTGGAGAGGTGGCTGTATGGCAGCAGCAGTTGTCCTCTTTGGAAAGGCCAGTGGTGGTGCAAGGAAATTGGCCCCTGGGAGTACACAGTTCCACAGATTAAACTGGGAATGTTGGGGTTGGTTTGGTCAATGGCGGCCTACAGTGGAATACATACTGATGATTGTTGAATTGAATGCCAGCGGTCAGAATGCCAACACTGGCATCCCAATGGAGGGAATCTCGACAAGGGGCAAGTAAGTATGCTTACCTTCTCCTTGCTCTCTTCCTACAGCCTTTTTTCCTAACCCTTTACCCCACAACCTCACCCAATTAATTAGTGCCTAACCCTATCCTTCCTACCCCGCACGCTGATCCTCCCACCCCGTAACTCTGAACACCCCTTCAAGTGACTACCCCTAACCCTCTATTCCTGCAGACTAACCCTAACCTTGCTTCCCCCACAGCCTAACCTAAACCCCCCCAACACACGCACACACACACAAACACACACACAGCCTAATTATCCCCCTAGTGACTTTACCTAATCTATTGCCCCCAGCCTAATACTAATCTGCCCCATATACTAACGGTCCGGGTGCTGGCAGTCAGGATTCTGGTGTTGGCATCTACATTGATGTAGTAAGGATTTGGATGCAGGTCTTCTACCTGCTAGTAGGGAATCCTGCATTAGTATTCTGACTGTCGGTATGTTAACTGCATTCTGCTAACAGCATTTTAATCAGAACCATTTTTTTGGATCACCCTAAGATCATGTAGGGAGGCCCTTTATCTCCTTTGCTGCAGATGAATATACATCCCCTTGGCACAAACCTAATTCCTTTTTTGCACTTGGGTGCAGTGCAAAGTATGGCTTGAGGTACCACAAGAAATTGACACATTGTGGGGAGATGTACTAAGCACTGGAGAGTGATAAATTGCAGATAGATAACATACAAGACAGTCAACTCCTAACTGACCCATTACAGGCTGTGGGCAGCATGTATTAAGCATCACTTCCTCGATATTGTACATCCCGCCACTTACCGCACTCAGCTGGCCTTTGCAATAGCTGCACTTCTGGGTTTAAGCCACAGGAGACACTCTGCACATACTGTACACAGAGGGCTCTGGACAGCCATGGGGAATGCTGAGAGTGATCTGATTGCATTCCTTTTAGTGTAAATTGCGGAAAGTAGCCTATGGGCTTCTATAGGGTACCGCATCTAAGCCCCATAATGCATCGCATGGTATTAGAAATGAGACTAAAATCAGAAAACAGAAGTTTATGGGGTTTTGGCTACATTGAGTACTTTAGTACACCCTGCCCTGTATTAGAAAAATGGCAGTTAGGAGCTGACCAGGTGGTGCTTTATCTCTTCCCCCTTTATCTCTATACAAGGGTACATCTAATCCTTTATATGGTAGTGTATTTAATTCAAACATATAACACCCACAGCCCATGCTCCAGAGCAGCAAGCAATTGGACAGGACACCATTGCCCCATGTCTATGGTACTCATCCTCAACAGTAGTATACCTACTAATATCCACATAATATTCCCAACAAGATGTAATGTATCAAGTATCTATTAAGATGTAATATACCAAGACATACTCAGCATAATGCCAGAGATCCTTCGCCATGCCCCCAGCAAGATGCTCTAAATAGCTTGTGAGTGTCCACCTATACATTGTAAGGTGTGGGGGTTTGACTAAACATTCTACAGGTGTAAAGCAAACTGCAGTACACATGCACGTGTATTGGCATCAGCCAGCCAGTGAGCGCTATGAGGGGAGGGGCTTTATGCAGCATCTTCCTTGAGTTCTCACTGCACACCTGCTACAGTATATAGACGCTATGTAGGAATATATAAAACATAACTGGGCAATGCCAGTTTGATAAAATACCATGGACTAACACATACCTTTAATATCCAGTTTTCTGTTTGGGTAACAATAACAGTTTGATCATACAAATCTTTGCCTAATATTACAATGATAACCCATATATTATACTTTATACAGGACTGATATGCATTTTTAAACTTTAGAGAAAGTGGCACTTTGTATATCCATTGGAGCAACTTATGCAGCTGTGTTAGTGCCCAATAGTAGGCTCTCCCAACAACGATGTCCTGACCACTGCATTGATTGCTGCTCTTGTTCATGGGCACTGTGCATGTGCCAGCCCCTGAGTGCAGTCCAAACACGCTCAGAAGAGTACTACACTTGGCCCCTCCAACATTTTACTTTGGAGTCCAATGTGTTATGTTCCAGGCCAAAGGCATTTATGACAGAGGGTCCAGTTTTAGACCTTTTTTTAATTGTATGTATAATAGGCAATTAAGTATTTTTAAAACGTCTGTACTAATACTGTTAGATGTTTCAAAACTGCATGACCGGTACACATTAATAATGCAGACATGTCCCTCTTCTGGAATGATACGTTTTAAATATTCATGTAGGTGACAGGAGAGCGCATTTGGGGCTCAATCTTCCAAATGTCAAATGTAAAACAGACATTGTACATGATCCACCGTAGTTTTCTACTTATTACTGGGTATTTCTCTGCATGCACAGTTAAAAAGGCAGATAACAGCCTAAAATGTAACAGCTTTTCTTGTGGTCATTATTAGCTTGGTTTGATTGTCTACCTATTGTATATACACAGTAGCACATAAACAGTTGTTCAGTACATATCACCAGACTTAACAGCCTTGCTCCAGTATTGCTTTAATGAGTGATCATATCAATGAGATTCGCCATCACCCACTGTCTGTAACAGGAGGAGACAAGCAATCATTTAGCATATTTATATATAGATGAGAAAATGTTTGCATGGAATATGATATTGCTGTGTTCTTCATTCATCGCTTCTTTAATGAGTACTGCACTGTGAATGCTAGCCAAATAAACATTAATCTTAGACTATAAAAAATAAATTGTATTTTCCACCAAATGGCAATGCATGTGAAAATAAAATATCACTATTTTTATTCAATGTCAGGGTTTATATCTGTTTTAGTTTCATTTTTTTATTACACAATACAAGATCAAAGTTATTAGTATTTTTGTTGTCTCATTTTCTCTTTATCGTGTTCTTTTTGCTTTAGGCTGTTATATTTTTAACCACACCAGACTGGAAAGGTCAGGCATAACAGGCAAACCGTAGTTAATTAGCATTTTGGATAAAATAGAAATACACATGAAATATAGGAGGTATGTGAATTCATTTCCAAACATATCACTATGTTCTCCTCCACAACACATATTGTAAGCTGTTGTCTTTTGTAGTCTTATCAGCATATTGTTCAATATGGCTGTGTAACATTATGACAGTGTATACTATTGCAGCATTGGCTGCGGCACTTTGTTTTCCCTTTGTCACTTGTCCAAATAAGAAAACCGTTCAGACGCATTTTTCTGCTTTCATTAGTGGATGGCTAAATGGTAAATGAAACCCCAAAGGTTTCCTTATAGTAGAGAACGTATGGCATACAGTAGCTACAAGGAAGAAAAATACTTCTATCTATTCAATAAAATGAGTTATTCCTATTGTGTTCTTATGAGACTTACTCACAAGTTCATCATAAAAAAATACAGAGGAACATCTATTATTATTATTATTATTACATTAGTTTGAAAGTTGAATCATTTATGGCTTAACTTACGCTGATACTTACTCGTGCATGCACTTGTAATATAAAAGCCACTGATAACAGCTGCCATCTGGGACATACAGTATAAGAGACTCCTTTCCGAAATGCAGCGCTGCTCCTGAAATCTTCACAATATAGGGTGGACAAAGTATGTGAACCCCTAGGCTAATGACTTCTCAATTGGAGTCAGGAGTCAGCCAACTTGGAGTCCAATCAATGAGACAAGATTGGAGGTGTTGGTTAAAGCTGCCCTACCCTATAAAAAACACACACCAGTTTTGAGTTGGCTATTCTCAAGAAGCATCGCCTGATGTGAACCATGCCTCACATAAACGAGCTCTCAGAAGACCTACAATTAAGAATTGTTGACTTGCATAAAGCTGGAAAGGGTTACAAAAGGATCTCTAAAAGCCTTGATGTTCATCAGTCCACGGTAAGACAAATTGTCTATACATGGGGAAAGTTCAGCACTCTTGCTACTCTCCTTTGATGTGGCTGTCCATTAAAGATGACTGCAATAGCACAGCGCAGAATGCCCAATGAGGTGAAGAAGAATCCTAGAGTGTCAGCTAAAGACTTACAGAAATCTCTGGCACTTGCTAACATCTCTGTTGACAAATTTACGATACGTGAAACACTAAACAAGAATGGAGTTCATGGGAGGACGCCACGGAGGAAGCCACTGCTGTCCACAAAAAATATTGCTGCACATTTGCAGTTTGCAAAAGAGCACCTGGATGTTCCACAGCACTACTGGCAAACTATTCTGTGGACAGTTGAGACCAAAGTGGAGTTGTTTGGATGGAACACAAAACACTATGGAGGTTATTCTGATCGTAACGGCCAAACGTGCGTACGTTCGCCATTAATGTACGCTAGCCGTACGCGGCCATTAGGGTTAGGTCCACCCACAAATCGGCCGCTTGACACATGTCGACTTGTGTAGATTGAGTGTGCTACTGTGTAAAGTCTATGAAAGCACGTAGTGAATGTGTCGACCTGTTTAACAAATACCTACCTTAGCATATATAAGCAGGTCTTACAAAGATTCTTACCTTAAATTAAACAAACCTTTAAATGTAGAGAAGTATAGAAAGATAACCTTCCAATGTGTTTGAGTGCTGTGTGTGGCTTGCAGGTAGTGAATTCATGGTTTTGACTTAATAGACTGCAGCATTGGTTATTACATTCAGGTGTATGTGTTTGAGTAGTAATCCGCGTAAATTAGTTAACCCAGGCGCACGCTGGCATGCGGTATCTGTAGGGGTGGTTTGAGATGTCGGTTGGCGGCCGCCTGTTTTGTGTCCGAAATGAGCGGTGCTTTAGTCGATCGTGCGGTAGTAGCACCGCTCATTTTTGGTGCACACCCCCGTGTACGCCCATATTTACGCCCATTTTCCCTCATTATTTCGGCCGCTCCCATCAACACGCCCCTATGCCGCCCCCATTACCCGTACACTCGCGTACAGTTTTTTTCGCACGTTGAGACCCGGCCGTAAGCGTTGTGGAGTGTTCGCGCCGGCGCATTAGCGTATCTGCACATGCGCAGATCATGAAAAACACCGGGACGTACGCGTACGGCCCGGCCGCTCCAACCAGAATAAGGGCCTATGTGTGGAGAAAAAAAAGGCACAGCACACCAACATCAAAACCACATCCCAACTGTGAAGTATGGTGGAGGGGGCATCATGGTTTGGGGCTGCTTTGCTGCCTCAGGGCCTGGACAGATAAAATTCCCAAGTTTATCAAGACGTTTTGCAGGAGAACTTAAGGCCATCTGTCCACCAATTGAAGCTCAAAAGAAGATGGATGATGCAATAGGACAATGACCCAAATCACAGAAGTAGATAAACAACTGAATGGCTTCAACAGAAGAAAATATGTCTTCTGGAGTGGCCCAGTCAGAGTCCTCACCTCAGCCCGATTGAGATGATGTGGCATGACCTCAAGAGAGTGATTCACACCAGACATCCCAAGAATATTGCTGAACAGAAATAGTTTTTTAAAGAGGAATGGTCCAAAATTCCTCCTGACTCTTGTGCAGGTCTGATTTGCACCTATAGGAAAAATTTGGTTGAGGTTATTGCTGCCAAAGGAAGGTCAACCAGTTATTAAATCCAAGGGTTCACATACTTTGTCCAGCCTGCACTGTGAATGTTTACATGGTGTGTTCAATAATAACATGATAACATACTGTATAATTGTTTGTGTGGTATTAGTTTATGCTGTTTGTCTATTGTTGTGACTTAGATGAAGATCAGAACACATTTTATGACCAATTTATGCAGAAATCTTGGAAATTACAAAGGGTTCACATACTTTTTCTTGCAAATATATAACCACTACTAGGCATCCTTTGGCAACGATGATTACAATTGACATCTGGGGCGAAATGTAATAGGGTGCGATTTTTAGACTTGTGCGATTTTTGGTCAAAAACGGCCGAAATCGCACATTTTCCGAAAATCGCACATTTAATAGGTTGAAAATCGCGGTAAAAAATCGCACTTTTTACCGCGAAATCGCACTTTTAGAAGTGCGATTTTTAGTCACATTTCAAATCGCATCCAGATGTTTTCCCATTATAAAGTATACAACTCGCAAATGTAATAGGGTGCGATTTTTGGTAAATGTTACCAAAAATCGCAAAAAAAATAGACCAGGTTCTGACAGGCGAATTTCACAGAACCATGCACAGATCATTGAAATCTGTGCATGGTCCTGTTAATAAAAATGTGTAAAAGTGTTTTTATTAAAAAAAACGGCGTGGGGTCCCCCCTCCTAAGCATAACCAGCCCCGGGCTCATTGAGCCGGACCTGGTTCCAAAAATACGGGGGGACAAAAAGCATAGGGGTCCCCCGTATTTCTGAAACCAGCCCTGGACTCTTGGACCAGTCCTGGTTCCAAAAATACGGGGGACAAAAAATCTGGGGGTCCCCCGTATTTTGAAACCAGCACCGGGCTCCAACAGCCCACGGTGTCATGCCACAGCCGGGGGACACTTTTTATACAAGGTCCCCCGGCCAAAACATGAGCACCGTGGCTGGTCAGCCTTGGACGGGGTACCTGGAGGAGTGGGGACCCCCCCAATAAAGGGGTCCCCCCCCCCAGGCTTCACCCGTCCAGGGCTGAAGCCCGGGGCTGTCACCGGCGTCCGTGGCCAGTGGACGCCGGCCTGATAGGGTTAAATCGATCATACGTTACATTGCTTTATACCGGAGAACTACAAGTGCCAGCAGACCTCCCCCGCATGCTGGGACTTGGAGAACCACAAGTCCCAGCATGCAGGGCATTAATGGGCCCGCTGGGACTTGTAGTCCACCTGTAAAAAGAATGTTTATAAAAAACACACACAGAGAGAAGTAAAAGTTTATTACACACACACACCTCACTTTTACACCAGCGTTACTTACCATTCCTGGATCCAGCGCTGGTCTGGCTGCTTCACAGCCGGCTCCCCCCGCACTGACAGGCAGCGGGGAGAACCGTCTTTCTCCGTTGCCTCTAACAGCTTCTGTAGCGCTGTTCCAGCGCTACAGAGGCTGAGAGCGCGATTGGCCGATACATCTCCATGGAGACGCATAGCTCAGTCCTGATTGGCTGAGCTATGCGTCTCCATGGAGACGCATAGCTCAGCCAAACGCGCTCTCAGCCTCTGTAGCACTGAGTCCCCCAGACCGGGACTTAGCCCCGCCTACCAGCCAATGATGGTCCAGCATGGGGGTTTTCCCGGACCATCATTGGCTGGTAGGCGGGGCTAAGTCCCGGTCTGGGGGCGGAGCCCCAGATGTAAACAGAACACCGGAGGACGGTGATCGTGGGGAAAATGCTGCAGGGCTCCCGTGGGAAGCGCTGAAGACGTCTGTGGTGAGTATGATTTCTCTCCACAGCCTCCCCTCTGGATTCTACTGGACAAGGGGACCGAAGCTTCGTGTCAACATAGGTGAGTATGGATGAATGGGCTTGGTGTGTATTAAAGTTGTACTGTCTGTGTGTGTGTGTTTTTATTTAACTATTTGTAGTACTGTGGGACTACTAGTCCCAGCGGGCCCTTTATTGCCCCACATGCTGGGACTTGTGGTTCTCCAAGTCCCTGCATGTGGTGCAGGCTTGCTGGGACTCATAGTTCCACAGCAATACACAATAGGATTTTATCTATTTTTTTACACCATTAATCAGCTCGATGCCCACAGTCCAGGGGCATCGAGGACAGCCCCGGGCTTCAGCATGGGCAGGTAAGTTCTGGAGGGGGGGACCCCTTCTTTGGGGGGGTCCCCACTCCCCCAGGGCCCCTGCCCATGCTGACCAGTCAGAGGGCTGAATGCTTTGGCCGGGGGGACTTGTATAAAAAGTCTCCCCCCCGGCTGTGGCATTACCCTGCTGGCTGGTTGGGCCCGGTGCTGGTTCTTGAAATACGGGGGACCCCCAGTCATTTTGTCCCCCGTATTTTGGGAACCAGGACCGGCCCTTGAGCCTGGTGCTGGTTTTATAAAATCATGGCAACCCCAACTTGATTGTTCCTTTGATTTTATGAAACCAGGACCGGCTCTTTCAGCCCGGGGCTGGTTATGCTCAGGAGGGGGGACCCCACGCCGTTTTTTAAAAAAAAAAATTTTTACCCAAACTCGCATATATGAAAATGCGCACATTTTCATGACTGAAAATGCGCACATTTTCATGACTGAAAATCGTCCGAAATCGCGTCAAATCGCATTTTTTGCCGCTAATTCGCATCTCATTACATATGCGAATTCGCGGCAAAAAACGCGATTTTTAAAGGTGCAATTTCTGGCGAGTTTGGAACTCGTCCAAAAATCGCACCCTATTACATTTCGCCCCAGATGGCTAAGCTCCTTAATAAAGGTACATGATTTGGGACTGAAATGTCGGGGCAGATGTACGTTAACCCAGAGCTGGCCCTAGCCTAAATGACGCCCTAGGCAAGATTTTGGCTGGTGCCCCCTAGCACCGCCACTAGTTCCGCCTCTGACCCTGCTCCCCTTTCCCAGCACCATCAACCCTCATCATAGCAGTCATCATTTTGGTGCTCCTACCCGCAATATTTTAAATAGAAACAGTGCACTCATTTGGTGTGCAGCCCAAACAGGGGTGTGTTCTTGCTGGGAAGGGGCAGCCCAATTCAAATTATGCCACACAGTAGTGCAACTTTTTTTACATTATATCATCCGATGGTGTCCCTTATTCATGTTACATCACACAGTAGTACCACTTTACCTTATATACATTACTCCTCACATTATTCACATTATATCCTTAGAAAAAAAACCTGAGAAAATATTGTATTTTTAGCACCTCCATGGCCACACTGCAACCCAGCACAAAACAGTGTGTGCTGGGCAGAAGAGAAGAGCTTCAGCTGCTGCTGTCACTTAAGGGGAGGGGCCCCGGCGCCCCCACTAGGCCCTTCCATCAGACTTTGGCCTGGATATTTTGTACCCCCTACCCCTATCTCTCGGCACCCCTGTAATGCCCCCTGTAATGCCACCACACGGTAATGCCCCTTACACATTATGCCAACCTTTATAAATACCCTTTATACACATAATGACACACATAATGCCCCTTACACATATGTTGCACATTATTAATGCCCTTATACACATGACACACATAATGCCCATTACACATATGTTGCACATTATTAATGCCCTTATACACATGACACACATAATGCCTGTTACACATATGTCGCACATTATTAATGCATTTATACATGACACACACAATGCCCCTTACACATACCGCAGACAGCACTTGCATAGCCACTAATACTGTGACCTCTGCCTCTGCTTGGATACAGATGTTTCCGCATACATCTTGCCTCAATAGGCCATGCAGCTCCTGGTCAGTTCTGCTAACGTTGGGTGCCCTTTTTGCTGAAAATTCATCTTATTTGCATTGTTATGTGACCAGGACATACAAGGAGCTTCTGGTGATTAAAATGATATGCAGCATGCCTATATTCTGTGTGCGACTGTGGCTGTACCTGCATACGGAATGCTATGTTACAGTGATTTCCATGAATACACTATTTCATATGCAGATACAGCCTCACTCACACACAGAATATAGGCATGCTGCATATCATGTTAATCAGCAGAAGCTGCTGGTGCCCCTAGGCATTCCAAATGCCCAAGGCATTTGCCTAGTTTGCCTATGCCTAGGGCCGGCTCTGCGTTACCCCTTTATTTACGTTGGATTTGATGGCTATCAATAAATGACTATCTTGATATAAATATAAATATCACAAGGCTGATTTGTGATACTGGCGAGTTCTCACTATTCCACACTATTGTATGCGGATTACCTTGACTGTATATATATATATAAATAAATAAATATATATATATATATAGATATATATATACATGTATCCTGAATATGGTCTTCAGGACTCTTGCACCCGGAAGATGGGCTCAGCCCAAAGCGGCGTAATTACTAATAAAGCCCTTCATTCTGCATTTGGAAGCATTTATAAAACTATATCATTTTTAGTTAATAAATATTTAATTATTCGTGAAACTGTCTTTATATATATTTCATTACTGTATTATAGGACTGACATGGAAAACGTAGATGGCTAAAATAGTTTAAAAGTCCATATTATTAGTGCTTTAATGTTAATTCTCAAGTCAATGATCCATATGTATTCACATATCCATGTTGCACCTGTTCCTAAATTATTGAATTGTTTATCTAGTAATATTGCCACTATTAGCCTTTGCATTGATTCTTGGAAATGTATTTGTTCAGACTACTTTTGTTTGTGTGCATTGGCATTTACTATACAGATGTAGCACTGCTCATTCAGTACTGGAGCTCGCCAGACCACCACCACTGGTGAGCTGACGCTACATCTGACTGGGACGCGCATCCCAGTTTCCAGTCGGCGGGGGACGGGAACCCTGCCCTTCTCCACTTCAGGGAGACGGGCAAGGTTAGGGGGGTGAGGAGGTGGGGGACCACGTTGGGGACAGACGGCAAGGCGGCGGGATCCCATGGGGAGCTCCATTGTAAGGGGACACATGCGCGTCTCATGCGCACATCTCCTTCCAGCGGCTGGCGGGGGCTGGTGGCTGGTGAATCTACCGCCAGCCCCTGCGTGAATGACAGGCGCTTCATCTGTATCCACTGGTAGGGATTCTATATTTTATTTATTTCTTGACTATCATTAGTAATGCTTGTTCAAAGGGCATGATATTATGCTATTACAGATAGGGGATGTATTTTTAATGTAACTTGCTACTGAGAATAAGGAAAATGTGCACCCTTATTATTCAGCCAGTTGTCAGGGTTTTTTACAGCATTCTGCTATGAACTATAAACCAATCACCGGGTTTCCGCGACGAGGGTATCGCTAGCAAAACCTGGTGATACCCCATAGAAGCCAGCGATGCACTAACATCCGTAGCTACCGCATCGATAATAATCACATATGCACTAACATATGCGATAATTTTTGCAAAGGACAGCTCTTCCGTTAAAAGCCGCCCTTTGTGATGCAGCCGGCAATGTGGCAGCGGGACCTCAATGGCTCCCCTCTCCTTCTGTGCCTTGTCTTGCCGGCTCCTCCTCCTCCCTGCACCCAGAAGGGGAAGCGTGGTGCTAGTAGTGAAGAAGCTACTGCGCATGCACCAGTCCAGCAACCTCTGCCAGCGGGGACCAGCAGGCACCAGCGGAGAGAACAGCAATGAGTGCCCAGTATCACGGCAGCCCCCTCCTCCACAGAGGTAAGAGGCCTCACTGTATATAACAGTTGTACGTTCTGGCCCTGATTCTGGTTCACTCGCAAAAGCAAATTCTCTATTTAGTGGACAAAACCATGTGCACTGCAGTCGGGGGGGGGGGGGAATGTAACACCTTTATTTATACTCACCTAGCTCCCGGGGTCTATGGTGGCCATCGGCACCGGCACACCTGTGCGATGCATCCTTGGGACTAGGGATGCTGCTGAAGAGGAATCCAGTGGATGCTAGGGGACTGTCGGAGGACCGCATGGGGACCAGGTATGTTTAAAAAAATCCAAAATCCAAAAAATTCAAAATGCTTATAGTCCCAGCATGTCGGATAAGGAATACTCAATCTGTACATGTTTAAAACCAATTCCTGTCACAACCCAGCATCTGTAGTGCACTTTGGGCCTAATTCAGCATGTGTGGTACCATGTATCCATAGATGTTGCAGAGTAGTTGCAGTTACATTGATATGAAGCTGGCATTTGGGGGCTGAAACATGGCATTTTCCTGGTTTGTTTGTGAAAGTGCAGGCGTATGCAGGCATGTCCAGGCTTTTTTCAGGTGGGACTCTGACGTCAGTGATGACTACTTCCAGCCTGATTCTTAAGCAGATTAGTGGAAGCTCTAGACTGGTACAGATGGTTCGCTTTTTTGCTAACTGCAATTTTGCAGGGGGCAGCTATTCTCTCTGTCAGTGGAGTCAACTTTTTGATCGCAGGCAACTGCTTTTTGTCTAAATTGCAATCTATGCTGAATTAGGCCTAATATGTGTGTTACTGGTTCCACTGTGATGTTCTCGCCACTTACAAACGTAGATGGGATACATTTTGAAGAGGAAGAGAAGCAGAAAACAAAATGCACAGTGCTTATCTCCCATCATTTAGGTTAGCGAATAAGGACAAATGCACAAACCAGAAGCGGGCAGGATCACACACCACAATGACATATTCTGTACTTTATATATACTGGACATCACTTGTCCCTTCCCTCTCCTCAAAGCACCCGTAGAATGCTCTAGCAGATCTGCCTAGCCCACACTCACTAATGCACTGCAAAACAGTATTCAATAGGACATACAGTACCTTGAAACCTCATTGGTTGAAAGCAATTGGGAGTTCCAATAGAGGCATAAAATTATGTATGTCCCACGTAAATAGAGGATGTTGGAAGGTATGAATCCTAGGAAATCTTGGGAAAAGGGTACTGGCATTATTGGAGGTGACATTATACAAGGGGGTGACACAAAAATAGAAAAGCTGCTCTGCTATATTGGTGTCACCCCCTCAGATGGTGTCACTGAGCAATGGTGATAGTGGTAATGCAGCCACAATTGTTGGCAGCGCCGCCTGAAGCATACTTTGCAGGGCCGCCGACAGGGGGGTGCTGTGGGTACAGCTGTCCCGGGCCCTGGCCTTTGGAGGGGCATGGGCAGCTGCCTACAGCGGCAGCATGACACCCCCCATACCTGCGGCTGCACACCGCCTCCCCCATCCGGTGTCCCGCCAGCCAGGCATGCACAATGCACAGTGCAGCCTGCAGAGAACCGAGCCCAAGACACAGAGGAGCTCGGAGTAATGGTACTCTGGGCGGTAGGTAATGGCACTCGAGGGGGGGGGGGGGTAGGTAATGGTACTGGGGGGGGGGGGCGGACAGAAGGTCAGTCCCGGGCCCCAAGATTCCTAGTGGGGCCCTGATACTTTGGACACTCCAGATGTGCATACTGCAGCTCTTACAGTGGGCAGTGGTGTAATTCCCAATGATGGTGACTCCATCCACTCTGCATGACATGCACATAGGAATCGTGGTTAGTACAGGGCATAGTAAAGTCCAGTTATGGAACTGCATGCACACTTCATCCACATTGTGATGCCACTTTAAAAGTGTGAAACTATTTTTCATAAGCTGAAATCCCTTCCATGAGACAGAAAGTGGCATCTGTACATTTGTAAATTTAACAAACAGTTTCATTGGAAAGTTTCTCTGATAGAAATGCTAGCAGGAAAACAACAAAAAGCATAAGGGATTGTGGTGCCAGGTAAAAGCAATGTTTTGAGGGGAGTTCTAATTCACATGGGATGTTGCTATGGGCAACAAATCAGAATCAAATTCCTTATTTAGCACCTTTTAGAAAATATTACATAGCATCTGATTGGTTGCCCATAGCAACATCCCATGTGAAATAGACCCCCTCAGAGAGTAGATTAGGATGGTGAGGGTGTAGCACATTGTAGATAGCATTGCTGGCGCTACAGTATGTGATTTAGAGACTTTCAGGCAGTCTGTTTGGCTGTAGTAGGGAATTCCATACATTAGTTGTGGCACAGGAGAAATTTTGTAGGCACTTATAAAAGTAAGTTAAATTAATACATACTTACCGACTTTCTGGTTGCCCTTTCCGGGAGTGAAAAGGGGTGGAGAGGAGGCGGAGCCACATGGGCGGCTACTTGTTGGGGGCGTGGCCAGAGCGATATCACCGGTTTAGCCACGCCCCGACGTGCAATGCCGTTTTTTTATGGCATTGCATGCGGTGGGCAGGGCTAAAACGGTGCTATTCGCGTCATTTGACCCGTGGACCCCCCGCCGAGGGTTGCCCCTCTTTCCGGGGGGCCGGGAGAGGGACCCGATTTCCGGGTGGAGAGGAGGTGGAGCCACATGGGCGGCTACTTGTTGGGGGCGTGGCCAGAGCGATATCACTGGTTTAGCCACGCCCCCGACGTGCAATGCCGTTTTTTATGGCATTGCATGTGGTGGGCGGGGCTAAAACGGTGCTATTCGCGTCATGTGACCCGTGGACCCCCCCGACGAGGGTTGCCCCTCTTTCTGGGGGGCCGGGAGAGGGACCCGATTCCCGGAACCTCTTGGCCATTCCGGGAGGGTAGGCAACCCTGAATGAATGTTAGGGCTAAATACTGTATGTTATTAAATATAAAGGCCTTAGAACTGTGGAAGCTCTATTTCTGGGTGCACAAAGCATTCTAATGTGGGAAACAATGCAACTTCAGCAAAATTACTTTAAGTTCTTTACTTCCAGGTTTACCTGCTAATAATACTGAAGTCACAGGCAGAAGAGAAAGTGTATAACTTGTTTTGTGTGTGCTGTGTTGGTGACACCTACAGGCTGATACTGCATTTGCATTTTTCTTGAATTGAAAAAATATTGTACTTGTACATGTGTTAGGGCTGAATATATTCAGTTGACCACAGAAAAGAGCAAGGTTTCTGCAGATTATAATTATTAAAGAACTCTTTATCCATCCCTTGGTAGTGCACGACAGATTTTGGGGCCTGATTTTAGTTAAATTGCAAAGGCTAATTCTCTCTCTAATGAACAGAACCATGTGCACTGCAGGCAGTGCAGATGTAACATGTGCAGAGAGAGTTATGCGGTGTACACACGGTCCGATTTCCTTTCCGATGTTGACGATATAGTCAACATCGGATCGGCATCGGATCAACATCGGATGCAGATCGCAAGGGTTTTAACCCTTGCGATCCCGATCCGATCCCGATGCGCGTTCACGTATCGGAAGCCAGAAAGTCTTGGCTGCCTTGTCTATATAGTGCAGATCTGCACTATATAGTCAAGATAGGATGCAAATCGGATGTGCCTTAAGATTCTATCCACGATCCTATCTGATCAGATCATGGATAGGATCTTAAGGCACATCTAACTAGTGTACACACCATTAGATTTGGGTGTTATTTTGTTTCTGTGCAGGGTAAATACTGGCGGCTTTATTTATACACTGCAAAATAGATATCAGTTTGATGTAGGGTTACCAACTCATCCCTTTAATCCGGGACACATATTAATTAAACAGGTTCCGTGGCTGGCTTTCACCTGGGGTGAAATGTAATAGGATTAGAGATTCAGAAAGTGAGAGATTTGGTAAGAAATCTCCAGTTTTTTTTAAAGCGGCAATCATTTACACAGCAAAATCACACTGGTTTTGCAGTGTAAATGATTGCCGCTTTAAAAAAACTGGAGATTTCTCACCAAATCTCTCACTTTCTGAATCTCTGATCCTATTACATTTCACCTCTGGTTTTAAACTGCCACGCCTCAAGACTCCATTTCACCTGGTTTTAAACTGCCACAGAACCTATGTAATAATTATGTGTCCCGGATTAAAGGGATGAGTTGGTAACCCTAGTTTGATGTACAAGCCACACCCAAATCTAACTCTCTGCACATGTTACATCAGCCCCACATGCAGTGCACATGGTTTTGCTTTTGAGAGTGAACCAGAATCAGGCCCTTGATGTGTAAAAGCTTTCAGATTGAAGAGAAATACCAACCAATAAGCTCCTGTCAAAAACAGCATGAAACATGACATGACAGATTCACAGATTGATCTATACTATTACTAAGAGGTAAATTCACTAAAGTTTCTAAAAATAAAAAGAGGTTATGTTGCCCATAGCAACAACATGGTATGTATTTAGACATGCAATTAAAATTGCAAAGGACAGCTCTCTGTGACAGGACTTCCAGGTTTATGATTCACAATTTCTTATGCACATGCGCAATGTGTCAAGGAAGCCATGGGGGGTGATGAGAGGGATATAATTTGGGGAAATACAAAAGGAAGCCCACATGCTTCTATTGGGTACCACCCCATAAAGATGGTGTTTCCCACCAGGACCCAAACTCTGAGTTTTGGCCACATTTACCAAGGTAAAAAAAGACCATTACAGTAAGCTAGCCAAAGCCTACAAGGTGGCGCAGTGTGTGAGCACTGATGTAGGGTGGATGTACGTATTGCGTGTGTGTGACAATAGGTTATTGTTTGTTTGTTTGTGTGTGTGTGTGTGTGTGTGTGTGTGATAATAAGTAATTGTTGAGAGTGTGTGCGTGCAGGGCCGGCGCCACCACTAGGCAAATCTAGGCATTTGCCTAGGGCGCGGGCCACTGGAGGGCGACATTTTGCCCCCCGTGCCGCGGGGGTACCTGTCCTGCGGCGCTGTGTATTTAAAGCTGGCGGCGGAGGCAGCGAGGGGTCCCTGCAGTCAATAAGAAATAACGAGCGCTATCCGCGGGGCTATGCGGAAGCGCTTCTGTTGTGAAAACACTGTCCGCACGCTGATTGGCTGAGATTTAGCCAGTCAGCGTGCGCCGTGCGGCCAGTGTTTTCACAACAGAAGCGCTTCCGCATAGCCCGGCGGATAGCGCTCGTTGGACTCTCTGCCACCGCCACCAGCTTTAAATACACAGCGCCGCAGGACAGGTACCCCCCCTCCCCCGGCACAGGGGCGCCCCCACCCCGACTCACCTGGGGCGCTCCGGTGCCTTGCACCAGCCCTGTGTGTGTGTGTGTGTGTGTGTTAGACAATAGGTTATTGTTGAGTATGTGTGTGTGTCTGTGACAGTGACAGCTGTATGCATGTGTGTGACAGTGGGTGACTGTGCAATTAATTGCATGCTAAAGGGTAAGGATAACAACAAGCAGCTGCCCATGGGCGCTTGATTCTAGGGGCCTTTGAGCAGAGGCATTCTGGGTCAGTGCATTTGCCCCAGGCCAGTGCCTTCAGAGCTTATTGGGAGGCAAGTAGCAGATGCTATCTGACTACTCTGATTGTGAATGATACAGAATAACTAGGCGTCAATCTCTACCTGTCTACCAGTCTGCAGCCACACAGTGAATGACTGATTGGTGGATCGCTGGAGTTATCTGCCAATCAGTGTGCTTAGGTCCATTTAGTGTATGGATGTATGTGGAGGGACAGTGCAGAACTACAGGAGAGTAAGTAATTTGTTTACAAGAATGGGTAGGCAGAGGTTCAGGTGCATTGCTTTGCCCAGGGTCTGCAATGGCCCTACACCAGTTAGTTGTTAGAGTACTTAATGGAAATTCTGGTTGAAGGACAGGATGTTATAAGGATCATAAGGCTGTAGGACATGATGTCACTTTGGGCCTTATTCTGGTTGGTGCGTACATTTCCGTATACTTTCAGATGGCGTTTTTTAGCCGTCTGCGCATGCGTGGGGAACGCTATGCGCATGTGCCACGCATGTGCCACGCATAAGTCTACGTACTTCTCACTAATACCGTACAGAAATGTGCACCTCAATCACTCGGGAAATATGGGCGTATTATGGGCGTCATTCGGAAATACACAGGGGCGTACTTTTAAAGTGGGCTAAACTGGGCGGAAACATGGGCAGACACGGGGGAGTGCACTTATTTTGGTAGGCGTGCATTCGGATAGCACGCCGAATGCACGCGAACAAAAAGGCAAGAAATATGCGGTGTCCATAAGCAAGTATTGCTTTGCGGACACCACTCGGTCATGCGCTAGGCAATCGGAGCGCCTAATCAGGACGGCCGCACCTCAACCAATGTCAGCTGAACACAATACAATCACCTCCTTTACTCATTACTTGTTAATTACACGCTTGTCACTGCTTCAATTGGAACCATTGCAGCTTAAATGGACACATATACCGGTGTACTCATTACTCACTGACACACTTCCCAGGTCAACGCACACACACACCGGTGTACTCATTACTCACTGACACTTCCAAGGTCAACGCACACACAGGTGTACTCATTACTCCCAGACACACTTCCCAGGACACCGCACACACACAGGTATACTCATTACTCCCTGTCACATTTCAGAGGTCACCGCAGACACACAGGTGTACTTATTACTCACTGACACACTTCCCAGGTCACCGCACAAACACAGATGTACTCATTACTCACTGACGCTTCCCAGATCACCTCACAGACACACTTCCCAGGTCACCGCACACACACAGGTGTACTCATTACTCACTGACACACTGCCCAGGTCACCGCACACACACAGGTGTACTCAAAACTCAGTGACACACTTCCCAGGTCACCGCGCAGACACAGGTGTACTCATTACTCACTGACACACTTCCCAGGTCACCGCGCAGACACACAGGTGTACTCTTTACTCACTGACACACTTCCCAGGTCACAGCGCACACACACAGGTGTACTCATTACTCACTGACACACTTCCCAGATCACCGCACAGACACACAGGTGTACTCATTACTCACTGACATACTTCCCAGGTCACCGCACACACACAGGTGTACTCATTACTCACTGACACACTTCCCAGGTCACCGCACACACACACAGGCGTACTCATTACTCACTGACACACTTCCCAGGTCACCGCGCAGACACACAAGTGTACTCTTTACTCACTGACACACTTCCCAGGTCACAGCGCAGCCTGCCCAGCTGCACACTACCCAGCGTAACACCTACATTGTCATCAACCGCCACCCACATATTACAAACCAGCAGCATCACCCTGTCCGGGACCTGCGATCAGAGAAGTCACGCAGGAAACACAGGGCAAATGCAGGAAACTCACAGTCTCGCGGGAACTGCCGCAAGAGCACATTCCGCACAGTGCTGCAGAGTGCGCACGATGCCTGCTGCAGCCACAACCGCCAAGCTCCCACTCCCCTCACAGCCGCTAAGCCGCTTACTACCTCCGCGCTGCCAAAAGTGCCGCTACCATTCCCTCCAGCCGCGACCGCCAAGCTACCACTCCACTCACAGCTGCAAACAGGGGCGTAGCTAAGGGTTCATGGGCCCTGGTGCGAAAGGTCAGCTTGGGGCCCCCCTACATACAACAAAGCCAAAAGCGGCATCATGCGGAACGGTCAAAGATGATGACCGTTCATACATTTAGCCTGCTATCATTTGGATAGCAGCGCCGATATGGACAGGGACGAGTCCTTTACCGCATGCTGGCTCCATCATACATTGGGGAGAAGTGGTATCAGTGCACATAACGTGCGCTGATACCCCTTCTCCCCCATAACGATCTGCCCCAGTATTTGATAAATGCAGCCCCTAGATTGGCTGGTACTTATCGGCAGGACAGCGTTAACCTGGAGGTCAGTATCGGGCCCATAGTGAAATACTGGGTGATTTCACAAAATATATCGTCAATGTCAACATCCAGGAGTGTAGCTGTCATTGACGATATCTTCAGATTGTGCTGCCTGTACAGACCACAGAGGACATCACTAAAGACCCGCAGGACCGCGCCTCATTAAGGTTATAGAGCAGGCATGTCCAACGGTGGCCCTCCAGATGTTGTGAAACTACACATCCCAGCATGCTTTGCCACAGTTTTGCTATTAGAGAATGCTAAAACTATTGCAAAGCATGCTGGGATGTGTAGTTTCACAACATCTGGAGGGCCAACGTTGGACATGCCTGATATACAGTAGAGTCTAATTCAGCATTGACAGCTAATTAGTGTATTTGCAAAACAATTATCATCGAACAACTGCGACTGCGTACCGTATGCATCACACAAGCCTGAGGGTGAATAGTAACAAAGTGCATATTGATCATAAACACAATCCCCATCATTTACCCCTACATTTTACACCCCCCACCCGCATTCAATGAGTCCCGTCACAGCACCTTCTATGCCCACCCTACAGTACTCCCCCCACCAGCAGCAATAAAATAACTTATTTTTATTGTGGTCTCAGCTACTTATCTGTTCCTATCCTGCCCTTTTTCTGGCTGGATGGCGGCTTTCTCCCTGCAGTGGCATGCAGCCCGGTTCTTCTGACGCTCGCACTAGCTCAGTCTCACTTGCTAAGAGGAGCTCACGTAAAGAGGGCTACCGGCTACTCTAACATAGTAGCAAAGTAAAAGAGCAGCCAGAAGTGTACAGCTGCCGCGACTATGTATGTCCTCCATAGCCGCCATTATGCTTGCCTCCTTCAGCCAGCCATGTATATGCAGAGAATGGATGTGCCCCCGCAGGAGACACAGACAGAGGCCGGGCTGTGACGTCTCCGCTTCCTGCAGCCTCCCCTTGCTCACAGCTGCAGTGTAGGAAGCAGGGAGATGGCAGAAGCCAATCACAGTACAAGAGGCGGGACATCACTGATGCAGACGGTGAGTGAGTGACCTAGCCTGGATCCTGTACAGTCACATATTCTCTGTCAGGTCTGATGCTGTCAGCGGCCGGACAGTGGCGGGGGTTGGGCCCCCTGGCTCAGGGGCCCGGTCGCAGTTGCGATCGCTGCGACCCCTGTAGCTACGCCACTGGCTGCAAAGCCACCCACTACCACTGTGCTTCCGCTACCCTGACCACTGCATTCAACTCTCCGCCGCCTGCTACCTCAGCACCGGCAAGGACTCCTGGTACCCTCACGCCAGCCACTAGCCGGAAACCTGCTGCCTGCGCACCTGACAGGATCTCTTACTATACCACCAATGGATAACAGGTACCATTTTTAAAACAATACACTATTCCACCAATGCCTACACTGTATTCACCATAGCCAGCATCACCCCTCTGAAATATCCAATCCAACACACCCCTTCCTGGTACCACCTCCCCCACCCCAAAACAATAACACACACACTCTCTTTGCACCACTATACCACCAACACCTGCACTCTACACTTAGCCAAAGTATCATACACCACCCCACCAAAATCCCTAACCCAACACACCCCTTCCCGCCAACACCATCCCCCCACCCCATAATTAAACACATTCATCCACAAATAACAAACATAATTCACATTATAATATATTTCTAACTTTAATGGGGCGTAGCCCCTTACGACGGTGTGAAGGGCGCCCGTAGGGCGCGATGAAACACCTAGTATTAATAATACAAATACACATGTCACTTCTACATGTATCAATTAAACCACACATTTGGGGGGGAAAAATAAACATTTATTACATCAACTTATAAAATAAAATAGAAACCGTCACAAATTAAAAGGTACCATTGCAGGAATAAAAGTAAATAATATATAATAAATACATGTATTGTAGACATACATAGCCACAGCAGAATCATTAGGAACACATCAGGTGGCTTCACAACAAAAGTATAGCACCAACACTTCAAGTACAGCACACAGTAATGGTAGCCGAAACAGGGCAACAGGGGAACCAAACATGACATTCGAAACGAGGGCAAATGTGGGGACCCTCTGCACGGAATTGGACACAGGAAGCTGACACACACAGCTCAATGAAAGATTTGGGAAGACATAAGGGTGGAGATTAATGTGGACACAAGTTCATCTGCGGGCACGTTTGCCCCTGGCAGGCTCCTTGCCACGTGCAGCAGCTCTTCGGCCACGGCCACGGTCAGATGGTGGGCCAGGTGGAGCAGATGCTGGGGAGGGGGGGGGGGTGGTCTTCCCCCTCTGGCAGCAGGGAGTGCTGATGGTGGGAATGCACCAGAAACGGCTGACAATAGGACCCTATTGCTGGCAACTAGCTCCACCATAAGCTCATTATGGTGGAGGAGGAGGTCATTTTGGCGCAGGGCTTGATCAGCCAGAACCTGCAGGCTAGCAGCAATACTCTGGTGGCTGCTGACCAAACCCTGCAAGACCTCCTCGGTCCTACGCACCCGCTCTGATGCCGACTCTCCCTGCTGCTGAATATGGCTAAGCACCTGCCCCCAGCTGCTAAATTCAGCCGCGATCAGTGGCTGCTGCTGCTGCACGGGCCTGGTACTGGTGGCAGGTGGCACAGACTCCTCAACCTCCTCAAGAGATTCTTGACCAAGCGGTGGGGATGCTGGTGAAAGAGAACATTACAATTACAACACATTCCATGCAAAATTAGAACCAGCTACTTATGGCATGGCAAATAATTACCTTCAAGCAAAGAAGCCATGACTTCCACTGGGGCCTCGCTGTCCATGGTGCTCACCTCCCGGACCTCCTCGACTGCAATGCAGCACTCTGCCATCTCTTCCAGGGGGGGTGAGCTTTAGCTTTGATGGCATGGGGCCAGCCCCAGAGGTGTGGCTGTGTTCCCACCGCTGGGTCAATTTCTTCTTGAGGTTCGTTTTGAAGTCGTGCCACCTGCAATCAAAGTTTACATATTAATACATGTCACTCCTCATGTTTGCTGTAGCACCCATTGCAATCTGCAACAGATTACAACATGTGCCTCATGACACCAAACTTACATTATATTAAATTTGAAAACCAACCCTTAGAATATACACTCACACTCACCATACAATAACTATCAATTAAATGAAATGGCAAATATGTCTGTGCCTCCAAGCAACGTGACCGGCCATTGACCTACTCCATCTAACATCTAATGTAAACATTACTGGTCTTGTACTGCTCAAATGTAACACACATGAACTTGCCTCTTCTTAACGTGCTCCGTCTCACGAACTCAGGGGCTGGCTGGCAACTTTTAGCCTGGGGGGCAAGTCAAGAGCACTGGCCCATAAGTAGCGCATAAGTGGCCCATAAGTAGCGCATTGTTAAATGCAGGTTTTTAATTAAATAAATAAATAAATAAAGAACAAGACACCACAGGCTGCACCCCTGCGTAAAAGACAGGACACCACAGGCTGCTCTCCTGCATAAATAAAGAACAGGACACCACAGGCTGCTCTCCTGCATAAATAAAGAACAAGACACCACAGGCTGCAACCCTGCATAAAAGACAGGACACCACAGGCTGCACCCGCTGTATAATATAACAATTGTAATGCCATGACACAAATTATTATACAGGGGGAGCAGCCTGTGGCGTCATTGCATTATTATTATTATTATACAGAGGGAGCAGCCTGTGGTGTCATGGCATTACTTTTATATTATACAGGGGGAGCAGCCTGTGGTGTCATGGCATTATTATTATGCAGAGGGAGCAGCCTGTGGTGTCATGGCATAATGCCATGACACCACAGGCTGATCCCCCTGTACAATAATAATTATGACACCACAGGTTGCTCCCCCTGTATAATATAAAAGTAATGCTATGACACCACTGGCTGCTCCCTCTGTATAATAATAATGCAATGACACCACATGCTGCTCCCGCTGTATAATAATAATGCAATGACACCACAGGCTGCTCCCGCTGTATAATAATAATGCAATGACGCCACAGGCTGCTCCCGCTGTATAAAATAATAATAATAATGCCATGACACAAATTATTATACAGGGGGAGCAGCCTGTGGTGTCATTGCATTATTATTATACAGAGGGAGCAGCCTGTGGTGTCATGGCATTACTTTTATATTATACAGGGGGAGCAGCCTGTGGTGTCATGGCATTATTATTATGCAGAGGGAGCAGCCTGTGGTGTCATGGCATAATGCCATGACACCACAGGCTGCTCCCCCTGTACAATAATAATTATGACACCACAGGTTGCTCCCCCTGTATAATATAAAAGTAATGCTATGACACCACTGGCTGCTCCCTCTGTATAATAATAATAATGCAATGACACCACATGCTGCTCCCGCTGTATAATAATAATGCAATGACACCACAGGCTGCTCCCGCTGTATAATAATAATGCAATGACGCCACAGGCTGCTCCCGCTGTATAATATAATAATAGTAATGCCATGACACAAATTATTATACAGGGGGAGCAGCCTGTGGTGTCATTGCATTATTATTATACAGAGGGAGCAGCCTGTGGTGTCATGGCATTACTTTTATATTATACAGGGGGAGCAGCCTGTGGTGTCATGGCATTATTATTATGCAGAGGGAGCAGCCTGTGGTGTCATGGCATAATGCCATGACACCACAGGCTGCTCCCCCTGTACAATAATAATTATGACACCACAGGTTGCTCCCCCTGTATAATATAAAAGTAATGCTATGACACCACTGGCTGCTCCCTCTGTATAATAATAATGCCATGACACCACAGGCTGCTCCCGCTGTATAATAATAATGCAATGACACCACAGGCTGCTCCCGCTGTACAATAATAATGCAAAGACACCACAGGCTGCTCCCGCTGTATAATATAACAATTGTAATGCCATGACACAAATTATTATACAGGGGGAGCAGCCTGTGGCGTCATTGCATTATTATTATTATTATTATACAGAGGGAGCAGCCTGTGGTGTCATGGCATTACTTTTATATTATACAGGGGGAGCAGCCTGTGGTGTCATGGCATTATTATTATGCAGAGGGAGCAGCCTGTGGTGTCATGGCATAATGCCATGACACCACAGGCTGATCCCCCTGTACAATAATAATTATGACACCACAGGTTGCTCCCCCTGTATAATATAAAAGTAATGCTATGACACCACTGGCTGCTCCCTCTGTATAATAATAATGCAATGACACCACATGCTGCTCCCGCTGTATAATAATAATGCAATGACACCACAGGCTGCTCCCGCTGTATAATAATAATGCAATGACACCACAGGCTGCTCCCGCTGTATAATATAATAATAGTAATGCCATGACACAAATTATTATACAGGGGGAGCAGCCTGTGGTGTCATTGCATTATTATTATACAGAGGGAGCAGCCTGTGGTGTCATGGCATTACTTTTATATTATACAGGGGGAGCAGCCTGTGGTGTCATGGCGTTATTATTATACAGAGGGAGCAGCCTGTGGTGTCATGGCATAATGCAATGACACCACAGGCTGCTCCCGCTGTAAAATAATAATGCAATGACACCACAGGCTGCTCCAGCTGTATAATAATAATGCAATGACACCTCAGGCTGCTCCCGCTGTATAATATAATAATAGTAATGCCATGACACAAATTATTATACGGGGGAGCAGCCTGTGGCGTCATTGCATTATTATTATACAGAGGGAGAAGCCTGTGGTGTCATGGCATTACTTTAATATTATACAGGGGGAGCAGCCTGTGGTGTCATGGTATTATTATGCAGAGGGAGCAGCCTGTGGTGTCATGGCATAATGCCATGACACCACAGGCTGCTCCCCCTGTACAATAATAATGACACCACAGGCTGCTCCCCCAGTATTATATAAAAGTAATGCCATGACACCACAGGCTGCTCCCCCTGTATAATAATTTGTGTCATGGCATTACTATTATTAATAGTAATGCCATGACACAAATTATTATACAGGTGGAGCAGCCTGTGGTGTCATGGCATTATTATTAATATACATGAAACTGAACAGCACAGCAGATATGTAGTTTTTTATGTTAACTTACTACTGTGTCTGTCACTGTCAAATTTCAGTTCCCCTCTCTCTGCGTCTCTGCGGCGGCGGCCTCCTGAAGTGTCCCCCACGCCACGAGTAGTTTAACGGGCGGCCCCCCAGCCTTCCTCCAGTCCAGTGCAGACGCGTGGGTGGGAGGCGTCAACGTCATGACGTCCCCACCGCACCCAGCGTCTGCCGACTGACTGCCACTGCCGCCCGCCGGGGACAAGAGGGAACAGGCTGCCGGCCGGAGCCCTCCTCCACGTAGCCGTGGAGGCCGGCGGCCATGTTCCTGTGGCCGCAGCCCGCAGATATCATATAAAAAAACCACAGGAACATGGCCGCCGGCAGAAAAAAAAAAAAAAAAAAGCAAAGCGGCCGCGAACACGGCCGCGGCGGCGCGGCCCGCAGCACAGCAGCCAGAGCGGCCTGGGGGGCAGATGGCACCCTGCCCCCCGGCCCAGCCCGCCCCTGCACGAACTTGTGGAGCCACCGCATTAATCTCCGCCGTTATGTCCTCCCAGATCTTCCATCTCCTTGTGTGTGTCAACCTGTCCTGTGGACACTCAATCCAATCCCGTGCGCGGGGCACCTGGATGGCAAGCTCCTGCGCTTCGAATGCCATGTTTCTGGTGGTTGGTTCCTCTGTTGCCCTATTTCGGCCACGGCCACTGGCACCGGCACTGCCACCGGCACTGCCACGGCCACTGCCATGGCCACGGCCACCTGTCGCTGTACTCGAAGTGCTGGGCAGGCTACTCTGTTGGGAAGCCACCTGCTGTGTTCCCAATGATTCTGCTGAGGCTGAAGATGGGCCAGCTGCCGATTGGCATGATGTAGATGGCCCATCTGGCTGCTGTTCTCCCAATGGCTGGTCTGGGTTGATGGGGACATAGGTGGTGCTGGAGTCCATGTTGCCAAACAGGTCCTGAAACACCTGGTCTTCCTCTGTATCTGAGCCAGCCATGTTTGCAACAACATTGCATTTGTCTAACACACCTTTATATCCTATTTCTGTAATTGGAGTACATCAGCGACACCCTGCGTTCCGTACGGCCGCGTTCCGTACGGCAGCGTCGACCGTGCGGCGCATAGGCCACGCACCTTGCTGCGAAAAAAAAAAATGGCAAACTTAGTAAGTCTGATTTAGTAGGTAATTGCAGATTTGTACTCCAATGACCAAATAAAACTGAGGCCAGACATGAAATGTATATGTGAATGTACATCTGTACTGAGCACTTGTTTGGTATGTAGTACAAATGACAATACCCATTCAATATGTAAATCCAGTCAACCACTTAGGCAATAGTAATCAGTACTAGCATCCAAATCACATGTGAAAGGTCTCCAAATTCAGCCTTGATGCTAGCTACTTTTCATTCCACATCTCTAGTGTGGGCCAGTAGAAGGTAAGTGTACACATGGCACCATGGCCTAATATTGGAAAAAGGTCTGCCACTATTTTCTATGTTTCTGCTGCATAGCTTTCATTATAAAAAAGCTGTTTAGTACCTTGTGGAGTTAGGTGTAAGTGGCTAGTGATGCAGACTATTTCACCTGTTGCTTATACCCATGTTTGGTGAATGTAATAGATTATATAGAATGGGTTCCCAACTTATTTGACACTGTCTGTTTAGGAGATAGTAAGTAATGGCATGGTATGCTCAACTATGCAAAGGTACAGCAAGTGTGGGTTTGCGATGCAATGGGTTAGCCGTCTGTTGTGGCGCATACACGCTGTTACTGTCAAAATGAACAATAAAGTTAATACCAAATATCACTCTGATCAACCAATGACAGGACATGATTGCTTGAATTGTGCCATTGCTAAGATGGCGGCCTATGGAAGAGCAGCGGAGCTGAGGACACTGGTCTCCGTTATGGAGACCAGGCTGGGGCGGGCCCATTTATCACAAATAGGCAGAAGCGGAATGCCTATGCGGTGGCCCGCCGGCGCATATACGCCCGCACACAGGTGCGGCGGACCATCGCTCAGCTGGAGCGGCGGTGGTCAGACCTGAGGCGTCGGCAGCCGGATTTGCTCCAGCAAATCAGGGCCAGGATTGCGAGATGTGAGTGTTTATACATTAAATGGCCATTTGTACATGATTGCTTACATGACATTATTTAAGCCAATAAGGTAACCAGCCTGATCATGAGTTAAACATGGCATACACTATATGTGTGCTACTTCCTGTTTGACACCTTGTAATGGTCATAAAATATGTGATTGTGTAGGATTATAGATTGTGATGTTTACAATGGGCCAAATGTCACATCATAACTGCCATGTTACAGGCTGTGTTGGGTAAAAGACACTAAGGTGCTGATTGGCTGTACAGTTATCTCAACTTATAACCTTTGGATTTTATTTTTTTTAAGGCTTAATACATATGTCCAAATGACCCCTAATTGGCATTTTTTTTCTCAAACACAGCACGGGATCGAGCAAGACAGGCCCGGGAGGAGGCAGAGGTGGCCCAGGAGGAGGTTGGCGAAGCAAGGGCCGAGGAGGTGCTTTCTGAGGAAGGGATGGCGGAGGAGGTGGCAGAGGAAGTGGAGGAGGAGGTGTGGGCTGTGGAGGCGCTGCCAGCAGAGGAGGAGGTGCCACCAGAGGAGGCCCCTGAAGAAGAGGAGGAGGTGGAGGCCTGTGAGGTCGTGCAGGCGGCCGAAATTGGTATGTATACATAAGGATTAATTATTCCTTTTCTCATCTACTATTTGCTATGTAGCACTGGTGATTCAATTGTGTTTTTTCAAACTATAAATTCATATAACAAACAGGGTACCAACAGACACACTTATATAGGGTGGCCAAACCATCCCTTTCATCCTGGACACATATTAATGACACAGGTTGTTCGGATGGCTTTCAGGTCGATTGTAAGAGCCACTGAACCTGTGTAGTTAATCTGTATCCTGGAAGAAAGGGATGACTTGCTCATGTAAGGGTTACATGTCCCTGCTGCAAGCATACAATCTGTAGCCTCATATAGGTGAGTAGAGTTTACTGGTGATTGATCTTTCTAAACTAGATTAAGTATGACATAAATGGAGTATGGACAGGCATGGCTTAGAATGGAGTAACAAGTGGTCAGTGCCCCTGGGCCCTTCTCTAGCTAAACCCCCCCTGCGGTCTGCATGTATGTTTGGCACCATAATTGTGTGTTGATTTGGGCTTAGTAATGATTTTGTGCATGGGAGTGGGTTAGTGCTGCAGCTTCACCTAACTGGAATTATGACAATGATTTATGGAGCAGACCATCAGCAGGCAAGCCATGCTTGATTGCACAAATGTACTGAGCATTCCTGAGAGTTGACTAAGTCCCATGCCACGCTCCATCATATAACAGACACTGAGCACTTTTTGATGAGTTGGAATTGGTTCAGCGCATGACATGCTTCTCAGAGCTTAGTCATGGGTGGGTTTGGATTCAGAAGGAGCACTATGACTGTGAGGTGTTCTACAGAGTAAAGGGTAGAGGGGAAAAAACAGGCTTTCCATGTAGTATGTATGCATGTATGTATAGCTGTATGTGTCATATATATAGTTATATACTGTATGTGTCTATATACATATATATATATATATATATATATATATATATATATATATATATATATATACACACACACACACCTGTCACGGTGCATGTTTAAAATTTAGGTATGACTATGTTAAATGTATGCATGAATATCATTAGTAATTTGACCATTTTTAATATGTCCACAGATGAGCCAGCCCAAGCACAAGAGGGTCTCCGTGGGGCCCTCTTAAGAATCCGAGGCCACATGCGCCAGGTCATGGCTGAATTGGACCAGCTGCTGGATGGTGGCATTTAAATTTTTTTTTTTTTTTTTTTATTAAACATTTGTACACTTAATAAACAGTTTATTACAGTTCGAAGTTGTATGTGTGTTTTTTTAAATGGAAAAGTATATGTGTAACTTGTTTATAATCTTTTAAATAAGCAAAATGTACATACTGTATATAGATGTATGTTATGTTCACATGCTGTAAGGGTTAATGTGTGTAATGAATGTAGTAGTAATGTGTATCAGTATGTATTAGGATTTAATTGTTTCAAATAGAAAACAATCCCTTTTTAATGAGGTTGCCTAATTGCATAAGTGGGTCATGTGATCGCTGTGTGTGCTCAGAAAAATAGTGTTGTATTTAGCGTAAATACTCCGCATCGGTGCGTACGGCCAGCTTCCCGTACGTTCTAACGCGGTAAGACCGTGCTTACGCTGCAAGACCGTGCAGAATCTGTGCGTGTCCACCGCACACGCAAGGTTTGTATATCGTCCGTACACACGCCCAATTCTTAAAGAGTGAGTCCGTCCGAATGCGGAGGCTCAATGGGCGTTTCTACAGACGATGTCCGCATAGCGTTGCGTGCGGCCCGCTCCGTAAGAATTCGGGAAAGTACGCACCGATCAGAATAAGGGCCTTTGTGACTGTTGGTAAGGTTATGTGTAGATTGCATAATGATTTATTCAATACCTTTTTTGCACCTATGAACCACTGGAGTTGTTGCAAACATTTCTGTTAATGCCAATAGTCTCAGAAACAACAAACAGCAGAGGGCTCTGAAAGCAACTCATCACCTAGTAGTGGGATTTACACAATATTTAGGCCTTTTACACACTATGCCAATAACTTTCCAGATTCTACTCTTTTGAGCAATTAAACAATCAATGCGCACCCCTTGCACATTGAGTTATTTCTAGCTCAGTGTGTATATTGTTCTAGAGGTCGGGCATCTTTGCTATTAAGCTGCTGAATTTGCAAGAGCAGTGTAAGGCTAGTATTGGCTAACATGGCTGCATACACACCTTTACAATTAATGGGCAGATCAGTCGAGATATGATGGAAACAATTTTATGGTTTTGTAGAATGTTTCTGTACCATTAAAATCATTATAACTTTACATTGTTACCTTTTCTTAAGCTTTTATACATATCGGTACTTATGAGTTATCCGGGCGTCCGATTTTTAAATCGGGTCGGATCGGGACATCGCATCGCATCGCATGCGACCATCGGATGCGATGCGATGCGATGCGATGCGATGCGATGACCCGATTTTTCCATAGGAATCAATGTTAAAATGGACTGAGTCCATTTTAACATGGAATTCAATGGGAAAATCGGGTCCTTTTCATACCCCTACTATCCAAGTGGGCATGGAGTTGGATATAAACCTGTGGCGAGCGTAGCGAGCCACCGAGCCCGAAGCGTGGCGAGCGTAGCGAGCCCCGCGAGGGGACACGGAATACCGTCCCCTCGCGGGGCTCGCTTCGCTCGCCACGCTTCGGGCTCGGTGGCTCGCTACGCTCGCCACAGATTTATATCCAACTCCATGCCCACTTGGATAGTAGGGGTATGAAAAGGACCCCTTTTTCCCATTGAATTCCATGTTAAAATGGACTCAGTCCATTTTAACATTGATTCCTATGGAAAAATCGGGTCATCGCATCCGATGGTCGGATGCGATGCGATGCGATGCGATGCGATATCGCATCACATCGCATCTGATTGTATGCCTTAACTTAAGGCATACAATCAAAAAATCGGGAGCCCGGATAACTCACAAGTACCTACATATCATCTGGAGATAAGAAGTAATGGTGTGAGCTGCTTAAGTGTTACTGTTAAGCTGGTCATACTCTAGACCACGGGTGGCCAACCAATCAAAGGAAATGAGCCCAAAAATATGTTATGGTAAGACAAAGAGCCGATACCATGCAAAAAAATGGGCGTGGCCTAGCTCCCATAAGGCCACATCACATATTTAAATAGGTTGTGCCTAGCTACAAGCAGCACATTTATGCTATAAAAAAACATCTTGTAACACCTCAGCTTCAAACTAGCAGCATCATCTTTATTTCAAACCCGAAGCCCATTTCATTTGTATTTATAACACCTTATGACACATTTATTTTAATCTTATCAACCCTTTTAAGCACTAAACAATTCCAAATGAGACATTACTATATTATTCATTCAATACTCAATTGCAGGATAAGCCTACAGCTGAATCACAACTAGAGACTAAAACGGTACTGCTTTCCTAGCACGGCGCCCACTATCTAAGTGTTTGTGCGGCATAAGATGCATGAGATGATGCAATCGTCGCGATCGACGAGATTGCCGAGATTTTTACATTGCAAGCATCTCATGCATCTTATGTGTTTGTGCGGCATAAGATGCATGAGATGATGCAATCGTCGCGATCGACGAGATTGACGAGATTTTTACATTGCAAGCATCTCATGCATCTTATGTGTTTGTGCGGCATAAGATGCATGAGATGATGCAATCGACAAGATTTTTACATTGGAATCAATGTAAAAAGGCCCCAAAACCCCAATTTTAATTGCTATTGGGGGCTCACGATTTTTTATCTCTAGGATCTCATGGATCTTATGGATGCATAAGATCCATGAGATTAAAAAATCGGGTCCATCGCGTTGATTGTATGCCTTAAGTACCTTAAACTTAAGGCATACAATCAATGAGACGGGCGCCGTGCTAGGAAAGCAGTACCACTAAAACAACTTACACTGAGGAGCTGAAATAAAGATGGCCGCTAAAAGGGTCCTCACTGGCATCTCCTTTTATAATTTCATACAAGCAAAGGCGCTAGTTCTGCTAAGGTGGGAAAGGCAAAATCAACTCATCTGTCTCACCAAAAAACTCAACAGTGAGTCAGCGTGGCGAGACCTCAGCAGCATTCCAGAACCACGGGAAACAGCTGATAGTTCAGTGGCATTTCAGCTCAAAAAGGGGCACCTTGAAGAGCTGACCACCGGGAGTAACAGAGACTTAAGCAGCATGTTAGTGCGGTGGGAGGCACCTGGAAGAGCTGATAGCCACAGGTAACGGAGACCATAGCGGCGTGTCTGGGTGATGACAGGCAGCTGGAGGAGCTGACAGCTGCTGTCAGCAGAAGGTTAAGCGCCATTTCAGTGCGACAGGGGGCGGCTTGAAGGGCTGACAGCTGCTGTTAAACCACAGTGATTGTGCGCTACTCTGCTGTGTGCCACCTCCCGCAGCACTGCCACTTGCCTCCTCTGTGTCAGAGAGAGAGAGAGATTATAAAGATGGAGCCAGACTGTCTATGCTGGCGATCCGCCAGCAGCCCGGCGTCCATCTGACTGAGACGCGCGTGCGTCTCACGCGCACACGCGTCTCAATTTCCATCCTGGCGTCCATCTGACTGAGATGCGCGTGCGTCTCACGCGCACGTGCGTCTCAGTTTCCGGACAGCGGGGCGACGGGAACCCTGTCCGTCTCCGCTTCAGGGAGACGAACAGGGTTAGGGGAGGCGGTGGGGGGGAGCGGGGAGGCGGCAGGGACCCGGGGGAAGCACCGTCGGAAGGGGACGCGCGTGCATCTCGTGCGCGCTCATACCCTTTCGCAGAGCAGATGGCGGCCGGCGAGGGATGGCGGCTGGCGAATCTGCCACCATCCCCTGCAAAGACAACGCCGGCTCCATCTGTATTAGGGATATATATATATATTTATGTATATATAAAGAGAGAGAGAGAGAGAGGAATACTAAAGTTGGGTGTGAGTGCGATCTTATCTACCAAAATATATATATATATATATATATATATATATCCGGCCGCAGCCATGTGTCTGTATCACTCTCAGTGTCCACCCACCATTGCCGTGGTGGTACTAACAGAAAGAGTGAGTGGCGATGCTGCGGGCCTGTGTGAGAGCTGAGGACGGGGACATGCAGCGTGCTGTGTGTGCACGCCGCCACCTGGAGATGGCCCAGGTGTGCTGCGCCTGTGCATGGCGTGCAGTGAAACATAAACTGCATCCACAGCAGGCGTGGCCCCGGACGGCTCTTTAGATCGCATACCCACAAACTGCTCAAGGATGCAGATGTATTTATGTCCGAAAGGCATATAATGATTTTATTGTATTGGAAAAATACAGCATAGAGATCACACTTTCCTTTCCAACATTCACAAGCACTAGAGTAATTGTTTCGGTTATGTTATCTGTTCACACAATAATGCATAAGCTATTGTACAGATTGTCATGTTTACTTGGAAGAACAAATTAAAACACAAGAATGTAATGAGGTATGTCAGAACATCAAATGAAGTAAAGTTAGCATAATGGCAAGGTATGAAACAAGATGAAACTCATCATACTGTGCAGTGTCTTCGGCAAATATAATGCTTGGGGGATTTTATGCTTCCAGCTTCGCCCCTTGGTTTCTGGTTTACTGTATTCATTTTTACATCACCTTTCCTTAAAATTGGAACTCATCGATCAATTTGCAAATAACATGTCTGTAATTTTAACTGCAGCCCCGTGAACTTACTCTGACTGTCCTGCCTTTCAAATGCTCTATTCAAGAGGAAAAACTGATCACTTGATTGTTACATTAAATGAACCACTTTTACAAGATTGCAGCACAGATTGCAGTTTATGGTTAGTTTAAAGAGGCAACTTTAACATATAGACATCTTGATTTATAAAGACAGAGCCTTGAGCTTCACAGTTTTGTTCCTGTTATTAAAATGTCACACACATAGAATAATTTGTCTATCAAAAGATATTCTTGCAATATTTTGTTCAAAATAGATTTGCTCTTCTGCACCGAAATGTACAGGTATTTAGATACATAACAGTCCGCACTGAACGTCTGACCTGATCTGTATGAAGCATCATAAAATAGATTTCTAGCCCTTTGTGCAAGTTGCGCCACTCAAGCGCATGATGTAATGTGAAATAGGTGTGGCCACCAGCATCGGTAAGCACATTACTGTTTGGTTCTGTTTCACACTGCAACCTGGACCGCTTATACAACCCTTGTTACAACCCCGAAGTGCTCAGCAGGTTACTCTGAAAAGCCATTTTTCCTGGCACTGGGCATTCTATTATTTTGCACATAGGGGGAGGGGCAATAAACTGTAGTGCAGCAAGCAGGAGGAGGAGTTTGCAGGTGCACACTAAATATAAATGCTAGACCTTTTACTATCATTGCTATATTGCATTTCTGAGGTTCTTAGCATAATGATGGCCATTATTATGGGCTTGTCCACCACGTCCAGGTTACCTCAATAGGACAAGTCCCTAACACTACTCTGAGACAGGTCCAGGGCACGGGACCCCCCAGGCCAGCCCAGCAGAATCACCCCATGGCATCACATTGGTGTGAAATTAAAGTGATAGTAAAAGGGATAAGGGAAATTATATGTGATAAGCATAGGCGTGTGCAGCACATTTTATTAGGGGGGTGCACTGTCAAAGGGGTGTGCCTAGCACCACCTATTGGGTGTGTCTAACACTGACAATGAGGCGTGTCTAATGTACCATCATCTCAGTGGCATAGCTAGTGTAAGGCAGCCCCTGCCACTGCTTGGGGGAGCGGGGCTGCGTGGGCGCCGGCACACGCCCGGCGCACTCAGTGACAAAGACCCCTGCTTGTTCTCCTTTAGCTGGGACCTCGCGCTTCCGGCCGGACTGCCTGGACTCCCCGGGACTCTTCAAGCACATCAAGCCGCCCCCTGCTCCCTCCTTGCACTTGCGGAGGACAGCTGATGCTACCAAGCGCCCGTTGACTGATGGACTACTGGTGCTGCCGCTGTGTCGGGGAAGCCTGGCCACGTGAGCAGACGGAGTAGAGAGACTTGCCAGGACATCTTGCTTCTGGCTCCTGCCCACTGCACAGCTCAGCCCTCACCGCACCGGAGCTGCGGCTATCTTCAGGGGCTGGTGAATCTTTGGGGGCCTTTACTAGACCCCCTGCTTCACTGGTTTGCTTCACTGGTTTGAGTACCTTAGATCTGCACAGACCCCAACTGGACCGCAGAGTCATAGGATGATCCCTGTAACAGCCCTTTGCAGCTCCTACTGTAAGTTTATTTTTTCAACTACTATTCTGCCCTCTAATATTTATATGAGGACCCCCCTTCAGACCCTGGACATAGTCACTGGCAATTTACTGATACACAGTCCCTGTTGCTGAGAGGTTCCTGTGCTTATAAGAAGAACCAATTAGCTTGAGTTAGGGTACTGGAGCCCATCTCTGTGACATTACCTAGTATTATAGAACACAGGACTGCTTAGCCCAGAGTGCTCTCTTGTGCCTCACCTGATACTGCAAATCCTTTAAGGTAGGGAGAAGGAAAAGGAAAAAAACTATACTGTTTAAAGATCATCAATACACCTCACAGTGCAAGACCCGATTACCTCATTAATGTGCTGAGCAGCCTTCAGATTTAATTGAAGCTGCACCAGTTAGACTCCCCAATGCACCCCAAGGGTATGCAGAGTGGAGCTTATTTGAAATAATGGGGGAAATTTACTAAAGGAAATTTGTAAAAAATAGGTGTAAAAATAGGTGTATTTGTATCCAGAAATACACTTATTTTTGACATTTACTATCCCGAAAATACCGCAATTCGTATTCGTATTGATAGCAGCACATCAATACGAATACAAATTGCCGTATTTTCGGGATAGTAAATGTCAAAAATAAGTGTATTTCTGGATACAAATACACCTATTTTTACACCTATTTTTTACAAATTTCCTTTAGTAAATTTCCCCCAATGACTCAGGTAGCTCATACCTTTTTTTACAGCATCTTGATATTGATTGCCTGGCCTGAAGGGGGGGGGGGGGGACAATTTTTTTGGGCAGGGGGAGCAAAATTTATAGTTACGCCACTGCATCATCTAGTGGCACTCACTACAATATAAAACGTCTCTCAGCCACACCATAATAACCTGCCTATTTCAGCTTTAATCTTCTAATCACTCTGTGTAACAGTACATGCAAATAAAGTCAAAACATATATGGATGACAGGTATGTAGTGATATGACAATGGTCTAGTACAAATAACAATGAAAAACACACATAATGGATTGATGGGCGCTTCTTTTAATGGAATACAGTTCTAAAAAGTAAAAGTCTTTGGTAAAAGGTAGCGGCAGGGAGGTGTTCATAAGGGTGGGCAAAGCATTTCAGGGTTCCTGTGCACCCCTAACACTCAATGTGCGCACACCTATGGTGATAAGACTTACCTAGGTAAGAGGTAATAATAAATGTGGAGGGTGCTACATATATACTAAACAAACTAAAGGGGTGATGGAAAGTGTACGATATGATGCCATGGAGCAGCCCAGCCACAGCAGCCCAAAGAGCCCTGCGCCCCAAACACAGTCCCACAGACTAACACTCAGCATATATGTATAGTAAGACTTACCCTCACTCTATTATTTTGGACAGGCAGCCATACTAATGTCCTCCTATATATGTTGCCAAATATTCTATGTTGGATTAAAATGGTTCAAAAGTGTATTCAACTGAATATGATGAATATGTTGTTATGACTATTGTAAAGCGTTCTAAATTGTGGTTTTTGAAGTTATTTTACTGACATGGAACATTTTCTATCTTCTCTGACACTTGTTGTTTGGATCACATTTGGGCCTCGTCCAATTAATCTCTGGTCCTTGTTGCAACAGCTACTTCGCAGAGCAAACCTTTGGTTTGTGATCTGTGAGTGTCCTTCTCCAAAGTCTACTACCCACTTGCAGTGAGGAACCTTTTAAATACTGATCTCATTTACCTCCAGTGAGCCACCAGCACAGGCTAGTGCAATAGAAGATCCATTCTTAGTACATGATGTTTCCCACAGTCTGCTACAGTTTAGGGGTCCTGAATTACAGTAGTTCTTCTATGTCCCAATACCTACTTTAGCAACAGTTATCATCAATATCTTTCCCGCAATTAGGTTTTTTAAAGATCTGGATTTACAGAATATATTTATACAAATTTATATGCATAAAAATGGATAAACAGATAATTAAAAGATATAACAAATACAGCCACATACAGTACATGCATTATGTATAACAGATGTCAGAGGTTCCCAAATGCGGTTCTCAAGACACCCCAATGGTCCGGCATATCCATGACTCAGCACAGATGATTCAATCAAATTTACTGAAGTATTAAAAGTCACCTGTGGCTAAGCATGTATATACTTTAAATCTGAACCATTGGGGTGCCTTTAGAACCTTGTTTGGGAACCTCTGATATGCGATACCCCTGAGTATGGTTTCCTATTGAAGCTTATGGAGCCTGTAGTGCTGGAAGCCTGCACTTGATGGAGCTCTGGAGCAGGTGGAATACTACACAGGTCAGTCTAGGCAGCGTCAAGGAGAAAATGACAGCGTGCAGTGCAGCTTGACTGTGCTGTGGTCACAGAGTATCCGTGAAGGCAGACAAATGACAAGTCAAGAAGGGAGAGGATCCATTGTAAGTCTGAATCACAGGTTATCGATGTGTAAAGATACTGGATAGAGAAAAGTAATGCCAAGTGCTGCATAACTAGAGAAAATAGTGCACTTAGGTCTGAGATATGTACAGTAAAGGTGGCCATACACACGCAGATTTATCTGCAGATCTGTCTGGTTGGAACAAAATCCTGGTTATGGATGAGAGCAAATGACAGTTGACCATTTGCTTGGAAATGCTGGAAAACTGCCAAACTGTCATTCATCCATAACCATGTTTTTGTTCCAACCAGCCAGATCTGAAGATAAATCTTACTAGTGTATGGGCACCTTAACTGTCAGAGTATTGAAGATATTTGGGTACTTGTTTCCTAGCACGGCGAACAATGGGAAATGGGCCAATATGGCCCATTTCTCATTGTATATGGTTAGAAAGTATGGTTAATGCCCCCCATTGTTAACGCCACCCCACTATTGACGCGAACCCGAAGCGTGGCGAGCGCAGCGGTACGCATCCTCCAACCTTTTCATACCCCCACTATCCACGTCGGCGTGGAGTTGATTTTATATAGTGTGGCGAGCGCAGCGAACCACCGAGCCCGAATCGTGGCGAGCGCAGCGAGGGGACGCGTATACCTGTGAAGTTATGCGCGTCCGCTCGCCACGCTTCGGGCTCGGTGGCTCGCTGCGCTCACCACACTATATAAAATCAACTCCACGCTGACGTGGATAGTGGGGGTATGAAAAGGTCGGAGGACGCGTACCGCCGCCCCTCGCGGGCTCGCTGCACTCGCCACGCTTCGGGTTTGCGTCAATAGTGGGGTGGCGTTAACAATGGGGGGCCATTTCACCCATCGGGGGGGTTTGCTATTAAAATGGGGGGTTTTGGGGCTTTTTACATTGAAATCAATGTAAAATCGGGTCTCAGGGACCATTTTACTTTGATTCCAATGTAAAAATCGGGTCGATCCGATCAATGCAATCAAAATCGTGGGCGCCGTGCTAGGAAACAAGTACCGATATTTGTTCTCCTGACAACTCAGGGGTAGATGTATGAAGCAGTGATAAGGCAGGCGAAGTGATAAAGTGCCTGGTACTTTATCACCTGCCAATCAGCTCCTGACTGTTAAGTTACAGGCTGGGTTTAAAAAAGGACACAGGAGCTGATTGGAAGGTGATAAAGTAATAGGCACTTTATCACTTCTCCTGTGTCACTGCTTCATACATCTACCCCTCAGTGACTAATGTCTTGGGAGGAGGTACTGCAGGACATCCCATAAAGAGTATACCTTACCCTTTTACATCATAGTCCATCTCCCTAACAGGTGCATCGGTTACATATGGAGACAAATCCTGTAAATTTAAGAAAATAAGATTTTTTTCTCTTCTGTTCTAGTAATGTCATAAACAGATATCACAAGAAGAGGAAATAGTATTATCTAGTGCAGCAGTTATCAAATTGTGGGTCGCAACCCCAAAGTGGATCCCGACCATCTCAACATGGGGTCATGACTCCATACTGCTGACCATCAGGCTAATCACTCCTCTGATCTCTCAGCCAGTGATTCGAGTCTGAAGAATCAGTTGAATTTAATGTTACTTCAGCCTCCTTGGATCAATGGCAGCTCTGCCCCAAATAATATGTAAGTTTCCTTAGCTGTAGGAAACTTACAGATAGAACAGACTGTGGTCAGACTCAGAAGTGCCAGCTCTCAAAAAGCAGGACACTGAATCTGTGAAGAACCTCTTGTAATTAAGTCCAGCATGGGGTGTGGGGGTCATCTGCGGGCACCAGGAGGGATGGTTCTGGAAAACAGCAGCAGGGGAGCATGAGGGGGGAGGAGGATTCCTTAGAGTTGGAGCCAGAAAGCTGATAGCTCTACCACCAAATTAATTCAGGGAAATTCTAGGTACTGTTAATAATCTTTCATCTAAAGATTGCAGCAATAGACTGGAAAATAGGAAATCGGAAGCTGTTCCCTGTGTCATGTAAGGCTTTGAAGGTGAGTAAGTCATACAGTGGTATAACTATCAATTTTGTGTACAGTATGTGTGTGCCCTGCCAAAATGGTTTGTGTCAGTGGTGCCACTTATACAGCCAATGCCCCCAGTAGTGCCAATTATACATGCAATGCCAACAGTAGTGCCACTTATACATGCAATGCCCCCAGTAGTGCCACTTATACACCTAGAGCCTGATTTAGACCTGAACACACGGCTGCAAATTCTCAGTGATTAGCGTTCAGTTAAGCCACCGCCCCACTAGAGTGAAATCCTGCCCTGCCAATCACTGTGCATGCTGTGCGTATGGATGTGTATGGCTACACATTCATTGGCGAAATTGCCAAATCTTATTTATTCATATTATTCTTTACTACAGTATCTCCAGTACATTTTATGTAACGTTCATATTATACCACAGGGGTGGCCAACCAGTCAGAGGTAAAGAGCCCAAAAATATCTGTAGTTAAGCTACAGAGCCAACAACATGCGTGAGCCAAAAAAAGGGGTGGTGTCTATTTGGACCCCTTGGATGGTATGCCCGTCGCACCCTCCCCCCCCCCCCCCTCGGTCTACCCCATCACCTTTGCTCAGCTCCCCTGACCCGGCCACCATGCCGCCAGCTGCCACTCATTTTACAGCAGCAGTGACGTTGGAGGCAGGCTCGTGTATGTTCGGCGTGGCTTGGGGGGACTCGGGAGCGGTTAGGCACCCGTGTCCTCCCGAGCCGCCACGAACATCCTCCAGCCTGCCGCCAAGGTCACTGCTGAATGTGACAGGCAGATAAGGCAGTAGGGGCAGCGGCGGCAGGGAAGCTCCGCCACAGAAACGCCGGAGCGGAGATGAGTGGGGGGGACTTCCAGGAGCCGCACTTTAACAGGGGGAGAGCCGCGGGTTGGCCACCCCTGTTATACCACATTACAGTGCCGGTTCAGATTATGTCACCTTACAGCACTAGCTAACCAATATTAACTTTCACTACATACATCATTCACTTAACAAAATGTAATGTCACCCTACTGTATTTAAACCTGGTCAGACAGAAGTGCTTAGCAGGTAATACTGGGTACTTGTCACCCACTATACTGTAGCTACTGTCCAAGGAAGTAAAAAAAATGTAAAAACTTTTTTTTTTGTTTCATTTGTTTTTATGCTTTGATATACTTTAAAACATATATCAAAGCATAAAAAAGCATAATAGAGCTGGTCATTTGTAGTACCATATTATCATGCATTTGTGAAATGTCTTTTTTCGGGGAACAAGATCTGTCCCAAAAGATCTTGGGTGTGATTCCGACGCAATCACAGGGCTGCTGTAAGGCAGAGCCCTGGGATCACATACCCGCCGCCTTGCCAGAGTGAAAACCTCCCATATGCAAGCCTGTGAAAAGAGGCAAATCTATTTGCAGCAACTCACCATGGAATGATTCCCCAACTGTGTGCACTGGCTGAGTAGCCCTCTAACGTACTCACTGGCTGCGATCGGGGCCAGAGCTGACGCCAGAGATACTCCTTTCAAACAGCTGTCCGCATCTGCATTTTTCCATGACATTCACATGAAATGGTCGGGTCCCCCCCAAAATGCCGGCCGCCTGTCAATCACCCTGCATACGCCAGCAAAGAAAAGAAGACACTGGCTTTCTTCACAGGGGATCCCCAAACATGCAGTGTAGTATTTCTACGGATGAACAGTCGTTCATTAATCACACGGCCTACAAATTTGCAGCCCAGTGATCGAGTCTGAATGAGGCGCCTTGTCTCAAAAAAGTGTGAGTTCTTTAGTAGAGTGATAGCTTATCTCTAAGCATGGTGCCTGGACAGGCAGAGATGTTTGGAGGAAGAAACAGGAGCGGAGAGGCCAGCGTTTCTGAAAATGGTGGGGGGGGGAATAAGTTGCCCACATTTTCTGGGAGTGGCCAGGCCAAGGACTGCACCAAGGACTGTGCTGGTGGTCACGATGTTCCCCTTAAACTGTGATTGCATTGCAGTTTTATGTGATCAGATATGCAAGCCCAGGGTGGTGCGCTCCTCCTGCATTTGCACTGCAAAGAATCGCATATGGGAGCATCTTATACGTACTGATTCAGGCTCTTAATGCGCATGGGCATCTGTACGGGCAGAAGGGGAGGAATCTAAAGGATCCTTCTAAAATAATATTAAAAGATATATAATACAGTAACAACAACTTTACGTTAACAGCATCTGCGCTATATAATCCAAACTTGATACATGTCACAAACTAGCAGCACAAAGAGGCTGCTGCAATTAGAGATGGCGTCTGTCATGTCCAGGTTCCAGTTGAACTACTGAGACCCAGGAATGACACGCACCTCAATAACTATGTATATATATAAGTATAGAGCTCTACAAATGGTTTGCAAGTAGATCACAGCTTTATCTCCAGTGCGTGTAGTGTGAGATGGCACCACAATTGTGGAAATTATATTACGTAAATGTTATTCTTTTAATTCATGTATAAATAAAATATTATATTTATGCTAGAAATGATATCAATACAATTCTGTAAACATATCTGCATAAGATTACATATTTAATATTGACAGACCTTCATTTATAAACATTTAACATTTTATTTCCAACACACCATCATGAAAATAGCTTTTTCTCTGAAATAATGGGTGAGATTTAATAGGATGAGAGATTCAGAAAGTGAGAGATTTGGTAAGAAATCTCCAGGTTTTTTTAAAGCGGCAATCATTTACACTGCAAAACCAGTTTGATTTTGCAGTGTAAATGATTGGCGCTTTAAAAAAACTGGAGATTTCTTACCAAATCTCTCACTTTCTGAATCTCTCCTCCTATTAAATCTCACCCGTAGTCTTTAAATGAGCTGGATGACGCTAAAACATTAAACAATGTAATTGTGCAGGTATCTACTGCCCTCTACAGTTTTCCAAAAAACAGTACATTAAAATGCAGCACACATACTGCGCTTTCCATTTCGTACTTACTCATTACCTGACAATATTAAAACGAAATAGTTTAGCTAGGGTGGCAGTTCGGGGCAAGATTACACTAATCCTTCACTTCTGAGGCTGACTCATCAGACTCACAGGCTATTTTATTTGGCACCTTCTACTGAATCCTATAATAAAGACACTTATAATAACAAGCTCCTCATTATAAAATAACAAAATGCTTATCGGTTTAAAAAGTGCAGGATGTCCTAATTTATGTCAGTGCTGTGATTATCTGACAGGTGCTGCTGCAGCTGCTTGTTACTCTATTAGATTTTGATTAGCTTGTCGTTTATACCTTCCTAGCCCCTTATTTTTTATTTATTTTTTATCTTTGCCTTGCAAATAACCAATAATGAAATACTGGAAGTTAGAGGAAGAGATGAAAATGTAGTTTTGATGAGCAGAACAAATTTCAAATTGTGGGCCTGATTGCTAATGAGCTTTCATGTATTTAAATGTACCTTTCTACAAGTTATGTTAAGTGAATATAGAATGTTGAGCCATTTTCAGTTATATTTTATACAGATATTCTGTATTGCTCAGTGCTACTTATGGATGAAATGTGCACTGATAGGGAAATTTACTAAGATCAAATGGGTATGAATTTCCCGTTCTTGGCCGGGAATCCCACATCGGCAATTATACTACTGTATACCTAAAACTCAGCTGATTTTGATCATTTACAAATAAAAATCACAGCTGAAAACACAATGCATTTTTTAACCCTTTGTAAGCCTACAGGGCATTAAGAGGACCGATCCACACTGGATACAGGCGAGTATTTTTTCCATACACAGGTACCTCTATTGCATTACTAATAGACAAGTGAACAGAGCGCATGTGTCAACATAGAAGAGTATTTGTGTGTGTGTGTGTTATGGTGTGTACACACGGTGAGATTCCTTTGCTTTTCGACTTATGGGACCTTATTGTAACATTGGAGCTTTACTTTCATGGTGTGTGCATTTTGTAGTAATTGTTCAGCTGTAGGACTACAAGTGCCAGTGTGCCCATTCAGTGGGTGGCGGCTACCTGCTCACGGCTCCGAGCACTCGTAGAACAGCGAGCAAGTCTGATTCAGGCCTTATGAATTATCAGGGCTGTCATTAGATATTAGGGAGTTCTGTACAATGAAATCAAGCAGGAACCCCACCACCTGGTCTGGTGGTTGCAGATGTGTACTATGGAGCCATCACACCCAGTGTATACTATGAGCCCCTTCATTAATAATTAGCTTGACATTACCCTCAAAAGAACTCCCATTCCCCACAGACCTCGCTATATGCAATGAGATATCTCCACGCACCTCATATACGTGCCTTCAGATCTCCCCATATGACCCTTGCATGCCCATCAAACAAGCTCATATAGCATCAGATCTGCCCACATGCCAATAGACCTCCCCAGTACCCAGATTTGCAGATCAGGGACAGGTAAGCATTATATAATGCCATTCTGAGATGACATCATTGATGTCTGATTCGGGAGCCGTGATTGGCTTAAATGCCGGGGGCGGCATTTCTTATTGGTGGCCATTAAGGCCAACAATAAGATGCCAAATTCAAAAATCCGCCGCTTCCTCTACCGCAGCGTCAGTGCTGGGATCGGTTATTTGATTCCCCGTGCTATCTGGAGCTGCATCCCGCTGGGAACACAGCTCCATCTCCCCCTGCCACTACAGCTCAGGTGCTGGGAGCAGGGGAGCCGTCCCAGCACCAGGGCACTATACTACACGTGAACCAAATGCACTCAAAATTTTAAAGGAGATACTAAAGAAATGATAATGTCTGAACGAGGACTGGAGAATGGTGTGGTGTTAATATTCTATCTATTGAGTCACAGGGCCTTATTCTAGTTCACTCTTTCTGACAAAATCCTTCTTAGATGGGCAAAGCCATGTGCACTGCAGGTGGGGCAGATGTAAAATGTGCAGAGATAATTAGATTTGGGTGAGTTATTTTGTTTCTCTGCAGGGTAAATACTGGCTGCTTAATTTTTACACTGCAATATAGATCTCACTTTGAAGTTAAATCCCACCCAAATCTAATTCTTTCTGCACAAGTAACATCTGCCCCACCTGAAGTGCACATGGTTTGTCCATCTAAAGCTGTGCACACACGGGGGCGATAGGGGCTGAAATAGCTGGAAATATTGCCAGTGATGGGAGTGTGCCCCAGCGATAAATCGCCGGGTGCACGCTCCCGTTTTCAGCCCCTTTCTAATCGCTGATTGCAGGAGCTTGCCGGCAGAGGTTCCCTTTCATCAGCAACCATCTCTGGTCCCTGATGAAAAGGAGAAACTGAGCAATATATTGCTCAGCCATATATTGCTAGCAATATATGGCTGAGCAATATATCTCCCCCGTGTGTACGGGGCTTAAGAAGTATTTTGTCAGAAAGAGTGAACTAGAATAAGGCCCACAGTGCTCAAATATGAACAAACAGCAGCAATCTCTGTAAAATCAGTATATCAATAGCAAGGTGGAGAGATAGTAATAAAAACTAAATATATTGTTTGCAATACACTACTGTCATATATACCAACATAGGCGTGCGCAGCACATTTTATTAGGGGGTGCACTGTCAAAGCGGCACGCCTTGCACCACCTATTGGACATGTCTAACACCGCCATTGGGTCTGTCTAACACCGCCAATCAGGCGTGCACTCACTACAGTATGAAACGTCTCTCAGCCACACCATTATATCCTGCCTATTTCAGTTTTAATCTTCTAATTACTCTGTGTAACAGTATGTGCAAATAAAGTCCAAATCATATCTGGATGGCACAGATATGTAGTTATATGACAATGGTGTAATACAAATAATAATGCAAAACACACATAATTAATTGATTGGGCGCTTATTTTAATGGAATACAGGTCTAAAAAGCAAAATTCTTTGGTAAAAGGTATTGCTGGTATTACTAGCATCAATAAGTGTGGGGTGGGGGCACAGCATTAGGGGGTGCATGTGCACCCTTAACACTCAATGTGCGCACGCCTAAGTATACCAAATACCAAAAATGGTGGTTTCATCCATATTTTAGTACTTTTACAGTAAGAACAGAAGCTATTAACCCCTTTAGTGGTGGGTTAATTAAAAAAAAACATCCCTGGGGGTGTCTTTAAATTGTGCCGTGTGATGGGGGGGATTGCAGAAGGGTTGCCTGAGGTATGATCTCCCAGGTATTGCAAGCACCGAGATAAAGCATATAATGCATTATGCTGATTCACTGAGCTGCGGCTACCAACGCTGCAGTCCCCTGTGGATCAGAAAGTGGTGTAGCCCAGAAATCTCCAGCCATACCACTTAAGGGGTTAAATGTGTTATTAAGCCACATATCCACAAATTGTTTTTACTTTTGTTTATTCAAAGTACACTAACAATAGGAATACGGGCTGTCTGCCAATAACTGTCTCTTGGGACAGTATCATGAAAAATACAAGGTTTTCAGCATCAGACATACAGTATAATCAGAGGTTGTAAATTTTGTTTATTGTAACTGAATCTGCTCAATTGGAAATTGCTCTACACCGATTCAGAATAATGTAGAAAGTAACATAATACAACATTCTTGATATTTCAGCACATAAAAATACAAATAAATGTGACATATTTGAGAATATGTTTCAAATGAGACATTTGAAACATGTTGAGAATATGTTTCAAATAACACAGACCTCCGGCGGGTCTGTGTTACTGCAGCCTGACTCCGGTGTGTTTTGCCTGTGCACTCCCCTGTCACTAGGCCATTAGCACATTGCCTGTCTGCACAGCTGCGGTGATTGGGGAGCTTGTCCTTTCTGGTTGTTCTCATTGGGAGTTGCTCCCTATATTACCCAGCCTGCCCTGGACTCAATGCCGGTTATAGAGTCTTGGGGGTAAATTTACTAAAGGGATCCCTTTACGAAGGGATACAAACAGGATCGTCCGTTTCTGACCCGAAAATACGAATGAAGAATACAACAAATTTACAAAGCTGTCATATGCTTCTCATTCGTATTTTCCAAATTCAGAGCCGTTCATACCCATTCATATTCAGAACAGGTTGTATGCCTACTTGGTGGCCGTATATACACATATTGAGTTTCCATGTTGACATTTTACTTGTGTCATTACTTTTGTCACTGTTGGACTAATGCATGTCTAACTTTTGTTCTTGTTCTAACGCATGCCTAACTTTTGGTGATGACCTATTAATGATTGTCTAAGTAGACATTGTCTGTGAGCTATACCACACCTATGCATGGCATGCCAGGCTTTCATGACCTCCCTCCTCTGCCGGCTATTTACACTGCATAGCAAGAAAGGATACATCATACTGTCTCTTTCCAGAGAGTAGACAAGCAATTGCCACTTCTCTCTGCTTATCCTTCTGGACCTCTCTGCTGCTTTTGACACTGTGGATCACCCTCTCCTCCTCCGCACACTCCAAAGCATTGGCCTCTCTGGCACTGTACTGGAATGGTTTACCTCCTATCTCACCAACCGTTCCTTCTCAGTCTCTACTTCTGGCTCCAACTCATCACCTTCCATCCTTCCTGTCGGTGTCCCTCAGGGTTCTGTCCTTGGCCCCCTTCTGTTCTCCCTGTACACCTCTTCCCTGGGTGCACTCATTAACTCCTTTGGACTCCAATGCCTCCTCTATGCTGACGACACACAAATCTACCTCTCCTCTCCTAATCTGTCCCCCACTGTTCTCTCTCAGGTTTCCAACCGCATCTCTGCCATCTCCTCCTGGATGTCTGAGCGCTCACTGAAACTCAGTATGGACAAAACAGAACTCATTATCTTTCCACCACCTAGAGTTACACCCCATACTAATATCTCTATCACTGTTAACAACACCGTCATCTCCCCCGTTGCCCAACTCCACTGCCTGGGTGTCACTCTTGACTCCTTCCTCTCCTTTGCACCCCACATCCAAGCTCTGGCCCACTCTTGTCGGTTCCAGTTATGCAACATTGCCCACATCAGGCCCTTTCTCTCCCAGAGTGTAACTAAACTTATCATCCATGTTCTCCTCACTGGCCTCACTCACTCCCAACTGGCTTCTCTCCAATCTGTCCTTAACTCCACAGCCAGGCTTATCTTCCTCCACTTCAGCCACTCCCCTTCAACAAAATCTGCACTGTCTTCAATTCCCCTACAGAATCCTCTTCAAACTCCTCACACTCACATACAGGGCCATCTCTAATTCCACTGCTCCATATATCAGGGGCAAACGCAGGATTTTAAGAAGGGGGTTTCCAAAGGGGCGGAGCAAAGCACTGAGATGGACGCTTAGGTGACGAAGTATATGCCGGGTCAATTAAAGTATTATAGATAGACCAAATGTTTATTAATAATAATAATAAATATATACATATATACATACATACAGGGGTGTCAACAGCAGTGTAGACCCCTGGGCATAGCAATGTATTGGGGCCCCTACCGATCCTCCAACAGTAGGGGTGGGGGAAGCTTTGATGTCCTGCGGGTCGTAGGGGGTATTATATCAACCGCTCAGCATGTAGGGCCTGGATTAGTAATTTCCACTAATTACCCCATTACTGCACAGATGGTGGGAGATGAGGTGGGAGAAGGGGGCATTGGGCTGAATGAAGGGGCCCTGATACAAAACTTCCAGGGTGGTAGAGGAGGGGTGTATAGTGGAGTGGGTTTATTTTTCATAATTTTCTGGTGGGAGGACAGCTTGCTTGACTGCAGATATTTCCTGTTCCCGGAAATAGATTTGGAATTAAAAACAAGAGAATCCCACCTACCAAATGGTATTGGGGATTAGGGGATCAGAGTTCAAGAAGCAGAGCAATCTGCCAACGAGTATATAAAACTACATACCAGGTGTGTGGAGCTGGAGCAGTAACCAGCTGCTGGAAGGCTGATATCTCTGGTTCTGGGAACTGTAGAGGCAAGCTCTAGTGTCCATCAAAGGGGGAGAGTCCCAGCTTTTGGAATATACCCTCAGAAAAACTCTAACCTGAAATATCTGACTGGGAAGATCAATTAACAGGCTTGGATGGGGACCACTGTTTTGAAGTCAGATATCTCCGGTTCCCAATGGCCGATTTTTAAAATTCTTGTATCCATGGAAAGAGGGGACCCTCCGCTTTCAGCCTAGCACCCTTAGACTCCTGGGGGAGTTTCTGGGTACTCAGAAACCCCCCTGCGTGCGTCACTGTATATCTCCAACCTTTTCTCCATTCATACTCCCTCCTGACCTCTTCGGTCGCCCGGTGATGGTCGACTCTCCGCCATCCTGATCGCTGCTTCCCATGCTAAAGTTCAGGACTTTGCTCGTGCTGTACCCTTCAGTGGAATGCACTCCCTCGCTCCATTACACTCTCCCCGACTTTGCAAAGCTTCAAACGGGCACTGAAAACTCACCTATTCATCAAAGCATACCCTTCCACTGCATAACTTAGTCCTCAGGCTTGTCCTCTGACCCCTGCAACACGCGATGCCCGTCTCTGCCTGCTTACATCCTGCCATCAACCCACCTCCCACCTGATTGCACCTCATGTAATCTGTCTGTTGCCCCTTCCTACTAGATTGTAAGCTCTTCAGAGCAGGGCCCTCTTCCCTCTTGTCATCTAAGCCCTCTTCTCTTCAAATTTCACTCACAGCTCTCCCATACTCAAACACAGTGTCCATCTTTGATTACCAACCCCTAGGAGTACGTATCAGGTCCTCACTACTTACTTGAGCAGGAGCTGCACAATATCTTTGTTTACATTGACTGGCTTGCAGCTGCTGATTGGCCGCTAGGCGCCACAAGCCAGCCAATTTGGGGGCGGACCCCAGTGGCGTAACTATAAATTTTGCTCCCCCCTGCCAAAAAGTTTGTGCCATGGACAATGGACCCCAGGATGGATGGACCGAAGGCTACCTATGGGCTCAAGATAGTTAAGTATCCATATGTATGGGCTCTGTGTGTATTAAAGTTTTATTTTTATTATGTGTCAGTGTGCTTTTATTTAACTATTGGTTATGTTGTGGAACTAAGAGTCTCAGCAAGCCCGTTAATGGGCCACATACTGGGACTTGTGGTTCTCCAAGTCCCACTATGCGTTCCAGGCTTGCTGGGACTTAGTTCCATAACAAAACCCGATGGTTTCTTCTATTATTTTACACTTTATCAGCCCGGTGGCAACCGCTCCAGGGCCACTGGGGACAGCCTGGCCAGGTAAGTCCTGGAGGGGAGGACCCCTTTATTGGGTGGTCTTCACTCCCCCAGAACCCCTGGCCAGGCAGACCGGTTAGAGGGATGAATGTTTTGGCCGGGGGACTTGTATAAAAAGTCTCCCCCCCGGCTGTGGCATTACCCTGCTGGCTGGATGGGCCTGGGTCTGGATCTTAAAATACGGGGGACCCCTAGTCATTTTGTCCCCCTATTTTGGGAACCAGACACTTGTTTTAAGGCCATAAATAAATAAATAAAAAATATTTACACACTGATACAAATTCGTATTAGTGGCCGTATATACGGACGCTAATACAAATTCATACGAAAGAATACGACATCGGGGATTACAAAGCAGTCGTATTTGACTGCTTTGTAAATTCTCCTCCGGAATACGAATTTGCATATGGCTAAAACAGCCGTATGCAGTCGTATTCATTCATATTAAGAATCCGAATACGAAAAATCGTATTCGTATTCTTAGTAAATTCCCCCCCCCCCCCCCCCCATGATCTAGGTCATGCCCCCTTGAAATGCTATTTTGTACTCCCAATTAATTATATTATGATCATACTAGTACACCACAATTAATTTTCATGCCATCTCTCCAATATCCCTCTTGCGCCTCTTCTTATTGATTTGTATTTATTTAGTTGGCATGCGATGCAATGCGATTGGACCCGATTTTTAATTGTACAGGCACCCAGATGCCTGATTCCTATGTTAAATGCCCCCCCCCCCAGACCCGATTTTTGATTGTACACCCACCCTGATGGGTAATGACTATGTTAAACAAGCCCGAAGCTTGGCGAGCACAGAGAGCTCCGCGAGGGGACGCGCATTACTTCACATGTATTCTGCGGCCGCTCGCCATGCTTTGGGCTCGGTGGCTCGCTGCTTAACAATGCATTTTACCGAATAATTAACATCATGGTGGGTAGACAATTAAACATCAGGTCTGGGGGGCCATTTAACATTGGGTACAATGTACAAATCGGGTCGGTCGCGTCGCATCGCATCGCTTGCCATTGTAATGGCATGCAATGCGACCAATTTTTACATTGTACAAGGAACGTCTAAAAAGCCCGGAAATCGGGTCCCATCGAGTCTCATCGTATGCCTTAACTAGTGGCATGCATTAAAAAAATCGGGCACCCAGATATTACACAAGTACCTTTTAGTTCTTTTGCAACAAGGTTATGTTTTATATTGATTAATTTCCTTGTACCTTGCCACATCATTGAAAAAAAATGTGTGTATGTTGGAGTGTCTTAGTGAAAAAGGTCCATTGAAAAAGCTGTCCCTTGGCGACAGCGAAACGCATCAGGAGCTGCCTACCTCACCTGCCGCTAACTGCCATTATATGCATCTGCATTCTAAACCTCGTATCCAACCAGTCTTTCCATCAGGTGGACTATTTCAACTACAGTCAGTTACAGTGGACTCCTTCCCTCAAGTTTCACCAATAAGGGATGACACAGCTGACATGCAATCCAACCAGGATATAAAGATCTCCCAGGTGAACTACATTGGTGGACCTCAATGGTAATTATACCCATCTTTACCACTCTCCAATCTTTGGGAAGCGTGATATCTATGTTACAGTGACTGGTCCCCCTCCTCAGTTACCACCTTCAACGGCAATAATAGGAGCAGATCCCATTATAATCCTTACAATTGGCATCAAGGGCAGTGTGTATATGTTTTTAACCCAATTTTTATCTCTGTTATTATCATTTATGTATGTGTACCAATGTCAATCGTTTAATCAAAAATCCTCATTGTTTTAGTGCTACCCCCCCCCCCCCCCCGATCTTTTGCATATATGCATATTTTGCATATTGGGACCTACTCATCCCTTTGGTAGCTGCTTGGCAGAGCACCCCCTACCAGCGCCCCTCCAGCTACACAGTAGCTTTCTTCCTTCCATCACCACTGAACAGGAGACTGATATAGAAGCAATCTCCCTCTCTCCCTCATTAGTCTAGCAATCTCCCTCATTTCACCTTGCCCACATTACACTGGTACATTTTTTGGGGGACAAAAGAATGCAAGACAGATAGATTTTCATTGAATTATCAGAACAATTTTCAGCACTGTAGCAATTATAGTAGCTCTTACTAACTGCTTTGGGGCTCATCTACATTTGGATATACTGTAACTCATTTTAAAAGATTCCTCTCAGATGTAGCAGTACACACCCACACTTCTAGGTGCCACAATCTTCTAGGTGCCACAAACTAGACATGACCTTTGGATGGAGCAAGACATGCCTCCTCAATGGGGCGCTGTGCAAAATTCTACTACCAGCTATAATCTCCCTGAAACTAGTTTTCAAAAGTAGGCAAGTATGTTTTATGTCAGACAATTACAAAAATAAGTTATTTTTACATTTATAAATTGGTAGAAAAACTATATTTTTGTCGCAAACTAGGAGATATAAGTCATGGGTCAGGGGTGGATTGGGCCATTGAGCTTGTGAGAAAACTCTGTCCCTACTAATCCTCTCTGCAGCCTTATTGGGGTGTTTTTCCAAAAAATTGCTAGGAGCAGAGAAAGTTGTGCAGGGGTAGGGGAGTACTGAAATTACACTGGGGTATTATCACAAAGCTCACTGCTCACTGCAGGGTTTTAAAAGAAAAAATGTTTTTAGCACATTTGGCCAGATCACAATATAGTAAATGCGATCTTCTTACTTAAAACATGTAAAGTAAACGGTTTGAAGTAGTTTTTCATAAAAATGACTCCAGAAGCACTTTAATGCATTTAGGTGACACTGAAATAATGTAAAAAAGGGCATGAAGGCAGTCTTTTTTACATTAATTTAATAAAAGAAAGTTAATAAATCTGGCATTTTAAATGTCCATTGACAGTATACTGTACATTTTAACTTAACCATACACAAACACTAGGTGGTGATAGAGGACAATACAAATAGTTTCAGATCTCAAACTTTTGGATGTACAGAATGACAATGGTTTTCCTTCTCTTTCCACCTGGTACCTGAGGCACCCCATTTGCATTATTTGTACCCCCACATTTATAAAGCTATACATTTGTTATGAATACAATTACTTACCAATATGCTTATGTGCAGCTATATGTGTGCTAAAATTTATTTAAAGAAATGGCATTGTTGTTGATAACAATAATTGCATTTACAGTTGTGCTCATAAGTGTACATACCCTAGCAGAATTTGTGATTTTCTGGCCATTTGTCAGAGAATATAAATGATAACTCACAAACTTTTCTTTCACTCATGGTTAGAGGTTGGGTGAAGCCATTTATTGTCAAACAACTGTGTTTATAGTGCTATTTTTCCAGGACTCAAGGCGCTTTACAGGAATCAATAACAAAGCCCATTGTACAAAAGTCTAAAGCTGAGTACACACAGGGCCTGATTCTACTTTGCTCTATAAGCTGCGAAGATTGTAGGTTACCAAGTGTCTGAGATGCTACCCTGCCACCCCGCTGAATAAAAGCACCCGCCGCTAATTTCCCTTGCTTCCAAACAAGGTGTTGCTAAAAGTGGTCCTAGAGAGGTGGGGGAACTCTTTTCCATCTGCCACCTAATTACCCCCCTTCCCCTACCCCCATTAGGCAGAGCCAGGGTCAGTGGCAGGGTTTTCGGTACCCCCATCCAAACTGTAATGCTTTTCAAACTGTTATGCTTTTCTGCTAGAATTACTGTGCCAGGGCCAATGCAGAGCTGAACTAGTTCCATCTCACCAACAGAGGTGGTGGAACTCAGTTCCACCCTGTTCCCCGCCCCCACTTTAAACACTGGTCGCCAACCATCGGATGATTTCTCCTGGCTTTGCAAATAGAAGTCCGTGGGAACTGACTTTTCTTTGCAAACGGTGGGACAAAGATGGGGCAGACGGTTGACACATCGGGGGAAATTTACTAAAGGAAATTTGTAAAAATTAGGTGTATTTGTATTTAGAAATACACTTATTTTTGACATTTACAATCACGAAAATACGGCAATTAGTATTCGTATTGATAGAAGATGCAGAGGCAGGGCTGCAGCACAGTCCAACATTCAAATAGGGGAGGACCCCCTATTTGAATATTAGCATACATGCATAGCATACTGTGATGTGAAAGTACATGGGGGCGATTCAGGATTGCTCGTAGCAATCCAAATTCGGCCCCAGCCCCGACGGTTGGGAATTGAGCATGCACAGGCAGTTCATTGTGGGGAGGGAGGGCCGGGGGTGGACAAGGGGCTGGAGCAGGGGAATGCCCACCATTTTATTGGCATCCCAATGAAAATGCTGGACATTCCCCTGGGAATGCAGGTGAGCCCATGCCTGCCGAGGACGGGTGCTGATGTCATGTACCCCCTCTTCGGCGGACTCCAACGGAAATAAAAGTCAGTTTAGACTAATTTTTTATTTCCAAATGGGAGAGAAATCATTTAATAGTCGGCGAACATCAAATGATTTCTCTCCCCTTTGGCAACAACCTGGTCCTGATGGTGAGGCAGAAAACCTGACGTGTTTCACTAATGACTGCAGCTTTTTCAATGGTGATCAACAGTGTGGGATCAGCACCCTGTCTGCTTTCTTTCCCTATTATAAGTAGTGTTTCAAATTAATATATGTGCTTTGGCATTATGGAAAGAAAGCAGACCGGGTGCTGATCCCACACTGGTGATCACCTTTGAAAAAAGTTACAGTAAGTAGCGAAATGCAGTGGTTTCTGCCTCACCGCCAGAACCAGGTTGTTTATACAAGTAGTGGATAATTTTTCCATCACCATCCTGCTAATTGCCCATTGGAGAATTCCATCTGTTGCCACAACCAGTTGGTCTTGAATATCTTGCCACCACCCTTTCTAGACACCCTCCTGCGGCCAAAATTCCTCAACAGCCACCCTTGAGAGAGAACGCTTTATTCCAGCATCGGGGCATACCAGTATATCTTCCTCCAGCGGTTCACTGTTGGACACCGCAATACTAGAGAGGAATCTGGCACCCCTTTGGGGGCTTTATTTACATTCTCCTACCATCCTCCAGCAGTTTACAAACGGATACCATATCACTAGAGAGGACTCTGGCACGGGGGCTTTAGTTACATTCTCCTACCATCCTCCAGCGGTTTACAAATGGATACCGTATCACTAGAGAGGACTCTGGTACCCCTCTGGGGGCTACAACTACACCCACCTAAAAGTGGAGCAATTACGGTAATACATGGTAAAGTGCACTTACCTATCCACCTAACATTCTCCTACACCTGGATGTTTCATTATTCTTACCTGACAGTGATGCCAATTTTTATGTTTTATTTATGTCATTGTTTATTTAACAGACTTTCTGACATGCCTACTTTGATGCTGTCATCCATATAATCCTCCGATTCATTCAATGGTGACAGCATCATCTGCAGTGACAGTAGACATGTCCGTTATTGTAGACAGTTCCTTAAGTCCAGACCAGATATCCAAACTTGCTCCTGACTGCCAGCGGCAAAGATAGAGACAACAAATGCCTTAAACCTGGGTTCGAGCACAGTGGCCAAAATGTAGTGTTCTGATTTCAAAAGATTGACCACCATTGAATCCTGGCAAAGAGAATGAAGGGCTCCATCCGCAAGTCTCACATACATTTCCTCCATTTTAGCTCCTTCACTTTCACCAGCTTCTTCTGCAAAAGCCTGACGAGAGGAATGAGCTGACTCCAAGGGTTGGAGTAACTTGAACAACTCAGAAATCACTCTCCACTGCGCTTGAGTCAGGTGCTTTCCCCCTCCCTTGCCTGTGTCATAGGTGGATGTATTGGCTTGAATATATTTTGCTGCTCCTCCATCCTCTGAAGCATATAGAGGGTAGAATTCCACCTTGTTACTACAGTACCTCTTTCTTAAGGTGCTTTCCTTGTGAGTTCCAAATTGCAGAGGTCGATTTAATACTCACACGGAGAGCACCATAGGAACGGACACTTAACAGGAGCTCCATTTGGACCTTTGGGTGACTATAACCGTGTTTTTTATTTTATGGTACAAGCCACTTTAACACCACAACCTACTATTTTAGGCAATTCCTTTTTTTTCTTAATAAATTAAGTATTTATGCTACACATGTTGCATGTTTTTAGATGTATTGCATTTTAACACCCCTTTCATTACCTGTTATTGCATTTGGGCTTGACACCCCAAATTACTCAAACTGCAGCTAAGCAATCCGACTCCTCTCCAGGCACCCTCTAAGGAAACCTAGTGTCCTAAACCCCTTTTCTTTGTCAAATGGAGGAAGAAGCTTCCTCTTCCCATCCGTCAGGCCTAGACCTTGCAACCGCCAACACACTTGGACTCTCCTTGGTAATTTGTGATTTGCCAATTTTTCCCTATTTTGAGAGGGGTGTGGTATAGGGTTCCGACAGTCGGGATCCCGACAGTCATTAGCCGGACGTCGGGATCCCGACTGGCCAGACTCAGACAGCATGGCGAGCGCATCAAGGCCACTTCCGGGCACAGTGGCTCGCTGTGCTCGCCACCTATTCTATTCTCCCTCTATGGGGGTAGTGGACCCCCACGAGCGAGAATAGCCGGTGGCCGTCAGGAACCCGTCTGTCAGTGTTTTAACAGTCGGATCCCAACGTCGTGTAAATGACTGTCAGGATCCCGACTGTTGGGACCCTGTCCGGAACCCTTTTGAGAGGGGGGAAAGCTTCCATCTTCATGTGAAGCTGATCCACTAGTCATGAATATAGGCCAAGGTCTTAGCCTTTCCTTGCCACTGTGTCGTGAATGGCATATTGCCAATTTTACGTTTCTCATCAGATAATTTAAATTTTTGGGAGATTATTCATTTATGCTTCTTGGATTTTACATGCCTCTATGACACTGGGCTTCGGCCTTAACCTACGATGTTGATGGAATTGCATTGTCAATATCATGACTAATGGCAGCAGCTTCAGCACTAGGAACTGGTTTTTGATCATTCACTATTTTTCCCTACAAATCTTTATCCTCCATTTTACACTCAAACAGTGACAGCAACTAATTATAGAGCAGACAGCACCCAATTACTTGGCACACAGTAACAGAACCCAGTTATTTGGCACACAATAACAGCACCCATTTATTTATCAGACAGGGTACCCATGGACTGATAGAGCAGAGTAGACCAAGCAGCCATGGAGTGATACAGCAGACACAGCAAGGAACCACCCAATTCCACCAGTCACAGAAAGAGGTCCATCTACTACACTCTTCTATGCTGGAGTGAAGATGGTGCCGATCAGTGGGATTTATATAGTGGGATTTACCCTTGAGAATCCAACGACAGGATGATGACATTTTGGGATCTGAGTTTGGCGGTCAATCCCGAACCGGACTGGATTGTGAAGTTTGGGGAGGGGGCCTCAGAACTCGGAGATTCTAACCGGCTCATCCCCTAATTTTTGAGTACCTGATTATTAGATTTCTGGGGGCACCTCCATTGCATTCATATTTAGATCCACGTGAGAGCATATACAAATTATGATTTCTGGTTTCAAATACTATTTTAAGTGAATTTTTCTCCTGTGCAGGATACTTTTCTGTCTTGTTTGCCACACCTGCATAAATCCCAACTTTGAAGTGCTTTTGATAGGATGCTCGTCCAAAAAAAGGGGAGTGTCCTTTTGCAAAGGGGCATGGCCTTGTGTGGATGCCTACACCGCAAGGCCTGTCCCCATTCTCAGCACTATGGGGGCATGGCCGGCACTGTGTAAGCTGCTGGCAATGCCCTAGCCCCTCTGCTTCACTGAATAGAGCAGCGTCAGGCAGGAGGGGGGGACTTGCAACTGCCCACCCACAGCGGGACACTACCAGCCCTGTGCGGGATGCGGGACTGTCCTGCGAAAACAGTTGGGAGGTATGCACCTGTAGTTGGGGATACTGGCTGGAATGCAGGACTGGCAGATAATGGTGAGCATTACTGCCCACAGGACAGATCACACTAGATTGTCCTGCCGTAACCCCTCCAGCTGCTTCCAGCATAAAAGTACTGGTGTTATAGGGAAGTGTGAATCTTCTCCGCTCTCACTGTGCTCTCCCTGTACCTGCTCTGCACACACTGCACTCTCTATGGACTCAGACACTCATACAGACAGCCAGGGGCAAGGTAATGCCCCTTTCCCACTGCAGGCTTTACACGTGTAAATGCCGTTTTTTTAGCCTTTTTAAACGGCTAGAGCTGCAGTGGGAAAGCTCCAGGTTGCTTTACACGGGTAACAAATACCGGTTTTTGTTACCCGTGTAAAAAGCAGTGTTTTTAACGTGTAAGAGCCGTTTTTTCGGCAGTGGGAAAGGGGTAGCCCTTACACGTTAAAAAAAAAAACGGCATGGGGTCCCCCCCCACTGCCGTAACCAGCACCAGGCTGAAGGAGCCGGGGCTGGTATTAAAAAAATCAGGAAACCCGACAAATAGGGGTTCCCTGATTTTTTACAACCAGCCCCAGGCTCCAGGTCCGGGGCTGGTTCCCAAAATACGGGGGACAAAATGACTAGGGGTCCCCCGTATTTTAAGAACCAGCCCCAGGCACAACCAGCCAGCAGGGTAATGCCACAGCCGGGGGACACTTATGATATAAGTTCCCGCGGCCAAAGCATTAACCCTACCGACCAGTCAGCCTGGCCAGGGGCCCTGGGGGAGTGGGGACCCCCCCAATAAAGGGGTCCCCCCCCTCCAGGACTTACCTGACCAGGCTGAAGCCTGGTGCTGTCCTCGATGCCCCTGGGCGGTGGGCATCGAGCTGATGGTATGGTGTAAAAAATAGAATAAAAACCATTGTCTTTTACTGGTGAACTATGAGTCCCAGCAAGCCTCCCCCGCAAGCTGGGACTTGGAGAACCACAAGTCCCAGCCTGCGGGGCATTAAAGGGCCCGCTGGGTCTTGTAGTTCCACAGTAAAAGAAAGAGTTAAATAAACACACTGACACGTGAAAAATAAAAGTTTAATACACACATAACACATACATACTGATACTTACCTATTTTGAGCCCGTAGGTAGCCCTGGTCCTGATGTCCTGGTCCGTGTCGGCGTCTGTATCCATGTCGGCATCCCTGTCGGCGACGGCGTCGGCGGTCCGGAGTCCGAAGAAATCCATTTGGGAAGCTGTGGAAGGAAACCATACTCACCTGTCCCAGCGCGACGTAGTCCAGGTAAGGTCTTTGCAAAAAAACAAACCGACACCCCGAAACCAGACCGGACTGACGGAGACGCACGTGTGTTTGTTTACATCGTGCGGCTCCGCCTCCCGAATGCCGCTATTGGCCGCCTTGCGGCCTAGCGGCTCCTGATTGGCCGCTAGGCCGCAAGGCGGCCAATAGCGGCATTCGGGGGCGGAGCCGCACGATGTAAACACACCGTGCGGCTCTCTGCCTGTTCGCTTGGTTCGGGTGTCGGTTTGTTTTTTTGCAAAGACCTTACCTGGACTACGTCGCGCTGGGACAGGTGAGTATGGTTTCCTTCCACAGCTTCCCAAATCGATTTCTTCGGACTCCGGACCGCCGACGCCGTCGCCGACAGGGATGCCGACATGGATACAGACGCCGACACGGACCAGGACATCAGGACCAGGGCTACCTACGGGCTCAAAATAGGTAAGTATCAGTATGTATGTGTTATGTATGTATTAAACTTTTATTTTTCACGTGTGTCAGTGTGTTTATTTAACTCTTTCTTTTACTGTGGAACTACAAGACCCAGCGGGCCCTTTAATGCCCCGCAGGCTGGGACTTGTGGTTCTCCAAGTCCCAGCTTGCGGGGGAGGCTTGCTGGGACTCATAGTTCACCAGTAAAAGACAATGGTTTTTATTCTATTTTTTACACCATACCATCAGCTCGATGCCCACCGCCCAGGGGCATCGAGGACAGCACCAGGCTTCAGCCTGGTCAGGTAAGTCCTGGAGGGGGGGGACCCCTTTATTGGGGGGGTCCCCACTCCCCCAGGGCCCCTGGCCAGGCTGACTGGTCGGTAGGGTTAATGCTTTGGCCGCGGGAACTTATATCATAAGTGTCCCCCGGCTGTGGCATTACCCTGCTGGCTGGTTGTGCCTGGGGCTGGTTCTTAAAATACGGGGGACCCCTAGTCATTTTGTCCCCCGTATTTTGGGAACCAGCCCCGGACCTGGAGCCTGGGGCTGGTTGTAAAAAATCAGGGAACCCCTATTTGTCGGGTTTCCTCATTTTTTATTACCAGCCCCGGCTCTTTCAGCCTGGTGCCGTTTTTTTTTTTTAAATTCTCCCCCCCCCCCCCCTATCTTTACACTGCTTAAACGGGTTTTTAAACGGGTAAGTGGGAATGTGACAAAAACAGCTTTTAAACGGTAATTTACCGTTTAAAAGCTGAAGTGGGAAAGAGTCTTTATGGCTCTTACCCGTTTAAAGACCCGTTTAAAAAAAACGGGTCATTACCCGTGTAGGCAGTGGGAAAGCAGCATAAGGGAGCGGGTCAGGTCCCTTCCTTATGCTGTGTTGCTGCCAGGCAGTGTGTGAGGTAAACAGGCTGTTGCAGTGCTCAGCAGGATGTCCAGCATGCCTTGTTATAGTAGCACTACTGTTAGTGGGACATCAGTAACAGCCTTTTACATACAGAGGCCCTTATTCTGATTGACGCGGACTTTACCGCATACTTTCGGATCGCGTGTTTACGGCGTCTGCGCATGCGTGGAGAACGCAACGCGCATGTGCCACGCCTTGACTCGGTACCAGTTCTGCCAGATCCCGTCCAGAACTGTTCACCGCTATCATTCGGGAAATAGGGGCGTATTATGGGCGTCATGCGGAATGACACATGGGCGTAGTTTCAAAGTGGGCAAAACGGGGCGGAAACATGGGCGGACACGGGGGAGTACACTTATGTTGGGGGGCGTACATTCGGAAACCACTCCGAATGCACGCGATCAAAAAGGGCAGAAATGTGCGGTGTCCACAAGTGTACTATTGCTTTGCGGACACCACTCGTTCATGCGGTAGGCGAACGTACGCCTAATGACTACAACCATTAACACCTGAACCCAATAGAATCTACTCCTTTACTCATTACTCACTAATAGGCCGCTTGTCAGTGCTTTAATTGAAACCATTGCTGCTTCAAGGAAACCTTACTAGTCCCCCACATATGCTGTACTTGTCAGACACTTTCAAACTGCTAACAATGGACATGACAGAATATTAATACTAGCAATACACATGTGTATTTGACATGTACTCATGAAACCACACATTTTGGGTAAAGTAAACACATTTATTTATATTCATGTCACAGTCAATGCCAGTGTGATGCAATGACCATAAAATAATACATACAAACAATAAACAACATGGCAGGAATGCAGCAAAATAAATAATAATACAAAACAAATATAATTGCACACAGATGGACTCCAGCACCTCCTATGTGCCACTGCACATGCAGCCAGTGGGAAATGAGGAGGCTGCTGGCCCTTCTACAGCAGGGCAAGCTGCACCTGACCATTCAACAGCAGGGCACCCTACACCTGGCCCTTCTGCAGCAGGCCAACCTGCAGCTGGCTCATATGCACCATCAGCAGAATCATTTGGAACACAACCGGGGACTTCACAAGATAGTACCATGGCCATCACTTCAAGTACAGCTGACAGTAATGGCAGGCAAAAGAGGGCAACAGGGGAACCACAAAGGACATATGAAGCAAGGGCTCAGCTGGTTACCCTCAGCACGTGATTGGACACAAGAAGCTGACACACACAGCACAATGGAAGATTTGGGAACACATAACGGCGGAGATTAATGCAGCCACAAGTTCATTTCCGACCACGTTTGGCCTTGGTAGGCTCCTTGGCCTGTGCAGCAGCTCTTCGGGGACGGCCAGATGCTGGGGCAGGTGGAGCAGATGATGTGGAGGGGTTGGCTGGTCTACCCCTCCTGCCAGCAGGGAGTGTTGCCGGTGGTAATGCACCAGAAACGGATGCCATTAGGACCCTGTTGCTGGTAACCAGCTCCACCATAAGCTCATTATGGTGGAGGAGGAGATCATTTTGGCGGGTGGCTTGCTCGGCCAGCACCTGAGCACTTGCAGCCATGGCCTGCATGCTCGCAGCCATGGACTGCTGGGTGCTGACCAAGCTCGCCAGGATCTCCTCGGTCCTACGCACCCGTTCTGATGCCAAGTCTCCCTGCTGGTTGATGTCCCCAAGCACCTCGGCCAAGGCGGCCAAATCGGCTTGGGCCGATGCCTGCTGCTGCACAGGCCTACCTCTGGGGCCAGGTGGCACGGACTCCTCCACCTCCTGAACAGAGTCGTCACCAAGCGGTGGGGTGTCTGTGGGAAAAGATAAACACAATTAGGAGACATTCTACGATAATTACTTGCACAAGTTTATGGCATGACCAATATTTACCTTCCAGAAAAGACGCAAACACTTCAGCTGGGGCCTCGCTATCCATCGTGCTCACCCCCCTGATCTCCTCAACTGATATACAGCTCTCGGCCATCACCTCCAGGGGGGTGAGCTCTAGCCCTGATGGCATGGGGCCGGCCCCAGATCTCTGGCTGTGTTCCCACCGCTTGGTCATCTTCCTCTTCAGGTTGGTTTTGAAGTCCTGCCACCTGCAATGTAAGTTGACATATTAATACATGTCACTCCCAATGTTAGCTGTTGCAGCCATTGCTCTGTGCTACATATTACAACATGTGATTAATGTCCCATATATAATATTACATGCAACTATGATATCAACCGTTACAATACACATTCACAATCACCCTACTCTAACTCTCAACGAAATAACATGGCAATAATGTATGTGTATCGTAACAACCTCACGGCCCATTTGCTAAATGCATCTAAGCATCAATTCAATCATTACTTGGCTATTACTGGCCACATGTATCACAAAACAACTTGCCTCTTCTTCACATGGTCCGTCTCACGAACTTGTGGCGCTACTTCATTAATCTCTGCCGTTATCTGTTCCCAAATCTTCCATCTGCATGTGTGTGTCAGCTTCTCGGATGGACACTCTATCCAATCACGTGCTCGGGGAACCAGGATGGCCAGCTCCTGTGCTTCATATGCCTTATTTTTTTTGGGTGGTTCCGCTGTTGCACTGGCTCGCCCCTTGCCACGTCCCTGGCCACGCCCCCTGGCACCAGTCGCTGCACTTGAAGTGCTGGCCATGGTACTACCTTGTGAAGTCCCCTGTTGTGTTCCAAACAATTCTGCTGATGGTGGATATGAGCCAGCTGCAGGTTGGCCTGCTGCAGAAGGGCCCGGTGTAGGTTGCCCTGCTGTAGAATGGTCAGGTGCAGGTTCCCCTGCTGTAGAAGGGGCAGCAGCCTCCTCATTACCCACTGCCCGCATGTGCAGTGGCACATAGGTGGTGCTGGAGTCCATCTGGTCAAATAGTTGCTGCAGCACTGGGTCCACCTCTGGTTGGGATCCAGACATGTTAGCAACAACATTGTCACCTTCTAATACACCTTTATATACTGTTTGTGTAATCTGTTTGGCGGACATCAGCGGCAGCTGCGTTCCGTGCGTGAGCGTACGTCGCTGTTTTTTCGCGCCGCATACGGTGGCGGAAATTCCATTGTGTAAAACCTGGCGAAAGTTCTACATGAAATACTGGTCACCAATGCTAACATTGCATAGAATCTTCTGATACACCTGTGACTATTGCACAATACACATGCTATTTGCTAGCATGACATGACATTTCATTCATGACTACTGTGGTATTGTGGCGTTTTAGTGCAAGCTAAAAGTAGCCCAATCCCTTAGAGAATCCAGCCCACAAGTCATGCAATACTCATCTCTACTGTTATAGACCACACATGTGAGAGCCCTATAAATAGTGACTTCCTGCTAGAATCATTTGTCTCCAGATCTGGACTTGTCAGGGTCTAAGGTAAGCTCTTCCATGCTCCTTGTAGATATGATATCCATTAACAATGTAAGTGTATGAATGTATGCACCATTGCCTCACTGACTACAGATTGTTGGGCCAGCAAAGTGCGTGTATCATTATTGCAACATGTCACATGTTCACTATTTCACTCACAGGTCTTAAACATGTGTGGGTTCATCTATTGCAGGACAACATGTCCCAGCAATAGATGAAATGTCTCATAGTACATGATGTCGGCAAAAAATGCTGACACCTTTATATGTGTGTTTTGGACGGTGTGTATTGAGTTCATATTATTGTGTCATCATTAGAGAGTCAAATGGATCTGCGGGATTTCACGGGGCGGCCATCTATTGTACGTATTGAAGGCTACAAATCTATTTGTAGTGGGATATGGCCATTATGTGCATAGGTGCATCAGTATTTATGTTCATTTCTTTATAGGTTGCAGAAGCTATTATGCGCTACATGGAGAGGAGGCTAAGGGCACTTGCGGCTCTCCCCACTCGTCGCCCAAGGAGGCCAGGACGTGCTAGAATCTATCGCACACGGGTGACTCTGTTTGCTATGCCCGATGATGAGGTACTTACTAGGTACCGGTTACCGCCACATGTAATTCTGGATCTGCTCACCTTAATTCAGAGCGATCTGGACCCTCTACACGGGATCACGACAGCAATTCCGCCTCACACACAGCTGCTGGCGGTGTTGCATTTCTGCGCCTCAGGATCATTCCAACAAGTAGTGGCAGTACTTGCTGGAATATCTCAGCCGGCCTTCTGCCGAATCCTGAGGCGTGTGACGTCGGCCATGTTCAGGCGCAAGGGGCACTTCATGGCCATGACATTTGCCACCGAGACCCTGCGCAGAAGCCAGCAGGCCTTCCATCAAATTGCTGGCTTCCCTAATGTGATAGGGGCTGTGGATGGCACCCATGTACCATTTGTGCCTCCATCTCGAAGTGAGAAGATATATAGGAACCGCAAATTGTTCCACTCACTGAACGTGATGGTGGTATGTGGCCCATCCATGGAGATTCTCGCCTTCAACTCGAAGTTTCCCGGAAGTGCCCATGACTCTCATGTCATCCGACAAACCGGGATATGGCAAAGACTCCAAGAGCTGGAAGGCCGTGATGCGTGGGTTCTGGGTGACTCCGGTTACCCATGTACGCCCTGGCTACTTACGCCGTACAGCTACCCAGCACCGGGCCCACAGGAGGCATTCAATCGGGCGCATGTTGCCACCAGGCAAGTGGTGGAGCGCTCAATTGGCCTTTTAAAAGGTCGATTTAGAGTGCTCCACCGCACTGGTGGTGACTTACAATATGCGCCTGAAATGGTGTCGAGGATCGTGGGCCTGTGTATATTTTTCCACAACATTGCTGTGCGGCGTGAGATACCCTTTGATGAGTGGGAGGTACCATCTGAGCCGCAAGATCCGCCCATGCGCCCATCCCGCGCCCCTGAATGCCGGAGGGGATACCAGCTGCGGGACTCTGTGGCGCAAAGATACTTCAGGTACATGTTATCGAGTTGACAGAACACACCAATTATTGTACAAATCACCCCTTCAAATAAGTACAGTGTGTTAGTTGTCAGTGTTACAACACGAAAATTAGCCAGCCTGCCCTCCTAATGGCAAAGAAATAGGAGATATTTATCATATGTGCTTAGTTTTGGGGGAAGTTAAATATTGGTGCTAATTATTATACCTTGTTAAAGGGATCTTATGTGTTTGTTATATCTTCATTATTGTAGTTGATACTATCCCTGATGACTGGTGAGTACATTGATTTATTCTGTAATGTGTTTGGGATTTTTTCATGTGTTGATGTCTGATTTGTTTGCAGATATATATATATATATATATATATATATATATATCTATATATATGATATTAGAATTTATTCACATGTTTCAACATTTCAAGGAGCAGGCAGCCAGGCAGCCAGGCAGGCAGGCAGGCAGGCAGGCAGGCAGGGCTGTTGTATAATGCTGGTCTCAGGATACCTGCAAGTGTGTGTATGTGTCTTTTACACATAAATGTACGCATACACATAGATGCATAGAGTAAATAATGCTAAGTACAGCTATGCGTTGCTAAGCTATAGCACGCGTTGCTTGGCGGAGCGAGGCGTCATTGGATTTGCTAAGTGCATACACACTGTGTTTTATATATATCAGATTTGTTCATTGCCATACATCAACACTACTGTTTTGAAGGCAAGCGAATTTGTCACCATTTGTGTTGGCGCAGAGACGCTGTTCATGTAAAGATGAACAATAAAGTTATTAACACAAATAACTGTGATCAACCAATGCCACCACCTGATTGGTTGATAGATGCCATTGTCAACATGGCGGAGACACGAAGGGCAGAACCCTTCACACATGCGGAGCTGAGGGTTCTTGTCTCCGTCATGGAGACAAGGCTGGGCCGTGCAGGGCCCTTTATCACAAACCGGCATAAGCGGAGGGCCTATGCTGCGGCAGGGCGCCGAATTTACGCCCGCACTCGGGTGCGGAGGTCCCTCGGGCAGCTGGAGAGGCGGTGGTCGGACCTCCGCAGGCGCCAGCCCCAGCTGCTCCAGCAACTCAGGGGCGAAATTGCTGATTGTGAGTATTTTAGCTATGAAATTTCGCACTTACAACATAGCATATATAAACAATAAAATGTGTCTCATGATAAGTGGGTGTCCATGGGTTTAAAAGTCCATAGACTGTTATGTGTGCTTCTTCCTGGTTAACATGCAGTCATGTGGCTTTTATATGTAATGCCATAGCATTGAGGATTCTGATGCATACAATGTGCCAGATCTAATATGTGTTACACATTGAGAAATGCCTGGGTTGTAATGTGTGAACAAATTACTACCAATCACATAATAATTTAAATGTCACAATTTGGAATCCATTAACAGTAAGGAGCTACTTTCCTGCATCGTTTGCCATCATTATCACCCTTCCATGTATGTCTTGTTATGGATTAATACATGTGCCCCAATGACCCCACATTGACCATGATGTTTTTTTCTACCACACAGCACGAGCCCAAGCACGACAGGCCCGTGAAGAGGCGGAGGCAGCCCTGGGACAGGAGGAGGCCCAAGACCCGGAGGAGGAGGTGGCGGCAAGGGTGGAGGAGGAGGAAGTGGAGGAGGAGGAGATGATGGTGGAGGAGGAGGAGGTGCGTGAGGAGGTGGTGGAGGAGGATGTGGTTGCGGAGTTGGTTGCGGAGGAGGAGGTGTTGGTGGCGGAGGAGGAGGTGGAGGAGGAGGTGGTGGTGGTGGAGGAGGAGGAGGAGGAGGAGGAGGAGGAGGAGGTGGAGGAGGAGTTGGAGGAGGAGGTTGTTGTGGCAGAGGAGCTGGCGGAGGAGGGGGCTGAGGAGGCCACTGTTGCCCCGGAGGAGTCGGATGACGATGGGGAGGAGGCGTGCCAGGCCCCGGAGTACCAGCAGATCGGTATGTTAACATAATGCATCATTCATGAAGTAGTTGTACTGGTATTTGTTATGTAGCACTGGTGATAAAAAATTTTTGTCCCATACTATTCATATAGACCCCAAAGTGGGTAGCTACAGATACAGGTACGGGTTAGATGGGGTGTCCAAGGCATCCCTTTCATCCAGGACACCTCTGAATTACACAGGTTTGTGGGATGGCTTGGAGCTCCATTTTGACTGCCACATAACCGTTGTAGTTAAACAGGATCCTGGAGTAAAGGGATGAGTGGATCATTTGTGGATTAAATTCACCTGCTGCAAGCGTTGATTATGACCCATCAAATAGTGGAATCTATATTGTTGGTGAATGTTATTTATAAACTATAGGATGTATGCTATAAATGGAGTATGGCCCGGCCTACCTTGGAATGGAGTCAGAAGTTGCCAGTGTCCCAGGAGCCTCCTCTACCTAAACACCCCCTGTAGTTCTGATTGTTTTTTTGCCCTCACAGAATTGTAGGTTGGTTTAGACAGAATTATGATTTTGAGGATGTGTACTGTGCATTCCTGACATTTGCATAACTCCCATGCCACGAACCATCACTGAACTTAGACTGAGCAGATTGTGACAAGTTCTTATTGACGGAGGCCATGACCTGCTTGTCATTGGTTAGTCATGGGTGGGTTGTGACTGAGAAGAAACAATATGACTGTTATGTCTTCTGCAGAGTAAAGGGTATAGGCCAAAAAAGACAGTATGTAGTCAATAAGTTAGCATGTATGTATATATGTATGTGTCATATCTATTTATCTATGTGTGTCTCTATCTCTCTACATCATGGGTCCTCAAACTGCGGCCCTCCAGATGTTGTGAAACTACAAATCCAGGCATGCCTTGCCACAGTTTTAACACTTCCTTATAGCAAAACTGTGGCAATGCATGCTGGGATTTGTAGTTTCACAACATCTGGAGGGCCGCAGTTTGAGGACCCATGCTCTACATAGATATATATATATATATATATATACACACATGTCACCTAGCATTTGTGCAATTTATGTCGCAGTATGTGAAATGTATGCAAGAATAACATGACTAATTTTTGCCCCTTTGACATGCCCACAGATGACACCACACCGGCAGATGAGGGGGTGCGTGGGGCCCTCCTGCGAGTGGAGCACCATCTGCGGCTCCTTCAAGCAGACCTGCAGGACCTCAAAGACCTGCTTATTTAATTTATAATTTTATATTTTTTTATTTCTGTTAATTGTCTGTTTAAATAAATTCTTTATGCAAGTTCACAGTTGTTGGTTTTATTTGCACTTTAAATAGTATATGTGTAGATTGGTTATAATCTTTTACACAGGGTGTAATACAAACCATTGCACTTACATTGCTGTAAGGGTTAATGTGTGCAATGCATGTGTTAGGCATGCTTGTAAGGATATATTGGAATCTAATTGATTCCAATTCCAAATAAGCAGTTTTTTATGAGGATAGGTAATTGAATAAGTGGGTCATGTGATGTATAGCAGAAGATACTTCATAGTGGGTTGTTTGGCGTAAATACTCCGCTTACGTGCGGTAGCACCGCTTGGCTCCCGTTCGGATGCGGTATTCCCGAGCATACTCTGTAATACTCTGTAATACCGTGCCGAATCGGAGTGTTTCTCCCGCACACGCATGCTTTGTATGTCGTCCGTAAACACGCCCTGTTCTTAAAGAGTGAGTCCGTCCGAATGCGGAGGACACGTGGGCGTTTCTACGGACGATGGCCGCACGCGGCAAAACACCGTGGCGTGCGGACCGCACCGTAAGAATGCGGGAATATCCGCACCGATCAGAATAAGGGCCAGAGAAGAGTAAGAGGACAGCTCAGCTAATGAGGTAAGGCCTAAAAAAGAGTGGTTTATCGGAAGTTATACTGTAGTTAATGATGCATTAAGGTCTACAAATTGAAGCAAGCTCAATACATAATTATCACTGCTGTTATTTTTATCATGATAAATATGCCCCATATTGGTGTGAAAATCTGACGTGACTTATAGAAGTTAATATAGAATTTAATTAAATCTTTAAAACAACACTGCACTATAACTCCCTAAATGTGGGGGGTTTCTTGATTCCACAGAGTCTGATTTAAAAATAATAGAACAATTAAGATGGTACCTGAGAGAGACATGACACATCTGCCCTATGTTCATGTATTGCTAACAGCAGGTCTTTTCTGTTATGTTAATTACTTGACAGCTGACGCTTTGTTTTAATTCTGCTGACTGCTGTAGCACATGACTAAACAGAGGACCACTTTTTCCAGCACAGTGGAACATTTTGTTGTTGGTTTTACCACAGATATAAATATTTGTTCATCCAAATGACTGGAAACATTACGAAACCCTGGTATATTAGTTTGGTGGGGCACATGTGTGGGCACTGCGACAAAACCATTTGGTTTCCATGCTCTACAGAAGCCTGTATCAGGGGCAAATGCAGGATTTTCAGAAGGGGGTTTCCGGAGGTGGAGCAAAGCACGGAGATGGACACTTAGGTGACCCAGAATATGCCGGGTCAGTTAAAGTATTATAGATAGACCAAATGTATATAAATCATATATATATATATATATATATATATATATATATATATATATATATATACAAAAATGGGGCGGCACTCCAATGGATACAATAAACCAAAAAACTTTAGTTTTTAATTGTGCAGGTGATGGCAATGTTTCGGGGCAGCGCCCCTTTCTCAAGCCGGAAAAAACAACAAGATAGTGCAAACAGAAAAACACAGTGTTTAAATACCTTAAAACAAACATGTGACGCCTCCTCCCCCTCCTCCTCCGTGCAGCGTGCTTCCTCCCGGTCCGCTCCGTCTCCCGTCCGCTCTCACCCGACTGGTGACGTCAGCGGAAGTGCGGGGTCAGCTGAGCCGATCTGGGTGTGGGGGGTGACGTGGCCTCCGTTACCTAGGTAGCGGAGTGAAACAATAACAAACATTTAGCACATACAAATGATCAACCATTGTGAACAAACTACTAGGGATGTGTATTTATATCCAGTGTCAAGCATGTGTTACTAATGCAGCCATCGAAGGCTTGCAATCCTGTGTCAGACCCCTGTTATAGGGGATGCGTGAAAGCTGGGGAATATTAACCCCCAAGTGCTTCCTATGTGTCTTTAGAATTTAAAATTTAAAAATATGCACTTGCATGGGCAGGGCACCTGTCAGGGATTAAATGGGTGGTCTCTACTAGGTGACCTGATCTATATCGTAGTGGTATGTTATCCATTATCTGGGTGAATTAACTCATTGCCCTCCGTGGCCATGCATAACTACCATGTCTGTATTTCCAGAATACAAATACTGGGTCAGACCTCATGTGTCTTAAAGTAATACTTAAAGTAATACTGCATGAGGTGTTGACTAGTCAACCTAGACTCATGTCGACCTAGATCCATGTCGACCTAGACCCATGTTGACATTTATGCATGTAGACCTAATGGTGTCGACCTAATGACTGTATCCCTTTTCAGATATGTTAATGGCAGCTGATGCTTGTTTTAAATTCTGCTGACTGCTGTAGCACATGACAGCGCAAGGCATGCTCCCGCATGGATGAAAATGGGAGGCGTGGCTCATAGTCACATCATTCCTGTAAAGTCAGATTCCCTTTTATACAGGCAATGCCCTTTTTGGGGCAAGCACGTCCCAAGTTAAGTATCCCATATAGTGGAATGTATGCTACATACCAAACACTGGGGCAGATTAATTAAGCCTTAACAAGTAATAAAGTGGAGAGTGATAAAGAACAAACCAATCAGGTCCTAACTATAATTTTCCAAACACAGCCTGTAACATGGCAGTTTACCTTCCACTTTATCACTTGTTATGGCTTAATACATGTGTCCCGATGTATGGAAGTCATTACACATGCTTTATAAGTATCCTGTAAGCTGAGGCACTGATACGCACAATATCCTGAATAATAATGCATTACTTTATTCTTCAGACACCAATGTGGCAGATAGCAGACACTATAAACATCTATTCAACCCCTCCACTCAGGGTTGCCTACAGTTGGGGCCGCATGTATGGGCCCAGACCTAGAATACCTGCACCATCTCCCTGACCGGCACGGCATATACTGTATATAAAATGCAGCTCTTGTGGCTCATGCCCACCTAGCATGAAGATGTCCCTCGCAGAGAGAAGAACTGCTTTTTCGGTATCGGGATTGGAAGTTGCTTCCTGTGTGATCCATGAACTGGGATGCTAATGGTGATCAGTGCTCCTCAGCAGGGGCGAATTTAGGGGTCAGGCCGCCCCTAGGCACAACATTTTGTGTGTCGTCCCCCCCTATTTTAATGTTATCATATATGTATATACATTGTTATTTATATATTTCATAAAAATGTAACTGTAGCCCACCTTAATATTTTTTTAAGCACTCTGGACTGCGCACTGCACGGAGGACCCGGAGGGAGGAACTTATTAGGACAGTGTCTCCGTCAGTCTCTCTCCGGCTCACACACTGTGACTGACTGAGCGCAGGGAGGATCTGCGCGCCGCTCAGCTGCTGGATACTCAGCAGCCAATAGACTGTGTGTGTGTGTGTGTGTGTGGAGTAGCCAATGGGCGGGAGCCGGCAGCAGTGAGTCTGAGCCATTTCCGGACGTGCAGGGGGACCGTCGGACCCAGCCACTAAGCGGTGATGTAATGTGCATGGCAGAGTGGGTGGGCAGTGGCGGGTGACGAGCGACGTTGCCTCCGACATATGATAATTCATGTCTGCTGTGTTGGTCACTCGCCGCTGCCCACCCGCTGTGCCATGCTGCTATTTAACAGAATGTCAGCCTGCCTGCCGCCCTTAATTGGTGCCACCCTGAGGCCCGTGCCTCATGGGCCTAGTCACTAATCCGGCCCTGCTCCTGGGGGCTTCATTCAGACCCTGTAGCCATTTTTAAAAAGTCCAAGATGCCAGTGTCATTTTAAACAAAGTTGAGCACACAAATAAAAAAAAGTGTCGTAGGAGGGGTGATAGTTCAAGCCGTTGGGAGATGAGCTCTGGGTGCTGGTACTGAGCAATGTGAAACAAATAGAAGGATAAGGGAGAGACTGCAATGAGGGTGGGATCCTATTAGCAGGGGTAATATACTGCTGCTAATACATGTAGATTTGCTGGGGAATATCCAGTCCAGATAAGCAGCACTTATTGGAGATTATGAACAATCTGCCATAAGCAGCCTCTGGTTCATACTCTGGTGTGGATATATACATCACTGGTTCCCAGTATCTGGATATAAGTAGAATATCACCAGCACAATGTAGTTGATTTAAAGTTGAAAGTAAGTTGTCCATTTATTTCTGCGCAAATATGTTTATAGAACATATGAAAATGGAAAACTGTTGCATCCATATAATGTAAGAAAGTGCACAACAACTCATACAGTCTGGGCAGTATTCAATGCTACTGATTCGCCGCTTTTTTCGGTGAACATGGCTGTATTTGGCGAAACAGCTAATTTTTTCACCGAAAATGATGTTCGCTGTATTCAATGCTCACTGCGAATGTCGGTTAATTTGCCGTTTTATAGTCGCCGCTATTCGCTGGTGTATTTCTATGAGGATTTTTGCCTAGTTCGCCAAAAGTGTATTCAATGCTAAAATGGAGAACTGTGTTCACTTTTTTTTTTTGGAGAAGTTTGCCGTTTTGCTCTAGATATCTTTGTTAGGTGAACTGAAATTTGTACTTCTAAAATAAGTGTTTTTATTCATATTTTTGGTGTCTACAAGTCAATTTAATTATTATTTGAAGGATCTTAATTTTTTTATTTCTTTACAAGCACCACATAAATATAGTTTCATTTTTTGTTGATTTTTTTTCCTCCATGTTGCATTTGATTGACATGCTCTCTGCCAGGGGTTAACCTGCTCTCTGCCAGGGGTTATGCTCTCTGCCAGGGGTTAACCTGCTCACTGCCAGGGGATAACCTGCTCACTGCCAGGGGATAACCTGCTCAGTGCCATTATTATTGCCATTATGTATGCTGTAGCTGATTCCTAGGACACACAACAGCACAGCTGCTGTCACACACTGCCAGCCTCCGCTTCAAGCCACCTACAGTATTACAGCAATGTTGCCCCAGTGCTGACATCTACTAATCACCGCACTGAAGGAGCAGTACAGGAGCAGTACAGGAGCAAGCAGTGTTCCTGTGCTGCTGCTTCAGTGCGGTGATAGTAGATGTCAGTGCTGGGGCTGCCGGAGCTGGAGGTCTGCTGCTGCTGGGCCCATCCCCATCCTCTGCGCCAGGCGCCCCCCCTCCCAGTTTCGCCGTCAGGGGCAGCGAGCCCCAGATGAGTTGAATAAGGTGAGAGGGAGGGCTGGCGGTGGACAGGGAGGACAGCGGAAGCACAGCGAGCGCACATTGAATCCAAAACAGCGTATGCTGCCATGCGTTCCCCGTGCAGTTGAATACTGCCCTATGAGTGAGAGATTTTTAATTAGCAACTATTTTTTTTAAAGCATTCTCCCCCACAATACTTTAATGAGATCTACAATGCAGCGTATTGTCTTCTTTACTGTTAAGCACATTTTTAAGCATTTTCCTATATAATATTTTACTAAATCTTTTTTTTTAATGTATCAATGTATGTTTAGTTTCACATTTCTATTTTTCTCTACTCAGAATTGATATAGCTTTTTTAACCTGCGGTGCTGTAGATCTCACTACTGTACTGATTGTCTGCATTTTCCATTCACATCAATGTTATTCCGAGCTGTGCTATTTATATTACACATTTTTCTAGAAGTGGGAACAACCTGAGCAGCAGATTTTTATTTTTTAAAAGCAGTCAATGTAATTCCAGATAGAATGTTTACAATTTGTAAAAACACAATATTTTAATGATAATGGGTCTGAATTATTTAATGACAGATTCATTTTACTACCTGTCATCTTTCTCTTACGTTAGCATTGACAGGATATGGTTTCATTTACCTTCTTGGTAATATTTTCCGATAGAATCTGGCAGGCTGAACAGTATCCCAGCACCTCTTATCTGATGCAGTGGAATACCAGGCATAGTGCACTTTTAATACAAACTATCGTGTGTACCAGGAACCAGATCAAAAGGCTACATTCTTCTCATTGGTGGAATAACTTTTTAGAGACAGACAATATATTCACTCAACTTATTGTATGTCCTTATGCAGCATTTATTTATAGCTAACATTTATTCTGAAATATTTATATGTATTAGTAAAAGTAATGTCTATTGAATTCTGTGTGAAAATACTTTTAGAATGAAACATGGGGCCTGATTCAGTAATACTCGCTAAGCAGCGGTTGTTCACTGCCTAGCGAGCCCTGAAATGCGGCATGCCTCCCTGCCGAACATCACCCCAAACACATCCCCTCGCATGCGATGTATGCAAACACATCCCCTCCCATGTAGCCGACGAGGAGAGAAATGATTCGATGGTCGCCGACCATCGAATGATTTATCTCCACTTCGGAAATAGAAGTCAGTCTGAACTGACTTTTATTTCCTTTGGAGTCCATGTCAGTGCCCGCCAATTCCCTGGAACGAACGGCCCGACGAGTGTTTAACTCACCTCGGTGACGCGGTTTGCACATGCACAGAAATGCGCAAACCCCAACTGACGACCAATCCTGAATCGGCCCCATGGTGTCCTAACCAACCTCTCTACATTTTAAATGCCTTACTGCAGATAAAAGTATATTTAGTAAAAGGGAACTTATCCGGAAACAATGGACCTGATGCAGAGTTGAATGAAAATCATCTTTGTCCCACTAGTGTTAAAAGAACTAGATACATACAGTATAACTACCTATATAATGTTATATCCTCTCGCTACACTTGGCTTGCTACTCAACAACATGGTCAGCGTCACCTGCACTTGGTACAACTTATACAGTATGAATGGAAACAGGTGGATTAACACTTCTGCATAACCCTCAATTGCACCGCACCAACTGCCTTTGCCTACATGACAATGCCCTGCTACTGCAGTCACTACTGGAGATGCACCTGAAAGGCCTATGATTGTATTCCCTAGCCTTGCATGCATAAGCTATGCTCTGCAAACAGACATACATTCATCTCAGCATCACATCCAACGTGGTTTGTTTTCAGCAAGAAAAAGCCACCCTCGCCATATAAACCACCTCGCCGGCCACATTGAATACCCCTCGAACTCAGGTTGCAGTCTCCAACTAATCAGCACAATGGTTGAACCCAAAGTTTTGGTGCCACTGTTGGCAGTGGTGAGTAGATGATTTATACAGTAAGTGAGGAATGGAAAACAAAAAGGGAACAAGTCCCTGATGATGGGAGCTTTCTATCCAAAGGAATGTGAATGAATGAGCCTATGTACCCACTTGCAAAAACAAGGGTTTGAGTTGAAAAGGAAATGGAAGTGTGAAAATGGCTATTTTTAGGGTTGCAATATACATCTAGCATAGGGTACACTGAACATTTGTCTTTTGAGTGCATATTTGTTACTGTAATGAAAACTTTCAAACGTAATAAAGTCTTAATCAGACCCATATATACTGTATGTTAAGTTCCCTATCCTGTCTGTACAACTAGTATGTACCATTAAGCTTTGTTCGTGCCTCAACCAATAACATTTTCAAAAAAGCTTACTACAGTAACAGTATTCTTGAAAAGTAGAATGTTTCAATAGTCCCAGCACCACAAAAGTGTTGAACACACTGTAGCACCTCCAGTGCACATTATGCCACGCAGAACCTCTGAGTTCACATTATGCCATTGTCCCCACACTGGTGAGGTAGCTACATGTGGGGGTCCCAGGCAACTAGGCTTGCAGCAGGGCCCTCTTACCTCCAAGTCTGTCTGTTGTTACCCAGTTTGTTTTATCCCTGTTTACAGTTCTAAAGCACGACAGAATCTGCTGCACTATATAAGAAACTGTAAATAAATAAACTATGTTAATCTTATTGAATCCCGTCCAGCACCCCCAGTGGATCATGCATCAGCTGATGCATGCCCAGATAGAAATCCAAGTAATAAACCTGGAGGTCCTATGATCGCAATAGACAGCTCTTACCGCAAGAGCTGCCCTTTGTAAATGTACTCATGCATACAGCTTAACTTAACTCTGAAACGCATGAAGAGGGTGGTGAGATGCATCGCAACGCAATAGAATAGAATAGAATAGAATCCCTTTATTCGTCTCACAATGGAGAAATTTCAGTGTTACAGCAACACTGAAATTTCTCCATTGTGAGACGAATAAAGGGATTCTATTCTATTCTATTCTATTGCGTTGCGATGCATCTCACCACCCTCTTCATGCGTTTCAGAGTTAAGTTAAGCTGTATGCATGAGTACATTTACAAAGGGCAGCTCTTGCGGTAAGAGCTGTCTATTGCGATCATAGCAAGCAAAATAAGCTCTATAAATAACAGTATGAAAGTTTGTGTGCGCATATATGTGTGTGTGTGTGTGTGTGTGTGTGTGTGTGTGTGTGTGTGTGTGTGTGTGTGTGTGTGTGTGTGTGGACATAATTACTGTACTGCTGTTATTGGCTGAGTTATCAGGTCTATAAGAGAGAGATGAAACAAGAAAGAAAAGAAAAAGTAAGAAAAGTAAGGGGCATTTGGGAGATACAAGCAGATTAGGATTTAGCAGAAAAAGAATGGATCAGGACAAGATCACGTAGGCTAGGAGGAACAGGTGGGGTTTGAAGCAATGTATTTATTATTTATTTATTTATTAACAACTTATATAGCGCAGCATATTCTGTTGTGCTTTACAATAGGAGACAGTTATAACGCTTTCACACTGCCAAAACATTTAAAAAAACAGTATTTTTAAATGGTATTTAAACGGGTCTGAGCCTTCACATTGCAGTAGATTACCGTTTTAAATACCGTTTAAGTACCATTCACATCAGTCAACCCGTTTAATCCCCTGAACACGTTTCAAGGCAGCCAGCCTATCACAGGTCTGTAGTCTGTTGTTTTTACTAAATACCGTTGCAGAGCCATTCTCACTGCATAAAAAACGGATCTGAAACGTGTAGGACTCTGCTTTTTAAACGTTTTGAAATACCGGTTATCTTTAACCGGTAAATGACCTCTGGCGCTTTCCCACTGCAGCCTTAAATGTTTTGAAATGGGAAAAAAAACGGCAATATACCGTTTAACAAGTGCGGTGTGAAAGGGGTATGATACAGGTATTTAGTGACAGTCAAAGGTATGAGGGCCCTGCTCGCAAGCTTACAATCTATAGGGAAATAGGCATTGATACACAAGTATAGATATTCTTTATTGCATTAATTCCACCAGAATGCAAGGTTCCCGGTGTGCTTTAAGATACGGTGACCCAGCAGTTTGGGCAGGGGTCAGGAGGATGGAAAAATGCGAAAAAGAAAAAGAGAGAATTTGTGTGGACTGTACAGTGGGGATGTGATTAGATAGGAACAGTATATGAAGGTTAAATGGCTGGTTCTGGAATATGATAAGCTTGTCCGAAGAGGTGACTTGTAGGTTTGGAGACTGGAACGCTTGTAGGTTTGGAGACTGGAGGATATACTTATTGCGTGTGGGAGAGCATTCTACAGAGTGGGTGCAGCCCGACAAAGTCCTGCAGTCGGGAATGTGAGCGAGTAATGAGTGTGGATGAGAGACGTAGATCTTGTGAGGAGCAAAGAAGTTGGGTTGGAAGATATTTAGAGATAAGAGAGATGTATGTTGGTAACCAATAAAGTGACTGACAGAGTAGCTTTGCAGACGATGAACATCTGACTAGGAAGATTAGCCTCGCAGCTGCATTCATGACAGACTGTAGTGGTGAGAGTCTGTATTGGGGAAGGACAATAAGGAGATTATTGCAATAGTCAATGCATGAGATGATGAGAGCATGGATTAGAGGTAGGAAACTGAGGGGTAGAATTAGAAAGCTCGGTGAAGTGATAAAGTGTCTATTTTTTATCACTGGCCAATCAGATCGGCTCCTACCTGTCATTTTTCAAACCAAGCTTGTAACTTCACAGTTAGGACCTGATTGGCTGGTGATAAAAACCAGACACTTCACCGAGCTTAATAAATCTACCCCTGAGGGGCAAATATATTAAGCCTGGTAAAGTGATAAAGGGGCTGGTACTCACTGGGCAGTCAGCTACTAACTGTCAATTTACAGTTATGAGCTGATTGGCCAGTGTTAAAGTACCAGCCACTTATCACCAGGCTTAATACATCTGCCCCTGAGTAACAAAACAATGTGTATGTGATATATTTAAGCTTGGTATTCTGCTCAACTCTACATAGTGCCATTGTCTTTAGTCAAAACTCACCAGTAAGCAGAATATGAAACCTGGCCCAAGTGCATAACCATCCCCCAGGCAGCAAAACCACCACTGTGCAGTAATAGCATGTTATTCCAGCATAAGTTTTAAGTTCAGCACTCTGATTAGTCTCCCAGAGTTTAAATTCAATTTGGGGGAAATTTAATAGGATGAGAGATTTGGTAAGACATCTCCAGTTTTCTTAAAGCGGCAATCATTTACACTGTATAAAAACTGGAGATGTCTTACCAAATCCCTCACTTTCTGAATCTCTCACCCTATTACATTTCACCTGGATCAGGTGGTAAAGATGTCAAGTTTTACAAATGAGAAAGCTAAATCTGGAATGTGCTGTAGTTAGCTATGTTATTCAGGAGAACTTAGGGAAATTGAAATGGTAATGTTAAAAAAAAATCATGACTATGGTTTCCTTGCCATTAACAAATTACATTGTATAGGATTGTGCAGCTCTGAAAAGTAGACAAACCTACGGATGGAAAATAATATACTAGTCATTTCTCAGCCAATGTTTTACAAACCGTTTGTAAGTTATGGCTTTCTGGTAAATTCAGAATAAGGGTGTATTTATTTAAACAAAGTTCCAACACGTACCAGTTCACTGATAAGATTCAATTAGCATCTGCTTCATATCACTGGTATGCAGGTAATACTAGTACTCCCTCAATTCACATTCCGAGACCTAGCTTGATCCCATAAATCCTCACTTAATGAAACAATTAGGACTAAAGCACACATGATATATTTAGGAGAAAACTAGCCCCACTGTCATCAGCAATCTCGCTGTCAAATTTTGTAAACAAATTTCCCACTTACAATTCTCTTTATCCAAGAATGCCATGCAGGCCGTTACTGAATCGTCACGTATACAGCCATATTGTCAGGCATAAAATATAATGTTCATTACATCCAATAGTAAATGTATTAAGCAGTGGAGTCATACTATTGAGCTGGAAATTTAGTATTGAGCTGAATTTATAGTATGATGCGGAATTAGCTTAAAACATTTATATTATATACAGTATGTATATACAAATAACAATATCATTCATTTAGTACAAATAAAGGCGGTAATTCTAATTGAGTCGGTCCTCCGTGCATTTGGGCGGCAGCGGGGGGGGGGGGGGGGGGGCACAGCCCATGTGAAAGCCCATGTAGACACATGGGCCAGTGACACGGGTGCGGGCAGATGACATCAGAGGATGTCAGCTGCCCACCTACTTCCCACAAAGGGCACTTGCAGATCTGAGACACCATACAGGTGTCTCAGATCTGCGAGCGCTGGAGAAATAATTCGATAGTCGACAACCATCAAATGATTTCTCCCCCGCACCCAAGGCTCTAAATGGATGATTCTGCAAATGATCCATTCGAAGCCATGCGGGGAATAGCGGCATGCGAGCAGAGCCAGTGCAAGGCGCCGGAGCACCCCAGGCAGGGTGTGGGGGGGCGCCCCGGCACTCACTCGCTCCAGGGGGGTGCCGGAAGTGTTGAAGCACGGCGGGGGGATTAGTTAGCGCTCGGCTCACCTCCATACAACATCCTGCTGTCCGGTCCACACGGCAGGAGGACAGGGCACGCTGCATGCAGTGTGTGGTATGCGCCGCGGGTGTCACCCCAGCCTGTCACTCAAGGGTGTCCTTCCGGCGGGGGGGATGGGCAATGCGGCATCTGCCGCGAAGTTGACGCTCACCTGCTCCATACCATCCAGGGGGGGACACCTGCTCTATCTTCCGCCCTCCAGTGGCCGGCGCCCTAGGCAAATGCCTAAAGCTGCCTAGTGGTGGTGCCGGCCCTGCATCCTATATAAGGTAAATATAAAAGGTCATGAATGAATATGTTTGCTTGCCAATTTTCACAATTATTTTGACAAATTCCCTTGGCACTGGTTAATGAACAGAGATATAAATAATTGGAAGCATATAATGGCAGCATGGACGGTGTAATGGTTAGTATTACTGCCTCCCAGCACTGAGGTCATGGGTTTGATTCCCACAATGGCCCTAACTAGGCAGAGTGGATTTCTTCTGGGTACTCCATTTTCCTCGCACATTCCAAAAAATATACTGGTAGGCTAATTGGCTCCCAACAAAATTTACTTTTTTTTTTATTAACCCTAGAATGAATGTGTGTGTGTGTGTGTGTGTCTATGTGTATGTAGTAGGGAATATAGCACCCCTGGGGCAGGGCATAATGTGAATGTTCAAATAGTCTCTGTAACTGCTATAGAATATGTGTGCGCTACATACTACAAATAACTATTAATAAATAATATAATATTTGTAACTAATGACTCTAGAGCCCCAATTCAATTAGCCTCGAGTTCTGTTTATTGGCAGACCCTGTTAGTGGCAGCAGTGTGTGATGGAGATCAGTCCACATAATAAATAACTTATCTACTGTAGGTCTTTAGTTTATTATCCATGTAGAACAAGTTTGCACGAAGACACAGCTATAATGCTAATGCTAATACTAATGCTATTAATTTTCCACAACTTTCCACCTCCCTGCAACAACAGCTCTCACTAATTTCTACATTTACCTCTCCTGACTCTGCTGTTTCCCACCTCTACCAGACTCTTGAAACAGCCCTTGATGGAGTGGCTCCAGCTACCCATTATACCCCACGTAGGCTTAGATGCCAACCGTGGCACTTCAACACAACAAGACAACTACGAAATCAGTCACGTAAAGTTGAACGCCAATGGCGTAAATCTCGTAATATTACTGATTTCCTCACATATAAGACTAGCTACCACTCCTACTGCAATGCTTTGGACACGGCCAAACAAACATACTACCAATCTCTCATCTCTTCTCATGCCACCAACCCTAGGCGACTTTTTAACACATTTAAGTCTCTTCTGTACCCTCCCCCTCCTCCCCCACCGGCTACCATCAGTGCACAAGAACTTGCCTACTACTTTAAGGACAAGATTGATAACATCCGAGATGAAATGGTATGCTCCACAATCTCTAACCCTCTTTCTGCCACACCTGAACCCTCTGGCACTTTCTCTTCGTTTGAGCCCACAAATGAAAAGGAAGTATCCGCACTCTTCTTATCCTCCTACTCTACTACCTCTCCTCTTGATCCTATACCTGCACAAGTCATTAAAAATCTATCTCCTGTGCTTATTCCAACCTTAACTAAAATCTGCAATCTCTCTCTTGCTACTGGTACTTTTCCGTCTCTGCTCAAACATGCAGCGATTACTCCCATTCTGAAAAAACACAATTCTGACCCTAACTCTCTCTCTAACTATCGTCCTATCTCTCAGCTCCCATGCCTCTCCAAGCTACTTGAGAGACTTGTCTACTCTCGCCTAACAAACTTTCTTAACTCCAACACCCTATTAGACCCGCTTCAGTCAGGCTTTCGTTCTCAACACTCCACTGAGACAGCACTGACTAAAGTGGTTAATGATCTGGTAACAGCTAAGTCTAAAGGCCATTACTCACTGCTTATTCTTCTAGATCTTTCTGCTGCGTTTGACACTGTGGATCACACTCTCCTTTTACAAACACTACACTCCCTAGGTCTTAATGATACAGCCCTTTCCTGGTTCACATCTTACCTATCTGATCGCTCTTTCACTGTTCACTTCTCTGACTCTACTTCCTCTTCACTACCTCTGTCAGTCGGAGTTCCGCAAGGCTCAGTCTTAGGTCCTCTGCTTTTCTCAATCTATACCTCCTCGCTTGGCAAACTAATCAGCTCCTTCGGATTTCAGTATCACTTATATGCGGATGATACTCAAATCTATCTATCAACCCCAGAGTTGTCACCAGTGGTTTTGGGCCGAGTCTCTGAATGTCTCTCTGCCATCTCACTTTGGATGTCTTCTCGCCAACTCAAACTCAATATTTCCAAAACTGTATTACTTATATTCCCGCCAACTAAGAACAGTTACCATCCTGATATCTCCATCACTGTTGACAACTCGACAATCTACCCTACCCAACAAGCTCGTTGCTTAGGGGTCACCCTCGACTCTGACCTGTCCTTTGTTCCCCACATTCAATCTGTCTCCAAATCATGTTACATGCATCTAAAAAACATATCCAAAATACGACCGTATCTCACACAAGACACTACTAAATCTCTTATCCATGCACTCATTATATCCCGCATTGATTATTGCAATAGTCTCCTAACTGGACTTCCCAAGAACAGACTCTCACCACTGCAATCCATTTTAAATGCTGCTGCTAGGCTGATCTTCCTTGCAAGACGCTCATCGTCTGCTGATCCGCTCTGCCAGTCCCTCCATTGGTTGCCTGTATATTACCGTATTCAATATAAAACACTTCTACTTGCATATAAAGCTATTAACCATACTGCACCAGCATATATCTCTGCACTTATCACACAATATCTCCCATCTCGACCACTCCGCTCTGCACAAGATTTGCGTCTCTCATCTGAGCGGATCACTAGCTCCCATTCACTATTACAGGACTTTCATCGGGCTGCTCCCATCCTATGGAATGCCCTTCCATGCACAATTAGACTCTCCGCTAGCCTCCAAACTTTCAAGCGTTCCCTGAAAACTCACCTCTTCAGGCAAGCCTATCATATTTAAGTTCTACATGCATAACCCTCCGAGGCACTTATGTATTATATAGCTTCCCTTCTGGACTTGTAACTTGTTGGGACTGCTATGCTATTACTGGTGCCTGTCCTTGTGTTTCCCTCCTATATCCCTATAGATTGTAAGCTTGCAGCAGGGCCCTCCTACCTCCATGTCTGTCTGTTGTTACCCAGTTTGTTTTATCACTGTTTACTATTGTAAAGCGCAACGGAATCTGTTGCGCTATATAAGAAACTGCAAATAAATAAATAATAATAAATAATGCTGCAGCTATGTTTAACAGGGACACAGTGCGCATGTAATGGATTTACCATATCCATCCAGGAATACATAGGGGAGCTCAGGTGGTGTGTAGTCAAATTGGAGAATACACCTGTGTTGGTAGTAGAGTATGTACACACTGGCTACTGGTGGTTATGTAATATGACTCTTTCTGCTATGGAAATTCTCAGGGGCACATCCTCACACAATGGAGCTGCAGTTGTGTGGTATGGCCGTGCACAGGGGCACCAACAGCTCTAGGTGTGGTCAATGTGGAGCGGGTGTCGCCATACCCTTATACGCCAAAACTAAAATATTAAATGTCATATTTTATATGTGGCTGTGAAGTGGCCACTATGTCCGGTCTGGTGGGCAGCGGCTGGCGGGGTGTGCAGGTGCAATTGCTTTCAGCACTAGGGTGCATCCTGACCACTGGGTGATGGTTGTGGGTTAATAAAAGTGGTAAATTATTTGGGGGTCACCTTTGGGCCATATAGAAAAAATACTTATAATGCTGCAAGGCTTACAAATTAGCTTCGTTTTTAACATTTCCGAATAATAGTAAAGTCGCACTAATACCCCTTTCAAACCAAAACCCCCGCCTCAGTTCCCACTATACCGGTGCAGTGTTAACTCCTTTACTGGTACCTGGAGATGACATCAGATGACCAGATGGAATGGCCCAGGTGTGATGTTCGCACTGTTCCATAACATTGGTCCTTCAAATGTTCAACTCAGCCTACTACCTGTGTTGAAATTCTGGGTCACTAAACATTGCTTTACTTATGGGGACCTTTCCACACAAGTCAAGACCCAGATAATCCCGACAATAACCTAGGATGAAGCAGCTGTGTTATAGGGACATAAATCTAATTGTTAGAAGTAGAGGATTTTTAACTCACCGTAAATATTTCAGTATAAGCCAAGCTGCCAGTGATGTGTGGGTTTTAAATCCACCTGCAAGTTAGCTTATAAGTTTTCCCGGCAATTTGGAGGCCAACTTTTTTGGAAAATCATAACGAATATTCTATTGTGCCCTTAATGGCTGTATGGTAATTTTGGGACTTGTAGTTCCGAAAATAACTGGTCTTCTATTAACCACTGTTCAGTGAGAGATGTGTTGTAATGAACAATGGGGCAGATGTATTAAGCCTTAACAAGAGATAAATGCAAGGGTGATAAAGAGAGATAAACGTCCAGCCAATCACCTGCTAACTGCCATGTTACAGGCTGTGTTTGAAAAAAGTCAGTTAGCAGGTGATTGGCTGGACGTTTATCTCTTTATCACACTTGCATTTATCTCTTGTTAAGGCTTAAAACATCTGCCCCAATATGAGAAATGTAATTGTATTTTAAAGAAAAATATATTTTCCAAAAATTACACATACTGCTACTGTTAACCATTTATGACGCATTGCATGTTTACGGTGTGTTTCCCCAGTGATGACATTGGTAAGTAGATGAATGATTGATTGTATAGTTTGTAAGCTTGCAGCAGGGCCCTCTAACCTCCAAGCAGGGGCGGATTGGGCTAGAAATCCGGCCTGGGAAAGCGGGAAGGGGGGGCGCTGACGCTACAGCGCCCAGGGGGGGGGGGTGTTTACTGCCGATACAGCCCGGGGGGGGCTGACGATACATCCCGGGGGGGGGGGGACACTACTCACCAGGCACTGCCGTCATCATCACACAGTGACCAGCGGCTGCAGCTGGTCACAAAGTGCAGCATCGCCCAGAACAAATAAGGCTGCCACATATGTGCATATAATATATGCGCATATGCAGCGGCGATATTTGTTTTGGGCCATGCTGCCGTTTGTGACCAGGCTGCAGCCGTTTGGTTCCCGCAGCCCTGGAACCAAGGTAGGCGGCCCAGCTGGAGAGACATCTGGTCCGGCCCACCGGGAAATGGCCCGGTTTCCCGGTGGGTCAATCCGCCTCTGCCTTCAAGTCTGTCTGTTGTTACCCTGTTTGTTTTATCACTGTCTACTATTGTAAAGCGCAACGGAATCTGCTGCGCTATATAAGAAACTGGAAATAAATAAATGAGGGCCTAATTAACCCAAAAGAATATGGTGTTGGTAATTTTCAGTACATAAAGCATTGCAGCTCATACACCAAACATTGCAATTCATTCCAATTCAATATTTTGGTACTTTAGCACCTGACGGAATATTATCACAGTATTTTCGCACATTTAAATGGACATTGAGATTTGATTGGCAACCGTCATCACAATACAGTATATGCAATGCATTTTTTAATATGGCCATTTAAATGGACAAAGGGTCCTAAAGGGTTAAAGGACAAATAAACTTTAAGTCGACTTTATATAAATAGCTGTTAATAAATAACAACTGAATAAAGTATAGGTTTAGCATGGGTACAAATCTCATTTTCCCAGTTGTACGGTGCCTGCTTGCTGTAATGTCATCCACAGGAAAACTGTACATATATCTGAGGCATCTATTTATGGAACAGCTAGCAATTATCCTATCACTGTTTTACAGATACCTACGTTTTGATTCTTCAAGTGTCAGCTGAATATCCACCTCCTAAGTTAAATTCTTCCCACAAACACTATAATCTTATCTGCCAAGTGCACTAGGACAATTACATTGTTACTATCACTGACTCCCTGTCTCAGTATCTCCCCTGCACAGCAAGTCATACTGTCACACTACCTGCTGCTTATCAGCTCTTTCCATTTCAGTTCCATTCTGTTGTCTTTCACAAATTGAAATAAATAAAATATACAGTATGTATAAAAAAACACTACTGAAACGTCTCTGCCCGCATATGTACCAGGATCACACTTCAAAATTGTAGTTAGAAAATGTGTCGAATGCAAAATATAAATTCTGCTAAGAGAAAAAAGGCAGATTAGTAATTTAGTATTTAGTATATCAGTGTGAGATCATTCCAGTACATTTAGAAAGCATCTATATGTGCGCCAGGAACAATTGTCCTGCCCATTATGATTGTGGGTGGTATGGTGACACACTGGTTCTATTCTTCTGACAACAGAACTACCCCTGGGATGCAGTGCCAACCATGTAGTGCAGGGTGGTGGACATATTATTATAGCATTTTGATGCATATGAATACATATGTTTAAGCATTAATCATACAGTATCATACATTTTCTCTCAGCCTGACCTTTTGGCATCTGTGCTCAGTGTCTTACACCTGCTACCTGCTCTACACCACCCCAGACAATTCAGATGAAGGCAATGCTTTTAAAGCATTGGTTCTCAAACTTGGACCCCACACACAGGGCCGGTGCAAGCCTTGTCAGCGACACCCGCCCCCCTCTGCTTACCCTCTCCCCTCCGCTCACCCACTCTGACCCGGTCTCCATGGGGTAGGGGGGCTCACCTGGTGCCACAGGGGGTTTCAGCGGCCGCCGCTTCCATGCTACAAAGTGCCGCCCTTCAGTGGCCGGCACCCACAGGCAAGTGCCGAAAGCTGCCTAGTGGTGGCACCGGCCATGCACGCACAGTTTACATTTTCCAGGTCACTCAGCAGGTGCACAAGTGTATTCATTACTCACTGACATATTTGAAAAGATCCACAGGTGGATCCACACTTTAATTTGCATCCTGATGTTTTTCCATTATAAAGTATATAAATTGCATATGTAGTAAAGTGCGAATTTCAAAATCGCATGGCTCACCTTCCCAAACATCGCCAAAAAAATAGACCAACTTAAGGCAGTGTGAAAAGAATTACACATGTGAACCCTATGTTCACCCACACCACCTCTATAAATAACATACCCTCATCGTTGACACCTTTGAGGGAGTTAGCAATGGAGATACTGCAGTGTGGTTTAGAGGTTGTGGTGCTTGATTTAGTTCGCTTTGAGGAGCTTCGCAGGAGGAGGGCGCAGGACCAGAACCAGGTACCCATTCAGCTTTGTGCTATACAAGCTTACCGTACGAGGGGGTACGCAGGTGCACAAGTGTATTCATTACTCAATGACATATTTGAAAAGATCCACAGATGGAGCTAATTATTTCACTTGTGACCTGCAAAACATGCACTGTGTGGGATCCTGAGGAGTCCTCACTCGGGGCCTTATTCTAGTTCACTCTTTCTGACAAAATCCTTCTTAGATGGACAAAACCATGTGCACTGCAGGGGGGCAGATGTAAAATGTGCAGAGAGAATCAGATTTGGGTGAGTTACAGTATTTTGTTTCTGTGCAGGAAAAATACTGACTGCTTTATTTTTACACTGCAATATTTGAAGTAAAACCCCACCCAAATCTAATTTTCTCTGCACAACTAACATCTGTTCCACCTGCAGTGCACATGGTTTTGTCCATCTAAGAAGGTTGTTGGCAGAAAGAGTGAACTAGAATAAGGCCCTCAGTGAGGACTGGGGGAAAGGACAGGTCAATAGATTACTGACTAAAGGCCCCCATACACTAGGGCGACTTGTCCTTAGGACAAGTCGCCCCCGACTTCCCCCTGAGCTTCCCCGGCTGCTCCCCCGGGGGAGCCTGATTAGATTGGCACTTGATGTGCCATTTTTTACATGTGATAAATCGTCTGGATTTATCACATGTAAAAAAACCGGGGAGCAGGGAGGGGGGGGGGGCTACAGAGCAGGGCTGCTGGTGGGAGCAGGGGGGGGCTGGGGACGCTGTGGGGGACACAGGCGGCATAGAGCCGGGCAGAGGGAGCCGGGAGCTGTCAGTGCTAGAAAAAAAAAGCCTATACAATGAATGGGCAGCCTGTGATTGGCTGAGCGCTCTCACAGGCCGCCCATTCATTGTATGGGCTTTTTTTTTTTTATTCAGTACTTACAGCTCCCGGCTCCCCCTGCCCGGCTCTATGCCGCCTGTGTCCCCTGCAGCGTCCCCAGCCCCCCCTGCTCCCTCCACCGCCGCGCCGCCCCACTAGGTCCCAAGTCGGGTGGTCGGACGTGCAGCATGTCCGACCATCCGACGCAGATCCGATGCGCACGGGACCGCGCATCGGATCTGAGGGGACATCAAAATTAGCCGATTTTGGTCCAATTTCGGCCAGATCCGACTGATCTGGCCGAAATCTGACCAAAATCGGCTAGTGTATGGGGGCCTTAAGGTTCTTGATGCTGCACAGGATATACTCAGCAACATGCAAGAGGAGGTTGATTGCTTTGGGGCCATAGTGGCTTGGAAATGGATGAATTTGCCACAAGAATTATACACCTATGCTGAGAGATTCATATTTGCTACTCTCCTTAAAGCCAAAGATGGGGAATTACTGTAAATGTATTGCCAAAGTGCTACCCAGGTATTGAAAAGGGAGACACAAGAGCCATTCAGGGCTATACATTCTACATCCCAATGTCAAAAGCCAAATGTGTAACAACAATGTCATCCAAAGTACGGTAAATATCCCTTAGCCCACTTTCTACTGGCATTTATACTGTATTCCTGAGCTTCAACTCATGCACCTCCACAGATAACAGTAGCTTACAAATTATAATGTGCATAAATGTATATTAATAACAACCCTTTGGCAAATCTTTATTGGGTGCAAGATGTGCAGTATACACGAGCCCTTTGGTGCAGGCGTGCTCACACCACACACCCTGCACCAATTAATTGTACTTACTTCTGCAGAGTCCAATGGCGGCTGGTGCCGCTGACAACAATCAATGGGGCAGATCTATTAAGCCTGGTGAAGTGCAAGTAGTATTTGAAAAATGACAGTTGGGAGTTAGTATGGCTGGTGCGTTATATCCTTCAACTTTGTCTCCACTTTTCTCCACGTTATCTCCTCACCAGGTTTAATACATCTGCCCCAATGGGAGAATGGAGCAATGGACATTTTCCCAGGGATTTGCACCTGCTCAGTTGAGATGTCTCCAGAAATAAAGGGGTGTACACATGGAGAACTTTTAACAGGAGATTTTGACTAGATAGTCAAAATCTCCTAGAAGGTTAGTCAAAATCTCCCTATTTTTCTCCTGCTTAGTCAAAATTGTCTAGCAGAAATTGCTTAGCATAGATTGAATGTGCAGGCAAGGCAATTTTGACTAGATCATAGACTAGATCATTTCTTAGACAAAATCGCTTAGTCAAAATCTCCAGTGCATCTAGTCAAAATCTCTCCCAAAATTGCTTAGTCAAAATTGTCCATTAGTCAAAATCTCCCCGTGTGTACACCCCTTAAGAGGTGGGTACCTGCCTATGTGCAATAGACTCTGCAGTGCTACTGTCACTGCCAGAAAAGAAGGAGTCTGGACAGAGACAACGCACAGGCCCTCTGCTCTCTTAGGGGCCCTCTGCTCGCTTATAATTGAATATTAATAGAGAATTTGCAAATTGAGTGTTTATTGAACAACTGTGCATGTGTACTGTTTGTGACAGAAAATGCATATGCATCATAAACGTAATCCTCTCACAGTTTGACTGACAGGAAGCCAGTGTTTACGGGTGGTATCCTGACGTTTTCTGGGTGTATCTGAAAAAAGCAGGTGGGGCCAGTTGTTTTTGAGTAGGATCTGCAATGACCACTTCCAGCTTGTCTCAGCTGCAGATTAGTGGAAGCCTCAGAACTAATCAGATCTGCACAGTCGGTGAAACCTTTCCGATGGTTTGCGAATTGCGTATGGATTTGCAAGTGTATTCCGTTTATAGATCCATTCGGAATTCTCTCGCAATTTAGCAAGAGACATTTTCTCTTTCTGCTTATGCAAGTTCTCACATTTATTTATTTATTTACAGTTTCTTATGTAGCGCAACAAATTCCGTTGTGCTTTACAATTGAGATCCATGCTGAATTAGCCCCTCAATCTGCCTCTGGAATAAGCTATTTCATTGTATTTGTGTCTTTAGTTGTCTGTGGTTGAGCTTATTATTTAAAATATATTTTAAATATATATATAATGTTTACAGGGAAAGAAGATGTAGAGGTGCGCTCAAGAAGTGGTTTCACCAGTCCACAATTTATAAAAATACAAAGTATTTATTCTTTACGGTAAAACAGTTTAAAAAGAAACAGGTTATAAAATCGTTTACAATCAATTTCGTGGTACAGTACAGGACTTCAATCACAGGTGCATCATGATCATACGAGAAACCCTTTTTTCTCGTATGATCATGATGCACCTGTGATTGAAGTCCTGTACTGTACCACGAAATTGATTGTAAACGATTTTATAACCTGTTTCTTTTTAAACTGTTTTACCGTAAAGAATAAATACTTTGTATTTTTATAAATTGTGGACTGGTGAAACCACTTCTTGAGCGCACCTCTACATCTTCTTTCCCTATTCTCTATATCAGACTCCCACTAGCGGCGGGGTCTTCAGAGTAGTGCTGCTCACCAACAAGCGCAGGACGGGATCACAACCCCCCTTTCTCTCTCATATAATGTTTACAGTATGCTCATTTCACAACAGGAGCTTGATGTGTACAAATACAGGTAGGAAGAGAAGGGGCAGGATGAATAGATATTGGTGTACAAAACACTTTTGATTGCAATGTTCTGAAAAGAAAAATATTTAACAAACCAATAGCAGCTTTTGAAAGGCTTGGAACAATAGTGATGGTTTGTGTCTGTATAAAAAAAAACAAATGCAGGATGTTCGGGCAGGTGGAGTAATGGCTTCAGATCTCAGACAGTAAACGTATCTGGAAAACATCACAAGGTTTATAAGGCAAAGCTATGATATCCAGTATGAAGTCTAACCAGTGTAACAAATTCCAAAAACATAATCCTTGATCTACTGTTTTATCGCACTGTAAATAAAAGTAATAATATACATGGTCACTGCGTAACCTTCTATGTTAATTCCATTAACCTTTTGGGATGAAACAGATATTAAATTAAGGATATGCATGGCTACAACGGTGATGGCCAGCATGGGACATTTATTAAACCAACAAAGAAAACCACCACAATCAAACTACAGAGAAATTTTGTTCTACAGTGATGATAAATTGAATATAGTTGAATACATTTTACTTTATCAGAGCGTACTCAACATGTTCTGGACCAAACATCTAAAGCTGTGTACATCTGAGATTTAAAGAAAAATGCTTTGATCTCCCCACACAACTATAATCAGAATTTCAAGGGAGCGAAAGTAAATAACTAAAGTTCTCCTTCCTCATAAGCCAATGACTGCTAGCAGGTTTTCAAGGGCAAAACTACAGCTAGAGTAAGCAGCAAATGCTTGGTTTTGGTATCACAAGATTCATTTAGCTCGCTACCTATCGTTTCATCTTGCTATAGGATTTGTTTTTTCATTTTATATGCAATCTATTAACCAAGAAATCGGAAAAAAAATTATATTGTTAGTACTTTGTCTTTTTACTTTGCAATTGTTAGTACTTTTCCCTTCATAGCCTCTTAATATTGGCATGGTATTATTCTATTGTATAGTCAGTATTTCAGCATCTCACATACAATTTTTTATTTAAAACTGTTCAAAGGTATCTTCTATATCTTAAACTAAGAAATACCCAATACCTGGGCAGCGGGGATCCGGGCAGCGACCCCTCCCCCCTTGATACCTGGGCAGCTGGGATCTGGGCAGCGGGGATGCAGACAGCGGGGTCCCTGCGGCGGATGGGCAGTCAGGGGTGGGGTCCCTGCGGCGTATGGGAACTAGTAGTGCTACTAGTTCCCATCTGCCGCTGGGACCCCGCCCCTGAATTCCCATCCGCCGCAGGGACCCCGATGCTGACGTCCCATCCACTGCTGACTGCAGTGCCCAGCTGCCGCAGGGACACCCTGCCCGCCCCACTCTGCCCGATCCCGCTGCCTGCCACCACAACAGCAGTGCCTTCTGTGGGTGCCCTTGATGTGTGAAGGCCTCAGTGCGACCGCCCCTGACAGTGGCGTAACTATAGAGGGTGCAGGGGATGCAGCTACTATGGGGCCCGGCGGCTTGGGGGGCCCCAAAGCCCAGAAGGCTATCCCCTGCACCCTCTGGAAGTTTTTTCGACGAGTGATTGCAGCATGGCCATCCCGTGCCCCCCACTGTGTAGTGTATCTGGTCCCCTCCCCTGTGCTTTGCATCTGACATGGCGCCGGTGTGTTTGAGTTGTAGACCCGGCACTGATAAGTGGACACGGAACAGCGCCGCTGAAGAGACGCTGCTGGGGAAAAGTCCTGTGGGAGACACTGCCGGGGAACAGACCCGCCGTAAGACGCTGCCGGGGAACCTACCCGCGGGAGATGCTGTTTGTGTTGTAGATAGACCCGGCCGGCACTGATAAGGGGACACGGAACAGCGCCGCTGAAGTGACGCTGCGGGGGAACAGTGCAGCTGAAGACGCTGCCGGGGAAAAGTCCTGTGGGAGACACTGCCGGGAACAGACCCGCGGGAGATGCTGCTGGGGAACAGTGCTGCTTTATTGAAGGGAAGACAGACTACTACAGAGGTACAGGGGTGGGGTGGGGGGTGGTGGTGGTAGTGGTCTTAGTTAGGTACATATTGGGGAGGGGGATACTTAGTGTGGTTTGGTACAGTGGGGGAGGGATGATTACTTAGGTACACAGTGTGGGGGAATTTGGAGGTACATAGCCTGTGATGCCTTCCAAAACCCTACTCTCTCTCTCTCTGTAGCTCTCTCTAACCTCTCCCTCCCCATCTTTCTCTATCTCCTCTCTTTTTAATTCTCTCCCCACCACCTTTTCACATTCTTCTTTTTTCCTCTTTCCCTTGCTCTCTTCTGACTTTTTTTTTGTTTCCCACTGCTCTCGCTCCCCCACCCACGTTCTCTTCACTTTCTCTTGCCCCTGCTTCTACTGCCCCTGTCCCTTCTTTCTCTCAACCCTCTCTCACTACCCCGCCAGCTCTCTCACTTCTCTTGGGGGGTGATTCTGGTTGCCCTGCTAAGCATAGTGAGCCGACTAATGCCGCCCGCGTGGATGCTCAACCCCCCCCCCCCCCCCCCCCGCTGCAGTTCGCTGGGGTCTGGCAGATTAGAATGACCCCCTTGATCTCTCTCACTGCCCCAAGTCTCTCTCACTGTCCTCTATGCTCCCCACTTTTCCCATGCCCCCCTCTTTCATTTTATTGACAATGCTGTATGTAGCGGGGCCCCTTAAAATTTTTGCTATGGGGCCCACAAAGTTCTTGTTACGCCCCTGGCCCCTGACGTCCTGAACTTAATCCGGCACTGATCATTGACTACTGTAATAGAAGTTGCTTCCAGATGTAATCAAGTTTCACATGTTGTATCAAACAAAGAGGTCAAACACCGCAACTAATCTACCTCAGTCTACTTGTGTCTGTTTTGTGGACACAATGGGATGTTTTTTGCATCCATATTGTGCTTTGTTCAAAGTTATGCATCACCTCCAACTTCTTGATTGATATATTATTACTAGAGACAGGATTATATGCATTTGCATATTTTCATATGCATTTGCATTTTTTGCCCATTCACACTGGTTATTGCATATTTTACCTAAAATCTAGTGATGGTGCATATTTTAGGCCCTGCACCCTTTTCACCCACGAGTCACAGCACTGCTTTGCCCTGCTGCTGCTGGCCAGGTAGTGGTAGAGTGTGCAAGCTGGGGCAATATGTGCGCAGTGTGGGGAACATTGGATGTACGATATGTCTGACACTGCTCTAGGCTGCCAATCCATGTTGATAAAAGTCAGTCGGGGCACATGCCATTACGAAGCTCCTGAACCTTTGCCTGCCCCTGGCTTGGGACTTTACACCAAGAGACAGACTTCTGCAGCAGAGGAGGCGGCCAGAAGGGTTGTGACATCACGCGGCGCAGAGGAAATACCGTGTCACAGTGAGTATGCGGCGCAGGAGGAAGCCTTCCACTGCACCGCCCTCACATGCTATGCGGACATTTGATCCATCGGCACTGGAAATGAGGGTCCGTGTAGCTGATGCAAGAAGAGCTTTGGACGCGGCAGTCTGCTGTAGCAGCCACGAAGAAAAAAAGTCCTGTGTACAGCACTAGACATCTACAGATGCTGTGGGCCTATTTTTGAGGTTTATTTGCAACTAATTGTATGCTGATTTTTAAATAAATAAGTTAAAATACTTTTTTTATTATTTAATGTAGCATATTTTAACACTTTTCATGCATATTTTAAGTATTTTTCATGCATATTTGCATGCATATTTCAATCTTTTTATGTTGCATATAATCCTGTCTCTAATTATTACTCTGCTGCCTTAATAAAAGTACTGAGTATATCTACATTACCGTAGAGCAGGGGTGGCCAACCCTGTCCTCAAGATCTACCAACGGTGAATGTTTTCCAGGCAACCTGTGGATCTATAGTATGAATGATTGCAGCAGGTTTGAAAATGTGATTGTTAGTATTGACTACAGCTGTGCACCAGATAGGTGATCTGGAAAACATGGACCGTTGGTAGATCTCGAAGACCGGTTTGGCCACCCCTGCCTTAGAGGTTCATTACAAACAGCAGTACTCATTGTACTCTATCCTTGTGCTGCATTTAGATCTGTGAATTCACCCATCAGCTGATTCTCACCTGTGCTAAAGTATTGTGCTGCACTCCAGACCTCAAATTATTCTCTTATGGTAAAGTCCACATCCTCAGTCTGCGTATGCTGAGAGATCCTTGCCTCAGAATTCTGAACACATCTGGTATTCTAGTCATTATCCTTAAAACTATTTCCATGTCATTCTGCGTTTGCTTCAGTTGCTAGTACTCCAGCTAATAATCCTGTGGTCTCCAGCCAATTCAATAAACCATTACTGCTAGAAATTTAAGTACTGGCTCCACCTAAGTAAAATGGGCCTTATTCTGGTTGGTGCGGTCCTTTCCGAATTCTTTCGGAGGGCGCTTTTTAGCCGTCTGCGCATGCGTAGGCAACGCAATGCGCATGTGCCACTCATTCTCACTAATACAGTCCAGAAATGTGCACCGAATCGACTTGGGAAATATGGGCGCAATATGGGCGTCATTCGGCCCTACACAAGGGCGTGGTTTCAAAGTGGGCAAAACTGGGCGTAAATCTGGGCGTACACGAGGGAGTGCACAAACTGTGGTAGGCGTGCATTCGGACAAGACACCAACTGCAAACGAACCAACATGCCTGAAATATGCGGTCTTCATAAGCAAGTTTCACTTTGCAGAGAGCACTTGTTCATGCGCTAGGCATTCGGTTCGCCCAATTAGTACGCCCGCACCTGAAGCACTCTCAGCTGACCACAATACAATCCACTCCTCTACTCATTAGTGATTAATTACACTCTTTTCACAGGTTCAGTTGGAACCACTAAGACAGGTAAAGGGGCAACAATGAATGAATAGCACTTCACATGATGTAAGGGTTAATCTAAAGTGGTAGTAATGTGTTTAAGTATCAATAAGGAATTAATTGATTACAATTACAAACAATCCCTTTTTTATGAGGTTGGCTAATTGCATAAGTGTATTACAGTAGTGATGTTTGCGTAAATACACCGCATCGGTGCGTACGGGCAGCTTCCCGTCCGTTCGGACGCTGTAAGACCGCACACGCACGTTTTGGATGTTGTCCGAAAACACACCCTCTTCTTAGAGAGTGAGTCCGACCGAATGCGGACAACCTGTGGGCGTTTGTTCTTACAATGTCCGCACAGCGTGGCGTTCGGTCAGCTCCGAAAGAATACGGAACGGACCGCACCAACCACAATAAGGCCCAATGTACCAGTGTTTTATGTGTTCTTCAAACACTAAGGGTGGTTGTTATAGGCAGAAACCCCTCTAGAGGTCTTACACAATTGTGCTGGTTCCCAAACAGGACCTTGCGTGTTTAGATGAGAGAATTTCTACACAGTAAGCAGGCCTTATGATGTACCTTTACATACCTCTCAACATGACCTATTCCAGCATTTTGTCCCTCCTAGAATGGGTCATGTTGGGAGGTATGCCTTTAAATTAATATTTCCAAATAGAACACCTGCACGGACCACATTTATAGAGAGGAGGTATGTTAGGTCAGTGTCATGAAGAGCAAGAGATGGCTTTGCAACATGTCAATTATGCTACAACTAAGGAAGGAGTTTATGATTTTTAAAGCTAGTGGGGGAAATTTAATAATTGTATTTCTATTTCAGATGGGATGTTTCTATGGACAACCAATCATATACTATCTATTATCTTCTATAAGGTGCTAAATAAAAAAGAAGTAGATTCTGATTGATTGCCCATAGCAACATTCCATGTGACATTGGGGGTTATTCTGATTCACTAGCAAAGGCAAATTCACTCTCATGCTGTGTACACACGGGGGCGATTTTGTCTAATATCACAGGCGATATGGTCCCTGAGCGACCATATTGCCTGCAATGATAGTGTGCACCAGCGATATATCGCCGGGTGCGCGCTCCTGTTTTCTCCCCTGTAGTGATCACTGGTCGCATGAATATGCTCCTGTGACCAGCTGATTTCCACTGCCGGGCTCCCCCCGGCAGTTTCTTTTTCATCAGCGACCATCTCTGGTCGCTGATGCAAACAGGACACTGAGCGATATATCGCTCATCGCGAGCGATATATCGCTCGGCGATATATCCCCCCGTGTGTGTACGGGGCTTATGATGGACCGTATGCACTGCAAGTGGGGCTGATGTAACATGTGCAGAGAGAGTTAGATTTGGGTGGGGTGTGTACTTCAAACTGATTCATAAAGTTTGACCTTGCGATTTTTGGTCACACTTTAATTCGCATCCAGATGTTTTCCCAATATAAAGTATATAAATCACATATGTAATAAAGAGCACATTTCAATATCACATGGCTCACCTTACCAAAAATCATCAAAAAAATAGACCAACTTAAGGCAGTGTTAAAAAAAATCACACATGTTAACCCTATAATCACCCACACCACCCCTATAAATAACATACCCTCATCATTGACACCTGTGATGGAGTTAGCAATGGAGATGCTGCAGTGTGGTTTTGAGGTTGTGGTGTTTGATTTTGAGCTTTGAGGAGCTACCCAGGAGGAGGGCGCAGGACCAGAACCAGGAACCCATTCCGCTTCGTGCTGTACGGACTTACTGTATGAGGGTGTACCTGGCCTCCCTCTCTAATAAAGAGGTGGTGGGGATGTTTAGGCTGACCAGCACAAACCTCTTGAACTTACATGAGCAGGCTAGGGATGATTTGGAGCCTTTGGCTACTAGTAACTGTACCTGGGCTACAGAGCCGGCCTTAGGCATAGGCAAACTAGGCAATTGCCTAGGGCATTTGGAATGCCTAGGGGCATCAGCAGCTTCTGCTGATTCAAATGATATGCAGCATGCCTATATTCTGTGTGTGAGTGAGGCTGTATCTGCATATGAAATAGTGTATTCATGGAAATCACTGTAACATAGCATTCCGTATGCAGGTACAGCCACAGTCGCACACAGTAGGGGGTACAAATTACCCAGGCCAAAGTCTGATGGAGGGGCCCAGTGGGGGCCCCGGGCCCCCTCCCCTCAAGTGATAGCAGCAGCTGCAGCTCTTCTCCTCTGCCCAGCACACACTGCTTTGTGCTGGGTTGCAGTGTGGCCATGGAGGTGCTTAAAATACAATATTTTCTCAGGATTTTTTTCTAAGGGTATAATGTGAATAATGTGAGGCGTAATGTACATAAGGTAAAGTGGTACTACTGTGTGATGTAATGTGAATAAGGGACACCATCGCATGATATAATGTGAATAAAGTTGCACTACTGTGTGGCATAATTTGAATTGGGGGTACTATTGTGTGGCCATGCCCCTTCCCAGCAAGAACACACCCCTGTTTGGGCTGCACACCGAATGTGTGCACTGTTTCTATTTAAAATATTGCGGGTAGGAGCACCAAAATGATGACTGCTATGATGAGGGTTGATGGTGCTGGGAAAGGGGAGTAGGGTCAGAGGCGGAACTAGTGACGGTGCTAGGGGGCACCAGCCAATATCTTGCCTAGGACATCATTTAGGCTAGGGCCGGCTCTGCTGGGCTACATAAATTAATGTGTGTCCTGTACTTCTTTGCTACTGGGTCATACCAGTCAGTAAGCTCCTGGTCACTGGGGATCACACAAGCCACTTTCTCAAGGCATTTTTCTCAAGTGCATTATGCCTTGAAGAAGCGGTGGCGCACATACAGTATATCTCATTCCCACGTTGTGAGACCGAGTGGTAGGACCTGAAGGTGGCATTCTATTGGCTCTCAGCATTCCCTAATGTGCTTGGAGCCATAGATTGCACGCACATTGAGATATGGCCACCGCACACAAGGGGGTATGTCTTTCTCAATAGACGTGGGCGTCACTCCCTCTATGTGCAGGTAGTGGCCGATGCTAACCTGCGTATTCTCAGTGTGGTTGCAGGTTACCCCTGGTCTTGCCATGGCTCCTATATTCTGAGTATGAGTTCCCTCTGGGACATATTCGATCGAGGAGATATTCCAGAGGGATGGTTACTTGGTAGGTACCATATTCTCTTTTTATTTCTTTTTTTGTTAGCTGCTGTCTTTGTGTGCGTGACAGGAATTCACCAGATAACTATGTATATTAAGGGGCAAACACACGGAGCAATTTTGTGCTCTTTTCTACGTAATCTGATTAGATTGCTTAGAAAGTAAGCACAGATCTCTCTGTGTGTATGCCCCGAGAGATTAACTATCTCCTGCTAACTAGTCAGTGCATGCAGTCAAAATCTATTCAAATTGCTTAGCAAGTGACTGCAAATCTCTCTGTGTGTACAGAACGAGAGATACTGATCGAGAGCTCTCATTCTGAACCACTACCCGGCCTTTTTTTTTTTTTTTTGCTTAAGCAAAATTGCTTAGCACAAATCACTGCATGTACTGTATATGTACTACTCTCCATGAGAGATCTGGACACAGGGAAATCGCCTACCCTAAATAGCTTAGCAAAATAGCTTTGCACACATCTCTATGTGTGTATGCCCCTTTACACTGCTACAGTATGTTACCAAAATGTATATACTTAAAGTAGTTACTTTGTTACAGTTCCAGCACACATTTGTATAGCCATGCAAACTACTGTATTTCACTTCAGTTTACATGTAGAATGTTCTGCTGCTTTATGTAAGTATGTTGCCCATGATAGCATGAGGACCCCGATAATAGACATTCTGAAATGGTGCACCCACATTCTACTGTATGGCGTGCATAACATACTGCTTGTGTCTCTGTTGTGTTAATCTCACCATCTGTATCCTTATGCTTAAAACCCTTACCACTTAACTTAGCTTATCTAACTAAAATAATGACACTGACACAAGTGCTGGCGTTTAAAATATTGACAACTGACTATAAACTATAAAATGGTGGCGGCACCAAAGAACGGTCAGAGGAAAGAAAGGGGGGGGGGGTAGGATCACCATAGCATTCACACACCGCTGGTGATCAACTCTCCAAGCCACCACCCGTGTCGGCTCCTGACAATCGATGTCGGGAGAGCGGCAACCACTATTTACACACTATTCCATCTACACAAATGACCGTTCTTTAGTGCCGCCCAAGAGAAGAAGTAGAGACAGAAAATAGGGATGGGAGGGCGGGGAATTTTCCTCAGAGAGGCAGACTTCCCTAGTCACAAGACCCTCCTAGCTTAAACTACTCCTCTTCCTGCACCCATTGGATGCCAGCGCAGCATAGTTTCACAACCCTACACAAACTGTTAAACAAGTGCAGCATAAGAACCTTCAGTGGTTTATGTAACCTCCGGCTTAATTATCCATCGGTTTTTCTTTGCACGCCTGAGCTGTAGTTCACTGCTAGCTGGCCATGCACACACACTTATGTTGACATTTTCTAAGATGAGAGTTCTATTTCACTTGGGCTATTGCTATGGGCAAACAATGAAAAGCAACTTTTTTATTTAGTACCTTCAACAAGCTACTAGATAGTATCTGATTGGTTGCCCATAGCAACATCCCATGTGAAACAACTCCCATTGTAGTCAATTTACCCCTTATGCTGCTTTCCCACTGCAGACCAGTTTAAAGTACTGGTAATCTTAAATGGTATTTAAAACCGTATTAGCATTCCCACTGTAGCAGATTACCGTTTTAAATACCATTTAAGTACCATTCCCATTGCAGTAAACCGTGTAAAATGTAGAGTGCCTAAACCCCCCCCCCCCCCAAGTGTAAGGAGTGCCTAACCCCCCGTACCTGCCCTGTGCCCCCACCTCCCCTCCCCTTGTACTTACCTGCACGGGGATGCAGGGCAGTGGGGAGGCAGCGGGGGTCCATGCGGGGTCCATGCAGGGTCCAGGCAGTCCCAGTGCCTGATGAGAACTAGTAGTTCTCACTTTGCGCATATGTAATGAGTGCACATGCATACTAATGAGCCGCTCATTATATATGTGCATATGTAATGAGCGGCTCTTTATTATGCACGTGCACTCATTACACATGCACAAAGTGAGAACTACTAGTTCTCATCAGGCACTGGGACTGCCTGGAGGCTAAATAACGTTTAAGAGGCATTCCCACTGCCTCTTAAACGTTATTTTAACGTGTAGGACTCTGCTTTAAAAACGGGTTGAAATACCATTTAACTTTAAACGGTATTTCAACTCTGGCACTTTCCCACTGCAGCCTTAAAACGGTAAATTGTGCTGAAAATCTGCAATTTACCGTTTTTTAGCTGCAGTGGGAAAGGGGCATTATCCCCATGCTAACATCATAACAAGGTTAATGATGTTTTCTTGTGGCTGTCCATGTGTCTGCAGGGACAAACGTTATTGTTAAATCAAGCCAGATTGTAATTAATTTCTGTTGCATACATGCAGCATCAAATCACTAGGCATATGGCATCATATAATGAAGCAGGGCCAGAGTGTTTTCAAAAGAATTTAAGTGTACTAGACTAAGTGCGCAGTAAGCTGCAATGCCAGTGACTCCTATGAGTGTGGAGTTCTCCCAAACCTCCACCAAACAGTGTACATGCAAAAAAGAAATTTCAAAGGTATCACTTAGCTTGCGCTGATTCGAGCATACATCAATCCAGAGGTATATGTGTCTCCGGAATGAAAAATGGAGAAGAAGATATATAGTGAAGTATTTAATCACAACATCTAAAAACATCTATTAAAAACATCGATACAAATAAAAAAATTCATCACATCAAATATGACAGTGGTTAGGATGGCTTTCTAGTGAAATTACCAGAGGGGGTGTGAACCGGTATACAAACACAGTTCAAGTAGAGCATATGATCTGCAGAATCTCCCGGGTGATAGCTGCTTCTCCCTGCTCCTGGTGTAAAGTGCCCGTGCTCTGTGCAAAATCAGCTGGATCTGCCTTCCGTCCACTGCCTCATCAACCAACGCGTTTCAACCCGTTACAGGGGTCTTTTTCAAGGTCCTGATGCTGTATACATGATGTGACAGGCTTCTGGCTTTAAATAGTGTCCACATTCGCGCGCCGCGCTGCCGCACACAGCTGAATCCTATACACAGCCAGACTACATTGTCCATGATTCCTTGTGGTGCAGCAGCCGGGCGTCATGTCATTTCCGGTTTGTAGTTCTCTGTGATGCTCTGGGGACTACCTCTCCCAGTGTCCATTGCTTGCTGTGACATCACTTCCGGAATAGCGTCTTTGCTGTTTACAGATTCGTTTTGTAAACAGTGTTTTCGTGCTACTTATGTCTGTAATAATAAAATCCACTTTAAAATCGTGCATATGATCTAAAATATCAATGGTCTCTAATACAGATTTATCACAGTAAAAAACGCATCATGCAGAATACAGTTTTAAAGTGACAGTGCTCTATTAAAGTGACAGTGCTCAGATCATTCACAAGAACCATTTCACCTCGAAATCTGCATTAAGGCCTCCCGGTTGTAAGGTGTTAAGTTCATAAATGGTTCTCATTTTCTCTTTGGCTAGTTGTTTTGCAAGATCTCGCCTTCGCCAATGACCTTTGACCCATTTAATTCCACAGAATTTTTTGATCCCTGCTGTGGATTTATTATGGACTTTGGAAAAATGATCTGAAAGTGCATGTGTATTTGTGCCTTTGTGTATATTTCGCACATGTTCCCCAATCCTTGTTTTTAAAGCTCGTGATGTGCGGCCTATATACACAAGGTTGCACGTGCACTCTATAGCATATATAACACTAGTTGTGTTACATGTAATAAAATTTACAATTTTTACTGTATTTCCATTTACATTTATTTCAGTAGTTTTTGACCCCTCCCCCTTAATGTTTCTGCATCCCACACATTGGCCGCACCTATGAAACCCTTGTGTTTTAATCCTAGTGGTGAGCATTTTTGGAGGTAATGCACTACTCACTAGTCTATTCTGTAAGTTGGATGCTTTTCTGTATATACATTTAGGGCGGGGGGGTAAAAGGTTCCCTATAATGGGATCCTTTTTTAAAACTTCCCAATGTTTATTTAATGATGCTTCAATTTTCTTGTATTGACAATTGTAAGTTGTAATAAACGACCATTCGAAACCACTTTTTGTTTTCTTCTCTTTTTGTTTTTCTTCTAAGAGATCATTTCTTGACATAGTGGATACCATATCATTGGTGGCATCGACTACGTTTTTACAATACCCTGAGGCAACAAATTTATTAGTCATTTCTTTTGCTTGTTCTGAATATAGTCCCACATCAGAACAATTCCTTCTAATCCTTCTAAACTGGCTGCCTGGGATCGATTGCAGCCAGTTGTGATGATGACAACTATCGGCCCTCAGGTAAGTACCGGGAGGCCTTAATGCAGATTTCGAGGTGAAATGGTTCTTGTGAATGATCTGAGCACTGTCACTTTAATAGAGCACTGTCACTTTAAAACTGTATTCTGCATGATGCGTTTTTTACTGTGATAAATCTGTATTAGAGACCATTGATATTTTAGATCATATGCACGATTTTAAAGTGGATTTTATTATTACAGACATAAGTAGCACGAAAACACTGTTTACAAAACGAATCTGTAAACAGCAAAGACGCTATTCCGGAAGTGATGTCACAGCAAGCAATGGACACTGGGAGAGGTAGTCCCCAGAGCATCACAGAGAACTACAAACCGGAAATGACATGACGCCCGGCTGCTGCACCACAAGGAATCATGGACAATGTAGTCTGGCTGTGTATAGGATTCAGCTGTGTGCGGCAGCGCGGCGCGCGAATGTGGACACTATTTAAAGCCAGAAGCCTGTCACATCATGTATACAGCATCAGGACCTTGAAAAAGACCCCTGTAACGGGTTGAAACGCGTTGGTTGATAAGGCAGTGGGCGGAAGGTAGATCCAGCTGATTTTGCACAGAGCACGGGCACTTTACACCAGGAGCAGGGAGAAGCAGCTATCACCCGGGAGATTCTGCAGATCATATGCTCTACTTGAACTGTGTTTGTATACCGGTTCACACCCCCTCTGGTAATTTCACTAGAAAGCCATCCTAACCACTGTCATATTTGATGTGATGAATTTTTTTATTTGTATCGATGTTTTTAATAGATGTTTTTAGATGTTGTGATTAAATACTTCACTATATATCTTCTTCTCCATTTTTCATTCCGGAGACACATATACCTCTGGATTGATGTATGCTCGAATCAGCGCAAGCTAAGTGATACCTTTGAAATTTCTTTTTTGCAGGGCCAGAGTGTTGTTGTAAACCTCATTGTTTTTATGCAATTGCGATTATTGTAATGTATAATGATTTATGCTATGATTTTTTCTGACAAACTACTTACCTTTCCATAATTCTGCAGGTGATTCAGGATATGGGTGTGAAACCTGGCTCATGACACATCTGCGTAACCCACACGGCCCTTCACAGCACTGCTATAGCACTGCACACATTGCTACCCACAATGTTGTGGCGTGCACCTTTGGAGTGCTGAAAGGTTGTTTTCTGTGTTTGGACTGGTCATCAGGAATCCTGCTTTATCAACCCAAAAAAGTAGGGATGATGATCATCCAGGCTTGCTGCATGCTTCACAACATTGCCCTGGGCCAAGGCAATGAAGGGCTAGAAAACTTTGCAGCAGTCGTGGAGGAGCCTGTAAGCCTGTGTGATTCACAATACAATCATACACCAGTATTTCTAAGGTGATATCACCAAAATTTAAATTGTTTTCAATTATTATTTTGCCCTAAAATACTACACACTGCAAAAACTATCTGGGTGCCAAAATATAGGGGAATGATGCCCACCCTTGAGAAGTACTTGATATGTGAACAACATAATTGATGGTAGGTTAATATTAAAAAAGTAAAAATATCATGAAATAATGTCCCAAAAATTGTGTTATGCAAGTGTTTCTCCATAAATATTATTAGGTATAGCACATTAAATGTGTCAAAAGCTATTATGTACTATATGTACATGAGATTTTATTGTTTATTTTCTCTTGCTATTGGTACATCCCATTTATGTTGCCATTTACTGTAGGTTTTCTTTTGAATTTCAATGTGATTACCTTGTTAGTAATCAATGTACTCTATATATTATTCTACAATATATAAACAAAACACACCATTTACATTTGTACACAGTTAGATTTATTATGAGTCATGTGTGGCCATATTTCGGCCCAATGCAGAAAAACTGCAAACACATAATTGTTTTTTAATCCTAAACGGTGCCACATGGTCTTTAGGTCGACACAACTATGGTCGACATACATTGGTTCAACCACTGCAGGTCAACAGGCCTTAGGTCGATATAGACAAAAGGTTCACATGCCTTCGGTCAACAGGGCCATAAGGTGGACACATGCATGAGGTCGACATTGGGAAGGTAAACAGGCAAAACGTTGACATGTGTTTTTTTTTCTTTTGGTGCCAACATGTGCCAACAGTCACTCTTTCAGGCACTACCATCCACTAGGGTCTGGTGTAAGAATATACATACAGACAGTGGCAGATGCTCAAATTAGTTCAGTAAAACTTTTCAGGTGCATGCAAAGGAGGGGTTAATACTTAGTAAGTAACAAGACATTGGTTCCCCCGGCACACTGAATAGTTTTAGCAACCAGATAATAGAATTCAGAGATATTGTTTACATATACCTGCACAGGTGTATGATATGCCCCCAAGCCGCGTCAAGGCTTCTCTGTATATTGGGGGTCCCTAGCGCTATATCTAGGTGCAGGGTGCGGCACCCCAAAAACTATCATAAGCTAGGAGGCCCAGTGCGGCATGCCAGTGAGATACTTAGTGTTAATAATTAGTGATAGGAAGCCGAAGCTATACATAAAGAGATAAATCAAATGTAATTAAAATGCACCTAGATATAGCGCTAGGGACCCCCAATATACAGAGAAGCCTTGACGCGGCTTGGGGGCATGTCATACACCTGCGCAGATATATGTAACCAATATCTCTGAATTCTATTATCATGTAGTGTTCAAGATTGGTTGCTAAAACTATTCAGTGTGCCGGGGGAACCAATGTCTTGTTAATTACTAAGTATTAACCCCTCCCTTGCATGCACCTGAAAAGTTTTACTGAACTAATTTGAGCATCTACCACTATCTGTATGTATGTTGTGAGAGGCAGAAAGGAGCTTGTATTAGGCGGAGATGCAGGTCCTGATATGCCACATGGAGTAGTCTGGGGTTGCTCCAAGGTAGGTAGCTCTTAGTTCAGTTATACCAAGTAAGGAGCCATTATCATGTGGCTCCTTGCTGACTAATTGCAGACCCAATTTAGGGTAACGGTGGTGTGGGGTGTGGTGCCCCTGGACTGGTTGGGCTGGGTGGCTTTAGTGCAGCATGCCCTTACATTCTATTAACACTTTTCCCTCACTAACACTCTCTCTCTCTTATTTTAATCACATTTCATTTATCTCTTTATGTACGGTGTTGACTATGTTAACAGTTGGCTTTAAAACAAAACACAAAAACCCATGTACACCAGTGGAATGTGGACCTTGGCAATGTAAAACTAATGCATGTGTCGACCTTATGACCCTATCAACCTTAGTCATGTTGACATTTTGTGTGTGTTGACCTAAGGCCTGCCGACCTTCACCAATGCACAAATGCAGAAATAACCGAAATGGCAAATCGAAAGATTGTAAAAACATTGTAACAAACTAATAAGCAGTGTTGTCAACATTTATGCCATGCAACTATTTCTTGCGTTCTTGCCTGCCATGGCCACGACTTGCACTTCTGGTTGCACCACCTCGTGTGTTCAGGCTGCGCCGAGGTGGAGTAAGTGGAGATGTGCTGACAGGGGTTGTTGAGAAGCTGTTGATAGTAGCTTTGCTTGCTGTGACTCTGCAAATGAGTGTGCAGGCCCACCAACGCATTAGTCTGGGCTTTAACAGCCTCTGTTAAGTCACACATCCTCCTATCAAGATTAGCAGCCATTTGTATGCCTGTGCCTTTGGCAACGCGCGTTGCTTGTGCCACTTTACACATTTGATGCTAAATGGAGTGTAGTTGTTTCCCTATACTTTCTAGTTGTGTAGTTTGGTTGTTCATAAATGTGATTTTGCTTTCCCCAAAAACTATAGATCGATCGGGTTAATCAGTCTGCTGTGGGTGCACGCGGGGCTGGGGAGGTTGTACAATGGTATCAGATGTTTGTTAAGTTATTTGTGGTGTACTCTCTTCATCAGGCTGTAACGGAGCCACATGTTCAAGGATAATGTCAATATCCTGATTTCCTTTATCAGCAAATGTGGGTGCAGACACTTGTTGGGATGTTCCTGTATAACATAAAAATTGTGTAAGTATTTTTAGGTATGTTGCTACATTGAAGAAAAAAATTGTGTGTTTACATTTTTATAGACATACATGTTTTTACAGGATAGTTGTGATATTGGCCCCTCTTCTGGTTTACTTGCAAAGGCAAATTCCTTCTCAAATGGACAATACCATGTGTATTGCAGGTGGGGCAGATGTAACTTGTGCAGAGAGAATTACAGTAGATTTGGGTGGGGTTTTACTTCAAAGTCAGATCTATATTGCAGTGTAAAAATAAAGCAGTCAGTATTTTCCCTGTAAGGAAACAAAATAACTCACCCAAATCTAAATCTAGCTGCACATGTTACATCTGCCCCACCATGGTTTTGTCCATTTGAGAAGGAATTTGCCTTTACGAGTGAACCAGAATAAGGGCCATAGTCAAGACAATTTCTTGAGGGAGGTATTTTGCCCTTTGTATAATTACAGATACTTGATTAATAAATATTAGTAGAAAATTATTGAGCAAACATATTAATGAAGTGCAACGACATTTTTTGATAGCAGTTCACATAGTTGAATGACACCAATATGGACCCAACAACATAACCCACTTTGAGGTTTGTAAAATTACTTGCATGTCAAAGTACCACAGTTTTGGTCAAAAGTACAGTGTTGTTATCTATGATGGTTTGTACTGAATGTAGGGGTTAAGGCCCCCATACACTAGCCGATTTTGGTCCGATTTCGGCCAGATCAGTCGGATCTGGCCTAAATCGGACCAAAATCGGCTAGTTTTGATGTCCCCTCAGATCCGAGGCACGGTCCCGTGCGCATCGGATCTGCGTCGGGTGGTCGGACCTGCTGCACGTCCGACCACCCGACTTGGGACCTAGTGGGGCGGTGCGGCGGTGGAGGGAGCAGGGGGGGCTGGGGACGCTGCGAGGGACACAGGCGGCATAGAGCCGGGCAGGGGGAGCCGGGAGCTGTCAGCACTGAATAAAAAAAAAAAAGCCCATACAATGAATGGGCGGCCTGTGATTGGCTGAGCGCTCTCTCAGCCAGTCAGCAATTGGCTGAGAGAGCGCTCAGCCAATCACAGGCTGCCCATTCATTGTATACAGTAGGCTTTTTTTCTAGCACTGACAGCTCCCGGCTCCCTCTGCCCGGCTCTATGCCGCCTGTGTCCCCCGCAGCGTCTGTGTCCCCCGCAGCGTCTGTGTCCCCGCAGCGTCCCCAGCCCCCCTGCTCCCAGCAGCCGGGGAAGCTCAGGGGGAAGTCGGGGGCGACTTGTCCTAAGGACAAGTCGCCCTAGTGTATGGGGGCCTTAAGAGATGAGAAACAATGCAGTAATGTGTTTTTGAATATCATCCACATTCACCAGGTGCGTCAGATTGAAGAAGTCGTGGAACCTTCTTTGGGAGGACAAGCATGCCTTCTTTCCTCTGGTGCTGCAGTAAACACAGAATATGATTAAGAAATATCAAAAAAATTGGAATTGCCATCATTGTGTGGAACATCTACAAAAATTGCATAAATATTGTCATTTCACAACTGCAACAACATTTTAACACAATTGCTTTGTTGATTGTTTTTTTTTTAAGAATTCTAAAACACAACCTTTTTTCTATCTTTTAGAAAACATGATTGTTATTTACATTATTTTATTAAAGATTTTAAATCATTCTGAAAGATTATTTGTAGCCATTGTGCAGTGGTGAGGGTTGGAAGCATGCCTCCTGCTGCTGTAGAACTACACATCACAGCATTTTTTCAGTGTAGAAAAAATACATCGTTTTTAGTCAAATAACATGCTGAGAGGTGTAGTGCTGCAGCAGCTGAATTAAAAGATGCAAGCACCTACAATAAACATGCTATAAAATAATGAGGACACTGAAGGAAAAGATGTTTAACAATAAAACATTGGAGTATCTCACCCAGGCGTTCAGGGGTTGCTGGCTGGTCCCTATTGTGGACATGGATCCCTGGCAGCACCTCAGGTGGTATTATCCCCTTGAGCTCCTCCTCATACACAGAATATCCGATGATTTTTCTAGGCCCATCACCTCTCCTGCTAGCCTCTGTCCTTTGTTTAGCCATTTTTAAAAAAAATTACGCTTTATATATTTAAACCTTTTTTTAATGTTCTTAACGGTTCTTTTGAATGCACTAACAGCATTCACAGCCTGGAGTATTTGGCCCTACAGCTCCCCTCTTAGCGCCACTCCTGTCCAGTCAGATAATTCTCCAAAAAGCCTTGGAAAGGAAGGCACTATGTCCCTCACAGGGCACAATTCTGCCCATAGGAGAAGCACACATTGCGTCCACTGGCTGTGTGCCCTGGTAAGGGCCTTCTGCCTCCTCCTCCTCACCCTCCTCAAATTGTCCCTTTTCATCCTCCTCCTCTTCCTCCTCCTCCTACAACTTAGGGGCTTCACTATGAAGTAACTCCACTTCCTCCTCCATTTGCATACCCCCATGGGTACAAGTATCCCAGGTTGGGACCCACTGTTCTAAATGATGATAGTTTGAATCTAATTGGTTGCTATCGGCAACATCTCCACTTCTAAAAATTCTCATGTTAGTAAATATACCCTGTGGTGTATGTTATATCAGTGTTACCAGCAGTGGCTGCCCCAGAGGTGGGTCTACAGCCAAAATTAAGGTAGGGGATCGAGACAGCAATGTTTGGCAATTGGTGCGGCTCCCCTCTTTTGGACAGCACTGCCGCCCCACCTCTGGATCCACCACTGGTTACAAGTGACTAATTAGATATTGGTTTCCTCACATGTGTCTGCTGACCTAACAGACAAAATAGACCCTTATTGCAGTATATAAAATATGTGTATAGTCAGTACCATCTTGAAGTTGCCACATCATATTGCATTTAAAGTATCTATAACAAGCAGTGGCGTAATTTCGATTTCAGCGCCCCCCGCTACTACAATTTCAGCACCCCCCTCAGCAGATCCTCCTGTCTGCAGTCCCGGCGCTCATCCTGTCACATGGAAAATGGCCACATGAAAAATGGCCACCGCCTTACAGCAGGCCATTATTTAAGATGCAAGAGGAGGTTGCCGCCTCCTCTAGCATCCTTAATACCTGTCTGCTTTGAGAAGGCGGCCATTTTGCAAGTGACTTTCTCTCGGGAGGAGCGCTGGGACTGCAGCAGACAGGAGGATCTGCTGGTCCTGGAACGGCAACAGCAGACGCAGAGGCGGCGGCTGTAACCATACCTTCTGCAGACCCCGTGGCGCCCAATCTTGCCCTGCGCCTCCAAGCCACCGCAGGGTCTGCGGAGATATAGTTACGCCACTGATGGCAAGAATTCTGCAAGAACCAATATGATGATTTTTTCTTTCAAAAAGATCTCTGTGATTTGTGTGCAAAGACTGAAATTACCTTTCCTTCCGCCCCTACAGTTTTTCAGAGAGCCTCAAGATATGAAAACCACAATTAATATCATTATAGGGTGCTGTGGGCTGCGTTATCTGCTCAGTGAGGAAACACATTGAACTGAGCTCATGTAATTTGGCACAAAACCCAGAGTTTAAGAGCTTTGTGTTTTGCTCTCAATGTATGTTTAACCAAGGGGGAATGAAAACAATAGCAATTATGGGAAAATTTAAAACAGTTTATATGAACCAGTACTTTAAGTGGAGCATACCAGATTATTATACACTTATTTATACAATGTTTCATTTACGTGCATGTTTACACTTAGTTATTTTCAACAAATGGAACTATACGCCAAGGAGATCATTCTGGTTGACATGCAAAGCTGCAAAATTTGCAAAAGTGAACTGTAAAGTACATACTTTGCTAAAGACTACATGATTGGAATGCATTGGTGTAAAAAAAAGAGGAACTGCTACCACTAAGGACCTGGATGGGATTCTGACCAGAGGGAAGATGAAATTCTTTTGGGTAGCGATATCACCCCTATGCTTATTATGCTTTTTATTATGTCCTTTTTTTGTTGTACTTAAACATGTAGCACCTCTAAGCCAGCTCATGGAATCACCAGGTTGAGGTATCGCAGGCTGGCGGAGAGGCACTGCCTCTGACGGGAACGTGCAAGTGTCTTACAGGCACGCTTGTCCCATCATACAGAGGCGGGGAGTAGATTCCCTGCCCATCTCTGCTTCAGGGAGATGGGCATGGTTAGTGCAGGGTGCGGGCAGCTAGAGGGGGGGCAGCGGCGAAGGCGGCGGAGGACGGCGGCGGGCTCAGTCAGAATGGGGCAAGCAAGCGTCTCATGCACACCCCCTTCTGGTGGATGGTGAGCAGTGTCGATTGGCGATATAATCACGAGGAGCAGCTCTAATGAGAGCTGCTCCATTTGTGATTTGTGATCTTATGTTGTATATTATACTACATTGATGTTTTAATAAATTTACCACACTACATTATGTATTCTCCCCTTTTTAGGTGTCAGTATATGTCTTGAAAAACATCATAAAGGATTGGAAGTATCACTGACCATAGTTTCCTACCAGACAAGGAGCTCCAGAAGCTTACATGACTATTATTGGATCATTGCTACTTGATTGAAAACTTTTATTATACATCTGATAGCTATATATATATATATATATATATATATATATATATATATATATATATATATATATATATATATATACTTTATTGGTATTTATTTCTGTGTGATCAGTGAATATCCTACTTAAGGTACAATTCAGAGTGGGATGCAAGTACTGTAGCGTTGAGGGGTTGGAGCGTGTCTAGGAGGGGAGAGTCTGCACAGGGTCTGATTGTTACCACGCAGATATTCTGTAAGTTACTCCCTTTGCTTTCTGGCTTGTTCTGTTTCTTTCTGTTTCTCCAGACCTTGCTGCCTCCTTCTTTGTTGGTGGAAAAATGCAGCCATTTACTAATCAGTGTTTGGAGATATCCCACCATTGTGACTGGTAGATAGCCAGAGCTTTCCACCAATCAGAAGCCCACTACACCTACAACCCCTGCTGCAGCTTGAAGGCTGGCTGACTATTCCAATTGACTTCTCCATTTACATTTATATCACAAAAGGAGCAGCCAATTATTATCCTCTTTCTGCATTACAGCTGCAGGCACCTGGCACGCCCATGGCACCAAAACTTTTCTTGGTTTGGGGAGTAGATGCCACTCTGTCCAGTCTCCCATAACCCCCCCACCCCAATCCAGCCCAGCTCACTCAGCCCACCCATGGCATGTACTGTAGAGTAATACATTTTTCAAAATCATAATGAAAGGTAGCAAACAAATTGTAGCTAATAGGTCCATAGATTCCATTAGAACGTACACAGATTTATCATCAGGGAAGATTATTCTATCAGAACTGTGTTCATGGGTTTGCATGGTACAATGTGGACTGAGAACATTGGCACATGGAGCGCATACCTTAAAACTATGCCACTATTTGAGGAGTTCTATGCAGTTCCAGGCAGTTCAAGCCATAATTAACAATTATGTGAACAGAAAAGGAACATAGTGTACATCCAATGTTGTTGTACACACTCTCATATATTGTAGGTACTTAATGTAGATTTGTAAATATCAGGATCTTGCTTACTGCAAGGCTGATGTAGGGCCACATGGGCCTGGGAATAAAAATGTTCTACAGGCCTATACTGAGAAGGGGAGGGACTGTGACCAGTGCTGTGTGGGTGTGACCAGTGCTGTGTAGGGGTGGTCAGTATCATGTGGCTGTGTACACACTAGACGTTTTGAATGATTTGACTGATTCCAGAGGATCGGAATGAGAACATTTTGAAATTGTCCAGTATATATTTTATTTATTTACAGTTTCTTATATAGCGCATATACAATTGTCGACAGTGATAGAACTGGGTAACAACAGATAGACTTGGAGTGTGTGTGTGTGTGGTACTTATATATGATAGGCTTGCCTGAAGAGGTGAGTTTTCTGGGAACGCTTGAAAGTTTGGAGGCTAGAGGAGAGTCTTATTGTGCACGGAAGGGCATTCCATAGGGTGGGTGCAGCCCGATGACCATCCTGTAATAGTGAATTGGAGCTAGTGATCCATGCAGAAAACAGACGCAGGTCTTGTGCAGAGCGGAGTGATCAAGATGGAGATATTTAGAGATAAGTAATGATATATACATCAGTGTAGTATGGTTAATAGCTTTATAAGTGAGTAGAAGTATTTTATATTGAATACGGTAAAATACAGGTAACTAATGGAGGGACTAGCAGAGCGGATCAGCAGACGATGAGCATCTTGCTAGGAGGATCAATCTAGCAGCAGCATTCACAATGGATTGCAGTGTCGAGAGTCTGTTCTTGGGAAGACCAATAAGGAGACCAACACCCAAGTCTTCCATACCGGGTGGGGAGCCAAGCTCAGGAGGGTGGAGAAGAAGGCTGCATGGAACCTGGAACCGGAGGTCCCCATAGGATGAATTAGTGAATTGGTCTGGTGTGTCCCCCAAAAGCAGCCTCCTTTCATGCCCAGGATAGTAAATACTACACACTCAACCACAGCCTAACTCTAACTATAAACCACCCTCCCTGCAGCTTAAATCTAACTATACACCCCCTCCCCCCACAGCCTAACTTTTCTGAAACACCCCTTCCCCTGCAGCCTAACTCTATCTATACCCCTTCCCCCGCAGCCTAACTCTATTTTTACACACACACACACACACACACACCCCCCACAAGCCTAACTATTCTCCCCCCTCCCCCACAGCCTAACTATCTATACATACCCCTCTCCCGCAGCCTAACTGTCTATACACTCCCCTCCCCCATAGCTTAACTCTATCTACACACACACCCGCCTCCACAGCCTAACTCTATCTATACCCCCCTCAGCCTACCTCTTTTGATACACACCCCCTCCCCCACAGCCTAATTATCTATACACCCCTCTTCCCAACAGCCTACCTATCTGTACACTCCCCTCCCCCACAGCCTAACCCTAACTCTACATGGCCTGTTAGTATATGTGCTACGTGTATGGGCCGGCCAGGGTTTCCATTAACATAACAGAATGTACTTGATCTGCGATAACACTCAATACACTTGACCATTCAGATGTTGTTCCACAGGAATCATACAATCATAAAATGCCAAGAAAACATCCCCCAAACCATAATAATGCCTCCACCAGCTTGTAGTGTTGTGGCAATGCAGTTTAGGTCCATGTTTTCATGCTGGTTTCTCCATATTTGCACCCTGCCATCTGCATGGTGTAATAAAAACACGATTCATCAGATCATATGACCCTTTTCCAGTCATCTACTGTCCAATCCTTGTGCTCCTTTGCGAACTGGAGACGCAGACAGTAGAGGCTTTCAAGGCAGACAGTAGAGGCTTTCAAACTGGTTGTTTTCTTCCATAGCCTATACGGTGTAATGTGCGGCGAACAGTTCGTTCAGAGGCCTTCGCAGTCACTCCTTGATTAAGCTTACCCGCAATTTGACATACTGTTGGACTGGACAACTCTGGCAAGTCTCCTTTCAGATTGAGCATTCAGTAGCCTGTGACGACCACAAGCCTGATGTTGAGACCCGGTTTTCTGCTTGGTAATCCACTCTCTGTAAACATTAATAACTGCTGCTCTCGAACACTTCACAAGTGCAGCCGTTATACTGATACTGGTTCCGATGGTTCGAGCACCTACAATCATCCCGTGTTCAAACTCAGTTAAATCATGGTTTTTGCGCATTTCTTTGCAAGCAACACAGCGCAATTGATGCTTCACTTGTCCTGCATTCCCGTTTTTATAGCTATCTTGCCCTCTAGCGGCAACAACGTGAAGTTATGGCCGATCTGCATATGTGTCAAGTGGTCATAATAATTTGGCCACTCAGATAGATCTCTCTCCCTCTAATATATATATATATATATATATATATATATATATATATATATATATATATATATATATATATATATATATATATATATATATATATATATATATATATATATATATATATATAGAAAGAGCAGCAGACCGGCACACTCACTGGCTCAGACGCTAGATTTCTGCTTTGCTGGGTGCCCCCACTGGAATCATGGAATAAACAGTAGTTTGGAGGTGCGGCACTCCCCGCAAATTAACAGGACATGAAGTGGTTTAAAGGCAACGTTTCAATGTCTTTATGAAAAATGTCGCAATAAAGACATTGAAACGTTGCCTTTAAACCACTTCATGTCCTGTTAATTTGCGGGGAGTGTCGCACCTCCAAACTACTGTTTATATATATATATATATATATATATACACTGTATATATGTGTATGTGTGTGTATGTATGTATGTACTAGGTAGGGGCCCCGCTGCACTGCTTTGTCTGGGGGCCCATAATGCTATTAAGATGGCCCTGGTGCAGGATTCGGTATGAAATCCCGACGGTCAAAATCCCGACAGGGTCGAAATCCTGAATGGGTCATTTTACCGACAAGGACAAAATCCCGACATGGACAAAATCCCGACATGGACAAAATCCCAACAAGGACAAAATCCCGACATTTAAAATCCCAACAAGGACAAAATCCTGACATTTAAAATCCCGACAGGGTCAAAATACCGACATATAGAATGTACAGGTGAAAAAGTGAACATGACTTACCGTTGACAGGTCGCGAGGTCGACATGGGTTTTTTATACAGTTTTTTTACCCGAATGTCAACACAGTCGACATGGACACAGTTGGAAGTGAACCGCTTCGCTCGCAATGCTTTGGGCACGGTGCCTCGCAGCGCTCGGCACGCTATTTTATTCTCCCACCACGCCCTAGTGGATGGTAGGGCATGAAATACCACCTGTCGGCACATGTCGGGTCAAAAAACAGTGAAAAAACCCATGTCGACCTTGCGACCTTTAGACGGAAAGTCATGTTGACTGTTTCACCTGTACATTCTATATGTCGGGATTTTGACCCTGTCGGGATTTTAAATGTCGGGATTTTTGTCATTGTCGGGATTTTAAATGTCGGGATTTTGTCCTTGTCGGCATTATGACCCATTCGGGATTTCGACCCGTCCGGATTTTGACCGTCGGGATTTTGAACTGCATCCCCTGGTGCATGGAGTACAGATTTAGCAGTGTCTTGTGTAACAAAGGATCATATTTTGGATAAGTTTTTTAGCTGCATGTAACATGATTTGGAGACAGATCGACTGTGGGGGGGGGGGGGGGGGACAGTTCAGAGTCCAGGATAAGTCGGTACTGCACTCACACTGGTTTCTGAGAGAAGCCCACATCTCTGGGACCCCTAAAGTGATGAAACAGGGATTCAGGCTGCAAGGACACACCCTTGTTTTTACCAATGCGCACTGGGTTTTACCAGTATTAGTGATTGATGCCCCTGCTCACATATCATCCCCTTCAAACAATTGCATTTTTATATGTTAGATGGACGTTTTAGAATGCATTTTTTGTCGACACTGCTTTACTGTACTTTGGACATATCCATACAGTATCTAGGCTATATCTATCCTTCTAAACCTCTTGGCAAAGACAGTTGTTACTGGAAAATAAGGTTCAGTTGCAAGGGCAAAATACATTTGATATGCCGGCGCACTTTAAAAAAGATCCATAACTTGAGTTTACATCTAATACCCCTTTCACATCATAGCTAATTACCGGGTACAAGCCGGTTTCTTGATGGTTCAACCCAGTAATTAGTGCAATGTGAAAGGGATTACCGGTTACAGCTAACCGGTAGCAACACAGCAATCCGAACCGGGTAAAAAGCAGATTTCTTACCGGTTCGTTGCCATGATGCTGTGCAGTGTAAACGGGTTAAACGGGTCAAGCGACCCATTTCCCATTCACACTATGGAGGAGGCAGTGCTTGGAGCAGTGCCAGCTCTAAGCACTTCCTTCCCCCCCACCCCCATTGACGCGATGACTCTCCGCCCTGCCCCCTCATGATGTCAGAAACTGGCAAGATTGACAGTTCGCTGCTGCAGTCTGAACAGACCGCACATGTAGGGTCGCACCGGGACTGAACCATTTTAAAGGCCCTAGCGACCCTGCATTTGCGTTCTGAAAGCAGTATCACTCAGAGTTAGATCCTATGTGCATTACATTTAACCTCCCCTCTTGCAAAACAAAACAACGTAATTCTTTTTTTTTTTTTAAGCATATTGTAAAAAAGGGCAGGCATAAGGATGAGAGAGAGACATCCTGTGCCTAGCCTGCAAGAATGCTAAGAATGACTCCCACGATCCTCGCTGTAGCAGGAGACAAACCCATGCAGCAGGCATCCGGTGATTACTTACTGGAAAGGAAAAGAAATCTCCCCTTAATAGAAAATAAGCAACACTGAGGTTTAGGTAACTAATCTGTAATCTATGGAACTCATTTATCAGATACTAACTCTACAAACATTTCCTCAGTCTTGGCAATGAGAAATAATTGCTATAGACACATTAATAATGCACAATACTGAGGTGTAGTTGCTAAAGTTAGTAAATGGACAACAAATGGGCATTTCACTTGATAGAACTTTTCAGACTGATAAAGAATTTTATGATTTTTTATAAAACAAATGAAAGACTTCAGATTTACATAATTTTTCAATTAGTGCAATTAATTTGCTAAAATATGAAGTACCAATGAATAAAGCTTTATTTCAGAATGTTGCTGTAAACTCCATTGTTTCCAATCAGCACAACCCATTCTGGATGGTGTGACTCTCATTCAGCAACATAGCTAAGTAAAATATTCATAAAAGGACAATGGACCAGCTTTAGGGCAAGATGCACTAAGCTTAAAAAGTGATAAAATGGAGAGTGATAAATGCCAGCCAATCAGTTCCTGCCTGTGACAGACTTTGTTTGAATAATGTCAGGCAGGAGCTGATTAGATGGTTATCACTCTCCATTTTATAACTTTTGAAACTTAATGCATCTGGCCGTCAGACCTTAATTGCTGCTGAGTGTTTTTGCAGTGGCCAGTGAACAGATAGACACCACGCCCCGCTATTGTGAAATCCCACCTTGCAATTGATGCGCTTGCTGTGCAAATAGATGTATACAGCTAGGGAAGACTTCACACCTGAGCGAATATGTCTAAATCCATTCATAAGACGCTCCCTATCTAATGAATGTTTTCACTGGTTACCACTCATTCACTGGCGTAACTATAGCTCCGCAGCCCCCGCGGTGGCGGGGAGGCGCAGAGCAAGTTTGGGCGCCGGGGGTCTGCGGGGCTATAGTTACCCGCTGCCGTCTGCGGTACCTGCCTGCCTGCCTGCCGTGCTGTGTGACTGCTGTCACAGTCCCGTCTCTCCTAGCGCTGGCTCCTGCTTCTATAATGAAAACGGACACTTAGAAAATGGCTGCCCCCATACTGCAGACAGTTTTCTGTCTGCAGTATGGGGGCAGCCATTTTCTAAGAGTCACGTTTCATTATTAGCAGCAGGAGCCAGCGCTACGGGACCGGGCATACAGGTACCGCAGCCAGCAGCGGGTATAGGCATGGGGGGGGGGGGGCTGCCGAGGGGAGGGGGAAGGGGGGGGCGAATTTTTTTTAGCGGCGGGGGGGCGCATAAAAAGTAGCTACGCCACTGCACTCATTGCAAACTCAGAGTAACAAGGGACTTACCCAGCTGCTGCGCTGAAATGAGCCTGATCTAAGCTGGAGTTGAAGTCACATACCTTCCCCTAAAATGCTTGGGCACACCTGCAGTTTTCCAGGTACGCCAATAGTTTTTTCTGTTCTGCCTGCGTTTTTCTTATCACTCCCACTAAACGGCCGGTTACCACCAGCAGATGCTAACTTTCTGTCAATCAACTTGCAAACCGCTAGAGCAGGAAAAAAGTAGCAGGATTTCTATGCTAGCAAGTGTTGTGCATGCGCATTGTGACCTAGACGCAGTCTATCGATAATTGTCTGAATTCGCTCAGCAGCAATCACATCTGAATCAGGCCCAATGTGTAGTGGTACCTGCCACTGAAAAGGTATGATTCGCACCTGAAACAGTAAAAAAGTTGTTAGATGCTTCTGGGCCCGTTATCAAAAAGTTTTGCAACTCATTTGATAAATAAAAGTCAGTTTTCATGTAAAACACAAAATTGTCTCGATGATTCCAAACTTTTGAATGGTAGTGTACATAAATACATACACACAGAGTAGATTTTTCATTGCTCCCTCTACAGTTCGTACTGCTCTCACCAATTCATAAAGCTTTCACTATTCCCACAGCTGGGTACACCCTATACAAGTGGTTCTCAAACTGTGTGCCATGGCTCCTTGGGGTGCCGCAGGACACTTGCAGGGGTGCCATGTGTTGGTGGGACTGGATCAATTTAAATTATTTATGGGTATGTATTTATGGACAAAACCAGTGCTGGTGGCTGCCAATCATAAAATATGTGTACAATCAGAAGCAAATCCTGCTCTTTACCACATAACTGAACCAAAGAATCACATATAAACACAATCTACTTCATTTTATATTTTTTCAACATTTTTTTTTTTTGGCCTAGAGGTGCCGTAAAAAAATTCTGATACTATAGGGTGCCACGATTTAAAAAAGGTTGGGAACCCCTGCACTATACGATATGCAGCACCAAATACTGAACAATATTGTTAATAATAGCGTTCAGTGACAGTACAAGGACATAGTGCCAGTCCACCAGCTAGAAGTACTATGCAGGAGAATAATAAGCCATAGTAATCAAGGGTGTTGATAATGTCTTCTTCATTGCTGCCAGCGCCCTGATTACCACGGCGCCTTACTATGTGCTCATGGTACTGGGAAAATGGGGAGTCAGGGTCAGTGGTGGGTCCTGGCTGCCAGGCCGCAAGATTTTAAATAGCTGCGGACCTGCTCTGAATACAGCCTGGCTGCCCATTGCTCTCTGCCCAGCTGTCAATGCACTAAAACAATTTATCTCCCTCTTGGCAATGAGCATTTAACTCCCCTGTGGCAATGAGCATGTAATCCCCCTTGGCACTGAGCGTTTCACTCCCTCTTGGCAATGAGCATTTTGCTCACCTGTGGCAATGAACATTTAACACCCCTGTGGCAATGGCCATGTAATCCCCCTTGACAACAAGCGTGAGAACAGAAATGGGTGCGTCTCATCCTTGGGGCTGGTGAATAGGCAGGACTTTTGCCAGACTTGTGCATGTCAACCTCATGACTATTGACCTAGACATGGTCTGTAAGCTATACCACACCTAAACCTACCACAGCCCATAACACAGAAGTGAGTATTAGGTTGGGGAGATAGGCAGAAAGGTTGCTGTGGGCTGACGGGTAAGGAGGAGGGGTGGGTGCAAAACCAGTTCCCTGCCGGGCCACTACAACAAGCTGAGGATCAGGCAATTAGTACCTACTCCCCTGACACTAAGCTCAATTTCGCCCTAATGACCCCACATCAGCATTTTGTACCTGTTGATATTTTGCTCATTGCCTTAATATCTAATACCACTTTCACATTGCCTAAATGTTTTAAAAAACAGTATTTTGAAACGGTATTTAAAACGAATCTGAGCCTTCACATTGCAGTAGATTACCGTTTTAAATACCGTTTAAGTACCATTCAATTCAGTCAACCCGTTTAATCCCCTGAACACGATTCAAGGCAGAATGCAAGGGACAGCCTATCACAGGTCCAGGGGCGGGCTGGGCCGGGGGGCAGGGTGCCATGTGCCCCCCAGGCCGCTCTAACAGGCACTGTTGCGGGCCGCGGGCTGAGTGCCTCCTATTTTAACTGCTGTCCTCTGTAAGCAGCACCGCGGCTACAGTAACATGGCCGCCTACTGCATGAGGACATGTGCTAGTCCCGGCCGGATTCTACAGTGTGGCCGCGGCGAAAGCCATGTGACGTCATGACGCCGTCACTGCCGCCCCACTCGTGCGCCAGATACTCGGAGGATGGAGAGGCGGTGCCGGAAAGTAAAGGTAAAGAGGGCAGAGGGAGCATTAGAGCATGGACCCGGGCCTATGAAAGGCAGGTGTCCTTTACAATGTATTGAGTGTAATAATGGGGGCCGGGGAGCTGCCTGTGGTGTCCTCATATAATTATACAGGGGGAGCAGCCTGTGGTGACCTGCCAGGACACCACAGGCTGCTCCCCCTGTATAATTATACCAGGACAGTCTTAGTATAATTATACAGGGGGAGCAGCCTGTGGTGACCAGCCATAATTATACAGGGGGAGCAGCCTGTGCTGTCCTGTTATTATACAGGGGGAGCAGCCTGTGCTGTCCTGTTATTATACAGGGGGAGCAGCCTGTCGTGGTGTTATTATCTTTTTTTTATTAATACATATTTGTTTTACCGAAAAACCTCAATTTTAGTGATACGCTGTTACTTATGGGCCAGTGCTCTGGACTTGCCCTCCAGGCTAAAAGTTGCCAGCCAGCCCCTGCACAGGTCTGTAATCTGTTGTTTTTACTAAATACCGTTTCAGAGCCATTCTCATTGCATAAAAAACGGCCCTGAAACGTGCAGGACTTTGTTTTTAAACATTTTGAAATACCGGTTATCTTTAATCGGTAAATAAACTCTGGCGCTTTCCCACTGCAGCCTTAAACGTTTTAAAATGGAAAAAAAAATGGTAATACCTGTATACCGTTTAACAAGTGCGGTGTGAAAGGGGTATAACGCTACATTACAACATATAAACAAATAAACAATAACCAAGCTATTAGCACAGTCATTGTTTAAGAACACAGAGAAAGTACTGCCTATGCTCAATAAATATACAAAATATGATAATAAATTGATATCCAATAATTTTATGGAATACAATTTAATCAAATCTTGACAGATGGGATTACTGTGATTACCCCAGTTTCTAAATAATGTCAGATGAGTGCTGTTTGCTGAAAGGAGGTAAATCTCTGCCACATTCAGGATCCTTCACAGGAACCCTGAACTAGTCACGTTCTTAAAATAATTCTTACTGTAGCTGCTGTACAATCCCTTTGTTGGCTGCTATGGTAGAATCCTTCCTGACTGTTTAGTGTGGATACAGACTGCTGGGTGTCTGGTAAAGCATTGAATCAGGAATGCTGGTCTGCTCCCAGTACAGGACAGCTAGGCAGATGATCAAAGTTTTAAATTTTAATCTGTTAGACACACAACAGTGCAGGGAAAGGCGTTGTTCAAAGTAGGATTAAATCTAATTTATGTTTAGTAGTTATCATCTCTTATAAGAGCTGTTCCAAGTGCATGGACAATACAATGTGAATGAGAGAGTGCTTTATACGCTCAACTACTGTAGACTTAGGGGGTTATTCTGGTTGATTCGCAATGCTGTGAATTCATAGCCTTGCGAGTCCACCAAACGCTGCCTTGCGAATGGTGGCCTGGCCGCCACCCATTCACAAGGGCGATTCCCTTGCAGGGCCTGCGAATGGATGTTACACAGTAATATCCATTTGCAGCCTAGTAGGATCCACCCACATCATTCGTTTGTCAGCGACCATTGAATATCGGCAAAATTGCATGCATATAAAAGTGACTCTCAAGTCTCTTACATATGTGTGGACACTCGGGAGGAAGTGGGCGGGCAACTGACATCCGGTGATGTCAGCTGGCCGCCTCCCCCCCCCCCGCACCTGTGTCATCGCATTTGCATGAGAATGCCCAGCCCATTAAATGCTGGGCATTCCCATATGCAAATGGCCCGGCCCGCCGCCCCATGACCATTCAACTTCCCCCGCTGGCACACTTGGGTGCGTGCGCCTGACGAACACCCTGTTCACCGTGGCCGCACACACTCAGTGTATGCACATGCCCAGAAATGACCCTGCACATGTGCATATATCCACCATCGGAGCCACTGCTAAAATTCTGGGCCCTTAATTTGATGTAGTTTTACATACAGGTTTGTTGGAGGCTAGGGTACAGTACCACCGACTCTTGGCACCACACAGTCAGGCATGTAGCCCAGTAGTTGCAGCTCACAGATTTCCTCTAAGGCACTTTCTGGAGAATACTGCAATTATCCTACTGTATTCCGCAACCACTTGTGGGGTGGCTGTTGGGATCTCTAGAGTGGCCCCTGTACGGTTCTCTAATACTGGGGCAGCAGCCTACAACTGTTTCTGCGATTGCTTTTCCTATAAACTTATGCCATTCCGAATATAAAATGCTAAACTGCTTCTAAGGACCTGTTCAATTTCACCCAAAATAAAAATGAAGCTATTTTAAGTGGCTGATTGTAAAAGAAAACAGATGCTAAGGTGCAAAGCTCTGATCCTACATCTGACCCTGTGAACTCTCCCAGCTTAATTACAAAAGTATCACTCCCTCAGTTGCAATTACAAACTCCACCGTGTGTTTACACAAATCCCTAATGTTACAAAGTCATGCTCGAAATGTCAGCTTCTATTGAGGTTTACAAATTTTTGTCAACAATGTAAAGTTAAAAAATATATATTTTGTATTAAAGTATTTTAGATACAAAGGGAGACATTTTCTAAGGTAGGAGTTCTATTTCAGCTGGGATGTTGATATGGACAACCAATCAGAGACCATATTTTGTTTTTTTGAAAATATGTTTATTCAGGTTCATGCATGAAAACAAAGTTGTACAAACAGTGCATGGTTATTTGTAGAATGAAAATCATACAATCAGGTGCAATTGTGTTAAAATATTATTAATCCACCAAACAGCCCACCGGAAAAATCAAAAGGATAACATAAGTGGAAATATTAACGTAAGCATAGCTGGATATCACTTAATAATATCATGAACCATAAACATTTTTTAAAATGTATCAATTATGAAAATGGGGTATATGGGGTATAAAGAAGGGTTGGGGTATCTGACAGCATGTCACATGCCATAAATGGAAAATAGGAGGATACATTTATGAGGTGAAAGTATCCACGTGTCTCTCAAGTAATTTACAATTTTTTCTCTCAGAGATGGTGGACGGCTCCTAATGAATGGGCCCCAGGCAGAGTAGAACCGCCATGTGGGAACACAGTCTGAGGGTGTCGTACCTGTCATAGTACATGTATTTCAATAACAGTTGTTCGACCTCAGTCACATTAGGGATGTGAGATTTTATCCACGAGTTTAGGATCACCTTTTTGGCTATAGTAACTGTTAACGTTAAGATAGGTAGAATGTGGGTGTTTGCTGGAGGGAGGGGCCAAGAGTCAAAGTTTGCAAAAAGGTGGGGTAGGGCAGATACTATATATTATCTTCTAGAAGGTACTAAATAAGAAGTTGATTCTGATTGGTTGCCAATAGCAACATTCCATGTGAAATAGACTCCCATCTTAGTAAATTCCCCCAAAAGTTTGAGGGAAAAAGATTATAGCAGATACAGAACTTTCCTCATAAGGCTCCTTTAATCAGTGTGGGAGGGGCCTGGACACTTGCCCGTCACTACTGCTGGACCTCTCTGCTGCTAACCCATGTGCTAGTAGCTACTATCGCGGCACTTAGTGCACTGCTGCTTTACACTAAGCCCCCCACAAACCTGCCATCCTGAGATGCTGCTCCCTAAGCTCTCTCACCCTAAATTTTTCAAGCACCTCCTCCTGACTCCCATCCCATTGCAACTGTGCTTCCCCAGCCTCACTCAGGCTGCCGTCTGTTATTACCCCTTCCTCCTGCTCCGGTTACCGGCGGCTGAGTTTTAGACAAACTGACACCCTCCACGCGCACAGACATCCAGTGGCTGCACAGTGTGTACTGTAAATAAATAAATAAATAAGAAACTGTAAATAAATAAATGAAATCTACAAAACTGTTTTCAGTGTCCTCCATCTGCTTATAGCCAGGGCCAGTGCAAGCCCCTTCAGCGCCCCCAGGCAAACCCATCCCCCCCGCTCCCCTCTGGGGGGGATTTCAGCATGGCACTACCCATGGATTACCGTGCTCAGGGGGGTGGGTGTCGGGGGTGCCGCACGGGGATTGCTGGGGGTGCCCCATGGGGATTGATGATCACTAGCTGGGGGGAGCAGGCGGCTGCTACCCGCCGATAATAATCCACAGGCACTAGATTGCCGCTGATGACCACCGGGGGGGAGGGGTCTCATATCACTCACTCACCTGCTCCCCGCTCTCTGACCATGCACCCTGCTTGGATGAATTCCAGTAATGCTACCATCCTTGGCAGCATCTGCAGCTTTCTACGGCACCTGCTCTCCTTGGCGGCTCAGTACCGCCCTCCAGTGGCCGGCGCCCTAGGCAAATGCCTTAAGCTGGCCCTGTTTATAGCGATACTTTGGGATACCTCATTTAATCATTTCATGAGAAAGCATGCTATACATTATATATGTCCACCTAGTTTCCATCCTGGTCTAGCTACTGCTTCCTCAGCTACACATCATCTGCCCATTCCCCAAACCAAGCCTAGCGTGACACACACTAGGCAATTTTGATATAGAAGTTGCTCACTTTTGGTGAGGGAGGATTTTATGCGTATAACAGCCACATGCTGTTCTCTTAGTGCTAGACTCGCACTCAAATTTTTGCGTGGCCATCAGAACTTAAAAGTATTAGGGGTGTCAATACTAGAGAAATCTGTGGTCCCGGCTGTGACCTTGTCGGGCTAATGGCGGGTGCCAGATATTGAAGCTGAGTGGTTTTATTAATTGGGATGACATACAGTGGAGAAAGGACAGTGTCACACAAAGTAGCAGCTGGGACTTAGTTTTGACAGAGACCAGAAACAGTGATGCGCAGTCTTACCCGCAGGTGGTCTTCGCCAGAGAGCCCTGCAAAGAGCTTTGGACTTCGCTGCGCCTGGCAAGCAAGTCACGCCTCCCCCTGCCCTGGTCCTCTGAAAAAAGCTGGCTGGACACTGGGATACTGGATACACAGGGAGGTGTACACTGAAGGGCTTGAGAAATGTATCAATCGATGGTGAAGTTATCAGTTTGGGAACCGATGGTGATGGGTAACTTGAGTACTGATGTTAGCAGGTGTCAGTCTGGGAACCGAGGAAGGGGTCTGGGCCTGGGAGCCAGGAAGGTATGTTGGCCTGGGAGCCAATGGCAAGCACTATCGTTTAGGGAACCGATGTTGATGACTTTCGGTCTGGGAACTGATGATGGTGATCTTCAGCCTGAGAGCGGGGGATGATGGTGTTCTTCGGCCTGGGAAGCGATGTTAATGCTCTGAAAACCAATGCAATAGTTATGGACTAGACTGTAACATAATGGCAATGGTCAGTGAACCATAATGTAATGGTGGAACAATTGGTCTGGGAACCGATGATAGCACTCTGGAGAGTAACACTCAGGAAATAATAAAAAAAAAATTAACAGTAGTAGAATTTGTATAAAGTATTAGATTAGATAAGCAAATTTGGTACTTGTTTAGTTTCACGGTGGCGATATCAGCCAATCTATCGGCCGATCCGATGCGATACAATTTTTTTAGCTGTTCATAACCCCACTATCCACTACGCATGGAGTTGATTTTATATAGTGTGGCGAGCGCAGCGAGCCACTGAGCCCGAAGCGTGGCAAGCGGACACGGATTACTGCGCTCACCACACTATATAAACTCAACTCCATGCGTAGTGGATAGTGGGGTTATGAACAGATAAAAAATCACATTGGATCGGCCGATATATCGGCAGATATCGCATCCGATATATCGGCCGCCGTAAAACTAAACAAGTACAGCAAATTTTTGCAGAATCCAAGGTGTGCCAAATTGTGCCATACATGGCACAATAAAACCAAGATGTATGTGGGAAACATCTGTATATCTCCCTTGCTTGCATGTTAATGGCCGCATGCCGCCACATAAATCAAACCAGGAAGTACCTGTGCTCACCTTAATCATGTGACAAGGTGCAAAGGTTAGAGAACCAGAGTTTGCAGGTAGACTATCGGTGCAAGCACATCAGCTGAATTCAGGTGTCATGATGGCACCCTTGCAACCTGGGATCGGCATGGGACGCCAACTAGGTTTGAAATGACTGGAGTAGACAATATTGGGACATTTTGCCAAGGACTGCGGCTGAAGATGGAGCTGACAGAACATCTGCGTTGCATGATGCATCAGTGTGCGGGCAAGTCCTAGCAAGGGGCTTACACAATTGCCTAAAGACTGCAGATGACTGTTCTAGAACACATGGCTAGAATTAAAAGGAGGGCTGAGTCTTTGCAGCACACAGAGGGCACCACTGGGTAGAATATGGCACAGTTCAGGTGACAACCACTTGCAGGCAGAGTGTGTAGGAACTATAACTAGCCAGGTCTAGCAGGAATAACTCTCTTTTAAAAGAGATCAGAGACAAACAGGCTGCCAGCGAGGTCAGGTCCCCTTAATGAGAAGCTGCTTGCAGCTGTGATGCTGCATGCACACACTCCCAGTGGCTGTGGCTGCGTCCCGCTTCCCTCCACTGGGTCCCCTTAGCCGGGTCCTGCTCCCTGCCGCAGTCCAGGACCCGGCGTCTGTAGAATGCAGTGACAGGCCTCAGGCCCATGCGCAGTATCGGCGATGGTACTATGCATGCAATTACCCAGGGCCAAAAGCAAGATTTGTAAAGGGGGTGTCCAGGTATGTATATATATCAAAAGGAGCAGGTAATCTGATGATTTTGCTTCTGGTGAGTTTCATTCTAAATCCATGTAGCGTGGTGCCTCCCATTGCCAATGCTTCTGATTGCCTGTGGTTCCCCTCAGCTCATCTCCTATTCTGCCCTCCTTACTGCACTGCTAATCACAGTGCATCGTAAAATGGTCGCGAGTGAGTGAACCTCTAATTAAATATAATATCATCAGGAACTTGGTTCCTGAACCTGTTCTGGGCCAAAATATACTTTCCATAAGAAACTAAACAAATCAAAGAGAGTGTGTTGATCTATTGTGTTTAATATAATAAAAATTAATTACACATATAACCATACACATAAAATAATAATTATAAAAACAATTGATATCCAGCATTGCATACATAATCCATCAATTTTATTGGCACTTAACCATAAGGTTGAATATCACAATCTCCTTTAAGATAGATAGCTTTTTATCAATTTAATTATTGAACCGGTTCAGATGCCTTCAACAAGAAAATAGGATTTTGGGTACCTACCGGTAAATCCTTTTCTCGTAGTCCATATGGGATACTGGGTTCACTACTATGGGGATTGAGACCTCCGCAGGAGAGACAGGCACATAAAAGAACTTTCAGTGTGGGTGCACTGGCTCCTCCCCTCAATCTCCCTCCACCAGTTAGTTAATGCAAAAACTGTGCCGAAGGAGAGCATGTGAGGAGTATGTGATAATGTACTGTGGTGAGATTCATCCAGCACACCCACAACGAACAAAACCATCTAAGAGGTGAATCCTAACATCTTCAGAGGACACCTGTAACTAGAAGAATCTATATACATATATATATATATGTATTCTGTCCTATAGAGAACAAGGCAACAAGCCTAAACTGAACTATGAAGTAAAATCTTTCAGCAGGATAGCCACACCGAGGCGGGCTCCCAGTATCCCATATGGACTACGAGAAAAGGATTTACCGGTAGGTACCCAAAATCCTATTTTCTCTACCGTCCAATGGGATACTGGGTTCACTACTATGGGGAGGTCCCAAAGCTACCAGAACGGGTGGGAACGTGCGGAGTCTGCTGTAGAACCGCATTCCCGAACTGGGAATCCTCCCTGGCCAGGGTGTCAAACTTGTAGAACTTCACAAACGTGTGTTGACCTGACCAAGTAGCGGCCCTACAAAGTTGCATGGCCGACACCCCTCGAGCAGCCGCCCAAGAGGTACCTACAGATCTGGTTGAGTGTGCCTTTTCTGAAAAAGGAAGCGATAAACCAGCTGATGCATAAGCCTGTTGGATAGTACACCTTATCCACCTGGCTATGGTACGCGTTGAAGCAGGTAACCCTTTCTTCTGTGCATCATAAAGCACAAAGAGGCTGTCCGTTTTTCGGATCCTAGCTGTGCGCTTGACATACCCTTTAAGGGTGAGGACCACATCCAAGGTATCAGGTATATCCGGGTGTGCCGCGCTAGAAGGGACCACAATAGGTTGGTTAAGGTGGAACCCTGACACCACCTTTGGAAGAAATTGTGGTCTAGTCCTGAGTTCCGCTCTATCGTTGTGGAACACAAGGTAAGGACTCCGACATGATAAGGCCCCAAGCTCGGACACCCTCCTGGCCGAAGCCAGAGCCAGCAGTACAACCGTCTTCCAAGTGAGGTGTCGCAACTCAGACTCCTCCAGTGGAACAAACCTAGCTGATCTTAGGAAAGTAAGAACCACTTCCAAATCCCACGGTGCAGTGGGAGGCACAAAGGGGGGCTGAATCCTCAGAACCCCTTGTAGGAAGGTTTGTACTTCTGGTAAGGCCGCAATCTTTTTCTGGAAAAACACTGACAACGCGGAGATCTGGACCTTTAAGGATCCCAATCGGAGTCCCTTTTCCAATCCAGCCTGGAGGAAGCGTAGCAGGCTGTTTAGGCGAAAGATGGCCGGAGGCAATATATTTATGCCATATGACATGATAATGGAGACGCCGTCACCGGTTTCCTGGCTTTTATCATGGTAGTGACAACAGAGGGATGTAGACCCTTATGGACTAAGATCTGCCGCTCAACCTCCAGGCCGTTAAACGTAGCCGCTGTAAGTCCTGAAAGACGAATGGGCCCTGGAGGAGCAGGTCTTTTCTTAGGGGCAGACGCCACGGGTCTTCCACTAGCATGGCCTGAATGTCCCCATACCAGGCCCGTCTTGGCCAATCTGGTGCCACCAGTATGGCTTCCGTCCCTTGATGCCGGAGCCGCTTTAGCACCCGCGCCAACAATGGGAGCGGTGGGAACAGGTACACCAATTGGAAATCCCAGGTCCAGGTGAGAGTGTCCACCGCTATCACCCCTGGGTCTCTGGTCCGTGCACAGTACATCTCTACCTTTTGGTTCAATCGTGAAGCCATCAGGTCGATCTGAGGGAGCCCCCACAGATCCACTATGGCTTCGAACACTTGAGTGTGAAGGCCCCACTCTCCCGGGTGAAGATCGTGACGACTCAGGAAGTCCGCCTCCCAGTTGTCGACCCCCGGGATGAAAATTGCAGACAGGGCCAGGACATTCTGTTCCGCCCAAGATAGTATCTTTGACGTTTCTCTCATGCAAGGCATGCTTTTGGTACCACCCTGTCGATTTATATAGGCCACAGTTGTGGCATTGTCCGACTGGACCTGGACCGCCTTGCCCTGTAACAATGGAGCTGCCTGTAACAGGGCATAGTAGACCGCCCTCAACTCCAGCTTGTTGATATGAAGGCCCGACTCCAGTGGAGACCACCGACCTTGGAGGCGGACTCCCTGTGTCACAGCCCCCCAGCCCCTCAGGCTGGCGTCCGTGGTCACCAGAATCCAGTCCTGGATCTGGAAACGTCGGCCTGCCAACAGATTGGATGAATCTAGCCACCACTGTAGCGAGATCCTGGTTCTTGCTGCAAGGCCAATCCTTCTGCGCATCTGCAGGGGTGAGCCGGACCATTTCGTCAGAATATCCAACTGCAGGACTCTGGAATGGAAACGGCCAAATTGTATTGCTTCGAATGAAGCCACCATCTTGCCTAGGAGGATCTGTACCAGGGGAGTCTGTAGAACCTCCCTGACCAGCTGTTGTATCGCACTGACCTTTTCCATCGGCAGAAAAACCCTTTGTTCCGATGTGTCCAGGATCATGCCCAAGAATACCATCCTTTGGGTCGGAACCAGCGATGATTTGGACATGTTCAGGATCCATCCGTGGTCTCTTAGCACTTTCATGGACAGAGTGAGAGCACTTCTCAAAGCTTCTGCCGACCCTGCCTTTATTAGCAGATCGTCCAAGTAGGGCACGACATGCACCCTTTGAAGCCTGAGCAGTGACATCATTTCCGCCATTACCTTTGTGAAAACCCGCGGGGCTGTCGACAGGCCGAAGGGCAAGGCCCTGAATTGGTAATGGCCGTTCCCTAAGGCAAACCTGAGGTAGATTTGGTGTGGGGGCCAGATTAGGATGTGTAAATAGGCGTCCTTGATGTCTATTGAGGCCAAGATTTCCCCTCTTTCTAGACTGGCAATCACTGACCGCAAGGATTCCATCCTGAACTTGAACACACGCAGAAAGGGGTTCAGTGACTTTAGATTCAGGATGGGCCTTACTGAGCCGTCTGGCTTCGGTACCAGGAATAGGTTGGAATAATATCCCTGGCCTCTCTCCGTGCTTGGCACTGGCACAATTACCTGAGACTGAAGGAGCCTGGTAATGGCCCCCTGAAGGAGAACCTGATCCTCCTGGGATGCTGGAAGGGCCGACTTGAAGTATCTTCTGGGAGGGGGTTTGTCGAATTCCAGCCTGTAGCCTAGAGAAATAAGACCCCTGGCCCAGGAATCCAGGCCGGAGGCGTCCCACACATGGCTGAAATGCAACAATCGCGATTCCACCGCGAGAGATTCTCGTGGCGGGAAAACCCTGTCATGCTGCAGGCTTAGAGGTAGCCGCGGCATTGGGACGGTCTTGGGTACTGGAGGTGTTAGGCTTCCTAAACTTGCCTCGCGTGCCTCTGCTGGCATTGGAGGCGCCCCTTGCCTTGGGGCGAAACCTGTTCCCACGAAAGGACTGCTGGGAATTACCTGTGAAGGTGCGCTTTGCTACTGTGGGAGCTGATGGAAGGAAGGTAGATTTTCCCGCCGTGGCCTTGGAAATCCAACCGTCTAATTCACTTCCAAAAAGCCATTCTCCTGTAAAGGGAATACCTTCCACACTCTTTTTAGAATCCACATCCGCAGACCACTGACGGAGCCACAAGGCCCGCCTGGCTGAAACCGCCATGGCCGAATTGCGCGCATTTATTGCGCCCAATTCCTTTTGCGCCTCACAAAGGATCTTAGCGGTGTCCTGAATGTGACGCAGGCTGTCGCCAATCTGGGCCACAGTCATGTCCCCCAACAACCCCTCCTGAATCTGGGTTGACCAGGTATGAATGGCCTTAGCCATCCAACAGCTGGCTAGAACTGGGCGCTGAGAGGCCCCACTAGCCGTGTATATGGACTTGAGGGTAGCTTCCAGCCTCCTGTCCGCCCCGTCCTTAAGGGTGGATACACCCGGGACTGGTAGCAACACCTTTTTAGAAAGGCGGGAGACTGATGAGTCCACTACCGGTGGCTCCTCCCACTTCTTCCTGCCCAAAGGTTCAAAAGGGTAAGCATTAGTGAAACGCTTTGATAGAGTAAACCTTTTATCAGGGTTCTGCCATGCTGCCCTGAAAACAGTTTCTAACTCTGCCTGCTCAGGGAAGTACACTGGCTGTTTCCTCTGAGTCATAAAGAAAGGATCTCCTTCTGCGGATGCCTCCACCGGGAGATCTAAAACATCCCTAATGGCCCTGATTAGCGGCTCAGGACCATGTACTGCTAACTCAGGGACTGGTTCCTGCAGAACCTGCTCCTCTCCTTCCTCCAATATGTCCTCATCGTCATCATCTGAGTCAGGGGCCATCGCAGCAGCCGGCCTCTTTTGGGGCTGTGCGGGAGGAGGAGGCACGTTAAGGGTATGAAGAATATCCACCCTGGCAGATAACATGGACAATTCCCTCTGAACCCTCTGCGTTTGCTGAGTGTTAGTGGAAAGCTGCGAAGCCACAGAATCCAACAATGTCTTTATGTTGGAGGCCCAAACAGGCTCCTGCTCATCTGCCTGAGACGGCCCCACAAGCTGTGGGGGCACCCCACTGATCTGAGTGTCAGCACTATTGGGTTGTGGTGACATACAAGCCTCACAAGTAACTTGGGACTGTGATTTGGGCACAAACTTGGTGCTACACACCATGCAAGTAAACTTTTTCACCATGGTAAGACAGTACCTCTGATGCACAGCAGTACAACTCACCCCCACGCAGCCACACACGTGCACACACGACGCCACTGGATGTGAAACAGACTATGTGCTTTTTGTATGTGTGTCTTGTAACTAATCAGTGGGGAAAACAGAGCAATTGGGGAACCAAGTGCACCCTTAACCTGAACTCACAGATCTGGGTGAGCTGGTAACGCTATACACAGTGAGTTGAAACAACACAGTGTCTACAAACAAGCCAGATAGCGCAGCAGCGCTAAATCGCTATAAAACCTGCTGTCTCTGCCGTGCTGCAAGGACCCGGATCCACCACGCCAGTGAGGAGCCCTCTGTAATGGAGTCTGGCAGCGTGAAGAAGCAGGAAGTGACAGCGCGCGCCCAGCAGAGCTGGGTTCCGCTCTGAGTGAAGCTCCGCCCCCTGTTACACGGAGCTGGCGCTTCAAATAAAGTTTATACTGACATGCAATAATGGTATAATATATATCCTAAGGGGTGTCCCTGGTGGTCCAGCGGCAGCACCCCTGTGCCAGTGTCACCAGATGCGGGGTTCACGCGGTCCCTGCTAGAGAGCCGCCATTACTGCCCGTCATCCTGCCGCACAAGAAGTGGCTGCGGGGTCCCCTTGTGGGACCCCCAGCCTGTACTCACCACTGAAGTCTTCTGACCTGTCAGGGGTGTGCGGCGGCTAGGGGGCTTGCTCGCCACAGCGCAATGCTGTGCGGTAACAAGCCCCACGCAGGACCGAATTGTCCTGTAGCAGGGTCAGCTCTGCACCTGAAGAGGCCGGGGACTGACCCTTCCCCTGACACCCACGAAGCAGGACAGCTGTGTGGTCACCACAGCGCCCCAAAATAACAAACTTTAAAATAAATGTAGAAAAAACTCTGGAGCATCCAGAAGCACTGCCTCTCCTGAGGCACATTTTTCAAAACTGACTGGTGGAGGGAGATTGAGGGGAGGAGCCAGTGCACCCACACTGAAAGTTCTTTTATGTGCCTGTCTCTCCTGCGGAGGTCTCAATCCCCATAGTAGTGAACCCAGTATCCCATTGGACGGTAGAGAAAAAAACTTTTGCGCAGCTTCAATTATAAATAATAGTTCATGTGCCTTTAAGAATTTCATAAATTTCCAAGTGGCATAAAAAGTTCCAATATGTTATAATTACTATAGCCCGCATATGTAAGTGGGGTGACTCAGCGAGGAATGATGTTTACTTGAATGGGGGATATACAGTACCTTTGTCCGCTACAACCGGCGGGGCTCTGTTGGAGCCTCTTTTCCGGCACAGAGAGGACAGTGAGAGACGGTAGATTGACAGTTTGCTCCCGACGGAGGCTTCAAGTCCAACAGAGCCCCGCCGGTTGTAGAAGACAAAGGTATATTCCCCATTCAAGTAAACATCATTCCTCACTGACGTCACCCCACTTACATATGCGGACTATGGTAATTATAACATATTGGAACTTTTTTATGCCACTTAGAAATTTATTAAATTCTTAAAGGCACAGGAACTTTTATTTATAATTGAAGCTGCTCAAAAGTTTTTTCTTGTTGAAGGCATCTGAACCGGTTCAATAATTAAATTGATAAAAAGCTATCTATCTTAAAGGACATTGCAATATAAAATAGATGCATTGTGAATACAATGCTGGATATCGACTGTTTTTATAATTATTATTTTATGTGTATGGTTATATGTGTAATTCATTTTTAAAATATTTAAACTCAATAGATCAACACAGTGCGCTCTCTTTGATTTGTTTAGTTTGTTTTGGTTAATTTTATTACCTCTGGGAGCAACACAATTGTTTAATTGGAGCTGTGATTATCCATTTATGTATTGATTAACATATCATTTTATTTTAATTTATTTGCCACTTTTGCGCCCGATTTACCTTGTGTGTATATTGAGCCACTTTCCATAAGATAAGTTTTATTTAAAAGTCACCTGTGAGTGCCTATGTTTCTACATACACTATATACATGTCCCTCTCTCTCTTTCTCTCTCTCTCTCTCTCTCTTGCTCTCTCTCCTAATCCCGATTTTTGTCGGACAGTTGTGAGTATTGGCAAGTTCAGTGCATGAGAGAACTAAATGTCCTCACAATTTGGCATTATATGGTCATGTTTTGCCTGAATCAGGTGCACGGTCGGTCACTTTGTCCTGACTTTTGTCTTTGGAATGTTAGGAGGTGCTGAAAGGACACAATTAACTGCATTCATTACAAAAGGAGGGATTGTGCCTCTTTTCTAGCCGTGAAGTTTGGCATTTGCACAACTTTAGTGACGGACATTATGCCTACGCTATAATACAAACTGTAGAAAGACAAACACAGTACAACTGACCCTTACATTTGTAAAGATGATTACGATGTCTATAAAAACACCATCTAAACGAAAATCATAATAAATCACTAATCACAAACCTATGTATACTTTTTAGGTACCAAAGAACACAACAGTAGCGTGCTGCACTCTGTCATGGAATGGCAAGGCGATTAATAGAGAGTGAAATTGGAGAAGAATGTGTGGACGTTTACAGCTTTTATCTTTAAAACAAACAGAGAATTCTTCAGGACTGCTGCAAGAATTAGACAATTAAACAATGATCCACTTGCGGAGGATTTCAACTGTTACCATGGTAAATCTGAAACTATTCTAGACAAACTTTGGATGGGTTGCAAGCTGGATTCAAGAGGGCAAATGACCTTTGTACTGAATGCTTTGCATTTGGTGAGATTAATTTAAAATCAAGCTGTTAGTATACAGACAACATGCCATTGTATACCAAAATGATATAACGAAGTGTGTTAAAAAAATACTTTTGAAATACATGTGATTGGAGCTTACTTGTATTAATTAATCAGTTTAGAAGAAGGTGCACAGTAATTATAATATCTTGGGAAAGGGCATACAATAACATGTATGGGCTTATTTATTTAAGTAGTTTGGCAGTTAAGCATACAAATATGTCTCATGCCTGTTCATGGTTCATTTGCTGCTGTTTTTAGGAAAAACAGTATTTAGGAAAAAGAAAAAGAACGTTTCAGAGGGCGCTAAATTATTGAAAAGTAGCAGTATTCAAAGGTATTTAATACATAAAAGATAGCATCAAATATAATAAAAATGCCCTATGGGCATAAATTAGCTTATACAATTCACAATTGGTAATACGTTAGTGTGAAATCCCTTTTAGGATGTTAACAGCAATGGTCATCAAGTTGATGCAGAAGGCCCAGTCATTTCATGACTTCATCAGGGGGCAAAGATACACCAATTTGATTAACAAGTTACACTGTAAATCATGATACAATAATGTAAGTAAAACAGAACATATTGGTTGAACAGATAAAACTTATTAAGAAAAAAGATTACAAACGTGAACACGAACAGGTCAGAAAAGGAGAAGAGGGAGAAAGACTACACCGATTCCACCATAATGGAAATGATTATAGATACCAATATATAATTACAATTAGAAGTGTGAATCGTCCTGTTGGAGGTGTCATTTAGTTTGATCGACAGGGGGTATGGTTAAGTGACATACCTAATCGCTGTCAGAGGTACACATCCAATGTAGTATATAAAGTAGTCCAGCATAAGAATATACAATTAAAAGTGGGGGAATTAGATTAGATTAGTATATGGATCTCAGTTATAAAATATCATAAATCCATTAATAATTCATAAATTAATTAAGTAAATCCTTACATACCACAAAAGGTAGTCCTTCAGGGCATTAAGGTATTTGCCCAGATGAGCTAGTGGTCTGTGACCTTAATCATTGCCAGCTACCGGATCTATTGAATAGAATTGGTGGCTATATTAACTTCATGTATTCATGTAAATAAATAATAATAAAAATAAATATGAATTATAAATCAATATTAATCGAATACAACAATAATAAAAATAAAGGCAATTTATACAATTGTGATTATTGGGGTTATTCTAGTTCACTCTTTCTGACAAAATCCTTCTTAGATGGACAAAACCATGTGCACTGCAGGTGGGGCAGATGTTACTTGTGCAGAGAGAATTAGATTTGGGTGGGGATTTACTTCAAAGTGAGATCTATATTGCAGTGTAAATATAAAGCAGCCAGTATTTACCCTGCACAGAAACAAAATAACTCACCCAAATCTAATTCTCTCTGCACATCTTACATCTGCCCCCCTGCAGTGCACATGGTTTTGTCCATCTAAGAAGGATTTTGTCAGAAAGAATGAACTAGAATAATGCCCTATAAGAGCAAGTCAATAGATATCAGCAATAGTACTTACAGTGCCTCTGTGGGAGGTATGTGCACTGCTAGAATCCTAAACCAGGAGTGACTAAATGATATATAATTTTTTTAATATTGCAAGCCACGTAACTCAGGACCCCTCATGTGCCATAGGCACATGTAAAAAAAATTGGGGGTGTGGCCTAGGCTTGCATTGCTCCTGCAAGACCACGCCCCTTTTTTGCTACTGTGGGGGCATGAGCCCCTCTGTCTCTGGGAATAGATGCAGTTCGAGGGAGGAGCTGAGAATGTAAACAAAACATTCTCGGCTAGTCCTGGTCCACTGGTTACAGGTGTCAGTTTGGTTTTTTACCTCCCGTGGGGTTAAAGTGAGGGGGAACGGGTTGGAACTGAGTTCCACCACCTCTAATAGTGAGGTGTAACATTTTAACCTCCACATTGGCCCTGCACAGTAATTCTCACAGAAAAGCATTCTAGTTTGCAGGGGGGTGCCAAAATCCTTACAATTTGCCCTGTCTCAGCCTCATCGGGGGAGGGGGTGTAATTAGGTGGCATAGAGAAATGAGTTCCCCCACCTCTGCATGACCACTTTAAGCCCTGCTCCCATGGATGCTACTATAAATGAAGCGGATGTAATCTTTGCCCTGAGGTGTCAGTAACTATAATTTTCTTCCACAGGTACCCGCACAGATTTCTACTGGAGAAGGGGACAGGCCATCGTTGCATCCAATAGTGTGAATGACTGTAGTATGTAATACATGTTTACTTTCCTATGTGTCTATGTATTATTTAACTATTTGTTATGTTGTAGAACTACAAGTACCAGCCAGCCCTTTAATGCCCCACATGCTGGGACTTGTGGTTCTCCAGGTCCCACATCTTTTAACCTACAGTATTATTCTGCATTTTCAGAATTCCACCACAGTTATGGCATGTAATTATTAAACTAATTAAGCTAATTAAAAAGGTATAATTGCTAAATTAATTATGTGAGGTGTCATAGAAACATAGAATTTAACAGCACTAAGAACCACTTGGCCCATCTATAGGCACACACTTACATACTTGCGTTAATTTGTTTGTCGCAAACCAAATAACCTACCAGTGTATGTTTGGATTGTGGGAGGAAAGCAGAGCACCCAGAGGAAAGCCACACAAGTACAGGGAGAATATACAAAGGCCATACAATTAGTGCTGTGGTGGAAAACAAACCCATGGCCTCATTGTTGTGAGACAGCAATGTCATTCATTACATTATCCTGGGAATTCTGAACAAAGTCACAACATCTTTACTGTAAACTAGCTTTTGCTAGCGGTTGCCATAAAGCTGCGAGGAAAAAGCTGCCGTTCATCCAATAGAAATTACCCGGGCTAAAATTTTCATAGCCGATTGGATACTAAAATCCTAGCGGTTGGCCAACATTTCTCAAGTCACAGGAAAATAACTGTTGTAATTCATATTCATGCATAAATCCTAAAGCATTGGCAGCCACTGAAACTGAGATTAGCACGGATGCTGGCTGCTCTCCTCTGATTGTTTATAAAAGCCCAAATGCAGCCACTTATTCCATACTGGAGGATGGAGGCCAACAGAAGCAGCCAGCGCATTCCTACCAATCACAGCTCAAATTGCAACAAGTCAGTGGGAGGCGATCGGACTGTATTATATCAATGAAGGTGATTAAATAAGAGCAGATCAGCAGTAAATGATACTGGTTAGATTGTCTCTGCTGGAATTAGTTAGTTGCTGTAATTTTTTTTCACCTGTCTACTTTTTCATATTGACCTAATGACGCTGTCGATTGGCTGTCAACCTAAATAGGACAGACTCAACAATCCATATGCTGCCACAGAATTAAATGACTTATTGGGGGAAATTTACAAACAAAAATACATATAAAATAGGCGTATTCATATCCAAAAAGAATTCGTATTTTCGGGATTTACTATCCCGAAAATATGTCAATTCGTATTCATGGCACATTCGTATTTGTATTTACAAATACGAATGTATACGCCTTTGAAAGAATACGAATAGGAATCGCCATTAAAAAGGGATACAGCCGCTAATTGCCGGCCAAATACACCAGGAAAATACACTTTATTTTCCAGGCGTATTTGGCAGAAGCCTGCATGGATCAGTCAGATCCATGCAGGCTGCAGTTTAAAAAAATAGCTAAAAATAAATCATTGGTACTTATGTATTATCTGGACTCCCATGTTAAATGCACCCCATTTTTCAATACCCCTACTATCCAACTACGCATGGAGTTGATTTTATATAGTGTGGCGAGCGCAGCGAGCCACCGTGCCCGAAGCGTGGCGAGGGGACGCGGTCTCATAAGAAAAACGGGAGCCCAGATATTACATAAGTACCAAATAATTTTTAAAAACAGCGTTGGGTCTTCCCCCAAGGCCATAACCAGCCCCAGGTTCAAAGAGCTGGTCCTGGGTTTAAAAAATCAGGGAACAATTAATATAGGGTTCCCCTTATCATTTTAAACCATGGCCAATCCTGGTTCTCAAAATATGGGGTACAAAACGAATAGGGCTCCCCCGTATTTTAAGAACCAGGACCTACCAGCCACCAGGGTAATGCCACAGCCGGGGGGAGTCCCCCCAGTCTGACCAGTCAGCCTGGGCAGGGTTCCTGGGGGAGTGGGGACCCCCCCTCCAAAATATACCTTTCCAGACTGAAGCCTGGGGCTGTCCCCGGTATCCCTGGGCTGTGGGTACCAGGCTGATAAATGTGTTAAATTAGAATAAAACTATTGGGTTCTGCTGTGGAACTATGAGTCCCAGCAAACCTGAGTTGGGGCAAAACTTTCATGCCACATTCATGTTTTATTTGCAGTTGGTGGTAAATATGCCTCAAAGAGGCGAGATGTACTAAGCATTGAAAAGTGATAAAATGGAGAGTGATAAACCACCAACCAATCAGCTCCTACCTCCTTTTTAAAACACAGCCTGTGACAGGGCAGTTACGAGCTGATTGGCTGGTGCTTTATCACTCTACATTTTATCACTTTTCAAGCTTAATGCATCTGGTCCTAAGAAAATGTGATCCTTGATAAATGGGCCCCTAAACATATATATAGATTGATATATTACTTTTCCATTGATTCTGTTCCTTATGATCTATATATATAACTTTTGATAATGTTATCATTTAAAATGTATTGTTTTTTTTTTGCTGACTCTTTTCTCTCTTGCAATTGGACAGTCAATAATGTTGTTTTAATATGTAAATTTCTACTACACCAGAGGAATTAGTAAACAAATGGGCTCTAGTTAATCCCTCTCCATATAACCCCCCGAGTCCAGCTGTCTGGTCCAGATTATGAAGGTTTGCCAAAGCAGTCCTCACCCACAGCTCTCCTTCCCAAACACCATGGTAACAGGGGCTGAAAAAAATCCTCATTGTTTTTCTGTTTCCAAGTTGAACTCTTTGCAGCACCCTATCCAGCCTAATTATTGTTTTAGCACAGGACTTCCTCACCAACTCCTTTCATGGAGCCATTTCCATTGAACTCGCATCCTGCAGATATCTTGGTTATAACACTGCAGAAGGAGGAGTTTCCTATGTTATTGTTTTTTTGGGGCAGGTCCACCCAACTTTCCTATTGGAGAGAATAGATTGAATTTGTCCATGACAAAACCCCCTTTTATCCTCCTCAGCCACAGCCTGTATTTTCAGTATTACAGCCAGTGGGGGATTTACAGCAGCAAGTGTACAGCATCACTGAGCAGGAGACGAGTCAGTAACGGCACAGGACAGCACAGGCTGACTGCTCAGTGAGGACAAGCAGACTGCAACCTGCAAAGTGCAGCACATCCCCGGGACAGCGGCTGTACTCGTCACCCGGTGCCCCCCTATATAAGAGCAGGCTGTGTGACAGGCACCGGACACACCATGATCGTACTGCGCCTATTGCTGGGAGTGCTCTGTGCTGCTGTGGGTAAGTGCATATAAGTCCTTTCATTCATAAAACTTCCCGCTGTTTGTGCCACCCCCTCTCCTCCTGGCCAGCGATCTGTCACACAGGCACCAGCAACACATTCTCCTGCGTTGCCTACAGTTTCTGTTCTGCACCTGCTGAGTGTGTGTGGACCGATTTCATGTGAAGCTGGAACTTGTAGTTCCATCATTTCCAGAAACCCGCATGCATGCTGCCTTATTATATTGTAATTGACCGATGTATATCCCGTGTGTAGCTTTTCATTTACATTTTTTTCATACAACAAAAAGTATGTATACTTTGATAATAATGAACTTAATTTATAAGTGCTATTTGGGTTATTGAGTTTTATCCAACAGTCAGACAGATTTATTTATTACTTTTTTTGCCAATTGGACATAAGAGAATATTAAAGGATAATACAATGACCTGCAGTTATATTATAGGATGTGTGCTGCTTTATCAATGTATAGATGGTAGAGCATTGGGATCTCACAGTCAGTGGGCAGTATAAAGAATACATTAAGGATAACGAAGTATAACAATGCATACTCAATGATTTCAGTGTTGCTCACTTTATTGTAGTCTAAAGGCAGAAATTTAAACAAAAATGCAATTTAATCGTGTTCTATTAATGTGCTAATTGTCACTTGAAAGAAACGTTTAAGGACATGGAATGCTGGAGAGCGGATTTCTTCTCTAAACTATTTTGCAAGTGCACTTTCTCATCCTTTATAATATCATAAGTATAGATGGATGAAATGAATTGTCACACTATGCCACATAACAGTTATTGGGATTTTTGTTTTTAGCTACACAAGTAAAGTTGTATCCTGGTTCTAATTTGACATTGCCTGCACATCCCATATCTGTGCTCATTTTCTCAGTCACAGCATGACAAATGATGAAAATGATGTATCATTGTCTAGCCTTCATTGTGTCCTTCTCTAGACCCGTCACATGTCTTTCTCACAAGAAAAAAAACTCAGAAGGCTTATGTTCACTCATACTATATAATCTTGTAATCCTGTAATGAGTTATCAAATACTGTAGCCCATTGTAGTACTGTATGTCCATAGCATAGAAAGAGTGGCTGAGAAGAACTTAGGGTCCAATGAGCATCAGCGGACGGTACATATCACAGTAACAACAAGGGCAGACTGTGTACGCATGGGAACATATGGTAGTAGTGAGTAGAGGCATTTCTATGGAGCACAGGAGCAGTACAGCTCTGACAGAAGCAGACACTGGTGTTTGATAGGTTGGGAAAAACACAAAGGCATGGAATGCAGTAATATTGTCAGAGGATGGAGGAAGCGTTGAATAAAGTATTGTATCTGATTTTGGTGAAGGAAGCCAACAAAAGAAATCAAATGTACAAGTGCTCTAAATCACAGGTTCTCAAACTCGGTCCTCAGGACCCTACACAGTGCATGTTTTCCAGGTCTCCTCACAGAATCACAAGTTAAATTAGCTCCACCTGTGGCTCTTTTAATATGTATCAATGCGTAATGAATTCACCTGTGCACCTGCCGGGTGACCTGGAAAACGCAAACTGTGTGTGGTCCTAAGGACAGAGTATGAGAACCCTTGTTCTAAATGAATCAAAAAGAGCCTTCTAAAAGGGGGGGGGGGGGGGGGGGTGTAATATGAGGTCAACTCCAAAAAGTTAACATGCGCAATGTCAGCATTGGAAATCGGTTGATAAACGCCGAAGGTTGCCATGGAAAAGGTCGAAGTGAGTTTTTCTCTTGTGTTGGTGTCAATGTTGACACCTGTACACATGGACACTCAATTAGTGTACCACTTCGCTCGCCATGCTTCCGGCCAGGTGCCTCGCTCTGCTACCTCTGCGCCTGCTTTACCATTCCAAATTCATGTGGATGGTAAAGTACGAAAAAGTTACAAAATATTAGAAGAATCCCAAAAAACTCATGTCGATCTTTTCATGTGTCAAACATAGCCATGTCAACCTTTTGCTTGTGTTGACCTTTTGACTCTACGTATGTCGAGCATATGGTGTTGACCTATTGACTGTCATCCTAGGCATTGTCCTTCAGCCATCCGGATACTGTAAAGGGTAAGGGGACTACACCTTTCTTTTTGTTACATATAGGAGTTTAAACAGGAAACCAAAAGAATTACTAAGACTAAAGCTGGCCATACATCAGAATGCCCGGCTTCTGATCCGGATCGTGTCACGATTTCACTTGAGCTCCCACGGCAGCTTCTCAGACACACGATAGGGCTTATGTGTGTAGTTTCTCACAAGATCTATCGTACGATCTGAAACTCCCAGCATACCGGTCGTTAGTAGCGTCTTCAGATCATGTGTGCAGCACATACGATCTGAGGATCGATCTCACGACCCGCGGGCCCGTGCATCGGATCGTAAGTGTACCAAAACACCTCACAATGTGCACAAAAACACACACGATGCATTGTAAGAGCCGTCAAAATCATGCATTCGGCCTTGAAATCATTCTAATGTATGGCCAGCTTAAAGACAAAGGAATAGAGGATTGTGGGACAGTGTCTAGCAGATTGACAATGAGTTTTGCTTTGGTGTTAACAGTAGAAGGAGAAAGGAGGCAGCTACAGTGATTAGCATGAATACCAGCTAAGGAGACGGCCCTGTGTTATGTATCTGTATTATTCCAACAAGTCCATTATTTAGAGTAAATATGTTTTTTTATCTGTAATTGTCAACTACTATTCCATCAATTATAAATAGAAGAATTTTGTTTGATTATTAAAGATACATTACCAAGGGCATTGTGATCATCAGGAATGAATGGTATAATGTAATAACTAGAATAGAATATCCTTTCTACACTTCCATAATATTAATAATGTGAATTGATTTTTGTTTTATTATATCCCTTACAAAGCACCCTAAATGCAGATCTCATTGTATTCCTTCATTGAAAGTCTTAGGAAGATATCATGATATTCTAGATCCACTGCTGGTCTTATTTGGGATTAGTTACTAATTAATTATCCTTAGCTTTGTTAATTAAAAGTAATTGCACCTAAGGTAAAGGTGTTTCTGTACATGTTGGGAGGTTTGGCTATAAGGGGTGCTGTTTAAACCCTTCACCAAATTATTCAACCACTATCTATACAGTAAGTACTAGTAGTAACAGAGGTCTAGAAAAGACCTAAAAAGTCTAGTCCTTCATAAAAAAGGAGTAGGGAAAAGGCTATCCTCTTTGGGCCATTATAATGGAAAGATTGCTGTAATAGCCAGCAATGAGCAAAATCTCAAGTAGCTTGGGGTTACTGTACTTGGGTATAAGCATGGCAAATAAATCTGATTTTACAGTTACTGGAAGTAGTAGATGAATGGTGGATCCACAGATATAGCTTATATGGATTTCAGTAAGGACTTCTACACTGTCCGACATTACAGAAGAACAAAATTGGAAATTCATGGAAATAGTTTCAAGGGTGGCATAGGGTTATACAGATATGACACTGGGCAAAGGTGGGAGGTGTAACAAGTGGGGTAAATTCTTAGGAGGGAATGGAGTACCCATAATGTTAATTGGTAGCATTGTTACTGATATGGAAGGTAATATATGGAAATATGTACAGTGACAGGGTAGACATACCTAGAAAAATGCAAACCTATGCACTTTGATTTCCAAATCTGAAGGTCAAGTATATGTCACAAAGGTGGGGACCTCTGAGCAGGAAAAGCATGTAGGATTCACTATTTTAGATGGAGTTTTTGAAGGGAATGTAAGACAGATGCTAGCCTGCATGGCAAAACTAATTAAAGTTATTGTAAGAAAGAGCTGGTAATGCCACTATATATATATATATATATATATATATATATATATATATATATATATATATATATATATATATATATATATATATATATATAGGTAATTTGTGGTGTGTCTAGGATACTGTCTTTAGGTCTGGAAGTCATATTCCAATAAAGACATAAATCAGTTATATAGTATATTGGTAAAAAGAATGAGTGCATGGTCTAAGCCACAAAACGTATCTGAAAACTCTAAATACATACTGTATAGACAAGCAGAGGACAGTGATGATGATGTGATAGGAGCTTTCAAATATATACAGATCCAAATATATGTACACTATATCTAAATCTATCTTAATACATTAGAATTCATTAAGATGGGTGTACAACAGGTACTATTCTGTGTTCTTATATTTAACATTAAAACGAGAACTTGTTCTTATTTTTTACCAAGACTGGAGGTACATACTAAAAGCCAACAAAAGTAAACTTCGAATTGAATAGAAAACATTCACGGATACAGGTTTTACCTGCATTAAGAAGTTGCACAACCTAGTTTACAGCTATTAGAATCTGCCCATGCAGGGGCAAATGTAAGGGTCAGGCTGTCTGTAGACACAACATTATTAGCCACACCTATCACATTATGCTAGGGCCTCCTGACTACCAAAGCAACACTAACCCCACCCCCTCTAGCAATAACAAAAACAAACAACAACAAAAAAAATCACCTGGGCTCATATGGCCTTTGGCCTACCATGGCATTTACAGTATGCTAGTGAGCCTGCTGTGCTGTCCCCTCATGGAGTGTCACCCCTAAATATATGTGCCTAGGGGGGAATTGATCACTGGCCCCATGATACAGTGGTTCTTCTCCTGTCAGGAAACCTGTTGTGAATACAATTGGACTGTTACAAGGATGTGATATTTAAATAAATCTGATTTTATTTTACCACAATTATGTATTATTTAAAGATTTTTTGTTCCCCAGTTACCTTGGGACTTCAGAAAACTCCTTCCTTGGGAAACCTGCATATTTTGTTCTGGGCATTTGAGTGATTTCTGTGTCTGTCTAGTTAGTGTTTATGTGAGTGATGTACCTGTGTGCCTGGTGTCAGTGTGATGGGGTGAGTGTCGTTTCTGTGTGTCTGGTGTTAGTGTGATGGTGTGTCTGCATACCCTCCAACATGACCCATTCCATTAGGTACAAAATGCTCTGTTCCTGGAGTTCCCTGCCAGTGGCAGTTACAGAGGTGGGGCTCCAGCACAGTCCAAAATTCAAAGAGGGGGATCACATCAACTGCCAGTGAGTCCAGGACAGTGATGTTTGGGGTGGCAGAAGGTGTGGCTCCCCTTTTTGAATATTGGACTGTGCTGCAGGCTCATAACTGCAACTGCCACTGGCAGAAATGTCCAGAAACAGAGCATTTTGTACCTAATGGAATGGGTCATGTTGGAGGGTATGTGCCGGTGTTAGTGTGATGGTGTGAGTCACATATCTGTGGTCAGTGTGATGGGTGAAGGAAGTCTCTATGTGTGATGCAGTGGTGTAACTCCCAGAGGCAATAGCGACACATGCTTTGGGCTCCAAGCCCTGAAGGGTCACCTGGATATACAGCAGCACTCTGTGTACATAGTGGGATCCAGGCGTGACAGCTGCTCTTCCAATGGAACTCTGCAGTGCACCTGCATTTGTCCTGGAGACGGGACCACAAGTGAATGCCGATTCTGCATGCTGCAGACGGCTGAATATCGAGAGTCTGACCCTGACCCACCGGCCATTGTCTTACAGAGTTCCTGGAGGCCTGCCAATTCACTGCGGGCTACAGTCCCCGTAGAGAGGCTTAGAATGTTAGCTACATAATTCTGAAAATTGCGTGGTTATAATTCTGTAAATTTGTCTGTATATGTATGTGTGTATATATATATATATATATATATATATATATATATATATATATACATTTTTTAAGTGGGGGAGCGCTGAACTCAAACTTGCCTCCACGATCTTGGGTTGAACTTACACTTAGTGTGATGTCATGTAAAACCTGTGTTCGTGACACTTGCTATTCAAACTAATGTTTTAATTGGGAGAAATAATACTATTAGTTCTCACCTCCAGACTAGACAAAAAAGAGTGAAAAAGTCCTTAATTTGATATTAATTTGTCAAATTCTTGCCAATGTTGTAAGGTGCATATCTTAAACAATTGATCTTTCTTGAATAAGAGAGACATATGAATTGAGTTGTATTTATATTGTGGTTATATATGAGTGTAAGTTGGATAATAATTTTATATACAGTATGTAAGGTTTCACTGCAGGCTTCAAATAACTAGAATCTTTATTTATTTATTTATTGAGCCTGAGCAGGCTCAAATGGGGTGTAGACATGCTTCGATTTTGACAGGTTTTGCTTATAGAAGCAAGATTTAATCAAATCGAAATCAAATGGTTTTTAAGAAGCTTTCGATTTGCATTCAATTCAATGCACGCTCCCGTTTTCTCTCTATCGAAAAGAAAAATAGACTGTGCAGGCAAGGGAATATTGAATTTGATCCAGTAATTAGAATGTGTATACTGTGCCTTGAATGCAAATCGAAAGCAAAAGTGCAGATCAAATGTGAAATTGAATGAAAAGCAAAGGCCAAATTGAAAAGGGGTGGAATTGGGGCAATCGAAAGCAAATGCAATCGAATCGAAAGTAAATGGATGTATGTGTACACACCTTAAAATAAATCCTTATTATATAGCCTGTTTTTGGATGCCAGGGCCATGTTAACACATTGATCTGGGAATCTATCCTGGATTCTATGAATTAACACCAATTAATATGGTAATTTACCAGGCAAGAAAAAGGGGCTTTTAATAGCCTTAAGGGCCCCTTACACTTGTGAGATTTTGTGAGATTTGACCCAATCCAGGTGGATTGAGTCAATTTATCTGACAAATTCTGATGTGCCTGATGTGTAGGACACAATGCAAAATCCTGTGCCATTGGGTATAACCAAGAGATTGCAAGAGATTGATATTCCTGCACATAGGATAAATCTCGAGTCAATCAGGTTCAACTTGTTGAACAATAAGTTGGACAAGTATAAGGGGGCCTTTAGGCAATCATCGTTTTTCACCTGCAGTAAATTACCGGGGATAATTGAATTCCAACTTGTACGTTTATTTGTTTTTTTGTAAGTTTGTTTTTGTATTCTTTAGTTGCAAGCGTTCTTCAAGTATATACAATGGTCTGTTTTCTATGCTACATTTATCTAATGCTGCTTTCACACTGCAGAAACGGGTAAAGACCCGGTATTTGTAAACGGGACTTAAAAAGGGTCTAAGCCATAAAGACCCTTTCACAATGCGTGTTGTAAACGGTATACTGGTTAATTACAATTTTTGTACCTTTCACATTGAACCCGTTGGGAAAGGTACAAAAATGATGGTATTTCACCAGTAATATACCATCCATTCCCTGGTACCTGGCCTGCGCCCCCTGGCCTGATACCCGCGCTCCCCCCCTCCCCTAGTACTGGCAGCTGGTACCCCCGCTCCCCCCTCCCTGGTACCTGGCAGCTGGTACCCCTGCCCCATCCCCTGGTACCTGGCAGCGTGTGTGGATCCGGGCAACGCGGTCCGCACTGTCCTCATCTTCACTGCACTACTGTGTGTGGGCACAGGGCTAGGTAGGCATAGTCCAGCGGGCGTGCCAGGCCCGGGGTTGCTAGTCAGCATGGTAGGAGGAGGCTGCAGCAGGTGCCGGCTGGCTCTGCAGTTTGTAGCGGGGTTGCCCACACTGGTGCCGCACTGGGGATCCGGGCAGCACGGTCTGTGCTCGGGAGGCAGCGGGGTACATTAGGAAAATGTGGAGTCAGTGGCGGGTTCCCTGCTGCGGATGGGAACTTAACTAGCACAAATAATGAGTCTGAACCATTAGGATCCTTCTTTTAACCAGTTTTGAATTACCGGTTTTCTTGAACTGGTAATTTAAAACTTGTGCTTTCACACTGCAGCTCTAACAGTTTTAAAAGGCTGAAAAATCGGCAATATACCATTTTAGAGCTGCAGTGTGAAAGGGGTATTATTGATCAGGAAATGCATCCTCTTTTTCAGTACAAATGATTCTTGTATTTCTCATTGTCAACACCTTTAATTATATTTGCTTGCCATTTTGTTCCTAATATCTAGCTTTTAATAATCACCTTGCTGAGTAGCTATACTATACTGGTAGCCATGTTACTTATACATATGGAATAAATCACTGCAGTCATGTTAAACCTCTTTATTCTCATATTTAGTTAGAGATGTGCAGATCTCCGGAAATCTGAATCCATCTGAATTATGTGGATTCAATCTAAAAAACAAAACCCAGTCCGGATCGCCCAAGGGAATATGATCTGTACTGGATCCTGGTTCGATTGACCCTCAGGTTTTGAATTTGGATTTTAAATCCAAATTTCTAGTTCTGGATTACAAAAATTACCACATTTTAGCTGTTTTTATCAATGATAATTATAAATAGTACTATTAGTTTTTTAAAATCGACTTTAACCAAACCAAAAAACAAATCCAAACTAAAAGATTTAACACTTAAATATGTTTTACCAAAACACAGTGATGAAATAGAACATCTCTAATTTAGTTAGGACTTCCCATCCCTTTCATTTCAATGCCATCCCACAAATTCTGCCCCTTGGGCAGATTCTGCATTTCCGTGCATTTGTCCCTGATGCACAAATCTCTTCCTTTCACCTGCCATGTGTGTACGTGTCCCATTTTCCCTTGTGGGTTGTAATAACTGTTGGGCAGGGATTTCCTTCCCTATTGTTTTGTGCTATGTTTAGCATAATGTCTTTGCTGCAATACTTGGTGCTATATAATAGTTATTATTACACTTTCCTAATTATTATTGGTTTAGTCCTGCTTTAGTTTAGTTTTAGTTTACTGGAGAAGCTGAAAGCAAGTAATACTTTGATACTTTAGTAATACACGCTCTTGAATCGCAGCACCCTAGAGTATCAGCATTTTTATGCCTACCTATCACCCTTAGGTTTAGTTATATGTGAGTTGGATTTCACATTGGATGTTGCTATGGGCAACCAATCAGATACTATCTATTATCTTCTAGAAGGTGCTAAAAAATGAGAAGTAGTTTTTGATTGGTTGCCAGAAACTACTTCCCATGTGAAATACAACTAACATCTTAGTAAATTTCCCCCAAATTGTCTTGGTCTTGGTCACCAACCCAAAGCACCCTTGCAAGTGCACAATATTACATTAGCTGAATAGATATTGGGCTATCCAACTATATCCAATTTTTACTGTGTGGTAATTAACCTGTTATCAGCTGATAACACATTTAATCCATGTGGACCCATGTGCTAGTGGACGAAAAATGGGTCTTCTGGGGATGCATATCGGGGATGGATAGATGGGAATTTTTTAGGTCCAGGAATGAGCACCTGGGAGCAGTTTATTGTCTGTGCTGTAAACCTGCTGGTAGAGAATTTCTACACGCACTCTTTTGAGAGGTGAGCAGAAATCTGACAAAACTATGGCCACGATGCTACTTGCGTGCCCTAGCAGTATCTCACAATTTTTTTAAGTTCCAAGAGTGATGAGGATAGTTGAGTAGCTATGGGCAATTAATTTCAGAACTTAACATCACATTCAAATTAATTCTCCAGATAGATAGATACATATACACTAAAGCAATATTAAACCAAACAACCAAACAGATAATACAAGCTTTACACAAGGTGTCCGATATTATACAACTCTTCGATCAACAAAGATCACACTTATCCTTACAACATGTGCACCTCATATACAGAGAACACAGTGTCACGCATTTATCAAGTTCCTGCTATGGCACTGTCCAAACATCAAATAAAACTTTCCTATCCTGTCTAGAACCTCTGACTGACAGGATGTGTGTGCTCGGTAAGATGGATATTACCTCACATCATTGTATCACAACTTGAATAAAAGGATATGTGCAGCTACAGTTATATTTAGAGTTGTGTTATGTCTACAATGATTAAAATGTAGAAGTTTTTTTTTGTTTGCTCAACAAAAAAAAACGTAATAATAATTAAATGAGAAACTGTGAAATTGATATCTTACACCATATTTTTCCAACCTAGCAAACTAAAGAGAAAGTCTTATACTCCCAAATAGATAGACCACTCCCAGGTGTATAATACATTTGTTTAGATTCAGTGTTTAAATTATTATTGACCAACCTATAAATGAGCAACAATGTTTCAGGATTTTAGTTAGAAAAGGCTGCAGAGTTTTGACATTCTGCCCAATTGTTCCATGGAATGGCCATTGTGCACTAAGGGTCTTATTCTAGTTCACTCTTTCTGACAAAATCCTTCTTAGATGGACACAACCATGTGCACTACAGGGGGGCAGATGTTACTTGTGCAGAGAGAATTTGATTTGGGTGGGGTTTTACAAAGTGAGATCTATATTGCAGTGTAAAAATAAAGCAGCCAGTATTTACCCTGCACAGAAACAAAATAACTCACCCAAATCTTATTCTCTCTGCACATTTTACATCTGCCCCCCTGCAGTGCACATGGTTTTGTCCATCTAAGCAAGATTTTGTCAGAAAGAGTGAACTAGAATAAGGCCCTATGGGAGGATTCAGGTGTGGTTAGTGTTGCATAGAGTGTGCTTCCTTGGAAGCAGTACCAATGCTTATATTTAGCAATGCAGCAGGAGGCATCTGGTATAAAAAAGACACCTCCTGCAGGCATGTGTGATACACCGCTGCATCCAAGCAATTGATTAGCCCAATTTTGTAGAGAGATGTATCTTTCAGATGTTATCCCTTCCACACATATATGAAGCTTGCCAAGCAAAGGACATTGGGTGTTATTCTGATTCACTGCACATGTTACATCAGCCCCACCTGCAGTGGATATGGTTTTGTCCGTTAGAGAGTAATTGTGTCTTTCCGAGTAAATCAGAATAACCCCCATTGTATATTTTGTACAACTATTTCTTATTGCCCTGGGAAAAGTATATTTAGCCATAGTTCTTGTGTTTACCGTACATTTGTAAAAAAGTAATTTTATCTTTTTTTAAAAGGCAGACAAGCAGTTAGAGCAGGGCTGGGCAACACCGGCCCTCCAGATGTTAGTGAACTACACACCCCAGGATGCTTTGCATTAGTTTTGCTATGTGGCCATGCTGAAACTGATGCAAGGCATGCTGGGATGTGTAGTTCATCAACATCTGGAGGGCCGGTGTTGCCCAGCCCTGAGTTAGAGAAATAGCAAAATATACCTCTGCTTTCATGCCACTCAGTATGCAACACATTTTTACTATGTGTAAGTGAATGGAAAGAGTGAGGCGTAATGTAAGCAACACAAGCACAACATGGAAAGTATGAGTATCGTCACATAGAGATTTTACGATTTGCAAATGTGTGATAGGCTGCCACCTGCACCAGGTTTATTCCATAGAATTACTGTATGCTTGTGTGGGTACCACAATAAAACAGATTTTATTAATAAGTATTATTTAAAATGCTAATATTTTAGTAGCTGTTATAAACAGGGTAATATAAGATGGACTTAGTGTTATTAACCCCTTCCCGACATTGCCTTTTATGGTAATTTTTTTTTTTTTTCCTCCTTGCGTTCAAATAAGCGTAACTTTTTTAATTTTCCGGCTATATAGACACATGAGGGCTTTTTTTTGCGGGACAAGTTGTACTTTTTAATGGTACCATTTACTATACCGTATAATATTCTGGGGAATCAGGAAATAATTCAATGTGGGGTAAAAAGAAAAAAAAACGCAATTCCACAATTTTCGCTGGTTACGGTTTTTTTGGAGTTCATAGTTCGTTTAAAATGATGGGTTATCTTTATTCTATGGGTCGTTACGATTCCGGTGATACCAAACTTATATAGTTTTCGTTACATTTTACCACAAAAAAAAAAATAGAAAATGTTACGGTTTTTCGAATTTGCGTCGCGTCGCCATGTTCTGCGGCTTATAACTTTTTTATTTTTCCACCTACGGACCTGGGTGAGGGCTCATTTTTTGCGGGCTGAAGTGTACTTTTTAATTAATACCATTATGGGATATGGGCGACTTTCTGATCTCTTTTAGCTATTTTTTTTTGGGTAGGCGATGCGACCAAAAAACGTAGTTTTGGCGTTGGGGATTATTTTCCGTTTACGCCTTTAACCGTGCGGGATAACTAATGTTATATTTTAATAGATCGGACTTTTAGGAACGCGGCGATACCAAATATGTTTATTTTTTTTATTTTGTATTTATTTTTATTTGGGAAATGGGGAAAGGGGGGTGATTTGAACTTTTAATATTTTTTTATTTTTTTTTTATTTTTAAACTTTTTTTTTTTTTTTTTTAACTTTTACTACAAGGCCCCCTAGTGTACTTGACCACTAGGGGGCGCGATCGCCTGTACTAGGTTCAGCCATAGAGCTCTATGGCTGAACGTAGTGATTTTATGCACTTCCTATTACATCCTGCCTCAGGCAGGATATGATAGGTATGCAGACACGGCCAGCACAGGGGTCTACATTAGACCCCTGGCTACCATGGCAACCGATCGGCACCCTCCGATCTCACTGCGGGGGGCCCCGATCGGCGCCGGAGGGGGGCGCCCCCCCTCCGATCAGCTATTTAAGCACTGCGGTCGCTTTGCCCGCGGTGCTTAAAGGGTTAAACGGCCACGATCGGCGAACTCGCCGCTCGTGGCCGTGAGAGCAGGGACCTGGCTGTAATATACAGCCATTACCTGCTCTCTTTCAAGCCAGCTCACTCCGTGAGCTGGCTTGATTCCCCCGCAACCGACATATGACGTAAATGTACGTCATATGTCGGGAAGGGGTTAAATCATAAAATACTTTTCTGTTGATTTGCATATGAATAAATACTGTACTTTACTAGATCTGCAATTCCATAGTTCATATCATAAGCTGATGTGCTTTCTTCACGATGTGCATGTGAGTACAGCAGTTACACTTGCACTAATTTTATTTCGATCTCAAAGATTTTATATATATATATATCTGTACTCCCCAGTCGGCAGAATGGGGATGTGGGGCACTTGCCACAACACAGCTTGATGAGAGGTGTGTTGTTACTCATAAAGTCAATAATTGTCCACAAGTTGGTATCAAATTGTAAAAAAGATTAAAGACAATTTATTTGTAGTCCAATCACATGCCCCGACGTTTCGGTCCAATCAGGGGGACCTTTTTCAAGGAGCTTAATGTGAAGTCAGAAACAGCATCAGGTGAAAAAACGGGAGTAAGTACCTCTTCCTAGAGGGGACAGCCTGTCCCCTCTAGGAAGAGGTACTTACTCCCGTTTTTTCGCCTGATGCTGTTTCTGACTTCACATTAAGCTCCTTGAAAAAGGTCCCCCTGATTGGACCGAAACGTCGGGGCATGTGATTGGACTACAAATAAATTGTCTTTAATCTTTTTTACAATTTGATACCAACTTGTGGACAATTATTGACTTTATGAGTAACAACACACCTCTCATCAAGCTGTGTTGTGGCGAGTGCCCCACATCCCCATTCTGCCGACTGGGGAGTACAGATATATTGTGGGTACACATTCCCTTTGTTGGGCACCCCACTGCTGCTTTTGTATAGTCTGAGTTCGGTCTCTCCAAACAACTATATATATATATATATGGTACTCTTTACCTAGAACGGCGCCCATCGCGGTGATCGCGACATCACGGGCAGCACATAAACGGCCGCGACGCGATGCCCGCGATCACCGCGATTTTCCCATAGGGAACAATGTTAAAAAGTCAGATTGATCGCGATTTTGCATTCAATGCCTCAATGCCCGCGATTTTACCATAGGAATCAATGTTAAATGGGCTACAGAGCCCAAATAGGCTCAATTAACCCTTAAATGTCACCCCAATTTTTTTACGCCACCCCACGATCCACGCCAACCCGAAGCGTGGCGAGCGCAGCGAGCCCGCGAGGGGCGGCGGTACGCGTCCTCCGACCTTTTCATGCCCTACTATCCACGTCGGCGTGGAGTTGAGAATAGAATAGTGTGGCGAGCGCAGCGAGCCACCGAGCCCGAAGCGTGGCGAGCGCAGCGAGCCCCGCGAGGGGACGCGGATACCTTCACAGTTATACGCGTCCCCTCGCGGACTTCACAGGTGTCCGTGGCGACGCGGACACCTGTGAAGCCCGCGAAGGGACGCGTTTACCTGTGAAGGTATCCGCGTCCCCTCGCGGGGCTCGCTGCGCTCGCCACGCTTCGGGCTCGGTGGCTCGCTGCGCTCGCCACACTATTCTATTCTCAACTCCACGCCGACGTGGATAGTAGGGCATGAAAAGGTCGGAGGACGCGTACCGCCGCCCCTCGCGGGCTCGCTGCGCTCGCCACGCTTCGGGTTGGCGTGGATCGTGGGGTGGCGTACAAAAATTGGGGGGACATTTAAGGGTTAATTGGGGCTATTTGGGCTCTGTAGCCCATTTAACATTGATTCCTATGGGAAAATCGCGGGCATTGAGGCATTTTACAGTAAAATCGCGGTCAATCAGGCTTTTTAACATTGTTCCCTATGGGAAAATCGCGGTAATCGCGGGTACCCGATTTTGATGTACCCGCGATTTACCCGCGATGCCCGCGATTACCGCGATTTTTTACCCCCGACGCCCGCGATTCTGATCGCGGGCGCCGTTCTAGGTAAAGAGTACCATATATATATATATATATATATATATATATATATATATATATATATATATAAAATATGCACTAAACATCGGCACTCACCTTTCCTAGTTTGGGGTGCCCTATGGCTTGTGACCACATTGTTTAAACAGAAATTGCAGGGGCTCTGCACTCACTAAATTAACTGATATTAAAATATAGTGGAGATTTAGTTCATGAATTGATCAATGCCTTTAAGCCTGCAGCCCCCTTTACGGGACCCCACTTTTCTGCAGGTCCTAACACTATCGCTCAAAATGGCTACAATACACATAGCTATCACATCAATGTTTGATTCCAGGCGTGCTATCTGGTCTAAAGCTCACAGCAGACTATGCTTTTAAAGGTGAGCAGTTACCAACACACCTGTCACTAATCATCTAGGGAAGAGGTTAACATAAGCTATGCAATATAGGTTAAAACAGGGTGCATGAGAGAATGTGACCACAATAAGACTAATTAAAAAATTAATCTAATAAACAATATATACACTAAACATCGGCACTCACCTTTCCTAGTTTTTGGGTGCCCTATGGCTTATGACCACATTGTTTAAACAGAAATTGTAGGGGCTCTGCACTCACTACATTAACTGATATTAAGGCGGCACACGGAAGACGTAGAAGAGTGGATTTTGTGTGATTGTACTCAGATGCGCCCTTCCCAGCAGCCCAATTCTAAGTTTCCCGCTGGTTCAATCGGCCAGCAAATACGCATATGAATAGTACAGGTTTTGAGAGTTCTATGATATAGGGCGCTTAGGTGGAAGAATAATTATTTTTACCCTTTTGATGGTAAAAAATACAAATTTTTTCACAACTTGAAATGTTGTCAAACATGAAAAAACACAGAAAAAATTCTGACATCAATAAAAATTAAAAACAGGTAAAAAGGAGTATTTGTAGCACTAAACACTGTCCGTTATTTAGACACCGAAATGGGCAATTTGTGGGAGAGAGCGGGGTAGAAAAAGTGAGATGTTATAATCGTACCTCTACTCCCGTCTCCACAGTCCCGTGTTGTATAGCGCTTCCAAATGCACACGGAAGACGCCCGCATGGCAGGTTAGCCGGCGTACACTTCGTAGATCTTCTTCAGGGCAACCGGAAGAAGATCTGCGAAGCGTACACTGGCTAACCTGCCATGCGGGCGTCTTCCGTGTGACACCTCACTTGTTGTCTGTGTGTGTGATCATTTAGTCCTTGTAAGGACTCTAATGTGATAATGTGTCAATTATCTTAAATCAGCCTGTATTGAGCCCCTGCACTAGGTCTAAGCACAATCGGCTTATTAGCCTGGGACCGCTAGACTGCCTCGCAGCGTCATCCTGACACAGGGATCTTCTGTGAATGGCGGCAGCATCTCACCCTGCCACAGCCTGCAAATAATATACCAATGTGCATACTAAGATTTATCCTGTAAATCCCTATAGACTGCATTAATTATACTGCTATTACATACTTGCAGTCATATTTAGCAACTATACCCTACGTGACAGCGTCTATGTTACTGATATGCTACACAACTAAGTCAGAGTGATTTATAATATTAATCCCTCATTATAACATAAGGGAATGTAATCAGTTAATTTTGGTACAATTGTTGGCATAAAATACCATATAGCTCCAACATGTGGAGTCAATAAGCATTACTCCTACAAAATGGCCATATATCATATAGGGGCCATTACTGTCATAGCAAAAGGAGATTTCGATCGATTAGGAATTTAACGGTCATTGTGTTGTGCTTGATTCAAGCCTCTGACTAGGACTTTATTCTTGACTCTAATGCTGCTTTCACACCGAAAAACCTGCTTAGACCAGGCATTTAAAAAGGTTTTTTTTTTAAACGGGGCAAAGCAAATTTAACCCCTTTCACACCGCATGTAAATTCCTGGTCTAAAGCAGGTTTGCGTTGTGAAAGCAATACAGTGAAAGTGGTAAAGTACGTTCTAGGCAGCTTCCCCCCCTCTCTGGGTACCCCCGGGCAGCCCCGCCCCCTCTGAATTACTCACCTCGCCCAGGAGATACTACCACCATATGGGCAGCACCAGGCGCTGACTACTCCGCTGCTGGGTGCAGGAGCCGGCTATCTGCAGCACTGACACTTCGGGCATACAATCACTGGAGGTAGGGACACGGGGAGGGGGAAAAGCAGCCAGCTGTCCGGAAACTAGAAGGCTATGCGCCCAAACCCCAAAAAGCCTGGATCCTACCTGGGCAGCGCAGCGCAGGGAAGGGAATGACCGTGCTGGGGACAGGGGGTCCCTGCAGTGTATGTTAGATCAGTGGCGGGGTCCCTGCAGCGGATGGGAACTACTAGTTCCCATCCGCTGCAGGGACTCCACCACTGATCTTACATACACTGCAGGAGGAACCTATTGCCCCCAGCACTATCATTCCCTTCCCTGCGCTGCCGGGGGGGGGGGGGGGGGGGGTATACCGTTTCAGACACCAAAAAAAAAAACGGGTCTAAAACGGGTAAAACACAGCTTTTTTACTGTTTCCAATAACTGGGGTTTTTTTGGAAACGGTAAAATCACTCTGCACCTTTCAGACTGAATATATTACCATTTTAAAATGGTTATTAATCTGCAAAATACAGTTTTTTTAGAGCGGTCTGAAAGGGGCAACAGTGAGCCTGAATTAGCAACATAGTAACAGACCAACCTGCAAACTGATACATATTGACACAAATCACTTAAATTGAATCCATTAACAGAACAGACCTTTGAGTTTGTAGGATTTATTCAGCAATAGTTTATTGATCACACACAGACTCATAACAGTTCACACCTCTACCCCCACAAATATTGAATAACATTATCGTTTGTCTGCAAAGGGAAGGAATTTCTTTCTGTTACTTGACATATAGGATAAAACTATCCTAGGAGGTATACACATGGCAACCCAGCACATGCAATTTTAATTTGAACTGTATTCACTTTGTGTTGATGTTTTATGTTGTTCGTCATATTTCGCAGTTTTTTAAATATTAAACCATTAAAAGATATATTTTAATTATTTGTGCTTCTTGCGAATGGTGCACCACAGAGTGACAAACTACCTTCTCTCCTACTCTAAATGTTACTCACCTTTGTCCGTGGTAGCACTCCCCTGCCATTAACAACTACATTTACAATTCATATTTAGCAGGGGGCAACCCCCGTATATTACTATCAAGACTCTCCTGGTCTTGTGCGACAGACCCCCTGCCATAAGCTGTTAACCTTTCTATTAATTATTATAAAATTATTTCTTCCCAACTTTTACACCCTTATAAAAACAGAGATATATTAACACACAAGGGTCTGATTCTAGTTGACTTGGTAAGCTGAAAAGTTTGCAGCTTACCGAGTCCATGTGATGCCGCACGGCACATTACTACCCCCCCCCCCCCCCGCCATTTCCCCTTGTAACCATGCAAGGGTTTGTGTTACGAAGACATATCCCCTCACATTTGCCCACAGCAGGCAAAATCATTCGATCGTCAGTGACCATCGAATGATTTTCTCCTGCCTTCGCAAAATATAAGTCAGTGGAGACTGACTTATATTTGTGGATGCCGGGACGAAGACAGGGCGGGCAGGTTCATCCTGCCCGCATTCCCATGGAAACGCTCAGCATTTTCATGGGGACACCAGTAAAAAAAATTGCCAGTAAAAGACATTGAAAACCTCTATGGATTGTGAATGACCCTAGCAGAGGAGATCATTAATATGTATTTTTATCTTGCACGGTTCTATATTTGTATGAAGCAGCCCTCTGGAGTGTTAGTACAGTGTATTAATTCCGTTGTATTACTGTATACATGTAGAATCAGAGAAGCAGTTACAGACTACTGTACAATAGAGAAAGGGCCAAGAATACCACTTTTACAACAAAATCCCAGGTCCTACCCAGAATTTAGAACACTATGCCAATCTGGGTCAGACTTGGGATTTACCCCGTATTCACTGGGGCCGTTCAGATTGCAAAGGGGTGCAGTGTCTTTAAAGCCAGCGCTTGGAGTTGACATTATCTCCAAGCGCCAAGATATTGACCAGTCAGGAAGATCCCCATGGCACCTCCATCACATTACAGGCAAGCCCAGCACTCTGGCAGATGCTGGGCTGCCTTCAGCCACAGACTCTATGCAGTGAATGGATAAAGCATTTTTTTCCTTCACCCGGGCACCACTGATGTCTGCATAGCAGGGCAGATAGCAGCAAAGACAGCGTTTGCCATGTTCCCCAACCTCCTGACTGTGCAGTCATTACCCTTTCGCACAGCCCCTTTACATGGGTTCTTTCCATGACCAACCCTGCTCGACCACTGCCCAGCTTGGTCCCAGATCTAGACATAATAACAGGGGGACCTTTGCGTGGCGTAGCAAAAAGGGGGTGTGGTCTCATGGGAAGTAGGCATGGCATCACAAAAGGGGTGTGGTATTACACTTTAGACCATACACAGTAATGCCCATTACACATTTTAGCAAACTCCATAATACCCATTACACATAAAGCCACATGCCGTAATGCCAATTACTCATAAGGCCACACACCATAATGCCCATTACACATTGTGCCACACATCATGATGCCCATTACATACTATATATCAAACCGTAATGCCCATTACATATTTGCCACATAAGTGCTGCTTACCTACATGCTCATTGCTAGGGGGTTCTTGCTTGATGGCACCATAGTACCCATTACACATGATGCCGCACACCATAGTACCCATTACACATGATGCCGCACACCATAGTACCCATTACACATGATGCTGCACACATAATGTCCCTTACACATGATGCTGAACACCGTAATGCCCCTTACACATTAAGCCACACATTATGCGTAATGCCCCCACATACCGCCACTTGTAGCATCCCTTAAGCAATGCCCCCAAAAGTGCCACTTACTGTAGATTTTTATATGAGTCTTCGCTGCTGCTGCAGGGAGAGATGGAGAGTGGTGCAGCTGCTTCAATGGGGAGAGGAGCAGAGCGCAGCGCAGAGCGCAGCGCAGAGCGCAGTGCAGAGCACGCTCCCACTCCCCTCCTGGTGTCCCCTCTAGCCGAGTGGACATTTGAAATATTATGCGCGCTGTTGTTGTGCCGGGGAAGCACGCTGGGCGCCGGCACCACATGATTAAAGGGGGGGCAGGCTGGGGTGAAAGCAGGGAGAAGAATTGGAGCGGAAGCTGCAGGGGTGACAGTCATTGACAGCTGGGCAGAGAGCAGGGGGCTGCCCGGCTGTATTCAGAGCACTGCAGGTCACGGCTGTTTGAAATAATATCCCTTTCACAACAGAAATTGCAGGGATTTACCCGGAATATGGTCCCAGGATCATGCAGAGACATTCCCAGGCTGACCCATTATACACCAGCCTAGTCCCTGCATTTTCTGGTGTGAGGGGAAGAGACAACCACTCCCCTCTTCCTACCCCCCTTTAACCAACCAGCTACATCTTCGGAACCAACTGACCCATTTACATGAGACCAGTATCATATTGAAGAACTTTTGAGTTGGCTTTGAATGATTTTGGTCCCGTGAAACTGGGCTGTTTGGTTCCAGAGAAATCTGCCCTCAAAGAACATAAATAGTCATGGAATAACATTTAAGAAATGAAAAAAACAGTTTAACCTCAATATCCCTGGAACCAATTAACCCATATGGATCCAGCCTATCAGATTGAAGGCCCAGCGATTTGGGTTCGACTGAGATCAACCTCGAGCTTGAGGGGGAACTGGCAGCTGTTGAACTGGGTGGGGGTCGGAATTAGCAGGTCCCATGTTATCCTATAGGGAAAACTTTCCAGCTTTGCCTGGCAGGTTCCCAGGGGGCTAGAGACACGGGGCTGGGCTCGTTGGAAAGCCCCATCCCTCAGCTACAAAATAGCACCCCCGGGCCACCCCCTAGATTCGCCTATGATTACCGGGGCACTGGACCTGGTTATTTTTTGTGGGGCCGTTAGCACAGTGGCACAACCATGGTCTAGCGAGCTATAACCCAGGTTTTCAAGTCAATGTAAAAGGGTTATAAGTAAACATATAAGACTGCCACTGAATATACATTTTGCTGTAGATAATTCCCAAAGCCTTTTGAACTGAAACCCTTTGGAAATAAGAGACTGGAAAAATGTAGCTCACTTTATCTATGAATAATGGTGGGAATGAATAAAAAAACAACATGCTTGTTCTATCACAAATAAGTCTGCTGCACTGTGAGGCACAGATATGTCAAATTTGACAAATTAAATGTTTCTGAAAATAAAAAGAAAATAAAACTGGAATTTATGAGATAGTTTTGAGGTTGCTCACAGCGTGAGTTCTATTCTCCAATGATATATATGATCAGGACTTTCCTGGTACAACTTGGCACCGTTAAAGTATTTTGGCTGTGATTGCAGGTTAAAATGTGCACAAGTGTGGGATGCTGAACTATAAAGCACCAATAGAAGTTGAGATAAAGCCAACACGGGGAGAGAGCCATTAGTAAGCAGTAATGTGTGATGGAGAAATACACTAAGCTCATACAGTGAAGAATGTCAGATCTCTATCATAACTGCATCTGGTCATTTTTTGCCATTATACTACACTGAGAATTCTTCTATGTATTTTCCAATCTTGGCCAGTGGCTATGACTTCAATTACTGACCAATACTATTAGATAAAAAAAAGTCCACTAACACAACTAACACACATGTATAGAACACATACAAAACATACCAAGAACCCTTATACTGAAAAATGTATTTCCTTTTGCTTTGTTTTTACTTGTCATAGGCACACTTTATATATATTTTCTTCACACCTTTTTTTGTTGTAACAAGCATTGTTTTGTATTATTTTTTTTTAGCCATTTTAAACTTAATTTGATATGTCCATAGCCAACATACGGATCCCCATAGATAGCCAAACATTACACATGACTGTACTGTCTATTGCCAAACACACCTGTTCAATCCAAAATAGGGTTGTTACATTTATCAGATGAGCAGAGTTAGCAATCATACGAACTGGCATCAAATGTATGCGTCTAACACACAGTTTCATTGATATTTCAGTGTTTATAAATGCAAATCAGTCATCATTAAGTACCTGGCCTTAAATGGAAAAATAGAAATGTTGTGTCTTTGGGGGAAATTAACTTAGATGTGTAGTCTACTTTACATGTGATGTTGCTATGGGCAACCAATCAGATCCTGTCTACTATCTTCTAGAGCGTGCTAAATAAATAAGAAGTAGATTCTGATTGGTTGCCCATAGCAACATCACATGTGAAGTAGAATACACATCTTAGTAAATTTCACCCTTTGTGTAAGTTTAGACACCAACATAAAACACCATACTCAAAATCACATGGAAAGTCCATATAGTCACTAAAGGGCACATTTACCATTGGTGCCTGGAGTATCCTGCATTACTTAGATTACTGTATAAGTGATATCTCCTGAGTTTTTCTATTTCCAATAAAGTTGCATACAGTATATATTTCTCCATGTGCCAATCATCTCTATACCTCCAAAATAAGCTACTGAAATCTCCAGAGTAATCAGGGACCATCCCGAAAACACTGATTCTGTGCCCTCTACTGTGTAGCACTAGGACATAACACAATAACAGTTGTGACACTGATGTTGGTGACATCTGGTGTTGCTAAATTTCCCCTTTGTGTGCCTATGATGTGTATGCCCAAAAAATAGGTGTTGCTTTCAGTGGTAGGAGACATATTAGCCTCACAGAAACCCCATTTGCATCTCCCTAATTTCCTGAATTTATTTTATTTATTATTTTATTAACAGTTTTTTATATAGCGCAGCATATTCCATTGCATTTTACAATAAGAGACAGTGATAAAACAAACTGGGTACTTACAGACAGTCAAAGGTATGTGGGCCCTGCTCTCAAGCTTACAATCTATAGGGAAATAGGCATTGATACATAAGGATAGATTCTGTATTCTTTATTGCATTATTTTCACCAGAATGCAAAGGTTCCTGGTGTGCTGTATTATACGGTGACCCAGCAGTTTGGCCAGGTTATATGTGTGGCCTGTACAGTGGGGATGTGATTGGATAGGAATGGTATATGAAGGTAGAGTGGCTGGATCTGGAATTTGATAAGCTTGACTGAAGAGGTGAGATTTCAGGGAACGCTTGTAGGTGTGGAGACTGGAGGAGAGTCTTATTGTTCATGGGAGAGCATTCCAAAGAGTGGGAGAAAGTCCTGCAATCAGGAATGGGAGCAAGTAATGAGTGTGGATGAGAGACGCAGATCTTGGGAGGAGCGTAGAGGTCGTGTTGGAAGATATTTAGAGATAAGAGAGGAGATGTAAGTTGGTGTAGTTTGGTTTATGGACTTGTGTGTAAGTAAAAATTTATGAAGTGACTGGCTAGGAAGATTAGCCTCACAGCTGCATTAATGAAAGATTGTAGTGGTGAGAGTCTGTATTGGGGAAGGCCAATAAGAAGACTATTGCATTAATCAATGCGTGAGATGATAAGAGCATGGACAAAGTTTTAGCAGTGTCTTGTGTTAGGTAAGGGCGAATCCTGAATATGTTTTTAGGTGCATGTGGCATGATTTTGAGACAGATTGAATGTGGGGAACAAAGGAAAGGTCAGAGTCAAGGATGACACCTAGGCAGCGAGCTTGAGTGATAGGAGTGATTGTTATATTCTCAACAGTGATAGAGATATCTGGTTAGTAACTACTATTTATTGGTGGAAATATAATTAATTCTGATTTTTAAATATTCAGTTTGAGGTGGCGAGATCAAATCCAAGATGACGCAGCAGAAAGACATTCAGAGACACGGCCCAATACAGATGGAGACAGGTCCGGGGAAGATAGCAAACTCCCTAAGGCCATGCTGGGTGGGCGCAACACAGTGATTTCATCATTGTCTGTTACAAGTTAGAAGGGGTCATTGTACATTCTAGAACAAAAGTACAGTTTGGTATATTTTTGTGCACAGTAAGTGCCCATTGTAAAACACCTTGCATTAGTTGGTTCATAGGCTAAATTCATACTTGCCAGCTCTCGCAGACCATCTGGGAGAGTCCCCAAATTAGAAGGCTATAATAAATGCCTAAAATATTCCAATTACAAACATCTTAATCCTGCAAATGCTCCTTCTATATTGACTATTCAGGTTTTCTACCCTACCCCTTCCTAATTCAGGATATGGACAGGATGCATGATATCGTCCATATTCAGCTCTATTTCTAATGATATAGACAGAAACAGGGCCCACAATGATATAGCTGGAGATGTAGCCTGCACCCCACCCCAAGTATTATGTATGCTAATCTGAATATCTGTGTGCATGTATTTGTTACTTTGCTTACTATAGTCATGCATGTCTGATCTGTAAGATGATTGTTTGGCACCCTTAATGATGAAGATGATAAATCTAACATGAATGAAAGACAGGTACGGCCTCCAAATTGCTGACAATCTTTCCTCACCTCAAATGTGCGATTACATGTTTTCTAGAGTGATCAAATATTTCAAATGGTCCCTGTATTCACTATTCATTAAAGTGATCTCTTGTTACACATACCCTTACATACAAGACAGGGTTATGTGTGATAAGAGATCACAATGCTGACAACAAGGACAAACACCACACAGCTAAGAAATGTACAGATCCCGACTGGTAAGAGTTAAAATCAACCAAAGTAGCAGGTTAGTATGGTGCTATTGTCTGTGCATTGATGTCTAGTAGATTGTACCGCATATGTCTATATACTTTATTCATTCATTTTTGCTCCACCTACCAACATCCTGGCTCTTTCCGGACTTACAGTATCTACACTAGAATCGGCTTGCCCTGTATGTGCAGTGCAGTGATTCCATAAAGATCAAGTAGGATTGTTTTAGAAAGTAAAGTCTACCACGCTCTACTCCCAAAAAATGGTCCTTATTTGCATATATCTACATGCTCTTATCAATATCATTTTGCTCATATTTGTCTATTCTATAATTACCTCTGGACAATGGATTCCACTGTACGTCCCAACTGGTCCCGGGCCTCTTTTCACCTTTTGCCTCCTCTCATTTTAAAAGATTATTTTTACAACACATCCAGGAAATGAAATCTGTTCGTTACCTCCCTTTGGCAGACTCCCTTCGATTGTATAAAGATTCAGCCATACACAAAATAAGATTGAGGACATGACTATTGTGAGGAAACAAATCCCTTTATCCTGGACGTAACCTTTTAACCTTTTTTTTTGTCACCCACATCCAAAAAAGCAACATATGGAGATCACTTGGGACTTTAAGGTCAAGGAAAAAGTAAAGACTAAATTAAAATGCAAGCTTTTTAATATGGTAACATTGGTTATGGTCATATGGTAAAATTGGTTATACAGTAGAGCATGTGTGTCCATTTTTATAATCATACAGCCTAATTCTGGTTCCCCTACTACAGTGCGGAAATTGCTAATTGGTGATAATCACACTTCTGTACATGCGTGCGTGTGCATCACGCATGTGCGACCCCTGAAATTTCGGTCAATGGAAACATACTATTTTACTTAGGATTCCTTTTGCTGGGCAGGAATTGTTTGGGGTGGCTATCACAGTTATATCAGACAGGTTTCCTTTTCCGTATTGGAAAATATCTATATTTTTTTATTTAAGAAAATGTACACTTCTATATTAAGTACAAGTTCTCATAATCTGTATAAAGGGTGAACTGATAGCCTTACGGCTAAGAGTAAACAGGCACCTAATAGGGTGGTTTGTCAAGCAGCTCCTGCTAGAGGGCGTCAAACCCCTACATTTATTATAGAGAAAAAAAAAGTGGAGCTTTAAGTATTGGATCAATATGGTAGGATGTAAAAACAATATATAATTTTATTTGCTTATTGCATAATATCAGGTGGATTTAAAACCACTCAATAGGTATAAAAATATTTGACACAGTAGAATTACATAAAAGCATAATGGAACAAAATACAAAAAAATTAAAATAGAAAATGTATAATAATAATATTGATAAATGAATATGGGTTATACTTATTGGTGTGGATTCCTGTAGTAATGTCCTTATTGGAGGCACTTGTGGTAGCTGGATTTAAACATCCTGAGGCTGGTATGTATGGGGTCCATAAACCTTGCCGGATAAGTGACGCTGGAGGAAGATGGTAGACCCAATGGATTGTGGGCCCTTGTATCCCTTTAAAATGCAGGTGGTGGTGTCCCAAATTGAAAGGTGCAGGACAGTGTTTTGGCCCAGCTGACGATCCAAGTGTGTAAAAACAAGTTGTTGCTCCAAGGTAGGGAATCCAATTGTAACCAAGAGAACCCAGTAAAATCAGCAGGTGCTCCCTCCCACTGGGTTCTCTTGGTTACAATTGGATTCCCTACCTTGGAGCAACAACTTGTTTTTACACACTTGGATCGTCAGCTGAGCCAAAATACTATCCTGCACCTTTCAATTTGGGACACCACTACCGGCATATTGAGGATTACAAGGGCGCACATCATTGCGGATGCCCACAATCCATTGGGTCTACCATCTTCCTCCAGCGTCACTTATCCGGCAAGGTTTATGGACCCCATACAATACCAGCCTCAGGACATTTAAATCCAGCTACCACAAGTGCCTCCAATAAGGACATTACTACGGGAATCCACACCAATAAGTATAACCCATATTCATTTATCAATATTATTATTATATATTTTCTATTTTATTTTTTTTTGTATTTTGTTACATTATGCTTTTATGTAATTCTACTGTGTAAAAGATTTTTATACCTATTGAGTGGTTATAAATCCACCTGATATTATGCAATAAGCAAATAAAATTATATATTGTTTTTACATCCTACCATATTGATCCAATACTTAGCGCTCCACTTTTTTTATAAAAAAATTAAGTTCTCACTCTTATCATGTGTGTATGTTGTGGTTGGTATCCAGTCCAGAGGTCGATAGTGACACAATTCGGGCACAAATCTCAAAGTGTATGGGGGGCCTTTATGGAAGCCAAAGTTATAGAAAGCAAATGAAATATTGGACAGTTTCCTCACCCTTGTTGTTAATCCAAAAATATACTGGCAAGGCTAATTGGCTCCCAACAAAATTAACCCTAGAAGGTCTTGTGAATATACTTTATTTATCGTTCAAATAGCCTTCCACAATAAAAAAAAAACAGTATATTCACAATCTCTTAAGGTGCACTAGAAATACATTTTTCCTCAACATAACTTTGCTCAATTTTAGAAATGCTCGAAAAGATGTAAATCGGTAAATTAAGGATGCCAAAAGGCATTCATCATGCGTGTTTTAGATGCAATGCGTCTCTTCTCTTTATCTCCAACTTGAGCCAGGTTATAGGTTCAGTCGAGTAAGGACTATGGCTGCTTGGAGGTGCACTAATAACTCTGAAATGACATGAAGTAGACAGTGATAAAACATGGTTAATGCAGGGCTTTTAGGATCTGTCTTTTTATTTATTGTACAGATGAAACAGATTGGGGCACCTTTAAAATCATGATAGATTGCAGGTAGACTTGGTAGAGCGTGTGTCATTACAGCAGAGAAAGACTGGTCAGGCTTTTGATAATAATTACCCATGCAGTGTTGAGAGGATAAATGTATCTGCCTGGTCTGCCAGTTGATGATGTGGTTGTGTAAATCCATCAAGGGCAGCACAAATATGTCAGGGAAATGTGGATGTTGGCAGAGATGATCTTTAATGAAAAGGGTCCTGCAGGATCCATTTTTTTGACCTTGTATTCTGCAAGATAACTTTGCCATTATACCGCATGGCATCTGAGAATCCCACTCATTTTTTGGTTATGCATACACTTTGCATATTCTTTACATAATATCAACAGAAAGTCCACAATGCTCTTTGTGGATTCAGCAAGGCAACAGGGACCACTCTGGGTTTAAATGTAGTAATGGAGACATAGAAATTAAGAGCCAAGATGGTTGTCATACAAGCCAAGCTCAGACACTATTCACACACATCAGTCCACAAATTAGGTTTCAGTAGCTCAAGTTCTAAACTGATTTAAAAAGAAGACCGGTAAATAGTGTTCAACCAACCTTTTCTATATAATTGCAGTGATCATGATGAAATGCTCTCATTATACTGACCAAGGTACATATACTACTGTGCTTCTGCCAATTAAGCATCTAAGCCAACTGTATAAAAAAGCAGATTTCTCCTTCTCTTTATAATTCCATAATTGACTGGATTAATATGTCTAATGTACATTTAGTGTTTTTTTGGAGGGTGAAAGTACATTTCTTTAGGAAGTCACAAGTGGAGTGGTATTTTTATTTACAAGTCAATATTTGTGGATCAGTGACATCAAATCTGTTACAAATATCTATGTATAATTATACTGCTGATAGTGTATCTATACAAACCCAGGTATAAGGGTAGATGCAATTATGCTTGGATCATATGGCCTTATTCAAATATGGACAGAATTGCTGTGCATAGAGCAAAGTACGAATGATTGGTACTTTACTTATGCTCCAGACCTGTACTGTGTATGTGCAGTATGGTTCTTCAACCTAAATTGCAGTTTGACATCAGTCTGATGCCATTTGGAGCCAGCACTGGACGTATCACCACCATTATGGGAAAGATGCAAGGCTAGGATCTCCATCCATGTGCACATAGCAGGCAATTACATAAAGGAACACTACTTTGTTTTTGCCCCTAACTTTACCCATACAACCCATATTAGTAGTACAAAAGGTTCTATCGGAATCTTGTAACTAACTGAATTACCCGTATTGATTTGTTTACCAATTTAAATTGTAATTTGGGCAAAAAATTAACTATATTGGTGGGGGGTTTTGCATTATATTAAAAAACATACCTTTCATTCATTTATTATTTAAATAAAATAAAGACTCAGTATAGTTAAATCAACAGTAAATGAGTGTGTTTTATCAAAACTACAGTATTTGCATAACCTTTAAAAGTTAAAAACTGTTGTAAAAAATATAACCACAAAAATTGCACTCAAACATTCACTTGAACAAATAAGCAGTGGTTGTGTAATGTTGCATATAAAATTTATGAAAATGAGAAATGTAACTTAAAGCCCCATACACTAGGAAATTCCAAACGGGAGAAAAATCATTCAATGGTGAGCGACCAACGAATGATTTTTCACCCATGCGAGGGGATGTGTTATCGTACACATCCCCTCACATGCTGGCTAAAAGATTCACACGGTTGTAGGAGGGGGACAATAAACTTAACAGGTCTGATGCAATGGTTACATCGCAGGTCTTAGCAGGTCTGATGTCCCGTTCACATCGCACTGCGAGTCGGACCGGCTGTAGAATCAATGCAAAAGGATGCTGCTCAAGGGGGGATCGCCAGAGACTGTCTCAAGGGGAGAAGTCACCATAGTGTGTGGGCACCTTTTGAGTAGCCAGATTTGTTTCTGTAAGTAAGCTAATTATTACGGCAAATCATGCTTTGGACTATCGACTTTTTGGTTGGCATCGGTAGAATCATCCACTGTGTACTGACAGCGGATGTAGTCCAAACGTCAACAATAGCAATATTGACATTAATACTTTTAACACCGCAAACAGCTATGGTGTTGTTGACCTGTTGTTAGACGATATGTCAACATTCTAAGAATGCATGTGGACAACTCTTCTGCCTCCCTACAACTCAGCTGTATCGTGTACTAATAATTGTGCTGCTAATTGTTACTTGTGCTCTGTTTTATATCTTCAGTCACTGTTATGTTCAGCTCTGTGTATTGTTGTAATGGGTGCTATATGTATGGCGATGCATACCACTTGTGTCACCTTATAAATAAAATGTAATAATAATAATATTGTTAGAATGTTGGATTTAGGGTTAGGCTGAGGGCTGGAGGGATAGGTTACAGGGGGCACTATTAAAGGGAAGTTAGCAGAAGGGGTTAGGATTAGGTGCAGTATAGGGGAAATATACTTACCAGAATACTGGAGAATTGAAGCTTTTACACAAAAGCCACAGTCACATGACTGCTGGGACCCGGAGGACACTGCTGGAGCCGCCAAGTGAAGATAAGTCACGGCTCTGCCAACAGGACAAAATGTCAACATTTCGGCAATTTCTTGTTGACCTGATTAATTTACTATGATTAATGTCAACATCTGTACTCACTGACCGGTATCTATATCATTTGGACCTAAGTACTAACCTACTAATGTCGATTTATGGTTGTCCTGTTCCAACTACCATTTCGCAGATCTAACTGAAGAATTGGTCAATATTTGGTATGTAGTGGGAAATTTGACAGTTAAAATGTCATCATTCTGAGATAAAACAAGCATGCAATTTACAGCATTTTAACTGTGCAGGCTTTACAACAGCAAACAATGCTAAATCATGTTGACTGATGAATTCACATACCCAACCCAACATATATATATATATATATATATATATATATATATATATATATATTTATTAATACTAGTGAATCATCTTTTGTTCTGTAGTGACTCAATGGAATTCCCTTACTCTGAGTCAGGAAGCAGTTTAGTGACTACGGGAAGTTGATTTTTAAGAGATATGTTACCATTTTTAAAAACAAAATATCCTTTTTAGATAACACACCCAATTTACCATTAGTATAACTCACTTTAGATGATTGTCCACTGACATCACTGACACTCTGCATGGAATGTTAACCTTTTCCTCTAAAACAATGGGGCTTAGAGACCCAGCTGTGTATTTTTGGATGCAGTCCCTTTACATTTCAGAAAACTATTTGTAGACTGCACAGATATATAGATATAAACAGATAGATAGTTACAGACATAGATTAGATAGATTGGTGGCCCTGCGTCTGCATAAAGAAGGGGGCCCGAATGGAGGAGACTGCACATTTCTCTTTGGGCCTTCTCTTAAAGATCCCTGCATAGGCTGTTTTTAAAATTTGGAACTGGCACATGTATTCTGTACATATTTTAGACCTGCTCATACTGTGTTGGAAGGGTTTCAAAAATATTTTGCTATTTACTAAACACCAGTTGACTCAAGAAATGGCTAAACAGGCACAGCCCAGTTAGCATTTTAATTAGTTACTGATCTGTTTTGCTAATATATATACACATATATACACATGCCAAACATTTGTGTTGTGGCTAACATGGAAGAAAAACATTAATGCATCAAATTGGTTGCTCAAATTAGAATGTATAGTCATCTTTTGTCCCAAACAATTAGCAGAAGTCATCACATGAGTATAATATTCACATCACCCATAACATTAAACAGGTAAGGTGAATAAGATTGATTATCTCACTACAATGGCGCCTGTAAAGGGTTGGTATATTTTAGACAGCAAGAGAATAGTCACCTCTTTAAGTTAATATGCTGGAAGCAGAAAAATAGGCAATTGTAAGGGACGAGCTCCTTTGACAATGGGACAAATTGTGGTGGCTAGACAACTGGATCATCTCCAAATTGTCACTTCCAAATTGACCATCAGAAATTGGTTTTGGGAAGGAGAACCAGTGAACTGGTGACAGGGCCATGGGCGCTCAAGGCTCACTGATGTACAATAGGCACGCAAGTCTTAGAACTGGACCATGGAGCAATGAAAGAAGATGGCCTAATCTGATCAGATTTTCTTTTCCTTCATGCGGACAGCCAGATGCATTTACCTTGGGAAGAGATAGCACCTGGAAAAAGACAAACCAGTGGAGGCAGTGAGAAACTTTGGGCAATGTTTTGGTGGAAAACCACGTGCCTACGTCATTGATGTAGATGTTGCCATCTACCGCCAAACTAGACATTATTGCAGACCAAGTAAACCCTTCATGGCATTCCCCGATGGCAGTAGCCTTATTTAGCAGGATAATGTGCCCTGCCACACTGCAAATAAGGTTTAAGAATTTTTTGGAGAACATGATTTAAGGTGCTGACATGGCTTCCAAATTCCCCAGATCTCAATCCACTTGAGCATTTGTGGGATGTCCTGAGAAAACAGGACATGTATACCATTCCTACATGTATAAACATTCCTACATCAGGGTCATAGCAATCAAATCAGGGTGGCAAAAACAAAGGATCAGGTGTCTATGTAGGGAGTATGGAGTAGATGATAGCATAAGAGAAGTAAAAGCACATGAGGGGATAGGGCCCTGCTCATGAGAGCTTACATTCATTCTAAAGTCTAGCATCAGTTAGACAGGGGTGATGTATATGGGGAGACGGTGAACATGGAACAGATTGTAAGGATGAGAGTTGGGTATGTCTGATGAATAAGTGGGGTCTTGAGCTCCTGTTTGAAGTTTTGAAGAGAGGTGGAAAGACTCTGATGGGGAGTGGTAGAGAAGTCTAGAGATACCGTCGGGAGCAGCTTGTTTAAAATCTTGGACATAGGAAGCATAGGAGGAGGTATCTGTAGATAGAACAGGCTGTATGCATTTGTACAGCGAAGAGGGTTGGCCGGAGCGTAAAGGGAGATGAGATCAGATATATAAATGGGAGAATAGGGTGGGGGCTTTGCAAATAAGTGTGAGAAGCTTGAATTGGAGTCTGAAGGAGAATATGATCCAGCCTACGGCTTATAAGAGAGGGATGGTTGATGTAGTAGGTTTGGCGATGAAGATGATCTGGGCAGCAGAATTGGGGACATATTGGATTGGAGAGAGGCTATAATCATGGAGGCCAGATAAGAGAAGATTGCAGTTGTCCAGTCCGAAGATGACAAGCGAGTAAATAAGGGTCTTTGTAGCAACCAGGGTAAGAAAGGGTCTGATCCTGGAAAAAAATTTTTAAATGGAAACTGCAGATAGCTATAATACTTTTAAAATGGTTACAACCCACCATAGTTAAAATGCAAATTGCTGCTATGACATAAGTCCTAGGGAGACATTTGAGATTGAATATCACATATAATGGAATCCAGTCACATTGTGGACAGTTTCCATGTCAACATTCATAATGACATCAATGGTCACGGTGACATTCCTGTCGACATAACATACCACACTACATTGAGTATTACAGAGGGCATTTGCCTAGAATCACCTCACAACACATACAGTATAATGTACTAACCTCTATGGCACCTACCTCCTCTATGGCATTTTTCTAATTATTTATACTTTATCATTAATTTTTATAACACCAGCATATTCTTTTGTGCTTTATAATTGAGAACAAAACAGTAATAGAATACTAATTACATTTTCTGACAACGAAGAGGACCCTGCTCTCAAGCTTATGACAGTGAAGCAGTGAGCTATAGAACCCTTTAAAGCAGCTGCACTTTTCATGCAACACACACTTAAATATTTATTTATTTACAGTTTCTTATATAGCGCAGCAGATTCCGTTGCGCTTTACAATAGTAGACATTCTGGGCAACAACAGACAGACTTGGAGGTAGGAGGGCCCTGCCGTAAGCTTACAATCTATAGGGATATAGGGGAGAAACACAAGGACAGGCACCAGTAATAGCATAGCAGTTACAAGTCCATAAGTGCCTCGGAGGGTTATGCATGTAGAACTTAAATATGATAGGCTTGCTTGAAGAGGTGAGTTTTCAGGGAACGCTTGAAAGTTTGGAGACTGGTGGAGAGTCTTAATGTGCGTGGAAGGGCATTCCATAGGATGGGAGCAGCCCGATGAAAGTTCTGTAATAGTGAATGGGAGCTAGTGATCCGTGCAGAAGAGAGACGCAGATCTTGTGTAGAGTAAGTAAGTAAAACCCTTGCAGCAGGTGTCAGGTAAATATCCAGAATGTGATGAAGTAATACTCAATGTTGTATAGTCAGTGTCCAGCATATTATATAGGCCTCTATGATTTAGCCATAAGTGTATGTACAGTATTTCATGCATTTGCCAGTTGTCAGGAATAATACAAAGCGTCCTATGGAAGGGGATCACCCCTTTCCGTGGCAACCCCTTCTCCTCCCAAGGTGATTGAACTTTGTAATAACAAAGACTAATATTCGTGATACTGTAGCAGATACTATGAGCTAGTCCACATACATGATAATGACGTTTACACTGTTATTTCTGATGCACCCCAGCCTCTACTTCAATGCAGAAACCCTTAATTATAATATAAAAATTCTATAATACACCCACTTGACATCTAGTCATTTGCTCGGTGATATCTTTCTTTCCCTATGGCAATCTGCATTGTGTGCTGTCCTTTACCTTGTAATTGCCTCGTGTGCTATTTTGATCTGTAAAAATTTTTTTTTTTCTCAAGGGGTACCAAGAAGAATGTTGTGTGTAACCGCAAATAGTGATGAATATGTACATGTAACACTATTGCAGAGAGCATGGCAACACCAGCAAAGCATTAAACCCAGGCTTGCCTACCCTCCCACAATGGCCGGGAGGCTCCCGTAATTCGGGTCCCCCTCCCGGCCCCCCGGGAAAGTAGGCAAGTCTCCCGCATTGGCCACACTATCCCCCCGCACCCCCTTCCCTGCTGCACTATATACCGATTTTCGTAGGTTTTCGGCGAGAGGAGGGCTAAAATTACGTGAATCGCGTCATTTCGTGTCTTTTAGCCCCTCCCGCAATCCGCGGACATGCGAATTGCCTCCTTTACCCACTATGGGGGTAGGGCTTGGTGACGTCCACCCCCTCTCGCCCCCTGACATGCTGCTGTGTGGTCTCCTCTCCTGGCTTCTCCAGGAGAGGAGAAGTTAAAAGTAGGCAAGTATGATTAAACCTTTATTCTTAATAATACCCACCATTGGTGGCTCCAGAGAGGGACTGCAGCACAATTCAAAATTCAAATAGGGGAGGTACAGCAACTGCCACCAACTGCCATTCCAAACTGACTAATTGGCATTAAGTGTGGCTCCCCTAATTGAATTCTAAACTGTGCTGCAGCCCCTCCTCTGGAGCCGCCACTGATACCTACACCATAACCTATACACATTCCCTCTATACTCTAACTTTCCTGTTGATGACCACATGCTCTTCTGCTTCCATCCACAGCAGTCATCAAGAAGTAGCCAGGCAGGCGCCATTGAGGGTGTGGTTAGGAACCATCAGAGCGGAGAGACAGGACTTGCCACCTATTGCTAAAGAGCAAAGTCCATGGGATATTATTAGTACATTTTATTCACTGCTGTGTTCTTTAAAATGAAATATCCCATCCCCCAGTAAATATATGGGTGTGGTTTAAACAGTTAACAATGTCTAGGTCAACCCCAACATGCCGACATGGAAATGGTCAACGCCTGAAAAGGTTTTTTTTTTTTTGGGGGGGGGGGGGGTGTTTATTTGTAGGTGTCAGAACACAAAACCCCAATTAGTGTACCACAGTTCGCCGTGCTTCAGATTACTGTTCCCAATCACAGTCCACACTGATACCTATCCAACTAACATGGTTCAACCTTAACATGTTTCATCTGCTTAGTTGAATATATTTGCGTAGCAATAAAGCTCGCATCTTGCTCCTATCTACTAAAATCATGATCACAATCATGGAGCCTGGTACAAATAACAACTCTTACCATACCAGATTGTTACCACGCTATAAGTACAGCAGTGCTGCAAGGTTGCTCACATTTTTTTCTTTTTACTATTACTCAATAAAGGCACAAAAGTTAAATATTATACTTAAATAGCTAAATAATTACTAAATAAAGGCATATGAGTTAAATATTATACTTAAATAATAGCGGACAGCTGGCATTATACATACCCTCTAAACCAGGGGTGGGGAACCATTTTTGTGCCAAGGGCCATTTGTATGGGGAAAAAATCCTTCTGGGGCCATATGTAAAAATTTCTCTTACAAATTCCCCGGCTGCAGCCGCCCCACGCTCTGGCTGACTGTCTCCGGCTGCTGTTGATTAAGAGGAATCTCGCAAGAACTACCGATTTCTGCCGGGCGGGTGGGTGGGCCACTCAGAATGACTATGGGGGTCACATACGGCCCCCGGTCCTGAGGTTCCCCACCACTGCTCTAAACCTAGGTTTTTAGAAGATGCACACACTGTAAGTAACTGCAATAAAGTTTAGATGTTTTTAAATATAGATTACAACACACTTCATCTTAGACAAAGCCACGCACCCCCCTTACAGACCTGTGATACCGGATTCAGGGGCAGATTTATTAAGCTTGGTAAAGTGATAAAGTGTTTGGTTTTTATCACCGGCCTATCTCCTAACTGTGAAGTTACAGGCTTGGTTTGAAAAATGACAGGTAGGAGCTGATTGGCCGGTGATAAAAAACAGACACTTTATCACTTCACTGAGCTAAATCTACCCCTCACTTCATTATGAATTAAGAGGGATGTGGGAGATCCTCCCACTCTACCCGGGCTCTTGGGGGACAAAGTGAAAAATCAGAATCAGCTGAACCTTCTGTTATAGTAGGTAAGTATGGTCTGCGGGGAATATTTTTTTGGTACATACAGATGGTTAAATCTGCCATGTATATTTGACATCCACATCGAACATTAGCTATGGATGGGACAATGGCATGTTCAATTTTTTTTTTTTTGGTGGACCTAAGGGATTTTAAAATGTGCCAAAAGCATGGAACCTGTGAATGGTCTACATAAATATTTACAATCCGAAAACAATACAACTTTCTTGAGACCTGGGCTTTTGCCAGTTTGAGAGGGATACGGATTTCCTCACTTACAGCAACATCTGTGAAAGCTATGTAAATGTTTTTTTTCTTAGATGAAACTTCTTCCTAAAATGAAATGTCGACAGCTTAAACACAATTATTGCTCTGTGGTTGTCTCACCTGCCCTGGTTATGCATTGTGAAGGGGGAACATGTTAAAGGGGTATGTTGGTGTGCTGGAGAAATATGTGCAAGAGGGCATGCTGGGGTCCAGTAGGGTGATTTTTGATGTGCAAAGGGCAATATGTACAAAAGTTGGTGGGCGCTGGGCCATGTGTGACTAGATGGTGGGTACAGTGCCATTGAAAGAATGTCTTCTGTGGTTGAGTGAGAATGTTCTGTCACCCAAGGCTTTGCCTTAAGCAAAAGGATGGCTCTAACCTTAGTGAAAAATACAAAGACATGCTTCATAGGGGATGCGCTGGAATCTTGACTGCCGGGATGCTGAACGGTAATTATACGGAGAGCGTGCCAGCGAAGGAGGGGGTTTAGGTGTGTGTGTGGGGGTGGTATTGACCTAGGGCTAGACTGGGGGAGGAAAGGTTAGGTTTAGGTTGTGGGAGAGGGAGAGGGGGGTTTATGGTTACGCACATAGAAGGGATATGGTTAGGCCCTAGTGGGGAGGGTGAGAGCCAGGCTACAGGGAGGAATTAAGGTTAAGGTGCATACACACTGTACAATTTTTTTGACCAATTTGGTTGAAAGACATTTCCATTGAACCCAGTGTCCTGGACGAAAGATGTTGACAAAAGATATTGTCAACAAACAAACGATGAATGATGATGCGCATACCCGCCAGTTGTTCATCAAGATTGTTCGTCAACTGTGCATGCAGCTCAATTTGAATATCTTTCAAAAAGAGCCTATAAACTGGAGCTAGATCTATCTTCTTTCGTCTGTCGTCAATATATTTCGTCAACATCTTTAGTCCAGGACACTGGGTTCAATGGAAATGTCTTTCAACCAAATTGGTCAAAAAAATTGTACAGTGTGTATGCACCCTTAGACTGCTGGAATGGAGAAATAGAGTTGGGGGCAGGGGATGGTAAGTATACTTACCTAACCCCCTTTGGGGTTCCCTCTCCTGTATTCTGACCGCCAACATCCCAGACACCAGTGATCTGGATGTATCCCCTTCACAGTTGATGTTGGTGTGCAAGAGGGTATGGATTTTGTACAAAAAAATATGTTGGAGGGAGAGGGCTATTTTTTAATTATTATTACAAAAGCTACAGAATGCCTAAAAAGCTGTGACATCAATTTCTGCATTTATTAAATCTGTATCTAAACAGATAATGGTTTGTAACATATGTAAATTCAAAACCTGACTAGTTGAACAGTTATGTGCTATTTCAAATGCTTTGTAAAATAAACCTATTGGTATATACTGAGTCATATTTAACATGATGTGATATGTGACATCAGTAAGGGTGACCACCGCCTATACCATAATAGAATGAGGAGCGGCAGTGCAGCGTACATTTTCTCAGGGGTCATGGTTTCCTACTACAGCTTTGGTTACTGTTAACCTGACATTCCATTGCAGCTCTGCCACAAGAAACATTATCCTCTGATTCCATTACATAGAGATGACCCTGTGCCAGCCAATCCTAAGTGCATGACTTCACAACTTAGGAGCATCCTCAGAACACTATGGGAGGCTTTCCAAAGATAACACTGCAGCAGTGATACTGGCTGGAGGTCAGGAACCCTGCTAGCTAGAGCAGCATCGATGCTGATTCCAGAGTCCTCTGCTTTGTGTGATGTGACCACGCAAATACCCATTACAGCCCTGCAGCAGACACTCCTCTGGCATCTGTGAAAAATGCAGTTTGTCGACACCAGAATGTCAACATGAACAAAGGTATGACATTGAACATATCCACATTCAACAACATTATGTAAACATTGTGAATGTTGACAGAGAGAATGTAGACAGGCTTTACAAATAATAATTTTAGAGTTAGGCTGTGGCTGGGTTAACTTACATCAATAAAAACCGAAGGTTCGACCTTCCATTCATGTCGACATGTTCTACCACATCCCACCATTCTTATTTCATGTCCAGGTGGAATCTCATACAGGTTTTAATCCATTCATGAATATTATACAACTCCACAATACACGGACTTTGATATGTATTCATTCCAAATAAAGGTTTTATACCGTGTTCTCACTGCGAGTGGGAACTACATGGCTTTTACCCGGCATTAAAATGCCGGGGACTGCAGCGACGGAAGCCTGTTTTCACTGCTAGGCAAATTCCCGGGGGAAGAAGTTCTACCCGGTAATTTTCCTTTTAACACAGGTTTTTATGCAGTGAGAATGTGTCAACCCGTGTTTGCATGGGTAAAAGGAAGGGTTTTACCCGTGTATGAGATCCTTCACACTGCAAAAAAAACTATGTTAAAAGGCAAATTTCCGGGTCGACATGCTAGACCCAGGAATTTGCCTGCAGTGAGAACGGGGTATCACAAGATTTATGTGAAACACATACAATTTGAAAATACAATTGTAAAATCATGCCTCCTGTATGCAATCCCAGCAAAGCCTTCCAAGATGCGATAAATCTTTTGTGCAGTAGGTGTGATCTTCAGGGTCTGATGTGAATGTACGGGACCGCACATTGAACCGGATATGTGATTTGAATAATTTGCATCCGATTTATCGCTGCAATCGGATGACAAGTGACCAAATCGCCTGGAAAATGCCTAGTACACAGGTTCTCAAACTTTGTCCTCAGGACCCCACACAGCGCATGTTTACAAGTCTCATCACAGAATAACAAGTGAAATAATTAACTCCACCTGTGGGTCTTTTCAAATATGTCAATGAGTAATGAGTGCACCTGTTGGGTGACCTGGAAAACAGGAACTGCGGACCGAGTTTGAGAACCCCTGGCCTGGTATATGGGCACCTTAAGGCATCTTCTTCTGTAACCTCACATGATGATGCACCACCTTCTCACTCAGGCTAGTATTCAGTTGTTTATCACTCCCCATCTCCCATATAAAGTAGGGTTACCACCTAGTCCCTTTAATTCCGGACACATGTTAATTACACAGGTTCTGTGGCAGTTTAAAATCAGGTGAAGTGGAGTCTTGAAGTCAGCCAGCCACAGAACCTGTGTAATTAATATGTGTCCGGAATTAAAGGGACTAGGTGGTAACCCTAATATAAAGTGAAGGGAGATCGCTGGGCATTATTAAAGTGTTCTCTTTTATCTCATGGATTGTGCTCGTTAGTGTTGGATTTAGCCACCTAAACCTGGCTAAACTAATGGGACTATCCCGTTGTGTCACCCACATGCAGCACTGTTCTGTGGTGAGAGGGAAATTGGGAGCCCGTCTCTCACATAGCGAGAGCAGCGGTGTATAGGCAGTGGTGTAACTAGACATATTGCTCCCCCTAACAAAAAAGTTCTCTGCGCCACATCCTCCTCCCCATTTTGGTAACACAGGCAAGTCGCCCCCTCCTAAAAAAAAATCAGGTGAGGCAGCCATCATGGATGCACTGCATAGGACAGTGATGGCTAACCTTGACACTCCAGCTGTGGTTAAACTACACATCCCAGCATCAGTTTTAGCATGGCCAAATAGCAAAACTGTAGCAGGGCATGCTGGGATGTGTAGTTCAACAACATCTGGAGTGTCAAGGTTAGCCATCACTGGCGTAGGATTACGCAGGATTGGCTGGTTTGACCACTTCGGTGGCTGCCGGATTGGGCTCTCCTGCCAAATTACAGGGCATGCCACTGGTAATCTGAACCCTCCCCAGTCATTCACCCTCCTCAGCAGTGTTCCCTCTAAGCTGTGCATGTGCATGCGCGCGCACACAACTCGACGAGCGTGCGCACAGACATTACAACAGAGCACACAAAGCAGCAGTGGTTCCTTTTTGCAGTTGTGGACCAATTAATGTGTTTCAGCCAATAACTACATTGTGTGCTGCGTTTTGAATGTTTAAATGTTTAATATCATTTTGAAGTAAAGTTAACACAAATGCTGGACGTCATTTTCCAGTTATATATAAGTGACGCACGAAAATTAAATTTTCCTTCCAAAGTTGCACAGCCAAAATCTTTTGCCGCACACAGCCTTCGTAAAATTAGAGGGAACATTGCTCCTCAGTGGAAAGTATTTCTGGGTCAGAACAAATCTGCCTTATTAGGTTTGTCCTGCCCCATGCAGGGGTTGAATAAGAGGTTTTTTATTATTATTATTATTATGCTGTGACTACAGGCATGACACCATCACTTCTTTACAAAAAAAAAGCCTATTATACTAAAAATTTGTGTTTTTATTAAAAATGCTTAATGCTATTTCCATGCCTAGTGCTAATGCTCACTTTCATCTATCGTGTATGTATTAATATGTTTTGTCTACCTACAAAGTAATTTTATTGAAAGACTAGTTACCACCTTGTCATGCTAGAAAGCCTTAGTTTTCCTTTTGGTGCCTTTTTACATTTTTAAATTCAATATTTAAAATAAGCCTTTTCTCTCAGTTCTAAAGAGGATAAAAACATTCTGCCTTTATTGATATTGATTACAATGCTTTGTACTCAAAGAGGAGGAGTTATATACATTTATACAATAGATTAGTTGTAAATGTTAACACATCTGTTTAGTGCTTGGTCTCTGGTAAATGTGCATCAGGGTGATAAGGATAGCTCCATTCAATCAGTGAGTAATTGCAGGCAGTTCTCTGTATGGGAGCATTACACGCTGACTTTTATTACTCAATCAGAATGTTTAGTGGCAATTGTACAACAGTGTGCATGCTCAGTTTAATTGTGACAAAATGTTGAAGAATATAATTTAATCTTAATATAATGTAAAAATACAATGTGGTCATTACCATAGTATGTGTCATTAAGGATGCCAGAATTATATATATATATATATATATATATATATATATATATATATATATATATATATATATATATATATATATATATATATATATATATATATAAAAGCAAATTTCCAGGCAGGTAAAATGCAACAGAAATTATTTTATTCAAATAAAATCATTATGCAGGAAGGGTTCTCTCGGAAATGTTATCTAGCCACAAATAATAAGAACTACTGTTGTCCCATGTATTATGACAATTTTTTTCACTAGAAACATATAGTATATACCAGGCATTCCCAACCACGGTCCTCAAGGCACACCAACAGTGCAGGTTTTAGTGATATCCAGGCTTCAGCACAGATGGTTTAATCAGAATCACTCAGATACTAATTAAGTCACCTGTGCTCAAGCCTGGATATCTACAACACCTGCACTGTTGGTTTGCCTTGAGGACCGTGGTTGGGAAAGACTGGTATATACTTTGCAGTTATCCCAGTGGCTAAAGGCTCAAACTATGGTAAATTATATATTAAATAAATCTAATTTACAAGCATCGATATATGTTCAAATCCATTCATAGTAAAAAACAAATTCGCACATGTTGATGGTTTAGAGGTTGACCAGATCACACATTTAAAAGTTTGCTGTTTTTTTAATTTTTTTTTTTTTAATTATTGGTTCACTGTATTGCTTTACATATTATTTAACTTGTATGCTGGTTCACTTCATACTTACATACCTACCTGACCCTCTCCATGCGGGAGAAAATGTTCTGTTCCTGGGCTTCCCTAGTAATGTATGATTGCCATCACCTGTGGTGAGCCACCTTTACCTAGCTCCCCACAGGTGATGGCAATCATACATTACCAGGGAAGCACAGGAACAGAGCATTTTCTCCCGCATGGAGAAGGGCAGGTAGGCAAGTATGGTTCACTTACAGGTACTGTATATGCACTGAGCTATTCCCCATTATTCTTAATGCCCGGTCCCCTGCTCCTGTAAGATGGATGTCTTGTCCCCATCACCGGTAGTGGGACCCATTAGGGGCTCCCTTTGTGCATATCGGAGACCTGATATCTATCCACTATTTTCCTATTGGATTTTCCATTAAGTATATAGCAATATAATGGACTGGATTTTTAGACTACCTCAGCCCACAGTTTTTAGGTTGCAGAATAGTACAACAAGCCTGAACTTTTGTATGAGGCACTGCAGACACATAGTAACATAGTAATTAAGGTTAAAAAAAAGACATTAGTCCATCAAGTTCAACCTATATGTCTTGTAACTACTGACTTGAGTAAGTCATATCTATAGGATTCCCTTAGTGTCAAAAATGTATCCAGTTTTGAGTTAAATTCATCAACAGTAGTCGCTGTAATCCCCCCACCGGCAATGAGTTCCAGAATGTTACTGCTCTAATGGTGAAGAATCCTCCTCTTAATTCAGTACTGAAGTTCTTTTCCTCGAGCCTCAGTACATGCCCACGTGTCCTAAGTATAGGACATCAACCATCCTGTAAATACTATATACATTACGATCATGGTGGTGGCAACAACACAATTATTCAGAAAACTACAGTAAATGTAAAATGTTTCTGTATAACTTCAGTATGATTATATTATAGTGGTAATACTGGAAATGTAATTAAATGACATGAGAAGCTTAGTGTGACTTTAATATTTTCAACTAGTTGAGTCAACTTTTTAAACAAAGTGATACTTTATCTCAGATGCTGGGCCTGCTTGAACTTCTGTATATATAGTTTGCCATTGAAAGAAGAAAAAACAGTGGTAATGCATTTCCTGTAAAAGTGCAGAACCACTGTTTATGTGGTTTCCCCATTTATTTATTACCAGGTATTAATAAGGGAGAACAGGTACCATCTCCTGGGGTATATGGTAAGGTGCAGCAGCTGAGAGGTTATAAATCAGTCCAGTATGTTGGTACAACTGGCCTCCACCAGTTTTATTAGTTAATCAAACAAATAAAAGATCAAAATAAATCCTTGCCGCCTGGCTCTAACTAATATGCATAATAAACTTATTCACTAGAAAACAGTAACAGATTCATTCCTCTCAGAGTTTGTTGGTTTCAGGTTGTCTCCCACACATAGTGTCTCCTTTCCCCAGGCAGAGACCCCCAAAGGCCCCCATACACTTATACAATTTGATCCCATTTCACCCAATCCCGATGGATCGGGCCGAGAAATCAGCCTAAATTGGATGTGTGTAACATCCCCTCCGACTTGATGCACGGTCCCGTGCGCATTGGTTCGGACCCTGGAGATTGAACATCCGGCAAATTAAATCTATTGGATGCATCAACGGCACATCACGGGTGCTTTTTAGAACCCGCAATGTGTTGGATACGGCTGTGTAGGTGTGTGTGCATGTATGTCCGGCTGGTCCCGGGCTGTGCTGAGCGTCCAGGGGGTGGGGATGACTTTGCAGAGGTAGGGTCATCAGTGTCCACTGTCGAGAATCGCTGAGCGGCAGGTGTTGAGTGGCAAGTGGCAGTATCATTTTTTTTTCATTCAAAAGACAGGCCGGCTGTTGCTCTCACTCTCAGACAATCAACAGCCGGCCTGTCTTTTGAATATTTTTTTTTAAAGTAATGCTGCCGCTGGCTGCCCAGCACCTGCTGCTCAGCACTTCCAGACAGTGGACACTGCCCACCGCTGCAAAGTCACCCCAACCCCCGGGCACTCAGCGCAGCCCGGCACCCGCTGCTGCCTGGGACCTGCTGCTCACCAGTTTGTTTGTTTTTCAATCTACTGACCTCGCAGTTCCCAGAGAGTCTTTACATGTGATAAATAGCATGCGATTTATCGCATGTAAAAATGGCACATCGTAAAAGAGCTATACCGGGGAGCTCATGGGAAATTGGGTCCGACTTGCCCTTAATTCTTAGTCTAGCAGCCTTTTTACAAAACTCCCATAGCTGAAGGTACTTATTAGCCTTCTATCAGGCTAACAGCACAAAGACCTGAACTGAGCCTAATGGATGGTGAACCCTCGTTCTCTTCAACCATCCAACCCCAGCTGCCTTCCACTACTATACTAGTGGCCCTGTCACAATAGCATACACATATTCTGCAGCTCTTTACAGAGAATATTTGAACATTCACAAAAGTCCTTGCCCCAGTGTATCTTACAATCTATATTCCCTGTAATCCTCATACAACCATAGTCTTTCCCTGGTGGACCCATTTTTGTAATTGTACCTTTGTAATGTAAGTCGTCACAAGCATTGTGCATAAGAATGTGAGTGCTGGCCTGTCTGAATGAGGCGTGTTCACATCATTTCCTCATATAATATTCTCACTTCCCCTGCTACTATTTATAGGTTTCACTTAATACAAAAGATTCAAAGTGCACAATGAGAAGTCACAGTAATTGAAATATAACTGCCAGATTTACTGTATCAGGATAAACCTGTTAAATGTGCTACATGTTGATTGATGTGAACCCATATTTGCCTACTCTCCTGGATTCAGTGAGGGAATCCTGATCTATTGGGGTTCCCCCCTCCTTCTGGGCACCCCTCCCACATACTGTTAGTGGTGTATCTATAAAAAATGTGGGGGTTATTGCTAAGCCACTGCATTCTGCCCACTTCCTAGTGAATTGGGAGAACAGTAGTAGGATGAATCTGCGGTCCATGCAGACGGGTGGGGCCTAGTGACGCAATACTATATTAATAGCATCATTTAGACCTAGCTCCCAATTCAAATAGGTGCGACCTGCATCACTTTGCTAAGAGTAGGTGGGCTGAATGACCCCTCTGGTCCAGTCCCGCTCCTAAGACAGTCCACCTGCTAGTTCTTTTCAGACTTCTCCTGTAGAATTTAAAAGTACAGTAGGTAAGCATGTGTGAACCCTACTTGCTTTACTAGCTGTCTTTGAATTATGGTAGATTCTAGGAAATTAAGACTTGTAGAGAGAAAAAAAGTACCAGCCAACCAGCTACTAACTGCCATGTAACAGACTGTGGGGCAGATTTATAAAGCTTGGTGAAGTGATAATGTGGCTGGTACTTTATCACCGGCCAATCAGCTCCTAACTGTGAAGTTACAGGCTTAGTTTGAAAAATGACAGGTAGGAGCTGATTGGCTGGTGATAAAGACCAGACCATTTATCACTTCACCGAGCTTAATAAATCTACCCCTCGGTTTGAAAAATGACTTTTATCACTGGTAGGAGCCCATGCTTAGAGGCTTGGCTAACCATTACTACATTATCTGGTCTCCTTGATAAATACTGTGTCTATGGAATATACTGGTTGTATACTGTATATATGTATAGTTTAAGAGCAATGGACTATAACAAAATAGTCCTGTGCAATAGCACATTATGCATAATGTGTAGTTCAAGTGAACAATCTGGAACCTCATCACTAGAGGAGAGAATGCTGCCACCAGTTATGAGCTGAGTTTAACTTTCACAGTCAGGGGGTGGGTTTGGGAGGAGAGTGAAGAGTAATGCAAAGTCCAAGGTCCATTACATATTACATACACCGTAACATGTATTGTGTATATGTGTGTGTGTGTGTGTGTGTGTGTGTGTGTGTTAAGCAGACCTCCTGCACTGTGTGGTCAGTGCTGCAGCCTCTGCTGGCTATTTCTCTTTTTTTTTTCATCAAACATAACACAGGCCCTTAATACAAAGAGATGAGCTGAGTACTATCAAGTAGAAATTTACTTTAGGTCATGTATGAGACTTGGAATGGCACCATTTAAATAAATGTACCATTACTATGAAGATGCATAAAATACTATACATTTCATTTTAATTTTCAGGACATGATGCATCTACAACTTCTATTCCAGTGACAACAAACCCTTCTACTATTGCTCCTACTCAAACGCTTGCTACTTCCCCACCTGCTACTACTAAGCAAGCTACGGTTCCAACAACAATTGCACCTACAACTAAAGGCACCACACTAAATCCCCAGCCCTCTCATGGAGCTGTTTCCACAATTGCAAGCTCACCAAAAGTGGAAATTACAAGCCCTGGAGTAACCACGGCTATACTACCACAAAGCCCAGCACTAACAGCAGCAGCAACAACAAAGACTGACACCTCCAGCAACGTGTCAATAACAAATACACCTAATGTTGTCAAGGAGACTACAGCAAGTGGAACAGCCCCAGTTGGCTCTACTACTAATCCAGCAGAAAGTGCATCTGGTATTGGCATCACACGCAGTACAGTAGGTATGCATTTTTCTATTCAAATGTTATAAAATGTTTTTGATTTATTGCTAAATACATACATATAAAAAAAGTAAAAAATGTGCAGTGTATACACAGTGTGAACGCATACCTCCCAAATGTACTGATTTTCATGGAACAGTCACTTTCTGGGGGGGGCTGTCCCACCCGTGGGCAGCAGTATCCCACTGTGGGGGGGCAGTGGTGAATTTGTGGAGTTACCCCGTCACTCACTGCTCATGAAAAGATGCTGTGCATATACACACTGCGTCTATTCACAGGAGACAGGTGGACTTGTGGCACAGCCAGCAGCTCACAGAGCATTGGCCAGGACCCCACAGTGATGAAAACGGGAGGCGTGGCTTGCAGAGTGTTGTGCAGTGAAGCCATGCCCCATTTCATCAAGTTCACCCCCCCCCCCCCTTCTGGAAGTAAAGTTTAGGGAGTTTGGAGGTATGTGGATGATATACCACATGGATGATGTAACATAGCATTGTTTACAGTGGTCTGTATGTTACCTGTTGTAATAAAAATAAAGAACTGTGGTACATATTTTACTATAAACCATACTTTAAGGTTGCAAGTGAAGTCTTTTGAGCCTGATTCAGAGTTGCAAGCAAATCACACAACTAGGCAAAACCACGTACTGTAGGATTGCGGTTGTGGCTGATATAACGTGCAAAGATTTATTTTAATTGGTTATATTTTTTTTGTGCAGGAAAAATACTGGCTAATTTTGCATGTAGCCCACATATATTAAACAGATTAATGCTGCTTTCACATCGCAAAATGAAGGTTCACACCGGGACTTTGAAACCGTTTAGTCCCGGCACTAACCTGCATTTTGGGATGTTCACAACCCCACAGTGAACTGTCTATATTGCCGGTTCTCTGATGTCATCTGGGGTTGCGGCAGGGAGTCGGCACGTCATCGGGGGCGGGGGAGGAGGCATCGCTTAGAGCTGGTGCTGCTCCAAGTGCTGCCTCGTCCATAGTGTGAAGGGAAACGGGTTGCTCGACCCATTTAACCTGTTCACACCGCCAAGCAACACGGCAAGGAACCGGTAAGAACTCTGCTTTCTGCGGGTCAAACCGCCTTGTACCTGGTAATTAGTTGCGATGTGAAAGGGGTATTAGATTTAAGTTTAAAAACACACCCTATCCAGATCTATAGGCCGAATTCAAACCTGTTCTCAAAATAGGCAAAACCATGCTGCACTGCAGGTGCAGGGGCAAACGCAGGAATTGCAATGGGTTGTTTCCAGCATATATATTGGCGCCACATGAAAACTGGCATTTTGAGGCAGGAGCCTCTTTACACATTTTATATATACACACAGAGAAACACAGAGAAAATAACCTAAATACATACTCAGTATATTCTGAAGCTGGATGCTCTCCCTCCTACTTCCTTGTCATACAGCCTCGGAGGCCTCACCCGCTGGCCATCTCCGGGAGGGGTGGAGTGGGGGGAGCAGGTATTTGGTCTGTCAGCGGCTGCTAGATTCGGCATCCTATTGCAGATCTCCTTCTCCAAACCGCTGCATACTGCTGCTCTGCCTGCACCTCCTCTGCGGCCATCTCATTCTCCCGTGCTACGCACAGATAGATGCCCAGCCGCAGTCACTACAGACATCTCCGTCTGAAAAAAAAAAAGTGTCCCCCCCCCCTCCTCTCTGCGTGCGCCACTGAGGTGGGGCAAATTTAAGGTGCAGAGTTATTTTGTTTCTGTGCAGAGTAAATACTGGATGCTTTATTTTAACACTGCAATATAGATAACATTTTGAACACACTCCACCCAAATCTAACTCTCTCTGCCCCACCTACAGTGCGCATGGTTTTGCCCATTGCCTTGCAATCAGGTCTAAATTAAGCTTCAAATCTCTCTTTACGAGTTATATCAGCCCCAACGGCAGTGCAACATGATTTTGCCCACTTTTCACTTGCACTGAATATGCATGAAGAAAGCCTTGCAAATTCATATTGACATTATTGCAGCTAAATTTCTCACTCTCAATTCAGTAAAAGAAAAACGTTGTGCCCCGGAATAAATAAAATGTTGCCTTCAGTTGGATATGCTCCTATGTGTAACAATTGTGTGTGTTTTCTGAACTCTTACAGCACCATCACTGCTGCGCCATAGTGCTGAAACTGCAACATCTCTTACAACTACAAGATCAGAGGAAATTAACATAACAGATGCTGGACACAGAACAGGCCTAACTACACGCATAACTACAGGCCTAGCTACAGGTATAGCTACTCCAAGTTCTGTGATCCCGCTTTCTACCACTTCAGTCAAGACTTTAACAGATGCTGCTACTAACAAATGGACCCCTCCCGAAGCTTCAACCAAGACTACATCACTTGATTCTAATATACAATACACTTATAAAGAGAACATTACGGTAAATAAATGATGTACCAATACCATATATAACTCTCATTATAGTCTATTTCCGAATTTAAAAACACATATTTTCTTTAAAAAAAAAAAAGACAATCCTAACTTTCCAGATATCTAATATTTATATTAGATAGATGTCCAAAATACCTTATATTATTTTTCACTATGCATAGATTTCTGATAATGTACATCATACTTTCTGGCTACCCCCTACAGGCCAAATCAAGATAAAAGTGGGCATATGATTGTGTTATAGTGGCTCCAACCCCAGTTACTCAATGTTGCAATTACAAGCAGGTGTAGGGGCAGGGACATGATCAGTCAGGGGCAGGGATATGATCAGTGGTGGATTTACAACAAGGCACATGAGGCCAATGCCTGCTAGACCACTGGCCAGATGAAAGCAGGTGATTCTTTTTGTATTATTTTTGTCTGCCACGACCATCACCTTAAGTGAATTAAGAAGTGACCAGCCTCTGGAATGGGGTGCCGGACGGGGTCCCAACAGTCGTGATCCCCGGACGGGGTCCCAACAGTCGGGATCCCGACAGTCTTTTACTCGACGTCGGGATCCCAACTGTTAAAACACCAACAGACAGTTCCCAACGGCCACCGGCTATTCTCCCTCGTGGGGGTCCACAACCCCCATAGAGGGATAATAGAATAGCTGATGACTGTCGGGATCTTGACTGTCGGAACCCTATACCACACCCCTGGAATGTGCCAGATGGCCTCTGGGAAACTTAAGGTGCCCATATGATATGGCTCTTTTTCACACGCTTTTGACCCATCAGGCCGATAAATCGTGTGAAATGTGCCATACGGGCCCCGGATAAAGCCTGCACTTTAGACAGGGGGGCCCACTCCCACTTGTCATTACTGGCCGCAAACTGCAAGGGAAAATATTACGCTGTCAAAACACAGAGTAAAGGCAGTATAAACTTGGTTAATGGGTAACTGCAGGGCGGGGATTAATATAAACATAAATATATATATATATATATATATATATAAAATACCAAATGAAAAGCCTGTGTTTGTCCCTCTTTACCTTACTCTGTAGGAGCCCTAACAGGCTCAGCACTGCCTCTGATTAAAAACCCTCCTATGACAAGGCTGCTGCTATCCTCCATGGGCCTGAGAAACATATTATGAGCTCCACCAAGCAGAGCTTAGCACAAGCCTCTCAGCCTCTGACCTCTTGTGCAAAGTCTCATGGGATTTAGGGGGGTATTCACTGTGAGGGTCACAGCAGTCGAGCTTGCTCGACCGCCATGACCCAGTCCCGTTCTTGGTCAGCTCAACCGAGAACATGCAGATGGGATTCAATGTCCCGCCTGGCGGGGAGTGAGAAGGGAGCTTGGCCGCGAGTTGCGGCCGGGAAGAGGCGAGCTTCAGCCAGCAGCTTGTCACTTCACGGCCGTTCTCGACAGAACGAGCCCGACAGCTTGTTCTGCCGAGATACCCTGCTCAATGCTGTCAGGGAAGCATTGAATAGGGCCCGGTGGGCATCTCCCCGACGGGAGATGCGCACCGGTGATTGAATATCCCACTCAGGCAAGTCCCAGTAATGCACTGCACACTTATGCAGTCAGTGTGACTTGGCTCCCGATGCTCAGCACCATTAATCATTGTCACGTTGGCAGATAGGTGAAGGTGAAGCTGCAGCACTACTCCGCTCCCATGCACAAAACCATTAGCTAAAAAATTAACATCTAAATAGAGGGGGGGCACAGGGGTACTGACCCCCTGTGCCCTCCCCCTTAATCCAGCCCTGGTGCCATATAGTATGTAATTTACCTCCAATTCCCATCCGATATGCGGGCCCATGCGCATTGTATCAGATCTGAAAATCAGATGACTGGGATTGCATATGATACATCGTATGAAAAAGGACTGAATACGATGTATCTGAAATAAGATCCTAGCCACTGGGGAGAAAGGCAGATCCCTGGGGCAGTTGCCGAGGTATTGCATGAGAGGTTGCATCCATACCTCTGTGAAGTGTATGGAGCCTTATGGTGTGTACACATGGCAGGATATGCTGTGAGATGTGAGTCCCGATGCGATCAGATCGCATCGGGACTCGCATCTCACGGCATGCTAGAGGGGTACAATTTACACTATATAGTGCAGATCAGCCCTCTCTATCTGGCTGCCGATTTGCACTAAAACGGGAGCACGCATCGGCAGCGCATCGGGCTCGCAAGCCCGAAAAAAGCATGCAATTTGGCTTCTGATGTTCCCTATATCGGGAACATCGGAAGCCAAATCTTACCATGTGTACACACTATTACTCTTCTGGGCATCCAGGAGAGCAACCCAAAATTCAGCAGCCCCCCAGACTGTAGGCAATTAAGCTGTAAATGTCTTTTACATATATTATATACTGCAGAGCAAAGTTTAAAAAGGGTGGTTTAGTCAAGTTAGGAACCTTGGCCACTCCATGGCTATCAAATGTAGGGGTAGATTTATCAAAAATTGGATAGAGACAGTGGTGAGAAATGAAGTACCAATCAGCTCCCGTAATTTTTAAAACAGCCTGTACTTTATCTCTCTCCAAATTTGATAAAACTGCCCTTAGTACTATAAACATGATGAATGTATTACTTACTGTACTTGACAGCATGATGAGCAGTAGCTGCAAGTTTCAGATAAAACGCAAATACCTCGATTATGGAACCTAATCACTACTAAAACCTTAATTTCCCTCTAGGTCATATGCCAAAAGAAAGTGAATGGTGAATCACTTCCTTTCAAGATTAATATGAAGTCTTCAAGAATTTGTGTAGGTACAATACTAAAAATGCTGGGAACCACTAAAGTTAGATGTCATTGCTATGACATTTTATACACTTTTGCAAATCTAAACATTCTGGTTTATCCTTCACTTACCTATACTTTTCTTTCTTGCATTACTATTTGCACACACTGATTTGGTAGTGATGCTTCGAATCCTAAACTGCTGTTAGCCTACTTTTTCATCCAATATTGCTATGCAGAGCTGGGGTGCGCCCAACTCTCCCGGCAGCCCGCAGGTGGTCTTTTCAAGGATGAACTCAATCCTGGGTAACCTGGGATTGATCATTTTTCAATCTCAGGATTGAAATACCTAGCTATCATTTTCTAGCATGTACAGATAAAGGAGGCCTATTATCTTATTGGTTGCCATGGCATCACCTCCACCTTTTGCAAGTCTACACTAGTAAATGTATCCTAAATTATATCTTTTTCAATTTGTAGGAAAAAAAAATAAGGGGAAAAGATTCACTCACACATTATGGTCCTGAAAACTTTTAGATTTGGGATTATACTCATACTTTAGAAATACCATATATATTCGAGTATAAGCCTACTTTTTCAGAACATTTTTATGCTGAAAAAGCCCCCCACGGCTTATACTCGAGTGAGGGTCCCACTTGAGTCAATACGTTTTCCCAGTTTTTTGTTGTAAAATTAGGTGCCTCGTCTTATAATCGGGTCGACTTATACTCGAGTATATATGGTATACTTCAAACGGGTGTTAATCAAAGGGTCAACAGCAATTAGGTCTACAGTGTCTAGGTCAACCACAAAAGATCGATATGCACAAGGTCGACCGGGGAAAAGGGTTGAGCAAAATGACAACACGGAAATGGTTGACACGTGAAAAGTTTGACATAAGTTTTTAAAGGTTTTGGTATTCATTTTTACATTTGAACACCCCCAATTAGTGTACTCCTTTGCTCTCCATACTTCAGGCCTAGTGCCTCACCCTGATAACCTTGCCAATCGAGTTCACATGGATGGTAAAGTTTCAAAAATTTCAGAAAATTTAAATGAAAAAAAAGTTAACGTTGACCTTTTGCATGTCGATCTATAGTGGTTAACCTACTGACGGTGAAAATGCATGTTGACCTATAGTCTGGTCCCCTTTCAAGAGCTGCTACAACTGTGAGCCAAAACAAGGAAATGTCGCTGCTTCGTTGGCGCTGACTATCGCTACTTAAACTGCGGTTGCAGCAAGACTGCATTTTAAGTGCTTGTTTGCGCAGATCTCCGGAATAGAGATTGGAGATCTGTGCATGGGTCTGAATCAGGACCCTGTCTATCCAGACACACCAAAACAAGATATTTTCACACACACACACACACACACACACACACAGAGTCACCATTTGTTTCCCTCTAATGCCCCGTACACACGGTACAATGTGGTCTATTTTTCTATTTGACTTTGCTCATATAAGCAAAATTGAATCAAAATCGAAGGCATTTGGTCCCGATGCACGGCCCTGCGGCATCGAAATCAAGTAGATAAATACACTATACAGGCAAAACTATATAGTACAGATCTGTACTATATAGTCCCAATCAAACGCATTTGCCTTACTGTGTGATTTGATCGAATAGCAAGGCAATTGCACCATGTGTACTGTACAACCCTTACAATATCGAAGTGTGATTTAGAAGATTTTATAAAAAAGGCAATCCAGAGTATAGAAATATTTCTATGCCAAGCACTGCAGGTAATCCATTTAATTTATGTACATTGTACATGAGGTACTTATGTAGTATCTTGGCGTCAGATTTAGAAATCGGGTCGGATCGGTAGCATCGTATGCAATGCGATGCGATGGTCCCGATTTTTCCATAGGATTCAATGTTAAAATGGTCCATTTTAACATAGAATTCAATGGGAAAAAGGGGTCCTTTTCCTTTCCCCACTATCCAAGTGGGCATGGAGTTGGATATAAACCTGTGGCGAGCGTAGCGAGCCACCGAGCCCGAAACGTGGCGAGCGTAGTGAGCCCCGCGAGGGGACACAGAATACTTTTTAAGAAATCTGCGTCGCTTCGCTCGCCACGCTTCGGGCTCGGTGACTCGCTGCGCTCGCCACGCTTTATAAAATCAACTCTATGCCCACTTGGATAGTGGGGAAATGAAGAGGACCTTGTTAACATTGAATCCTATAGAAAATCGCATCGCATGCGATTCGATGCGATTTTGCCGAAAATTGCGTCAAATCGCATCTGATTGTATGCCTTAAGGTAAGGTATACAATTAGAAAATCGGCAGCCCAGATACTACATAAGTACCGTACATGATAACACTGCCATCTCCAGGGTTTAGCTAGAATACTTTTATTTTATGTATAGCATGTAGTTTATATTTTTGGAGTTTGTGAACTGTTATTACAGTAAAGCTTACAGTAAAATGTGATCAGATTTGGAGATGTGGTTTATGCAGGGCCGGCGCCACCACTAGGCAGCTCTAGGCATTTGCCTAGGGCTCCGGCACCTGGAGGGCGGCAGTTCGCCCCTCACCCCCAGCGAACTGTGTAAAAAAATTGCTGCCCCGGCGTCCCTGCAGTGCTGGGGCGGTCAGGGGTGTCCGTGCCGTAGGGGTACCTGCGGCGCCGTCATGTGTATAAAGCTGGCTGCGGCCGGCGGGGTCCCTGTAGTGAATAGCAAATAACTAGCGCTATGCGCGCGGCGGTGCGGTAAGCGCTAGTTATTTGCTATTCACTACAGGGACCCCGCCGGCCGCAGCCAGCTTTATACACATGACGGCGCTGCAGGTACCCCTATGGCACGGACACCCCTGACCGCCCCAGCACTGCAGGGACGCCGGGGCAGCAATTTTTTTACACAGGTACCACCCCTCCCCCCGGCACCGGGGCGCCCCCACCCCGACTCGCCTGGGGCGCTTCGGTGCCTTGCACCGGCCCTGGGTTTATGACTTCATGGAATAGAAGTTACTGTTTTCTGGTAAGGGGGCAACTGTTCCACTGGCTCACTTATCCACTCCGTTCACTAAATAGACCCCAAAAATGCTAAAAGTATGGAGATAGGCACCATAAAGGAGAGATACAGAAGATACGCTGCTGATTTGGAAATATTAGGATTAGGACATAGGCCACCTCCAATTCCATGATGAGATTACACAAATACCTTGGTAAAAGACAAAAGACAAATGTAATAGTTGCAGTGATTGCCAGTATTTCTGTAATTTAATGGTGTGAACTAAGGGCCCAATTCAACCCTGACTGCAGGACATATTTGTTGTCAAAATTGGCAAAACCATGTTACACTGCAGGTGGGGCAAATGTACTATGTTTCAGAGAGAGTTCAAAGGAAACTTGGTAGAAAGGTTAGTGGACAAGTGGAATAGCCTCCCATCAAAGGTAGAGAGTGCGCAAATACTTTTCTTTTGTAGAAAGTCTCTCACCTCTACCTTGATAAAACCCTTTGTATATTTCAAACTTTCTATCATATTCCCCCTTTTGCTTTTCTGCTCCAGACTACATTTCATACCTGCAGACTTTTTAAAACTCCTCCTTGGCAGAAGCCCGGAGAGGAGTGAAAGGGGGGCGGGAAGTGGCTTAGTTTTGGGGGCAGGGCGCGGCTGATGTCAGCAAGCCCTGCCCCCATGACAGGCTGCCACATCAATTTGCGGTTCCGTGGATGAGAGGAGGGGCTAAAATGACTCGAATCGCGTCATTTTAGCCCTGCTCCCTCCCCGCGGACCCGCAAAATTCATAGTTTTAGACCACGGGGAGAGGGGGGGGGGCTATGGTTAAAATGCGGGAGACTTGCCCACCTTCCCAGGGGGCTGGGAGGGGGACCCGATTTGCGGGACCCTCCTGGCCATTCCGGGAGGGTAGGCAAGTATGCTACATTTTAAGATCTTTTAGTTGTTTGTGGTGTACAATATGCCCCATTGTAGTTTCCCTTCTTTGTACAGTCTGTAATGTATTTATATCCTTCTGGAGATATGGTCTCCAGAACTGAACACAATACTCTAGGTGAGCTCGTACCAATGACCTATACAGTGGCATTATTACTTCTTTCTTTCTACTGCTGATACCGCTCCCTATGCAACCAAGCATCTGACTTGCCTTCTTCATTGCTTTGTTACATTGCCTACCTGCCTTTATGTCCCCTGAAATATCAACACCTAGATCTCTCTCCTCTTCAGTAGTTTTCATTATAGTGCCATTTATACTATATTTAGCCTTTGGGGGTTTGAAACCCAAGTGCATGATGTTGCAATTGACTTGTACTATCTTTGAAATGTCTGCATTAAGTTGTTATAAACTGAATGGAAACATTTGTTTTTCAGACACACAACCCTAATAAACCTGAAAAGGAGGAAGAGGATGAAAAGAATGCATTAATGTATCTATGCAAAGCTCTAAAGCCAGGATACCAGCCAAACAAGGACAAATGTGAAATAGTTTTGGGGTATCAAAGTGCTAATCATCTAGAGATAATAGATGCCTATGTGGAAAGTGAGTACCCCTGCAATAACAAAGGGCCTGATTCAGAGGTGCACACAATAGCACAACAGAGCTACAATGTAGTTTGCAGTGGACTTGTGCAAATATGGTAACGATTCAGCCCCGGTCTTGACGCCCACTGCCTTATCAACCACTCGCATAAGCTGAAAAATTTCTATTGGCCGACAAGGGAACACCCGAAAAACCGGTCCAGTCAGGCCTGCATTTTTCTAGCCGTCCATTACTCTCCCTCAACACTAACTTCCTGTCACTCACTAAATAAATCCTCAGTGCTTCCGCAAATGCTAATTATTAAGTGCATGCTCAGTGGCAAAAAAAACATTTGTTCCACTGCTTCAGACCTCAACATTGCGTACACCCCTGAATCAGGCCCAATGTATGTTAATCCCTTTATAACTAAAAGCTTTAACAATATGGCATGTTTTCACAACCTTTGCTTTGTCACCAGTTTATTTAATTGCAATGACAGTATAACATACCAGTAATGTCAAAGTTCTGGTCGCTGTTCACACCTAAATGGAGCAACACTTGCATTGCTCTGACATGTGCCATCTAATGGACTCCTGCACTCACAACACTTGAATCCCCCCATAGATGTGAGGAGCAGCATTAAATCTTATTATATAGGATAGTGATGCAACATTTATATCCAAATTGTAATATTAAAAATGTTTAGTTATTTATTAAACCAAATTATGATCTACTGTATTTTGCTTACCAGATTTGATATCTATCTATATATATATATCTATATAGATGTGTGTGTGTGTATATATATATATATATATATATATATATATATACATATACATAGATACATAGATACATAGATAGAGAGAGAGACAGAGCAGGTTCAGACTCCTAACTTGGATACGCTGTGAAAAGGTGCGATGGCATATACAGTTGTGCTCATATGTTCACATACCCTAGCATAATTTGTTATTTTCTGGACATTTGTCAGAGAATATGAATGATAACTCACAAACTTTTCTTTCACTCATGGTTAGTGGTTGGGTGAAGCCATTTATTGTCAAACAACTGTGTTTACTCTTTTTAAACCATGACAACAGACACTACCCAAATGACCCTGATCAAAAGCTTACATACCCTGGAGATTTTGGCCTGATAACATGCACACAAGTTGACACAAACAGGTTTTAATGGCTACTAAAGGTAACCATCCTCACCTGTGATCTGTTTGCTGTAATCAGTGTGTGTGTATAAAAGGTCAGTGAGTTTCTGGTCTCCTGAAAGACCCTTGCATCTTTCATCCAGTGCTGCACTGACGTGACTGGATTCTGAGCCATGGGGAAAGCAAAATAATTGTCTGCGGTAAAAGGGAATTGAACTGTATAAAACAGGAAAGGGATATAAAAAGATATCCAAGCAATTGAGAATGGCAATCAGCAATTTTCAAACTCTAATTAAGAAGTGGAAAATGAGGGTTTCTGTGGAAACCAAATCACGGTCAGGTAGACCAACAAAAATTCAGCCACAACTGACAGGAAAATTGTTCGGGATGCAAAGAAAACTCCACAAATAACTTCAGCAGAAGTACAGGACTCTCTGAAAAAAAAGTTGTGTGGTTGTTTCAAGATGCACAATAAGGAGGCATTTGAAGAAAAATGGGCTGCATGGTAGAGTTGCCAGAAGAAAGCCATTACTACGTAAATGCCACAAAGCATCCCGCTTACAATACTCCAAACCGCACAAAGACAAGCCTCAAAACTTTTAGAACAAAGTCATTTGGAGTGATGAGACCAAAATTTAACTTTTTGGCCACAACCATAAACGTTACATTTGGAGCGGAGTCAACAAGGCCTATGATGAAAGGTACACCATTCCTACTGTGAAACACGGAGGTGGATCACTGATGTTTTGGGGATGTGTGAGCTACAAAGGCACTGGAAACTGATGGCAAGATGAACGCAGCATGTTATCAGAAAATACTGGAGGAAAATTTGCACTCATCAGCCCGGAGGCTGCGCATGGGACGTACTTGTACGTCCCAACATGACAGTGATCCAAAACACAAGGCCAAGTCGACCTGTCCTTGGCTACAGCAGAATAAAGTGAAGGTTCTGGAGTGGCCATCTCAGTCTCCTGACCTCAATATTATTGAGCCACTCAACTACAACTACCACAAAAGACTTCAAGCTGTCATTGATGTTAAAAGGGGCAATACATGGTATTAAGAACAGGGTCATTTGGGTAGTTTCTGTTGTCATTATGATTTTAAAAAAGTAAACACAGTTGTTTGACAATAAATGGCTTCACCCAACCACTAACCATGAGTGAAAGAAAAGTTTGTGAGTTATCATTCATATTCTCTGACAAATGGCCAGAAAATCACAAATTCTGCTAGGGTATGTAAACATATGAGCACAACTGTAGAACACAATAATTGCTTCAGAGCTCAAGAACGCATCTTTCACTGTAATTACATTTCTTACAACATACTGTATAACCAAACTATCTATCTTTCAGATCGCTTAGATCCAAAAGAAATATACGAACAAGTAAAAAGTATCAAAAATAAGGTAAAATATTTTCCTTCCATTTTTAGGTGCTAAAAAAATGTCCGTTAAATTAGAACTGTAAAATACAACACACAAAATAAAATAAAGAAAGAACCAACAATAGTGCAGTACGAGATAAGTATGCAGAAATCATGTATAGATCATACACAGGGCTGGATTTGGCTGGTATGGCCTCATTTAGGAATTAAGATCTCTCATCCAGTAAAGGCATTGATGTAATACGGCACTAACAGGCATATTTATCAGTGTTTTTACACCCTTTTAACATTATTTAAGTATCACAAAGATTAAAAAGTAAATTGGAGAATTCACAAAATTCTCCAACCCTTAAATTCAAATCACATCACATTTCCTATATTTATAATGGCAAATGTGATCTCCCAAAATTAACTAAAATGTAATTGTAATGAAATTGCATAGGGAGCCTGTGATAATAACACTATCTGCATATGGTGTTATTAGGGCTTCCCTAGAGTTCTCCTATACCTGCTGTGTATGTCTAAATAGGGCACAGGCTAATCACTGAATAAAAATAAACCAAAAACAAACTACTTTAAAACCGGGCGCTGTGAATTTTGCATCGCTGCATGTGGTCTAGAATAAGGTCCTGAATATATGAGAGATTCTCCCACAAATTTACAGAGTAATATCGGTCAATACCACTAAATAAATGTTTTAAATATCCAGTCTGCTCAGGTTTATGATATATGCGAAACATGGAATGCACCCTCATTTGCATTTTAGTGTAATACAGAATAGTAGGCTTTACACAAAATTACTTTAGTTTTTCACGTTAAAATAAACACATACTGCTATATAGCATTTGTTATAGGGGTGCCGGACGGGGTCCCGACAGTCGGGATCCTGACAGGCATTTACCCGACGTTGGGATCCCGACTGTCAAAACACTAACAGCCGGGTTCACGACGGGCACCTGCTAATTTCCCTTGTGGGGGTCCACGACCCCCATAGAGGGAGAATAGAATAGGTGGCTCTCGTAGCGAACCACCGTGCCTGAAGCGTAGCGAGCCCGCAAGGGGCTTAGTTGAGGTCACCATGCTGTCTGGGTCCGGCCAGTCGGGATCCCGACGTCGGGACAATAACTGTCGGGATCCCGACTGTCGGACCCCTATTCCACATCCTTGTTATCGGAGGGGAGTGCTATTTGGGCTATCACACGGATATTTTCAAGCTTAAATACAAATTGGTACAATAACTTTGAATTCTACATTTTGGCAGGTATTCAATGCCGGTGCGAGCGGCCGGCGAGGGGGTTAAACTGCGAGGATCACAGAAAACCAGTGATCCTCGCAGTTTAACCCCCGCGCCGGCCGCTCGCACTATGCAACGTTCCGGGGGAATCCTCACAGTCACAGAACGGCGAGGATTCCCCTAAACTGCGAGAGCCGAGGCTAGTGCAGCAAACTCGCTGTAATTAGCCTCGATTCTCGCAGTTTTTGGAGGCACATTCGTAAATTCCCCCTCGCTCAAAAAACGGAGCGAGGGGGAATTTGCGTATGAGGGGGGTCAGTTGAATACTGACAGGGTGAGCGGTGACTGCGAGCAAAAAGTCCTGCTCGCAGTCACCGCTCGCCCACGGCATTGAATATATGCCTTTGTCTTTAGTAAGCAAAGCCTTCCAAACACCTCAGCTAGTTGTATAGCAAGCATTTCAGCTAGGACATTTTGCATACTAGTGTAAACTATGTACATTCTAGCCTTGCATCTAACAGATTGTATCTTGACCATTTCATTTTTAGGAGAACAACTCATTGTTTACATACAATAATTTGAGTAGTTTAGATGAAGACGTGGTGAGCATTCCCCTTATAAGTGCCATTGTCAGCCTAGCTGTGGTTCTGCTGATCATTGCAGCTATATATGGATGTTGGCACCAGAGACAAACCTGGAAAAGAGAACAGGTAAAATGGACTTCTATAATGTTTGTGTAATTAACAGGTTCAGAAGTACTAAGTTTCTGCAAGCTTACTATTGTAGAAGACATACGTTTTTAATATTCCTATGTAAAAGTGTGTAATAAAAAGAAAATGCCATCAAAGAAGCTTCGTATTGTTTAACTAGTTAAAAGTATTGCTAAACCATACCTCCCAACTGTCCCGCTTATCACGGGAAAGTCCCAGTTTTCCCTCCGGCGGCCGGCAGTGTATTGCGGTGGGGGGGGCAGTTGGGAGTCCCCCCCCTCTCCCATGAATTGACGCTGCGTCTATTCATGCAGCCCCATGGTCTGGGGACATAACCAGCAACTCCCAGAGCCACTAGCCATGCCCCCACAGTGGCGAAAATGGGGGGTGACCTTGCGACAATAGGCCACGCTCCCTTGCGACGAGACCACGCCCCCAAAATTTTGCATCCCTCCTCCCTGTCCGGCAATGTTGGGAGGTATGGCTAAACTAGTTAAAATGACGGCTTAGTCCATATGTGCTTCTACCTCCAATCTCTGTCTTCCTAGCTTCCTCTTTCTATATCCAGCAAGCTTGAAACAGAATCAGATCATTTTACTTTCACTTTCTGTTAAGGAGTACTTAGCATATATATATATATATATATATATATATATATATATATATATACTATAAATTCATTATTGTAGCTTTCAGATCTTGTCTTAATTTTTTTTTTTAAACATTTATAATTGACCACAGCATATCACACTTCCAAATCAGAAATAAATTGAAACTTGATTTAATGTACTATTTGATAATACTAAACAATCTGAAAACAAGATAGTTTCAACTTATGTAATGGGAAATTTTGAGTGACTTAAAATAAATAGGAAATATGCCAATATTTTAGTCAAATACTGATTATTTTAGCGACTTATGCTATGTCATCTCTAGAAGAGTAGCCTGATAATTGGGGTTGTAGCTTTACAACACTTGCTGACTTTTTAAATGTACAATACTGTGCAAACATTTTTTGGCAGATGTGGAAAAAAATGTTACAAAGCAAGAATGTTTTAAAAAGAATAAGTGTTAATAGTTTATTTTATCAATTGACAAAATGCAATTGAATGAACAGAAGATAAATCTAAATCAAATCAACTGTCTTCAGTGTAAAGATAAACAAGAAGTCCTGGAAGTTATGTCATGGCCGCCACAGAGCCCTGATCTCATCATAGAGTCAGCATGGGATTACATCCACAGATCATCTGTGGTTAGTTCTCCAAGATGTTTGGAACAACCTCACTGCTACGTTCTTTCAGAAACTGTGTGCAAGTGTACCTAAATGAATTGACGCTGTTTTGAAGGCAAAGGGTGGTCACACCAAATATTGATTTAATGTAGATTTTTCCTTCTGTTCATTCAATTGATAAAATAAAATATTAACACTAATATATTTTTTAAAGCATTCCTACTTTGTAGCACTTTTCCACGCCTGCCTAGAACTTTTGCACAGTAGTGTATGTTGATGTTCAAGACAAAAATGGCAATTTGTTTTCTCCAACACAAATAACTTACATGTCCATTTATTTTTCCTACTGCTTTGGCCTACAAACAAATATTTGTTTTCTTTCTGAAATTTTACAGAGACTGACCGAAGAGCTTCAGACCATGGAAAATGGATATCATGATAACCCAACCCTGGAAGTCATGGAAACCTCTCCAGAGATGCAGGAGAAAAAGGGGGGTCCTAATGGAGAGCTTGGGGACAGCTGGATTGTGCCACTTGACAACCTAACAAGAGAAGATCTAGATGAAGAGGACACCCATTTGTAAAGCAAGTAAAAATAATATGATGGACTGGAAATCCCAGCAGTACAAAGTGCATTAAATGGCTGGTCAGCAAAATGAGCCAAACTTAAGCCAACATATTCATTGGAGTGCCAGACCTGGAAAGAAAAGGTGCTTTCTACCTCCAACTATTTCCCATACATAACCAAAGTTCTCTCGAGAAGCAACCATATTAATTTAAACACAATTGTATATAAAACAAAAATGATACTTCCATATTGTGCTGTCTTGTCTATTGGAAACAAAGGGTATTTATGTCCCTGCATCAAGAGGAAAGCTCTCCACACACTGTGACAGAATTATAGAGTGGTTTTGAAACTTTGATAGATAATGAGAATGATGTGCTCCACGTTTGGGCTTTGCAATAAAGAACTGAAAGTGTTAAGCAAATTTTTCCAAATGATTAAGATTTTGTAATGAGGTCTAAAAATAGGCCATACTGTACAACCATGTACTAACATAAAATAATTTATATGTTACCAAAATAACTAATGCAGCAGAGATCATTTTAAAAGCAATTAAGAGGGGGATTTAATTGTAAGCAGTAATTTTTTCAGGTGTAAAAAAAAACGGGATGTTACCAAGATTTTTCAGACTTTTAGTTCCCAAAAAATTACCTGTTTTCGGGCATAAAAAATATCATCAGTGGTAAGTTTCCGGGATTTATTTCGGAACTTCACTAGTGGGAGGCTGACTTTGGAGCTAATTGGATGGCTACAGAAGATCAATTGTCCTGTGGTAACTTCTCCCCTATGTGGATGAACAAATATTCTCATTGAAATGGTAAGGTGATCTTGAATTCTACTATAGTTCCATGTTTCTTCGGCAGATTTTCAGTTAATTTAAAAAAACTATTATATTTAACCCTGATTTTGAAGTACAGATGTAAAATGATCTGTTTTTCACTTGGGTATACTGTACTTTACATTTTAATTTCTTAAAGTGAAGTGAACGAACCTTGTATAACAGTTTGCCCACTTTCTATCTATAAATAATTTCATATTTTAAAATATACACACATTTGCTATTCATAAAAAAACAATTTGCTTGATGCAATATTATAGTCTACGTATTAGTAAGAGTGATGCATAAATCAAATCTGGTATATAAAAAAATCCCAATTCTATGTTATCAATAGGTCAAAAAGTTATGAAGCATTTAAAATACTCTCTGCAAAATTTGCTATTTCTTTATGTGCTATGATTTTTACCTTGAAGCTGTCTAATGCCATTTCCGTATACCAGAACCTAAATAGATAGTGTAAGCAAATAACCTGCATAAACAATTTTTATTCCCTTTTTCAATACTAATGCTTTAAACATTTACGTGAGAATGAATACTGCACAAGATTTCCTGACTTTGCCTTACAAACTCAGGGGTAGATTTATGAAGCGGTTATAAGGGAGGAGAAGTGATGCAGTGCCTGGTAATTTATCACCGGCGAATCAGCTCCTATTTAAACCCAGCCTGTAACTTAACAGTCAGAAGCTGATTGGCCGGTGAGAAAGTACCAGGCACTTTATCACTTCTCCTCCCTTATCACTGCTTCATAAATCTACCCCTGAATAACATGATTAAAAAGGTTGTTTTCATGTGGCCAAAATCAGTTGGAAAAAAAGTGGGTATTTTTTTAACCTTATTAAAGGTTTAAATTTTTTTCACCAAAAACACGGTTCCAAGCTGGCTCAGCTTACCCCGTTCCCACCAACCTCAGTTATTCTCAGGTTGGTGACATTCTAATGGCAGGTGGGGTTCTTACTGATTAGCCTTGGACTACCTTTTCTCCTCATGGTAAATTACGCAAATTGCAATTGTTACGATAGCCTTATATTGAAGTGAATATTCTGCAATGATGCAGTTTTATAGTTCTAGGTTATCTAAATAATTATAGACTACAGTAAACAACAAAATCTGGCTGCAGTGTATTCATTCTTAGGGTAGCTAAAAAAAACATTTTAGACCTTGCTTGCTTAAACGCCTATATAATACCAAAAGGCAAACACCAGTATATCCCTGGGCGCTATTGAAGTGTATTTTCATACAATTTTCCTCCTGGGAATGGTACCCAAAAGAAGAAATAAAAAATCACAATAGTCTGATCATGTTACCACAAAACACTCAATAATGACAATAGATTATTTGTTGCAATAGAACCCTTACCGGGCCAATAAGTCTACAAACAGTGTAGACAAAATAGCATATGGACATACAGTCACATCACCATAGGCTTTATTTCCTCCGATAAATTATATCTGTAGTTATGTTAGTTACATAGGATAAAAACATTGATGACCCATTGGAAGGATGCCTGTTTTCATTCTATCGTGTCTTTATTGTCTGCAATTGCTTTGGAGACAATACTATATGGAGAGAGTTTGCTGTTTTACACCTGTTTTATGTATTTTTTTATTAAAAACTGTATAACAATATCATCAATGTTTCTATCTTATGTAACAAACAAAACTATGGATTGAATTTATTGGAGTCATTAATATTTTGTCTACACTTTTTGTAGACCTATTGGAATGGTACGGGTCCTATTGAAACAAAATCTATTGGTATTATTGAGTGTATCGTGGTAACAGGATCACATGTATACTGGTGTTTTCTTTTTGGTATTGTATTGTGGTTATGAGAGGTGATTCATATAACCAGAAGTGTCCCTCACTGGCAGCTTGATGACCCAGTTTTCCAATTTACATATCGTTTTGTTTTCATTAAATGCCTATATAGTTTGAAAACTAGCAGCAATGATGTGGTGTAGTAGCAGCAATAAGCTGATACCACTAGGTGGCGCTGCTTACCTCAAACAATATCTCACAAACAATTTCTGAAAAGGATATCTTCTAATTAAAAGCACATATATAATATAATATTAATAAAAATACTTTTCATACAACATCAGTGCACTGCAAAGGACAAAGTTTGAAAACAAATGTTAAACTTCTACATTTGTCAATTCATATATGGATGTAAAATATACATTTATGATTGGAAAGTAGTGCTATGCAAATGACCAGTCACTGAGTACTGCTATTTCTATAGTCAGAAATGGTAACATTAAAGTATTTGAAGAAAAATAATATCTACATTAGATAAGTATTTATACAGCCATCAACAACCAGGCAATTGATTGCCTGGTTGTTAGGATTGCTGAACAGAACAGTATTATAAAGGTTACTGTTTTAACTTAAAACTACATTCTTTGAAACTACAAATGAAAAAAAATAATAACTGAAAGCTGTACAAACTACAAATCTGCTTGTATATCTATTGACTGGAGAATGGTTAAGGTCATGTGGATTCATAGCATGCATATAGCATTATTTAGATAACCATGGGGTTTATGGGTAAAATGATACTTACTTCCTGATGTCCTCATTGAACCAATGATATAAATATGAACTTTTTTGTATACATGTTTAACCTGTATTGTACTGTACATATTTGTGAACACAGGCCTTAAATACTAAACATTTTTACATATCCTGGGAAAACATACAGGTTTAGCCAGGCTGCTGCGACTATTTGTGGATGCAAATACTACTATACTATAATACTCATTTTATACTATGCGTGTGCACATCTGTAACTGGTTTTAATGTATCAGATTAGGTTTTTACAAGACAAAATACATTTTTAATGAAACTCTTTGTACTGTGTATGTTTCTTCATCCAAAGGATCATTAGGAAGACTAAATCTGTAGTTTTTTTTCATGTAGCATGCTGTCTGAGAAATTGGGAGTAAGAAGATAAGGGTAGGTACCACTTAAAAGACAAAAGCGAGACTATGATGTGGATCAGGTAAATTATACAAATTTACCAATCGGCCACTCAATGTTTTGGGCCAAACATAGAAACCTGGTCAGGTATTTAAATTTGACAACCCAGTTGCGATGTCAGTGATGGTGGTTCATCCATACACACATGCAGAAGCATCTCAGACATATCGGCATTGGCTGTGAGGGTGGTAGGATAGTAGTAGGCGCCACTAGCTTTTTCCTTCTCTGATTGTAGGAGGTGGGCTGCCGCTGGCCATGATGCCGACAGCTCCCGCCACTGCTGCCCACCTGCCTGTACAATGTAGATGACAGGCACCAGGACAGGCGCTTGAGCAGTATCACCTAGGTACTGTGCATGCACATACCCCAGTTTCTATGGGCTGCTTCGGCAGCAGCCCATAGAAGCCAAAGAGACACCCTAGATGAAGGAAACACCTACCAGTGGGACTGCCTTGGGTGACTGGCAGGTCAGACTTCCAATAGGATGCTGCTGCTGCTACTCACAGTGAAACACTGAGCACAGTGACAGATTTTACCCCTTGGGGGGGGGGGGGGGCTGTAGTACTGCAGAACATAGGTAAAAACCACCACTGCTTGCAACCATTGCAGTGCTTACCAACAAAAACACAAGCTTGCATGTGCTTATTGCTGTAGATGAGAGTTCTAGCAGAGTAAGAACCTTTTCAGCCATAACAAAAGGCTAAGAATTACAGTGCAGAGAGCGATGTTTTACGCATCTCTCACGGAGATGTTGTCATTTTTAGTGGATATTTTGCACATCTCTAACAGAGATGTTGGCACTCAAAGGGTTAATTCCATATACTAGAATGTGGTACTTGTGAGTTATCCGGGCGTCCGATTTTTAAATCGGGTCGGATCGGGACATCGCATCGCATCGCATGCGACCATCGGATGCGATGCGATGCGATGCGATGCGATGACCCGATTTTTCCATAGGAATCAATGTTAAAATGGACTGAGTCCATTTTAACATGGAATTCAATGGGAAAAAGGGGTCCTTTTCATACCCCTACTATCCAAGTGGGCATGGAGTTGGATATAAACCTGTGGCGAGCGTAGCGAGCCACCGAGCCCGAAGCGTGGCGAGCGTAGCGAGCCCCGCGAGGGGACACGGAATACCGTCCCCTCGCCACGCTTCGGGCTCGGTGGCTCGCTACGCTCGCCACAGGTTTATATCCAACTCCATGCCCACTTGGATAGTAGGGGTATGAAAAGGACCCCTTTTTCCCATTGAATTCCATGTTAAAATGGACTCAGTCCATTTTAACATTGATTCCTATGGAAAAATCGGGTCATCGCATCCGATGGTCGCATGCGATGCGATATCGCATCGCATCGCATCTGATTGTATGCCTTAACTTAAGGCATACAATCAAAAAATCGGACGCCCAGATAACTCACAAGTACCTAGAATGTTAAGAATTGTATATGTAATGATGAAGTGAATCTTAAGCATTAGTTTTAATGAGTTTCTCCATTTTCACAGCACACATGAGTGAATGAGCACAGCAAGAAATCCCAAAAATATTGTAAAATAGAAGCATTAATACATGTAGTGTATTTTTTTAAGAATATTTACAAAGTGATTGTTGTGTTATAAGAACAGGGGTCTCTTACACACTGGAACTAATTAAACTGGATTGTTATACTAGTTTCTGACAAAATGATATTTTGACAGTTATGTAAATTAATAAACTTCTTATCTACAGTTTTGTTGTGTTTCATTTTTATAAAGGTTTTATTGACAAAAATAACATACAGCATATATTAAGTATTATAAATAAAAACAATGTACAAATAAAACATCTTCAGGCAAAGATTACAGAATAAAAATATCAAATAAATGGAAAGACAGACTGCAGTCACCACTCTTGACCATTTAACTAGTCTACAGAGATTACAACACACGCGCATCCCCTTACTATGGAGCTCCCCAACACCTTGCGGCCAGTCCCCGCCGCTCGATCCCACCTCCACGCTCCCCACCCTAACCCTGCCCATCTCCCTGAAGCGGAGACAGGCAGGGTTTGCATCCCCCGCCGCCCAGAAACTGGGACGCTCGCGCATCCTAGTCAGATGGAGCGCTATGTCACCAGCGGGGGCATTCTGGTGAGCCCCAGCGAGTAGTTTCCATTATAGTGCCATTTATACTATAGTCTTTGGATTTCTGAGACCCAAGTGCATGATTTTGCATTTTTGGGCATTAAACTGTAGTTGCCATTCTCTTGACCATTCCTCTAATCTACCTAGATCAGTGGTTCTCAAACTGTGGGTCCTGACCACCTCAGAATGGGGTCACCATTCCATGTTGCTGACCATCAGATTAATGTGTCTGTGAAGGGGGGAACAGGGGATAACTCATTAAGTAAACATCCTCTACTTCCCTCTTCCATCCCTCTTTCCCCCTTTTCCATCCCCTCATTACCCACTGCCTCCCTGTCACAATAGCGTGTACTTCACTTCACTGACCACACATGTGGCGGCCATTCTGTGGTAACTTGCTGGGGTCCTGTAATAATTTTTATTGTCTGACAGGGTCCCAGAGCAAATAGTTTGAGAACCCCTGACCTAGATCATCAATCATTTGTTTTACCCCTCCTGGTGTTCTACCCTGTTGCATACCTTTGTGTCTCTGCAAAGAAGCATACTTTCCCTTCAATATCAATAGCAATGTCACCAATTAGATAAAAAAAAGCACTGGTCTGAGTCCCTGGGGCACTGGCACATTTTCCCCTTCTGGGAATGCACTGTGTGATGTGGGACAGTGTCAAAAGCCTTACTAAGCTACATTTACAGAAAAATTGGTACTTATATGTTACTTGGGCACCCACTATAGTTAGTACGCTCATCCCCCCACTATCCATGTCGGCATGGAGTTGATTTTATATAGTGTGGCATTCGCAGCGAGCCACTGAGCCCGAAGCATGGCGAGCGTAGCGAGGGGACGCTGAAAACGAAGGAAATAGCTTAGTGGGCGCCCAACTAACATATAAGTACCGAAAAATTTAATCTATTCCTTTTGTCACCCACTCAGAATACAAAGGTCAATTATATTGGTTTGACATGATGTACCCCAAATGGAAAACAAATGACACCATGCTAGTACCCTAAATTTCTTGTGTGGGTACTAGCAGACCCCTTAGAACACCTGCAGCAGCAGTGGATAATTAATCGTAATCATTTGTTTTTAAACCCATCTCTTAACAAACATTTAAGCGCCGGATTTTGCAGTTTTGATTGGTGGCTGTCTTGCTACCTCCATCCTGCAAACCCTTGTTCCATGATGTACCCCCAGTTAAGTCATGCTGTTTGTGACCATGTAAATTGCTGGATTTGAGATACTCTACAACTTTTTCAAGAGTATTTCCATTAATTTCCCTACAACTAATGTAAGGCTCACTGGTCAGTAGTTGCTTGAATCTTCCTTGTTTCCACTTTTGTGCAGTGGGACAACTTTGACTATTTTTTATGTCTCCTGGAATTACTCAGAATACTCTTTGACACTCACAGCACAGTACTACTACTCTATCTTCCCTCAAAAACATTTCTGGGTACTCTCATCCTTTGAAATCACAATATTTGGCCCCTGCAATTGTTTCACACCATCAGGGACTGTGACAGACAAGGACAGCAGATACCCCCTATTATTATCCACCCTAGAAACAGTGGGTTAATTAAGACATGCTCACTCCCACACCAACACCTACCTGAGGGTCTACAGAATTTTCAGGTGGTGCTGGGTTAACACACTGGGGGATTACTTTTGGACCTGCCATCTATGCAGACCCATTCCTACATGTTCTATAAACTCTTGAAAATTTTGTTTGTGATATACTGACAATTTGTCTATGGTACATATTAGGAGTGTATCTGTGCTTCTATCTTAATACACATCCATATACACACTGTGTATACCACCTGCACCTCTCCCCTCTCCACCTCAGTCTCTTCTATCTTAATACACAAATTCTGAATTTTACCTATCTGCAGTTTGTGTACATTCTTCAGGGTGTCTATGTATATATGTAAATACAGTCTTTACTAAGATTCAAGGTGGATCTTAAGGCCCCCATACATTAGGCCGACTTGTCCTTAAGACAAGTCGGACCCAATTCTCCTGTGAGCCGCCCGGGAGCTCCCCGGGAGGCTCACACACAATTTGGCACTTGATGAGCCAAATTTGACATGTGATAAATCGCTTGCGATTTATCACATGTCAGGGCGCAGGGGGCAGGCGTTGAGGGGCAGGGGGGCGGCGGTGCTATAATCAGGGGGAGCAGTGGGGCAGGCAGCGGGTCCCTGAGCGCCGGGGAGTGCTGACCTGGCCGGGCGGTGATGTTCATATATATCAGCAGCGCTGCAGGAGAGCTCTCAGCCAATCGGAGAACGGCCGGATATTTGACAGGTATTTTAAAAATCTAATAGCCGCCACTGCGCGTCCCGTCCCCGCTGCTGCTATTTGTTATCACATGCCCGGCCAGGTCAGCCAGCAGCACTCGCCGCACCCGGCACCACGTCCCCTCCCGACTCCCGCAGCGCTGCGTATTTATATGAACATCACCGCCAGGCCTGGTCAGCACTCCCCGGTGCTCAGGGACCCGCTGCCCGCCCCACTGCTCCCCCGGTGTCTGCATGCATATGCCTGTCAGATGGGCAGGCATATGCATACAGGGAGGTCGGACGTGATCGTATGTACTGACCGTCCGACCTCCCTGATCCGGTCCGATGCGCACGGGACCGCGCATCGGATTAGATATCACACACCTGCGATTTTGGGCCGATTTCACCCAATTATCGGCACAGTGCCGAAATCGGATAAAATCGTCCCAAAATCGGATAGTGTATGGGGGCCTTTAGAGCTCCCAGAGTTCTTATCAGTCCCATGTCAGATAAGACAGCATAACATTTATTTACAGCATAAATTTATTCTGATTGGTTTGAGACTTCTCTATAGTATTTATCTACTTGATATTTGCAGCCCTCATATATTTGGCCATTGCCATTTATTTGTGTGTCCTTTTTTATTGACTTTATACATTCAGTGATTGTGAATTGTCTATTATTGTTATAGGTGTCCTTCCATCTGGAATTCTTTAAATCCCGAATTTTTTAAGTTACATTTTAAATTAAGAAGAGAATAGAAAAGAGTGCATTTCTTTACCAAAAACTTACAATACATGTGTCTACCTCATTTTTCTGAATATACTGGCAACTTAAATGTAGCCCCTTCCCCTCTTTCAGTAGTGAATTCTCCGAAAAAATGATGATTATCTAGATTATTCATTATTGCAATGTCTCCATCAACAAGATTACCACTCTCTGTCTTAAGTCTTATTATCCCACCTTGTGCTTTTTTTCTCCTTTACTTTACATACCTAAAAGAACCCCCCCCCCCCCCCCTTTTACCCACTGCAATTTGTACAGAAGTCCCCTCGCGCCAGGAGTGTGGTCAGGGCCGGTGCAAGCCCCCCGCCCCAGGCAAAACCCCCCCACACCGCCCGGAGGGGGGGGAGGGTGCGGACAATACTTATTGCGGCACGGCGGGGGTTGCGGCCGATACTGCCCGCACCCCCCTCCCCACCCCCCGGAGCGCTGTACCTGCTGCGATGTACAGCTTCCGGGTGCTGCGAGTCCTCTCTGTCCTCGCTGAACTCCCCGCAGCGGGGGGCAGCGTTGATTGACGCCGGGCAATCAGGGATGCTTTCTGGTACCTCGGCGGCTCGGTACCGCCCTCCAGAGGCCGGCGCCCTAGGCAAATGCCTAGTCCTGCCTAGTGGTGGCGCCGGCCTCTGGAGGGACAAATTTTGTTTGCAGCTCTATAGGACTGTGTATTAAAACTCACAAGTTCAATCCAAAGGGAGTTGAGTTGAAGTGCGGTTTTAATACTATTACAATGGCGACTTTCCCCCTAATGGCTTACTGAATTAATAGTTACAACATAAATAATGCAATATGAAGTTGTGTGAACTCTGCTTCAAAATTAGGCTTTGTTACTTGAAAATCAGTAAGTGCTGTCCGTTCTCCAAAAAAACAAAACCATTGGCAATCATATCTGGAGTGGTCAGGATTGTGCTGACAAGCAGGCCAAGGGTGAAGGACACATTTTTAAAACATCTTTGTAATTATCCAGCATTCAATATACTGATCTGGGCCTGCAGAGCATTCCACCTCATATGCTGAATTTTTTAAACATCTTGGTAATCATATTACAGAATTCAACTGCAGAATTTTGTTTCAAAGCTGTAAAAAGCTGTTATTGTGGTTTTTATCTATGCTGTGTGAGTTGTAAGGTTTGATTAGCACCTTCTACTGCTGGGAGAGGTGTATTGGGAGGGGCAATTTAATCAGGGTGGACATTTGTTTCTTTAGGCTGATATATTTAGTGTAGTTTGGGACGTCAGGCCCTGGGACGTTAGGGGTCTAGTGCCTGAAGGGTCTAGTTATAAAGGGTCAATTATAAATTAAATGGAAGCTTTATACCGGCATTAAACCGAAGGAAACCAGAAGGCAAACAACAAACCAAAACTACTTCTGAAGGACTGCATTATTACCAAAAACCACAGGAACATCATGTGGCCTGAACTCACCTTTGCCATGAGAACACCTGGACTAGACCCACCACCCCTATAGCTGAGAACACCAGGACAGCCCCCAGGCTTTCCCCTCATGGTGAGCATGGAGCTGTGAGGGGTAGCACCAGACTATGCAGCAACACTTCCCCCATACTGTTATGTGCTCACAACTTTCTTATAACCACCTGTACTGCTCTCATGAGACCAGGACATTGCTGACTATGAAAACGATTTCTAATATTTCCCTGTTGTCAGGTATGTTCATGTAATTTCTCTCCTCTCCCCCCCCCCCCTTTAGCACACATACTCTTACTCACCTACAATCTATACCTGCATCTGTACAGGTTTATCCTTCTGAAACTGTATGACAGCGGTGTCAAACTCATGGGCCTCCAGCTGTTGTGGAAATGCATGCCCCAGCATGGACTCCCACAGTATTAACAAGCCAATAACAATGTATGTGGCAGGTCATGCTGGGAAGTGTAGTTCCACAACAGCTGGAGGCCCATGAGTTTAACACCACTGCTCTAGGATCTTGCAATGGATGTAAGGTATGTCAATCACTGAAGGGGTGATGCATGGCCACACTCCAAACCTACACCAAGGGACAAATTGTTCCTGGAGGAGGACACCCCAAAGGTCATGGTGGGACTGGAGTGTTGTGAAGGGACTGCCAATGTTTTGGAGTGGACATGTGGGTGTTGTGAATGTAAATGTGTATGACAACATTAGGCACATTGTTTACTTACATCTGGCATCGACATCTATCATTCCTTTTCCAGGAGGTGGGGTGGTTGGGGATGGGGGACCAATGAAGGATGAGGCAGGGATGGGAGTAGGGGTCAAGGTTGTGGGGTGTGGTGGGGAGTAGTAGGAGGGTTGGAGGCAGGGGAGTGGGTGTGGGTAGGGGAGTTGGTGGAGGCAGGGGACTTGGTGGAGGCAGGGGAGTGGGTGTGGGTGGAGGCAGGAGAGTGGGATGAGCTAGTGGAGTGGGTGTGGGTAGAGGAGTCGGTGGAGGCAGGGGAGTGGATGGGGGCAGGGGGAGTGGATGGGGGCAGGGGAGGGGGTGGAGACATGGGAGGGAGAGATGGGGTGGCCACCAGCAGGCACAGCTACCACCTCTTCTTCTTCTTCCTCCTCCTCCTGCTGGCGACCTTCTCTGGCCCTGATGCGTGCCATGGCGCGTACTTCGATGTGAATGTTGATTGCAGTGTTATTGAAGGTGGGTTATGAAAAAAAAAAAAAAAAAAACATTTATTAATTCAAACAACAAACAAACTCTAATTTATTATTGTGTTTAAAAAAAAAACACACACACATTTTGCATACATTTGCAAACATTTGCATGTACATTAATGTTTAAACTATACTTACAGCAGCGGACATAACAGTGGATCCTCGCCAGCAAATCCGTCTGTCTCCTCCTCAAATTGGACCACCACCGCTCGAGTTGAGCGACGGTTCGCCTGACTCCCATCCAGTTTCTAATCCTGCATCGGGCTGCATTATAGCATTGCTGATATAGGGGCCCATGGGCCCCAGGCGTCGGTCAATTTCCTCCACCAGGGCCACTAGTTCCCTCTGGGAGAAGGGTGAGGCCCTAATGGAAGTCATATTGGCAATGGCGCAGCACATAATTATTATATAGTGTGGCGAGCGCAGCAAGCCCCGCGAGGGGACGCGGAAAACGAAGCAAATAGCTTAGTGGGTGCCCAACTAACGTATAAGTACCATAAGTTATGCAATTCGCTGATTGGTTACAAACATTCTTATTTGGTACAAACTTTAATAATCCTTTCAATATTAACAGTATGTGTGCATGTAAATTTACACCAGACTTTAATATCTACACGGGCGTACACATGCTTGCCCATACCATCACTGTACTGTGCGAATCGTACGTATGAATTATACATTATACAACAGACAAAAAAAAAGGACCAGCTGGCCTGTCCGCAAGCAATTGCATCTGCATACAATCATAATTACAAATATGTATTTATCACCTAATGATACCTGTTACGCTGTCCTTTTTGGTAAAGTGTGGCATGGACATTCTATCCGGATTGCAATATAACAAACACACACATACATAGAAACTCTACATACTACATTGATTCTCTACATTTATTAAGGAATGACACAATAGACCATGGACCAAACATCCAACTCAGTCTGTGTGTGATCTGTTGCATGCACACGTGCGTTCAGTAGGCGTAATTTACGCCATACGCCCCCCCCCCCCCCCAAAAAAAAAAAGAGAAGGCAGGATTTAGCATATATTTAGGTGACCGCCTAGAAGGAAAGGTTGTTGCAAACATGTCTGACTTCGGGTCTGACGGGCCTATTTCTGACCAAGAGCTTATTTTAGCTAAATTGCAGTCAATGACAGAAAATATACAGATGAAGGCAGAGGAGCGGAGGAGGAAGAGAGAGAGTCAAGCCCAAATGACCCAGTCAGACCAAGGGGCAGCCTCACAGCCAGAGGCAGGCCCAAGTTCTGTAGCTCAACCGGGGCCAAGCAACCAGGCAGAACACAATGTGCCCTTACTTGAAACATCTGAGATCCAGCAGCTGCATGCTGATGTGACTGCCCACCCCAGCAATGGGTCTGCATCATCTAGGAAACGGTGTAGGCAGGATCCAAACAAAAAACACAAGAACCCTGCATTTCTGGAGTGTGAACTACAGATTTTGTTACCCCGAGCATGGGAATGGATTGAGTTAACACCCTCTGCTAAGGAGAATATTTGGGGCGAAATTAAAGGGATGAGAAGTCTGTGCGAAAAAGGCAAGTGTGTTATTTGAACTGATATGTAGTTGTTTGTGTAAGAAAACAAAAATTGAATAGACCTTTTAGGATAAAGGTGTGTTTTTTGATATGTTGTTAGTTCATTTACACATGTGAGCACATTTATAGAGGGGAGTGCTGTCCAGTTGGTGTGATTATGACACCTTGCACCATGGACAATAATTCTAGATGTCATTGGTTCCCAAACGTGGTCCTAAAGGCAGCCCAACGTTCCAGGTATTAAGTATATCCATGCTTGGCCACAGGTGACTTAATTAGTAACTCAGTCAGTCTGATTTAACCATCTGTGCTGAGCTATGAATATACCTATAACCAGGACCGTTGGGGTGCCTTGAGGACCGTGTTTTTCTGTGCAGTATGTGATGATACAGCCATAATTGTGTGTCCCAAAAAGAGGGGAAAAAAATGTGTGGCCTAACTCACCATAATGTGTGCATGAGCAGGACAGAGTAAAAGCACCGATTTCCAAAACATTGAAGGAAAAGAGGGTTAGAAACACATCCATGGTGTTGTTAGACCTGATAGAGGAGTGTCATTTAATGATGTGAAGTGTATGTGTTGACACATGTCGACTCCTGTGAATTGTGTGTCAGGCACACTTGCATTAAGGGGGTAGATGTTTAAAAGAGACCTAATTCCACATATTCCAACATGTGTATTTGGCCGACCAAACAATAAAAACAATCCTACCTTGAAACAGTGGCAAGTGTAGAAAGTGAACCTTTTATACCCCTTTCAGACATACAGCAAAATCCCAGGTTTTTGCACATGAACACGCATCAACCCGGGATTTTGGTATGTATGAAAGGGTCAACCCGGGTGTTAAAACCCAGGTCTCCGACCGCATCCTCTTCCTCAGTTGGGGTATCGCAAGTCCTCTGCATTTCCTAATCTATACCATGTCTGTTCGCAAACTAACCAGGGGTTCTGTATATGTCAACATTCAGTATGGCAACTTCATTATGTAAACACTCATGTTGAGTAATGAATTGTCAACATTTTAGATGGACAACATTTTGTCCCTGGAGGCCTTTCAGGGACTTACCTGCTCCTTGCGGCTGAAGCATAGCTTCCTTTACCCAGCAGTCATGTGACCGGCACTTCCAGGTCAGACCTTTGAACCTTCAGTCTAACATCAACATCTCACCAGTCAACATTTAAAGAATAACTGTTGGTTTTCTAGCGGTGCTCATTTTCTGTATTAATGACATCTCATTAATAAAATTTATATTTCGGACTTTGTGATATTATGAATGTCTACATTGTTATTGTAGCCCTTTAGGCTAGGAAAAGCCAATAGTCACTATAAACTGAATATCCATCACTGAATAACATGACAAATAACACTAAGGGAGGTATCCTATTACCTGCGGTAAAACATCAGGAACAAGGAAACTGATATTTGTCAGGGTTTTTGTGCAATTTGACCACCGGTAAAAATAAGGTGCTGGATAGATAAAAATAAAAAAAATTTAATATATGTATACGCACACACACACATATATATATATATATATATATATATATATATATATATATATATATATATATACACACACACACACATACACCAACCATCCATTCATTCATTCATTAGGGGTGGTGACCATATAAAAACCCTTTTACATTTAGAGGCATCTTGGATTGAAGAGTAAAAAACGGTTGCCCCTAGATAGCTTAATGCACATTTTGCAGATTAATTTAATTTTTTATTTCCATTCACACATCTACACATTCACATGCAATTGATGTTTTTTCTTATTTTCTGTTTATTATTATTCATGTCATGTGGGTGATGTTTTCCCACTGTAAATTATACACTGCTGTTCTCTCCTTCCTCCAGGCATGCTGCTGCCGGGAAACTGACTTCGAGTTGCTATGGTAACCTTGCAGGGTTGAAGGTCAAGGTCGTCATCAGGAATTGTTGTCATCACAGTACCTTTTCCAGACTGTGGAACACACATGGCAAACTTCCGGTAACAGTCGTGGAACGCAGGACGCGACGGAGAGCATGACTTCTTGTCTCCCACAGACCTGTTTTTCAGGTATATTCCAGACTACACTACTCGTTTTGGCGTGATGATGCTTATAGAGCCTTCATGAGTGTTATATTTACTTAACAGACCTCTTTAATGATTTTATATACAATTATGTTCTATAGTCTATATTATGGGTGGATGGGAAGTCACTTCCGGTTTGCGGTTACTTGATCTAATGGACATGGGTATTTAAGCTGGCCCAGGGAGGCAGTGCAGTTACACCTGGTGGATGGCTGCCCTGATGCTTGACAGATGCATAATTCCATCGGATCCTGATGACAGACTATCCATAATGGATCGATACGATGATATCTGGACATAATTATGCAACAAAGCTGCTTATGCCTTATGCCTTGGTGAATACCCATCTTCAGTGACTTTCATGCTATGATGTTTTTTCATTATTATACGGAATAAAATTTATTTTGTGAGGAGAGACGACCTGAAGTGGAGTATCAGACCAGTCGAAAGGAGCCTTGCAAAAAGGAAAATCTGTTCCATGTTTTTTCGACGACCTGTAAAAAGACTACAGCAGACTTTAGAAAACCCCAGGGAGAGACAGCAGGAACTATTTTAGCTCCTCTAATTTGGTTTTGATAGAAGACCCTGGGGGTCGAATGGAGAATCGGGCAGGCCCCATCCAAAAATGCCAGTCCAGGTCTGTATGTTTTGCAGCCAGGATGACTGAGTAATTGTGCACCTGTGGGATACCTAGAAAGGTTTAAAGCACAGGTCTTCAACCTGTGGCCCTCCAGATGTTGTGAAACTACATGTCCCAGCATGCCCTGACTGTTTTGGCATGCTCTTATAGGAAAAAATGTGGCAATGCATGTTGGAACATGTAGTTTCACAACATCTGGAGAGCCACAGGTTGAAGACCCATGGTTTAAAGCTTAAGGTTTCACATGTGCAGCACCTTTGATGCTAACTAGCAACCAGAAGCTATAGTCTGCAAGGGAGGTGGAGCGCTAGTGTCAGGGGTCTGTATACCAGAAGGAACATTGGTATCAGTGGTTCCTAGCTGCACACAGTTGTGACTATAACTCAAGAGACTGTGTTGTGAATGTTTACTGGGGGTGCCGGACGGGGTCCTGAGTCATTCACTCAACGTCGGTATCCCGACAGTCAAAACCCCAACACACGGGGGCCTGACGGCCACTGGCTATTCTCCCTCTTGAGTATCCATGACCCCCATATAGGGAGAATACAATAGGTGGCAAGCATAGCGAGCCACTGTGCAAGCAGCAAGGCGAGCACAGCAAGGAGCTTTGTTGCGCTCACCATGCTGTCTGGGTCCGGCCAGTCGGGATAATGAGTGTCAGGATCCATACTGTCAGAACCCTATACCACACCCTTTTACTGGTAGTGATGTTAGCACAAAAAGTTACCATGGAGGTTTTTTTTTTACCAATTTGGTCTTTATGTAGAAAAGAACCCGTGATTTAGTAAAAAAAAAATTCACGTCAGTATTGTTATTTTATGACAATCCCAACAAAATTATATATATTTTTTTAACAACTTACTGTGGTGCTTGACAAACTCCAATGATTCTGATCCCCCAAAATGTCCAGAGAGCAGCCTTATCTCTGAAGGATCCAAAGGATCCAATGTGTTAGACTTCGGTGTGCAAAGTTAACAAATATATAAATATGTGTGTGTGTGTGACACTGATGTATAACTCTAAAGGTTTTCAGAACTATATGTGAGTCTACGCAGGGATATGGAGTAGTATACAAAAGTACTTGGATGCACACTATATTAAATGACAAAACCAAGGATTTTTGTCATTTTGGAACCGGTGAAATCAATATTTTCAGGAGTGCCCATTTGGGCTGCAGTATTTGACCTAGTATATAACATTTTGAGCATCCATAGAACACCATCTTCTTTGCTGGCTATATTCTACTACTAGCAGTCAAACAGATATTTGGGGGCATATTATTTTGGTCACTAAACCGGCTATAGCATAATGTTCCCTACACTGCATCGGCTTCCTTTCCATTAATTCATTATTTACCCCCCATATTGTCTTTATCTCCCATTTCTCTTCTGTGCATTCCACCCCCCACCCCCCCCCCCACCCCCCCAAACCTCTATCTATTGCTGTGTTCTTGAAAAATTCAATAGAATCATTTATGGGGGGGGGGGGGGGGGGGGGGGGTTACTGGCGAGCAAAAACATGAAAACATAAAAATGTAAATATTTGCAAAAAGCAGTACCACACAACAGGATAATATAGCATAATTTGGTCAGTTTCTAAATACAGATAAGCCTTTTAAATATTCTGAAAATTATTTACATATTTTATTTTGAATTTATATTCATTACAAACTGAAAATATGATGGTTTATAAATTATGTTCAATGTACAATAACAAGTATTTAGATAAAATCATATGCATCTGATGTTTCACTGCTTTAATACAAATTACAGCATTCAAAAAAAGATAAATGAAGAAAAACCAAACAATATAATTCCACATCATTCCAACGGATAGCATAATCAGAACCAGCTTGGAAAAAGTACTTCATTTAACGGCAATCCACACCGGCTGGCATACTTACATGAAGAGTCAATGTAAGATATATGTGGGCACAGGCTTTTATTTTGTATAGTCATGGAAAGATTATGGTATAAAGGCTTGACAAGAAATGGTAAAAAAACTTACACCAGATCAACACATGCTGCCATCAAACTTGACAACTCATGAAATAGTTCATGTCAATTTGCATCACCACATGGATCCCAAATTAGTGTACTGCATCACCTTGCATGGATTGAAAGCTTTAAATCAAGGTGCCTCATATCAGATACCGCTGCACTTGTAACACGTTACCGTTCCTGATAAGTGGCCACTTGGATGACAGTGTAAAAAAGTTAGTTTTTGTTTTTTTAATAAAAACAAAAACTAAACACAAGTTGACCTGTTGCTTGTGTAAACATTTTGTCTATGTTGACCTATCGAATAGTTACCCATGAAAATCAGCATTTAGACTCGCTAGTAAGATTTTTTTCAATCCACATGTTTGCCTCAACCAAGTGTAGAAAATAGGTTCTCTTTAAAGCTTGCAACAATTATAAGACTCCTTTCATAATATGTCCATATATGTAGACATTTCCATACATTAGATAATTGAGAAACCCATGAACATATACCCTTCTTTTTAACAGGCTTTTACTGCATCTCCTATGTAGAATGTTTAAATATAATACATTAAGATGGTGCTTGCAGTAATAACATGTATAGTTTTCTGTTAAAATAAATGTACCCATTGTTTCATATAATACAGTCTGCATGAAGTCCAATCAGGATTGCAGCATACAGGAGCATGCCAGACATTCTTTAAAGAAAAAGTTAATCTACAAAACATTGCCACCCTCAAGTCTTGCAGGAATAGATGTACCGACTCAAACATTTCCTTACATGCAAAAAAAATAGTGGGTAAAATAATTAAAACTGATGCCTTTGCATATCTAATAATATCAAACGGGTCAGGAAAATAGTAAGCAAAGAATGCTACACATTATGTAAAAACTAGTCTAACCTTGGTGACACATTAGTACAGGACACACTGAAAAGACTCCAGCAGATAATATTTATATTGCAAAGTGGTGACTTTTTTCTTCTTCAAGGTGGTGCATCATATAAAGAGGAAGGGAGGATAGTTATTGTAGTATTCTTTCATTGATGCAGTGGCCCACAAAACTGCTTTCTACTGCACTGTACAAACAAGCTAAGGGAAGTTTTACATGGATTTTAAATACCAGCAATGCATGGAAATATTTACATAAAACATCTGTCATTGTCCTGGAAAGACTTCCATCCAAGAACATTTATCTTTAGATCCGTGAACATCTTTGTTTTAATTTAAAGTTCCTTTTAGAAATCACAGTAAGCACATTACATGCCAATAACTGTATGTAATGTAAACTATGATGGAAGATGGACCTGGAGAGAAGATACGAGACATAACTGGCACACTGCATGGTTCACTCAAGGCTACAGCTCTGGTGTGTCCTTCAATATAGATTACATTGAGCAGTAGTCAACCCAAAAGACATCTTTCATAAAAACAGTTGTTTATTTGAAGACAAGTGCTTATGCTGTAAAACCATACATCTCAAAAGTCCAGTTTCTATTTCAATAGAAGTGTTTGGCCATTCGAGTATGTACTCGCACCAAGCATCAGGACCATTTAACCATCCCTTTGTATATACGTATTTGTTGTAATGCCGGTTTTACAAGTGCGCATCTGACACTATCTGCCCTGATCTTAAGGGCTCCATAGCCCAATTTACATGGCTAAAGCAGATACAGCCTCAAATAAGATTTGGTGAGGCTATTGAGTGTATACAGAATACACACAAATATGTAGACTATTATTGTGCTTTAATCCTGGTAAAAATTATTTACGCCTTAATACTTCTATGTGATGCAGCATCGTTGCTTAGCATTTCCAAACTTTCATGCGATTGCTTTTTATCTCATACAGTAACTAAATGGCCATAAGACATGTATAGTCAAGTACATAAACGGTCCATTCTCTTACTATGAAAGGATGTGTTCATTAAACATTGATCATTAATAAATAAGCAATAAGTTCTGCAACTCAAAATTACTATACAATGACTCATTAGATTTGGCTTATACCTCAACTTCTCCCACAATTTTATATTTAACGTAAAACTCAAAAAAAAATGTATATTTATATTTCACATTCTTTATACAGAAAATACAGTAAGCTGTACAGGAGGTCAGTCAAATGATCCTGGTTCTTCTTTCTACCAGTATTCCCTGTTATTCAGGACTATGCTTCATTTCTATATGTTACTGTAACATACACCTACAGCCCCTAGAAATCTTGCAGAACATAAAAAAGAAAAAATATACATAGGGGGCTAGACTGTTATTGTTCTAATGAATACACAAAATGCAAACTTTCACCCCAAAATATAGGATAACCTTTAGGGATATGCTCTGTATTTTAAATAGAGGAAAGAAAAGTCCCATTTAGGCCTGGACCAGTGGTTACTAAATATGGGGGAGGAATAAAAAATAAAAAGGAGGTACAACCAGACTCCAGTCTGGCAGCCATAGGGATAAAGCCTTACTCTATACAAGCATTTATCAATCAAGCACTACATTAAGTTCACTCTGTGCACATTTCGCATTCCAGCTTCAGTTCCAATTATACAACACAGTTTTTTGTTTTCCATATTGCGAGTTACTCAGTGTGTAATAAGATCAACCAGATTTCCTTTTGGTGGGGTCATACTGTCAGGGAAGAAGTTAACAAGTGTGTCAAAAAGTTGTGACCTCTGAGCATAAGTGTGATCAACATCCGAGAACCCTGTTTATGTGGGATACAAAAAAACAAACATTAGTGTATTTAAAAAAACAACAACACAACAATGATAAAAGCAGCCATCTATTAATAATACATCAATCCCCACATAAAAGATGATGGTTTCAAATTTAGCATTAACTTTTCAGTACAGACTAAAAATAGCATTAGATAGGATAACCATCTTATACACTCACTATACGATGTCAATATAACTGCAATTCCTAACCAGCACAATGTGAAAACTTTGCATAAAAATAATAGGATTTAACCAAAAACAAACCATTTTAAAAGTTGTTTTAATTAATAAATCTAGTGTAAAAAATATATATATATATATATATATATATATATATATATATATATATATATATCCTAAAGTGTGAGCTCCTAACATGAAATGTACACACTATCCAGTTAGAACACTAAAGACCCATACACAATAGATGAGAAATTAAAAGAAATCACCCAGAAGGGCCCTTGTGAGCAATATTTAAAAATAAATAAAATCAATATTGTTAACGATGCACACTCCCATGCATTGTTAATGACCCCTCCCGTCGGCTGACTTTTGCTATATAAAACAACCACCCACATGTTCAGCGGTTCCTGGTGAAGCCACGGAACGATATTGTTTATCAATATCACTCAGTGTGTTCACTGTATATCGTTGGCATGGGAGTTAAAGGGGAAACAGCCCAGATATCGCTCACAGAAAATATTAGCTAGCGTGTATGAGGCTTAAGCAAGCAATTCAATTGTGTGCAAAAAAAACTGAAATGCTGTTAGAACATCTTTGTCAGTTCTCCCTTATACTAGCAGAAATGAGGAAAAAACACTGCACTAATAAGTTTATTTGCACCATGAACTGAACATACACACTAATAAATAAAAGATATGATGAAAAATACCATAAAAAAATGGAAATCTCCCTTATACGCCACACCGATAAACAAATACCCAACATGCCAAGTTTTTCTGTGTAACTACTAAGAATTTGATGTGAGCAGCCAAAAATTGAACACATGCAAAATAATAGCAATATGTTAACAAGGATAAACTTAACTAATAAGATATTTATTTTGGTACTTCTATGTTAGTTGGGCGCCCACTATATTTAGTACGCTCATACCCCAACTATCCATATCAGCATGGAGTTGATTTTATATAGTGTGGCGAGCGCAGCGAGCCCCGCGAGGGGGCACGGAAAACTAAGCAAATAGCTTAGTGGGTGCCCAACTAACATAAAAGTACCTTTATTTTAATTTAACAGGTTCAGATCCTGCATTAACAAAAATTGTACCACCAGAATAGATCTATATTCTGAAAAACCCCTCTGCTGTACACCAACCTACTAGCAAACTTATTATCAAGTGCTATGTAAGGATGTTTGCATGATTTAATTTTCAGTAAGTAAAAGTATCAACACATGAGCATATTGTTAAATTCACATTAAAACACTTATTTGCCGAACAGCATACTCAAGAGTCACTCATTATGCAGGATGCAACATTCACCCGACTTACCCAGAGGGTTAAACTCTTTGCTGGATTTGAAAAGTGCAGATGGAAGAAGCTGAAACTGAAAGGCAGAGAACAACAATTGTAAGAGTGTACTATGTAACACCGCTTTCATGATAGGCTATGCACACAGCAACTATACTAATATATGAAAGGACCCAGACACTGCAATATTGTTAGAGCTATAGGGACGGTACTAGAGGGGGAGACAAAAAAAAACTCATCACCTATTGCTAACTGGCAATAGAAACTTTACAAGAAGATGTGAAAATATGTGCAGTTTTTTATTTTCCATGACAAATTCTTATGGGATTATAGGATGGCTTTTAAAGGCCAAGTAGGGCATTTCTCTTCAATAAATAAATCTTCATTATGCAAATAGTGAAACCTTTGAAGTATTAGAAATGATTCATAGCTTACTTATCGGCTATTCTGGAACACAAGCGGATGACAAGTGATTAGGATACCGGCATTCAGAATACTGATAACAGCAACCCAAAGAAGGGAATCCCGAAAGGGGTCAGTTAAGTATAAACCCCCCCACCACACACACAGCCTATCCCTCCCCCACCACAGCCCATGCAGTTTCATAGTCTGTTAAATACACTGATATCTTGTGTGAATAATTTAACAAAACGTATGTAAAAGTGGCAATATCTTAACACCTCACCTCTTTCGTCTCGTCAGGGTCTGTGTGATCCACAGTGACAAATAAATCATTCTGCAAGTATTTCAGTGCACTGATGGGCTCTGACTGAGCACGTTCTTCAAACCTGTAACATTTCAAACTTTGTTACAATGTACAGTTTTATAAAGTACATTACAATTACTCTGCCATTTGGTCATATATAAAAAATATATAATAACTCCTAAAATATATGTCACTGGTCATAACTAGTGGTGGGTGCAAATCATTGCGGCAGACCTTTACATAGGGTAGCGAGCAATTTTCAGTATATTCGCGCTGAAACCAGGTGTGAGATCGGGTTTGATTCTAAAGCTCTATTCAAATTATATACACTACTGTACCTATACAAATTAGATACCTGACAGCTGTAAACAATGACATTCCTGCTAAGTGATCTAGCTGTGCTTCAAAACATATTGGTTTTAGTTTGTACTATACTCAAAAGTAGATCACAGTATGGCAGTGGCTATCACCCTTTCAGGAACAAAAGGAATGTTTTGCATAACACTCACTAAAAAAATCTAGATCGTGTAAAAAAAGAGGCAAAATTGTACAGTCTGGGGAGACCTCACAAATGTAAATTAGGGGTTTTTTTTTTTGTTTTTTTTTTACCAACCTGTGCTTTCTAATAAGGTATTTACAGTGTCTCAACAAGTACTCTTTAGATGGCCGGCATAACTTTAATGACCAGAAGTCATCCAATCGCATTTTGGGAGAGCAGGATTTTCCTGGATTCCCTCCGAAAAGATAATGAACCTGTGATTACAATTGAAAAAAACACAAATAATCATAGAAAATACATTCAGTAAACAGCACAGTAGAAATAATTTAATCATGGTAACTCTTTATTGCATATCTAACCAATGTCACTGATACATCAAAAGGGAGGAAGCATTACTTATTAATAATTATTTATGTAATGCCAGCTTATTCCGTTGCGCTTTACAAATAAGAACAATGAAGGAATAAAACAAGACCGTAGTAATAGGGACACAGAGGATCCCTGCGCACATCTGAGCAGTCGCTTTGGGCGTAAGATGCTTAGGGATGCTTTCAGGTCACCAAATTACCCAAGTTATTTGACACTAAATCCCATGTATTAATGAGATTCTCACAGTCAGTGAGAAAGCCACTCCGCATCTAAGTGTCTCATTGCCCAACTCAGAGAGACCGTTCTGGATGCAGCGTGTTACTCACACTAACTGGCACTCATTCAAGGGGACAGGAAAGGACCTCAGCTGGTTAGGAAAGGAGTGACATGCTTAGTAGTAGAGACAGACGGACTCTCTCCTCCCTATGGCTACTGTCTACTGCAGAGTGGGTATTTATGTTTTGCTGGGGACAAATGCACTTTATTTCTGTTGCAAGCTTGCAGTAGCACTTTCAACAGCAGGACTCATCAAGAGCGGAGTCAGGACTGGAGTTTAGGATTGTTATTGCCCTGTATAAAAAAAAAAAATACACTTGCCACGAAAGAAACAGATGCTATTTGTGGTGCACGGTCTAAGTAACAAACAAATAAAAAATTGGAATTTGTTGAATCGGTTCGCTGTGGTGTTTTATGGGTTTAAATTATAAAAACACAGTCTCCCCGATATCCTCATTGTAATACATAGTAACACAGTAATTAAGGCTGAAAAAAGACGTTAGTCCATCGAGTTCAACCTACCTAACTTGTAACTACTGACTTGAATAAGTCATATCTATAGGATTCCCTTAGTGGCCCAAAATGCATCCAGTTTTGATTTAAATTCATTAACAGTAGTTGCTGTAATCACCCCACCGGCAATGAGTTCCTAAATTGTACTGCTCTAATGGTGAAGAATCCTCTTCTTAATTCAGTACGGAATTTATTTTCCTCGAGCCTCAGTACATGCCCGCGTGTCCTAAGTATAGGCCTGTTAGTGAACAAATCATCTCCCAGTACCATATGATTCCCAATCCTGTATTTGAACGCACTAATCATATCACCTCTCAACCTCTATTTCTCCAGTGAAAACATATTCAGCCTGGTTACCTATCTTTGTATTCTAGTGATTCAAGACCTTTTACTAGCTTAGTCGCCCTTCTCTGTACCTGTTCCAATTCATTTATGTCCTTTTAAGGTGCGGTGCCCAGAACTGAACACAATATTCCAAATGTGGTCTCACCACTTGTAAATAGGCACTATCACATTGGCATCCCTTGAATCCATACCCCTTTTAATGCATGCTAGTGTCCGGCTTGCTTTTGCTGCTGCACTTCAGCAGTGTGCACTATTACCCAATTTTTCATATATAGTGACCCCCCAAGTCCTTCTCTACAGCAGAATTACCTATAACTCCATTTAGCCTATAAGTAGCTTGTTCATTTTTGTTCCCATAATGAATGACTTTTACAATGTTAAACTGCATTTTCCACCTTTCCAGTTTATTTAAGTCACTTTGTAGTGTTTCCACATCCTCTCCTGAGTTAATTTCCTTGCTCAATTTCGTGTCGTCTGCAAATTTTGCAATTTTACTCACCATGTCACTTCCAATATCATTAATTAATATATTATACAAAGGTGGGTCACAATATTGAACCATGTGGGACTCCACTATGGACCTTACCCCAGCTGGAATGTATGCCATTTACCACCACTCTCTGTCCCCGACTGTGCAACCAGTTTTTAATCCAATTAGAAATTGTATCCCCTAACCCTAAATTACCTAGTCTCATTAATAACCTTTTATGAGGCACCGTGTTAAAAGCTTTAACGAAATCAAGCAGTATTACAATCAAAATATTTCCCTAAGTCCAGCCCCCTACTGACTTCCTCATAAAAGCTAATTAAATTAGTCTGACAAGATCTATTTTTGACATACCCATGCTTAGCCTTACTGATCTCTTTCTCCTGTTCTAAGAAATTTTGGAAACTGTCTATTATTCCTTCTAATATTTTCCTCACAATGGATTTAAGGCTGACCGGCCTATAATTTTCAGGGTTAGTTTTGCTACCTTTCTTCCATATTGGTACTACATTAGCTATGCGCCAGTCCGTTGGTACCATCCCTGAGTTTATGGATTCCTCGAATATCAGATATAATGGTAGTGCAATGACAGAACTCTATTTTAGTATCCAAGGGTGTATTTTGTCCGGCCCAGGAGATTTGTTACTATTTAGGTTCTGTCATCTATTTTTGACTCTTTCCTCAGTCAAACATACAGTTTGGGAGCAATCAAAAGCTGAGCATTTAATTTGTGGAAGATCTTCTGAAGATTCTTCCCTTGTAAATACCGAAGCAAAAAATTAATTGAATAATTCCGCTTTCTCTTTTCCTTCTATTACCAGGGTACCCTGCTTATTTTTTAGTGGGCCAATATTTTCCTTCCTTAACCGTTTCCCGTTTATATAACTGTAGATTTTTTGGGGATTAGATTTGCTATCTGCAGCTATTTTACTTCAGTCTCTAATTTAGCCATCTTGATTGTATTTTTAAATTTTTTATTACATTCTTTATATGCGGCAAATAATTTGGGTGTCCCATCTTGTTTAAATGCCCTCTTTTTAAGCCATTTCAAATTTGACTTTGCTGTTAAGCCACATCGGTTTCCTTTTGACATTTGTTCTTTTATTTACCCTAAGAATACATTTCTCAGTGCCCTCCAGCAGTATTTTTTTTTAAAGTTTGCCACCTTTTAGTAGTATCCATACTTCTAAATAATTCCTTCCAGTTTATATACATTAAGGACACCTCAAACTTACCAAAGTTTGCTTTTCTGAAATGTAAGGACCTAGTTGCTCCAATATAATTATATTTGTTAAAATCTAAATAAAATGTAATCATATTATGATCACTGTTCCCCATTGTCTATCTTATGGTTATGTTAGTAACAATGTCCCCGTTGTTGCTTATCAAGAGATCCAGGATATTGTTATTTCTGATTGGACTTTCAATAAATTGAAACATACCATTCATATACACATAAAGTTAAATCAAATTGCCTAAATGCAAAACACACAGTTCTACTATATAGTGGACACAGGCAGAATAAATCCCCAGATACAAAAACAAAGATACATTGATCTACAAGGAGTGCTTAATGGTACTCTACCTCCTGAGGCAGCTAAAATAAAACGGTCATAATAGGGTTGCAGAGAAGAGGAGCTTACTTTTAAAAGTAGGATAAAGTTCTAGCCCCAGCCTGCAATCCCATGGTGTAGTGTCCTTTAGCGGCTCTTGCTTAAGAGAAAGCATGATAAAAACAGTTTTCTTAACTTGCAGTGTTTCTCTCAAGCATAGAATGCCGACTGTAGTATGTTTTTATTTTTAAGCTACACAGTAATTTAAAAAAATAAGAAACTGAATTCAGTTTGTAACATGTGCATGCCTCAGAAGTATGCTACACACAATTATGATACAGTTATTTGGCTACAGAAATGTTTTGGTAAAATGGAAAAAAAAACCAGCTAGTCTATTTCACATTGTAGTCAGTAGGATTATTAGTACATGAAAAAAAATGTAAAACGATCAGGCGTGTACCTTGTGCAGTTCATCATAAACCAGCTGGTGGGCAAATCTTGGACAGGGTTCCTCCTCCTGAAGGTTTTTGTTTGTGTTTTCTTTTGAGGCTTGATCATTCTTGTACACACAAGACCTAAAAATAAGTGATTAAAAGGATGATTAGAAATGTAAACCGTCAAAGAAAGAATGTGCTATAGATTGCCCTCTGGTCCCTGTTCTTCTCCATAACTCCTTCTGAGCCCCCTACCTTGACTGCTGTGGGACAGATTGTGGGATGTCATCTCAAATAAAATATGGCACCCAAGCAGCCATATATGTTTAAGTTCGATAATTTTTATTGAGTTTTGATATATTGTTATTATGACGGTTAAGGCATACATCTGGATAGTATATCATAATGCAGAACAATAAGTTTAGTATCAGGTCAGATATATTACGTTTAATTTATATAGCGCACTTTCTCCAACAGGACTCAAGTGTGTCAAAAAGGCGCACTATAACCAGAAGTATTTCTATCTCAAGTAAGTGTAGCTTTAGCCGCCCGAAGGAGACCTTTGGGCGTAACCAGCTATTTTACTTCAGTCTCTAATTTAGCCATCTTGATTGTATTTTTACATTTCTTATTACATTCTTTATATGCGGCAAAAGATTTGGGTGTCCCTTCTTGTTTAAAATGTCCTCCTTTTTAGCCATTTCAAATTGGACTTTGCTGTTAAGCCATATAGGTTTCCTTTTGACATTTGTTCTTTTATTTACCCTAGGAATACATTTCTCAGTGCCCTCCAGCAGTATTTTTTTGAACTTTAATTATGTAATTCAAGAATAGATGAACACATTTGAAAAAGGTAAAACATGTTTACATACCAGCTATTTCGAACAATGTCATAAATCCAGAAGGAATTCCTGACGTTTTCTTCTCGTTTTTCTTTATCTTTACTAAGACCTGACAAAACGTGGATTTCATTCAGCTCTGGATCAATCGTAGCTCTCTGAGTGAACCCAGTCATAGGAACTTCAAAACCAGGGAAAAAATAATAATAAAAAAGGGACCATAAACTTAAAATACACTTTTTACAATCAATACAAAAACATCATTTAGGTTGTCAAAAACTGTAGTATGTTTACTGTATTTGGCTTTACCAATTTCACTTTAACTTGCAATAGCAGCCTAACCTAAAGCTGGACACGTGGGTGTGGTATAGCTCACAGACAATGTCTAGTCAGATAGTTAAAAGGTCAACACCAAAAGTTGGACATGCATTAGTTAGACATTGACTAAAGTAACACCAAAAGTAAAATATCTACATGGAAAATAAATGTGTACATGGACACCTTATAAGAGTACCGCATCCCCTCGCATGGCTCATCATGCTTCGGGCATGGTACCTCGCTGTGATTGGCACACTATTCTAGTCTCCATCTATACTCACTGGGATGGTGAAGTACGAACATGTCCATTTAAAACTAAAGTCGGTTGTTGGGTTATTGAGTGCGTTGGCATGTCTAATGCATTTCTAACTTTTGATGTCGACCTATTGACTGTCTGATTTAACACAGTCAGCCATCTGGAACCAAGATACACACAGATTTGTCTGTCCAGTCTGTCTGGTGGGAACAAAAATCTGGTAATATATGGGCGCAAAAGACAATCAACCATTTACTACCAAACGCTGAAAAATAGACAAAAATTGTTAATATAAATTTATTAAATTAAATGGATTTTACAAATTTGTCTGAATGGCCATTGCCTACTTTCCAGTGTTTGGGAGCAAATGTTCAATTTTCATGTGCTCCCATACATAACCAGATATTAGTTTTAAACCGACAGATCGGACAGATAAATCTTTAGGTGTGTACCCAGCTAAAGGATTTTTAATGTGGTTCCTTATGTGTATACTGAAAGAAACGTTTCATTTAGGAGGATTATGGGAATTTGATCTATTTATAAACCAGCATATGCATGAATTTGTAATTTATTGTGGGGTTTTCACTTTTGTGGTTTGTAGATGACCTTTAGAGGCTAGATGTGGAAAGGAAAAGCAACACCATAACATGAGCAACATCTAGAACATTTTTCTAAATAGCAAGTTGTTTTGGCACTTAAAACAATATAGTTTAACCTTACAAAACAAAAGTATTATATGGCTTCTGTTCCAGGCTCAATTAAGAACCAAATTTTGAAAATAACATACTGTAGGGCAAGTCTACTATTCATTAACCACTTACATTCCCTAGCAAGTACACAATCTAATGTTAACTGCAGTTGAGCTCTTCTCTGGCCAATACAAAAACACCATGGGGTGGATAGAACACCCAATTTGGCAGAAGGTGCAGGTTTCCGGCCAAACGTGGACATTTATTTAAAGCAATTTACATAGCAACTACTCCTTGTAAAGGATTGCAACTTAAAAAAAAAAAACATCAGAGTTATGCCGGAAACCCACACCTCTAGGCAAATTGGGCAATATTACATCCGGCCCCATATGGTCAACAAGCACAATGTCAACAGACAAAATGGCAACAGAAGCAAAATGTAGACATGGCGATGGTCATTTTTATCTTCCTCAGCTGCATACCCACATGTAGCTGCTTCTGATGCTGTGCATTTTCCATTCGTGCTCCCTCTCCTTGCAGCTGCTGACAGTCTGTGCAGCTTCAGAGGTCCGCTGGCGGAGGGGGCATGGAAGATTCTTGTTCTCTACAGCCTCTAACAAAGTCCTATTTGTGCTTCATATTGCAGAACGCAAAACCCGAAGTGGGTCAACCGTGCCATTAGGTGGGTTGGGCAGTCCCGCCAGGCACGGTAAATCAATTCGTCAGAGGGCAGTGTCAGTGTATTACTGCCCCCCTCTGGGACACCTGATCTGCCTCAGCAACATTAAAATATGCCTTCTCTATTAGGATTTCCCTGGAATAAATGGTGTAATCTGCCCATGTGGCTGGTAGCCTCCTTTGTGGCATGGCTCCTGGATCTGCCTGTTGTGATCAATAGTTGGCATCATGGAGGTTGCACATGTATTGCCATTTTATTATAATGAGGACTGAGTCTTCTCCAAAAGCTGCTGATCAATACTTTGCACGCTATTATTTCAGTGTGCTGCTAGGACTGTTGCAATTGCTTAAACATAAAATTCATATTATTCCATACTGCCATGCTTGTGATGCATGTTCAGACATTTGTATTCACAACCTTGCCTGCATCACTTGCTAATTGGTAAATGCTGACCTCTGGTGGCGGCCTACTTTCAGGGGTTTGAGAAATTTGATTCTACGGATCACAGCTCATATTACTTGAATCCAACACATCTGTGGTATAATTTTCAGTCAAATTCTTATTCACCGAATTATATAGGGGTTATCTATTCTCACTGACCTAATGGTCAGTGCCTTTCCTTTCTGATTCCATTTTATTTTTATTTCGATGCCTCTGTATTTAGGGTGATGCACGACCTTCCCGTTTCTGCTCCTCTGATCAGCAAAGTGAATGGAGCTTGGATAGCCCATTGTAAGACAGCTGCCCATTTTGCCTGCTGTGAATATCTGCTGCCCAAATGCTGCATGGAACTGAAGACATATTATAGCATGATTTTATTATCTGTCCTGTAAGTCTATGGGGCCTGATGAAAACTCTGCTAAATATTGTAAGTTGTTGAAACAAGTCCTAATTACCGCCCTTCATGAGTTTTTTTTCCAAACATACAGGAAACTCCCAAAGCATATTCCGTGAAAAGCTGGATCCAAGCGGTTAAAATCGAACCGTAATGGGCAATTTATTTGGTCCGATAGGCTATAATTGGATACTGACAATCAGCTAAAATAGACCAGTTAAAAAAATATATTGCATGTAACAGGATAACTCCCTTAGGTTTCCAAATATGCAGATGTTTTTATATTGCTACATGTTTAAATTCAATATAGAAGCTTTTTGTATTTTAGAGATTACTATTGCCATATACAGATATGTCTATGCACATCTAGCCTCCTTTCTCATGTAACAGCCCTTGATGCAACTCTGTAGCCCTGGGCATCATTTTGAAACTTTTTGCTTTAAATAGTGTCTTATTTGTAAAACAAGGTGAATAGGATGCTTCTGTGTGTGACTATAACTGAGGAAGCAGCTGCCACACATTTAAGATAATGAGCTTACACTGGGGTGCATGAAGAAGTGGTGATCAAAGAGGATAATTAAAAATTAACCCAAGCATAAACATACTGAATTCCTGCACTCACCACTCCCAGGTTATCGTTCAGAGTATATATATATTTTTAATTATGCTGTAAATAAATGCATCTTTTCTTTCAGAATACCAGCATAATTTGTTCTATCTTCATTCAATTATTCTGTAGGTCTAGACTTAAGGTTATGTGGGGTTTCTTTGCTGCAAATGTAACGTTTTTTTCAGAATTAGTGGGATTAAAAAGCACTACATAAAAAGGGCCTAATTCTGTTTCACTTGAAAAAGCAAACTCTCTCTCTAATGGATAAAACCATGTGCACTCCAGTGGGGCAGATGTAATGTGAAGAGAGAGTTAGATTTGGGTGGGTTTTTTACTTCAAACTGATATTTATATTGCAGTGTAAAAATAAAGCAGTTTGTATTTACCTTGCACATAAACAAAATAACTCACCTAAATCTAATGCTCTCTGCATATGTTACATCTGCCCCCCCCCCCCCCCCCCCTGCAATGCACATGGTTTTGTCCACTAGAGAGAGAATTTGCATTTGCAAGTGAACCAGAATCAGGTCTAAATGCATTTCTTTATTACCACATATTTACTTTGTGCGAGAGATCCTTGAGGCCTAATCTTGATGTGGCACAATAAAAAAAAATTTTAAGAGAAAAACTGGCAGATTATTACTATAATTTAGTATCATAAATACAGTATTAAGAACTATGGAACATTAACAAAGTTAAATATTTGTAAATCTAGAAGAACGGCTACACAGTGCTGAATGAGGCACTACAACATTGCAGATTATTTGCTCACAGGATTCCTTGTCTGTACTACAGAGGTTGCATATACAATATTCCAAAGAAGGAAAAATCTAAGTGTGCAGACATTAATGTAAAAAAAATATATTTTTTAATTTAGGTTTACATAGTGCTTAAACCATAAACATATATTTTAGTTTCTGTTTTAACTCCCCTTTTGAAGCCAATCTAGCTGTTATTGCCCTTTATTAATAATGTGCTTTGTAGTCCTGCACAAAAGGAACTGGTACCTACAAAGTAAATAAATGCTAAACATATTTGGCATACTAGTTTTTTTTTTTTTTTTTTGCTGCCACATCGGATACTGGGCAATTTTCAATACTTGAAAGGATTTGGGCTAAGAAATGTAACATGGTATAATTCATCTATGCTACGTAAATACACTGCTCAAAGAAATAAAGGGAACACTTAAACAACACAATGTAACTCCAAATCAATCACACTTCTGTGAAATCAAACTGTCCACTTTAAAAAGAAACACTAATTGGCAATCAATTTCGCATGCTCTTGTGCAAATGGAATAGACAGAATAGCTGGTGGTGCTTTCACTCTAGTGGTAGCATGAGACAGAGTTTATAACCCACACAAGTGGCTCAGGTAGTGCAGCTCATCCAGGATGGCACATCAATGCGAGCTGTGGCAAAAAGGTTTGCTGCGTCTGTCATCGTAGTGTCCAGAGCATGGAGGCACTACCAGGAGACAGGCCAGTACATCAGGAGACATGGAGGATACCATAGGAGGGCAAAAACTCAGCAGCAGGACCGCTACCTCCGCCTGTGGAAAAGGAGGAACAGGAGGAGCACTGCCAGAGCCCTGCAAAATGACCTCCAGAAGGCCACAAATGTACATGGGTCTACTCAAACTGTCAGAAATAGACTCCATGAGGGTGGTATGAGGGCCCAACATCCACAGGTGGGGGTTGTGCTAAAAGCCCAAATCCGTGCAGGACGTTTGGCATTTGCCAGAGAACACCAAGATTGGCAAATTCGCCACTGGCGCCCTGTGCTCTTCACAGATGAAAGCAGGTTCACACTGAGCATGTGACAGACGTGACAGAGTCTGGAGATGAAAAGGAGAACATTCTGCTGCCTGCAACATCCTCCAGCATGACCGGTTTGGCAGTGGGTCAGTAATAGTGTGGGGTGGCATTTCTTTGGGGGGCCACACATACCTCCATGTGGTCGCCAGAGGTAGCCTGACTACCATTAGGTACAGATGAGATCCTCAGACCCCTTGTGAGACCATATGCTGGTGCGGTTGGCCCTGGGTTCCTCCTAATGCAAGACAATGCTAGACCTCATGTGGCTGGAGTATGTCAGCAGTTCCTGCAAGATGACGGCATTGATGCTATGGACATGGGACATCATGTCTCGCTCTATCCACTAACGCCACATTGCACCACAGACTGTCCAGGAGTTGGCGGATGCTTTAGTCTAGGTCTGGGAGGAGATTCCTCAGGACACCATCTGCCACCTCATCAGGTGCATGCCCAGGTATTGTACAAAAGGTCATACAGGCACGTGGAGGCCACACACACACACACACACACACACACACACACTACCGAGACTCATTTTGACTTGTTTTAAGGATATTACATCAAAGTTGGATCAGCCTGTAGTGTGTTTTTCCACTTTAATTTTGAGGGTGACTCCAAATACAGACCTCCATGGGTTAATAAATTTGATTTCCATTGATAATTCTTGTGTGATTTTGTGGTCAGCACATTCAACTATGTAAAGAACAAAGTATTTAATAAGAATATTTCATTCATTCAGCTCTAGGTTGTGTTATGTTCATGTTCCCTTTATTTTTTGAGCAGTGTAGAAGTCTCAAATGCACTCACCCATGCCAGAATCTTTTTTGGTGCCATCTGATATAATTTCCACATGATCGCTATCCACATCATAGCTAAAAAAGTCATTCAAGTAGGTCTTTGATCGTTGTCCACCAAACACGTACAAGCAGCGGTTTTTCTGGAAAGATTTACAGAACAAAAGATGTTGGCTAAAAGGTAATTAAAGTATATTTAAAATACTGTAACTATTATCTCAGAATATAAAAATCTTTAATAGATATGTGTTACCAATATAAGTTTCGACCAGCCTACACACTGGTAACCACACCCATTACAATACCCAGCAGAATGATCACCAATAGAAATATTATCAGTATTATTTGATTCAGTAATACCCCTTTCACACTGCTAGCACTATCCTGGGTTCTTGCACATGAAGGCCCACCAACCGAGGATATTTTGCAATGTGAAAGCACCCAGTTGAAATATGCAGAGTCTGGTATCTAGCAGGATTGAAGACTGGCTCAACATGGCTTGCTGTGCAGCGTGTACGGATAAGCTGGGTTGATGCTACCTGGCACCCGTTCACAGCATAGGAAGAGCTAGCTCTTTCAGATGATCTCATCTTCAACTACCAGCACAGGATCCATTGGCGGTGAGGTCACCAACCCGGCAGTCTGAAAGGTATATCAACTGAACCCCACACCCAGGTTGCAAACATTCCCAGCAATGCGATGAGAAAGGGGTACAACATGACCTGCAGGTAGTATAGTTGCTCACAACAGCTGTACTATAGACAAACACCTGCTCTTCCGAAACAGGCCTGAAATCTAAATGAAATGGGCTTTTAAGCTTAAGATGCTGGTTATTTAGGGACACCAACTCTGGTACCCTTTTCCAGTTTCCACATCCTGTGCCGACAGCTTTTCTCTCTAGTCTGTGCAAACTGGTAACGGTAGAGTACTCGGGGAGGACTAGAAATGTGTTTATTCAATTTAACACTCTTTAAAAAGGAACAATTGGTATGACTAAAGTATCCTCATCTACTCTGTATGCACAATTGCATGCTCCCGCAGCTTGCAAGAGACATCTTCTGATTAGCCACATTGCAGGCCAATCAGCGGATATAGCATGCGAGGCTGTGCAGCGTAATGAAGGACAGAATGAGGTATCTTCAATCCATTATATTGCGTGTAGGGTGTATGGCCAATCTTGCATTATCCAGGCCGCAGGTAATTTGGCATGACCATTGAGATGATTGGCTGTTGCTCAAGTGTGTATATAAGTTACCTAAATTATCTCACAGTGGGGTAGATGTATTAAGCCTGGAGAAGAGATAAACTGGAGATAAAGTGAAAGGAGATAAAGCACCAGACTCCCAACTGTCATTTTCAAACAGTTCATGGGCTGGTGATTTATCTCCAGTTTCTCTCTTCTCCAGGCTTAAAACATCTGCCCCACTGAAAGCATGAGAAATGATTTAATAAACAAACAAAAAAAACACTGTTGGAGGTGGTATCTTAAATTCACCTAAAACAGGTCATGAGTTCTTGAATCATTACGAAGGAAGCCTATTATCAAACACTCATCCTCTAAACACTTAGTAATAAGCAAAAATCATTGAACAATTATGCCTACTAAAAGCAAAGGCACATCTGAAAAAATAAAAATAAAAGGTTAATAAAAATCTATTCTTACTGAGTGAAACAGCATGCAATGCCCTATTCGGGACTGTATATCTTCAGGTCCAGCATTGCAAGAGTCCTCTCGTAGTAGTTTCCAAGTTTGCGTATGACAATCAAATGCAAATAGTCCACTGAACTGGGGTTCGCTTGCCCGGCTGTCATCTACGTTACCATTACAAGTCAGTATTCGTCCTCCAAATGTGTAGATCATATGCTTTTCTGAATCCATACACATCTACACCAAAAAGACAAATACAAACTGTTACGAGGATAAGGTACATAGAACTTAAAGTACTAAGCGACTGTCAAGACAGAAAGTTATAATGTAGTAGGGAAATCACTATTCTGTTTTAACTTTTCAATTAGCACATACCTGATGATCAAACACTAGCTTTGGCCCACCATCTGCAGAAGTATCTTCACTGAGCAACAACCAGGTATTAGTGTCAATGTCATAGCGATAGAAGTCACTTTTCAGAGACTTGCTATTTCTCACAGAAGAGTCCAGGTACCTGCCTAAAGTATAGATTTGCCTACGCTGAGAGTCGATGCACATTTTATGACATGATCTGGCACTAGGACCATTCTGGGGGAACAAAGCACAAGTCAAACAGTTAGAAAATCACGCAGAGTCAATATAAAAGCATTATGCACATAACAAAGGGGTGCTCCATTTTAGTAGAGCTACAGCACAATGGTCATATTATAATAAATAACGCTGCATAATTTAATTTTAAAAACACATTTGCTTGAGCAAAAAAAAAAAAAAGTCGTATCCACGCCGATGTGGATAGTGGGTGTATGAAAAGGTCGGAGGACGCGTACCGCCGCTGCTCGCCACGCTTCCGGTTGGCATTGATAGTGGGGGTGGCGTTGACAATGGGGGTGCATTTAACATTGTAAGCACCCATCAGAGTGCTTGTACAATTAAAAATCGCATCGCATGCCATTTGGTGTCATGCAATTCTATGCGATGCGATATTTCATTGTACATCACTCCTGTTAATTTAACATGAATATCGCATACCACGAAGTATGGTATGCGATGGGTGCCGTGCTAGGAAGCAAGTACCACATTTTTTAATAGCAATATAGCCTTGGTTCAGTATGGTTTAATTACCAAATCTGCATATTTGTTAGAAAAAAAATACGAAATGATGACTAAATTGCTATTCTGTACATAATTTAAACAATTTTCAGGACATTTTTGGAAAATAAATTAGCCATTAAAAGTTATTAAATAGAATGCTTGAATAAGTTTGCAGCAAAAAGTTAAAAGTTGAGATCATGGTGTGTGTGTGTGTTCAGCAAAGCACACATGCACAGACAAAATCCATGCCACCTGTATAGAAAATGCCTACAATCATTTCAGCAAAAATACCAATGTCAATCAAAAAGATACCTTTAAATAAATATACCAAATGAATGAGGAAGTGTAAAAAGAGGTCTAGCACACAGCACTCATTACTGGTGCACTTTGTTAAGGCAGCAAGAAACCAGGCAGTTGTACTTGTTATAAGCAGACCAAACTACCCGTATAACGTTAACAAACATTCAAGTTTGGCAGTTTGAAATGGACTAGTTTTTCATACAGTTTTTTGCAACACTTCTGTAGGCAGACTAAAAGGATAGTAACTTAGTCCCAAAACCACTAAAACATGATCACTTGCCTCTTTCTCTGTATCTCTAGATATACAAATCCATTGGTTCTCTTGCACACTGTAAGCCCAGAAGTCTGCTAAGTCCTGTGTCCCATCCCAGCCTCCAAATAAATATACAGTCTCTGCAAATAAAAAATACAAAAACACATCAATAAAGCCGTACTACAGTACTGCAGAAGTCTTAACAGCACACAATTTAACACATAAAATATATATATATATTTTTTTTATTATACAATAAATGTCTGCCTGCCGACTTATTATAGAAGTGCCAGGCTGTGTCAAGATGGAGGGCAGGTATAAAAGGAATGCGCAAAAACACAAACAACTTAAGACTCTTACCTTATAAGGCACAAGAAGCCTGTCACACCACCGAAACACCATCCAGGTCTGGCGACGGATATGGAGACTCTCGCTTCTGGTTCATATGCGGGGTCTGGCCTGGATAGCGTGGTGGTTGTAAAAGTCACTCCTCTCATGCTTTATAAGTGGTCTTATTGTAAAGTTGGAGTTTTTGCACCTTGACAAAGTGGTCTGTGAACCCAAAATGTTGGCTATGATGTACTTTATTTAAATACATACTTTTTTGAATGATGCAAGTCTCCAAGTGCCACAGATTACACATCTGGCATATACTATAAATTCATAGGGAACTGGAGCCCCAAAGCGTGAATAGGGCGAGTGACGATAATATTATATATTATGGTGAGATGGAAGCGGCGCTCAGGAGTCTTGATAATAGGTTAAAATATAAGTGAATAAAGGAAACTTCTATTTTCACCCATTATCAAGACTCCTAGGTGAAACTTCATAAATGCATTTAAACTAGGAGAGTGGCAGGTATACAATGCATGTCGCATAGTATGGAAAATGCAAGTGTTAGTTTATTATCAATTAACAATTTTTGCCTGGGAGAGACCTTGCTGATGCAGTTTAACAAACGCATGCCTTCTTGTTATGCTCAGTCTTGCCATGGTTTGGCATGAAACTGTAGCAGAGTTTAGTTGTTCCACACCAAAATTTAGGCTAACTTTAATCCTTACAAAATCCCTGACTTTTTGCAAGTGTACCTAGAATGCCTCCAATGGGGTGGGGAGGTATAGGGCTAGTTGGGACAATAAAATTCAGCCTAGGTAAATAGAAGGGTCTATGGAGGGAGAGAGGAGAGAGTCCTCTTTGACATGTCATTCTCTAGGTCCAATATACAAGTAACTAATAACTGAGCAAGAGTAAATGTAAGGCGCATGGATAAACTGGGTATCTGAATTTTACATTAAAATCTACTCCTTAAAATAGGTTTTAGATCAAAATAAATGTAAATGATGGTAATTGTGGCTATATGAGAAAAGTGAAATGAATGCAATATTACATTACATGTTATTTGCACGGACAGTGGTTTATTAACTGTAATTAGCCTTCATAAAAAATTAGCTCTTATAATGTGTGTCACATTGAGATGGCCCCTCTGAGGATACAAATTCTCACAGCTCATACACTATGTCTGGACAACAGCTTCATTCAAATGGCAGATCGGAAAAGGGAAATCTCCAACAGAAAGCACATCCGATGGGCCAGCAGCCAAAACACCAGCACCACTTTGTGCCAAATTCTCAGCTGGGAACAGACTGCACTACCAGTAGAGAAACATGTATAGCAAACAAAAGACTAACATTATTTCATGTAAACCAGAGCAGAAATCATCTTGTGCTTATAATCAGTAAATAAACACTAAAATATTAACGTAAAACACTTTCAATGCATGCTTAGTTTTCCATTTTTGATCATGTGTTTTGAAAAGCTTATATTTGAAAGGAACATTTTTATTGCTGAATATCAAGTAACTCACTGCAGTATTTGCTGGTCTAATGAGATAAACTGTATGTAGATCAATGTTATGCCCCTTTCCCACTGCAGCTAAAAAACGGTAAATTGCCGATTTTCAGAGCAATTTACCGTTTAAGGCTGCAGTGGGAAAGTGCCAGAGTTGAAATGGGGGTGTTAGGCACTCTTTACACTTGGGGGGGGGGGGGGGGGGGGGGATTAGGCACTACATTTTACACGGGGGGGGGGGGGTTAGGCACTCTACATTTTACACGGTTCACTGCAATGGGAATGGTACTTAAATGGTATTTAAAACGGTAATCTGCTGCAGTGGGTATGCTAATACCGTTTTAAATACCATTTAAGATTACCAGTACTTTAAACTGGTCTGCAGTGGGAAAGCAGCATTAGTCTTTCCAAGAATCCCATTTATTTTTCAATCATTTTATAGTATACTTCACCATGTATGGGGCAGTGAACACTTTGTGGTGCCCAATACACAAAAGATCATCAGAATGTGTTATTTAATTAGTATCCTTAATTGCTCACAGGTAATGCATACATTGCGGGAAATTTACTAACATGGGAATTAGACCTCACATGCTATGGGCAACCAATCTACTTATTTATTTTATCACCCTCTAGAAGACAGCAGACATGATCTGATTGGTTGCCCATAGCAACATCACATGTGAAGTCTAATTCACATGTTAGTAAATCTCCCACATTAAGTCAGAATCCGCTTTATTGGCCAGGTATACTTGCATATACAGCCGGTTGGGTAACATGTATATCTGTACGGTCATTGATTTACTGTTACCCAACCGGCTGTATATGCAAGTGTACCTGGCCAATAAAGCGGATTCTGACTTAATGCAGGAGATTTACTAACATGTGAATTAGACTTCACATGTGATGTTGCTATGGGCAACCAATCAGATCAGCTATCTTCTAGCCCAGGCATTCCAAACCACGGTCCTCAAGGCACACCAACAGTGCGGGTTTTTGTGATATCCAGGCTTCAGTACAGATGGTTTAATCAGAATCCCTTAGATACTAATTAAGTCACCTGTGCTCAAGCCTGGATATCTACAAAACCTGCACTGTTGGTGTGCCTTGAGGACCGTGATTGGGAATGCCTGTTTTAGAGGGTGATCAAATAAATAAGTAAATTCTGATTGGTTGCCCATAGCAACATCACATGTGAAATCTAATTCATATGTTCGTAAATCTCCCACATTAAGTCAGAATCAGCTTTATTGGCCAGGTATACTTGCATATACAGCTGGTTGGGTAACAATAAAACAATGACAGTACAGATATACATAACACTATGTATAAAGCGCAACAGAATATGCTGCGCTATATAAGAAACTGTTAATAAATAAATAAAACACACAAAGGAATATGCTAGATGTACCCTGGGGAGGGTGATGGACATGTGCAGGGGAGACACAGGGAACATATATTCTTTGAGCAGTACAGCCCCTCTGGGGGCTGCGGACGTTGTTCTGCCACCTGTGTCCCAGCCTGGGGGCTTCCGCGCTGGGGGCATCCACTTCCCTCCTCTGTCCTCACCACTTTGCTCCAACTTCCTCTGGCCGCACAAAGTGGAGTGCCCCTTCTTCCCTTCTCCGGGGGCCTGGAATGGGAGCCGGGAGCTCCACATGCATGCAACCATGTTAAGGTCTTCGTTTGGCTTCTACCTTCAGGCGTGTTTATTGCGTTCATAGATCCAAATATAGACACTACATACTACAACATTTTTCCACTACAAAATATTCAGACTTGATAAGGTCTAAGCTGGCACACACTGTTAAAATCTCTGCTCTTTGTGAGAGACACAAATAAAGCTGGTTACACATTAGAATGCAATGTAGTCAACATTTCCCTTAAGCTCCGGGATAAACAATATCGTGCATAAACACTCCGCAATCTTGCGAAACATATTTTCAGTTAACAATATTTACATATCTCCCTTTATGTTCAAAAGATTAGTGGAAGCGACCAATGACCAGCAAGAAGGTGCATCGGCATTGTACACACTGTACGATATAAGTGATTTGTCGTTCTGAACCAGTGAAATCTCTTTTTTTGTTTTGTTGTCTACCTAATTCCTTCTTTTGCCTTATGTTACCATCTTTGTCCTTCTGTCCTAGAGTGTGATTCAGACCTGATGTTGTGTGAATTGGCAGAGCTTTGTGATCAGATAGTCGCCGCCCAGACAGAGGGAAAACTCACCCTGTGCAATGACTTGCAAAAAATACTGCAGATCGCCGGCCAGTGGCAAATCCATGAGCAACACACTCACCACTGAATGACTTATATCTGGCCATGTTATAGTCAATCACAGTCATTATTTAGATCAGTTAATCACACAATGAGCTGAAATCTTCAAAACTGGTGGCTGCCAAAATAATGTACATTAAAGTTTTTAACATTTAAAGGAGATATTCACTATGGCACCGGGTGTGGGTGTGTGTGCGTGCAAGCGAATATCCAGGGGCCAGCAGAACTGTCGGTGCACCTGGATATTCATAGGTATATTTGCCGACATGAATAACACATATTAGACCTATAAATGGGACAGATCAAATTGATCACTTTAATTTGGGGTAAATTGGGGTAACACAGCCTTGATGCTGCCACTCTCTATACAATCCAGATAAAAAGAATGTTTGCTTTTTCAGCCTGTACTTCGTGTATGTTCTGATTCTTGTTACCAATATTAAATGATTTTTTTTTTTTTACTCCCACACACTCTTAGAGCTTCATATGTTTACAGAATTGTGTCCCTATGTGAACCTTTTCCTGCAATCCGGTAATAGCCATGTTAAGAAAGATCGGAGCACGAGTACCACATCTCAGCAGTTATACAAGCAGCATGGATGGAGTAATGGTTAGCAATGCTGCCTCAGAGCACCGAGGTGTCGTGGTCACTTCTCACCATGACCTAAACAGTCTGTATATTCTCCCCATCCTTGTGTGGGTTTCTTACCATATTCCAAAATATGCTGGTAGGTAAAGTGAATCCTGACAAATAGAGTGTACATATAGAAGATAATATATATTTGCAAGCTCCACTGATGCACACATTATATAAAGCACTACCCTATAGGGTGCTTTTATAGAGTACTAACGAGGAATAAACGGTCACGCAGTTCCCTAGAAATGCAGTCTTTATAATGCATGCAGTACGTAGGGAGGACTATCATTTTTAGTGATACACCAAACATTCCCTAAAACCACAATAACATATCTAAGTTTGTTTACCAGATTGTACATCAATGACCATCTGATGTCCTCCCCTCATTCCTGGTCTGCTGTCATCTCCATCTCCTACAATAAGGGAGGGGGGGGGGGGGGGGGGTTAAATAGAACAAAATTACACAAAAGGAACCAAATATAAAAATACTATAACTTTGGAATTATTTGACAAGTATGCGACTATCGGAAATTGTGATTTGGAACATTTTGCAAAAACAAGTTACCTATCTTTCCTAAATGCATTGTTTAGCAAAGGTCTACACAGGTACTATGAGGAGGAACATTTAGGCAAATTTCAATACCCCATTTACCACACAGGTAAAACGCCAAGTTAACCCTTTGGGGTCGATCCTATTAGGTCAGAAGGGTGAGAGGTGCCATTCAGCTGCCATTTTCATGCGTTTCACCAGGCGCACTTTACAGTGGACTGAATTTGCTTAAAAGTGCTCGTACCTCCATAGGGCTGCGAGCAATTTTAAGTGAATTTGGCCCAGCGAAGTGTGCGAAATCGGGTGCCTTTTTCAGCGTTTTATACAGTACCTCGCACCCTTCAAACTTACAAACCATCCACAATTTGCATGTAGACCAATATAATACTATTTTAGACCAAATACGCAATTGTGGTAATATGCTTAGCATTAACTAATGAGCAATAATATATACAATAGCTAGCATTCCATTCGTCAGGATTATGGCTAAGGGGTGTTCATATAAAGCTAGGAATTTATTATAGGAAAGAACCGTTTAGGGGGGTATTCAATCACCCGTAGCCATCTTCTGATTGGGGATATGGCTACGGGGCCCTATTCAATGCTGTGTTCCACGAAAGCATTGAACAGGGTATTTTAGCAGAACGAGCCCGATTTCACAACGGCTGGGAAGTGCCGAGCTTCCGGCTGCAGCTCACCTCTTACCGGCCGCAGATCGTGGCCACACCCCCTGCAGAGGGGACAATGAATCCCGCCTGCGATTTCTCGGTCGAGCAGACCGAGAACGGGACAGAGTTACGGCTGTCGAGCCAGCTTGACAGCCGTGACCCCACATTGAATACCCCCAATATGCTTCAGGAAAACCCATTATAAATTGGGAGTCTATCATGTCATGAGCCTTTTCTTCATAAATTCATATTAGTAGGGCTTGTTCCATGCCCAAATATATGATGCAGGAGGTATGTTATCTTTGTAATATTCATTCGTGATAAAGTTAGATCATCCATTTGATTGTGATGGACTCAATTGGGCTGCAAGTCTTTAAGTTATTTGTGATAAGCATTGCGAGCAAGTTAAAACATTTAGCAGAATATAGGACTTAAGCTGGAGCACAGCAATGGGCCCTTCTGTTTTTGGGGGAAGCACTGGGATGATGGCCTCTAGTGTCTACCTAAAATGACCGGTAGAACGCATAAAGGCTATCAGTTAAACATCAAAGGAGGCAAGAGATAATGCACCAGCCAATCAGCTCCTATCACCGGCCAATTTATCACTACTTCAGGTTTAATAAATGTACTCCTTTGTATGTAATGTAGAAATGGTCTTAGCCAGAACTCTTTCCATAGGGGGAGAGGATTAGAAGGGCTCTTCTAACTATTAAATGATGAATGGTTGTTCTAAAAGTACTTCTAATTCCTTTAAGATATTGAAATTTTACACAAAATTTCCTTGAGACCAAACTATTATAGCACATGCTTTTAGACAAGTATAAACTAGATCAGTGATGGCTTAACTTGACACTTCAGCTGTTGTTGAACTACACATCCCAGCATGCCCTGCATTAGTTTCAGCATGGACAAATTGTAAAACTGTAGCAGGGCATGGGTGTAGTTCAACAACAGCTGGAGTGTCAAGGTTAGCCATCACTGAACTAGATCAATTTGTCGCGGTTACCTTTAGTGCATTTAGGAATGATCTGGTTCCACTGTGGTTTATATTCTTGTTGACTGATGTACTGACTGAATAGACCACCTGTGAAAAAAACTAAATTAAATCATCATTACATCAATGTCAAAATTACAATGTATTCTACAAACAGTTCCTATGTGTTACGCGTCCCATACAAGTACTTCAGACCAATTCTAAACACCACTTAACCACTCCAAACACCTTTCAAGATGGAATAGACCATTCAGCACGTTTTTGCATGGAATAAGGTAAAAAAAACCTTGGTGAGATTTATTGCAACCAAGGTGCGTGCATCCAGGCTTAGAGCAAAGTAAGAATGACATCGGCTCTCCTGCCATGTGTGAAGAAACCACATTTCATGTGATGTAAGATGTGGCAAATAGGTTTTAAAAAAATATATTGCAGAAAGATACATTAGTTTGATGTGATTGGAGGCTAACACACACACATTCAGGAAATTCTGTAATATTTCCACATAGTGAATGGCATGGATTCTTAAACAGGATCTGGAGCCAATGGTTGTAGAATCCAAAAAAAAAAAAAAAAAGCTGTTTTTATAAGGAGTACAGTAACATGTAAAAAGGTCTGCCACTGTTCCAACTACAGGTTGCGTCTCCCTTATCCAAAATGCTCAGTACCAGAAGAATTTTGGATAACTGATTATTTTGTATTTCAGAATCATTTTATATTTCAATGTAACTTGCATTTATGTTGTACAAACACATGGAATGCAAACAAATATATTTGTGCATAAAACAAGGTTTCAAAACCTGAAACAAAATGTGTGTACTATCTCAGATACTGAACTTGAATGCCAAGCAATCATTTTCTTGAACATATTTAGTGGCAGATAAATATCATGTCCCCAGTAGTGGTGTTAAACACTTTCTGGAATGTATAGTTTTCGGAATAATTTGGATAACTGATATTTGGATAAGAGATATATGATTTCCAAACTTCATTTAAACAACCAAGCTATGGTAGGAGCTGTGTTATAAGTTCCAACAAACAGAAATGGATAAACTGTCTTTATTAGGACTTCTAATAAGTGCACATAGGGATCGACTCAATTACTAAGAAATAACTGGCATCAGTGTGGACTTAATGTATACTAAAATCTGCAAGTCCTGGGTAAGATTGGACTGCCAGAGGGGCAAGCTGCTGGTGGAATTTCCACTCTTACTCCACCTTGAATAGCCTCCTCAGGCTTAACTGAATGGTCGTAAGTGTTATTCTGAATCATTCATGCACTTTTCATACTTAGTACCCCTTCCTCCAAATACCAAGTTTGGACACTTCACAGCTCACATTTTGTTGCATCTACTTAAAACGTGAGCAGCCAGGTTACCAAATAAGCAAAAACCTCATCTGTGCAAATGGAATGAAGGTAAGAATTGGCGATCTAGGTGTATGGGACACAATCTTCATATGATATTTAAATTACTAATGGACTAAACATTAAAACAAATTGTAGAAGTGACCATTACTACCGTTTACAGCTTTCTCGATCAATTCCTCACTGCCATCAAAGTCTCCTTTCAACACTAGCTTGTCATGCAGTTCGGTTAGCATTGGGTGTTCTAGTGCAATTTTAGTTTTCTTCTGTAAGGATTCAAAAGCCTCTGTGTAGTTGTGCTGGCGAAAGTGCTTGAGACAGAGACGAATGGCTTCTTGTTCACGGTACTACTGGAACACAAGGAAAAGGATGAGCAAATTTACTAAAAATACTGTGAGCAGTTGCAATGGAAATTTCCAACTAATTACCAGCCCGTCAAAATAATGGAACACTTATGGTGTGTACAGCAGGTGAGATTCCTTTGCTATTCAATCTTTGCTAACTCATATGCTATTTACATACAATTCATGCTATCTGCATTAGATCTGCACTATATAGTCATTGCTGTCCTGTCTATCTGGGCTTCGATTTGTGCTGTACCGGGAGCGCAAGGTAAAAAACCTGTGCGATCTGCATGCAATCCCGATGCAATTTTGACTATATAATCAAAATCTCGTACTGGATTGTACCGTGTGCGTACACACCATAACAGTAATGTCCACCCGACGGCTGTGCGAGCCCGAACGGAGCAAATCTTGAATTTCTCTGTCGGGTGCCATCTAGTGGCTGGCCGCAAGCAACACACTTGAATTCCCCGAATAGAGGTGAGGAGAAGCATTAGCCTTTCATTATATAAGATGAAACATACATGAGCACGTCAAACTTCTTTTAAGATATGGTTTGGCAAGCGCACCACGCAAACCAAAAGGGCAACAACATTGCACTGAAAGTTAATCCTACAATTTCAAATACTGAAAATATTTTGGCTTAAGGATTTGCAGTTATTTATAACCGATACTATGCAGTATAATGTTGTAAAAATTGATAACCCTTTTATACTCTCTCAAACAACGTATTCTTAACATTAAGGTCTTTGACTTGGCTGAAGGTCAAATATGGGGAAAATAAGCAAACATCCAATTCTTGTTTTAGTATGTATTATAAGCATGAGAGAAGGCCTTCCCAGTATATTTTATCACTGTTGTTTCCAACTATACAGCGCACCTGAATTTGCTGTGCTATATAAGAAACTGATAATAAACAGATGTCATTACATGTTATGAATGGGAAACCATCCACATAAACTGTTGGGTGCCAACACTAGCTTGAGTACAATACCTATGAAGATATGGACAGTATGTACCATGGAAAATAAAGAAGTTAGTCAGGTAAAAAATCTAGTCAAAGATGTAATGCTAGAACAAGATTTTGGTTCTTAATTGTTAAATCTGTTTTTCTGATGCCATTGGGGGACAGGGACACTGAAGAGAAATTATGTAGTATGGCAGAACTGTAGAAGGCTAGGCACTCTTACAGCCATGGGGGACACTGGAGAGATCCCATAGGGAGTCTCAATGATGTCAACAGAGGGAGGAAACGCTCCTGAGCAGCAGAGAGAACCCTTTGACCAAAACTACAAGGGTGGTTTCAAAACGTAAACAAAAGATCTAGCATAGTGTTTTTCAACCACTGCGCCATAACACACTAATATGCCGCAAGAAGTTCTCAAGTATGCCGCAAGAGATTCATTTTTAACTCTATAACCAGGGACACTCCACATTAAAAACTTTTGGCATTGTTAGGTCCCCAATGTGTTTCACAAGTAGATAATACTGGCATAGACTCTGTACTGTACTTTACTGTATTCATAGGGGACCAATGTATTGTGTTCTATGGGGGACAGTATGAATCAATTTTTTTTATATGGGTGGGGCAATCAATTTATGTTTATGTGGGAGCCAATGGGTTTGCTCTTTTTATGTGGGGGCCAGGGTCGGTGTGATTTCCCTTTGGGGGACTGATTGTGTGCCTTGCTAATTTTGGAATCATGTTTGGTGTGCAGCCAATTTAAAAAGGTTAAAAATTCACTGCTCTAGCAGTGTTTCTATGTAATTCTAATTCTCACCAGGCCAAAGCCGGTAGACTACTGCATCCCCTCACAGCCATTAGACTGCAACTCATTAAGTTAGATTGCCCCAAAATCAGTTGTAAGATCGCTACACTCGCAGAAACATGGTTAAACATTGAGGTGTGTATAGTGAGATCAAATGTGTGTCTAAACAGCACATCAGCTGCCTAGATCCATAGCCATCTTGAAGTGTACAGCAATAACATCTCATCACAAAACCAGATTTGGTGAAGGTGATGGACAAGCTTGGCTGGTGGATCACTGCTCATCCTTAAAGTATGTTACTGCTGTTATCAAAGGCATTGCACCAAATCCAAACCCGTTTCCCTGACAAGACTTCATCAACTCACACCTCGATAAGTGGGTGATAAATTTCAGCTGCTTATAGGCTCTTTATATGAGCAATGCAATTGCACAACTTATGAAAACATGTATTGTTGTTTAAGGGGCGAAGAATCAGATATGACTTTATGTTGTGCACTTCTGGCTTAAGCTGGGCATGCACTTGTGCGACTTTTCCCCTTAGAGAAGTCACATGCAATCCCTCTCTAAGCCACCCAGAACCTCGCAAGGTGACAGGATCACATGCTACAGATCTGGGGTAGCCAACTCCAGTCCTCGAGAGCTACCAACAGTTAATGTTTTCCAGATCTCCTCACAGAATCACAAGTGAAGTAATTAGCTCCACCTGTGGATCTTTTAAAATGTGTCAGTGAGTAACGAGTGCACCTGTGCAGCAGCTAGGTTGTCTGGAAAAATGTGAACTGTTGGTAGCTCTCGAGGACTGGAGTTGGCTACCACTGCTACAGATCATATGTAGTCCTTTCGCATATGATATATGGCAAGCGATCCAAGCCTGCCCAGCTCTGAGATCCAACATATCGCTTCTGCAGCAAATGTGACTAGCAGGCTCTGGTGCAATGTGCATGGACCACGCATTGCATTGGACCTGCTGTCAACCACATGCGATTGATCGCCGTAATTGCATTAAAAAATAGGAATTTGGTACTCACCGTTAATTCCCTTTCTCCGAATCCGTAGGGGACACTGAAGTCTACGCTGGGGAAGAGAGTGGTGTATCGGAGGAGTCGGCACTTTAAGAAACTTGAACTGTGGTATGGCTCCTCCCCCTCTATTCCCCCCTCAGACCTCAGTCTTAGTTGACCGTGCCCGAGAGGAGAAAAGAGACCAGGGAATCCCCAATAGAGAGAGAGAACATTAACAAAAAAGAACAACCATACTACTCAGTAGGCTATCAACAACACCCAGACGCATGCATAACCAAACATAACCGCATGCACTCAAAATAAATCCCCCCCTTGGCCTGAACAGTGCCGGGAGGGTGTTCAGTGTCCCCTACCGATTCGGAGAAAGGGAATTAACGGTGAGTACCAAATTCCTATTTTCTCCTTCATCCTTGGGGACACTGAAGTCTACGCTGGGGACGTCCCAAAGCCATCCCCACGGGTGGGAAGGCACTGGGCATCCTGAAGCACCGCACGGCCGAAACTGGAGGCAGAGGCCGCAAAGGTGTCAAACCTATAAAACTTAACGAAAGTATTAGGGCCCGACCAGGTGGCCGCCCTACATAACTGTGCCAAGGAAACTCCCCTAGCAGCGGCCCAGGAAGGCCCCACCGAACGGGTAGAATGGGCCGAAATCCTGACTGGCGGTGACTGTGAAGCATGAAGGTAAGCCTGCTTAATGGTGAGACAGATCCACCTAGCCAGAGTCTGTTTAGATGCTGGCCAACCCCGCTTCGCCGAAGAATACAGGACAAACAGTGAATCCGACCTTCTGAGATCCTTGGTCCTATTCACATACACCTGCAAGGCTCGGACCACGTTCAGCGAGGCGGAATCTCCCGTAAGAGCTGGAACCACGATTGGCTGATTCAGGTGATAAGATGAGACCACCTTAGGCAAATAATCCAACCTGGTCCGAAGCTCAGCCCTGTCCGGATGAAACACCAGATAGGGAGACCGGCAAGACAGAGCGCTAAGATCGGACACCCGGCGTGCCGATGCTAACGCGAGCAGTAACACCGTTTTCCAAGTTAACAACCGCAAATCAATAGAGTCCAAGGGTTCAAAAACACTTGACTTAAGATAATCCAAAACTAAGGAAAGATCCCAAGGTTCCTCCGGAGCCCGCACTGGGGGCTGAAGACGGAGAACCCCGCTCAGAAACGTCTGCACCTCAGGAATGACGGCAAGACGCCGATGAAAGAAAACTGACAATGCAGACACTTGTACCTTAAGGGACCCTAGGCGCAAACCCGCCTTAAACCCGGACTGCAGAAACTGCAGCAACCGAGACAAAGAAAAAACAGCCGTGGGCAAGTTACGGCACTCGCACCACGCTACGTAGGCCTTCCAAATACTATAATAATGCCGTGAAGTAACCTCCTTCCTGGCTCTTATCATAGTGGGAATCACTGACTTAGGAATTCCTCTTCTGCTCAACAGTGCGGCCTCAACAGCCATGCCGTCAAACGAAGTTGCCGTAAGCCTTGGTAGGCGAACGGCCCCTGCCTGCTGTAGAAGATAGTCCCTTAGAGGTAGCTGCCAAGGATGATCTGTCAGGAGCCCCTGAAGGTCGGCATACCAAGGACGACGAGGCCAATTCGGTGCCACCAGGATGACCGTGGACCTCTCCCGCTTGATTCTTCTGAGTACCAACTGAATCAAGGGCAACGGAGGAAACAGATAAATGAGGGCATAGTTCCAACTCGCGGTCAGCGCGTCCGTCGCTACCGCCTCTGGATCCCGAGACCTGGAACAATACAGCCGCACCTTCCGATTGTTCCTGGAGGCCATCATGTCCACCTGAGGCATCCCCCATCGGTGGGCGATCTGGGCAAATACCTCCGGATGTAAGGCCCACTCCCCAGGGTGAACATCCTGGCGACTCAGATAGTCCGCCTCCCAGTTGTCCACCCCGGGAATGAAGACCGCTGACAAGGCCAGAGCATGCCGCTCTGCCCATTGCAGAATTGGACGCACCTCCTGCATGGCTCCGCGACTGCGCGTTCCGCCCTGCCGGTTCACATAAGCCACAGCCGTGGCATTGTCCGACTGAATGCGAATCGCCCTCCCCCGGAGGATCCCGTCCGCATAGGACAAGGCCAGACGAATCGCGCGAAGCTCCAAGATGTTTATAGATAGCTTCGCCTCCTGAAACGACCAACGACCCTGGAAGTGCTGTCCCAACACAACCGCTCCCCAGCCCCGGAGGCTGGCATCGGTCGTTACTATAGTCCAATCCCAGATTCTGAAACGTCGGCCCTCCAACAAATTGGCCGACAGTAGCCACCACTGGAGAGAGAGACGGCTGCAAGGCGATAAAGCCACCATCTTGTACATGTGCAAGTGGGAGCCCGACCACTTCCTGAGCAGGTCTAATTGAAAGGTCCTTGAATGGAAGCGGCCGAACTGAAGAGCCTCGAACGAGGCTACCATCTTGCCCAGCAATCGAATACATAAGTGCACCGACACTCTCCGAGGTCGAAGCACCTGCCGAACCAATTCCTGCAGGGACAACATCTTTTCCCGAGGCAGAAAAACTTTTTGAACCTCCGTGTCCAAAATCAACCCCAGGAATACAATCCTTCTTGAAGGATTCAGCTGAGATTTCTGGTAGTTGAGAATCCAGCCATGGGTCAATAACGTCTGGCAGGTTACCTGAATCGCCTGCGTCAACTGATCCCTGGATTCGGCCTTGATCAGTAAATCGTCCAAATACGGAACGATCTTTACTCCCAGAGAATGAAGCACCTCTACCATCACTGCCATTACCTTGGTAAACAGACGTGGCGCCGATGAAAGGCCAAATGGCAGAGCCCGAAACTGAAAATGGAGATCCCTTATCGCGAAGCGAAGAAACTTCTGATGCGGAACGTAAATGGGAATATGCAAATAAGCATCTTTGACATCCAAAGATGCTAAAAATTCCCCCGGCTCCAGCCCTGCAACCACAGAACGAAGAGACTCCATTTTGAATCTGTGGTACGTGATGTATTCGTTTAAAGCAGGCATGTCCAACGTTGGCCCTCCAGATGTTGTGAAACTACACATCCCAGCATGCTTTGCAATAGTTTTAGCATTCTCTAATAGCAAAACTGTGGCAATGCATGCTGGGATGTGTAGTTTCAAAACATCTGGAGGGCCAACGTTGGACATGCCTGGTTTAAAGCTTTTAAATTCAATATTGGTCGAACCGAACCGTCCGGTTTCGGAACCAGGAACAGGGGAGAATAAAACCCCTCTGTGCGTTGTTCGGAAGGAACCGGCATTATAACTCCTGCGGTCAACAGCTTCTGTACTGCTTGAAGAAGCAACTGACGGTTCAATTCCACGTGAGGCAGACCTATTGTAAAAAACTGGCGCGGAGGAGTACCGGAAAACTCCAGTCTGTACCCCTGCGCAATGACGGACAGAACCCACTTGTCCTTGCAAGACCCCTCCCAGGCCTGCCGGAAGTCCAACAGGCGAGCCCCTACTCTGGGATCCCCCAGGTAGGAGGGCCGGGAGTCATGCTGCGGGCTTTTCGGTCTGCTTGACGTCTGCGCGCCGAGCGGCTGGTCCTGAGGAAGTGGTTGCTCCACCAAAACCTCTGCCTCTGCCACGAGAAGCGGTAAAGGATCCTCTGGACTTACCTCTGAACTTAGGTGCCCCCCGAAAGGAGCGAAAAGCTGGGCCTTGATAAGGCTTTTTGGGAGGAGGGGCCGCGGAAGGCAGGAAAGTTGATTTGCCTCCTGTGGCCAGAGAAATCAACTTGTCTAACTCCGGCCCAAATAAGACCTCTCCCGTAAACGGAAGAGCCTCTACCACCTTTTTAATGTCCGCCTCCGCTTGCCAGGACTTAAGCCACAAAGACCTCCTAGCCGTAATGGACTGAGCAGAAATCCTTGCCACCAGAGCCGCAGAATCCCTTGCAGCCTCTCCAATATACATCGCAGATTCCCGCATCTGTTCTGCTAACTGAATGAACTCCTCAGACGAGCCCTGATCATTCAGACCTTTAGACAAATCCTCGGCCCATTTCTCCATGGCCCTACTGACCCATGAAATCACAAGAATGGGCCGAAGTGACACACCTGCGGTTGAAAAAATTTGCTTAAGCCCCGCCTCTAGACGCCTATCTGGCGCCTCCTTGAGGGCCACTGCCCCAGGAATGGGAAGTGCCGCTTTCTTGGAAAGCTTTGACACTGATGCGTCTGCCAATGGCGGAGTCTCCCATTTTGCCCTAGCCTCCGGAGCAAATGGGTAAGAGGCCTTAAACCGCTTAGATAACTGAAACTTTTTTTCTGGAGACCTCCAAATATCCAGAAGAGGTTTCTCCAATTCCATAGACTCTGGGAAGTTGACCACTGCCTTAGCAGACCTCCCAAAAATAGAAACCTGCGTCGGCGGCTCCTGCTCGCTAACATTGAGGGTAGATTTAATAGCCTGAATGAGGGCCTCTATACCCTGGGCCTCCTCCTGAGGAACGTCCTCCACCGGATCTATAGGATCCTCCTGAAACATATCCCCTTCTAGAGGGTCCCCCGGTTCATCATCTGAAGTATCTCCCTGTAACAATAAAGGAACACTTCTTTTCCTCAGGGGAGGTGGAGCACTTGCGGACCCTGAAGGCACCGCAGTGGTTTGGACCAACGCCTTCACTGATGTAATCAGTTCTCTGGCCCAGGTAGGCTCCGCAGCAGCCATGGAAGCCAGTTGCACATGCAATGACTCCCTGTCCCTGCGAGACGCAGCCATCTCTGATGCCAGAGTGGCTAACACACTGGTAACTCCCTCAGTGTTCAGAATAGGGACCTGACTCTGCCCAGCATCCCCTTTGAAGCAATCCTTACACAAGGATACACCCTTCACATGCTGCGTAAACTGTTGCTCACACTTAGTGCATACAAACAGCTTTGGAGAAGCTTTTGACTGAGACTTGGTAGCCATCTGCACACACACACACACCTTACACACAGATGGAAGGAGGTGAAATAAGCCAGACAAAGAGAGCCCCCAACAAGGACCCCACACCAAGAGCAAAAGCACCACACTAATAGGGGGAGAGGAGCGCACCTTCCCCGAATTAGGCCCACCTGATAATCTCTCCAGCGGGGAAGTCTCACAAGAGAAAATCCCCTCCACTCACCCAGCGCAGCATTCAATAATATCCAGGCTGAAGAGGGAGAGAAAGCGTCCTGCTGTCCTGTTCCAGAGAACTGTAGAGGCACAGCAGACAAGGGAGCAGCGTGGCAGGCACCGGCGTCTGACGCTGAGGACTGCAGCTAGGACGCGACCACTCACTGGTCCGCCCCTTCCGTCCTCATCAGAGCGCGCGCTGTACACAGCGGCGCTGATTGGCTGTCTGCTCCCTGCTGGACCAGTGAATTAACCCTGGTCCAGCCGTCACCCAGCGCTATGCGCTCGCACGCCCTGCTCTCTCCGGCGGGCGACTAGGTCGCGGCCCCGTAACACAAGCCGCAGGCAGCTGTGGCGGGACCCAGACGCCGATGCGTCCGTGACCGGAGTCAGCCGCGTGCGCCGCAAGCGGTGCCGCTCTGACCCCCCGGAGAGCTATCCCACGTCGCAGGCAGCCGGCACGCGCTGGCTGCCTGTCTCAAACATAAACAAGCAAAAACAAAAAAGGCCCCAAACGGAGCCCCTTGCCCAGGGATCCGACTCCTCCGGGCACTAAACTAAGACTGAGGTCTGAGGGGGGAATAGAGGGGGAGGAGCCATACCACAGTTCAAGTTTCTTAAAGTGCCGACTCCTCCGATACACCACTCTATTCCCCAGCGTAGACTTCAGTGTCCCCAAGGATGAAGGAGAAAGAGCCCTATTCGCATGTGAATCACCTAGTAGTTTATGGGGGAATTCAATTGCTGGAGATTCTCATCCAGCCGAATCGTGCACTTTAGTGCAGTGGGATCTTGCACATACAAAAAAAAAAATAATAATAATCTTTCCTGCCCCATGTGGTAGCAGGCATATTTGTGCAAATCGGATGGGTGAAGAGTGCCGGCTTTTAAATAACGCAGCAAGAGCAATTCACACCCTTCACCGATAAATTAATTCTCCCTACAAAATTAACTTCATATATGGACACAAAGATTATATCAGATGGCCAAGCATGCATAGTGACTGACATAATTTTAATGCATTAATATATGACAAATTATTAGTAAATTGTGTTTCATTATTTTTTACTAATTGCCAACCTGGAAATAAATTCACAACACTTTTGGAATGGAAGATTCACAGAACTTTAAAGAAGAAATAATGCATGCCTGATGTGATTACTAGTTTCTGTCACGTACATGATGATGCAAATATAAAAAAGGTATGTTAGATGATGTTATTCACTGCTAATATTTGTAGAGTACAATAGCAGTTTACTGCAATAAAGTCGTTTTGTCTTTGATTTTACATTGATAAAGTTTAATTAAAATATTTATGAAAAGTATGTTAACCATATGCATATTTGTGGAATGGCCCACACGGTAGTAAATAAATTGAAAAGAAAATCATACAAAAAATATATATCACAGCCCAAGCAAAAAGGCTTGTTGCCACTGAAGGTTAGACAAACCACTGAAAAGGAGTTGCAGGATGGTACTTCTTTTAAACCAAGCAATCTTGCCAGAAAGATAACTTGTTGACCTTTAATAGTGCTTAAAGCAAGAAAAGCAAGGCAAAAAACATCTTTATCTGTACTTCACTTCGTGCTCAACAAATGGATTGAAGAGCGTATGATATTCCTTCAATAGCTGTAAAGTTTTCCCTTTTACTCCCTACTATATATAGATGTAGGAAACAAAAGAGGAAAGAAACTCGGGTGGGGTGCACTCTAATTACCCCAATCACAAAGTTGTTCAAAAGATACTTTAAAATTAAAGAATTTTTATTGTGTGTTTTTTATTATTGCTGAGTGTTACTATAACCAAAACTTAAAAAATAATAATGTTTGGCCTAAAGATAGGTCAAAAAAATATAATCAATTGATAATTAGTAATCAATAAATTTAAATTGAATCTGTCCTGGCGATTTATTTAATTTTTTTAGGATTTATCTTATTATGCGTACATATATTGAGTTTTAAAGGCTGACCATCATATATCCTTATGCCTCTATCCAAAAGGCAGTCTTAGTTTAGTCTCAATCAAATATTGAGATAAGGATTATAATCATAGGTCAGCATAACTCAAAATTGGGAAAAAGCAAAACATAATAATAACTTTTACATACGCATAAAAATCATTCACTTAATGTGCAGTGCTTTTTAATTACATAGATTTTAATTTTAAGCTTGATTCTCTCCCCTGGCCGCTATATATGATACAATTTATACGTGCAACTGTTCTGTGGTCAAAATTGGCAACAAAACTGTCACTTAGTAAGGCCACTAGTATACTTTGTATCAAAAGCCTTGTTTAATGCAAGGAACAGATCACAGTTTAAAAATCACTATCTACAGTGCAAATTTGCCTGTCACGAAATGCTGATAGAATCACAGGCATATAGATTATATATCATGTAACATGTAGCAGTTTGTCTATAATACAATTCACACGGCAGCAGGCATGCTTATATCCAGATACACAGCATTCATAAATTGGTGCAATCCACAATGATGTGCCCACCTGGATTCCGGTGAAGGAGCAAGCTGCTCAATATAGTACCAATAAATTCACCCTCAAGTAGAATTGGACACAATGCTGACAGTGCTACACCCCCATTCCCAGCATTGGCGTATTGATTAATGTTCAGAAACCTGTTGATTTAGGAATAGGTAATACACCTAATTGCGCTACAATTAGCCCAAAGATATGCCACACACAAAGTCAACGCTAATTTGCGGTTTTAGTGGAAATACAGCAATTAATTGGTTGCACAGGCACATACGTTTTTGGCAAAAAAAGTGCCACTGGGTGTATCACCAATTAATTCTGGGACATACTGTAAAGCGCAATCAGTAACAAAAGCGGGTTTAACATATATCAACACACCAACTGTGTCGACGAATAGAGTGGAGGGGGGAAGCAATTAGTAGAACAGACATCTGCAGAATATATAGCCTTACAAGTTGCCGCTTTGTCAGAAAGAGCAGTTGCTACAACTAGCAGGCAGGGAAGAGATATAAGCTGATCGCACAGTGAATGAATGAAAAAGAAGAGAGGGACCTCTGCCCTGTATGGAGCCAGGCCGGACGGCCGAATCAGGTGCGCTCCACCGGGTGAGAGACCCTCTTTACCTATCCTGTAGTTAGACGCAAGGTCTCCTGCAGCCGCGTTCAGATGATAGTCAGTTTTCGGGCAGGAGGACGCTCTGCCGGTCACGTGTGCACACGTGGTCGGCTTCTGTGACGCGCGTTTCGCCGGAGCTTGGTCACACAGGCAGCGTATTGCAGCTGCTCTGTTGTGAATCTTTATATGGGGCACAGCCAATCAGCGATCATTACTAATCTAACGCTGTATATTCCTTTTTGCTGCTTTCCATATTTTATGGTGTGCCTCTGCTATATCAATATATGCCTGAATAATTATCAAATTTAATGTCATTGTCACTTTGTCACTTTTTAAACCATGAGCTATTTAAAGGTGTATTACCCTAAAAAAACCGTGAAAAATATTTTTTATTTTGTTTTTTAGATTTTTTGTAAGCTTTTAATTCTTGATTCATTATTATATTCCCTGTGCTCCACTCAGCAACAGAGTTCCTAATCATGTAGTGCTTCTAGATTGGTACAAGACTAAGGAATTTGTACTTTTATATTTTTTTGGACTTTTATGTATTTTTTATTTTTAATAGTTTATTTTTGAAACTTTATGTTTTATTTTTATTATCGTTATATATTTTTTATTATTGGTTTTTAATTTTTGCGGTATATGACTATATATACAATTGACTACGTCATCTTACATTTGCCCCAACCTAATTATATTGTTCATTAGGTTAGAGTCATGCTTTGAGTATGATATATTGCGTTGTTCCAATCCATTATACTCTTTTGCTGTCATTAGTTATTATTTTATTGTAATCAGGAGCTCTGTCCAGTCCGGTGACATCTCACCGATCATCCTAAATCTGCAGCCCTTTCTATTAATAATGTGTTTGATAATAAAACGAGTGTAAGAAGACAACCTCTAGTGTTGTCATGATATAAGTGTAATATTAATAGATTAAGGTGCCTACTGGCACAAAGGAGAAGAAGAAGTAATGTGATAAAAGTAGCAGTGAATAAAGGTGATAATATAGTAGTGCCAAACAAAAACGTGACTGGTGAATAGGGGGAAAGTGAAAAAGGGGATTAAATAAAATCCATACATAAACTAAGTAATTAAGAACAGTGTATCGTTGGGTCACCAAGTGAGGTGAATAATAGACAAGGGGCTCTAGGGAGAAGTGCTATAGCCCATGCTATCTCCCTTGGTCTGCCATAACTAGCAGAATATGATGCTGCTGGTCAGTTAATAAGGCTAATGCTCTTTAATGGGAATGAAAATGTTATGTATGGGACTGTACTGGTCTCTGTCGATTCAACTGCTGGATATAAGGTCTTTTCATGTTCCGTGGAGTACTGATTATCATGGTATTGTGGAGAATCCCGAAGATATGAAGCTGCATATATTACTGGCCTATTCTGGTCAGGAGAGGAACACACCATAATTGATGTATTCATTCATCCCGGCAGGGCTTACTGTTCCCAGCTCAAATGTCCACTGACTTTCCTTTTTGAGGAGTGCTTGCGTGAGGTCACCACCTCTGATACCCAGGCCAATTTTCTCCAGTCCACAAACCTGAAAGTCTTTAAGTGAACTCCCATGTTTCGTCACAAAATGCCTTGCGACTGTTGTTAACTTTTTGTGGTTCCTCAAATCCATCTCCCCATTCCGAATGGTCCCCACATGTTCAAGGACCCGATGACCCAACGATACACTGTTCTTAATTACTTAGTTTATGTATGGATTTTATTTAATCCCCTTTTTCACTTTCCCCCTATTCACCAGTCACGTTTTTGTTTGGCACTACTATATTATCACCTTTATTCACTGCTACTTTTATCACATTACTTCTTCTTCTCCTTTGTGCCAGTAGGCACCTTAATCTATTAATATTACACTTATATCATGACAACACTAGAGGTTGTCTTCTTACACTCGTTTTATTATCAAACACATTATTAATAGAAAGGGCTGCAGATTTAGGATGATCGGTGAGATGTCACCGGACTGGACAGAGCTCCTGATTACAATAAAATAATAACTAATGACAGCAAAAGAGTATAATGGATTGGAACAACGCAATATATCATACTCAAAGCATGACTCTAACCTAATGAACAATATAATTAGGTTGGGGCAAATGTAAGATGACGTAGTCAATTGTATATATAGTCATATACCGCAAAAATTAAAAACCAATAATAAAAAATATATAACGATAATAAAAATAAAACATAAAGTTTCAAAAATAAACTATTAAAAATAAAAAATACATAAAAGTCCAAAAAAATATAAAAGTACAAATTCCTTAGTCTTGTACCAATCTAGAAGCACTACATGATTAGGAACTCTGTTGCTGAGTGGAGCACAGGGAATATAATAATGAATCAAGAATTAAAAGCTTACAAAAAATCTAAAAAACAAAATAAAAAATATTTTTCACGGTTTTTTTAGGGTAATACACCTTTAAATAGCTCATGGTTTAAAAAGTGACAAAGTGACAATGACATTAAATTTGATAATTATTCAGGCATATATTGATATAGCAGAGGCACACCATAAAATATGGAAAGCAGCAAAAAGGAATATACAGCGTTAGATTAGTAATGATCGCTGATTGGCTGTGCCCCATATAAAGATTCACAACAGAGCAGCTGCAATACGCTGCCTGTGTGACCAAGCTCCGGCGAAACGCGCGTCACAGAAGCCGACCACGTGTGCACACGTGACCGGCAGAGCGTCCTCCTGCCCGAAAACTGACTATCATCTGAACGCGGCTGCAGGAGACCTTGCGTCTAACTACAGGATAGGTAAAGAGGGTCTCTCACCCGGTGGAGCGCACCTGATTCGGCCGTCCGGCCTGGCTCCATACAGGGCAGAGGTCCCTCTCTTCTTTTTCATTCATTCACTGTGCGATCAGCTTATATCTCTTCCCTGCCTGCTAGTTGTAGCAACTGCTCTTTCTGACAAAGCGGCAACTTGTAAGGCTATATATTCTGCAGATGTCTGTTCTACTAATTGCTTCCCCCCTCCACTCTATTCGTCGACACAGTTGGTGTGTTGATATATGTTAAACCCGCTTTTGTTACTGATTGCGCTTTACAGTATGTCCCAGAATTAATTGGTGATACACCCAGTGGCACTTTTTTTGCCAAAAACGTATGTGCCTGTGCAACCAATTAATTGCTGTATTTCCACTAAAACCGCAAATTAGCGTTGACTTTGTGTGTGGCATATCTTTGGGCTAATTGTAGCGCAATTAGGTGTATTACCTATTCCTAAATCAACAGGTTTCTGAACATTAATCAATACGCCAATGCTGGGAATGGGGGTGTAGCACTGTCAGCATTGTGTCCAATTCTACTTGAGGGTGAATTTATTGGTACTATATTGAGCAGCTTGCTCCTTCACCGGAATCCAGGTGGGCACATCATTGTGGATTGCACCAATTTATGAATGCTGTGTATCTGGATATAAGCATGCCTGCTGCCGTGTGAATTGTATTATAGACAAACTGCTACATGTTACATGATATATAATCTATATGCCTGTGATTCTATCAGCATTTCGTGACAGGCAAATTTGCACTGTAGATAGTGATTTTTAAACTGTGATCTGTTCCTTGCATTAAACAAGGCTTTTGATACAAAGTATACTAGTGGCCTTACTAAGTGACAGTTTTGTTGCCAATTTTGACCACAGAACAGTTGCACGTATAAATTGTATCATATATAGCGGCCAGGGGAGAGAATCAAGCTTAAAATTAAAATCTATGTAATTAAAAAGCACTGCACATTAAGTGAATGATTTTTATGCGTATGTAAAAGTTATTATTATGTTTTGCTTTTTCCCAATTTTGAGTTATGCTGACCTATGATTATAATCCTTATCTCAATATTTGATTGAGACTAAACTAAGACTGCCTTTTGGATAGAGGCATAAGGATATATGATGGTCAGCCTTTAAAACTCAATATATGTACGCATAATAAGATAAATCCTAAAAAAATTAAATAAATCGCCAGGACAGATTCAATTTAAATTTATTGATTACTAATTATCAATTGATTATATTTTTTTGACCTATCTTTAGGCCAAACATTATTATTTTTTAAGTTTTGGTTATAGTAACACTCAGCAATAATAAAAAACACACAATAAAAATTCTTTAATTTTAAAGTATCTTTTGAACAACTTTGTGATTGGGGTAATTAGAGTGCACCCCACCCGAGTTTCTTTCCTCTTTTGTTTCCTATGTTAAACTTATAATAAACTCGGGGGTGCACCACTGACCATTACATTTATCAGGCCTTAGGCCATTGGCAGCAGCTTGTCTTGTAATGTGAATATCAGAAGTTATTCCCTAACTATAGTCAGTTATATCCCCAATCCATTTATCCGTACCCATAATACATCTGAAAATTAGATAACCCCACCTAGTGCAGATTTCCCTCACAACCTTTTCTTCTTAGTGACTATTTAGTGGCTGGAACACCAGCTTTCTTGAGGGACACCTAGCACAGTAATAGGGGCTTTTTTTGGAATTGCCAGTGCTCTCTCTCTTGAGAACTATAGGCTTCCCTATAATTTTGTTGCTGTGAATTGCTTTAACCATCTCTACCAGCTACAATGAGCTTCAATTTGAGACAAGAACTGAGTACCCGTAGAAAAACTATGGAAAATTTGGAGGAGATTTTCCCAAGTGACATTCAGACCAGTGATCCACATACTAATTGGGAGAATGATTTTTTCAAGCTGAAATCTATATTACAAAAACAGACCAGAACCTCGTGGGACTTAACAACTTTGGAAAATTATATTAAAAATAAAATAGTACCCAGAGGACTCCGCCCACGAGTTTTTCCTGCATTTGAGCTTATAAGTGACAACCTCAAAAAGGAATGGGAGAATTCCCTGCTCAAATGTTCTATGGAACTACTCCAAATTCTGGTAAAGCACGACAACCTTGTACTGGAGGAATGTGAGAGAGATCTGGAAGATGTGAGTAAAAAACTCGAGTCATGGGAAAAAGACAGCCAATTCCAGAAATGCTTTGAGAAAAATAAGGAAGATCTGAAGAATTACGAACAGACAATCATAGATCGTAAAAAAACTAAATTTGCACGAGATATGAAAGATTTTGCATCCGGCAGAATATTTAGATGGAACAGCAGACCAAGAACCCCCTTTAGGAACAGAACACAAGATCAGTATTCCTCCTCCGAACTGGATACCACAGCTGGTGAGAGCAGCGACCCCGAAAGAGATCAGCAAGGGGAGAGGTACCAGAGAGGAGGTTCATCCCATGGTCAGCGTTTTTTAGGCGACAACCAGGGCGGGAGATCCAAGTCAAAACGGGGAAGAGGCAGACGAGGCGGGGTAGTGGAAGATCCAAGAGATCAGCAACTCTGGGATTCGACACCCCAGCAACGTTATCCGGTGAGAACAACTCGGCGACGCTGATTCCACAGCCAGTCCCCGCTTCAAAGAACATGAACCAAAATGGTCAAGCTGGACCAACATCTACAATATCTCTCAATTCGACTATACAGAAACTTAAAGTGATCAACCTTTCGACACATGAACTGAATGATACTCAAAGAGAAATTCTGGAAAAGGGACTGTCTTTCTCCCCCTCACAACACTTCGAGAGATTTAAGTGGGAGCGTGATTTAAAGTTGTTTTGCAGAAAATTGATGTTAACTAAAATATTTGAAAGAGAAGACCCAGTGTCAGATCAAACTTTATCATCTTTGGGAATGAATCAACAAGAACAAGAAGCATTATTGGCGTTGGAAGAATTGGACACAGGGTTGACACCTAGCCCCCAATTACCAACTTCAAGCACCAGTAGACCTCAAGTACAACTAAAATCTACTTTCTTCCCAAATGATACCAATAGCCCTGAAATCCAAGTTTTTATGAAGTCTGTCTCCTCAGAACTTGATCGTCTCCACTGCAATCAAGACCGACACATTATGAAATCTAACATCAGTGCACAAGAACGTAAGGCCATTAAAGAAATACGTGAATGGCAAGATGTGCTGGTCAAACCAAGTGACAAAGGTGGGAATGTTGTGTTGTGGTGTAAAAATAAATACCTCCAAGAGGCCTATCGTCAATTGAATGATGCAAACTGCTATAGTTCCACCTTATTCAACCCCATGGAAAATTATAAGCATCAATACCATAAAATCCTTGATGAAGCCAAATCAGAAGGTACAATTACAGCTAAAGAACACCAATATCTACAATGCAACAATCCAGTTATGCCCACTTTTTACATGTTGCCGAAGGTGCACAAAAGAATTGAAGATCCTCCTGGAAGGCCGATTGTGTCAGGCAATGGCGGCCTTACAGAAAAGGCATGTACATTTCTTGACCTCCATCTAAGACATTTTGTTTTCAATCTGCCTTCATTCGTGCAGGACACATCAGATGTCCTACGACGGCTTCATGATATCACATTGGATGACAATCATTTCCTGGTCTCATTGGATGTGGAGGCATTATACACCTCCATAAAACACGATCAGGGCATAGAGGCGGTCAGTTACTTTATGGACACAATCAAACAGGAACCGTTCCAACAATTTCTCATCAAACTGTTGAAGTTCATCCTGTATCATAACATCTTTACTTTCAACGACCGTTTCTACCTACAGGTGAGGGGCACGGCTATGGGGGCGGCCTGTGCCCCCACCTATGCCAATATTTTCCTGGGCAAGTGGGAGCGCGAGACAGTGTTCAGTGAGGAGAATGAGCGGTATACCTCACATGTCGCGATGTGGCTGAGGTACATCGACGACATTTTCCTTATATGGGAAGGAGATGAAACACTGCTCTTAAGCTTCATACAACATCTTAACATCAACAATCTCAATCTCCGATTAACTCATACCATCAGCCAACAAGAACTGGCCTTCTTAGATCTAAAAATATACAGAGATGAGAAGAATAAAATAGCAACTCGACTTTATAGAAAAGACACAGCCACCAACACCCTGTTGCATCAAACTAGCGCGCATTTCCCCCCCACAGTTGAGAACATCCCTAAGGGGGAGTTTCTGCGGCTAAAAAGAAATTGCTCAGGGGAACAAGAATTCAAGATACAAGGCCTAGAACTCATTCATCGTCTCCGTGAAAGGGGCTACAGCCACACCTCTACTAAAAAAGCCATGAGGAATGCTATGAAGCTGGATAGAGAAGCCTTAATCTTTAATCCAAAGAATAAAAATGTCAAAGATTCTACTATACGTTTTGTCGGCGATTTCTGCCAAGAGTGGAGGTCCATTAAGGACATAATTCAGAGACACTGGCCAACCCTGCTGCTGGATCCAACACTGGCACGAAGATTGGGTCCTAGAGTATCGATGAGTTGGCGCAGAGCGAAGAACTTAAAAGATCGTCTTGTTAACAGCCACTTTGTAAGAACAACTCCATCAAGAAGTCGCATAATAGGCACATACCCATGTGGACAATGCAAGGCGTGCCAATTTATGACGACACGTGATAGTATTACCAACAGATTTGGCAAACCTATCCAGCTACATGATTACATCAATTGCAAGACAGAGGGTGTGGTATACTGTATACTGTGTGCCTGCGGGCAAAGATATGTTGGCATGACCACACGCCCCCTCAAACATCGGGTCCTTGAACATGTGGGGACCATTCGGAATGGGGAGATGGATTTGAGGAACCACAAAAAGTTAACAACAGTCGCAAGGCATTTTGTGACGAAACATGGGAGTTCACTTAAAGACTTTCAGGTTTGTGGACTGGAGAAAATTGGCCTGGGTATCAGAGGTGGTGACCTCACGCAAGCACTCCTCAAAAAGGAAAGTCAGTGGACATTTGAGCTGGGAACAGTAAGCCCTGCCGGGATGAATGAATACATCAATTATGGTGTGTTCCTCTCCTGACCAGAATAGGCCAGTAATATATGCAGCTTCATATCTTCGGGATTCTCCACAATACCATGATAATCAGTACTCCACGGAACATGAAAAGACCTTATATCCAGCAGTTGAATCGACAGAGACCAGTACAGTCCCATACATAACATTTTCATTCCCATTAAAGAGCATTAGCCTTATTAACTGACCAGCAGCATCATATTCTGCTAGTTATGGCAGACCAAGGGAGATAGCATGGGCTATAGCACTTCTCCCTAGAGCCCCTTGTCTATTATTCACCTCACTTGGTGACCCAACGATACACTGTTCTTAATTACTTAGTTTATGTATGGATTTTATTTAATCCCCTTTTTCACTTTCCCCCTATTCACCAGTCACGTTTTTGTTTGGCACTACTATATTATCACCTTTATTCACTGCTACTTTTATCACATTACTTCTTCTTCTCCTTTGTGCCAGTAGGCACCTTAATCTATTAATATTACACTTATATCATGACAACACTAGAGGTTGTCTTCTTACACTCGTTTTATTATCAAACACATTATTAATAGAAAGGGCTGCAGATTTAGGATGATCGGTGAGATGTCACCGGACTGGACAGAGCTCCTGATTACAATAAAATAATAACTAATGACAGCAAAAGAGTATAATGGATTGGAACAACGCAATATATCATACTCAAAGCATGACTCTAACCTAATGAACAATATAATTAGGTTGGGGCAAATGTAAGATGACGTAGTCAATTGTATATATAGTCATATACCGCAAAAATTAAAAACCAATAATAAAAAATATATAACGATAATAAAAATAAAACATAAAGTTTCAAAAATAAACTATTAAAAATAAAAAATACATAAAAGTCCAAAAAAATATAAAAGTACAAATTCCTTAGTCTTGTACCAATCTAGAAGCACTACATGATTAGGAACTCTGTTGCTGAGTGGAGCACAGGGAATATAATAATGAATCAAGAATTAAAAGCTTACAAAAAATCTAAAAAACAAAATAAAAAATATTTTTCACGGTTTTTTTAGGGTAATACACCTTTAAATAGCTCATGGTTTAAAAAGTGACAAAGTGACAATGACATTAAATTTGATAATTATTCAGGCATATATTGATATAGCAGAGGCACACCATAAAATATGGAAAGCAGCAAAAAGGAATATACAGCGTTAGATTAGTAATGATCGCTGATTGGCTGTGCCCCATATAAAGATTCACAACAGAGCAGCTGCAATACGCTGCCTGTGTGACCAAGCTCCGGCGAAACGCGCGTCACAGAAGCCGACCACGTGTGCACACGTGACCGGCAGAGCGTCCTCCTGCCCGAAAACTGACTATCATCTGAACGCGGCTGCAGGAGACCTTGCGTCTAACTACAGGATAGGTAAAGAGGGTCTCTCACCCGGTGGAGCGCACCTGATTCGGCCGTCCGGCCTGGCTCCATACAGGGCAGAGGTCCCTCTCTTCTTTTTCATTCATTCACTGTGCGATCAGCTTATATCTCTTCCCTGCCTGCTAGTTGTAGCAACTGCTCTTTCTGACAAAGCGGCAACTTGTAAGGCTATATATTCTGCAGATGTCTGTTCTACTAATTGCTTCCCCCCTCCACTCTATTCGTCGACACAGTTGGTGTGTTGATATATGTTAAACCCGCTTTTGTTACTGATTGCGCTTTACAGTATGTCCCAGAATTAATTGGTGATACACCCAGTGGCACTTTTTTTGCCAAAAACGTATGTGCCTGTGCAACCAATTAATTGCTGTATTTCCACTAAAACCGCAAATTAGCGTTGACTTTGTGTGTGGCATATCTTTGGGCTAATTGTAGCGCAATTAGGTGTATTACCTATTCCTAAATCAACAGGTTTCTGAACATTAATCAATACGCCAATGCTGGGAATGGGGGTGTAGCACTGTCAGCATTGTGTCCAATTCTACTTGAGGGTGAATTTATTGGTACTATATTGAGCAGCTTGCTCCTTCACCGGAATCCAGGTGGGCACATCATTGTGGATTGCACCAATTTATGAATGCTGTGTATCTGGATATAAGCATGCCTGCTGCCGTGTGAATTGTATTATAGACAAACTGCTACATGTTACATGATATATAATCTATATGCCTGTGATTCTATCAGCATTTCGTGACAGGCAAATTTGCACTGTAGATAGTGATTTTTAAACTGTGATCTGTTCCTTGCATTAAACAAGGCTTTTGATACAAAGTATACTAGTGGCCTTACTAAGTGACAGTTTTGTTGCCAATTTTGACCACAGAACAGTTGCACGTATAAATTGTATCATATATAGCGGCCAGGGGAGAGAATCAAGCTTAAAATTAAAATCTATGTAATTAAAAAGCACTGCACATTAAGTGAATGATTTTTATGCGTATGTAAAAGTTATTATTATGTTTTGCTTTTTCCCAATTTTGAGTTATGCTGACCTATGATTATAATCCTTATCTCAATATTTGATTGAGACTAAACTAAGACTGCCTTTTGGATAGAGGCATAAGGATATATGATGGTCAGCCTTTAAAACTCAATATATGTACGCATAATAAGATAAATCCTAAAAAAATTAAATAAATCGCCAGGACAGATTCAATTTAAATTTATTGATTACTAATTATCAATTGATTATATTTTTTTGACCTATCTTTAGGCCAAACATTATTATTTTTTAAGTTTTGGTTATAGTAACACTCAGCAATAATAAAAAACACACAATAAAAATTCTTTAATTTTAAAGTATCTTTTGAACAACTTTGTGATTGGGGTAATTAGAGTGCACCCCACCCGAGTTTCTTTCCTCTTTTGTTTCCTATGTTAAACTTATAATAAACTCGGGGGTGCACCACTGACCATTACATTTATCAGGCCTTAGGCCATTGGCAGCAGCTTGTCTTGTAATGTGAATATCAGAAGTTATTCCCTAACTATAGTCAGTTATATCCCCAATCCATTTATCCGTACCCATAATACATCTGAAAATTAGATAACCCCACCTAGTGCAGATTTCCCTCACAACCTTTTCTTCTTAGTATATATAGATGTAGTCAAAAAAAGAAAATATAAAAAGGCAAGTAATATAACTACCCACATCAATGTAGGGGGAGATGACAATTCAGGGAGTCTGTCCAATGTTTTCAAGTGGCAATGAAATAGGCCGAACCCCCATTTATTTATTTTTTGGTACTCTTTACCTAGAAGGGCGCCAGCGATTGGAATCGCGGGCGTCGGGGGTAAAAAATCGCGGGCATCGCGGGTACATAAAAATCGGCTGCCCGCGATGACCGCGATTTTCCCATAGGGAACAATGTTAAAAAGGCTGATTGACCGCGATTTTCATGTAAAATGCCTCAATGCCCGCGATTTGGCCATAGGAATCAATGTTAAATGGGCTACAGAGCCCAAATAGGCACAATTAACCCTTAAATGTCCCCCCAAATTTGTAACGCCACCCCACGATCCACGCCAACCCGAAGCGTGACGAGCGCAGCGAGCCCGCGAGGGTCGGCGGTACGCGTCCTCCGACCTTTTCATGCCCTACTATCCACGTCGGCGTGGAGTTGAGAATAGAATAGTGTGGCGAGCGCAGCGAGCCACCGAGCCCGAAGCGTGGCGAGCGCAGCGAGGGGACGCGGATACCTTCACAGGTAAACGCGTCCCCTCGCGGGCTTCACAGGTGTCCGTGGCCACGCGGACACCTGTGAAGTCCGCGAAGGGACGCGTATAACTGTGAAGGTATCCGCGTCCCCTCGCGGGGCTCGGTGGCTCGCCACACTATTCTATTCTCAACTCCACGGCGACGTGGATAGTAGGGCATGAAAAGGTCGGAGGACGCGTACCGCCGCCCCTCGTAGGCTCGCTGCGCTCGCCACGCTTCGGGTTGGCGTGGATCGTGGGGTGGCGTTACAAATTTGGGGGGACATTTAAGGGTTAATTGTGCCTATTTGGGCTCTGTAGCCCATTTAACATTGATTCCTATGGCCAAATCGCGGCCATTGAAGCATTGAATGGAAAATCGCGGTCAGCACAAAATTTAACATTGAACCCTATGGGAAATCGCGGTGATCGCGGGCATCGCGTCGCGGCCGTTAATGTACTGCCCGCGATGCCCGCGATCACCATGATGGGTGCCCTTCTAGGTAAAGAGTACCTATTTTTTTATTCAGAAAGAAAGATCTGGGCCTATACAGAGAGTTAAATCAAGAAATGATTAACATACAGCTCATAATTTTCGAGAACAATTGGGCCGTATTCAGATCTGAGCTCAGTACAAATTTGTTTGGAAAATGGGCAAAACCATGTGCACTGCAGGTGGGGCAATTGTAACATGTATAGAGAGAGTTAGATTTGTGCGAGTTATTTTGTTTCTGTGCAGGGTAAATAATGGCTGCATTATTTTTACTCTGCAATTTAGATTTCAGTTTCAGCACACCCCAACCAAATGTAACTCTCTCTATATATGTTACATTTGCCCCACCTGCAGTGCACATGGTTTTGCCCATTTTCCAAACAAATTTGCACTGAGCTCAGATCTGAATAAGCCAAATATATGAAAAAAAAAAAGGGGGGGGGGGGGGTAAGTAATCCGTAAAAAATAGGGGAAGTAAACCGGAAAAAAAAAAATCTAAGATAAATTAATAAAATGGGTGGGTGGGCGGGGGTCACCGTTAGAGGCAAATAGGATGTAATAGCATATAAAAAGCAATAGTAAGAATGGGATTAGAAGTAATACAATACACATACGACAAAGGAGATCATGGGGTCACAGCAATAGAGCAAACAAGCTTTAGGTAGGGTGGAGAGGGTTTGCTGAGATCCAAGGGTCCCAGACCAAACTGAGTTTATGGGGGCAGTCATGGAAGTAATACGTGAGTAGTGTTCCCGCTAGGCTGTTTTAGCAGGACGCGGCGCCCTGCCCTATTTTTAAAGGGCAAATTGCGCCCTGCCCTTTTAGCAGCACCCTGCTAAAACAGCCGGCCCGGGACTGTCCCCTCCACTGCATGTGGTGTCACTGCCAATGCAAACAGGCAAGTAAAGATTGGGGGAAGGAGCCCAGCAACTCCATAGGGGCTGGGCCCGCCCCCCACAGTGACGGTGGTGCCCGCCCCCCACAGTGACGGTGGTGGCCGGGCCAGCCCCTGACATCAGCGGGCCTGCTCACATTAATTCTGTGCCACCGCCACCTCCCAATACAGTGACTTTGGCGGCCGGGGGGATCACACCTGTGGGAGCCTGTTAGCAGTGGCTGTTCCGGGCCAGCTGGAATAGCTGACAGCCGATCTCAGCAGGGGGAATCAGTGGCGTGTCAGCGCGGCAGGGGGGTACCTGGAAGAGCTGACAGTCTCCGTTGACAATGACTGTCAGCTCTTCCCAGTGCCCCTTGCCGCGCTGACACGCCACTCCTCAGCGGCGTATCAGCGTGGTGTTATTCCCTCTGCTGACAGCTGCTCAGCAGGGCCGGACCGGCATCTGCTCTGACTGCACGCAGAGAGAGACAGCCCCGTGCTAAGCAGTTTGCGGGGAGGCACAGCTCATCCAGCTGTAGGGATTTTCTTTATTTTAAATGCAGCGGCCAATTGGAGCACGGGTGCCAGAAGCCGGGGCCAGTGATTGGCTACCAGGCTCACAGGCTGGCGCCATATTTCAAATGGCAACTGGGGCCTGGCAGTCATCCATCCAGTGGTGGGAGAAGAGCGTTCTCGGCTTCTTATCTCAATAAGGTGGCAGCAGGGGCAGTGAGTATTACTGGGCAACTGCATATGTGCCACTGCTGGGGGCATTGTACCTGCCTGTGTGCCACTGCTGGGGGCATTGTACCTGCCTGTGTGCCACTGCTGGGGGCATTGTACCAGTGTGTGTGTGTGCCACTGCTGGGGGCATTTTGTGCAGGGCGCTACTGGTGGCATTTTGTCTAGTTCGCTACTGTGGGGGGGGGGGGTGTTAAAAAATGTGTTGCTTTGAAGTGCCCTCCCGATTGAAAAATGTGCCCGCTCGGTAGTCAGCACCCTGCCCTAAACAAATCCTAGAGTGAACACTACGTGAGCTTCTCCATACCGGCAATAAACCAAACATCGTTAGGTAAAGCTTGCATAGAAGGCGGGGAGAGTGATTTCCAATATCTGGCTAGGCCGAACCCTTTTAAATTGGGGTATTGTATGGCAGGCTAACAGTCGGGGTTCCGATTATCAGAATACAGATATCGGAATCCCGACCACCAGTACTCCAACGGGGGGGGCAAGCATAATAAAGCCACGGTGCACTCGACATGAGTGAGAAAAGCCCCATTAGTCGGGATACCGACTGTCGAGCATTTAAACAGTCGGGATTCCAATGTCGGAGTACTGACTGTTGTAACCCTGACTGTCAGTTGGTCAGCTGGCACTCTTTAAAATTGATAGTGCTGCATCAATACTTCCATCTCACAGGTTATCACATCACCCTTATATAATATACATTACACTTGGCGCTTTCTTTTTTTTTTTACCTAATGTCAGCTTATCAAAGCCGGTCACCACTATTCTTGCTCAAAAAATATATTGAGGGCAATACCATTAATTACAAACACAACTGATTTAGCATTTTTAAAATTAGTGGGAAAATGCTGATAATCAGCATCTTTGAAAATATGCTATCATGCTGTGTAGCTACTTATGTCAACAGTCATGACCCTGAAAACATGTGAAATCATTACATTACATCAGGGGTGGTTGGACTTTTGTAACCCAGGATCTACTTTTTGTACACTATCGTTCTAGTGATCTACTGGCATTTCCTCCTGGGCCAAAAATTGCCCTGCCAGTGCAAAACATCCTTTACACAATATGCCACATGGTATGAGCCAAAATTTACATTATGCCACACGGTACTGGCTAAAATTCTCATTATGACACACGGTACTGGCTAAAATTCTCATTATGACACACGGTGCGGCCCAAAAATCACATTATGACACACGGTGCGGCCCAAAAATCACATTATGACACACGGTGCGGCCCAAAAATCACATTATGACACATGGTGCGGCCCAAAAATCACATTATGACACACGGTGCGGCCCAAAAATCACATTATGACACACGGTGCGGCCCAAAAATCACATTATGACACACGGTGCGGCCCAAAATTCACATTATGACACACGGTGCGGCCCCAAAATGCACATTTTGACACATGGTACTGGCTAAAATTCGCATTATGACACGTTAGGGGCCAAAATTCACATTATGACACACATTAGGAGCCAAAATTCACATTAGGACACACATAAGGGGCCTAAAGTCTAATTATGACACATGGTACGGCCCAAAATTCACATTATGACACACAGTATGCGCCAAAATTCACATTATGACACCCAGTATGCGCCAAAATTCACATTATGACACACGATGCGGCCCAAAAGTCACATTATGACACATAGTGCGGCCCCAAAATGCACATTTTGACACATGGTACTGGCTAAAATTCGCATTATGACACATTAGGGGCCAAAATTCACATTATGACACACATTAGGGGCCAAAAATCAAATTATGACACATGGTGCGGCTCAAAATTCACATTATGACACACGGTACTGGCTAAAATTCGCATTATGACACGTTGGGGGCCAAAATTCACATTATGACACACATTAGGGGCCAAAAATCTAATTATGACACATGGTACGGCCCAAATTTCGCATTATGACTCACTGAAGTGCCTCATAGGACTGCTGCCCATCCCCCCAAAAAAACACTGTATTCTGCCCACCGCCACCGCTGTATGCTGCCCACCACTGCCATTGTTCCCGCATCTGCCCCTCAGCTTCCTGTCACACTGCCCAATCTTCTCAACCCTTGCAGTGCGCGGTGACTTCACCCACGCAATGCATTACTGGGACCACTGAAGACAGAAGAGGCTTCAGCAATTGAATACCTAGGGAAATGATGACGATCGACCGGTGGTAGGTCCGCTATCGACCGGTAGATAGCGAACGATGCAATGGCCACCTCTGCACTACATAGTTTTATCTTACTTGGTTTATGACAAATCTCCGTTTTTATTTTACATTCACATTTTTTCATCTTAGTGCACAAATTCACAGCTTTTTTCAATCCTTGTTTCCTCTGTATTTACCATTTTCATCCTGCCAGACAAGTCAATTGGAACCAGCTGTCCCGTGAAGTAACTTTCAAGCAGACTTTCACAAATGTGAAAGACTTATTCAATGAACTTAAGTATTGAGTACATGCATCATGTTCATTGAAACTGTCTTAGGGAATGCAGCATGGACAGCAGGTCTTCAATGTCTCTGGAAAAAGAGTATTAAAGGCAGGAACAAGTGTACTCAACATCATCCACAGATGCTTGGTTTAAAAAAATAAAATAAAAGAATCCTAAATGTATTCAGCTGTATAAATTGTGGAACTGGTCCAAATTGTGAGCTATGGGGCTGACCGACCTTTAACATGATACAAAGGAGAAATTATATATAGACAGAACTATCCATTTGCCATGACTATTTTGCCTATGGGCTGTAGGACTAGAACAATTTGTCAACCTGTTCAGTGTCAGTGAAGCCAGATGCGCAAGACTGCATCGCCTTCAATGTGACTGCCAGTGACTTCCTATTAGAAGTCCTACCTGCCAGTCACAGATACTATAAGCAATCCCACTGGGACGTGGTTCCACCCTCTGGGACTGCCAGTCCGGGCTGAAAATAGTAGGGAGCTGGCTTCCTGTAGAATGCCATGCCCTGCCTGATCATCAGCCTTAACTGGCTTATATGGGCTGCAGCTGATGCAGTCCGCAGAAGCCAGGCTTTTGCCAGGCTTTTTAGCCAGGCTAATATTAGCCAAGGCAGAGGGGCAGGGTCTGGTCCAATAGACTGTTTCAAATACAAGTTAATGTCTGTGATGAGAATAAGAAAAAATAAAAAGGATTTTTTTAGAATGTGTGTGAGTTATTCTTGGACCGGACCCTAACATCACCAAAAGAGACGATATCAGAAAGGAGGATCATACCCTATAAAATCTCTAAGTAATTTTTTGCACCTCAGTGTACTTCAGTTCCTTATTTTTCTGGTTGCCAAGACTGTATTAGCCAAAATGAGGGCAGGCCAGCAGTCCGACTGCAGGGGAGGAGCAGGAAAGAACTCACTAAGACAGAAGAGGCCGTGAAAGTCATGGATGGGTGGCGGCCATGCAAAAAAGAGCTGAAAGGCCGCTGAACACCAGATGAAGACGCCAGGGATGCTGCAGCCATGCAAAAGTGCTGAAAGACGGACACCTTTGTTCCTGCAGGGCAGGGCGTAAGCGGCTATTTAACTCCAGCCCTGCCTAAAAGCAGCCACAAAAAAAATGGAAAAAAGCAGTGGAAGCACTGCACTGTTTCTTTAACATATTTGCACCATGGATGAATGTACATGCACCAATATAAATAGGATAGTTTTTTTTTAATAATACAAAATTAAAAAAAGATACTGGGTGGCCACCAGTTAATAACAATGACAATAGTCACACATAATTGCTTCATGTAATATACCGAAAAGTACAAGAATATAAAAATGCAACAATATATTATAAAAATAATGCGGCTATAATCAATGGTTACTTAGTTTATAGTTACCGTATATACTCGAGTATAAGTCGACCCAAATATATGCCGAGACACCTAATTTTACCCCCAAAACCTGAGAAAAAAATCATTAACTCGAGTATAAAAGCCTAGGGGAGGCAGTGGTGGCCCCTGGAAGGGTGGAAAGCTCAGGCTGCAGCTGTCTGTCTGAGGGGGACCCAAGGGGCTACAGTACCCAGGAACTGCACAGTAAGGGACCATGTGGAAGAAGAAGGCATCCAGGCACGTCCAGCACCAGGGACAGAGGACCAGTACCCACTGAGGGTCCAGTATCAGGGACAGAGGAGAGGACACTTTACACCTTGAGGGACTACAGGGGGTACCCAGCACCAGGACTAGAGGCAGACAAACAACACCTAGAAGTAGAGGGGACAGCACCACAGTAGACCCCTGGGGCACAGGGCAGGGAGCAGAGCCCAGCTGGGGACAATAGGTGGGTCAGTCCCCTCCATCTCCCTGACATAGGGATCAGCAGCACTAGGGGAACAGAGTCCGGCAGCACCCACCTGGCACAAGAGACACCCGCCGGCGGCCATGTCAGGACTGTGTGAAGCGCAGGCAGTCGAGGCCCCAGGAAGAGAAGGCCAGTGAGAAGATGCTCCAGCATCTTTGTCACCCCGACCAACGTGCTGCGGGAAGTGGGCGGAAAGCAAACTGGCTCCCACGGACGGTCGCTGCTGGTCTGGGCTGTGTGTGGCCTGTTCTTAATTGTGGGCATGCTGTTTTACGTGTCCCTGTCACACATCCCGGCCCCACACTTCAGTCAGTGGAAGCTGCGTCCTCCCTTCTCCCTGCATTGTAACCCTCAATCGAGTATAAGCCGAGGTGGGATTTTTCAGCACACAAAAAGTTCTGAAAAACTCTGCTTATACTCTAGTATATACAGTATATCTTGTGCATATGGCTGACAGTTCACTCAGTCTATTGAGCTATTTTTGTAGCGTATTACTTGCCAATGTGCTGAATAATGCAGAAGCTTTGACGATGGTGCCTCTGGTCTCTGCTGTGGTGCCAGGACTCGACCCCCCACAGCAGGGATTCGAATAGCTGGAGCCGACTGTATATGAGGCAACTGTGTGCCGGGGGTCGGGGCAGCATTTTCCCGCCTGCTGTGTGGCATGATGTTTGGGCTGCAAGTGTCCTGGGCACTGCATCTCTTCACATGGGAGGTCAGTGGTGTAAGCTTCGCCGCAGGAGGGTGCTATAGAAGCAGTGAATGCAGCAATATGCCTCACCCGCAATAGATGGATCTCCTCCTCCGCGCCACGTGCTGATGGAAGGACTTCAATCCTAACAGCAAGAACAGGGGTCTGGCTGATGATGGTGTTTCATCGTGAATTTAACAATTGGCTGCCAGGGTATGCACAAAAAAAATGTTAAGTGTCCAATGACATCAGATACTGCTGCTCAATGTCCAAATAGGTTTCCTAACGCATTTCGCTCATAGGAGCTTTTTCAAAGAGTGAGAGCCACAACAAATTAAAATGCCCTATCATTTTAATGGAGCAGGTTTTACTGAATTAAATAAAAACAAAACTTTCTGATAAAAAAAACAACAACCATAAAATGCACTACACTGGAACAAGAATTATCTAACAAAATAAACCCCAAGTCTTAATTCATCCCAAAAATCCCTCATAGGGTACAACTAATATGACAGGAGATCGATGGACGGAATTCGTTTGATCTATTTTTTTATTATTATTATTTTCAGATTTAGCGCATTTCAGCTCACCACCCCTGGTAATAGCATGCTGAAAAACAATTGAATGCCGCCCATTGTGTTGAATATGGAGAAACTGCATATACACTTGCTGTTACCAGCGGTGGGAGCGGCTATGCTGCATTCAGCAGCATGCTCTTCGTTAGCAATGTTTTCTTTCTCCCCTGCAGCAGAACCAACCTAAAGACATAGCTATTGACTGCAAGAGCGTGCAAGAAGTGCATACACACTTGAATCACACAGTGTTCCGCCACATTCGATGCCGATGCGTGCTCCAGTTTAGTTCATTTTGTTCTCCCAAATTGATATTGCCAATATCATTTTGATCTGCAGCAGAACAATATGTCGCCCGATAAAACAGTGTGCGCCCAGCATAAGTTTCACATACAGCTGCAAATCATCAAATACTTACAGAAAAACACAGTATACGCATAAAGATGTATAGAGCACATGATGTGCTCATAGTTTGGGTACTGATGAGGCAATAGCTGTTTTGTGAGTGGTTACAAGGTGAGTATTAGCATCTCTAGAGGGTTGGTAATACCACCTAGTCGCTACCCTAAGCTGTGGGGACATAGTGTGATTTTGGATAGAAAATTAGTCTGAATCACACAGTGCTCAGCCACATTCGAAGCCGATGCGTGCTCCCATTTAGTCAGTATCGAAAAGAAAAATAGACTGTGCAGGCAAATCGATCTTGACTATGTCTCCTGTAGAATGTATCTGGCCTAGTGCCGAAATTGCAAGATAGTCTTAAGCTGTGTACACATGGGCCGAGCGATATTTCAGTCGTCGATATATCGCTCAGTATCCTGTTAGCATGATGAAAAATAAAAGGTACTTATGTACTAACTGGGCTGCCGATTTTGAAATCGGGTCCATCGCATCGCATCCGACCATATCGCATGCGATGCGATGGACCCGATTTTTCCATAGGATTCAATGTTAAAATGGACTGAGTTCATTTTAACATGGAATTCAATGCGAAAAGGGGTCCTTTTCATACCCCTACTATCCAAGTGGGCATGGAGTTGGATATAAACCTGTGGCGAGCGTAGCGAGCCACCGAGCCCGAAGCGTGGCGAGCCCCGCGAGGGGACACAGAATACTGTTCGCTCGCCACGCTTCGGGCTCGGTGGCTCGCTATGCTTAAGTTAAGGCATACAATCAAAAAATAGGCAGCCCAGATAATACATAAGTACCAAAATAAACTACCGGGGGAGGCTGGCAGTGGAAATCAGCTGGTCGCAGGAGCATGTTCCTGCGACCAGCGATCACTACGGGGGGAAAAACGGGAGCGCGCACCTGGCGATATATCGCCGGTGCACACTCCCATCGCGGTCAACATGGTCGCTCAGCGACCATATTGCCCGCGATATTAGCAAAAATCGCCCGTGTGTACACACCTTAAATCTAAAGTGCAGATAGCCAAAATCGAATTGGACCTGCATCGCACTTTTAGGTGTTTGCCACTGATAAAAGCGGAACCCTATGCTGCTATACAGGAATATCAATTTTCTCCTTACCAAATTGTTCATGGGAAAGCTGAAATTTGAAACTTCTGAGCAGCTTTAAACTATGCTGAAACTGAGATTAATTTTAAACTCTTCAGCACACCAATGGCTATGACATCAATTAGGTTTTATAATAGGGGATAATTGGATACCCCCCCCCCCCCCCCCCCCCCCCACACACCAAAAAAAATACCACATTTCCCAGACTACCAAACCTGGTAATTCAGCAACAGAACCCCATCCAAAAATCATCAAATTTCCAATTTGAGTGTGGAATGTAACTGATCAAATCCGTGCCAATTGACCAATTCTCCAAGGAACATATGCAACATATTCTTGGAAAGATCACCATTATGGGTCATACTATTGCATACTTGCTAACATGTCTTCCTGTGCAGGTTCTCTTTCCTGTCTGGGGGTAGTGCTCTCTGCTGTGGTGCTACTAGCACTCTGGTCTGTATCGTAGTGCTGGAATACAGACCAAAGTGTGCTAGAAGCCCCAGAACAGAGAGCAACACCCCAGACAGGAAAGAGGAACTGCGCAGATGACAGGTACAGGGTGCTAATATGAACACTAATACAGCAAGTCTCGTGTGAGTCAAGCACACATCTACAAGGGAAGGAGGAAATTAAGAACAAACTGATGGGAATTTATAAAACTCCTCTCAAATGATTCTGCCTAACGACCCAAATAAACACACTCTCACTGGCAGCAAGTACATTGAAACACGGAATGTAATAATTAAACTGCACACCTACCTTGCTGTACCAATGAAGACAGGGCTGTACCACATCTGGCTCATCAATACCATTGATTTCAGCATACCAAATGCTAAAGTTAAAACTTGGCCCCCAGGACAACAGAGGCACTAGAAAGAAAAAGAAAAGAAAAAACACAAAAAATGCAAATTACCTTGGACCAGATGTATCAAATTTACCCAGATTACTTAATGCATAGGACTTAATTCACAGGTCTGTAGGAGGGTATCCATTGAAGGGCAAAAAAATATTAGAGCGGTTTTTTTTAGAACAATCCTATAAAGACCACCACACTGGCTTATCGGGGCCAATTGGATAGCTTCCGAGGATAAAACTGCCGGCTATAAATTTCAAAATTTATAAAAACAGTAAAATATTGCTAAAATACAGCACTAATATTGCTGAGTGATTTCTTACTCTACTTTATAGGTTCGGATTGCTGGTTGAGGTGCATTTCCAGAAAACAGGTTTAAATGCAAAAACTAGTTTGCTTTAGATTTTAAATGCATATTCTCTTTCCTAACTTGCATGGCTAAATCACTGTAACTGTGCAAGGTCCAGCAACTCCGTGCATATTACATTTGGACCTATTTAAACACACTACAGCTGACATGATGGTAAAAAGTGGAATTTGCATTATTCACCAGGATAAAGCAGCAGCATGCTGCTGGAGGCCATGACACAGATATTAAATATTTTTTGGTACACTCGTCCACATAAAAGCATGTTTTATAATTATATGACTTTTGTTCAACTTTATAGTAAAATTATTTATACTTAATTTTGCCCTAGCACATATACCTAGCATTACGTTATCTCATCACAGCCACTGTATCCGTCTCCCTATCCTCACGGGATGCAGTCACTTTCTCAGCGGTCAAAATCCTGGAACTTTGTCCCTCTGTGGGTATCTGCAACACCCATAGAGGGAGAATAATATAGTGTGCCAAGCGTAGCAAGGCACCGGGCCTGCTGCATGGCAAGTGCAGCGAGCCCGCAATGGGGGGCCGATCCACGACCCCCACCCACCCCCCACCCCCCCCCCCCGTCGGGATTTTGACCACCGGGATTCCATACTTCCATTGTCATCATGTTGGTGCACTACAGACATCTGATTAGCTACTACTTATCACATTTACATATTAATTGTCCCCAGCCATCAAGCTGCTTCATTCTAACAAACCTCTTACCTATCACACGTATGTGCTGCCCATTGCAGGATGAACACAAACCAAATTAACCCTATTAGCCCACTAACAGTACCCTTGGGAAGGATATTTCCTGATCCACAGAGAACACCATTTCTGTATTAAAAGTGTAGACAACCATGAATTTATCAACTCTAACTGGAACCACTAATTATACGATCACACATGGAGAGACAGGCACCACACCTAGCACATTACACCTAATGCAACCTGCAGGAAATCTTGCAGAACGGCAACATCTCAGGAATCCACTACAACAAGCTGAGTGCTACACTTTTACTTACGAAAATGGAGGAAAGCCAAATTCGGTAGTGCACACACACACACACACACACACATTACAAATGCAGACTGCATAAGAGCCCTGAACATTATTACAAAACCACAACAAAAGGAAAAGCAGAAAATCAGATACAGTAGCGAGCACTTGTGATGGAAAAAATAAAATGTGCATAATCTACATGTGACCATAGAAAAGAGGCTTCTAAATAATCATATTCGCACGCTATATATATATATATATATATATATATATATATATATATATATATATATATATATATATATATATATATATATATATATATATATACACACACATACATACAATTGCTGGGCGGCACTCCAACTGTGGCAAATGCTAGCAATGCTGGTGTTAGGTGAAAAAAAGGGGTGCCCTCCGGTGTGCAGCACTGTGGCTGCTGTACATATACGTTTCTGGGCTATTACAGCCCCTTTATCAAGGTAAATAAAGGGGCTGTAATAGCCCAGAAACGTTGGTATCCTACCTGAGTGTGGACAATCGTTATTTGGAGTGCCGCCATCCCCCAGAACTATATATATATATATATATATATATATATATATATATATATATATATATATATATATATATATATATATATATATATATATATATATATATATATATATATATATATATATATACTCGTTAACAGCATCAATAAGCATATCAAATCCGTGCCCATTATTTGTGGAGTTGCCAGAACTACATTATTAAAAGCCCAGAGTGATATAAGGCCAAGGATAATAAACTGCCCACAGCACAACCTGTTAACATACCTATTTTGATGAACCGGCATGGGAACATTTGCTCATCAATTTTATGCTTCAACGTGAAGGTCTCTTTATTGTAATCATTCTTCAGACCACTGAAAGAAAATTTTATGTTATACAAATAAAATAAGTCTTATTTATTTCAGTTAACATTTTCTGGAAATGTCTGAAATTTGTAAATCAGGCGATGTGAAGGGAAGTAGTAAGGTTGGTATCCGGTATAAGATCAGGCCTGGCCGACCGCTGCTTCTCCAGCATGCTTTACCATCTGATTGGTGGGAGGGTGGGTATGCCAGCACTTTAGATTCACTACAGCTGGAAAGCTGTAGGTAGGCTAGTCTTAAATTAGGCCAAGACTATACAAAACACGCCTGGCACAGCCAATATCCCCTATATGTCACACCTCACCATGAAAAAAATGGTGACAAAACCCAACTGCTCAAGACTCACATCCAAGTCACTTACATACACATCAAACATAGGGGCTGATTTACTAACAAGTTTTAAAAAATGCGCTGGGTATAAAATGGAGCTACAAGCCAATCAGCATCTACCGGTTAAGCTGTGTACACACGGGGGCGATAGGGGCTATAATCGCTGGGAATATGGTCGCTGGCGACCATATTGCCAGCGATTGGGAGTGTGCCCCGGCGATAAATCGCCTGGTGCGCGCTCCCGTTTTCAGCCCCTTTCTAATCGCTGGTCGCAGGAGCTTGCTCCTGCGACCAGCTAATTACCTCTGCGGCACCGCAAGCAGAGGATACTTTTCATCAGCGACCATATCTGGTCACTAATGCAAAGGAGACACTGGGCAATATATTGCTGAGCAATATATCTCCCCCGTGTGTACGGGGCTTTAGGTGTTTGAAAAATGACAACTGGGAGCTAATTAGATTCAGCATAATTAATCATACGCAACAAATTTAAAGCTCAATGCATATGACAAAACTTGAGGATTCAGCCCCTATATAGCCATACACCAACACAACTAGTTGGTTGGAATGAAAATCGTATAGTGTATGGGAGCAGATGTCAGTAAGTTATTTGTGCCCAAACACCAAAAAACGGTCAGACAAGTTGGTTACTCATATGTAACTGCTCTGCTCATAAGTGGTGAAGCTTGGTTAATGAAATCTGAACAATATATTAAAAATCAATTGACAAACTGTGTTCCATGCACTTTAGATTTTATGGACAACCCAATCTCTTACCCAATTTCCCTTGAAACCCAGAACACTCCTGGCCAATCAGTATCATGCACACACACAAAACAATTGAGTAATCAGAGGATTAGATGGGTCATTTCACAACCACAAATCATATACACACCATTGCCACATAATTTCTCATGACTACACACGGAACGATCTGTGCCAAATCGTGCACAACAGGTTGTTCATCTTTCTGCATGTTGAAGGGATCATGCGAGCTAGATGAACGAGCTGCGGGTACGCACCTGGGATCATTATCATGCCCACACACAGATTGGTTGTTCCAAATAGTGGAAAACGCCCATATCATTTAAAATATCTTACAATGTGTGGGCAGCTTTACTATGCCTTTTATCTTAATCTTTAACCCTTTCAGGTCCAACGTCTAGCCAGACTCAACAGCCCTAGCGCTAGTAGCAGATCCACTGGTGAGCCACTTTAAAATAAGAACATTAACATTGTTCAACATTCAATGTAGACAATTTATTTAATAAAATAAAAATTTAAACCACTTTTTGAATTGCAAAATAAAATTTGGACTGCAAAAGGTTAAAACCAAGAAGGTTTTATTGACTCGCTCTGTACTTGAGGAGTTTCAGCAGTTAGCACCGCAGTACATATGCGTTGTGGGCCATTAACGTTTGAAACAAAATAGTTTCAACATTATTTGGCAATCAGCAATCACTTTTTTTTATCATAGACAAAACAAAATTCTGGCTTATTAATTAAATAATAATTTTCTCTACAATTACTATTCATGACAATAGTCCAATGGGATATCTTGATTACCTAGATAAAAGCTCTGTCATGTTCTCTTCATTCATTCCACCAAAGACCTTGAACTTCTTCAAATTGCAGACATGTGTCTTCTCATATTTTCCAAATGTGATGCTTTGCACAATGGCTGGCCTCTCCACTTTCAACATGAGATACTATGTGGAGAGAACATATTACAGACCAATGAAACAAATCTGTTGGCAAGCATGCACTTTCTCCTCTATGTGGGCATTAATTCAATGCACATTACAGTTTCTCAGCAGCACAAAATACCATCTAGAACACAGCTAAAGCTTTTTTCCTTAATACAGTAGGTCACTTTTAGCACTATAAAAACACATAAATTGCCACGTCTATTCTTCCTACAATCACGATACTTACCTGAGGAGGGTAGTTGCTTTCTGATGACCACCGTGAAGACTGATCATTGGGTTTGTCAACTAAAATGTTTCTAGAAGAAAGAAAAAAAAAAGTTGACAGTGAGCAAAGTCATTGTTCACTGTGCTACACAGAAGCCATAGTAGGTGGGTGCTTTTGGGAAGAATGAAAAGAGGCAGAATACCCTGAACATGATAAACACATTGTTAGTGGTTCTTGCTAGGCACAGGCCTTTCCTGATTTTAAACTGTAAATATGTGCCCCTGCTCCAACCTAACCTGCCACTGAGTGTGCGTGTTGCGCCAGCCTCCCTGTATACTTTCTCCAGCTCCGCTACATCCAGCTGATGCACTCCTCCTACATTTTGAACTTCAGCTGTGATTACATGCTGCAGAACTTTGAGTAGCGAGGCTGCTGCAGAGTGGGGATACAGGTGCTACATCTGAGAGAAGATCCCTGCTGATGACACTTGATGCGGATGGAGGAACAGATTCTTGCAGCAGTAAATTGGCAGCTGGATGTGTGCCTTCCAATCTGTAAGTGCCAGACAGCTGATGGGACCTGGGAGATTGTGGCAACAGTTATGATTATGGTGGGATGATCCAGCCCAATATATGGGCCCTGAGGTCAATACAGTGTACAGCAAACATGATGGGGCTGGGGCCCTGACCGGACTGAACCGGGCAACATGCACTTATTTTAGAAAACGAGAAAGATGTCTGGGAGCAGAGTCCATTTGTTTCCTCTGTCCTTGTGTGTTAGAATATTGGCCGTCACTATAGTGTTCACTTGAAATGTTGAGTTTGCATATTTTCAACCATGTACAGTGCTTATTGATAGTTGATCCTTGTATTGTGCTGCATGTAGTTTAGGGAACTAAGCTCTTTTTAAAATTGCAGAGTCAATAATAGATCATGCCATTAATATTTCTATTTAATTAGGTCTACTACAAAACAGAAAAAAAAACAAAGTACTCCAGTACAAACACACACAAGCTTTAGCAATGGGTCCTTCAAACTTATTGTGCCCTCCTCAGTATCTCATGTAATATACTGGGTTTACCTGTACCATGTATAGCCGCACAAAGCACCATACCAAGTTTACATTAATGCTTGCTTACAGCATGAAAACTTTTTTGGTGGGCCTGCTGTGTGGTAGAATATAAATTGGGAACCTGCAGAGTGGCATACTAACAATTGGGTGCAACAGATGAATAAAATAGAATCAACTTTATTGGCCATGAATGCTTGCGCACACTAGGATTTTTTTGTGGATTACAGTGCAGCATCAAGCAGGAATGAAAAGGGGGGGGGGGGGGGGGGACATTACATATATTACATAAAGACCTTACATGCATTCCATTTCTAGCTACAACTATGGTGTTCAGGTCGCCAAGTAGGGACATGTTGTTTGGCTGTTGATATTGGGAATGCATTCGCTTTGATTGGATTGTTCAGGTGATGGACAGCTAACAGAAAGAAGCTTTTTGCGGATCTGGACGTTTTGACGGGGATGGACCTGAACCGTGTTCCGGATGGTAGGATGTCGAACAGATTGTGACCGCGATGAAACTTGTCCTGTCATGGGTATGAGGCTCGGGCTCAATGGCTGTGAAGTTCCACGTGGTTTAGAGATGTTTTCATATACAGGTACACCACCGATTTTCCGGCAACCGTTTGTCCGGAACCTCTTTTAATCCGGACACTTTTGATTTGTCCGGATTAAAGGAGTTTAGGGACCTCCTTTAATCCGGACAAAGCAAAATTGTAAATTGTCTGGATTAAAAGAGGTTGATGAACTCTTTTAATCCGGAACACTTGCTGCGCATGGGCGTAACACGCAATAGGCGCAAGTGTCAGTGATTACAGCTTCCGTGGACACTGCAGGTGACACAGGAAGCATCATGGTGTCTGAGGTCAAAGCAAGTACCGCACATCGGCGGAACACACAGCATGAGCAAGTGCCACTGGGTACAGCTTCCAAAGATCCCGCGGGTGACACAGCAGGCAGCAGTGGGGCTGATATGGCGTCCAAGGTCCCAGCAAGTACCGCACATAAAGACAGCATAAACAGGTGCCACTGGGTACAGCTTCCAAGGACACTACAGGCGACACAGCAGGCAGCAGTGGGGCTGATATGGCATCCAAGGTCCCAGCAAGACTTTCATTCATACTGCACTTACTGTTAATGTTTGTTCAAAATATACCTGATACCTGTTTTGCTTATACAGCACGTAGTACACTGTAATAAACAGTTTTGCATACACTAATGTGTTCATTCATTAATATTATGCTGTAGCATATATTTGACTATTTATTGCTTTAGAAATGTACTGAAGGTGCAAAATTAGTAAAAACTAGAAATCCTTCTGTAATCCGGCAAAATCGATAATCCGGCATGGCATTGGAACCAATCATGCCGGAAAATCGGTAGTGTACCTGTATTTTAATTGGGGACTATATGGCTCCTAACTTTCATGCTGGATCCTTAACTTTATCAAGCCCTGTCTTGATGAAAGCAGTCATGTGATTTAGTCAGTCAAATGATTATTAAATTCTGCAAATGTACAACATTTTGGACTGTGAATAACACTGCGTAAGAGCGGTAGGGGATTGGTAATTAAATTTTAGATCTATCAGCGGGGTATATAATACACTATAGGCACATACATGAATAAAACAATTAACCTATGTGCTGTGTATTGCACTCCAACAACCGACTATTTTTATCAATGTATCAACAAAAATGTGCCCTTTCAATGAAATTGTGCCTTCCTCTGATCAGCATTGTGCACTAAAATAACCCTACATTATCACTTGAACTGACAAAGCTACTATACTGTGAGTTGTGTGCTGTAAGGTCATCTCTACTAAAAATAGTTATTTTCTATTCTATTTTTTTTTTTTTTAAATATCCATCAAAGCAATGACAAATGGAAAATAAGAAAAAAACACGTGCAAACAAGATTTGGTGTCCCAAAATAACTGAAGTTGTTCTTATTTGGTCTCCAAAAACAAGTTCTACCTCTTTGGGGTACAAAAGATTGTTCACGAATCAGTAACTAAGCAACTAGTACATAATGCAATCCAAATTGGTAAACTTTGATGTGCGTGCAGCATTAAGACACGAAGAATTTTAACGAAGCCCGACTTCACATACTGGGCAGTAGCCAAAGCACACAGGCCAACAGTTCAGCAATATATACTAAGAAAACCTCTAATATCAAGATTTAACACAAGCTAATATTTTTAGTTTACTACGATAGGGACATAGGTCTCAAAACTTTTTTTTACTCCCAAGCACTGTCACAGATGACAACAACCTCTCACAATAAAAGAACAACAAAAATTGTGTGTTAAATGGTAAAATCAAGTATTGACAGCTTTTTGTTTCCTCTAGACATTAAGAACTACATTTATATACTGTATATCAAATAAACAGAATACATTTTAAAAAAGTTTACATTCCTTAGAATAGCTACAACTAGAACTTAAACTCTTTATACCAGGGGTTCCCAAACTTTTTTAATCACCAGAAATTTTTTCACACCACCCCTAGGCTAAAGGTTTATCATTAAGAATGTCAGAAACCAATATTAATATAGATAAATTGTGTTTAGAATATCCTTAGGATAAGTTATGTGGTAATGGACAAGATTCACGATTGTCTGTCCCCAATTTACGATTATATTGGACATAAATACCTTGAATTGATGGTGGACCACCATCCCAAGGCACCCCTGCAAGTCCCCCAAGGCACAGCAGGGTGCCACTGCTTTATACATTACTAAGATGTGCGTTTCAAGTATTTTAGATGGATGAACATACAAGATTAATTTTATTGGCTTAAGGCAGGCATGGACAAACTATGGCCCTGTTGTGAAACTACAATTCCCATCATGCCGTACCACAGTTTTCCTATTAGGAAATGCTAAAACTATGGCAAGGCATGCTGGTATGTGCAGTTTCACAACAGCTGGAAGTCCACAGTTTGGCCATGCCTGGCTTAAGATTGTAGATGATCGCAAATGTAAACAACCTATGGCCCTCCAGCTACAGTGGAACTATACATCCAAGCAAGCCCTAGCACAGTTTTTCGGTCTGTGGAAGGTGCAAAATTGGTTAAGTTACTAATAACCATGACCTGTTGGTGGTACTTGAGAACTTGTGCATAAAGGCAGTGCTTCCTAACTCTAGTCCTAATGGCATCCTAACTGCCAATTGAATAACTGCAATAGCCGGTCGTTGCACTCGGATCTCCCCCATTGTCTATTTTTCTTAACACCTGAACCACCATCACCATGTATTTACTCTGCACAGGAGCACTGCAATCCTAAATGCAATGGGTAATTAAGATGAGGCACATCAGCTGCGATACATAGCCAACATAGTATGTCTGAATGTCGTCGTTCAGACACATCGCTGTTACAAACTGCCTGAGGAAACAGTGACATATTGCCTTCTAAGTTGAAATATCAATGGCCATACACCAGACCAACTTTCCACCCCACTATTCCACATGAACTTTCATTTAACTAAAATGCTGCCACGGGAACCTAACCAACTTTTTCATCTCAAACCCGGGTCGGTCCCGGGATCGCCCATTATACAGAGGGCGACTCGGGTTTAACCCTTCTTATAACTCGGTTCGGAATGCCAGGTTGGTCGACCCAGGTTATTTTGAGCCGAATCAACACATCACCAATCCAGGTCTACCCTGCGTTATTTGTGGGATGTGAAAGGAGTATTAGTGATGGTGAGTTCTGGCATTTGAAGCCCGATTTTTTAAAAATTTAAAATTTCAGATGGCTGGAGTGTCCCCTCTTTCCAACGCAGTTTTCTGCTTGACAACTGGTCCAGGTGTGGATGATATTTTAGGGTTCCCCCAAGCGGAGTTTGGAAATTCTGCTTTCCCTGACAAAAAGCAGCATTGCCAGATTGACATCAGAGATCTCCATTCTCATACACCTACATTTTAACAAAAAGTGTTTTTTTAATGCCACATCAAGCTAATAGATGGCCCGCTGGTGACTGAAGATATTGCCTCTTCAAACAAACAAACATCAGGCCCCCCGTGTCTGAATTGCTTTGCAGCCTTGCAAAATGCAGTTCTGCCAACAGAACCTGCTGTGCTATATAAGAAACTTAATACATAGATCAATCAAAAAGTTGGGAATGCAATAACTAGAGTGACAGTGACAACCTGGTTGTTGCCCTTGTGTTTCTATGAATCAAAGAGTATTTCTGCACAGCATGTACAAATTGTCTGTCACCGTGAGTCTGCTGTTTTAAAGAGGCACAAGCCAGGTTGACATATTTAGTTAAGCAAAAATATAACATGAGCCATAAATTGAAGCTGTGCTACCACCTAGTGCAGTGATGGCTAAAGTTGACACTACAGATGTTTTTGAACTACACATCGCAGCATGCTCTGCTATAGTTGTGCTATTTGGCCATGCTAAAAATGATGTAGGGCATGCTGGGATGTGTAGTTTAACAGCTGGAGTGTCAAGGTTAGCCACCACTGACCTAGTAAATCACTTCCTAAAAAGGAACCAGTCATACAATGCCAGGGGCTGCTTTATACAGCCATTTCACACCTATAAAACAGAACAGGCAAATCCATGCTCGCCATCTGTAAACGACATTCAAATGTTGGTGTGAGCATAACTAATTTTTTTATTTTCCTTCATTGATTTTTTTGCAAGGGCTGTTAGCATGTTGTTGAGGTAATACACTTTGCATCCCAGCGGTCAGGAGGGGAAGTCAGAATACAGACGCTGGCAACCAGACTTGCAGACAGAAGACTAGGGCTGGAATATTGAAAACCAACATCCCAATCATAAGCATGCAGGATGGGTTAGGCTGGGGGAGGTTGGGATGGAGGTTTAGATTTGACTTAGGGAAGGGGGTACTAGGCACTAATGAGAGTGAACGTTAAGCTGCACAGGGGAGGTTAGGTTTAGGAAGGGAGAGTGGAGGAGAGGTTAAGCTATAGGAAGGCAGGGGGAAGGTAAGCATAAATACTGCCGCGATTCCCTCCATCTGGATACTGGCATCTGTATTCTGACCACCAGCATCCCATTCACCAGTCATCCATATATATATTCTATTTCAGCCTTTGGGGCTGCAAGCTGGTCGAACTAGGACCTTAAAGAAATATGTTCTATAGGAGCAATTAAATGGTTTTGCTGGCAGCACTTAGTAATGTGTGCCAGACAGAGCTATTCAATTGTTGCTTCATTCAGGCAAGAGTACCACTGGCAGCAAAATGTGTACTGTGCTAAAATGGCACTTTTGGCATCACAGCCAGAACTTAAGTCAGGTTCAGCCATTTTATGTGACTAAATCTTGTCTATTTGGGAGTGAAACGTGTGATAATTAATGGGCACCCGGAACAATTGATACAGCTTTAAAATAGAAGCAGGCAACCAATTTTAAGTATTTTGCAGGATTGGCTTGTTTATTATTAATAATAGTATTATTATTATTATTATTAGGTCCTCTGCTTTTCTTACTGTATACCACATCTCTTATCAGCTCTTCTGCATTGCAGTATCATATGTTTGTGGATGATGCTCAAATCTACCTATCCTCCACAGACCTGTCTCCGACTGTATTGGCCCAGGTCACTGAATGCTTTTCTGACGTTTCTTCTTGAATGTCATCTTGTCACAAACAGAATATAAAAAAAAAACAGATATTCTATTTCCACCGCCAATAGTAGTTACCAACTTGATATCTCTATCACTGTTGAGAAAAAGACAATCAATCCTACCCCACAAGCTCGCTGCCTAAGTTTCATCCTTGACTCTCTTTGGTTCCCCACATTCAATCTGTCACAAAATCCTGCTACAGACCTATAAGCATTATTAAAATATGACCATATCTTAAACAAGACACTGCTAAACCTTTAATCCATGCATTTATCTCACAAATTGATTATTGCAATTGTCTCTTACTGGTCTTCCCCAATACAGACACTCATTACTACTATCCATCATGAATGCTGCTGCAAGACAAATCTTCCTCAGCAGACATTCACCATCTGCAAAGCTACTCTGTCAGTAGCTCAACTGGTTACCTATACTCTACCATATTTCAGGGCTCATTCTAGCACCCTCATCTTCCAAAACCTGTGCAGTTCCTCTTCCCTGCCCGGAGTGTCGATCTCGGTTGTGGTACTTCTAAAGGCCCATACACACTTGACGATTTTCACCTGAAAAATCGGTGAAAAAAAGCGTTTTCACCGATTTTCACCTGAAAATCGCCCAGTGTGTATGCACAAGAGATTGCCGACTAGCGATGATACACGCTCCCGCATCATCGCTAGCAAAGTCTCTTGTCGGCTGGTTTTACCAGCATGTCTAGAGATGATGGATGGGTATCCATCATCGCTAGGTGTGTACGCTGCCACGGCCGCCGGGCTGAAAGATTAGCCACTTTCAGCCCGGCGGACCGCCCCGCTGCCTACCCTTCTCCCTCCCTCTGCTCTGTCCCTCTGCTGTATAGTTACGTTTAATGGTGCAGGGAGTCGGGACTGGAGTCTGCCTGACGCAGGTTGTCTGTCCGCCGCCGCCACATGGGGGAATGTGGAGATCGCCGGGCGCAGGGTGTCACACAGAGCAGGGAGCCGGCTCTTCCGTTCAGCAGCCTGTCCAGCTCCCCCGCAGCAGCACCCAAATATATAACACTGCCACCAATGTCTATATTAGCCAGTAATATATACATTGCTGGCCCATGCCAGCAATGTATATATTACTGGTACCCCTGCCCACCAATGTTTATTTATATAAGCCAGTAATATATACATTGCTAGCCCATGCCAGCAATGTATATATTACTGGTACCCCTGCCCACCAATGTTTATTTATATTAGCCAGTAATATATACATTGCTGGCCCATGCCAGCAATGTATATATTACTGGTACAACTACCCACCAATGTTTTTTTTTATTACTGGTACCCACAGGGCCGGTGCAAGCAGGTTTGTGATGCTCCACGGGGTGGTGGTGATGCTGCTTCCGCATCGCTTCATGGCGGACGGCGGGTGATGCAGCGAGGGTCGCTGCGTCGGTCTATGGGGGTGGCGGGTTATGGGGGGGTGGGTCACCGAGTCACTCCACAGGGAGGGGGGGCAGCCACCGAGTCGCTCCACGGGGGTGGGGGAAGAGTTGCGTCTGGCACCACTCACCTCGATTGAGGGGGGGGGGGGGTTGCTCCCAAGTGCTGCCCTTCAGTGGCCGGTGCCCCAGGCAAATACCTTATGCTGCCTAGTGGTGGCACCGGCCCTGGGTACCCCTGCCCACCAATGTTTATTTTTTAGCCAGTAATAATTGGCTACTGACAAACGTCTGATTGACAGCCGTTGTCCATTTTGGGGCAGGCTACTGCCATTTTCTGGGAGTTTGCCAGAAAATATAGGTGTTCCTCAGCCATTAGGGAGTCATCAGCGCCCTTTTTCCGCCCCACGGCCATCACAGTGCTAATCAGTCCTGGCTTTCTCGGCGCTGCGAACAGGGGGAAAAATCATTTGATGGTGAATGGTTTCTACCTACGTGCATGGCTGCAAATGAAATTGCAGCTGTGCACATGGGTGGTATTTTGCCCCGGGTGGGGCGGTGTTTATCTGATCGCTGGGCTTCAAATATATGCAGCTCAGCAATCAATTCTGAATCAGGCCCCAAGAACAGAAATGCTCTGAATAAAATGGTCCCTGCTCCCACCCTTGGAATTCAAACCCAGCCCATTATGTAAATAGCCATAATGAAAGATTTTAGCAAAGTCTTTCGCCTCCTGAAAATCTCTTGCTCTTAGGGGAAAATAGCTCAGTGTGTACGCACTACTTTGGTGACAGATATATCTTTCACAGATTTTGGCAAAGTCTTTTGAAATTAAAATCTTCTAGTGTGTATGGGCCTTAACAGTTCTATTCTGCATAAAAGTGCTGAAATACAGACCACATGGTGCTAGAAACAGCACAGCAGAGAGCAACACCCCAGACAGGGAAGCGGAACTGCATGAGCATTACAAGATGCAGGGTGCTAGAATGAATTCAGTATTCGATTTTAAAATACTATGGGGTATATTCAATGCAGGCGGCGAGGGGGTTTGTATGATGATGGCTTTTTTTTTGGCGAGGAAAAACCATCCTTGCCATATTCAATGTTTTGCCGTAATCCTCACCATCGGAGGACGGCAAGGATCCCCTTAAACGGCAAGGTTTGCTGCAAATGCAGCGAGCCTGCTGCATTGTGGCAAGCCCCTCCGTTTTGATGGCCACACTTGCCGTTTCCACCTCGCCTCAGGGAACAGGCGAGGTCGCAAGGGCAAGTGAATCGCCACCCGCATTGAAAATACTACCCCTTTAACTTTACATACAAGGCCATAAACCAAATTACACCAACATACATCTCTTATCTGAAAATATCTCCCAATTCTACCTTTTCTCTCCTCACAAGATCGGGTGCCGGGCGGGGTCCTGACAGTTGGGATCCCGACTGTCAAAACACTGACAGCCAGGGTCCCAACGGCCGTCGGCTATTTTCCATAGTGGGGGTCCACGACCCACATAGAGGGAGAATAGAATAGGTGGCAAACGCAGCAAGCCCGCAAGGGGCTTTGTTGCGCTCGCCATGCTGTCTGGGTCCGGCCAGTCGGGATCCAGACGTCGGGCTAATGACTGTCGGGATCCCGACTGTCGGACCCCTATACCACACCCACAAGATCTACATCACATCCACAGGCATTATTTCCTCCTATTCATGATTGGAGGACTTTCTTCGGGCTGCACCCACTCTGTGGAATGCCCTCCCACACACAATACGACTCTCGTTTAAGGGCCCTACACATGGAGAAATTTGTGCCAGAGATTCATAATGGGAGATTCAGCATTAGAGATTTAAAATCTCTTACAGAAAGTGTTTAGGTGAGTTCAGGGGAATAAAAAAAATTCAAATTTAAATAATGGGTTGGAATAAAGCCTGAAGACATCTTCAATTGTCAAAAATAGAAAAATTAATTTAGAAAAATTGCGTGGGGGTCCCCCCCTCAAGCATGATTAGCACTGGGCTCTTGGACCGGTCCTTGTTCCCAAAATACTGGGAACAAGGTGACTGGGGGTTTCACCGTATGTTAGGGACCAGCCCCGGGCTCTTCAGCCGGTCCTGCTTCCCAAAATACAGGGAAGTGAGTGGGGGTCCCCCCGTATTTTAGGGACCAGCACCTGGCTCAAGCTGGCCCTGGTTCCCAAAATACGGGGTACAATGAGTAGGTATCCCCCATATTTTGGGGACCAGCACCAGGTTCCACTAGCAGGGGGTGTAATGCCATAGCCAGGGGACACGCTTGATGGGGTCCCGTGGCCAAAGCATTACCCACCCTAACTAGTCAGCCCAGGCCGAGAGTTTTGGGGAGGTGGGGACACCCCCAAATAAAGGGGTGTAGGAAGTACCACAAGTGGGGGGGGGGGGTCAGGGGTGCCGCATCGCCCGCTCAGAGGCCCTGCTCGTCTGCCCGCACCACACATGCGGGAGATGGGCAGGAGCTTCTGAGTGACTGCACTGAAATTATCTGACACGTCCATTCTGATTCTTGGGCAGATTTACATAACCATCATAAACCTTTCCTATCCAATTACATCCCCAGTGTACAGTCCACACATATCCTCACTTATGCCTGCTTTCACACTGCTTTGACCCATTTTTTTTTTTTTTTTTACTTTTCTTTAACCGGGTCACAGCAAGTTTAACCCCAGTCACACTGCATGTTGTAAACGGTATATTACGGTTTAATTCCCATTTTTGTACCTTTCACATTGAACCCGTTTTAAAAGGTACGCGGTAATTAACCAGTAATATACCATGTAGCAGGCAGAGCGGGTTCAGAGGGTGACCCGGGTGCGGCAGCCACAGGTGTCGGTAAAGCAGCAGCCGCCCCCCCACACAAACAGCACCTAGTAACACCCCCTCCCTCCCCTGGTACCTGGCAGCGAGGTAGGCAGCGGGCGTCCACGGGTCACTAGGAGGGAGTGGTTCCCGCTTATTACATATGCATATTAATGAGACGCACATTACATATGCGCATATAAATGAGTCACTCATCACATATGCACATACTTACCTACTATGTAATGAGCTGGATCCGCTGCCTCCTAGTGACTAAATATTCACTGCGCTGATAACCAGCTCCGTGTTAACTGCTGCCTGAGTCCTATATACCAGTTAAGAGCCGTTCACACTGCATAAAAAACGGCTCTGAACCGTGTAGGACTCTGCTTTTTACCCGTTTGCAAGTACTGGTTATTTGTAACCGGTAAATGCAGACTGGCACTTTCACACTACAGCTCTAACTGGTTTAAAAGGCTAAAAAAACGGCAATATACCGGTTAAGAGTTGCAGTGTGAAAATGGTATTACTTTCTCTTTCAAACTTTTCAAATCCTCTTGAACCCAAGCCAACATTGCTGGGTCGCCGTATCACACTGCCCACAAAAAACCTTTGCAATCTGGTGGACTTTATGCAATAGTCACAATCCTTGTGTATCAATGCCTATTTCCCTAAAGATTGTGGGCAGGGTCTGCCAAACTTTGATTTGGTAACTACCCAGTTTTTTTTATCCCTGTTTCCAATTGTAAAGTACAACGAAATTTGCTGTGCTAAGAAATGTTATTAATAAATAAATGCTGTGACTGTTGATTTTTGATCACATCAACAAAGTTATTGTGATTTCATTCAAAGTTCTTCACATGCTGGAAACACCAAAATATACTGCTTCAGTCAGGCAAAACATTACTATAGTATTTAACCCCTTACCACCGCAGCCTGTTTTTGCCTTCCTGACAGAGCCCTTTTTTTCAAATCTGACATGTATCACTTTATGTGGGGATAACTTTTTATTGCTTTTACTTATCCCAGTGATTTTGAGATTGTTTTCTCGTGACACATTGTACTTCAAGTTAGTGGTAAATTTGGGTCGATACAGTCTGTGTTTATTTGTGAAAAATACCAAAGTGTCGTAAAAAAATGGAAAATTTTGCGATTTGCAAAATGTTAAATTTTCTGCTTGTGAGACAAATAATCATACCACTCAAAATAGTTAATAACTAACAAAGACCATATGTCTACTTTATGTTGCCATCATTATTTCAACCTCCTTTTAATTTTTTTGGACACTAGGGGGCAGCAGAGACAAAATTATACACAGAACACAGAAAACGCTGCAATTGGCTGTTCACATTTGAACAGCCAATCGCAGCGATCGCCGATGGGGGGGGGCATCGCTGCCCCCCCTGGGCAATGAGGGAAGATGTCTGCTGTCAGGGACAGCAGCCATCTCCCCTCTGTCACCGCGTCTATAGACGCGGTGACACTTTAAATGCATGACGTACATTTATGCCATGCGTCGGAAAGTACATCCCGACCATGACATAAATGTACGTCAAATGTCGGGAAGGGGTTAAAGGAAAAAAAGAAAATAAACACCTCTCCATTTAAATGATCTAGAAAAAGCTGCCTGCAACAGCTGATCATGCATTCACACTCTCAAAATGGGATACAGGAAAATAAAACAGAAAAAAAATAGGATTTTAATACCTACCGGTAAATCCTTTTCTCTGAGTTCTTATGGGATACAGGGAAGTCGTTCATAACGATAGGGAATAAGAGGGTTTCCGTAGGAGACAGGCACATATAAAACTTTATACAGGGTGTACTGGCTCCTCCCCTCCCTCTAGTCAGTTAATAGAAACTGTGCCGAAGGAGAAGAACAATATGAGAGGAATATGTGTAATATTTAACGTGGTGAGATTCATCCAGCACACCCATACATAACTTTTCAACATACAGAGACCACTGTAGCGACCACAGAACATGTGGAAATCTCAGGGCCTTAATAATATGTCAACTATTGACAACATTTTGTAAAACACTATGGTGTTCCAACTGGAACAACTTGATAAGAAATATCACCTAAGTGACAACATACACTCGTGAACAGCTGAGGTACACAATGTAAACAATAAAAGGTTACCTTGGCAACCTCCACCCTTATGACCGCAAGGACACAGGGTAACAGGAGGACCCAGTATTGGTCCACGTCTCACCAAAGTGAGTAAGGCAGAACTCCGCACAGAGGCGGGCGCCCTGTATCCCATAAGAACTCCGAGAAAAGGATTTACCGGTAGGTATTAAAATCCTATTTTCTCTTACATTCTTATGGGATACAGGGAATTCGTTCATAACGATGGGGATATACCAAAGACATCAGAACGGGCGGGATTGTGCGGAGATTGCCGCAGCACCGCTTACCCAAACTGAGTATCTTTAGTGGCCAAAGCATCAAATTTGTAAAACTTGACAAAAGTTTTACCTGACCATGTAGCGGCTCTACACAATTGTAAGGCCGACACTCCTCGGGCAGCCGCCCAGGAAGTCCCCACTGAACGAGTTGAGTGGGCTTTCACCCCAGCAGGCATAGGAAGCTTCGCCACCACATAAGCCTGTTTAATGGTTGCACAGATCCAGCGTGAAGCAAATAGTAGTTGTTAAGCGCTCACCTAGGTTATGTGCTTTGATGCAGATAAATGTTTAAAGGAGTATGTGTAAATGAGTGACAGTAAGCTGTAGATGTGCAATCAAAGTGTATTTTATTTACAGTATGCAAACAAGTGTACAAATGAAAATATATGCAATCAAGGTGGGCGATGAGAGCCTGGAATGAGCCCCTGTGGGGGAATTGGGGTGCCAGCAGGTCCCTTTCTACCACAAGCCTGGTAGGCTTATGTCTCAAACAGGTGGGGGTGGTGTGGGGACTGCCAGTTATAAGCCCTTGCGGGTGTAAGGGGTCAGCAGAACCCTTTAACCATAAGCCAGTCGGCTTATGGTTAAAGGGTTCTGCTGACCCCTTACACCTGCAAGGGCTTATAACTGGCAGTCCCCACACCACCCCCACCTGTTTGAGACATAAGCCTACCAGGCTTATGGTAGAAAGGGACCTGCTGGCACCCCAATTCCCCCACAGGGGCTCATTCCAGGCTCTCATCGCCCACCTTGATTGCATATATTTTCATTTGTACACTTGTTTGCATACTGTAAATAAAATACACTTTGATTGCACATCTACAGCTTACTGTCACTCATTTACACATACTCCTTTAAACATTTATCTGCATCAAAGCACATAACCTAGGTGAGCGCTTAACAACTACTATTTGCTTTAATCCATTTTTTGAGTACGGACCACTCAGTTAAGCTGCCCCCACATACAGAGGGATAAGCGCAGTAACCTCCACCAATTCTACCTACAGATCCAGCGTGCAATAGACTGCTTAGAAGCAGGACGCCCGATCTTTTGGGCATCATAAAGGACAAAAAGTCCATCAGTCTTACGAATCCTTGCTGTTCTCCTGATGTATACACAGAGAATCCTTACCACATCCAAAGATGTCGGCACCTCAGACTGAGGGCCATTAGTAGGAACCACAATTGGCTGGTTCACGTGGAATGCTGACACTACCTTGGGAAGAAAACGCGGGTTAGTGCGTAATTCTGCCCTGTCTTCATAGAAGATCAAATATGGGCTCTTGCAGGTTAACGCCCACAGCTCAGAGACCCTCCTAGCCGAAGCTAAGGCTAATAAGACCACCATCTTCCATGTAAGATATTTTAAATCTATTTCCTCCAGTGGTTCGAACCAGGAGGATCGTAGGAACGTCAGAACAACATCCAAGTCCCATGGTGGAGTAGGGGCCACAAAAGGAGGCTGTATATGCAAGACGCCTTGCAGAAACGTCTGTACTTCAGGTATATTAGCCAGCTTCTTTTGGAAAAAGACAGAGTGCAGATACCTGCACTTTCAAGGAGCCTAAACGTAGGCCCAGCTTCAAGCCAGATTGGAGGAATTTGAGGAATCTTTCAAGTTTAAACTCCGCCGGAGCAAACTTCCCTTGTTCACATCATCCTACATATCTCCTCTAGATATGATGGTAATGGGCAGCCGTTACTGGCTTCCTAGCACTCGTCATGGTCTTGATGACTGATGTGTGAAATCCCTTCTCTGTTAGGATCTGCCGCTCAACCTCCAGGCCGTCAAACGAAGCTGCTCTAAGGCCTGGAAGACGCACGGACCTTGCATGAGCAGGTCTCTTTGCAGAGGTAGACGCCACAAGTCCCTTTGAAGACTTAGAAGATCTGGGTACCACGTCCTTCGTGGCCAGTCCGGAGCCACTAGAATGACTTCGGCTCCGCCTCTCCTTATCTTCCTTAACACCCGAGCCACTAGGTGAATCGGTGGGAAGACATAAATCAGGCTGTGGAACGCCCATGGTATGGAGAGGCCATCCACTCCCTCTGCCTGAGGGTCTCTCGCCCTGGAGAAGTACCTGGACACTTTTCAATTGTGTCTCGATGCCATCATGTCTACTAGTGGGGTCCCCCACCGAGCCACCAGAGCAGTGAACACCTGATGGTGTAGACTCCATTCCCCGGGGTGAAGCTCGTGGCGACTGAGGAAGTCGGCTTCCCAGTTGTCCACCCCGGGTATGAATATGGCAGATAGAGCCTGACAGTGACTCTCTGCCCAGGACAGGATCTTTGTTGCTTCCCGCATGCAAGACCTGCTTTTGGTCCCGCCCTGCCTGTTCAGAAACGCCACAGTAGTGGCATTGTCTGATTGGATGCGGACAGCCTGCCCGCTGAGGAGAGGGGCCGCCTCCAGGATTGCATAATACACAGCATGTAACTCCAGGTTGTTGATATGGAGACGTGTTTCCCAGTAGGTCCATTTGCCCTGAAAGGACTGACACATGGTTACAGCACCCCATCCGAGGAGGCTCGCATCCGTGGTGACTAAGACCCAATTTTGGATGCCAATCCTTCGCCCTGCCAGCAGGTTGGGCGTGTGGAGCCACCACTGGAGTGATAGTCTCGTCCGAGATGACAACACAATCTTCCGATGCATCGGAAGATGTGAACCGGACCATTCGCTCAGGAGATCGAGCTGGAAAATCCTGCTTTAGAGATTAACTAATCTAAATCGCTGCCAAACAACCGTTCGCCTGTGAAGGGAAGGTTTTCTACACTCCGTTTGGAGTCAGCGTCAGCCATCCACTGCCGGAGCCAGAGGGATCTGCGACCCGATACCGCCATGGCTGAGTTACGGCCGTTAATGGCTCCTAACTCTTTTTGCGCCTCACACAGAACTTTAGCTGTGTCCTGAATATGGTGTAATTTCTCAGACACCTGCGCCACTGTCATGTCACCCAGAAGGCCCTCCTGAATCTGGGAGGCCCATGTGTATATAGACTTTGCCATATAACAACTTGCTAACACTGGACGCTGACACGCGCCACTAGCAGTAAAAATGGACTTAAGGGTATTTTCAACCTTTCTGTCCGTGGTGTCTTTCAAAGAGGAAGACCCTGGTACTGGAAGCACCATCTTTTTGCTAGACGAGACACAGAGGAATCCACCTCAGGTGGCTCCTCCCACACTTTCCGTCCCGCAGGATCAAATGGAAACGTGGCTTTAAATTTCTTAGCCACTTTAAACCTCATTTCTGGGTTTTTCCATGCTGACTTGAAAGTATTCTCCAAGTCAGTCTGCTCAGGGAAAACAACCTGCTGTTTTTTCTGAGTGGCAAAGAAAGAATCCCCTTCAGAGGACTCAGCTAAGGGAAGGTCAAGCACCTCCCTGATTGCCATAATTAATGGCTCTGTGCCCCGGAGCAGTGACTGTGAAGCATCAGTCTCCTCACCCCCCATGTCTGCTTCTTCAATATCATCCTCATCCCCGTCCGCTGCACCAGATTCAGGGGTTTGAGAGGGTGCACTTCTCTTACGAGATACCCCAGGAGTAGGAGTTATTATATCAACTCTAGCAGAAAGGATTGCAAGCTCCCTCTGCACTCTCTGGGTCTGTGCTGCTGTAGCAGCTAACTGTGTAGTTACAGTTTCTAGCATGGATTTCGTCCCTGCTGCCCAGGCAGGCTCCTGTGAGCTGTCCTGTGTGCTACTTTGCTGTCCAGTAAGTTGCGGGGGAACATGCATGGCTGACAAGTAACTTGTGATGAAGAAGCTGGCACAAACTTATCACTGCACACCATACATGTAAGTTTCCTCACCATTGTGACAAACAAACAGTCTCCCCTCACACACAGAGCAAACACAGTTATGCAGTGCGATTTAGACACAGATAATTACTATGTGTAGTACTATCTGAGTAGTTTATAGCTTAACAAGCTAGTGGGGTAGTGTACAGAGGCTAATGGAGGGGACCAATACACCAAACAACCTGAGCTCTCCAATATTAAGAGCTGGTATAATCTAACAGTACTTTACAGTGTATGCAGGCAAGTGTACAAGTACACAAGCGCTAAAAACCTGATGCTGTCTCTGCTAGCAGATTCCTTCTGTTCCACATAGCTGAGGATTGTCTGGAGCAGTACAATGGCGTTTCCAGCAGCCAGGGTAGAAGCAGGAAGCAGGTTTTGGCGCCCTCACAGAGCTATGGTCCCACTCTGGGTAAGCTCCGCCCAGCGTAATGGCGCCGGAGCTTACCTGCATTTTTATACTGAGACTGACATTGAAAAATGTCCAACCTGTGGTAAACTGCCCTGGACAGTACAGGAGGCAGTACCCTGTCCCAGTGTAGGCAGGGGGTTGCGCGGTCCCTGGGCAGGGCACCGCCGATACCGCCGCAGCCATCTTGCCGCACAGTCACCTGGGGACCCCTCGGCGGAGGACCCCGGGGTAGTACTCACCACACGACATCTTCAGACTGGACTAGGGGTGTGCGGCATGCCAGGGGTGTGCGCGCTGCAGCGCAATGCCCGCGGTAACAACACCCACGCAGGACAGTGGTCCTGTGGCAGGGACAGCTCGGTACCATGAAGTGGCCTGCAGCTGAACCCTTCCCCCAGTCTCCCATGACGCAGGACTGCTGTTGAGTCCAAAACAGCAGTCCCAAAATAATAAAGAAATTAAACAGAAGATAAAACTCTCTGGAGCTCTTCCTGATGCGTGCTTCTCCTGAGGCACATTTCTTAAACTGACTAGAAGGAGGGGAGGAGCCAGTACACCCTGTATAAAGTTTTATAAGTGCCTGTCTCCTACGGAAACCCTCTTATTCCCCATCGTTATGAACGACTTCCCTGTATCCCATAAGAATGTAAGAGAAATGCAAATAAACTTTGTAACCTTTCCTGTTTGCAAAGCCTATTTACCTTAAAAGTCATCCTAGTTCATTTAACCCTTGTTCTTTCAGACAAGGTCAAGTCTGGGTTACTGCCAGGTTTGTTATTGGGATGAGAGGCCACGAGGAGTGAACACTACTAAAGTAGAGTAGACAGACTCTCCTCCCTCCATACACACAGACAAGAAAAAAAATTGTATCGAATACTCGGTACTTGTGTAATAGCACTTGCGCTATTACACAAGTACCGAATACTCAAAGATCACAACAGGTTCTGTTTCTATATTTATTTCTATTGAGTACATCTGTGCATGCATTGTATAGACAACATAAATTGTGGAATTGTTTATGTGCGCCTGTTCTCTCATTTAAAGGGACAGGAGATCAGGGGGCATTCAATCCTTTGTTTTTTTTCATACTGATTGTAAGGCTAAACCTAACTAAAGTGCTGAGTGCAACAAAAAAGTGCTGTTTGGGAGCCCTTCACTCATTTCTGCTCAATAAACAGGACAAGGTCTCTATCCTCCATCGTCTTGCATACAGATATTCACTATATTGTCTGGTACCTTGATGGCTAACCTTGACAATCCAGCTGTTGTTAAACTACACATCCCAGCATGCTCTGCTTCAGTTTTGCTATTTGGCCATGCTAAATCTGATGCAGGGCATGCTGGGATGTTCAGTTAAACAACAGCTGAAGTGTCAAGGTTGGCCATCGTCTAGTACGTACGGCCCTATACACTAAGATTTCTCAGTGTTTGTATTTGATAGGTGTCAGGCTAAGAGATAAAGAGATAGATTCACAAAGCTTCAAAAAGTGAGAACGTGGAGCGTGACAAACAACCAGTTTCTAACTGCCATTATTCAAACCCAGCCTGTAATATGGCAATAGGGAGATACATTCCCTATGTCAACACTATGGATGTTGACATGTCTGCCCCGAATCAGTGCTTTGAAAGGCCTCCTGTTCTGGTAATTAAACATCCTCCTCTCAGATTTCCTCCACGTGACACGTTTCAATCGCTACTGCAATCTTTTTCAATAGCGAACATCGTAACTGTGGACTTGTATTAAATGCATCTTTAATTGAAGATAATTTGCAGTATTCTTTTTTCGTGTTTCACCCCCTCGTCCACATTGTGAGGAGAGGTGGTTATTTCAGATATGTAGCCAATCTGATTACTGGACAATCAAAAGGAATCTGTGAACCCATCTAATCCAATTTATTATATGGTGACTTAAAACCTTTTTTTTTTTTTTTTTAAACAGGTTACACATTGAGCGCTTTTTGTTATACACCGACTTCTCGTCGCTTCAGTGTTCTTTTGGGTGTAATTTGGATTTGAACCCTTTGGTGTATTTACTTAGCTGCACAGTGTTTTTAATTGCATACAATTATTATTACCATCTTTCCTGTGCAGTTTTTTACTGCTTTTTCCAGTTGTGCCTTGCTAGTAAAATAATGGGCATAAACACAATCACAAACCCTGCGTTTAAGATCCTGATGCTTTGGCTATTACTAGGTGTGCTGCACACATGTTGTCAAACTGGTTCCCTAATGTCAGTGACTTCACAATGCTGTCCATGGGATCCACACACTGATATCATGCTACTGAGCACATTTTAAGCATATTGATATTCTTTACCCATGCATGTAAGCAGCTTTGCACAGTTATAGTAGTCACATGAGAAAAATATTGTCAATAAAATCCAATCCGTGTCTGGATTGCAGTGTGCATGCTGACCGTATATGGTTTGTTCAAATCAACTATATGGCTGGTAAAAATTTATGGAACCGATTCCACTACAACTAGAGCCCATAAAACAACAATCCAGACATAATTTTTAATTGAAGGCAGTGGCATACTTACTGATTCACATTAAGCAGAAAGAGCACGATTTTAATAGTTATACTTCACAAATACCAGTGGCAAAATCTCTGCCAACAGGTGCTCCGCAATATTGAGAGGTAAAGTACATATGTCCCACTGGCTCAATGTGAGCACTCAGCATGCTGGCATCATAGTTTCGTCCTGAGTTTGTCCCTTAATATGTTAACATTCTCTCACTGTCAAGATTTTGCAGCTGTCGACATTAATGATGTCAACAACACTGCTGTCAGCATACTGACCTGAATATGACATCAGCACAGCAAGCTCGCTGGCAGACAAACACCTATACTGCCAGCAACCAATCACATCACACGCTGAGAGTATAGAGAGGGAAAGCATCAGTACTATCACTATACAGATGACACACACTGCACAGCCAGGGAAGCTGTAATGGCAATATAGTATACAGTGAGCGTGTGCGTACACTTAGTGTATATGTAATATATGACAGGCTAGCCCACCAGTGACAGGCCTGCTCCCCACTACACCATATACACAGTATACATAGAACAATGCACGGGTGGTGCTGGGGAGCTGCGGGGGGAGGCCGGTGTGACCGGGCGTCGCTGTACTCACTCGGGGAGATAGCTGGAGGAGAAGGAACTCCACTTGTACACGGTATAAGACAACACTCTGCACTCCGCCGCCATCTTGTCAGCAGGAAGATAGGGGGCGGGGCCCGGCGCTTAAGGATACACGCGCAGGCACCTACACCGGGTGGGGCGGGAAGCGGCCGATGCTGATCTCATACACGGAGAGCGGTGAATGCTGACAGCTGTGCCCGCCCAGCCATGCCTGCTGCAGTGCACGAGGATCATCAGCAATCCCTCAGGTACGCCCCCATCAAGGCGGCTGCACGCAAACGTTACGTTGGGCCACGCCCCCTCTTGGTGAGCACGTGACGCTGGAGGGAGCAGGGCGCGGGCGGTCGTCTGGGACGGTGCGTGTTGGTCACTCACTGACAGCACGGTTCAGAGCATTGTGTACCGAATGCAATGGGTCATGTTGGAGGGTATGAGATCTATGCTACAGCCAGACATATTAATCATTTACATAAGTAAAGTTGGTTGTCAGGTACTTAAAAATTGTAACGTTTCTAATACCTCCCCCCCACAGCGGAAATCATACTCAGCATGCGGGATTGAAAATTTTGGCCACAATTTTAATTGTATTAACTTACTTAAGGCCCCACACACTGAGAGATTTGTGCCATTCAGCACCAGAGATTTGCCTTGAGCTAAATCTCTCAGATAATGGGCCTAAACACCGAGAGATTTTGCCAGAGATTCATAATGGGAGATTCCGCATGAGAGATTTAAAGTCTCTCACAGGTCCCCTGGAGGTGACCTGGAGTAGTGTGTGATGCCCCCTGCGCTCAGCACCCGGCTCTTAGCTCCTTTCCCAGCCCTGCTTCAGCACCAGTACAGGTAGCCACTCCTGCCGACAAACTGTACAGCCACACTCCAGGAAGCCCAGCACGACGCATACCATCCAGCTCCCTGAAGCAGTCCAGCATCCCAAAGCATGTAAATAAGAGAGGCCATGGCGCAGACTCCTGTGCCGCCCACTAGAAAGTATGCCTGGATCTTCCGTCCTGTGGAGAACACAGGAGTCACTGAGGGGTTTATTCTGGTTCGTGCGGCTGGGCCGTACGCTTACGTTCCTGTTTTTTTTTTTTTGATCTGCGCATGCGTACCTTCCGCAATGCGCAGGCGCGACGACTGCACAGCGCTCACGGATGGTTCTTTACATGCGAAAAAACCTGTCCGCAAGAGTACGGTCATTGTCATTGTGAGCGGCTGAAATAATGAGGAAAACTGGGCGTACACGGGGGTGTGCACAAAAAATGTACGGTGCTACTACCGCTCGATCGGCGAAAGCACCGTTCATTTCGGACACAAAACAGGCGGCCGCCACCTCCAGACCACCCCTACAGATACCGCATGAGAGCGGACGGCTGGGTCTGCTAATTAACGCTGATTACTACTCAAACACATACACCTGAATGTAATAAGCAATGCTGCAGCCTGTTAAGTCAAAACCATTATTTCACTACCTGCAAGCCACACACAGCACTCAAACACATTGGAAGCGTATCTTTCTACACTTCTCTACATTTAAAGGTTTGTTTTATTTAAGGTAAGAATCATTTTAAGACCTGCTTATATATGCTAAGGTAGGTATTTGTTAAACATTTATACACATTCACTAAGTGTTTTCATATACTTTAAACAGCAGCACACTCAATCTACACAAGTCGACATGTGTCAACGTTTTCACTCGAATACAAACATATTTTTTGTATTTATGATACAATACATAAACCACATCTAACAGCTACAAATGATGTTTCAGCAATGTTTTAAGCCCATGGCCACTATAGTACCCAAAATACATAACTGTACCACTTTCTCATCTGCTATTAATTGGATTTTACTACACTCTGGATGTAAAATGCCACCAATCACATTATTGCAATCACATCTCTCTAACAAAGGATTCCTACATCTGCTTATGACACTGAAAAATCATTTATTTTAACCCCTTCCCGACATTTGACGTATATATACGTCATGGCCGGGATGTACTTCCCGACACATGACGTATATATACGTCATGACTTTAAACTGTCCCCGCGTCTAAAGACGCGGTGACAGTTTAAACATGTCTGCTGTCCCTGACAGCAGACATGTCCCTGCATGCCCAGGGGGGGCGGCGATGCCTCCCCCCCCGTCGGCGATCGCTGTGATTGGCTGTTCAATGTGAACAGCCAGTCGCAGCGGTTTCCTGTGTTACAGGCGAATCAGACGCTCGGTAACACAGGTGTCAATCACCGTCGGGTGTGAGGGGGCATGAGGGGGTCACCGGTGATGACCACACCTCACCCCACCTGCCCCCAAGGCTGTGATTGGTCCGTCGGACCGACGGACCAAACACAGCCAAGGCGCGTCATTTAAACTAACGGTGACTGCGCTGCAGACGCCATTCCGGTCTGGAATTGCGTGCAGAGCGGTCACCGACCAATCTGTCGTGATATACATACCTGATCCTTGCCTGATACTTACCTGATCACCGCTGGTAGCGTGCTGCCAGCAGCTGGATGCTTCCTGGATCTTGTGACGTCCTGTGTGCTGCTGCTGCAGTGTCATAGAGTCACAGATCGTGAGAGATAGTGATAGAGAGTGCTATATTTTGTGTCTGCTGCACCCCTTTTGTGCTGATCAGTATATCTGTGCTGATCAGCAACTTTTTGGTGTTTTTTTTTTTTTTTTATATATATACCTGTCAGTTGCACCAAAGGTTGTGCTGCCTGTGCAACTGACTGCTGCCCCCCCTTTTGTGCTGATCAGTTTAAATTAATTAACTGATCAGCAACTTTTTGGGGGTCCAGGGTTTTTTTTTTTATATATATACCCTGTCAGGTTGCACCCACAGTTGTGTGCTGCTGCCCCTCACTGCTAATCAGTGTTGCATCACTGATCTGCAGTTTTTTTTTTTTTTGGAGAGTGCAGTGGGGTTTTGTTTTTACACCCACGTTGCTTTTGTGGGTGTCCTGTGGCCGCTGATCAGTGACGTACATCACTGAACAGCATTTTTGGCACAGGGTTGATACAATTTAAAAAAACTGCAGAAAAAAAATGATATCAACCCTGTGCCAAAAATGCTGTTCAGTGATGTACGTCACTGATCAGCGGCCACAGGACACCCACAAAAGCAACGTGGGTGTAATAAACCACAGCACTCTCCCAAAAAAAAAACAATTTAAAAAAACTGCAGAAAAAAAATGATTTTTTTTTTTGGGAGAGTGCTGTGGTTTATTACACCCACGTTGCTTTTGTGGGTGTCCTGTGGCCGCTGATCAGTGACGTACATCACTGAACAGCATTTTTGGCACAGGGTTGATATAATTTTTTTTCTGCAGTTTTTTTAAATTGTTTTTTTTTTTGGAGAGTGCTGTGGTTTATTACACCCACGTTGCTTTTGTGGGTGTCCTGTGGCCGCTGATCAGTGACGTACATCACTGAACAGCATTTTTGGCACAGGGTTGATATAATTTTTTTTCTGCAGTTTTTTTAAATGTTTTTTTTTTTGGAGAGTGCTGTGGTTTATTTTTTTTTTTAAATTGTTTTTACACCCACGTTGCTTTTGTGGGTTTCCTGTTGCCTTTGAGCGCTGTTCAGTGACGGACGTTACTGACCAACATCTGTGCTCAATTTTTGGCGCAGGACCTTTTTTTTTTTTTTTTTAACCCCTTCAATTTTTTTTTTTTTTTATTGGGATCAAATTCCTGTATAAAGTATTTTTTTTTCTGCACTACATACACACTACACACTACATAAATAAAGTTTGTACCCCCCCTACACTATACACGTGTTGAAACATTACACTTACAGAAACACAAAAATAAAAATGGCATCCCAAATGTCATCCCAAATGTCATCCCAGTCATTAAGAAGAATGTATTCAGCGGAGGAGGCATATGCCATGCTTGCCTCTGACTCTGACACAGCCAGTGATGCAAGCGGGGAATTTGAAGGATTCGTCTTAAGCTCCTCTTCCTCCTCTAGTGATGAGGGACCCCCTCAAAGACGCCCCCGTAGAGCAGCTGAGACCCCCCCCCCAAATGATTGATCCCGTATGGACCCCACCACCAGACAATTTTGAGCCCCAGGTTCCTGAGTTTTTGGCCATCCCAGGAATCCAATTTGATTCAACAGGTCTCAGAGAAATTGACTTTTTCAAATTATTTTTCTCTGATGATTTTATAAATTTAATGGTGGACCAAAGTAATTTATATGCCCAGCAGTTTATTGCTCAAAACCCCACGTCATCATTTGCTAGGTGGACCCCTGTAGATGCAGTAGAGATGATGACGTTTTGGGGTCTGGTGTTACATATGGGCATAGTAAAAAAGCCAGAAATTAGGCAATATTGGAGTACAGATGTTCTGTACAGCACCCCATTTTACCGTATGGCCATGACTCGGACTCGTTTTGAGACAATCCTTAAATTTTTACATTACACCGATAATGCACAGTGCCCACCCAGAGATGATCCCACCTTTGACCGGCTAGGAGTCCCTTATACATTTTAAAGGAAGGGTTAAATTCCGCCAGTACCTTCCCAGTAAGAGGGCAAGGTATGGCATAAAAATGTATAAACTGTGTGAAAGCACCTCAGGGTACACCCACAGGTTTAGGGTATATGAAGGGAAGGATTCAAGAATTGAACCGCCAGAATGCCCCCCCTCCCTCGTAGGTGTTAGTGGAAAAATTGTCTGGGATTTAGTGCACCCCTTCCTGGATAAAGGTTATCACCTCTATGTGGAGAACTTTTACACTAGCATCCCCCTGTTTAACCCCTTCCTGACGCAGCATGTTTTTGCCTTCCTGACAAAGCCCTTTTTTTCAAATCTGACATGTATCACTTAAGTGTGGATAACTTTTTTTTGCTTTTACTTATCCCAGTGATTTTGAGATTGTTTTCTCGTGACACATTGTACTTTAAAGTTAGTGGTAAATTTGGGTCGATACAGTCTGTGTTTTTTTGTGAAAAATACCAAAATGCCGTAAAAAAATGGAAAATTTAGCAATTTTCAAAATGTTAAATTTTCTGCTTGTGAGACAAATAATCATACCACTCAAAATAGTTAATAACTAACATAGACCATATGTCTACTTTATGTTTTCATCATTATTTCAGCCTCCTTTTAATTTTTTTGGACACTAGGAGGCTTAAAATATGAATAGCAAATTCTCAAATTTTCAAGAAAATTTCAAACACTGATTTTTTTAGGGACCAGTTCAGTTCTGATGTGACTTTGAGGGACTTGTATGTGAGACACCCCCATAAATGATGCCATTTCAAAAACTGCACCCCTCACAGTATTCAAAACAGCATTTTGGAAGTTTGTTAACCCTTTAGGTGTTTCACAGGAATTAAAACAAAGTGTAGGTGAAATTTCAAAATTTCATTTTTTTTGCAGATTTGCAATTTTAATACATTTTTCTAAGGAACACAGTAGATTTTACTAGAGAAATGTGACAAAAAATTGATTCCCCCAATTCTTTTGTTTTCATAAATATCCTATATGTGGCCCTAGTGTGCACGTTGACCAAACCACAGGCTTCATAATAGAAGGAGCACCTACTTGATTTTGGAGCCTCCTTTTTATGAGATTATTTTTTAGGCACCATGTAGGTTTCTAGGCACCATAAGATGCTAAAAGTTAGGAACCCCCCCACAAGTGACCCCATTTTGCAAACTACACCCCTCAGGGAATTCATCTAGGGGTATAGTGTACATTTCAAACCCCCAGGGGTTTCACCAATTGTGGTACAACTGGGCAGTAAAAATGAAAAATAATTTTTTTTTACACAAAAATGCAGTTCTGGCTCCAAATTTTTCATTTTCACAAGGAATGAAGGAGACAAAGCACCCCAAAATCTGTGCCCCAATTTCTCCCGAGTACGGCAATGCCTCACATGTGACCAAAAAATACCATTTGGGTGCATGGCAGGACTCAGAAGGGAAGGAGTGATTTTTGGATTTTGCAGCTCAGATTCTGGTGGAATGTTGGTGGGTGCTATGTCGCATTAGCAAGACCCCCGAAGCACCAATACAGTGGAACCCCCCCACAAGTGACCCCATTTTGCAAACTACACCCCTCAGGGAATTCATCTAGGGGTATAGTGTACATTTCAAACCCCCAGGGGTTTCACCAATTGTGGTACAACTGGGCTGTGAAAATGAAAAATTACATTTTTTACACAAAAATGCAGTTCTGGCTCCAAATTTTTCATTTTCACAAGGAATGAAGGAGATAAGCACCCCAAAATCTGTGCCCCAATTTCGCCCGAGTACGGCAATGCCTCACATGTGACCAAAAAATACCATTTGGGTGCATGGCAGGACTCAGAAGGGAAGGAGTGATTTTTGGATTTTGCAGCTCAGATTCTGGTGGAATGTTGGTGGGTGCTATGTCGCATTAGCAAGACCCCCGAAGCACCAATACAGTGGAACCCCCCCACAAGTGACCCCATTTTGCAAACTACACCCCTCAGGGAATTCATCTAGGGGTATAGTGTACATTTCAAACCCCCAGGGGTTTCACCAATTTTGATACAACTGGGCTGTGCAAATGAAAAATTACATTTTTTACACAAAAATGCAGTTCTGGCTCCAAATTTTTCATTTTCACAAGGAATGAAGGAGACAAAGCACCCCAAAATCTGTGCCCCAATTTCTCCCGAGTACGGCAATGCCTCACATGTGACCAAAAAATACCATTTGGGTGCATGGCAGGACTCAGAAGGGAAGGAGTGATATTTGGATTTTGCAGCACAGATTCTGGTGGAATGTTGGTGGGTGCTATGTGGCATTAGCAAGACCCCCGAAGCACGGTGAAATGATGAACCTAATAATACCTCCCGAACCCTAGGATGTGCAGAAATATATAAGCCGATGTGCAGGGAACCTGGGCAGGAAGGACCTCCAAAATGTGTGGGTCACCAAGGGTCGCTCGCAATGAGGTGCCAATGACCAAAGAACAGCAGAAGCCAGAGAATTCCAAAACCCTAAACTTCTGCAGCACGTTCACGGTTGCCTCTAAACAGATACGCAGCAAGGTGAATGAACATTGGCACCTCATTGCGAGCGACCCAGTGTTGTCAACAGAACTTGCACAACCACCTAGATTTGCTTACAGAAGGGGACCCAACCTCAGGGATCTCCTTGTGAAGACAGCACCTGGACCGGCCCCGGCGAGCAAAACCCACTGGCTCAGCCGTAAAAAAGGCACATTCGAATGTGTGGGGTGTTCTAACTGCAATTTCCTACAAATCGGTACACATTTTGTCAATCCTCAAGACGGGACTAAATATACCATTAAACATCGGTTAGACTGTAACAGTCGCTATGTGATCTATGCCCTCTGGTGTCCCTGCAATTTCCTTTACTTTGGTAAAACTAGCAGAATGCTTAAAGAACGCCTAAGTCAACACCACTCCTCCATCAAAAAAAGTTACAACACACAGGATGCACAGAATGATCTGAAGAACCTCCCTGTGGCAAGACACTTCCTTTAAATAATCTCACAACGTCACGCAACTCAAATGTTCCATCATTGACCACATACCACCTCTCAAAAGAGGCGGTGATAGAGACAAACTTCTACTCCAAAGAGAATTACAGTGGATCTTTAGACTGAACTGCATGTCCCCGCTGGGATTCAATGAGGACTTTAAAATGGATTGTTTCCTTTAAGTGATTTTTCTAACCATTTTTTCCAATTTTTTCAATCTTTTTCAGTGCTTGTATTGTGTTCTTTTTGCTGTATACAGTACATTGAGCTGCATACTTGTAGAGCACCTCCGTGTGTCTCCGCATAGCTGTTATTCAACGGCCTGGGAATCTGCGCATGCCTCATTTCGGTACTAGCCTATTTAGCTGAGCTACCACCCTTGGTGACCCACACATTTTGGAGTGGGTTCCCTGCACATCGGCTTATATATTTCTGCACATCCTAGGGTTCGGGAGGTATAGCATTCTAACTCTGTGGATCTATCATGTTTTCTCCCACGTAAGGGTCTTTTTTTCTCCCATGTAAGGGTTATTGTTTAAACACAGTGTCCATTGCCCCCCGCCACATATCTGCCGGTGTTTGTACCTGGGACACACCTCTGTCACTAACTCTGCCAGCACTTACTAGTACCCCTCGGCTAGATTCACATCTCTGCTTTGACACTTCTGTTTGGTGTGCCTTTGCTTCGACCGGCTACTGCAGCTCTCCTACTGTGACACTCGCTGCGTCTGTGCAATGTGTGGACCTTTGGTGGATTCATGTTATCCAGTGCACAGCTTCTGTTCATGATTGGTCTCGCATGATTTATATGTATTATATAAGTATTATATAGGTATTATTGATTGACCCACCAATTTGTGCCATTTTGTTAGGTTAACATACATGCACCCTTTTGGTCTACACATATACACTCCCAACACCTGCCTGACTGACACAGAATCCAGACGTACGTGTCTTTGAGGCGGCTTTATGCGGCATCCTAGTGGTAGACAACGCTCTGTTGTCAATACCACGTACAGCACTGTCAGTTTGTCACACATCCTCACATTTCCCTCACTCGCATTCTTTTGTCTTTGCCCACAGCTGGCGCGTATGTTACCTAGCAACCAGCCGCAAGCACACAGCTGTTGACGGGTCCCGGCGCTCAGAAGTATACCATTCTGACGCGCAGGGAATCCCCGCTGTCAGTAGGACAGCCATACACGCCCACACATAGGTCACTGTACCGGGGCCGTCATCGATGACACATCAGGTCAATTGGACATCATTTACATGTCAGTTTGGCACTTTTTTTGTCTATATATGCTGCTCCTTCAGTGTGCTTCTGTTCCCCTGATGACAACTGGCGTAGCCCAGTAGAAACAGCTGTCGGGACAGCTGCTGTTTGTTTCTGATGTACATGAAATAAACCTCCGTTTTCTTCACTTCTCAACTGAGTGCTGGTCTGAACTCCTTCGTCCTGGGGGGGGTAAGTGTACTACCATTTACTAGGGCATGGTAGGAGAATAAAATAGTGTGCCGAGCGTAGCGACACACAGCGAGCAATGCGAGGGGATGTGGTGCACTTTAAACTGTGTCCATGTTGACTGTGTTGACATTCAGGTAAAAAAAACTGAAAAACCCCATTTGACCTTTTGACTGTCGACCTAGACATTGTCGAACTAATGACCTGTTGAACTAATGGCCTTTGAACCTTTTCCCATGTTGACCTTTTCCCACATTGACCTTCAAAAGACTGGGCGGCTGTTGATTGGCCGAGAGCTCAGCCAATCAGCGGCCGCCCTGCCCACCCAGTCTTTTGAATAGGATGTTTCCTATTCTCCCGCTCGCCGCTACCCGGACTCTGTTATGCAGTCCCCGCTCCCCGCCTGCCACTACCTCTCCAGTCCTGCTGCCGCTAGCCCACTACCCCTGCCGCTGGACCGGACCCCGCTCTCTGACACCTCTCCTGCCGCTAGCGCAGCTCCCACGGAGCGGACCCTGCTCTCCAGTCTCTGGTCCCCGCTCCCCCGGACCTGCTCCCTGCCGGCTGCACATAAGATTAATCTTATGAGCAGACCGTCCAACATCACGATCTGATTTGATGCGCACGGGACCGCGCATCGGATCAGATCGGATGTCATACCCTACGCGATTTGGGCAATTTCACCCGATTTCTCTGCCCAATACTCCAGAATCGGGTGAAATCGGGCCCAAATCGCGTAGTGTATGGGGGCCTTAAGTCTTCTTTTGCCTTAATACTGTACCATACACTCCAAGTATTTGTATGTTCACAGGTGCTCTTTTGGATGCCATTTACAGTATGCAAGGTGTGGTTAAATTAGTTATTATGCCCTCCCTGTGATCTTGAAGCAGCCTGGCCACTTTATCTGACCTCCATCACACACATAGCTAATCACAATTCCCCATCACTGCACTGCTTTCTCTGCCATGGGGCAGATAAATAAGTGCCTGAGTTGGGAATTAACGGTGAGCCATCTGAATTCGCCAGCTGCAGCTGGTGTTAATATCACAGGGCTCACTGTGGTTTTTTTTTTTTTGTAAATTTGGTGAGATTGCATTTCCCATTGGAAGTATGGAAAATGCAATCTGGTTCCTGAAAGAATGAATTTAAGGGCTCCAAAAATCTTTTACTGCATTCAGGTGACCCTAAAATAATGTGAAACGGGTGTGAAAATAATAAATAAATAGACCCCACTAATGAGCACATAGAATGATACTCACCTCCAGTTGAGCAGAGAGTGAATACCCCTTTCACATAGCACCTCGGACCCAGTAAAATTAGCTTTCAGATATTTTGTTATAAGCATGTGCTGGATGATTCCAACTAAAGGAGTCAATTTTTTTCAGTTATGTTTATCATACCTTACTTGACAACTGTGGTCAGTGGTATATAATGGTTCCAATGTGTACATGGGCCCATAATCAAGGGGGGCCCACACCAGGCAGCCATATTCCACATTTCTTACCTCTTTGGAATTCCACACTGTCAGATCAGATGGTATGGTGGACATTGTCCTGGCATTTTGCACGTCTGCAGTAGTGTAATCACTGGGAAAATGACTGCCATCTCTTTTTCCCGGAGGCCTGTGCATTAGACTATAGCACAGCATTAGACACTACTAGGCTGCTGGCAGCCAGAGAGAGTGGTGGGGCCCCAGACAGAGGCTGCACATGGGCCCCTTTCTATCATAATACGCCCCTGACTGGTGTAAGCTGTGCTTTATACTAACAAATACACTGGTTTTTCAGTTTTCACCTGCAATGTCCCTTGTGACTAAGGTGATAGTAAATATGGATTTATCCACTTAAGGTGCAAGCAGCATATTATATGTGATTTTTCTACTCCACAATTGTATCCTACTGTAGTTCCTGCCAAACAACTACAACTTTAGTTTGCACATCAGAGCTTACAGTTGTTAGGCCATGCTTTCTTTTTTTTAAAGTTAATCAATGAGAACATAAAATACGTAGTAGAGAAATGGACAAAATGATATTTCACATGCGAATCTGCAAATAATATCATTAAAAATAGAATGATTATTAAATTAAATTAAAATAATTTTTAAATGCGTCATAAAAGACTCAATAATATTTCACATTTATTCAGCATAGAAATAAACCTTTTGCCTCAATAATGTTTCTGTTTAAAAATGTTTTATCAAAGGCCCTTGATGATGCGGGATGCTCCAACCATTACATTAATTCCAGTAATCCATTTCCACAACACACATCCTAATACTAGCCTGCTTTAAGATAGATTACATTTAACCTACTCCACACAGAGTGAGTCACACAAGATACTGGTGAGTAACAATGAATCATTTGCAGACATGATTTAAAAAAAAATCTCACATTACTGGAAGCAGAGTTAGTGTCATCTGAGCAATGCAGTAAGTGAATGACAGCATATGACTAACCTACTAATGTAACTTCACTGAAATAGACTTTTGGCAATTTTCATTTGCAATATGTTTTTGACAGGCAAACAGATACATTCACAGACTGCTAAAATTGGTAATTGTGTATTATCTGGGCGCCTGATTTTTTTCATCGCAGGGCAAAAAAATCGCATCGCATGCAATCATATTGCATGCGATGCGATGCAATTGGACCCGATTTTTAATTGTACAGGCACCCAGATGCCTGATTCCTATGTTAAATGCCCCCCCAGACCTGATTTTTTATTGTACACCCACCCTGATGTTAATTGGCACCCCATTGTTAACGCCACCCCACTATCAACGCCAACCCAAAGCGTGGCGAGCCTGCGAGGGGCGGTGGTACGCGTCCTCCGACCTATTCATACCCCCACTATCCACGTCGGCGTGGAGTTGATTTTCTATAGTGTGGCGAGCGCAGCGAGCCACCGAACCCGAAGCGTGGCGAGCTGACGCGGATTACTTCACATATATTCCGCGTCCCCTCGCGGGGCACGCTGCGCTCGCCATGCTTCGTGCTCGGTGGCTCGCTGCGCTCGCCACACTATATAAGATCAACTCCACGCCGATGTTGATAGTGGGGGTATGAAAAGGTCGGAGGATGAGTACCGCTGCCCCTCGCGGACTCGCTGTGCTCGTCACGCTTCGGGTTGGCATTGATACTGGGGTGGCGTTAACACTGGGGGGGGGGCATTTCACATAGTAATCACCCATCAGGGTGGGTGTGCATTTAAAAATCAGGTATGGGGGTGCATTTAACATTGTAATCAGGCATCAGGGTGCCTGTACAATGTAATATCGGGTATAATCGCGCCGTATCGCATGCCATTATAATGGCATGCGATGTGACGCGATATTAAAATTGTACACTCAGCCCAGGAAAGGCTCAAAATCGGGTCGCATTGCATACCTTAATTAGTGGCATGCGATGCGATATATCGGGCGCCCAGATAATACACAAGTACCCTATAATTTTATTGCATATTCTCAAAACAATATAAAAGCAATGGAAACTTGCAGTGAAAATGTGTAATGTAGTAGTAAAATGCACAGTATAATTGTTTTTAGAATGATTCCTTTAGAATGCCCAGGGTGAGTGGCCATTCTACAAAATTAAGTGAATGTATATGGTGCAGCACAGAATGATTACGGTGCCCGGCGGGAGTACGGACCACAGCCCAGAAGCTCCTCTCAATTGGGAGCGCTTTGCGTTCCACCAGCCGGAAGGCTGGAGGTAGTATGTGCTCCATTGACAGGAAGTGCCCGCTTGTAAATAAGTCAGTCTGATCTGATTTTTATCTGGGCCGTAGTTGGCCGAACAGGGACGGGCGCTGACGTCATGTGACAATAGCAGCCTGTGCCTTGAAGGCTTCCACACGTTGCATTTGCATGGTAACGCCCACCATTTTTCTGGGTGCATTTTTGTGGGCATTGCCAGGAAATGATGGGCGTCCCCATGCCCCATCCCCCTGTCTGCCCACTGCCTGCCCCCTGTAATAGTCACCGAAGGCATTCACACAGCGGCCCTGCACATGTGTATAATCGCCCATACGCATGCGCAGAGCCGCACCATTGGTCCCTGGCGCCAATATGTAGGGGGCCGAGTGATATTGAATCACCCCCAATATGTAGACAAAAGTGATTGGACACTGACAGCAAATAGATCAACAAGATTTTATTGATGTCAGAACTTTCTAGGTCCTCAACCTGCTGCTGTGATTTCCGTAGATACTCATCTTGGCAAACAGTACAGCCATTCTGCCTTTAGTAAAGTGACCAACTGTGAAGATGGTCGAGCCTGATGACAAGCTGGGAGGAGAGGGATCTGATTGAGTAACGAGATGATGGCCAGTGAAAGGCTTCACCGTGCCTAGATCTGTCATCCATCATTAATACATTTGCTCATCCAGGGATGGTGGAGGTAATACTCTCTTTCACAATATCCACTGTCCCATTTAGTGCATTTGCTTGGATTTAACAGTCGCTTCTTTCTGTTTCTACTGCAGACTTCCTCTTCCTCCTGCGCTTGTGCCTTGGTGTCCCTCTCCCTATATCTGCCATTGCTTATGTAAAATGTACAGTGTGTATTCCACTATGCATCTTCTCCTATGTGTTAGGCATATGTATATAGAGTAGTATTCTTTCTTAATTTCCTGGAGACTCAGAAATTGTGTGGATACTCAGTCCCACCTACTTGATGACATAAACCAATCCCCCTCCAGATTCGCTAGTCAAGTCCCCTGCTCAACTGAATTGGGAGAATGAACTCCACCGCACCTTTACTCTGAAACAATGGGAAACTATCCATAGGTCTTCTTTTTACATCTCTAAATGTACCAATCATGCTGAAATGCATGTTACATTACTCCATAGATTGTACTTTACCCCAGATAAATTACATAAAATATGGCCTGCTACCTCTAAACTTTGCTGGCGCCTCTGCAGCCACGAAGGTACCATTTTCCATGTTGTTTGGGATTGCCCTATTATACAGTCTTTTTAGCTTAAAGTGTTTACCCTTATATCTGAAGTCTTCGGTCTCACACTATCTCCGGACCCCTCTGTGGCTCTATTACATTGGTATCCTAGCTCAGTACCCCAGTCTGCCCGCTATGTTTTGGGCCATATTCTACTATCTGCCAGAGCCACTATTGCCCAACACTGGAAATCCCCTTTCATACCCCCATTTGACAAAATGGTCTCTAAAACTCAATTCAATTTTGAAATGGAAACCAAAGGTGACTCTTACTCCACAGTACTCTCTTCTCCTGTTATGAAATGGCTCCCATGGCATGTCTATGTCACAGAAGGAAAGGGAGCACCATCAACACATACCATGTCACAGTCTCAGCCTTCTCCTTTTGATTTAAACGAGTCACCTTCAACGGCCTCTGATGACTAACATATTCAATGTACTTTGCTTATCTTTTGTCCTTTGTCTTTTCCTTTGTTAGTACTTTAAATCATCAATACCTCTGTATGCCCTGCTTCCTCAATTCCCACTCCCCTTTCCCTTTGTTGTCCCCTTTTTTGTTTTTGTTTACCCCTTTGTTATTAATATGAAAATTTGAAATAAAGATTGAATGTTGAAAAAAAAAAACTCTCTTTTTTTAAGAATGTATACACAAGTGAATCAGTAGTTATTTCAAGGCAAATTATGTCAGTAAAATCAACTACCATATAATATACAGTAATCCTCAAAACTCTGAGTAAGAGGAGAACATTCTTACCTATTAAAATAAGGAAAAAGTTATGTTGACCTGCTTGCTAGCTGTTGAGTACTATAATTGATATCCTGCGTGATTATAGCAATTGTGAACAGTGTGTTCTGGACCAGTATTTACTAGATATTAAATTCATGTAACTAAGGGACACTGAATGCTTTTTACTGAAAAGCCTTTGCAGTCTGTACATTCCAGCAAAATCCTCTGATTTATTTCTATGAGCAAAGTGGAAATGAAGGTGTCAAAGGTAGTATTCAGAAGATGGGATCAGAGATAAACAACAGTTTCCCAACAGCGCAATGTAGCCTTTGCGAAGGATCCACCTGGGTGTCACCAACACCCTAGATTAAACTTTAGAAAAAGGGAATTGGAGGAAACCTCTCATGGGGCGCAAAACATAATCTGCAATCAATAAAAAAAATAATGAAAATATTACAGTCCTTGTGATGTGTGTGGAGTGTCCTTTTCTTTTCAATAAACTGTTCCGTGTAGGGTGGCCAATCCCGGGATTGGAGGTTCCAATCCCAGGATTTTGGGATTAGACGGTGCATGTGCCGTCTAATGTCGGGCAGCGTCAGAGCTCCTACTCAGATGTTGCCCGGCTTCTTCCGGCGCTGCTCAATATCATAGTCACGCTGCGCAGGCAAGACAGCTGCACCGCTGCTCCCGGACACGGCCGTATTTACTTTGGTCACACAACTCAGCTTGTTCCCCACTATTCACAGCCTCATAAATCATGCCACACCTCCCGGATCCCGGCCGCACCCGCCCAGGTATAAAAATATGATTAGAAATTCATTTATGTTAACCAGGAGTTACTCTGTGTGATTTGGAGAGATGGGCTTTCCTGACTCACTCTGAATAGAGATGTTTTCAAGCATGTAAAGTAAAATTTTCATCCGAGAAGAGTGGAAGTCCTCCTGGGTTCTGACGTGTGCCGACTTTGTGATATGCTTTTCAATTATAGAGGCATAGATTTCTTTAGTAGAAAATTTAAAAAATTAGTGGATGGGCGTACCCCCAACTTACTTTATCAAGAGTTATACAGGCATGTAGCCATTTCTTTTTGGGAACTTTGGAGATAGTAGGCGTACCGTGACTCACTTAAAACCAGTGTTGTGGACACCCATCAAGGTTTTTTTGGACAGGGCTTGCGTCTCTTACATTTTTTTTCTCGACCTCGTGGACATGTACCATGTGGGGGGGCATGGTTTCAATGTGTAGTATGCAATGTTATAGAAATTATACACTACAGTATATTGGGTACTTTGTATATAGTTTTAGCTGCCTTCCCTCCAAATATTAATATCTGTTACTTCTAGATCCTGATTGGATAAAATGGCATACCTAACACACCACTGGTCATGGCAATGCAATGGCAATGCTTTAGATATCTACTACTGTATATAAGAAATTCACAAAGGTATTAAAATTGAAGACACCTCACTCACTCCATACATAAAGGTTTCTTTTAAGTCCCAGTGGCACTGGTCAACACATGAAAAGGTTCACATAATTTTTTGCAAGAGGAGAAACTTCTGCAATTTCTGGCTCTACGTTTAGGGTTAGCCACAGCTAGGAGAGTTTTCACAAAAGTGATGGCTGTCATGACAACAGCTCTCAGGCAAAAGGAATTGTGATTATTCCTTTATTGGACGATCTCTGGGTCAAGGTCAAATCTGCTGAAAAATGGCAGGAACATCTGACGATGGCAGCACAGTTTCTCAGAGATCAGGGGTGGATGTTGATTCTTTCAAAGTCTCATCTAACACCCTCTCAGAAATGTCTTTGTTTGTTGTGATCTTGGATGCACATCTTCATTGTGTGTTCCTTACAGAGTCGAAGGCAATAAACTTTCACCGGTTGGTGCGGTCGGTTCTCCAATCGCTGAATCTAAACATTTGACAGAGTTTAAAACTGTGGGGAAATATGGTAACATCTTTCGAAACTCTCCAGTAGGTGTGGTTTCACTCAAGGCCTTTTACGTGGAACATTCTGACCTGTTGGTCAGGGAACCCATAAACCGTGAAACAGGGAACTCTGTGGCTGTTTCAGAAGACAAGGAGCTCATTTATCAAGTGTGCAGATATGGAATCTCTACAAATGGGGCGTTTTCCTTTGCTCATGGGATTGGCTGGTCGTCACGACCGATGCCAGTCTCAGGGGCTGGGAAGGTGATGTTCCTGCACCTCAGATTTCAAGGTCTGTGGTCCAAAGAAAAAAAATCCAAATCTACCGTATACATTCAGACAATAACACGACTTTGGCTTATGTAATTCTTCAAGGCGGTACTCGCAGCAGGATGACTATGCAGATAGTCTTTTGGATTTTTCAGTGGAAAGAGGTGAACATGTCAGATTTTTCAATGGTGTTCTGGGGACTCCCAGAGATAGACTTGATGGCATACAGACACAATCGTCAGGTCTCCCGGTTCTTCTCTCGGACCACGGTTCTGACCGTGGGGGCAGTAGTTGCCATAACAGTTCCAGGGTGTTTCACCCTGGCCTATGTGTTCCCCTCGTTTTCTAATTATTGCTCAGATTCTCAAGTAGAGTGAGGACACAGGCGGTGCAAGTCATACTGTTTTTGCTCCGTTTCGGCCCAGGAGGTTGTGGTATTCAGACATACTGAGGTTCTCGACGGACTACGGGTGTCTTCCTCTTTGCCCAGTCCTACTCAATCGAGGATCCTTTCTACACCTGGACCTAGCTCATCTCAGATTTTACGACCTGGCTTTTGAGACATATATTTTTTAAGGAAGAAAGGTTTCTCAGTTGCTTTTATCCAAACCATGCTTTGAGCTTGCAAGCCGTATTGGCAGTTAATCTCCTTTGTGTTTGGAAGATGTATAGGTTCTAGGTCATTTGACGGTTGGAGTTTTCTCTAAGATGGGTTTGCAGCAAGGTTTAGCCTGTAGTCTTTAGAGGTTCAGCTGCCTGCCTTTATCCATATTTTTTCAGAATGGAGTGGCTCTTGACCTGAAGTACAGACCTTTTTACAGGGAGTTATAACTGAGCTTGCAGCGGCTGGGGAGGAATGCCAGGGAGAGATGATAGATCCCATGCCATCACAACCTTTCCTACTGCTGAACACTGTTGGAAATGTGCCAGAGGGTCCTTAGTCCCAGCACACAAAGCAGCCGCACATCATACTAATGAGTCTATTTGACTCCTAAAACTGCCACCTGTGGGCCTTTTAATAGTGGTGGTGCTACCCTCCATACCTCTGCTTCTTTACATTGGTGTCTCATATTTAGAAGGAGGGCAAGCTGCCTCCATTAATTTCGACATCCCTGTTGGGGCACAGACAGTACCATATTAAAAGTTGGGGTACAAACAGCAGTCACAGTACCTTATAAACAGATGGGGTAATGACAGCAGTCACAGCTCACAGTAATAAGATCCAGAGAGTTTGGGTGACACTTTAATAAATTATGAATCAATGCTCCAAACAGCGCATAAAGGAAAGAAGTGCACAATGGTATTGTCCTTGGGTAACCCTACCCACCCTTACGTTGTATAAACAGGAGATGCACACTTTAATAAACCAATCATTTCAGCCACAGGGACTGCCACATGACTGTGGCTTAAATGACTTCTTTGTTTGGGCCCCCACAAAACAAGTTGGCAATGATCTCTCCCTGCACAGACTGGCTCTACAGTGGAAAGATGTCATCCTCATCCTCCGATTCCTCTCTGCCATCAGAGTGTACATCCTCTTCTTCACGCAATATTATTTTGTCCCTGCTGGAATCCATCATTACAGATGCCTCTGTAGTAATTGTATTTTATGTTGTCTTCTTCTCCCGTCCAACAGGGGATTATGTAAATTAGGCTGCCCATTTCAGTATACAATCAATTGTAGTGTGAAACAAGGGTTTGGTTTTATATTTTATAAATATATAATAATATTATTATTTTTTATTGATATTGGAGCTAAGAAATAGCCATAAACATGTACTGATATGTGGGCCCCTCAATCTGTTAGGTGAGGGTTTAGAGCAGGGATGGGGAACCTTCAGCCAACCAGCTGTTGTTGAACTACACACCCCACCATCCCTTGCAACAGTTTTAACATGACCAAATAGCATGTGTGGATCATACTTGCCTACTTTCGGAAACTGGTTTCAGGGAGATTCCATACCTCACAAGTTGTGCATGGTTAAAACCAGGACCTGCCACGCCGGAGGTTGACCCGGGATGGGGTGGGGCTACAAAAAGATGGGTGTGGTCTCCAGTAAAGTGGGCATAGCCCAGTGCTGCGACACCCATTTTCTTACTTTTTTTTCCCTGGAGGCTGGCCACTAGCAGGCTTTGCTGGCCTGGGTGGCTCTTGTGCTGACCACGGGCAGCGGTGCTTGGCAGGCCTGATCGTGCCAGGCTCCGCTGTGCTGTACACATACATGCGCACACAAATACAGACAGACACAGGACAGTGTTCTCCTATACAAAAACACAATGACAGTGTACTCACACACACTGACAGGGATCAGTACCTAACTATATACACACATACAGGGGTCACTACCAGCCTACACACACACACACAGGGGTCACTACCAACCTACACACACAGGGGTCACAACCAGCCTACACACACACATGGGTCACTGCTAGCCCACACACACAGGGATCACTGCCAGCCTACACACACACACAGGGGTCACTGCCAGCCTACACACACACACACACACAGGGGTCACTGCCAGCCCACATACACACACAATGCCAGTGTACTCACACACTGACAGGGGTCAGTACCTGACTACACACAACACAAAGGGTGCACGGCCAGCTCTTATAGATACACCCAGGGGTCACCGACACACATATTGGTGTCAGTGGCAAGCTACAGTACATAAACACAAAAACAAACACCCTACCTCACAGAGCTGCTTGCACAGTACCAGCCAGCATGGAGCTGCAGTGCCGAGGTAGAAATACTGTCATGCACTAACCCAGGGTTGCCGACTTGGAGAATCTCCTCTCCAGGAGAAGCCCAGAGAGGAGATTTTCAGCAGCAGATTCGGGGGCGGGGCTTGAGCCTGGTGTCATTAAGCCCCACCCCCATGATGCAAAATAGTCGAATTCACATATCTCTGTGGAGGGGGCGGGGCTAAAATGATGCGATTGTTTTGTTTTAGCTCCGCCCCCTCCATTAAGACCTGCGGATTGCGGCAATTAAATGCAGACATCGGGGGAAGACGTCAGCGATCGTGGGGGTGCAGTGGGGTACCCCTGAATCTGGGAGGGTTGCCCACCTTTCCAGGGGGCCGGGAGGGGGACCTGATTTTCGGGAGACTCCCGGCTATTCCGGGAGGGTAGGCAACCCTGCACTGACCTGAGAACAGAGCACTCCTGCTCCTTCCCCAGCCTGTCCCTCGAGCTGCTTCCTGTTCTAGCTCCCCGTCACTCCCCCTCTCACTGTCTTCAGCCTGCAGCTTCCACAATGCGGGGGTGAGGTGAAGACTCCGCAGCTGCTGCTGGTCAAGTCTCCCTGAAGGCTCTATTGGGCGCTGCAGCAGCATTTACTATGCAATTATCCATGTTAGTGCCAAGCTCCACCCTCCCCCCCCCCCCCCCCCCCGCCATCGCGCCGGAATAGCACATGCGCTGTCCGGATTTTCAAACTGGGCTTTGAAATTCTGGGGGAATTGGTAGGGCTTTGCAGGAACCGGGGGCTAAAGCGGGAGACTCCCACAAAATGCGGGAGTATCGGCAAGCATGGTGTGGATGTGTAATTCAACAACAGCTGCAGGGCAGAATGTTCCCCATCCCTGTGTAGAGAGAAAACTGTAGGGGGTAAAAGTATGATAATCGGTTGCAAATACCATTAGAAAGCGAAAACACAGCACACACACATTATACATTCATATTTACACACCACACACAGCTTACCTACATACACATAGCATACATACACACACACAGCATACATGCACCCTTTCTCACACACAGCATACATACATGCATACACACAGCATAAATACACAGGCAAACACACTCAGCTTACCTACATACATACATAGCATGCATACATACAAACACACATAGCATACATATACACAACACACGCAGCATATGTACATGCACACATAATGTACATAAACATATATACACACATAGCATGCATGTGCACATGCACACACACATACAGCTTACCTACAGATGGATCCACCTTCATCTATACATCCAGGGAGCTAGAGCAACTCTTCTCTGCGCACTGTTTGCCGAGACGGGGATGTGCGAGAATCTCAACTCTCACGTGTTCATTGCCGCTAATGGCGCATGCAAGCGAATGGCGCACCGATAGCAGGATAGATGATGGTGACTCCATCTGTACATACACACATAGTATACATTCATATAGACACACACATATAGCATGCATACTTTCACTTTACACACAGTATACATGTAGCATACCTACAAACATACAAATGGCATACATACACACATATGCAGCATACCTACACACACAGCATACACACATAGCACTTACCAGTGAGCAGGAGCTCACTATGTGACGAGAGGAGCTACTGTTACACATGCTTGGTAGCTTCATCCCCTCTGCTGCAGAGAGCTGTCTGTAAAGGTGCCCACACACGCACCGTTCCCGCGTGCGTTGTGGGCTTAACTAGCACACATAGCATCGCATCGTATGCCTTGTGCATACTATGTGCATGCGATGCGATGCTATGCTAGAAAAAGCTAGTACAAAAAGTATGTGCAGCACATACAGCCGGGATCGGTGCGTGTGTGGGCACCTTTAGGAGCTGTCATGCATGCGCTGTAGCTCTATTCATGAGTGCAGGTGGACGCAGCCAGCGCAGAGATGGAGACAAGGCTGTCTCTATCTCTGAAAACTTAATTTGGTTCCTACATTGCCTTCTGAGGGCAGAAATTCATAAAAAAAAATAATTCAAATGCCTGTGGACTGATTGCAGGCACAGGGGGCACCTGAGATTGGGGGGGGGGGGGGGGCTGGGGTAATGTACCCCCACCCCCTTAATCCAGCTCTGGTCTTCAGGTTTAATTACTTCAATTTCTATTAAAGTTGGGATGTTGCTGACAGCAACCAATCAGTTTATAGCTATTATCTTCTAGAAGGTGCTAAATAAATAAGTAGATTCTGATTGGTTGCAACATTCCATATTCAGCAGAGCTCCTGTCTCATTAAATAAACCCCTTCATGCTCATGAAAATAAGCTAAAGTGACTATTTATCTCATGTTAAATTTGTTCTACTAAAAAAATGCTCTTAAAGTATGTGCCAAATAATGTAAGCTGTGTGTAAATATGTTTCAAAATAAAAATCCAAATACTGTCTTCAATTTCCAAATAACTCTTTGGACAAGGGCTGCAACATCACAAAGTTCATGAACTGTTTTCTACAATTAAAAGGTGATCTGCACACGTGAGGTTTGCTAATGTACTTGTAATCTAGCTGTATGACACACTTGGGATATTTTGGTCTCTTATGGGAAGAGACTGAAATCATTATCCTCAGGTCATGAAAAGGTTTGATGCCCTTTAGGGAGAGGAAAGATTTATCTATTTCACTTTCTGTACTACAATGCGTGCCCACTTACTGTACATATGGCTTCTCCACTTCAGTGCCTTTTACAGTTTAAAATACTGTTTGCAAAACATTTGGCTGTCTATGTTTATTAAGCTGATCTGACAGTTATTATTGCTACCGATTAATTTAAGTAATCTACTATAAATCTAAAAATTCTTATGTCACACTGTTATACCCCTTTTACACCAGACTTTGGACCCGGGATATTGCCGCTCCAGTCCGGGGCAGGGCTTGGTGTAAATGGGGTGAAAAAAAATAACACGGGTACTGTTCCCCGGGAATCTGACCCGGCAAATGTTCAGGGTCGGACACGGGGCTTATCCGGGGCTCAGGGCAGTGTAAACGGCCATTATCCGGGTTATTTGGTGGGAAGAGGGGCGCAAAGACCTGATTGGAGCTTCTGCGGCTCTGGCAGATGATGTCATCAGCTGGAGACCCGCACAGGGCGCATGTAGCAGCGCAGCAGCAGCGCAGCAGCAGCGTTACCGCGCTACCACGCTACAAGCTGACTCCACAGTCTCATCGGCTGCAGCACACACTGCCTGTGCAGTGTTTTCCACTTTGGCTGACCCCAAGCCTGATCTGAGCCATCATGTCCACTTCCAACTGGTCTGACAAGGAGGTACGTGAGCTCCTGCAAATCAGGGCAGATGAGGAGATTCGCCGCCAAATGACCGGCACCGTTCGGGATGCAGTGGTGTATCGCAATATCGCAGAATTGCTGGCATCCAGAGGTATTCAGCGCAGCCAACAGCAGGTTGTAAACAAATTGAAATCTCTGCGGAAGCAGTTCTGCAAAGTGAATGACCAGAAGCGCAAGAAAAGCGGTGCAGCTAGGCCCGATTGGGTGCACTATGACCTGTGCTACAGTGCGTTTGGAAACACGGCACTCTGCAACCCTGTAGCCCTGTCCTCCTCCATAGCACCCCATTGCAGCCAAACGGACAACAGCCAGGACAGCCATGATGTACCGACTACCCAGGCTTCCCAGCTGTCCCCGCCAGTCTCAACGCCTTCTGAAGCCACGCAGATGTCAGCACACATGAGCCCGGCTTCACCGCTGCTGTTTGGTGATGATGGTGCAGCAGAGAATATAATGGATGCTTCCATGCAGTCTGACAGCGCACAAGCAGCCACAGATGATGTTGTGGAAGAAAACAGTCAGCCGACGCTCCCCAATCGAAGCACTCCATTACGTTCTAATTGTAAGTAGACATTCAATATATTTACACCCATTAAACAACCAACGTGGGGTTAGGGCGGGATGAGGCCCAGTACCTGTTGCAGTATGTTGCGAGCATGCAGGTGGAAGAAGGCCACTAGCACATTTTGGCAAACAATACTGCTGTTTATTGTACACTTAACATGGAAGTATAATGTTAATTTTTTTTTTAAATTACAGTGTACAGCGTTCCTGCCAAAAAGAAAAAGCTTAATCGGTCTGAACTAGCGGCTAAAGCGATGACATCGGTGATCGTGGACCATCTACGCCAATTGGATACTGATGTCCAAGCAAAGGAGGATGCTCGCATGGACAAATATTTGGAAGCTGAGAGACAGAACCAGCAGGCATTTATGTCTCAATTGCTGGCAATGCAAGATAGGCAAATGTCCTTTTTAGAACGTACATTTGGAGGTTTTTTCACACAACCTGCACCACATCCCCACCACCCACCTAACTACCCACCCAACCCATATGATCATTACAATAGAGGTGTCAGTTTCAAACCTGCCACATCTACCCAACCAAACCAGCTGACACCAGAATACAGAGGGCCCAATTATAACTTTGGCAATAGTGCTGCTAGTAGTGACCCGCCAATCCTAGAGTCCCCAGAGTTTTCCGTGTACCGGAATTTGAGCTAAGTTTTAAAGTCTTCAAATATTGCTCCAAAATGTTGCACTTTACTTATTTTTGAAATCTTCAAAAAGGTTGCACTAATGTTTTTATAGTCTTTAGAAAGGTTGCACTTTATTGCTGAATATTTGTGTGATTCTCTATAGGAGCAGTCACCATACAGTTCTATTTTATAATAATGTGTCCTATGATGTTAAACTGTATGGGCACAAAGTTTTACAATTGTTCTCTATTCCCAGTTGGACTCTCATATCTTGTTCTTTACATCTATAAACAAGATGTGAAATGTATGTACAGTTTGATGCATATTTTCATTATAAAGCAAACAACTGGAAGATTTCTGTCTGATTTTTATTTTAAATCATTGAGGGAAGGTTTGCTGCAATGGTGGCATTGAGAAGCTGCTTCAAACTCTCTATTGCAGAAAAGTACAGCACAAACTGCAACACAGCCACTCCGTCTGCCATCTTTGCTGTGAGCAGAACCCACCCCCTCCCTTTTCCCTTTCTTGTGACCTCATCTCAAACAGCCCAAAGGTCCATTTTTAATGACACCAGCAAGGAAAGACAGGGCTGATCCGTTTTCAGTGTAAAAGGGCCTTACCCGGGAATAACCCGGATTGAAGTGCAGTGTAAATGGGGTCTGAGGCAGGGCATGCCCTGGCAATATCCCGTGTTCAATTTCCCGGGTCCGATCCGGTATTCTGGTGTAAAAGGGGTATTAGATGCTTTCTATTTGATCCACATGAAAACTGTATGAATACCTGCTAAATATACAGTACATTCTGGCTATTGTGTATTCTATATATAGGAGTATGAACCCCAGAAGAGATAACAGTAGAGACAAATTGCTACAGAAATGATCAGGATTTAATGTTGTGAATGATTTATCAGCCTCTTGTTATTATGACCGACTCTAATCTCTATTTATCTATATTTTGTATTTTATGTATATACCATTTTGTCATTTAGAGATGCCTTAAGGTAGGAGTGGGAGTGTTATGGGTGTATGTAATACACCCCTCATAAGAAGGGGTAACTGTGTATCTCCCAGATAAAGAATTGTAGGAGCATCTATCATCTTGTGGAAACTGAAAAAAGGACTGTATTCCCAGGGTGAGATTTAATAGGATGAGAGATTCAGAAAGTGAGAGTTTTGGGAAGAAATCTCCAGTTTTTTTAAAGCGGCAATCATTTACACAGCAAAATCAAACTGGTTTTGCAGTGTAAATGATTGCCGCTTTAAAAAAACTGGAGATTTCTTCCCAAATCTCTCACTTTCCGAATCTCTCATCCTATTAAAGCTCACCCCCAGTTTCAGCACTTTGGGAATTTTACTTTTTTGTTGGACTAAAAAGTATCCATAAGTACGGAAGCCTCCAGTGCCAGTATCCTTGTAGCCCTTTTACACCAGTTTTAAAGTGGTGACCTAAAAAAATTGTAGGTGCTATAGTACTATAACACAGGGATAATTGTAAAATTGTATTTAATTTGTATTTTTCTGCTTTAAATTTACAGACTTACAAAAATTATAATATAATTATTTTTTTTTTTTTAGTTTTTGGGACCTTTGCTTACACTATGTACTAAACATATCATGAGCATATAATTAACTGAGGACTAAAGGCCCATACACACCGGACGATTTTGAGATGAAAGAAGCTCAGTGTTGTCTTTTGAGCTGCTTTCAGCTCAAAAGCCGCCCATTGTGTAAGGGCCAGCGATGAACGGTGAGCACTGGTGCGCGCTCCCGCATCAAAATCGCCAAGTGTGTATGGACCTTTACTCAGGATGAAAATGACTTCATGTTTTTACATCCTTCCCTTATTATTTGATTTTCACCGCCCATTATTTAACTTACCTTACTTGCCTTCTTCTTGGTCTTCTCTCTCGTGTTTGTCCTTTTCCTCTGATGAGCAACATAACAACAGAGGTGATTCAGATCAGATGTGGTTGGAATGAACATCACTGCTGCTTACTTAGAAATGTTAATGCAGCAGGAGGCATCTGGTATAGGTAGGCGCCTTCTGCATGCATGTGTGATCCCCTGCTGTGTCTGCAGATGCAAAATCAGATCACATTTAACACCATGGGCTGGCTGAGTAACACATGAGGTTACACATACTGCTACTGTAACTTTAGCACTGGGGCCAAGAAATCTGCTTCAGTAGATGGAGACCGTGGCCTTAGCACTCCACAAAATGGAGTAACTCACTGCCCCCTCTCCACTTCAAACAGCTTTAGTCTGTCAATCAACTGATATCTGCAGCCACTCTATTGGGCCATTTCAGATCCCAATGCAGGGCTGCAAATTCACAGCCCTTGTGATTATTGGAGTACAGCAGGAGTTTGCAGTGCGCATGCACAAGCCCTATGGGCATCCAGAGTCAGCGATGGGCTGTAGTGTGTGGACGGCACACCTGCGTTTTCTGTGAGTGCCATGGGAAAAATGCAGGGGGGCCAGGCCCATCTTTTTTTTTCTTCAGACAGAGGCGGGTATCATCAGAAGTGGCTCCAATTTCCCTAGGGCCATCAGAGCGCAGAGTAAGTCTAGATTTATGTTGCGTTGCACATGGGGGGGGGGGGGGTTCCATTTCATGGTGAGTGATTGCAAATGGATTTCTCCCTCTTTGCACAGCAGTGAAGCCATTTGCAGCCATGCATATGGGTGGAATTTCACTCTGATAGGGAGGGGGCTAACTGATCGCTGGGCTGCAAAAAGCTGTCTTGAGAAACAGAAGCTGCATTACTCTGGGTCCTGGTACTGGGCATTACCATATTGTCAGCTGATCGATCTTCAGCCAATCCAAAGGAAGTTAGAGTAACATGCCTCCTGTTAGAAGTGACCTATAGTTATTTATGGGACAGTGCTTATATACTAGTTTTCGGTGTTCCTTAGTGTGCTTCCATGGTAGTTTGTCACATCTAACTCTTGTATTTTTCTCTTCTTCGTTCCAGATCTCAGTCAGTTTGGATCCTGTGTTCAGTATGCAGTACTCATCAGTTATTCCCTGCAACTCCAGTATCAAGTAACCTCGATGAACTCGAATCCTTCCAGTTCAGTCGGGCTCCAGTCGGCCCAGTACCCAGTACTCATCAGCTTTCTCACTGCAGCTCTAGTATCACGTATTTTCTATCAGTCCAGTCCGGTCCCAGCCGGTCCAGTATCAAGTACTCTCTTTCTCAGTCCATTCTAGTCCAGTCCCAGCCGGTCCAGTATTCTGTATTTAACACTCCATTCACAAAAGCTATTATATCAAGTGTTCTTCCCATGTCCAGGTTGTTCTGGTTCAAGCTGGTTCAGTTCAATTACTGTATTCAATACTAGTTCAGTATGAGTCCTGGGCCGTGACCTGCTCATCAGTTGCAGCTAAATCCAAACTCCATTGTGAGACTCCTTGTTGAAGACCACTGGAAAGTTATAATCTGCACCTTTGTTCCTGGTCTTGCCAGCTACCAGAATCTAGTTCCTGCACTTCATGTGGTTTATGAGGAAGCAATACATAAATTGGGCTACATTTCAAGCTCCTGGTTGCAGTCTAGCATCGAACAATAATTTGAGGTTGAGTCCCCATCCCTCTCTGTCTGACACAGCGGAAAGAACAAAAAATGTACTTATTTCATAAACTTTGGGCATTTCAAAAATTGGAGCCCAGGCAACTGTCTTTTCATGTCTAGGCCTAACCTGGCCTTAAAACACTTCCGAGAGCTATCACCAGCAGAAACTGCTGACAGGCATTTTGCCAAGTAGAAAAAAAGTCTGTATCACAGCAGAAACCCATTTTTTGTCATTGAACAACAGCTTTCCAACTATAGGAAAAGGTATAAAAAATGTATTACATTTGTTTGATAAATACATCACCCAGATCACCCACAGTATACATGTGTGCTACTCTAAAATAATACATTTACGGTACCACACTTTACATACAGTACATATATACTGTGCAAGTAAATCAGTATGAATTCCTTTTGTGTCCTGTAATGCACACTGCTGTCAGTACTAATGTCCACGCTCCATCGTCACGTAGTAAGATATCTTACATATACATTCTAATTGGTTTGAAATGTTGCCAAGACTTAGAAAATGAATTCCAACCAAGATTAAACTTAACATAAGTGTCTACAATAACATAACCATTTATTCACTTCGGCAACAATCATAAATTATAATAATGTTTTTCTCTTTAATAAGAAAATTATACATTTTTCTAAGACAAGGAATAGATCTAGAAGATACGATATTGGAAAATATGACACAACTAGATCACAATGTGACAAATGATCCAAGACTATGACTAAAGAACATTCAACTTTTAAAGTCATGACCCCAAATGACTGGCTTTAAAATAAAAATCAATAAAACAATAACAAACATATTACGCTGCAAAGTACATAGTGATTAATGATAGTGGACACAGGATTTATTCAAAGTGATTTGACAGGTAGTGACCTTTTGAGGGAGGTAACGGGGGTTTGCTTATCAAATGCAGGTGTTTCATGAGCATTTTGTGGCCATGTCCTGACCACCAACTGCAGTTTTACTTGCCCTGGCATCTTAGCTCCAATGTTTATTCTGAGCAACCATAGGAATGCTAAAAAGTTGAATGTAACCGTTGGGTCTTATAAATGTAGGCAGCAGATCTTGACACAACTAGGAAAAGGAGGTATCCAGCCTAGTGGAAAGAAATCTATACTTCACCATTTTAAAATGATCTAGCTTTTGATTAGACTTTTCAAGCGATATTTGTCCATCATCAGGACAAGATGATGGACAATGAGAGAAAATGTACAATAGTGGTCACCTGCGAAATACTGAGCCAAATCAAAACATAAGACTAAGGTTATTTTCAGGTGTATTAGTTATTATTATTATTATTATTATTATTAATAAGTTTCTTATTGTAGCACATAACATTCTTTTACATCTTAATCATGGGGGTGTGGGCCAAACAAATAGAAGAGAACTAATATGCCATGATCTGGTGTCTGAGAAACACATTCTTACTTTCTAAGTGTTTCTCCAGGCTTGCTCTGAAGGGCTCTAAAGGTTCATGGCGTAGTAGACAGACTAATGGTGCTCCAGTGTCTGTCCGGTATCTCCTCCGGTCATCTAGTGGCACTTATCCTGTCACTCTGGCGCATGCCGCTTTTCTGCACTTCACTCTGCCTGATGATGCTCCGCTGTGCTCATTTATATTGCCGTGTTCACAGGCCGCAGTTACGTTTACAGCACACTGAGTTTCCCAGCAATTCCTAAACATGGGCTCCGCCATCTTGCCCACACTCGCATGATATTCAGTAGCCAACCTGGGAAACTCTTCTCTGACATAATTTCTCAGCCATTCAGCAACAGCTTGTCCCTATAAGGATGCTGATAGAAATTCACCAAATTGTCAGTGCAATGGTGTCTACAGCCTAGTAGTAAACATGTATGTGATAATGTAATATTCTCTCTCCATACAAGTGCTTTACTACTCTCAGCACAGCCTGACTCCCTGCAGTTTACTCTAAATTAACTCCATCGGTTCCATACGATCTCCTGAGCCTCCTGCTAGCTTCTTAGCTATCTCCTGTGGGTTCCCAAATCAACTCACCATCAATACATTATTGGTTCCAGCTGATCTCCAGAAACTGTCTCCTGCTTCCAAGCAACTTCGTGTGAGTTCCCTGGTTGCCATCAACCTAACATTGGGTCACCATTGATTCACCATTGATACTCCATCGGTTCAAGCTGATCTCTGTGTTCCCTGAAAGCTTCCTAGCTTATCCAGCGGTCAATACCAAGTCTCCCTAGCACCTTTGGATCATCTGTTGCTTCAGCCTTAACTGCTCATTACCTGCTTTGCTCATACCCGAATACCACCTGCTCCTACCAGTTACCTGTCAGAGAGCATCATCAGCTCTCATGTTCCAAACATCCATACACTGTCATCATCATCGGTGAACTCGTGTCTGTATTAGTGGTCCTTACCAGCTCTTATACTTACTTGCAGTGTTACTTACTAGTGTATATCCGATTTTCCAACGATGTCCAGCATTGGAGACTTCTAGCACTGCATCACAGTATTACTATTACCTGCATTCCTTCGATTCTAGCCGAATCCTATCGTCTGTTGGTTCCAGCCAACTCTAGTCTATAACTGGTTCCAGTCCTTCCTATTACTCTTGTATGTCATTGTCATAGACTCTTATGGGAAAATTTACTAAGGTGGGAGTTCTATATTACATGGGATGTTGCTATGGCAACCAATGAAATGCTATCTATTGTATTCTAGAAGGTGCTATATAAATAAGAAGTAGATTCTGATTGGTTGTCCAAAGCAACATCCCATCTGAAATATAACTCCCATATTAGTAAATTTACAACCTACTGTTGCACTCAATCACACACTCACCTCCAAAATCTCCAGTACCTATAGCCACGCCTTTGGGTCCTGAACTCCTCATATTAAGGATGGGTAAAGTGCATAAGGAATCCTAATTTCCTTTATAATCCAACTCCAGGGGTCGAATCTCAAACTCACCAAGTTTAACACTCAGTTGTGACACAATAAATGTTATATAACACCCACAATAATACTACAGAAATTAACAGAATTATGAAGTAAACCGATTGGTATCGACCGTGGGAAATTCAACCTGAATAGAACACAAACGGTTGAGTCTGCACTAACACACAATACCCACTAGGTGGCTACAGTGAGTTACAAATATTAATTTACTTGAATAACACAATATCAATGACCAAAATAGTGCCATATAAAATGAAGTGAAAATAGTACTACTTCAAAGGCCAAAAAACTTGGGTAACATTTGAAATGAAAAAGAAGGTACTTGTTTCCTAGCATGGCGCCTTCCCTTCCCTTTAAATTAACAGGAGTGCTTGTACAGTGAAATATCGCATAGCATCGCATGCCAGCAAATGGCATGCGATGTGATGCGATTTTTAATTGTACAAAAACCCTGATGGGTGCTTACAATGTTAAATGCACCCCCATTGTCAACGCCACCCCCACTATCAACGCCATCCTGAAGCGTGGCGAGTGCAATGAGCCCCTGACCTTTTCATACCCCCACTATCCACGTCGGCGTGGAGTTGATTTAAGATAGTGTGGCGAGCGCAGTGTGCCACCGAGCCAGAAGCGTGGCGAGCGCAGAGAGCCCAGCGAGGGGACGCGGAATACGAGCCCGAAGCGTGGCGAGTGCCACGCTTCGGGCTCGGTGGCTCGCCACACTATCTAAAATCAACTCCACGCTGCGCTCGCCACGCTTCGGGTTGGCGTTGATAGTGGGGGTGGCGTTGACAATGGGGGTGCATTTAACATTGTAAGCACCCATTAGAGTGCTTGTACAATTAAAAATTGCATCGCATCGCATGCCGCTATATTTCATGCGATGCAATGAGATTGAATAAGATGCACTTCGATCAAAATTGGGGAGCGCCGTGCTATGAAACAAGTACCAAAAAGAATACAGCAGTTTGTAAAAATTCAACCACAAAAATAACCAATACTTCAAAGATTAAAACAAGAAAAAGACAGTAAAAACATTACATCAAAGTGCAGTAATGTAGAAATGTGAAGAATTAAACATTTGTAAGCTTATGCTGACAGAATCCAGGCTTTAGATCTAAAGTGTCCTCTAGATAGACAATCAAAGGTCAACAACTATTGGTCGACAGTCAAAAGGTCAACATGGTCAAAATGTTGACATTCAAAAGGTTTACATGGTCAAAAGGTTGACAAGGTCAAAAGCTCGTAATGGTCAAAAAAGATGACATGAATAGGACAACGTGAGCTTTTTAAAGTCGAAAAAGGTAAAAGGGCGACATGAGTTTTTCATGATTGTTTTGTAAAAAAAAAACTTGTTCATACTTTGTCGACATACACAAAAAAATAAAAACCCTTTTCAATGCCGACCTTTTGACTATGTTGACCTTTTGACTGTCAACCTTTTGACTGTTAGGCAGTGGTCTTTTGCTGCTTAGTGACTGGGCTATCACTGCCCGCCGGGCAAACAAATGCTCGCCATCGCATGCTGGCATATGGGGGAGAAATCATTCAGAAATTTTCCTCCGTTTGGAAATAAAAGTCAGTTTATACATATATTTGGTTCGGAAATGTCTGAAAATGGGGCAGGCCTTGACGTCATGTGATGTCAGCCACCCATTCCGTGCAGGCTTCCGCACACCTGCGTTCACATGGGGATGCCTGCGTTCGCATGGGGCTACACCTCTACTTACAACACCAGGCTCCAGCGCAGACCTACTTACAACACCAGGCTCCAGCGCAGACTCTCCCCTCTCACCTGCAGCAGCTCACCCCACACTGACTGCCTCCATTGTACTGACTGCGGAGGATTGCGCTGTCAGAGTGCTTTAGATGCACGCAGCCCTGATCAGCCAGTCAGGGCTGAGTGCATCTAAAGCAGTGTTCATTTCCATTGTCAAGTTCCTAAGTCCCATATTAATGCCCCGCATGCTGGGACTTGTGGTAGCATGCGGGGAGGCCTGCTTGGACTTGTAGTTCCCTGTAAAAAGCAATGTGTTTATGAGTGATTTAACCATATCAGGCAGGCGTCCACAGCCCACGGACGCCGGTGACAGCCCCGGGCTTCAGCCCTGGATGGGTGAAGCCTGGGGGGGGGGACCCCTTTATTGGGGGGGGGGGGTCCCCAGTCCCCCAGGAACACCTTCCAGGGCTGACCAGCCACAGTGCGCATGATAAGGCTGGGGGACCTTATGAAAAAAGTGTCCCCCGGCTGTGGCATGACACCACGGGCTGGTTCCAAAATATGGGGGACAAAATATGCTTTTTGTCCCCCGTATTTTTGGAACCAGGTCCGGCTCAATGACCCCGGGGCTGGTTATGCTCAGGAGGGGGGACCCCACGCCAATTTATTTTATTTTTTTTAACACAAATGTCCTCAAATTCTCACATTTTCATCACTAAAAATCGCACTTTTTTGCACGGAATTTGCATCTCATATGCGAATTCGTGACCAAAAATGTGGTTTTAAAAAGTGCAATAATGTGCGATTTTGGAAAATGCAATAAAATCGCATCCTATAAAATGTCACCCTATTTGTATACTGTCCTGCCTCCAATCCACCATGTAGTGGTGGGTGTGGGGCAGACAAACCATAGGAGCCAGACAGACAAGAGACAAAGGAGGAAATTTACTAAGATGTACAACTCACATCTTAGTAAATTTCCCCCAAAGACAGTCAACAGAAGGATGTTTTTTAAGTAACACGAGGAAGGTTCTGGGCTTTTATATAGGGGGAAATTTACTAAGATGTGAGTTGTATTTCACATGAGATTTTGCTATGGGCTATCTTAGTAAATTTCCCCCATAAAGATATAAGGGGGTCTCTGGTATATAAATTCCTTAAGGAAAATTATGGGCTTGTTTATTTGTGAGCCCAAAGTGAGCTTTGGGCTCACAAACAAAATCATAACGGAATACTCCGTGCTGGAATATGACATGGTGTGGGCTCTGGGCTGGCATTTAAGCAAATGAGGGAGGCTCTGAGTTGATATATAAGGTTATCATGGGGACACTGGGTTTGCATATATGGAAATGATGACTGCACTGCATTGGCACATACAGATTTGTTTTTATACATGTAGCCTCAATTCACCATGGAGTGGGAGTTTTGCATACCAAATTAATTAGCACAGTCTCCTGGTGCATCCTAGCTGCATAGTGTTACGATGCATTTTTGGCAAAAAAAAAAGGTTAAATGCCAGAGTGTTTGTTTGGTTGTGCTTTGGCGCTGCCTATTTGTGTTTGGTTTCCATTATATATAATCTATAACATTCACCAAACATGGGTATAAGCAACAGGTGAAATAGTCTGCATCACTAGACACTTACACCTAACTCAACACGGTACTAAACAGCTATTTTATAATGAAAGCTATGCAGCAGAAACATAGCAAATAGTGCCAGACCTTTTACCAATATTAGGCCATGCTGCCATGTGTACACTTACCTTCTACAGGCCCATACTAGAGAGGTGGAATGAAAAGAAGCTAGCATCAAGGCTGAATTTGGAGAGCTTTCACATGTGATTTGGATGCTAGCACTGATTACTTGTGCCTAAGTGGTGGACTGGATTTACATATGGAATGGGTATTGTCATTTGTACTACATACCAAACAAGTGCACAGTACAGATGTACATTCATATATACATTTCATGTCTGACCTCAGTTTTATTTGGTGATTGGTGTACAAATCTGCATTTACCTACTAAATCAGACTTACTCAGTTTGCCATGTATTTTTGAAATAATTTTCCGCAGCAAGGGGCGTGGCCTATGCGCCGCACGGAACGCGACCGTACGGAACGCAGGGTGTCGCTGATGTACGCCAATTACAGAACTAGTATATAAAGGTGTGTTTGCCAAATGCAATGTTGTTGCACACATGTCTGCATCTCTATCTGAGGAAGAGCAGGAGTTGCAGGACCTATTTGCTCAGATGGACTCCAGCACCACCTATGTCCCCATCAACCCTGAACAGCCAATTGGTGAAGAGCAGCCAGATGGGCCATCGACATCAGGCCAATCGGCAGCTGGCCCATCCTCAGCATCAGCAGAATCATTGGGAACACAGCAGGTGGCTTCCCAACAGAGTAGCCTGGCCAGCACTTCAAGTACAGCGACCGGTGGCCGTGGCCGAAATCGGGCAACAGAGGAACCAACCACCAGAAACATGGCATACGACCTGCAGGAGCTTGCCATCCTGGTGACCCGGGCACGGGATTTGATCGAGTGCCCACAGGACAAGTTGACACACACAAGGAGATGGAAGATCTGGGAGGACATAACGGCGGAGATTAATACGGTGGCTCCACAAGTTCGTGAGGTGGAGCACATTAAGAAGAGGCAAGTTCATGTGTGTTACATTTGAGCAGTACAAGTCCAGTAATGTTTACATTAGATATTAGATGGAGTTGGTCAATGGGCGGTGACGTTGCTTGAAGCCACAGACATGTTTGCCATGTCAATGAATTGATAGTTATTGTAGGGTGAGTGTGATTGTATCTTCTAAGGGTTGTTTTTCAAAATTAATATAATTAATATGTACACTTTGATTGCAGGTGGCACGACTTCAAAACGAACCTCAAAAAGAAATTGACCCAGCGGTGGGAACACAGCCACACCTCTGGGGCTGGCCCCATGCCTTCAAAGCTGAAGCTCACCCCCCTGGAGGAGATGGCAGAGTGCTGCATTGCAGTCGAGGAGGTCCGGGGGGTGAGCACCATGGACAGCGAGTCCCCAGCGGAAGTCATGGCTTCTTTGCTTGAAGGTAATTATTTGCCATGCCATAAGTAGATGGTTCGAATTTTGCATGGAATGTGTGGTAATTGGAATTTTCTCTTTCACCAGCATCCCCACCGCTTGGTCAACAATCTCTTGAGGAGGTTGAGGAGTCTGTGCCACCTGGCCCCAGTAGCAGGCCCGTGCAGCAGCAGCCGCCAATGTCCGCGGCTGAATTGGCCACGTGGGGGCATGTGCTTGTCAATATTCAGCAGCAGGGAGAGTCGGCATCAGAGCGGGTGCGTAGGGCCGAGGAGGTGTTGCAGGGTTTGATCAGCAGCCAGCAGAGTATCGCTGAGAGCCTGCAGGCTATGACTGCCAGCCAGCAATCTATTGCTGCTAGCCTGCAGGTGCTGGCTGATCAAGCCCTGCGGCAAAATGAACTCCTCCTCCGCCATAATGATCTTATGGTGGAGCTAGTTGCCAGCAATAGGGTCCTAATGTCACCCGTTTCTGGTGCATTACCACCATTAGCACTCCCTGCTGCCAGAGGGGGAAGACCATCCACCCCCTCCCCAGAATGTGCTCCACCTGACCCACCATCTGACCGTGGCCGTGGCCGAAGAGCTGCTGCACGTGGCAAGGAGCCTGCCAGGGGCAAACGTGCCCGCAAATGAACTTGTGTCCGCATTAATCTCCACCCTTATGTCTTCCCAAATCTTTCATTGAGCTGTGTGTGTCAGCATCCTGTGTCCAATTCCGTGCCGAGGGTACCCACATTTGCCCTCGGTTCAAATGTCATGTTTGGTTCCCCTGTTGCCCTGTTTCGGCTAGCATTACTGTGTGCTGTACTTGAAGTGTTGGTGCTATACTTTTGTTGTGAAGCCACCTGATGTGTTCCTAATGATTCTGCTGTGGCTATGTATGTCTATAATACATGTATTTATTATATATTATTTACTTTTATTCCTGCTATGCTACCTTTTATTTTGTGACGGTTTCTAATTTATTTTATAAGTTCATTTAATAAATGTTATTTTTGTCCCCCAAATGTGTGGTTTAATTGATACATGTAGAAGTGACATGTGTATTTGTATTATTAATATTAAGTTGTGTTCATTATTTGCAGTGTAAAAGTGTGTGAAAACTGCAGCATATATGTGTGTGTTTAGTAATGGTCCATTTAAGCTGCAATGGTTCCAATTGAAGCAGTGACAAGCGTGTAATTAACAAGTAATGAGTAAAGTAGGTGATTGTATTGTGTTCAGCTGACATTGGTTGAGGTGCGTCCGTCCTGATTAGGCGTTCCGATTGCCTAGCGCATGACCGAGTGGTGTCCGCAAAGCAATACTTGCTTATGGACACCGCATATTTCTTGCCTTTTTGTTCGCGTGCATTCGGTGTGCTGTCCGAATGCACGCTTACCAAAATAAGTGCACTCCCCCGTGTCCGCCCATGTTTCCGCCCAGTTTAGCCCACTTAGAAACTACGCCCCTGTGTCATTCCGAATGACGCCCATAATACGCCCATATTTCCCGAGTGTTTGCGGTGCACATTTCTGTACGGTATTAGTGAGTACAAGTACGGAGACCATGCGTGGCACATGCGCATAGCATTCCCCACGCATGCGCAGACGGCTAAAAAACGCCATCCGAAAGTATACGGGAAAGTACGCACCGATCAGAATAAGGCCCATAGGTTGGGGGTGCACTGCTTGGGGGTTATTCTCACTCCCCATCCTGTCACCCATATGACAAAAAATTGCAATGCATAGGCATGATTGATACAGTAACAGCACAAATATTGTTGGTGCTCAACCACCCTCAGCATCAACAGAGCTGGTAACTGTGGTCACAAAAGAACAATGGGGCAGATGTATTAAGCCGTAACAAGAGTTAAATGCAAGGGTGATAAAGAGAGATAAACGTCCAGCCAATCCCCTGCTAACTGCCATGTTACAGGCTGTGTTTGAAAAAAGTCAGTAAGGAGCTGATTGGCAGGACATTTATCTCTCCTTATCACCCTTGCATTTATCTCTTGTTAAGGCTTAATACATCTGCCCCAATATACATAAAGATGTGAGCTATGTTTCCTCACTTCTAATCTATTTTTCATATTTTTATAGAACAAACTAAAATTCATTACCAGTCAGGTTAAAAATAGAACTCAGCCAATGTGGAATAATAGATCTAAAAATATCAGTGCTCAGTGTCACAGATGTAAAATGCTTTGTTGATATTACAAAACATTCCTTAAAATAGCTCCATCTTCTATCATGTACTAGGAAATATTCGAAATATATATATCAGGTATCCTGATGACGGTTATAAAATAACCAAAACGTTGATGACTAAGCTACAGTAGTCGCTGTCTTTGTTCTTCAGTAACGTGAGTGCCACTTCCGAAAACATACATATATATATTAGTGACTGCTAAATATCTGTCATATTTTCCAGTCAAGGACTGTCAAATGATCAAACTATGCTTGTTGCATTGAATCCTAGTTTTCTATCAAAGGAGAAAGGAACTAAACAGATACCATGAAAAGTGAAGGATGAGTACTGCAGAATTATCTAGGTAAGAAAACTACAACTTGTCCATTTGGAGACACTAAGGGGGGGTATTCAATGTTTAGGTCACAGGGGCCGAGCTTGCCGTGACCCTGTCCCATTCTCGGTCAGCTCGACTGAGAACATGCAGGCGGGATTCAATGTCCTGCCTGCCGGGGAGCGATAAGGGGGCGTGGTCGTGAGTTGCGGCCGGGAAGAGGTGAGCTGCAGCCGGCAGCTCATCACTTCCCGGCTGAACGAGCCCGGCAGCTAGTGAAGTCGGGCTCGTTTTGCCGAGAAACCCTGCTCAATGCTGTCGGGGAAGACAGCATTGAATCGGGCCCGGTGGCCATCTCCCCCATGGGGAGATGGTCGCCGGTGATTGAATACCCCCCTTAAAAGCGTGTGCAAAAAAAATTGGTACTTGTGTAATATCTGGGCGCCCGATTTTTTCATCGCATCGCATGAATTGTATGCCACTATATTGCATGCGATGCGTTTAAAAAATCGGGCGCCCAGATATTACACAAGTTCCAATTTTTTTGCACACGCTTTTAAGGGGGGTATTCAATCACCGGCGACCATCTCCCCATGGGGGAGATGGCTGCCAGGCCCGATTCAATGCTGTCTTCCTCAACAGCATTTAGCAGGGTTTCTCGGCAGAACGAGCCCGACTTTACTAGATTTTTCATCGTAAAGACTCAATTTTTAATTGTATAGTCACCCATGGGTGATTTCATACCCCCACTATCCCACTACGCATGGAGTTGATTTTATATAGTGTGGTGAGCGCAGCGAGCCACCGAGCCCGAAGCAGAGGCAAGCCCCGCGAGGGGACGCAGAATACATGTAAAGTATTCCGCGTCCCCTCGCCACGCTTCGGGCACGGTGGCTCGCTGCGCTCGCCACACTATATAAAGTCAACTCCATGCGTAGTTGGATAGTGGGGGTATGAAATCACCCATGGGTGACTATACAATTAAAAATCTGGTCTTTACAATGAAAAATCGCATTGCATCACATCGCATGCCTTAAGTAGTGGCATGCAATGATAAAATTGGGCTCCCAGATAATACACAAGTACCAAAAAATTATATATTTTGACAGTGAGTAAAGTTTTTTGTAGATCTGTTTTTCGCTGAATAAACTTGGTTTGCTAAACTTGCTTAGTTGTATAAGTGTTTTGCAATTTTTCATTGGGGTAAAATTTCTAAATCTTCCGAACAAAACACATGTGAGTAATATTTCTAAGCCCGATGTTTTCCAAAGTTGGCATATTTCAGGCTTGGAAACCATCTTGTCCTGTAAAAATCCTTGGTAGCTGTAAAAAAAAAACAACCTGAACCATCGGACATATAGAAGTATATGTTTTACCGCATCTTTCATACCAACGTAGAGAGTGTGTAACCCAGGACTCTTGCTCGGGAAAAGCCGCACCAGCACCCAAAAAGGACATGGCCTCAGCTAATTGGGACAGTTGGGAGGTATACACTTCCACTACATGGATGACGGGGTTCTTGGAGACTCCTGTAATTAGGAAACACGTCATCCAATCAAGTTGGAGCTCCTGAGATTTAAGAGCTGGTAATGTATGTAAACAAAGGGAATGTATAAAATGTTTAGAACCATTTCATTTGATGTGAAGTTGGGGGCTTATTCTGTTTTCTCGGGAAAAAACAATGTATGTTGGGCGCTGGATCCCTTGTTTATCTCCCTGAATATGAGATTAGTGAACGTCTCATATAGATTGGATGCAAGAAAAGAAGCAAAAATACATGTATTAGTGTGATGTCTTTATGGCTAGCATATAAGGGGGGAGGTAGGTTCCTAGATATATAGGATTGGTTCCCGTACCCTCACTCACTCAAAGTGATCGGTGTGCAAACACATCAAGGTATCTTTAGGTTTTTCCTGGGACACCTCCGTGAGCAATCAGTGTAGAATGAGAAACAATGGAAATCATATCTATATATTACAGATTCACCTAGTTTCCAGAGCAGAAATTATTATCGGGTACAAAGTACAAAACCACTCTATGTTCCTGGAAGATATGACTTGCTTAATTATGTTCTAGACTTGCTGGTCAGTGATGACGTGATTCCTGCCATCTGATGATATGAGAGCATTGTATGAGTGAGAAATGTATACTTTTTACTGAAACAGAAGGTGAAGTGTATATTACTGTTGTTTGTGTTCAGTAACGTGACAAAATCAGCGATTGTTCTTTCCCTTCCCAAATCAGAAGACCATTGTCAATGTATCTTCTCCAATGGACGAGTTTCATACCCCATATTATGTTGCTGTAAACTTGTTGTTCCACCCAGAAGTGTCATAGAGATTTGCATAATTGGGGAAGAATGTCGTTCCCATCACTTTCCTTTAGTCTGGACGTAATATTTTCCATCAAAACTAAATAAATTGTGAAGGATGAAATATGTGGCTTCTAGGATAAATGAGTTCCTTGGATCGGAGTAATCTGATTTGTGTAAGAAGTAGTACATTGCTTTGATGCCTTCTATGTGGCCTATACAAGTGTATGCCAATCAGTGTTTTGTGACATATTTAGAACATCATCAGTGTCTTTTAGATAAGATTTATTTTTAACTACCAGGGGTTAAAGTATTGAATCAATTACCGAGGATAAATATGATGTTAAAGAGTTAGTTTCTTCAATGATGAGGCGACCAGGGGGATTGGTGTGATCCTGGATATCAATGTACTCATGAGCAGTTTTCTTAATGCCTTTTTCTTTTAGATGTTTATCTATGAGCCTTTTGAAATCTTCTTTGATTTTATTTGTCGGAGCATAATTTAGCATAATTTAGCTTATTACCCAGTTGTCTCTTGATCGTCTTTATTTAGGATTGATATGCCCCCTCCTATTTCATATTCATTGTCTCACTTTCTTTTTTGTTAAGTTATCACAGACTATTTCCTTTACTTTCTCTTTCCAAATATTTCCAGTGGGATATAACTTCTTTTTCTCTTCTTTCACTCCGTTCTCTTCCCTGTTGGTGGTTTCTGTGTCCTGGTTGCTTGATGTGTTTATCTCATCTTTTTCTTTTTCTGGCGAATAATTTTTTTACAGTAATTTTCAAACGGATCCAATGTTGGTTCGGGTATGGATCATTAGGTCACCAGAATTATGGTCGACAAGCATTAGGTTGACATGAGTTATAGTCGACATGCAGGAAGGTTGACACAACTTTAGGTCGACAGTCATTAGGTCGACATGGGTAAGGTCATGTCAACCTAATGACCATGTCGACCTAACCCATGTTGACCTTCCTGCATGTCAACCTTAAGTCATGTCAACCTAAATGCATGTCGACCTAATGGTGTCGACCTAGTGCTTGACGACCATCATGCTGGTGACCCAATGACCATATCCCGTTGGGTCATATTTGTTGGTGCTTTCATGTATCCCTAGTGTAGACTATAAAAAGCTTTCTCCACTTCTAGTGACATCACCATTAGTAGTTCCTCCTTAATCGTATATTGTTCCATAATATTTATTTCTCTATGACTATTATATGGTACTAGACCATTGCTCACAAATCCTACTTGGTCTTATTTCACAAAGCCAAGCAGGATCTGATTTAGATGGTTTGGTGTAATTATTGGATATATTTTTATATCAGTATTAGCACAACTGAATTATAATTTTAGACATAAGTTAGATTGTTACCCTCCTTGGCAATTGTCATGAGACCTGCTTCTAGCATTTGTACCTGCTTTCAAATGTTTGTAAAAGCATGGGAGCTACCTGTACTTGAAAGACTTGATAGAATTCATTGATGTTTTTTTACTTCTGTTTATTTTATAAAAACATTCACTTTTGCTTACATAAGCGCTTCCATTTAAATCTATTATTTATTAATCATATAGCTCAGTGGTTGCCAAGCCCTAGGGGTACTTTGCAAACTAGTTGGGGGTACTTGAAAATAATAATGGTAATGGCAGAAGAAGAGAAAGAAGTCTCCTGATGAAGGAAGCCTCCCATTGACGTGGAGATGGACCACATTACGTCACTTCCGGTTCCATCTGCAGCATCATCAGTGTCTCCTTGTGCATTTTCCCGACCAGCAATCCACTGACAGCTACCTGTGCTGCCCACAGACATCAGCTGTGTCATGATCACTGATACAGGTGGAGGAAGCAGCAGCATTAATCCTACAGGTGGTAGAGGGAACCCTGGAGACAGTACACCACACGGCCAGAGACAGAGAGGGACCCGATTCCGGTACCTGTGGGAGACAGACAGCCGTGCAAGTGCGTTGTAAAATCCAGGAGCCAGAAGAGATGATGTGCATCAGTGCGATAGTGAGCCAGGTATGTGGGGAGGCTGGCTTTAGCTCCGCTGTTTCAAGTCATATGTCCTGGGAGAGGTTGCTGCCCCCAAAAAATAAAAGCACTGGCGGTATGTGTAATCGTTGGCCTATGCACATAACAGTTGTCGATACCACTTTTCTCTGTAACATCACATCATACATCGCAACATCTATCTTCAATAGAACTCCCATCTTAGTAAATTTACCCCAATAAGTTTATTTAGCCCATCATGGGCTCATGTAAGTAAGGGGTTAATGTAGACCTAAAAAAAAAAAAAGACAAATTCTTGTCTAGGTTATCATCAGTCTGGAGACAAAACTATAAATAAGATACATCCTTGATATTCTGCTAGCCTATAATGCACTGGTATTCAATAAATGACCCCCAGTATGTCCTTAGCAAATCCGTTGAATACTCCTATAATATAATAAAGGGATTTTATTTACTACTATTGCAGAATTTATAGCTGTATGTTGAATTTGACACACAAATATAGGTGATCAGGATAGTTTTACCACAAATGTATTAGAATTATTTATACAGAACCACATAAACAAGTACATAGTAGACCGCTCTGCAGTAACTGTGCAATATTTTTAAAGCCCAATGAAATATAATACACCTGTGACGCGCATTCCTTATAGTGTATTGTAGAATGAGAAGCAATGGAAATCGGGTCTAAACTATTTCACAGAATGTCTATTTATGACAGATTCACCTTGTTTCCAGAGCAGAGATTATTATCAGGTACAAAGAACAAAACCACTCTATGTTCCTGGAAGATATGACTTGCTTAATTATGTTCTAGTCTTGCTGGTCAGTGATGACGTGATTCCTGCCAGCTGATGATATGAGAGCATTGTATGAGTGAGAAATGTATCAGAAGTCCAGTAATATAATTACTATGAATGACATCATTAAATCAACATACAGATTTTTTCATTTAACTATTTACTGAATAAAAATACTTAAGAAACTTAATCATATTAATACAATTCAATTACAGTATTTAAAAAAAATATGTATGCAGTACGCATGCGATTTGAACTACGCGATTTTTACATTAGAACCAATGTTTTTTTTTGTTTTTTTTTTATTCGGTAATTTTTATTGTGATTTTTTGAATAAACAAACAGAACACCCAACACCCAGTAAGCATAGGGTGTAGTAGACACAGACAAATTCCACATATACTGAGATAAAGAAACAGGGTGCGTATAAAACATATGATACGCAGAGTGTCAATAATAATAAAAAGTAGTGTTTGAAGTAGATCAAGGGTATTATGTGTGGAGAAATTAAATAAAGTCGTTTCATTACAGGATATAGAAGTTCCCGTTACCCAAAGGCGCCATTTGGGCTCCAGGAATAGCAAGTGTATACGTATGCGTCCACAGTAAAATATCACACTAGAGTGTAGCCAAATATCAACCTTGTGACTAACGTAGTTTGGCTTGGCAATATAATACACATTAAAAAGGATCAGTATACTATATGTGACATTACATAGTCAAATGTCTGGTCTAGCAGGAGAAATAGAAAATTAACATAACCCATCCAAAAACCCAAAGCAAACCACCCCTATAACCCCCCACCCTCTACAACCCACCCCCAACTAGGTGTACCTGGATCCCTGAAAACGACCCCCCAACTAACTAAACTACCTAAGTTGCCCCCCCTCCCTCCCTCCCCCCCCCCCTTTATTCACAGGATAATATAACAAAAACTGTATATCAGGGGTAGTGGACTTGACCTTTACATGCGGACAGTTCAGAATAATTACGTCTCCCCCACCATCACACCCACTAACAGTGCGTACGTCTTACAGAGTGTATAATACTAGATTACGTGGTATGCATTGAAAGTAAAATCAGAATATATATGTGTGTATAACAGAATATTGCTAATAGAAAACCAATAGTGCTGATAGAGAGGACTAAGTAGGAACAGTGGGAGAGATATTACGAGGAACAATATATCAGCATTGGTCAATCCAGCCAGTCCTTGAGACCATATAGTATAGGAGGAATCGGAAAAAGTTTGATTCCATTCGCAAAATAAAGAACAAAGGAGCATCCAACATATGTCTTACGGAATGTGCAATACAGGATCACGTGGCATGCATTAAAAGTAAAATCAGGATATGCATATGTGTATAACAGAATATTGCTAATAGGAAACTAATAGTGCTGAACAGAGGAGCATCCAACACATATAGTGAACAATGTGTGCATACAGAATGCATTCAGCAAGCAGAACACTAGAGAGGCCCGAAAAGGAGTCATGTCGACTCCGTTGCTCTCGGAAGCATCGCAGCAGACAGTCTCAGGTGTACCTAGACTCATGGAGAAGTGCATGACCAGAGGTTAGTCCAATAGAGGAGCAGGCAGGGCTAAAGGTTCAGCATGCATCTGCAAATTATTCTCAGCATCTGCATCACATCGCACAACTGTGCAGGTTAAGGATGGGGTATCTCCCAGCACACCTTCCAACTGTTGAAGGAGTCTATTAGAGGAGGCATAGATTGCGCTCAGTATTAGCTGCACAGAAGATTCCATATTCATGAGGAGGCAGCACTCGCAGCAGGAGTTATAGGACTACCAGGAAAGTAAATCGTCAGTAGTAGAGTAAGGACGGAGAAGGATGGCGATGGCTAGCGTGCCACCAAGCGCATGCAGTAAACTAGTAGTTGTATCGGTCATGATATCAGTATAGTGCTTCTGAGGATAGAGGTGGCCCAGGGAATCAAATCAGAGGAGTGTTAAGCAGGGTTAAAAATTTTGTCCACGTGCTGCAGATTACAGCCACCAGCGTAGTAGCCAGGTATACAAATGGGAGAAGCAGAGAGTCGCTGAGGACCTGTTTGGGATCCGGAGTGACAGGACCAGGAGAAGGGCAGTAGGCGACCACAAACGTCTCAGCCCAGGGAGCCCACGGGCAGGACAGCACCGGCACCCTCCGCACGGACAGCGGCAGCGTACCTCTATCGAGATCGCTTCCCGCATACACCGCTTACTATAACAGAGAGCAACCAGCACCTGGCCCGCCATAGCACCCGGAGAGAGAGCAGAGAAAGGCCGCAGGGGTCCTAAAACGCCAAACAGGTTACTCAAGATGGTTCCTGGTCTTGGTAGTTTTGGAGACAGGAGGGAGCAGGCCAGGGGTCCCACCGCGTCCAAACCAGGCCTGACGGGGGGCAGCAATTAGTTTAAATGCAACAGGGTAGCACCAGAGGTCACAGCAAAAAGGTCAGGGGAGCCTTAGTTCCCTCAGGCAGGATTAGGAACAGGATTTGTGCAGAGCTTTAGAGTCACAGTGTATTGTGGAGCAGGCATCCCCTGACTGCCAGGAGGAATGTGGTTTCACTTTATGAAAGGCAGTACCTTGTGAAAGGCAGTACAGGTGGCACAGTTTCCTCTCCCTCTGCAGTGCTGAAAGGGTATCCCCGCAGGCTTGTGCAGGACGGATGTTGGTGTAGGAGTCACTCACCAACCAAAATGGCCGCGGCTCTTCTCCCACCAGAGCTCTATCAGATGCGGGGCGTCTGGATGCCGGTATGTGGGCCGGGGAGCGCAAAGGAGACCACCACCGGGCAGACCAGCGCAGCAGCCGGGCGCCAGGCACTCGGGTAATCAAAGCCCCGTCAAACGGCAGCGGAGGCAAGATGGCATCGGCACCAGACCTCCTCCCTGCAGCATGTTGCAAACCGGGTATCTCCGCAGCGGGTGGCCCGATCCCGCAGGTGGAGTGACCGGAGTACACTGGGAGATCTCCCCCACAATTAGAAGCGCCCAGTTACTGATGGGAAGAGACAGGATGGGTAGACAGGATGGTTGACACGGGGAGCCGGCCCCAATGTTAAATGCCCCCCAGACCCCAATTTTCATTGTATCCCTACCCTGATGGGTCAAATGCCCCCCCATTGTTAACGCCACCCCATGATTAACGCCAACCCGAAGCCTCTGACCTTTTCATACCCCCACTATCCACGTTGGCGTGGAGTTGATTTTATATAGTGTGGCGAGCGCAGGGAGCCACCGAGCCCGAAGCGTGGCGAGCGCAGCGATAGTGGGGGTATGAAAAGGTCGGAGGACGCTTACCGCTGCGCTTGCAGGGAGCCACCGAGCCCGAAGCGTGGCAAGCGCAGCGATAGTGGGGGTATGAAAAGGTCGGAGGACGCTTACCGCTGCGCTCGCCTCGCTTCGGGTTGGACGCGATTTGGACGCGATTTTTTAATTGTCAGGGAAAAGGCTAAAAAAAATAGCCCTAAAATTGCGTCGGTCGCGTCCATCGCATACCTTAACTTAAGGTATGCGATGACCCACAAAGGTATGCGATGACCCACGACCAGAAATGGTCGCCGATGAAAAGAAACCTTTGCCGGCGGAGCCACAGAGGTAATCAGCTGGTCACAGGAGCAAGCTCCTGCGACCAGCGATTAGATCGGTGCTGAAAACGGGAGCGCGCACCCGGCAATTTATCTCCGGGGCACACTGCCATCACTGGCAATATGGTCGCTAGCGACCATATTGCCAGCGATTTCAGCCCCTATCGCTGCCGTGTGTACACGGCTTTACCCTAACCTTCCCCCACTTCACAGCCTAACCATAAATCCTGCACTAAAGTCTAATGTTGGGAAAGGTTTAAGGTAAATGCATTTTAGCACTTTAAATCACTGTGCTTTAGTCAATTGTAGAATAGTTGCAGTTATTTTTAAATGTTTGAACTGTGCACTTATAGAAATGTATTTTTAAGGTATGTTGTTTTATAAGGCATTGCCCGTTTGAAGATTACCTTTGCTTTAGGAAGCCATATGCCAATTATCGGATACATAACGAAAATGTAAAAACTTCCACAGTAATCCTCCCCGGCAATGCCTGCACAAGTGCATTAGTGCTGTGAGGTCCCAATTAGGGAGCCTATCCCGGGATCGGCGGGATCCCGGGATTTGGCCCCTAAAACGCCGGGATTTCAATCCCGGGATTGGAGTTTCCAATCCCGGGATTTCGGGATTAGACTGCGCATGCGCAGTCTAATGCCGGCCAGCGTCTGAGCGTGTGCTCAGGCGCTGCCCGGCTTCTCCCTTCCCCGGCAGTGCATCCCTGCGCAGCGTGACGAGTACAGAGGTCACGCTGCGCAGGCCAAGCAGCTGCACAGAGCCAGTGTGGCTCTGTGCAGTATGCGTTCGCCCCCGCCCACCAACCCGGCTGGCTCCCCAGAAATCCGGGATTGAAAAAATGCTCCGGGATTGGCTTCCCTAGTCCCAATATACAAGTACAATGATCACATTAGTGGAATCCCTGTTCTGTATGTGCATGTTAGTACATCCTGGTGAATCTTTATTTCTTATTGCGGAGATAAGAAATTATTACTATCAGTCAATGTTGACTGATGTGTAGTGTAGATGAGACGCTCCATTACAATGTCTTCCAACATCATGTTTCATTTTTCTTTTTTTCTTTATTTAATATTCCTTAAATTATCCTTTCCGATAAGTGGTTCAACTAATATACCTTGTGCAAATATAGCTCTTTTGCCTCTTACAACCCAGCAAATGATGTCATTAGCTAAATGGCAAAACGTCATCCTATGGATATTTTATATTACTAGCAATTGTTTAAACAATCAGAGTACATTTATCAAACACGGCATTATGATTCAGAGCCTGCTAAGTGACTCAGCCCGCTTCGCACTGCGGCTTGAGCTTATGGTAAGGACACAAACATTTTACTGGTCTGTGCGCTGTCAACTTATTGATGTCAGTACAGCTATGTAAGCTCCAACGTTCAATTCTAAGGTCAAACATTCACTGATGAGATATCTATATTAAAATCATCTCTTCATTTCCTTGTTCCATGTAAAAAGGGGAACATTTTAATACCATAATTGTTTATGGAGTCCATAGTGTTTGCTTTGATGAGAACAATACTTAGCATAGAACTGTAATAAAAAATGTCCATTCAAACGAGTGATGGTTAGACAAGGGAAACAATAGCTTTTGATGTGGTCGTCACAACTTTGCCTTTCACCAAAATATTTCTATAATATAAATATACTGTAATTATAATCTATAGCAAACACATAGGCCGCCTGCTTTGGAAAAGCCTGTATAAGGTCAAGTGAATTTGTCAAAATAGGTGTAAAAAATTGAGTTTTACTGAGGCGTCCACAAGAACTGTGGGCGCTCCCATAGAAATGATGTGCATGTGAAGGCAGGCGTGCCCATGACTGCCCGGGGTGGGCGGCTGACATCACATGACATCAGCGCCCGCCCCAATTCAGCCATCACCCATAAAGTAGGTATAGGCTTACTTTTATCTGGGAAGGGAGGAAAAAATCATTCAATGGTGAGCGGCCTTTAAATGGTTTTCCTCTGTGCGGCCGCATGCGAGCATACACATCCGCTCTCGTCATGTCGTGGGGATTCGGTCAGCGGGGGGGGGGGGGGGGGGGCGTACATTCAGTGGGGTGGGGTTTACCTGCTTACTTGGCAGCGAATATACGCAGCCTAGCGAGCAGGTCTGAATTATACCCAAGCAGCTGAAAGAGGGGTAGATGAATGAAGCAGTGATAACAGTGGGGAATGAGCCAATGGAGTGTATGCCTGAAGGTTGACATGACTGAAGGTCAACATGGGGGAAGGTCGACACTAAAGAGGTGCACCATGTCCCCTTGAAAGGCTTGCTGCGCTCGCCATGCTTCGGGCACGGTGCATCGCTACACTATTTTATTCTGCCACCGCGCACTAGTGGATTTTAGGGCATGAATTATCACCTGTTGGCCCATGTCGGCTCAAATGAAAAAGAGTGAAAACCCCCAATGTCGACCTTTTGACTGTCAACCTTCCCCATGTCGACATAATGTGTGTGTCGACCCAATGATCCTGCCGACCTAACCCATGTCAGCCTTCATGCATGTCGACCTTCATGCATTTTGACCTTCAGTAGTAGACCTAATACTTGTCAACCTTCCCCTTCTTGACCTAGTGACCGTATCCCAAGTTAAGGTCCCCATACACCTTAATGCAAAGGACTTCCAAGGAGCTGCCGCTAGGGGTAGATTTGAAAACTACCATTCAAAAGAATGGGGGCCACTGATTGGCTCAGAGAACTCTCTTAGCAAATAAGCATCCCCCATTCTTTTGAATTGAAGCTTTAAGATCTCCTGCTCGCTCGCCGCAGCACCGATATGCGCTACCATAACAGCGGAGGAGGAAGGGGGGGGAGGGGAGTCTTGGAGCACGGAGGCTGCTTCCCCCTCTGCAGACTGGCACACACCTACAGATCGGATGCAAAGCACATCAAGTGATACATCTGATATGACAGATTATTTGGGCTGCACATGTGATCTGTAGGCTCTGATCTTATGCGCACGAGAACATGGATCGGATGTCAAACACTTCTGATTTGGCCTATTTTCATCCCATATATAGCGGCCCGATTCAATGAAACCGGATGAAAACAGGTAAAATTGGACCTATGTATGGGGGCCTTTAGACATGTATTAGTTAGACATTGACGAAAGTTAAACATACATTAATTAGATCTGTAGGGAAACATTAATTAGACATTGACCGAAAGTTGGACATTGACAAAAGTTAGATATGCATTAGTCCAACAGTGGCAAAAGTAACGACACACGTAAAATGTTGACATGGAAAAATCAATATGTGCACATGGACAGTTGGACACCGTAGAAGTGTGCTGCGCTCACCATGCTTCGGGCACGGAACCTTGCTGCGCTCGGGACACTATTCTTTTCTCCCTTTATGCCCACTGGGATGGTAAAATATAAACAAGGCGATTTAAAAAAAGTTGATTGTCGGGATATTGAGTGTGTTGGCATGTCTAACTAATGTTTGTCAATATCTAATTAATGCATACTTGCCGACTTTTTTTTTCTCCTCTCCGGGAGAAGCCCGGAGAGGAGACCCCACAGTGGCATGTCAGGGGGGCGGGATGGGCAAGAGTCATCATGCCCCGCCCCCATGACAGTCAAATAACGTAATTCGCGGGTCTGCGAATTGGGTGATTTGAGTAATTTTAGCCCCGCCCCTGCCCACAGACCCCTGAAAACCGGTAATTTTGTGCAGCAGGGAAGGGGTGTGCGGGGAATGCCTGCCCAATGCGGGAGGATTGCACACCTTCCTGGGGGACCTGGAGGGGGACCCGATTTTCGTGAGCCTCCCGGCAATTCCGGGAGGGTAGGCAAGCCTGAATTAATGTATGTCTAACTTTTGTCAATGCCTAATTAATGCATGTCTAACTTTTGCCAGTGTCTAAATAATGCATGTCTAACTTTTGTCAATGTTTAACTAATGCATGTCTAACTTTTATTGCCAACCTTTTGACTGTCTGACTAGACATTGTCTGTAAGCTGTCTGAGACCCACTTTGAAGTTACATTAGGGATGCCAATCCCGGGGCATTTTTTCAATCCCGGAATTCAGGATTCAAAAATGCTCAATCGGATACACGGGATTGAGTTCATCAATGTAAAGATGAACTTTAATCCCCCCTTTAACCCTGAATCAATTGCCCCGCAGTGTACTTACAAGCAGGCAGGAGCTAGACACAGGCAGGAGGAGGTGTGTGGCGGTTAGGAGCCTGGCCGTGCGGCGCACAATAGAGGACCCGGGCAGCTGACTGTTAGGAGGCCATGCGCTAATGAGGAGGACCGGGCCGTTTAATGCAGAGGAGAGGACTGGGCGTGCGGTGTCAGGAGCCGTCCCGTAGGCGATGTGCTGCAGAGGAGATGACAGGCGTGCGGCTGTCAGGACCCGGGCCAGAGGCGGTGAGATGTTGAGGAAATAGAGAAGGCCTTGCGGGGATAGGCAGGCAGACCCATTTCACATTATAGATGTCCCTGTCGTCACCCCACGATAGACGCCAACCCGAAGCGTGGCGAGCGCAGCGAGCCCGCGAGGGGCGGCGGTGCGCGTCCTCCGACCTTTTCATTCCCCTACTATCCACGTCGGCGTGGAGTGAGAATAGAATAGTGTGGCGAGCGCAGCGAGCCACCGAGCCCGAAGCGTGGCGAGCGCACGCGTATACCTGTGAAGTTATACGCGTCCCCTCGCGGGGCTCGCTGCGCTCGCCACGCTTTGGGCTCGGTGGCTCGCTGCGCTCGCCACACTATTCTATTCTCAACTCCACGCCGACGTGGATAGTAGGGGAATGAAAAGGTCGGAGGATGCGCACCGCCGCCGCCCCTCGCGGGCTCGCTGCGCTCGCCACGCTTCGGGTTGGCGTCTATCGTGGGGTGGGGTGTACGCCGGGACATTTGGGGGGGTTGGGAATATTTTACATTGAATTCAATGTAAAATCGGGTCCCAGGGACCCGATTTACATTTCATTAAAAAAAAAAAATCGGGTCCAAAATCGGTCGGTCGCGTCGATCGCATGGCATGCGACCAAATCGCATGCGATGCGATCGACCCGATTTTTCCGACACGACCACCCCGATGTAAATCGGTGTGGCCGTGCTAGGAAACAAGTACCGATATATATATCTATATATATATATATATATATATATATATATATATATGACAAAGGGGTGGGGATCTGGCTCTCCCTGTGGTATTTCTGCTGCGCTGGGTGCCCACTCCGGATACTGATAGAACAATAGGGGGTGGGAGTAGCACTCCAAAGCGACTTCAATAACTGCACTCTTAGAACGACAGCTTAGTGACAACGTTTCATTGATCTTTATTGATCAATTTTCTCAGGTCCAGACCCTCCCATGATTAGGCTGCTGCTGCTGTTCTCCATGGGCCTGAGAAGCATGTAACGAGCTCCACCAATCAGAGCTCAGTACAAACCTCTCAGCCTCTGCCCTCTGATGCAAAGTGTCATGGGACTTAGTCAACTCCCAGTAATGCACTGCACACTTGTGCAATCAGTGTGCCTTGGCTCCCGATGCTCAGCACCATTAATCATTGTCACATTGGCAGATAGGTGAAGCGTTTATTTTTTTTAAATACATGCCAACCACAGGGGGCCCCTAGCTAGAGGGGGGCCCAGGTAGGGTTACCACCTAGTCCCTTTAATTCCGGACACATGTTAATTACACAGGTTCTGTGGCAGTTTAAAATCAGGTGAAGTGGAGTCTTGAAGTCAGCCAGCCACAGAACCTGTGTAATTAATATGTGTCCGGAATTAAAGGGACTAGTTGGTAACCCTAGGCCCAGGGGTACTGACCCCTTGTGCCCCCATTATAATCCGGCTCTGCATCTACCCCTAAGTAATTAGTAATTGGCATTTTGTGGATGTTTCTTACATGTTTTCACACTGCACTAGCTCTGGATCTGATCATTTGTAATGGGCATTGCTGTGTGTGGTATAAAAAGAAATAAGCATTACGGTGTATAGCATAATGTGTAGGGGCATTACAGTGTGTGAGGCACAATGTGGTGTGTTGCATAATGTATAAGGAAAGAAAAATGTTAAATAATGTATGTGGCATGATTCAGGATTTTATTTTTCACCCTGTGGTGGCCAATATCTGTTCATGCAGGTTGTAAAACTGGGGTATAAGGCAGTATTTTCCTGCAAGGCTACACCTCTTGAGGCAAGGTCACACCCCCTTTTTGGAACATCTGCCTAAGCCACGCACAAACTGTTTGTTTTACCTAAATGCCATGGGGGTCAACATAAATTTTTGTTGGTGGGGGGATAAAAATGTATAGTTAACTCACAGTCCCACTTACCGCCGCAGCCGGGTCAGATTGCGGCTGTAGGTGCCCAGGAATCACAATGCCAGTTGCGGTAATGTCTCACTGCCTTATACAATCACGTAGATATTGTAATTTTAAGGTATATTGTTAATTTTGTTAGCTGTTTTTTTATCATTACATTCAGTGATATACAGGAATTATCATTTACAAGTAAGACTAGTACAAAAACATTACTAAGGATTGGGTGTGGAGTTACGGGAGATACCATGAGTTACTACACTGGGTGACACCAACCCTAATGGCGCCTCTTGCATTGCACCGATGGAAACTTTTAATTAATAGGCCTCTAAAAGCCTTTCAAATTCAGTGTACTTGATAACAGCATTAAAACATTATGGTTTACTCATACTGTACCTCCCAACATATGCAATTCCCATCAACCCCCCCCCCCCCCCAAAAGGAGTGTGACCTATGGAAATGGGTGTGGCCTTGTTGGGTGATGTGCCTTCAGTCCACGCCCAAATTGTCTGTCCTTCTAAAATGTTGAATAGATGCCGTGCGCATGCGTCTGTTCCCTTCAGGCTGGGGGGGACTTCCTACTGCCCCATCGCAGGACACTGGCGGCCCCGGGACAGGACTGCCCCAAAAACCGGGGACAGTCCCGCAAAAAAAGGGACAGTTGGGAGGTATGGTTTGCATGTGAAAATTCTGCTCTAGAGAATTTATTGTGAATAAGATATCTGCCTACAGCACAGCACACAAAATATTTTAAAGTGTCTTCAGATAACTTTATTGTACTGGGTTGTACATGCCTCCTGCAAATCTAAATATATACAGTACAAGGGGGTTCTTACCTATGCACAGGTGCATCACTACTGATTTTGATCATGCACCATAAGCATTTTGAAAAAAATATAATTTAGAAGAGCCAAAATGAATGTTATCTTTTGAAAAAAATCATCTAGTGTGTATGGGGCTTTAGGTGTATGATAAATGTTTATTGTTGTTGTTGTGAATGTCAACAATGCGCATGTGAACTTTTGGAATGTCGATTTATTTATATTATGCCCATGGCCCCAAATCTCTTGTTGGTACTTGTTTCCTAGCACGGCGCCAGCGATTTTTATCTGAAGCATCGGGACCTAAAAAATTGCATCGATCACATTGCATACAACCAAATGACGAATGTAAAAAGCCCCCGAAACCCTAATTTTAATTGCATACCCCCCTCATGGGTGAAATGGCCCCCCATTGTTAACGCAACCCCACTATTGACGCTAACCCGAAGCGTGGCGAGCGTAGCGAGCCCGCGAGGGGCGGCGGTACGCATCCTCCGACCTTTTCATACCCCCACTATCCACGACGGCGTGGAGTTGATTCTATAAAGTGTGGCGAGTGCAGCGAGCCACCGAGCCCAAAGCGTGGCGAGCGCAGCAAGCCCCACGAGGGGACGCGCATAACTTCACAGGTATATGTGTCCCCTCGCGGGGCTCGCCATGCTTCGGGCTCGGTGGCTCACTGCGCTCGCCACACTTTATAAAATCAACTCCACGCTGACGTGGATAGTGGGGGTATGAAAAGGTCGGAGGATGTGTACCGCCGCCCTTGCGGGCTCATGTGCTCGCCACGCTTTGGGTTGGCGTCAATAGTGGGGTGGCGTTAACAATGGGGGGACACTTCGCATACTTAAAAACCCATGACGGTGCATATACAATCAAAAATTGGGCACATTGGCCCATTTCCCATTGTAACCTATGTAAAATCGCGTCGATCGCATCGCATGCCATTATAATGGCATGCGATGGACGCGATCAAAGCGATTTTATCATTGAAAGCTAATTTAACATTGAGCCCTATGTAAAATCGCCTTGATCGCGTCGGTCCCATCGCATGCCATTATCCTTGCCGGCAATTAAAACACTTAATTGACAGAAAATCGCGTCCATTGCGTCGATCGCATACCTTAAGTTACCTTAACTTAAGGTATGCGATCTACCACGACAGGCGCCGTGCTAGGAAACAAGTACCCTCTTGTTTCTTAAGCTGGGCACACATTAGAGCGGACCAACATAGATGGCACATCATCTAGTACAGGCATGGGAAACCTGTTGCTCTCCAGCTGTTGTGAAACTACACATCCCAGCATGCATTGCTACAGTTTTATCATCCCTAATAGCAAGACTGTGACAAGCCGATGGCAGCTTCCCCACTGGATCCTATCGCTGCCAATGTATATAATAAATGGGAAAGAAAGGACATTAATATTAACTATGTACAGTATAACAAAAAGTAAACTGCAATGTGCCATAAAAGCATTACCATTTCAATCATGCAATTTATTACCTGCATTAAAATGTAACATTTTTAACATATAATACAATGTTTTAATTTACAAATCTCTATTAAACGAAGTACTAATTACATAACATGTTTTATCAATGAATGAAATATACATTAATAAATAAATGAATTTAAAATGCAAACATAATCTAATCAAATACATGAAGAATCCATGGCTGTTGCTATACAGGCCTTGTTAACATTCATTCCAAGAGTCTGACACAAAGGGTTTTTAGGCCAAAGCAAATGCTTAGTCACGTTTGCTTTTACTTTTCACTTTAAGCAACTGCTGTAGTTCAGAGCCTGCAATGGTATTTAACTGCTTGGTAGCTTGAGTACAGAGAAAAGGCATCTGTGTACATTGTGTTTATCACATCAACATAAACAGTTATTTTTGTGATCCAACTATACATTGAACCCTCTCTGTTATGCCAACTCCTTGAAACACAGCCGCTTGTTTTGTGATCTAAAATAGAATGGATGTGTTCACTGCTGCTTGCTATAGATGATGCCTGCAGGTAGGGGGGTGTCACTGCTAGTGATGAGGAGGGTGATGATGCTGCTGGGCAGGGGGAGTTACTGCTAGCGAGGAGGAGGGTGATGATGCTGCTGGGCAGGGGGAGTTACTGCTAGCAAGGAGGAGGGTGATGATGCTGCTGGGCAGGGGGCGTTACTGCTAGCGATGAGGAGGGTGATGATGCTGCTGGGCAGGGGGAGTTATTGCTAGCGAAGAGGAGGGTGATGATGCTGCTGGGCAGGGGGAGTTACTGCTAGCGAGGAGGAGGGTGATGATGCTGCTGGGCAGGGGGAGTTACTGCTAGCGATGAGGAGGGTGATGATGCTGCTGGGCAGGGGGAGTTACTGCTAGCGAAGAGGAGGGTGATGATGCTGCTGGGCAGGGGGAGTTACTGCTAGCGATGAGGATGAGGAGGGTGATGATGCTGCTGGGCAGGGGGAGTTACTGCTAGCGATGAGGATGAGGAGGGTGATGATGCTGCTGGGCAGGGGAGTTACTGCTAGCGATGAGGAGGGTGATGATGCTGCTGGGCAGGGGGAGTTACTGCTAGCGATGAGGATGATGAGGGTGATTATGCTGCTGGGCAGGGGGTGTTACTGCTAGCTATGAGGATGAGTAGGGAGATGATGCTGCCAGGCAGGAGTGTTACTGCTAGTGATAAGGAGGAGAATGGTGCTGATGCTGCCAGGCAGGGGGTGTTACTGCTAGCGATGATGAGGGTGATTATGCTGCTGGGCAGATGTGTTACTGCTAGTGATAAAGTGTTCATTCTAGCACCCGCCATATTTGAAAACCCATGCAGTTCCTCTTCCCTGCCTGGGGTGTCGCTGTCTGCTGTAGTGCTTCTAGCACAGTGTGGTCTGTATATCAACACTGATATGCAAACCAGATCTGTGCTAGAAACACCAGAGCAGACAGTGACACCCCAGGCAGGGAAGAGGAACTGCATGGGTTTTCAAATATGGCGGGTGCTAGAATGAACACTATAGATAAGGATGAGAAGGGTGCTGATGCTGCCAGGCAGGGGTGTTACTGCTAGTGATGAGGAGGGTGATGATGCTGCCGGCCAGGTGTGTTACTGCTAGCGATGAGGATGAGAAGGGTGCTGATGCTGCCAGGCAGGGGGCGTTACTGCTAGCGATGAGGATGAGGAGGGTGATGAATCTACCAGGCAGGGGGTGTTACAGTTACTAATGAGGATGAGGAGAGTTCTGATGCTGCCAGGTCGGAGGTGTTACTTTGAGTAATGAGGTGAGGAGGGTGCTGATGCTGCCAGGCAGGGGTGTTACTGCTAGAGGTGAAGATGAGGAGGGTGCTGCTGTTGCCAGGCAGGAGTGTTACTGCTAGTGATGAGGAGGGTGCTGATGCTGCAGGCAGGGGGTGTTACATTTGCTAATGAGGATGAGGAGGGTGCTGATGCTGCCAGGCAGGGGTGTTACTACTAGAGATGAGGATGACGAGAGTGCAGATGTTGCAACTTGCCAGGCAGGGGGCGTTACTGCTAGCAATGAGGATGAGGAGGGTGATGAATCTACCAGGCAGGGGGTGTTACAGTTACTAATGAGGATGAGGAGAGTTCTGATGCTGCCAGGTCGGAGGTGTTACTTTGAGTAATGAGGTGAGGAGGGTGCTGATGCTGCCAGGCAGGGGTGTTACTGCTAGAGGTGAAGATGAGAAGGGTGCTGCTGTTGCCAGGCAGGAGTGTTACTGCTAGTGATGAGGAGGGTGCTGATGCTGCAGGCAGGGGGTGTTACATTTGCTAATGAGGATGAGGAGGGTGCTGATGCTGCCAGGCGGGGGGCGTTACTGCTAGAGGTGAAGATGAGGAGGGTGCTGCTGTTGCCAGGCAGGAGTGTTACTGCTAGTGATGAGGAGGGTGCTGATGCTGCAGGCAGGGGGTGTTACATTTGCTAATGAGGATAAGGAGGGTGCTGATGCTGCCAGGCAGGGGTTTTACTACTAGAGATGAGGATGACGAGAGTGCAGATGTTGCCAGGCAGGAGTGTTACTGATAGTGATGAGGATTAGGAGGGTGCCTATGCTGCCAGCTCGAGGGTGTTACTGCTAGGGATGAGGAGGGTGATGATGCTGCCAGGCTGGGGTGCTACGGCTAGCGATGAGGAGGGTGATGATGGTGCCGGGCAGGGGGTGTTACTGCTAGTGATGAGGATGAGGAGGGTGCTGATGCTGCAGGCTGGGGGTATTACAGTTACTAATGAGGATGAGGAGAGTTCTGATGCTGCCAGGCTGGGGTGTTACTGCTAGCGATGAGGAGGGTGATGATGCTGCTGGGCAGGAGGTGTTGCTGCTAGTGATGGGGATGAGGAGGGTGCTGATGCTGCCAGGCAGGGGTGTTACTTATAGTGATGAGCAAGGTGCTGATGCACATTGATAAACATTTGACACACGCAAAAGGTCGACACAAGTAAATGTCAACATGAGGTTTTACTGGTTTCTGTGTTAATCTCAACACTAGGCACCAATTAGTGTAGTAATGCATACTTTCACATGGCTCAACATGCTTTGAGAATGGTGCCTGTTGCGCTTGGCACACGTTATCATTCCCAGTAGTAGTCAACATGGATCGTAAAGCTTGAAAAAGTCCCAAAAAAGTAACATTGTGAAACACTCATGTCGACCTTTTTCACATGTTGACCATTGCAATGTTGACCTTTTGCTTGTGTCGAACGTTTGCCAATGGTGACCTAGTGCATGTCGACCTGTTGGCAATGTTGAACTAGGGCATGTCAGCCTAACATCCGGATACCGTTATGAGGCTGAGGAGGGTGCTGATGTTGCCAGGCAGGGAGTATTAGTGCTAGTGATGAGGGGGGTCCTGATGCTGGCTGGGTGCTGTATATCCTGTGTGCTGCTCCTGCAGTCACGTGGGGCCCCTTTAAGTTTCCACTGAGAGTAGCTTGTGGTGTCACATGATGGACATGATATAATCTAACCACATCAAGGAGGGAGACAGAGGGGAACCAGAGGCTACAGATGGAGAAAGTGTCAATGGAGACTGAAGCATTCCATTGTAGTCAGCACACTACGCAGAGAGAAGAACACTGCAGCACGCAAACCCATTACAACAGCCACTTCAGCTTTGGTGCTCAGAGTCAGAGAGAAATCCGAAGCAGCCTAAGGATTTATTTAGCTCATAATTACTACTCTTACAGAAAACGACGCCGCTACCCAGGTAAGTACCAGCCATACAAAGGGTATAACAACAAGTGTTGTATGATGGCCTCAGTAGGCGGTCTGGGGTTGCATTTCATCACAGTGCGCAGGGCTATGCTATATATATATCGTAGTAAGTAGAACTCACATACGTACTGCGTATACTAACTTGAGGAGCAAAATAGATACGCACTCAGTAAAGGAAAGCAGACACAGCTTACACTGAGCGTGAGAACTTTTACTACAATGCTGCTTCCATGTTAAAAAAGAGAAGTGCAACCAAAAGAGCTGTTCCCGCAGCGCAAAGTCCGATTAGCATTAGCCAGAACTTGTTGAGAGAGCAGAACAGGGATGGAGATTGGAGCAGTGCGTAGCACAGCATAGCAGGGACGGGGGAGAAGGGAGCAGTGCCCAGCAGGGATGGGGGAGCAGTGCACAGCATAGCAGAGATGATGGGGGAGAAGGGAGCACTGCACAGCAGTGATGGGGGAGCACTGCACAGCATAGCAGTGATGATGGGGACGGAGAAGGGAGCACTGCACAGCAGGGATGGGGGAGCAGTGCACAGCATAGCAGGGACGGGGGAGAAGGGAGCAGTGCCCAGCAGGCATGGGGGAGCAGTGCACAGCATAGTAGTGATGATGGGGAGAAGCAGGGATGGGGGTGGGGGAGCAGTGCACAGCATAGCAGTGATGATGGGGGAGTAGGGAGCAATTCACAGCAGGGATGGGGGTGGGGGAGCGGTGCACAGCAGCACAGCGGGGATGGGGGATAATACAGCAGGAAGCAGTGCACACATAGTTATTAGGGCAGACGCAGCAACAGACGCAGCAGGCGGCTGCTCGGGAGTAGAGGGAGAAGCGGAGGCACAGCATGCTATTGGACAGCAGAGGGAGAAGCAGCAATATCCCCATCCAACACAGAGAGCGAGTAGGGAGGGAGGAGCAGCAGCCACTTCCAACACAACACATGGAGAAGGAAGATACACCCACCTGCAATAGCAGCAACGCCACTCACTCACCTCCAGCAGCACAGTCATCACGCAGCGCACCTACCTACTGGCAGCATCCACACAGCGGCCCCTATTACCTGTCACTCCTACTGTGCCTGGATGTACGGGACATGTATCCTAAACACCCTATGGGAAGGGGGAACAGCTCATCTCAGGGTGAGTAATGTACAGGGACACCCTCACTAATTTGGTTGTATACTGTGTTCTATGCCAGACTTTTATAAGTATATAATGGTCACTGATCAGCATTGGCATTTGTGTTGCATGCGTTCCCCATTACTGCGCCTGTACATCGCCATCCCGTATACAGGCAGCCACGCCCCCCTTTTGTTATCCATTACATGAGTGAGGTGCGGTATATATATGTATAGAGTGCTCGGGCAGCGGACACACATAGCGCTGGGGGTTTGTTTTACCAAGAAGGTCAGTGCTGTAATAACACCGTAGCGATAATGACAGTGCACGGGTGGTGGCGGGGGGATGAGGGGTGCTGCTGGGGGGATGAGGGGTAATGGGTGCTGCTGGGAGCAGGGCTGGGCGGCTGTGGGGCGCAGAGCAACGACTCTCCCACTTGCCCTAGAAGTTGTGGCGTTGGCAGCTGCGTGTCTCCGTGGGCGGATGTGCCTCCCACGGCTTATATTGCGTGCTGTGATGCATACAGTAAGTGCGCTGCTATGTGTGTATATACTGTGCTGCGCTATGTGCTGCTGTGCGCTGCTGGGGACACGCTGACAGTCTCGGCACTTCTCCTTTCTCTATGTCCGCATTCCAGCTCATGTTGCGCAGATAAAATTCAGCCCTGATGTAAACAGAGAGGAGGAGCCGGCAGCCGGGTCCTTCCTGCGCGCCCCTCCCCTCATCCTCCTAGCTCCCCGGGAGTACGGGCACAGATCGGGCTCTGCCTGCAGCAGCAGCATAGCACGCACGTATGCTGAGCTCTGTGGTTAGGTTACTGCAGCTTCAGCTCGGGGACAGTTTATCCTCCTAGGACTAGCGAGCACTATATGCGCCTTCTGCTTTCTCTAATGCCATTAGTATATTCGGTAGTAAGTTCCCTGCCCCATGTGCAGGGTGATCGCTGCACCTAGGATAGTGTAGATGCAAATGCACTGCTACAGTATATAGCAGGGGTCCTCAAACTATTTTGCTCTGGGACCCCATCAGACAATAAAAAAGATTACGGGACCCCAGAAAGTTACTGCAGAAGATCACATAACATGTGTAGTCATCAGAGAGCACCTGCATGGCAGCATTGTGGAGGCAAAAAAGGCAGGGCCAGCGCCACCACTAGGCAAATCTAGGCATTTGCCTAGGGCGCCGGCCACTGGAGGGCGGCATTTTGCCCCCCGTGCCGCGGGGTTACCTGTCCTGCGTCGCTGTGTATTTAAAGCTGGCGAGTCGGGGTGGGGGCGCCCCGGTGCCGGGGGAGGGTACCTGTCCTGCGGCGCTGTGTATTTAAAGCTGGCGGCGGAGGCAGCGGGGGGTCCCTGCAGTCAATAAGAAATAACGAGCGCTATCCGCCGGGCTATGCGGAAGCGCTTCTGTTGTGAAAACACTGTCCGCACGCTGATTGGCTGAGATTCAGCCAATCAGCGTGCGCCGTGCGGACAGTGTTTTCACAACAGAAGCGCTTCCGCATAGCCCGGCGGATAGCGCTCGTTATTTCTTATTGACTGCAGGGACCCCCCGCTGCCTCCGCCGCCAGCTTTAAATACACAGCGCCGCAGGACAGGTACCCTCCCCCGGCACCGGGGCGCCCCCACCCCGACTCGCCTGGGGCGCTCCGGTGCCTTGCACCGGCCCTGATAAAATGATGGGAGGAGTCTAAAATAGACAATACAACAGATTTTTGAATAGTTGCAACCCCATACTGAGAAGGTCGGGACCCACTTGGGGGTCAGGACCCACAGTTTGAGAACCGCTGGAATATAGTGATATCCCAGTGTATAAATAGCAAGCCATCTGTAGGTGTGTGCTATATACCTGTAAGTTATAAAATATTTTGAGAAAAAAAAGATCATTATTGGCCATAGGACTGCCACCAATAAGTAAACACATTGGAAGTAGGGATGGCCATCCTTGCCTTTGCCATCGATGGCAAAAGTGCAACTGATCATCGATAGTGTATATCTATGCAATGGATGACCATAAATGTTTTTACACATCGGTCATCCATTTTACTTTGATTGATTGGCCTGTGGGCCAATCAAAATATAGGTGAGGGGCTTCACGGGTGTCGGAGGCAGAGCTGTGCTCAGGCCCCTGGGGATCAGCAAGGTTAGCCCACTCTCCTAGGAGCCTGCATGCATTCTGGGAGAGTAGGTCTAATGGCAGTATTCAATGAAAATATTCTCCGTGCACGGCGAGCATTTTTTTTTGCTCGCCGTGCACTCTCCGTGTTCCGGAGGGCTCGCTGCCACTCCTGCTCCCACTATTCAACGTTTTTAAGACTCGCCGCCACTCGCGGCGAGTCTTAACCCCTGCAGCGGACGAGCGTCCGCGGCAGGGAGCTGTCAGGGAGCCGGGGGACGTAGCAGCCAAGAGAGATTAAAGTCTCTCTTGGCTGCTGCAGGGGATATGGGGTGGGGAGCAGGGCTCCCCTGGACCCAGGCAGCACAGGCTGCCCCCCCTATAGCCAGCGGGGGACCCAGTATTCACTGTACCCGAACGTGCTTCGGGTGCAGTGAATATATGAATATCTAATGAGCGGCTCGAGCGCTCCGGCCCCCTGCTGGCTGCACTGTGTAAAAAAAAAAAAAAAATGTAAAAAAATATTTTTTTAAAAATTAAATATATATTCATGTGCTATAGGCACATGAATAAAAATAACATGGCCCTTCACAGAAAAAAAAAACTGATTTTTTTACACCAAAATTAAAAAAAACACCCTTTTAGTTTAAAAGTTCACATTCCTGCTCTCCATCAAAAGATGGAGAATTTCTACACGGAGAGAGACGGCGAGAATCACTTAGAAAGACGGAGAATATTTCACATTGAATAGGGTGGCTCGCCTTTGGAGAAAAAAAACCTCTCTCCACCGCGTGAAAAGCACAAACTCTCCAGAAATCACAGCGAATTTTTCTCATTGAATACTGCCCTAAGTATTGACAAAGGGCTTAAACCAGTGATTCTCAAACTCGGTCTTCAGGACCCCACACAGTTCACGTTTTCCAGGTCAGGTGCACTCATTACTCACTGATACATTTTAAAAGACCCACAGGTGCAGATAATTATTTCACTTGATTCTGTGAGGAGACCTGCAAAACATGCACTGTGGGGTACTGAGGACCGACTTTGAGAATCTGTGGCTTATACAATAATTAGATTTGGTATGATAGTGGTTACTCTAAATACTTTATTTAACCTCTTTGTTAGACTTGTTGTTTTTGGAATTAATATTGCAATCAGTAACAGAGAGATGCTGTTGTCCACTTTTGTGTCATCTTCTATAGGACATCTGAGACCGATCTGACATAGTTCATTTAATGGTGAGTTGCAAAAAGCATTGCGTTCTGTAAGCACCTGGACTGCTTGCAGGATGAGCACTGCAAACCTGTCTTACAGGAATCATTGGTACTTGTGTATTAGCACGGTGCCCTATTTGCATATCGCATGCGTTTTTTTGTGTGCAATGCAATTTCCCTATGTCAATTATTCACTGCTCTCTAGCCACAGGCGGTGCAATGCGATATTGCATCACAGGCGATCACAGTGCACGCTAAATCGCATGCAATTTTATAGGGTGCGATGCCTTTTACCTTACTATACACTTCTATGAGATGCAATGAGATTCTAGGCACCCCCCACTATCCACGGCACCCCGAAGCGTGGCAAGCGGCGGCAGAATGCGTCCTCCCAACCTTTTCATACCCCCACTATCCACGTCGGCGTGGAGTTGATTTTATATAGTGTGTCAAGCGCAGCGAGCCACCGAGCCCATAATGTGGCGAGCGGACGCGGATTACGTGACATGTATTCCGTGTCCACTCGCCACTACTTTTACAAATGTAACTGTCAATTTTGATGTTCATGTTCTGAAATTATGTATTGATGCATCCCCTATATATCCTGGCAATAAAGACAGTAAACACCTGCCACACCCCAAGTCCATCACCTGTCCAGGCAGGCACCCCTTACTCTTTGCAGACACACATAGCACATGACATTACTGTGAACAGCATTGCAACAATATTTCAAGAAGACAAAATGCAGTAATGACAGTAAACCCCGTACACACATTACAATGTACATAAAAGATGTGTTATGGGCAAAAATAAATTAGAACATAGGTCGCCGAACGCAACAACATTACTCCTAGCCAAAAAAAACCCATTAATACCAGAAAAGGTAATCACCTCAGCTCCAAAAGACAAAATTAAAAACCACTAATAAAAACCAATACAACCAAATGAGAGCATGTTAAGTAACCAATAAATCCCAAAACATCAAAAATCTTACCTAAGTTAAAATCCAAATGCAAGTCCGGATCTCCGTACTGCGCCACAATCTCCAAGATCTTCAATCTCCACTCCCAGCCAAATTGAAACCACCTCCCCCAATCTCACAAAATTGCAGCGTCCCACGCAGTGCAGGTGTGTGTGTGTGTATGTGTATATATGTGTGTATATATATATATATATATATATATATATATATATATATATATATATATATATAGTAGCTGTCCAAGGCGACTTAGCAACACCTACATCGCACCTCATAGGCCAAATGTCAACAGAAGGCTCTGTTTTTGCATAGGCGTGGTAAAAGGCTGTCGCGCTGCAGTGCGACAGTCATGCAAAAGCAAACACAGAAAATCAACTATTTTAATTTAAAACGTTATTGCATACCCTCCATAGTACAAGCAAGTTCATTACACAAACACATGGTCACAGGTAGGCTGAGTTGATAGCAAGTCTGATAAACAGACCAGGATCATTACAAGAATCCATGGTAACTTAGGAAACATGCCTGGAGTGGCAAGGGTAAATTTCAAAGGAACATTAGTGGATTGAGGGGCAGGCCTATAAGGCCTCAGCAGGGTAGTTATATTAACCAACATTTCATTGTAATTTAACTGTTCCAGTGCTTTAAAGCAGAATACCAGGACTGCAGCAATTCTGGTGGTCGGAAAGATATTGCACAAGGACAGTCAATTTCTGAGTTTGGATTTATAGTTTTAACATAACTATTCATACTCTTGATACCCCCTAGATTTGCTTAATGATAGCACATAATCAAAAGGACATGGCACATCTGTTTAAAAATGAGCAACTAGGAAATACAGCTCAATCATCAGAAACTCAGGGAGATATCCAATTACCCACGATCACTGACCGCAGGTAATTGCTATACCAGCGCAGGCAAAGCAAATCCCCAAAAGCAGCGGCTGAAAAAACACAGGTCTCACGAAACTAGATTTCTTTTTAGTCAATAAAATTGTACAACCTGGGGAAAAACTTTAGTTTTTCATTCCTGACGTTCCTCCAGAATTAGCTAAATATGCCCCATAAAATTTGATGGCAAATAAGAACCACTGGCTTGTTTAGAATGCCTCTTTTAAGGATATTCATATGCCTATCCCAAGTATGTTTATATTGCTCTACTGTCACAATGGATGCCGGATCCATTCCGAAATTCTTTTGACGGAATATATCGGTCATCCATTATTCAATGAAGCAGCCATATCTGGATGTCTGATTTGGCTGCTGATCGACGCTCACCCAGCCGGCGCAGGGACTGGGTGAGCAAGGCAGCGGGAGCCGGGATGGGGCCAGGTGAGTGCGGTGGATAGGAGGACGGCACCATGTAAACTGCTGCTCACCCAGCGCCATCCTCTTTGCCTCAATCTGACATCTTTTCATGTCGGATTGAGATTGCCGGTAACATGGCCAAAACTTTTCGGTTTCGGCTGTGTTTCCATCAAAAGCAGATGGATTAGCAGCTATTCCATCAATCCACCAGGAAAAACAGCTAGAATTGATCGTAACCCCTTCCGACCTATTCATGTCAAAAACTGCCATTTTTTTGGCAAGACGGCAGTTTGACATCAATTGAATATACCCTCCTAGCCCCTACTAGCTCTGATGGGAGGCTTTTCATCCATACTTTTTCAAATATTATTAAATGTTTTCATTTTATTAAAAATATTTTTTACCTTTAATACCGACTATACGTATTGCAGGTAAAGCTGGCCACACATTTTAGCGATATTGCCCGATTTCACACATTTCTGAAGCATCGGGCTGAAGAATCATGTGAAAAGTGGCAAATCACATTTGTTTTTGATCTGATGTGCGGTCCCTTACGCATCGAATCGGAGCCCCTACATTGCAAGTGCTGCACTACAGATATATATCAGCTGACACTTCTCTCCTCGGAGAAGTTGCAGTAATGTATGGCCAGCTAAAGGTCTAGACGTATCAGTTCCTCAATGAGATGTTACTTCCTGTTTTTGTTGTAGGTTTAAGAATTGGTGTGCCTGTGGTAAATATAGTTTCTGCACAAAAAATAGCAGAAGTTCTTATAATGCACTTAATTCCAAAAATGATGACATAGTTATGAAAGGCGGTATTAAACATAACCGAAATCCTGCTAATACCCCTTTCACACCTGTAGCTATGGGGTCTTTTAACTAATCTTTGGAGAGAAATAAAGTTGACTATGATAAAGCACCAGTCTGAGCTGCCATGTTACAGACTGTTTGAAAAATGGCAGTTAAGAGCCAGTTGGTAGTTTATCTCCATTCACTTAATCTCTCTCCAAGGCTGATTTAGTGCATAGGCCTCTAAGTCACGGGTTTTAGAATATGAGCGTGCAACATCCAAGATTTATGCACATGTGAATGCAAACAACCCAGGACTAAGGGCCTTATTCTACTTTCTGACAAATTCCTTCTTAGAGGGTGAGATTCTATAGGATGCGATTTTGCTTTTTTTGCGGTAATTAGACCACAAAATGGCGATATCGCATTTTCCCATTAAATCGTTAATTTAATGGGATGCGCTAAGGGACTGAAATCGCATATTATGTGCGTTAAGGTATGCTGATAAAAATTGCGAGATTAATTCGCATTTTTATCGCATCCAGATGTTTTCGTATAGAAAAGTATACAAGTCGCTTATTTAATGCAATGCGCATTTGCACATCGCATTATTTAGGTGCCTAATTTTCGCACTTATTTCAGACCAGGGTCTGTTTGGCGAATTAGCCAGAACCCTGCACAGATCGCAATGTTCTGTGCAGGGTTCTGCTGTAAAAAATAAAATAAAGGGTTAAAATAAAATAAAAAAGAGCGCGGGGTCCCCCGCCCGAGTATAACCAGCCCCGGGCTCACTGAGCCGGTGCTGGTGACATAAAATCAGGGCCCCCGACAAATAGGGGTCCCCTTGATTTCATGAAACCAGCACCAGGCTCAAGGTCCGGCGCTGGTTCCCAAAATACGGGGGACAAAGTGACTAGGGGTCCCCCGTATTTTAAGAACCAGCACCAGACACAACCAGCCAGCAGGATAATGCCACAGCCGGGGGAAACTTATTATATAAGCTCCCGCGGCCAAAGCATTAACCCCCTGGCTGGTCAGCATGGGCAGGGGTCCTGGGGAAGTGGGGACCCCCCCAATGAAGGGGTCCCCCCCCTCCAGGACTTGCCAGCCCATGCTGATAGTCCGGGGCTGTCCCGGGTGCCCCTGGGCGGTGGGCATCGGGCTGATGGCTTGTGTAAAAAAAAGAAGTACAACTATTGTTTTATACTGGCGAACTATGAGTCCCAGCAAGCCTACCCCGCATGCTGGGACTTGGAGAACCACAAGTCCCAGCATGCGGGGCATTAAAGGGCCCGCTGGCACTTGTAGTTCTGCAGTACAAAAAATAGTTAACAAAATCACACTGACACACTGTAAAATAAAAGTTTAATACACACAAAACACACACACACTGATACTTACCTACCTTGAGCCCGTAGGTCGGTCCCTGGATCCTGGGTCCGTCCTCCGGGGCTCCAGGGCAGAAGAGTCCGGTTCCGGGGCCTTGGTCCTGGTTCCGGGGCTGGTCCTGGGGTTCCGGGGCTCCTGGGCTGCAGAATCCGGGGTCCGGGATCCGAGGTAGTCCCCAGGGGTACCTAAGGAAGCAAATCCAACTCACCTGGTCCCCGGCGACGACCTCGGAATCCTCTCCGGTGACAGCGCTGCTCCCATCTGCTACCCGGCTCGCAGGACTTTGACAGGTGCTGAGATGTTTCCTCCTCGGCGTCTCTGCACAGAATGATTTCTTGGCCAATCAGGAGCCGAGAAAGTCGGCTCCTGATTGGCCAGAAATCATTCTGAATACAGACGCCGAGGAAGTAACATCTCTGCGCATCTAGAGCAGAGATGTTTCCTCCTCGGCGTTTCTAGTTAGAATGATTTCTGGCCAATCAGGAGCCGACTTTCTCGGCTCCTGATTTGCCAAGAAATCATTCTGTGCAGAGACGCCGAGGAGGAAACATCTCAGCGCCTGTCAAAGTCCTGCTGACCAGCCAGGGGGTTAATGCTTTGGCCACGGGAGCTTATATAATAAGTTTCCCCCGGCTGTGGCATTACCCTGCTGGCTGGTTGTGTCCGGTGCTGGTTCTTAAAATACGGGGGACCCCTAGTCACTTTGTCCCCCGTATTTTGGGAACCAGCGCCGGACCTTGAGCCTGGTGCTGGTTTCATGAAATCAAGGGGACCCCTATTTGTCGGGGACCCTGATTTTATGGCACCGGCTCAGTGAGCCCGGGCCTGGTTATACTCGGGCGGGGGACCCCGCGCTCGTTTTTTTTTTTACACTTTGCGCTGTCCTGCAAATGTGCGATTTTCAGACATGAAAATCGCACATTTTCAGGACTAAATACAGCGCACCACTTCGCCGCAAATCGCCCCTCTTCGCACTTTTCAGCCTCCAATGCGCATCACATTAAATATGCGCATTTTGACTGAAAAGTGCGATTTGTAAAAGTGCGATTTGCGGCGATGTGGTGCGCGAATAAAACATGCGCATTTAGCGCATCCCATAGAATCTCACCCAGATGGTCAAAACCATGTGCACTGCAGGTGGGGCAGATGTAACTTGTGCAGAGAGAATTAGATTTGGGTGGGGTTTTACTTTAAAGTGAGATCTATATTGCAATGTAAAAATAAAGCAGTCAGTATTTACCCTGCAAAGAAACAAAATAACTCACCCAAATCTAATTCTCATAATGCACATTTTACATCCACCCCCCTGCAGTGCACATGGTTTTGTCCATCTAAGAAGGATTTTGTCAGAAAGAGTGAACTGGAATAAGGCCTTAAAGCTGTGTACACATGCTTCAATTTTTGGCTATTTTCGATTCGATTTTGCTTATAGAAGCAAAATCGAATCCACATCTAATGGTTTTTAGGACCATTTCGATCTGCATTCAATTCGATGCGCGCTTCCGTTTTCTCAAAATCTAACAGAAAAATCTACTGTGCAGCCAAGGAAATATCGAATTCGATCTAGTAAATCGAATGTGTACAATGTACCATAAATGTAAATCGAATTCGATATCGAATTCAATATCTAATGCAAAAGTACAGATCTAATGCCAAATTGAATGGGAAGATATAATGCCAGATCTAATAGAAATCTAACATCGAATCAAAAGCAAATCGAAGCATGTGTACATAACTGAAGTCCCAGCTCCATAACCCTCTTTACCAGTGTCAGGGCTGAGGCTTGGGAATTTTTCAATTTTAAGACATCAAGGGGGAAATTTAATAAAGGAAATTTGTAAAAAAAATAGGTGTATTTGTATCCAGAAATACACTTATTTTTGGCATTTACTATCCCGAAAATATGGCAATTCGTATTCGTATTGATAGCACATCAATACGAATTGCCATATTTTCGGGATGTAAATGTCAAAAATAAGTGTATTTCTGGATACAAATACATCTATTTTTTACAAGTTTCCTTTTGTAAATTTCCCCCAAATGTATCCCTTTTTCCCTCCAAATCATAAAGATGTGCATTATGGAATGCAGTCTCTTTTGGCAAAAAATTAACATCCCTCAATCCACCAAAACTCGCAGAAATATTAATGCTATTCATTTTCAAGAACTTTCCTCCTCTCTGCAACAGCTAGCTCCTATTTCTGCTTTCACTACCCCTGAGATGGCTGTATCACACCTGAAACAGCCATTGATGAAGTGGTTCTAGCTACCCATCACAGTCCATGTAGGCCTAGACACCAATGTGGCACTCCAAATGAACAAGACACCTACAAAATATCTCATGGATAGATGAATGTAAATGAGGTAAATTTCGCAGTCTAATGGATTTCCTCACAAATAAGACTATCTACCAAATCCTATAGCATTGTCCTGGAAACTGTCTAACAAAAATATTTCCAAACTCATCTATAACCCCAAATGTCACTTTAATACATTTAAACAATTTCTCAGCCCTCCCTCACCCATGCCACCAGCCACTATCTGTGCACAAGATCTTGCTTCCTACTTCAGGGACAAGATCCAAGATGAAATGGTACGCTCCTTCTCAGTCAGTGATCTGCTCAATTCCCTACCTGAGCCCTCTGGTCCATTCACTTAATTTGATCCCACAAATAAAGAGGAAGTAGCTGCACCTTTCTATTCTTCCTGCTTTACTACCTCTCCTCTTTAACCTTAACTCTCAGAAATAAGTAAAGCTCTGTCTCCTGTGCTCATCCCAACCTTAAATATAATCTGTAATCTTTCACTTTCCTAACTCACACAACTAATTGGCCCCACTTCAGTCAGGCTTTCGTTCCCCACACTCCCGAGAAGACAGCGCTGAATAAAGTAGTTAATGACCTAGTCACTGCGAAGTCCAAAGGCCATTCTTCACTACTTATTCTTCAAGATATCTCTGCTGCTTTTTACACGGTTGACCATTCTCTACTCATACAAACACTACAATCATTAGGTCTTCAAGACACAGCCCATTCTTGGGTTTAATCGGATGACCCCTGAAGGGTGCTGTCCATGCTATGTCTGTTTTTTTCATGCATTGTGATATGTTGTTGGAAAGCTTATAACTTTCTGAATAAAACCAGGGCTGCTGAAAGCGCCGCCGGGCCCCCGATAACAAAGGGAAAGCGCCGGCCGTGCCCCTGTAAAAAAAATTGCATGGGGTGCTGCTGCTGCTGTCTCTCCCCCCCGCTCAGCACACGACACTAAGCAGCATGTGCTGACCAGAGGAGAGAGGCTGCGCTGCTGTAGCAGCCTCTGTTCTCTTCTCCCACTGCCCGGTCTCTGCAGAGTGGGAGGGGGTGCAGGACCAAGGGCAAGGCCCCTCCAATCGACCTGGGCCTGGGTGAAAAGTTTTCCCGACATCAAGATCCTGACTGTTAAAACACTGACAGACGGGTTTCTGACGGCCACCGGCTATTCTCCCTGGTGGGGGGTCCACGACCCCCATAAAGGGAGAATAGAATAGGTGGCAAGCGCAGCGAGCCACCATGCCCGCAGCGTGGTGAATGCAGCGAGCCCGCAAGGGGCTTTGTTGCGCTTGACATGCTGTCAGAGTCTGGCCAGTCGGGACCCCAATGTTGGGCTAATGACTGTTGGGATCCCGACTGTCGGACCCTATACCACACCCTCTATAAATATGCACACCCCATTAGATTTGGGGGAGTTATTTTGTTTCTGTGCAGGGTAACTAATGTCTGCTTTATTTTTAGTATCTTTATTTTTACACTGTAATTTAGATTTCCGTTTAGACACCCCCACCCAAATCTAACTCTCTGCACATGTTACATTTGCCCCACTTGCAGTACATGTTTTTGTCCATTTTAAGACCAAATTTGCATACCTCCCAACATGACCCTCTCCAGTAGGGACACAATGTTCTGTTCCTGGACTTCCTTCTAAATTTAGGATTACCATCAGATGTGGTGAAAAATCTTTCTGATCAATTAACCTGTTCAACACAGGTGATGGCAATCATACATTTAGAGGGAAGTCCACAGAAACAGAACATTATTTCCCTCCTGGAGAGGGTCATGTCGGGAGTTATGAATTTGTCCTACGATCAAGGCTGAATTAGGCCCACACCTATATATTGCATACTTGCCTACCTGCCCCTCTCCATGATGGAGAACATGCTCTGTTCCTGTGCTTCCCTGGTAATGTATGATTGCCATCACCTGTGGTGAAACACCTTTCTTATCAATTACCTAGCTCCCCACAGGTGATGGCAATCCTACATTACCAGGGAAGTCCAGGAACAGAGCATTTTCTCCCTCATGGAGAGGGGCAGGTAGGCAAGTATGATATATTGTTTCCAAGGGCGGGATGTTATAACATCCGCGGCCCCCCTTCCCCGGACATCGCATTTTTAATAACGGCATATGCTATAACATATGCCGTTATTCATGCAAGGGACAGCTCTTGCGGTAAGAGCTGTCCCTTGCGATGCGGTGCCGGCGCTGGACTTCCGGGTCTGTGACCCGGGAGTCCATCTGCGCATGCGCAGACCCCGGCGCCGGCCGCAGGTCACGCTGGGAGGGATCCGTGACGGATCCCTCAAACAGCGCTGCGGTAAGAAGCCCATAGGCTTCTGCAGGGATTCGCCAGCTTTAGCTGGCGATTCCCTCCGCAGCGCTGACACTGCGGAGGCGCCATATAGCATATAGAAATGCGGTAGAAACCCCGAAAACGGGGTTTTTACCGCATTTCTGCTATATAGCATCCCGCCCCAAATGTCTGAGACATTATAATTTTTTTTATTTAATAATGCATTAGATTAGTCTGTGTCTGTAGGTGCAGATAAAGGGTCTTTTGAAGCACTGTTAGATTTGCAGATGTATCTTGCGTGTTTTCATGCTCTGTGTGCTCCGGGGCCTAGTGTATGCAACTACAGATGTTAATGAGATGTACACAGCTCAATTGCAGCTGACGGCGAGTTCCTGGGTGGTAATGTGCAAAGAGGGTGTGTTGTGGAATTGCTATGCTTGTGCATATGCTCTGTTTAAACAATCATCCGGTTGCTAGGTAAAAATAGCTATACCACCACCGTTTTGTGGTTTGCATTGTGTATCATCACACATTGCCATATTGCAGGCTTTGTTTACAGATGAAAATCAAGAGCAGTGGTTTTTACACCATCACATGCATCCAGTGTCACTGCTGCACACCAGCATACTGAAAGGGAAACTACTACTTAGCCAGCTGAAGACTCTGCTTCTGTAGTGTAGGCTCTAGAAAATGCTCTTACCATAACACTTGGATACATTCCCAATTGTGAAAACAGTGTAAGTAACATAGGGGCAGATGTATTAAGCCTAAACAAGAGATAAATGCAAGGGTGATAAGGAGAGATAAACGCATACTTGCCTACCCTCCTGCATTTAGCGGGAGTCTCCCGTTTTTGCAATCCTTCTCCCGGCCCCCCGCAAATCCCTTGGTTCCTCCCGGTTTTTTGTCCCCTTTGCAAATAAAACTTGAGTGCGCATGCGCGATCGCGATGTTGCGGGGGCGGGGCCTGAATGCGCCACGGTGTGATGTCCCTATGACGGCTACCGCGGGGCTGTGTGGGTAGAGCTGGCCGTGGGAAGGAAGAACAGAGAACTTGAAGCTGTGTGGTGCGGCAGCAGGAGCATGGGCGGGAGCTTTGAAGCGGCAGAGGACAGTGGATTGTGAGCCGGGCAGCAGGAGCCGGGAGCACGCGGCGTGTCAGGAGCGGCAGCCAGTAAGTATAACTATGTCATACAGCAGCCTCACCTGGGGAAACCTATGGGAGAGCGATCAGACCGGTGCCCGCATCTCCTCTCTGGCTCCTGAGCCTCATTGCTGCTCCACAAGCTGCTGGGCTGTTCTCTCCGTCCCTCCTCCTTCTCCTCCCTGCTGTGTCTCACTCTACCCTCTCACACACAGGTACACTGAGCTTCCTATGTCATTGTGCTGATACCCAGCCCACGTACACTGCACCTCACTATAAATAGAGAAAAATATATTTTTATAATATGTGTATGTGTATATATATATATATATATATATATATATATATGTGTGTTTATATATGTATGTGTATATATATATGTGTGTGTATATGTATGTGTGTATATATATATATATATGTAGTGTTCCCGCTAGGCTTATTTCACAGGGCGCTGCGCCCTGCCCCTTTAAAAGCCGACAAATTCCACCCTGCCCTTTTTTTGCCACCCTGCACAGTAAATAGCAGACTCTGACAAATTAAAGTTTGTGGGGGCCCTGGGAGGCAGGTAGTATCCGGGCAGTGCTTGTGGGCAGAGGTCCCTGCGGTGTATGGGCAGTCAGCGGCGGGGTCGCTGCAGCGGATTGGAACTAGTTCCCATCCGCCACTGATTGTCCATGCACCACAGGGACCTCCTGCCCGCCCGGACCCCACTGCCCACCTGCGCTGCCTGGACCCTGCTGCCCAGGTGCCCTGCTGCTGGGGGGCCCGCGGGCCCAGCAAGCTACCCCCTGCACCATTCACATGTTTGTTATATATACACTGCCACAGCGCCAGTGAACGGGAGGCCCGACAATACTGGTAAGAACTAGACCTGCCTCCCCTCGCCCCTGTCACCTCAACCCGTTGCCCCTTCACCTCACCTCACCCCCATCACCTCACCTCCTCCCCCCTTGTCACCTTAACCCCTCTCAACCCCCATCACCTCACCTCCTCCCCGTCATATCCTCTGTTGACAGTTTCCCGCACCCGTCACGGGGTCTGTCAGCTGTCGGTAGAAGCAGGAAGCGCGAAGATGGCGGATTCATAGTTGCTGATTGGGTGATGCGTTTTTGGGCTGTTGCTCCTGGTATGTGCATTGTCCTGGGGTGGCTGCAGCTGGGGGCACAGATAGTGCTAGTTAATTATATCTGCGGTGCATTGTCCTGGGGTGGCTGCAGCTGGGGGCACAGATAGTGCTAGTTAATTATATCTGCGGAGGGACAGCGGGTAGCAGCATGTGTGTGTATACAGGTGGCATGCACTTGGCACGGCTAGGCTTGCTGCCAGCATGTCCAGATGTGCCCACAGCTTTCTGTATGTGCGGATAAGCAGCACTTGTATGGCTGTGTTTCCAACTCATGGTGGAGGGGAGCTGCCAAGCTTACCCATATACAACAGCTAGCTTCTGCATTTTCCTTTTTATAGAATGAAGTTTATAAATGTCAGCTAGAAGCTGTGGACAACCTTTTATCTTTTCAAGGCTTGGTCCATGATCAGCATACAGTACTTGGTGCAGTGGTAAACGGAGGGCATTTCTATTGGATCAGGTGTAGGATATACTGTACCTCTCCTGAGATCATTGCATCGGAGTAGATCAGCATTTTCCTACAACTAATAAGTTTATTGCTAAGTTAGTGCTGTGTGTGTAGTGTACACACCTTTCTGTGCACAGACTGGTTGGTTATAGTAGTTACAGACTTTGCAAGATTTCGGTCACCTATAAAGGTGCATACACTTTACGATTCATTCCTGTGCGATGTCATCTTTTCCCTCTAATCTGCTGGGCCAACCATGTAGTGCATATGCACTGAACTATATCATTGACGAATGTCATCGGGTCTCCGCTATGTGCATGTAGTCATTGATGACTTGTCAATTGAGCTGCTTGTACAGATGACAACGGGTGGTCGGTAAAACCAGTGGGAGCGTGTATCGTTTGTAGTGTACATGCTGGGCGATATTTTAAACAATGCTACAATACTGGCATTGCTATGGTGTTTTGCAACAGAACACTGTGTACAATTGAATTCCCGTCAATTATGGATATGTGCAGAGATCCTGCTGTTTATTTTATTTTTTTAAATGCACTTTCTGCTGATTTGTCACCTCACCCCATTACCTCAGCTTGTCACGCCACCCATCACCTCACCCCCATAACCTAAACATCTCTCGTCCCTTCACCTTACCCCTTCACCTCACCCTCTGTCACTTCACCCCCTGTACCCTTTCTCCAGGTGTCATTTTTGAAGTCTTGGGAGTGACACCTATTCTCTACTGTATATAAATAAAGAAATATAAAACAGTAAATGTATTTATCCGACACACAGGATGATATTCCGTAGGTTGCCGAGGTGTACAGTGTGAGGCTAAATGTGTAATGGGCTTTACAGCATATGACATAATGTGTAATAGGCATTACAGCGCGTGGTATAATATGTAATGTGCATTACGGTGTGTGGCATAATGTGTTGTGGGCATTACGGTGTGCGGTATAATGTGTAATTGGCATTTAAAGCATGTAGCATACTGTGTCATAGGCATTAAAGCGTGTGGTATAATATGTAGTGAGTATTATGGTGGGGAGCCGGGGGCCCTGCCTATTGCGTCTCTCCCGGGCCCCACAATTTCTGATGGCAGTCCTGCCTGCAGTCTCCCTAGCTGCGCTGACAGTCCCGCCCTTCTAAGCCCTGGCAGCCATATTTACACAACTTCTCAGTGTATGGTGGGTCAGGTCGTGTCTAGAGCTTCACCCCCTCTGTGTCCTGGGCTAATAAATTTGTAGTAATAATGCTACATACCTCCCAACTGTCCTAATTACTGCGGGGCAGTCCCACTAATTGGAGACTGTTTTGCTGTTCCTCCTGTGGGTGGCAGTGTCCTGCGGGCTGGGGGCAGTTGGGGGAGCTGGAGATCTCAGCTGCCCTACTGAGCAGCCGGTGACCGTTGAAGAGATGCCCTGCACATGTTCATAGCATCTCCAGTGCAGGGAGAAAGCCAGGGGCTGCTTAGGGAGCGCTGGGCAAGCTCCTAAAGTGACAAAACAGGGTTGTGGTGTTAGGCCCTGGACCTGTCCTTAGACCACGCCCCTTTCATTGGAGCCACACCCACTTTCAAGTTGGCCGCGCCTTCGGCGCGGCAGAGTACAGCTTCTATTACGCCAATCTAAGGAGGTATGCTGCTATGTCTTTCAGTGCCCATATGCTTTTCTATTATAATTTTTCAGCCTGACTGAAAACAGAACTTATATGAAAATATTTCATGACCGTTGAACACATTGCAACCACACATGTACAGCTTCTGTTCGTAGGTTGCCATATACATACTTGCTCTCGTGGTATGCGGCTCTTTATATTTTTTTTCACAAGCCACTGCAGGACACACCCCTGGGTGGAAATAGATACACCCATGTGTGTCACTAGACATGCCCTTTGGTTGAAATATGACACACCCCTTTAATGGTGTGCGACGTTTCGCTCGGTGCATTTTGCTAGCATCTGAAATCTCCCTCATTTTGTTTTTCAAAAGTAGGCAAGTATGGATAAACGTCCAGCCAATCACCTACTAACTGCCATGTTACAGGCTGTGTTTGAAAAAAGTCAGTAAGGAGCTGATTGGCTGGAGGTTTATCTCTCCTCATCACACTTGCATTTATCTCTTGTTATGGCTTAATACATCTGCCCCATAGAACTGTGTTGTGTTCCTTTTTCTGGTTAAAATAAATGCTGAGCTAGTAAAATGATCTGCCTGATATGCACAGTGACTTCACAAGCTATTTTAAAATGTGTTAGCTTTTCCCATAAAGACCCTTATCCGTAAATAAGTACACTTTTTATGTACCAGTTTTCTATATGTTTGTATTTGCTTTTACATGCACATTGTAAGTAATTTTGTCATTTGCAAAACATGAAACGTCTTTTTTTTTTTTAATAAATATTTTTTTTTCTTTCTCTGTTTACATTTGTCAAGCTTTTTCTTTCTTTTTTCTTATTTTCTTTTCCTCCTCCATCGGGTGGACACTTCTTGACCATGGGGGTAGTGAGGTAGAAGTGAGGGTAGGGAGGTAGTAGATGGGTATGAGGCATGGAGCCTGCCTCGTACCTATCTCTGCAGTGTGCTTGTGACTGCGGAATTTGCCACTGGACCATTACTGACCAGTCACTCTCCTGGCCAGACCTCTTCCCCATGGCCACCATGACTGCTGGCTGCACATAGCATTATGATGTCCAGGCTGCTGTCAAGCAGTTTGGTGTTCGAGAGTAGAATGGGGGAAAAAACAGGTGCAGGTAAAAAGAAAAACATAATTATACTATCTAACATATTTCTTCAGCACTTGTTGGAAGGAGTTGGAGGAGAGGAACTTATATGCCACAAAAAAAAGACAACTAATAGGGTGATTTTAGTTAATTTGGATGGAGCCAAATTCGGCCCCGGTCCGATGTTTGGTGGTTTGCGCATGTTCAGGTCCCCTTTGCCAACGGCTTCAGCGACTTGCAAAGTTGCTGAGCCTTTGCAGGGATTGGAGCATCACCATGAAAAAGCTGAGCATTCCCATGGGTAAGTTGGTGGGACGATGTGTGCCGGGAGCAAGTGGGTGACGTCGCCCGTCCTGTCTTTGTCCAGCCATTCGCAAATAAAAGTCAGTTCCTACTAACTTTCATTTGGGAACACAGGAGAAATAATTCGATGGTCGGCAACCATCAAATGATTTCTCCTTCTGCGGTGGCACACAAGAGGATGTGTCTTCATCTTTGCACGAACAAGGGCCCTTTATTCAAATCTCATCGCAGTACAAATGTGTTCTCAAAATGTACAAAACCATGTGCACTGCAGGTGGGGCAGATGTAACATGTGCAGAGAGAGTTAGATTTGGGTGGCGTGTGTTGAAAGTGAAATCTAAATTGCAGTGTCAAAATAATGCAGCCAGTATTTACCCTGCACAGAAACAAAATAACTCACCCAAATCTAACTCTCTACATGTTACATCTGCCCATTAGCTACAGAGGCAGGGAGAAGGCTAGGCTGTTGTAGAGACCAGAGCCGCTGGCTTGCTGATTGCGAAAGCACAGCTGCTATTCATTACAGATGATTGGTTGACAGCAGTAAGTGTATCTGGATCTGGCCACCCTATAAGTGAATGGGGAAAAGGGGGGACTGGATCAATAGCAATAGGCAGCTGTCTCTCCCTACTGAAAGGGTTGTGAGTGGAAGTACATGACATCAACCCTTAACCAAAATAGTAGCACACTGAGATAACTCTGACCACCTGAAGGGATGATCACTGCTGTGAAGCTTTTTTCTTCCTACTCCTGTTAGAGACTTCACATGGCTTTAAGTCTTGAATAAGTATCTGACAAAAAAATTTCTATTCAGTATGTTTCTCTATTTTCTCCATGCTATGTAAATACTCAGTATAATACTGTTTTGTGGAATAGCTCCTCATTTGTATATTTTGTAAACTAGTCTAAAAAAGGCATATTTCCAAGGTTAAATATGGATGAAGGAAGACTAGGTCGCAACATTTTTGTATACATTGTCTTGCTAAATGACCTACGACATACTTGCTGTGCCACTTGTAAGAACACTTGTGAACTCTAGTGAAGGTCCCCACTGACCCCATGTAAGAACCATCGTGGGCTAGGTCTTTGGCTTTATCTATAGCTTCAGTCATAAGGGAGGAACGCTTTATTTTTCTGTCTAGACAGAGTAACACGATACTCTGCTTTATCTAATCTATATACCAAGGATTTTTTTTCTTCTGGGTTATCAGGGTACTGGACCTTTGGGTCCTTAAAAGTGCCATTTTGGACCTAAGCAATGGAGACGACTGCATCTTTGACTTGGACAAAAATATGTAAGAGATCATTTATGGAGCAGATTCATTTTGACATTTGAGAGGAAGGAGTAGAGGACCTGTTTAAAGTGGTATGTCAGGTCTTGAAAATGAGAATATGTCTGATCTTTTTAGATGCAAAAGAGTAAAGAATATATCTGTGTTAATGAATTAATGAACCATGGCTAAATCCTGATTATAAAAATTCCTAACTCATTTACATTTCCTACCATGTATCTGTTTCCTGACAGTAATACAGGCTGTATAGTATAACACCAAGGGTAGTATTCCTATAGCTCTTTTATCTAAGGCAACGGCTCTCAAACTGTGGGCCCTGCTCCCAAAGTGGGCCCTGACCATCTCAGCATGGGGTCGCGACTCCATGTTGCTGACCGTCATGCTGATGGCTTCTCTAATCTCTTAGCTTGTGATCCAAGTTGAATTGTCTGTGCCTCCACAATGCTGCCTTGCATGTGCAATCTGCTGTCCACCCATATGAGGTGACCATTCTGCTGTAATTTATTTTGCCTGATGGGGTCCCAGAGCAAAATTGTTTGAGATCCACAAGTCTAAAGCCATGGCTTTCCCTATTCTGGTTGGTGCCTCCATGAAGTAAGCCTCAGACTGAAAGCCCAGAAGTATTTATGTAACTACCAATACACGTTTCCCCTCCCTGTAATTTTCAGCCATTTAAAAAAAAAAATTGTATTCACAATCCACAGTGACAGCTCAAGGAGCACTAAGGACTGGGAGGTCACCGCCACATCAGGGATCACATTTACTTGCAAAATAGCCTGCAAAGGAGTGAATTTTAAAAATGAACAGGTCCCGAAGGACCATGCTTGCACTGTGGTTAATCCGGCCCGCATGTGCCTGCGATCGAGGCCAGTAAAGATCTAGTCTTCCAATGCTGTACCATTCAGTGTCTCGTGCGCAAATCTATGAGAGGGGGAGGAGGAGTCTGGCTTTTACAGTGCATTTAAGACTCGGTGCTCAGTACTTCAAGGTTTGGAATTGGATCTCACTTCAGAGGAGGCTTCCTGTATCTTATGTAGGCATAAGGCATGAGTTATTTACTGTTGTTCAGGCTTGGTTATAACTTTAGGTGACTTGTTCACTTTAAGCTCTAGCTAAATGAGCTCGGTCAAGCATTTATGAAATACTCTTGTCAGGCTTTCCAAAACTCCAGGAAGCCAGGACACTCCAATCATTTAAACACAACCCTTACATGTTATTTGCATCATTTTACATATGACACACACCACTGGTAAATCCCTTTCTGTCAATATGCTTATTATTCTTAATTTCCCAGTTTGTGCGTCTACTACAGTTCCTGTAGTTTTTCACAGTTCATGTAGTATAGTCATACTATTAGTATACATACAGATGACTGCCAGCCTTGGTCCTGATGTGAAATTAATATGCTATTTTCACATCCGGACACTTTTATGTTGCATATCCTTAAATTTGGGTGTTTATTTGTACTATATTATTCTGTTGTGCCACTGTTCTCTAATCATATTGTTCTTTTGAACTTCTCGACGACTCTTTATAAAGCTTCAAAAATGTTTCTCTGGGTTGCTACCCCCCCCCCCCCCTCCCCCCTACATGTTCCCATTTATTTCCTGTTTTCTAAGTTTCTTAGAATAAGAATAGATCCACCTCTGAAGTGGTTTCTGTATTTTTAAGTTGGTTGCAAAAATCATGTCTATATGCAAAGTTAGTTTCACATTGAAAATCCAATCAGTGAATAAAAGCGATAAAGGGTGAAATAGCAGATTTAATTCACTAAAAGTACACATATCACTGGAACCGGATCCACGATATAATCGATGCATGAGTCTATTTTTATTCTTTTTTGCCATATATTTTATTCATGCCAAGTTTCTTTTTGTATTTCCCATAGACATCAAATCATTAGAAATAAAGGTTGATGTAAATATAACTTACAATGGGTAGTCCAGATCTCCGCATGTAGGTCCAACTCTGTAACCTGTTATTTGTATAGTTCCATTGTATATAGTGAATATGAACTCATTCACATCAGTCCTTACAAGCTAAATTCTCTTCGACACACTCTCAGATTAGAGTCAACATTGTTAGCAGGCAATAAAGCTATAAGTATGTATTGGAATTGGGGAAGGATATGGGGGAATTTAGAGGAACCTCATAAATACATGGGAACTTCATACTGCTATTTCTCACTCATAGCCCATCTACCACAATCTAAGCACCATGTTTTAATGCTGAAGAGCAACATTCTGGATGAGTAAAAGTTTTATATTTTTTTTTAAAGGCGGTTTTTCTGATTGCAAGTAGATTTGAGGCAGTTGGTGGTGGGAACCAGCCATTTTCTGGGAGTGTCATGGAAAATGCACCTTTGTGACATCATCTCCAACCTCAATCAGCCTGTTTCTATCGTACAGGCAGAATAGGTTCTGGGTAATGCACAGACTGGGAAAGCCATTCGATGGTGAGGGAGTTGATGATGGATTTGCAGCTAATCGCAGCCTTGCACAGGGCGGGATTTCACTCTAGTAGGACGTCGGCTATCTGATCGCAGAACTCTGCTAAACCACCTCACTGGGATCAGGTCTGAATAACCGCCAATGATCAGAGAACAACAATAGTAGAAGAGCATTTGTGCACATTTTTAATAGAAGTTGGAAATAAATGTTGCTGCCCTTTTTGTAATGGCAAATTTTATTGCTGTTTTAAATGGTATACATTTCCTACTCTCTGTCATTTAATGAGCAGTTGCTTTTTTGCAATTTATGTAAAGTAGGAACAGATTAACAATGGGATGGGTGCCCCTCATCTTGACAGGAGTATGATTACAGCAATTTGATATCCTTGTACATATGTAGGGAGACATTGGGGCTTATCGTATAAGGGGGGGGGGGGGTGGTATGTGCCTGTGTGGCAGCCAACGTATTTCTCTGTATTGCAACTGTATGCATGTTTATGGCTGTAGGTAGAGATTGGTGAGAATAGCGCACTTTTGGAGATCACCGGATCTCTTTCTCAACAGGACGGTCAGTTGAGAAATGGATCCGGTGACAGTAACCAGAACAATTTAATAACCCTACAAATATTGCACATTTAATAGAAATTAAGCATCATTTCTGACTATTCCATTTATTACATCTTATTTTTACAAACCAATCATTGCAACCAAATACTTAGATACCATCATCACACACCGCTATTCTCACCAATCTCTACCTAATGATACAAGGGTTAGGAAGCAGCACTTCCTATTTCCAACTATTCCACACATCCCTTCTTTTCCCCTCCTCGACCCCCCCCACCTCCCCCTCCCTAGGTAAAGCATGATACAAACCCTAGCTAGATATTCATGGTCTATGATTATATGGCATTTAAGGCCTAGCAAGAAATCTAAGCACAAAATCTAAAAAACATTTGTTGCTTTTCAAATACCCCTAACTATCAAAACTGAACACACCCCAAGATGTCCATCCAGCCTTACATAATAGACTATATATCTCCAGTCAATGTGAAATATACTTGTCTGTGATTTATAATGCTGTAAAGTGAATTGGCTGACTGAAGGTAAACTGTGCCTGAAATGTCATAGATTAATGTTTCACATTGTGCTGTCATTCACTTCATTATTGGAGGGAGAGATTATTAGGTTACATATCAGCACTGTGCAAAAACTCAATACTGAGTAGTATCAGCAACTCACAATACACAAGCCTATCACATGTGGAAAGGTAAGTATGAGGAGAATGAGGAAACAAAGACGTTCTACTCCATTCCAGAGGCAGTAAGGAAGACCTTCAAATAAAAAATGCTGTTGAGATCTAGAGGAAATTTGGAATGCACGTCATGCAGTAGGTGTTCCATATGTCACTAACCACAGAGAAATGCAAGGGTTGGCATTCTTCTATAGTTCAAAAAAGGAGTGGATCCCCACAGCGCTATTCACAGGATTTGTTCCTGTGAATAGCGCTGTGGGGATCCACTCCTTTTTTGTATTATATGTGACATTTTGGGTTTGGTAGCCCTTTTCTTGTGTATCCTCTAGCGGCAATTCCGTGTGAGCGCAGGTTGTTGCCAATTCTCTTTTTTATTCTTCTATAGTTGTCATGTAATTTTGCGAAATTTAGGGAACCCAAAAGTGTGTCTATATCTGGGGCACTGAGAAATTAAAATATGTTTTTTATAATCCATGGCAGATATAGTTTTTCAAGCTGACCGCAGCCTCCTATGCTTGCAGCTGTGCTTCTGGGAATGCAGCCTCCTGAATTGAAATGACTGCAATACTCCTATAAAACCTACTTAACGGACCGTTTTTGCATGCACTGCTAACCGCCTTTTATTCACCACTCGGGAACACTCATAACTTTTCCACCACCTTTCCGAAACCATATGAATCGATCAACAACAGCACCTTTGTGTGTTCACTCTGTGCAGCATGTTTGCCATAGTGGTTTGCTGATATTTTTGCAGTTACAAAAAAAAAATGCTCAGCTACATGGAGCCTGCCTATGGCGTTTGTCCCGCCAACTCGCCATAGCGCGCCTAGTCACATGGCAGCAAAATAAGTGGATCATCCATCAGATCTCACTTTTTATAATCACCACTGTGCATGCATTAGATGTCTAATGCAAAGCTATAGCGAAAGAATCTGCATCGCGCTTGCATGAAGTGTCCATTGAAATGCACTGTAGCGCAAGAACTACTTTACTGTACTGTTCAGTATGTTAGATAGACATTTTACTAAAATACTATTGCATAGATGTGCGTCTCATTACGCTATTTATAATGGGCTATGGGGATAAGTGAGCGAGTATATAGTACGTTTGCAGAGAATAGGACATACGTGCGTGTGAGACGATTGTGCGTCCCATTCTCGGCAAACGGTGTGCAGAAATGGGTTGCTGTGGCACAAAAGCAGCAAAGATAACTGCAGTTCCATACTGTAGGTTACAGACTCAATCACAAAGGGGGTTAACAAAATGTCTACAGGGTGTCAGACAGGGCTTCATGGGAGCATACAACTATGGAGCTTGCAATGGCATAGGTTACACTTAAGGGAGTGCCATAGGAGGCTCAAAACACGTATGAGTTCTACTGTGACTCAGGACCAGAGGAGATGCTGCCCAGTAGAAACTTTTTGGAGCCTAGCATGGTGCATTACCAGACTGCACTTTGCTACATAACATCTACCCAGGCTCCAAAATACCTTCTGGGTAACACTGTCTCCCTACATCTAAGAAGCTTCCCTCTTTTATTGATCGCCGTGTTTTTGTCTTTTAATATAAAAAAAGGTGTTCTATTAACTGAGCGCTTGTGTCCTGTCACCAACTTGCATGTTTAGGGCTTCATAGGAGCCCACAACTATGGAGCTAGCAATGGCATAGGTTACAATTGTGTAAGGGCACTGCTGTACGTTTGTCTCATTACGCTACACTGGTTCCTGCTGTGAGAAATTAAAAAAGTGCAATGAACAACTTACAGTACTGTACAGTAGGCCATTTCTACAGTACAGTATGCATCTAATACACATTTCCTGTGGGAAATGTAAGGTCTGCTTATTTTTAGTACTTTTATTGATTTGTTGTACAGTAACGCTTCATTTGATAGCAGACATTTAATAGAATATCACAAAAACCCAACTTGTACTGTACTGTACAGATGGAGCCATAACATTGTTCTGGTTAGCGCTAGCTGGTTAAATGACCACCCCTTCCCTGGGAGACTTTTTCCACAAAGAAGGAGGTTGGTGTGTATATAAATGAAGGGCTGATACAGCATTCAGTCGGTCTGGCTGGGGGAAGGCACTATAGAGAAAGCATGAATACTGCACAGTACATTAAAGAGTTCAGTACTACAGTATGCTGTGGATCGTGCGCATTGAGATGCACGGAGAGTTATTTATGGAAACAGGTTTTTTCTGTGTGAATAGTTATATTAAATATAAGTTTGGTAAATGTTTCAATAAACCCCCCCAAAAAATAAATATCTCACTCTAAGAATCGAACCCGGGTCTCCAAGCATGGAGAGCAGCACACTTATCCAATAGCCTTCGACACCTGGAGATAGCGACCCGTGCTCTCGAGTCAATGTAAAGAGTGATCCCATGCCATCAGTTAAGCTTACTGTATGCTGCATCGGCTACGGGAACTACAGTAAGTTATGTTTCTGAAATTATTTGCCTAGGGGACCCGGACACTCCACCTGACCACTGTACATTAAACAGCCCATTTACCAGAGCTTGTGTTGTACTGTACTGTACAGATGGAGTCGCAGCGCAGTTCGCTGAAAATGAGATAGAAATGGCGTCTCTTTCTCGGCAAATGGCGTGGCTCCATCTGTACTGTATATCAATCGGCCTCAGGATTAGTGGAGCCTTATCCACCCAGTGCTGGAGATGTGTATTGCTTGCATATTGCATGGTGTGCCTGAAAAAGCCTCAGTGTGTCTGAGCATGCTATAAAAGAGGTGTGCCGAAACCCTGGCCTAGGCACGCTGGTGCAATGGATGAGCGCGGCTTCATCTGTATGTGAACTTTGGTATTGCATAAAAATTAGGCCTCATCTATTACTTATGCGAAAAAAGATCAGTCTGGAAAAGGTCCACTAAATTTCACTATGCAGCTACTTCTTCCTGTTTTGAAAAACACTTTATTATATTCAGATAAGAGAACAAACGCTGTTGTTCACTTCTTTGTTTTTTTTTGTCTTGATTAACAATACATTGTTGTATTTTTCCTTTTGCCATTTTACCATTTATTTTCTGAAAAATAATAATCAACCGCCTATGTTCAAATATGCGTGAAACTGATCTAGTTGTGCCTGGAAAATGGGGAATGATGAGTCATAGATACAGTACTGTACGTGCATTAATGTGATCACTGATACTTACAAAATGGGTTTTATTTGAAGCTGCAGACATAAGGGGTGAGATTTAATAGGATGAGAGATTCAGAAAGTGAGAGATTTGGTAAGAAATCTCCAGGGTTTTTTTGAAGCGGCAATCATTTACACTGCAAAACCAGTTTGTTTTTGCAGTGTGAATAATTGCTGCTTTAAAAAAACTGGAGATTTCTTACCAAATCTCTCACTTTCTGAATATCTCATCCTATTAAATCTCACCCTACATTTCTACTGACTTCGACTTCATAGCCCTCACAAAAATCTTACATTTTCATATGTTATGCTGTGTACACACGGGGGCGATATGGGCTATAATCGCTGGGAATATGGTCGCAGGCGACCATATTGCCAGTGATGGAAGTGTGCCCCAGCGATAAATCGCCGGGTGCGCGCTCCCGTTTTCTGCCCCATTGTAATCGCTGGTCGCAGGAGCTTGCTCCTGCGACCAGATAATTACCTCTGCGGCTCCCCCAGCAGAGGTTCCTTTTCATCAGCAACCATCTCTGGTCGCTGATGAAAAGGAGACACTGAGCAATATATTGCTCAGCCATATATTGCAAGCAATATATGGCTGAGCAATATATCTCCCCCTGTGTGTATGCACCTTAAAGGTTAGTGGGCAGCAGTCAGACTGACTGCATTTAGTGTTAGCTTATGTTCAACACTTCCAAACCAAATAACGGAAAGATTCTGATTATCATTTATTTTAATTGAGGGAAAAGAGCACCTAACCATTGGATATTTTAATAGGGGATACATAGAAGCCATTTATGGACATACATGACAAAGTAATATACAGTGCTTGCTCTTGAAAGATTCCTTTTTAAAACGCACATTTTTTTTCATGTACAAATCATAAAAGTACGGTCACGAGCCTCTGCAATGAAGTATGTATGTCTAGAGAAGGTATATCATGCATCTTGCTTGTTGTCCTGGACTAAAACCACCTTGGTCTAAATCAGGGTGGCCGAGAGGGTCTCAGAAATCTGGTCCCCCTCCCGGGCCCCTGGAAAGAGGGGCAACCCTCCCGCAATTCCCTCCATCCACGGGTCAAATGACAAGATCACTGGAGTTTTAGCCCCACCCCCCACAGTGCAATGCCTGAAATATTGGCATTGCACTGGGGTGCTAAATTGACACATTCACTCTAGACACGCTCCAAATAGGGCAGCCCATCCATGGAACCGCCGCCCCTGAGCCGCCGCTTTTCCCCTCCCGGCCCCGTCCCGCTGCAGCAATAAAGTCGCCAGCTATGGTAAATCAGGCATTATTCTAGTTCACTCTCTCTGACAAAATTCTTCTTAGATGGACAAAACCATGTGCACTGCAGGTGGGCAGATGTTACTTGTGCAGAGAGAATTAGATTTGGGTGGGGTTTTACTTCAAAGGAAGGATGTCAATTATTTTGATATTACCATCTTTGCTGAAGCCTGGATATCACTAAACCCTGCATTTTTTTGTTCCCTGAGGACCGACGTTGGGAATGCCTGGTCTACATGGATCAGTGATGGAGGGAATAGTATTCAGCATTGTCAGCAGGACTAACTATTGCATTCCAATCTTCTGGCTGTTCCTCCAACTCGCTGCATTGCTGGCATGGAGAGCAGGCTGGCAGGAGGGCGCCGAATGTCGCCCTGACATTGTGGAGCCGAATGTCGGAAGCCATTGTAGTGTAGTCGCTGCACCTGCCATTCGGATTGGATGAGCGAGCAGGCTATGGGAGCTGCAAGTAATGCACACTGAGCACCGCACACTGGTTACCCGGCACTGTGGAAGTAAAGGATGGTGGGGGGGTGGACAGACAGACTTGGTGCGGTCCACAGTCACTGCTGCAGCAGGTGGCAAGTGTGAGGGGGGCCTATGCTCAAGACGCACATGCAGACGGGACGGGAATGTGAGCGGAACTTGCCTGCATGTGCATCCTGGGAGTTGGGCTGGTTGTTTCCAAGGCTGACGATGCACACCGTTGACCCCCGGCCCCCCTTATCTGCCCGGGCCTGAGACTCTGGTCCCCACAGTCTCCACCTGTTGGCAGCCCTGCATAATCTTGTCCAAAAACTGATACAAATTCTAGGTCTAGGTATCAAGTCCACTTTAAATATTGTGATTACTGAAGTTAAGGAAGGCAGAATTCTGAGTGATATTTAGGGGTTAATGACTCCATAGATTAAAAATTTTCACCACTTTGCACATTTTCACATAGGCACAGAGTGCTACTTATCTAATTATAGATTACAACAGCATAAAAAGATAGTGAGGTATATTCAATGTTTTTTGCGAGCTGTGACAGCGAGCAGTTTTGACTGCTCGCCGTCACAGCTCGCACGGTCAGTATTCAACTGACCCCCTACACACGCAGTTTCCCTGTCGCTAGGTTTTTGCAGTAACCTGGAAACTGAGTGTGTGGCCGCTAGAACAGCGAGGCTCGCAGCTAAATGCAGCGGGCTTCCTGCATTAACCCAGATCCTCACTGTTTGGGGGAATCCTCGCCGTCATCTGACAGGGAGGATTCCCCTGGAACATAAAATAAGGTGAGCGGCTAGCGTGGGGGTTAAACGGCGAGGTTCGATTGTTTTTGGCGATCCCCGCCATTTAACCCCCTCATAGTGTAATATATTTACCTGTACAGCATAAAAGCTTTGTAAGTGGGCTCATTTCCTATGTGCTAAGCAATTGTTGCTAGAGCAGTGGTTCCTAATCTCTATGGTGCCTTGAGACTGTTGCAGTCTTGCAGAGGTACCTCAGGTTGGTTGTCCAGGACCAAATGAAATTATAGATGGTCAAAGTCATAGGCAAAATCAGTGTTGGTGACTGACAATCATAAAACATTTAGAAAATCAGAAGCACAACTTCATATCTGAACTTAAAAAAATGTCTCTATAAAAAACGTTTATGTTTGGGGGGCCGTGGAAAAAATACTGATACTCTAAAGCGCTGTGATTAAAAAATGTTTGGAAACCACTGGGCTAGAGTATTAGCCTTAGCGAATTAAAACAAATTTGTGGCTGTTTTATACATAAATTAACTTGTCCTGAGAGTTCTGTCAATGTAGAAAAGGTACTTGTTTCCTAGCACGGCACCACCGATTTTAATTGTATGCAATCGGGTTGCCCAAATCGGGTCAATTGCATAGCATGCAACCAAATTGCATGCGAGGCGATTGACCCGACCGACCCGATTTTTTACGTTGGAACCAATGTTAAATGGTCCCTGAGACCCGATTTTACATTGGCCCCAATGTTAAATACCCCCCAGACCCCATTTTTCATTCTATGCCCCCCATTGTTAACGCGATCAACGTGAACCCGAAGCGTGGCGAGCCCGCGAGGGGCGGCGGTAGGCGTCCTCCGACCTTTTTATACCCCCACTATCCACGTGCTTACTTCAGACGTATTACGCATCCGCTCGCCACTCTTCGGGCTCGGTGGCTCGCTGCACTCGCTACACTATATAAAATCAACTACACGCCGACGTGGATAGTGGGGGTATGAAAAGGTCGGAGGACGCGTACCACCGCCCCTCGCTGCGCTTGCCAAGCTTCGGTTTGGCGTTCATTGTGGGGTGGCGTTAACAATGGGGGGGCATTTGACATAGAAATTACACATCATGGTGGGTATACAATAAAAAATTGGGTATGGGGGGCCATTTGACATTGGTTCCTATGTAAAATCGGGTCCATCGCATTGGTCGCATTGTATGCCATTATAATGGCATACAATGGACCCGATTTTACATAGGAATTTAACAATGCTTACAATGTAAAATCGCGTCGGTCGCATCGCATGTCATTATAATGGCATGCAATGGACCCGATTTTACATTTGTCGGGAAACCTCAAAGAAAGCCCGAAAATCGGGTCCGTCGGGTCCCATCGCATACCTTAAGTTAAGGTATGCGATGGGATCCGATGGGCGCCGTGCTGGGAAACAAGTACCGTAGAAAATCCTATAGCTTTCATAATAACAGAAGACCATGTTCTAGGTGAAATAAATTATTATTATTATTTTTTTTTGCTAAATTAGATTCCATATATTCGTAGACAACCTGATTTGGTTGTGCAGGAATTCTTACAGAAAATGTAATTTAGCTCTCATTTTCTTTTAGTTATAATGTAGTTTCCTACTTCCCTTGACACTGTTGTAGACTTTTATGTTTTGTTTGACAAAGGTTGCCTAATGCAGTCATAAAAATATTGGCGATGCAAAGTACCTATTAAGTGATTACATAATGCGTCACGTATCAGAATTTTTCAAAGACCCTTTGTTCTCCATCTTGTTTGCAGTTTCACATTACTGCTGAAATATTTTGTGGTTTAGTTGTTTACAGTATATCTATAGAATTTTAAAACCATGCTAAGGTTTTTTTTCTGTATAATGGAAATGCAAAGTTTGATAAAAACAGGAACACAATAATGGTGTTGATGTATTAAGCAGTGAAAAGAGTGGAGATGAGGACCAGAGGGAGACCACAACAATGCATTAGCTCTACCTACCATTTGACATACTTATTAATTGGTGCTAACATGCTGTATGCAATTGTCCAATCCTGCATTTTTTCATTACAGTGTGATCATGAATTGTTACCGCCAACTTCTATAAAACAGATGTAATTTATGTAAAATTTTTGTTTTGAATCATCTCTCTCTCTCTCTCTCTCTCTCTCTCTCTCTCTCTCGGGCAGATGTATTAAGCCTTAACAAGAGAAAAATGCAAGGGTGATAAAGAGAGATAAACGTCCAGCCAATCACATCCTAACTGCCATGTTACAGGCTGTGTTTGAAAAAGTCAGTAAGGAGCTGATTGGCTGGTGGGTTATCTTTCTTTATCACCCTTGTATTTATCTCTTGTTAAGGCTTAATACATCCGCCCCTCTCTGTCTAGTTTACGCGAGTTTCCGAAACACTGCCATCTGCTGGCAGAGAGTGAAATTATATCTCTTTCTCACATATACACAAACACAGAAGGTAGCAGACTAGCTTTCCAAGCTTTTGTTTCGAGTGGGTTTATGGGCTTACTAGTATATATTCTAGTACAATATATATTCAAATCTGGATATGTAATGTTTGTACCACTAATCAACTAGTCATGAAAATTCCACTAAATACTTACTGTAGGTAGGGTGTAGCTGGGATTTCTTTCCCAGTCTTAAGAGCCAGCCCTAGGCATAGATAAATTAGGCAAATGCCCAGATTCCCAAATGTTCTTGAATCACAATGCCCTAGAGCATCGGATGTGTTTTTTTTTTTTTTCACACTGCCCCTAGCCCAAAAGTTTCTTATGGAGAAATTTAGAAAACAATAATAAATTAAGTAAAATGTGTGTATATGTCATCCTTTTGTTCAATTATATGGTGAGGGGCAAGATTTGTTTATATTTGACCATCTTGTAAGATAGGCAAATTGCTTGTGGCTTCCAGTTACATTGACTATAAATAATTTTATTTGGTCCTGGACCACGAACACAGCACACCGTTATGAACCAGTGGCCTAGGACATTTGCAATGCCTAGGTGCCGTCATTTCAAGCGTAGGGCCAGCTGAGCAGAATTGCATGTGTGCCCTGTGTGGAGTGACAGTGCTACCCCCTGACTATTACAGAGCAGTGAGGGTATAGGCACTTGCAGGCGGGCATGGCAGCATCACAGTATTATCAAGTGTGCTGGCCAGGGAGACCGGGATGTATCCACTTGAGGTCGCAGACCTAACGGAGCTGAGTCATCTGAAGGCAGTAGGGATGCTGGCGTCGGTATACCGAACACCAGCATCCTGAACATCGGATGCTGACTGTATCCTTTACAGAAACCCCCCACAAAAATCCTGCGTTTGCCCCGTACCTCTATCAGTTGGAGTAATTCAGGACTTAGTCTTATGGGGTAATTTCAGGGCATTTTCTAAGTGATCTGACTAGATCTCTTGGAAAATGCCCCTCCATTGCTCTGTGTGCATGACTGATAGCGTTACTCGCCTCTGTGTGTCGCTATCGCCCAGTGATTAGCATCCAGCAAGCTGGGTAAATCTAGTAATATCGTTGGCACGGCCAGTGTTCTCACTGGAGAAAACTGGCCCTGACAGATCGCTCAGCATACAGCGCTGGCACAATTATTTATTTATTTACATTTTTTTTCTCACAGTGCTGCATCAAATTTACTAAGCTGCCGAATTCTCTGGATTCATATTTTTCCGATGGCAATGTGATTCGTAGTTGGCTGCCGTATTTACTGGCAGCCAAATACGCATGATGGGGCAGCATCGCATGGAGCAATCTGATCTGTGCGATGCAGCTGCATCGAATGTTTTTGGCTGCCAGTAAATACAGCAGCCAAATACAAATCACATGGATCACCATCGGAAAATAAGCGTCTTACAGTTTGACATAAAAACATAACAATATTTCGCGGTATAATGTTCTGATCAATGTTATCACTGGATACATATAATGCTACATAATATAATACATAATGATACAGAACAGAGAATAGTCACCTCTTACTGATTGCCTCCCAGCAGACTGTTGGACTAGCTCCTCCAATTGTTTACCTTTTCATTGATGTGTGTGCAGCAATACTATATTTATATGAAAGATTCAGTTTAATTTATTTCCTTTATATTAATTATTTCAAATAGTCTTCAATTTTAGGATTTTACAATTATGATAGTAGTCCGGGGGGAATGGGGCATTCAATCAGACGCAGGGCTTCCTACAGGCTTTTAACTCGTGGGTGAAGTGCCAGTGGCTGTTCACTTATATCTCGTAGTAAGCCCCCTATCCCATGGTAAACTCTTTGGCTAACAATGTGGTAAGGCACAGATTCCAATTAAATACCAAGGGCTAGGGCACACACAAATGCTAGACGCCCCTAGGATCCACAGAAAGTATATTTCTTTTTGCAGACTCCTGAGCCATTGCCAGGATCAGACCTAGTCATTTGCATTAGAGTGTCATCGTAGGCATGCACATTTTCAGGAATGGCTCTATAAATGCCATAAGCCTTCAATTGAGCTTTACGCTCTCAGTCTCAGCAAAGGTAATTTCCAGCCCTGCATAGACCTACATATTTTGCTATAAGTGCCACTCTTTCGACTGTTGGAAAAATTGGTACAGTCAGAAAACAAGTGGATCGGCAAATTGCTCACCGATCGACCTGTTTTAGTCGAAACTGACCCCGTTTTTGTCAATTTTCCACCTATGCAGTTTTTACTTTTTATAAAAGAAAAACTACATTGGATAATATAATGGGCGCAATTGTACAGGGTAGTGGTCCCCAAACTGTGTACCTAGGTATCCTGGGGTGCCTTGGAACCCTTACAGGGGTGTCTTGAGTTGATGGTCCAGGACCTATAAAAATTAGTTATGAACAATGTACAGATGGAGCCGGCTCCATCATTGCAGGGGCTGGCAGTGGATTCGCCACTTGCCAGCCCCCGCCAGACTTCGCAAGGGGACGCGTGCGCAGGAGACGCGCGTGCGTCCCCTTACAACGGAGTTCCCCCACTTCCCCGCTCCCCCCTAACCCTGCCCATCTCCCTGAAGCGGAGACAGGCAGGGTTCCCGTCCCCCGCCGACGGTAAACTGGGACGCTCACGTAATTTAACCTAAAGATGACATTAAAACACTTATTTTTTTTATTAAGATTTATTTTTCTTCATTTCTCAATAAGAAACTTTTGGCCTAGGGGCACTGTAGATAACATTCTGATCGTATAAGATGCCATAATTCAAAAAAATTTTCCACTTAACTTAAAAAATGGACTAATTGAATACCCCCTAATGGAGACAGACAAATTTTCTCAATAATTCACCACTGTTTTTATCGGGCTATTCAATTAGATCCCAAATGTCACACTTCTGGAGAATTACATGTTAGGAGCTTTGTTCGCAAAATGCTAATAAAATAACTTAGTAATTGTTGTTCTGAGTAGTTGTAAGAACGTGTTTGTTTTCGACCAAACCAAAATTATGGTACTTGTGTATTATAGCGGCGCCCCCGATTTCCATCGCGCGATGTTTTAATCGTGACTCATCGTATGCCATGCACCCGATGGCATGCGATGCGACTCGATTTTTGGCCCCTATACGATGAAAGATTGTATAAGCACCCTAACGGGTGCTTTTAAGCACCGTAATGGGTGCTTACAATGTTAAATGCACCCCCACGCCACCCCCCCACTATAAACGTGAACCCGAAGCGTGGCGAGCGCAGCGAGCCCGCGAGGGGCGGCGGTACGCGTCCTCCGACCTATTCATACCCCCACTATCCACGTCGGCGTGTAGTTGAGAATAGAAAGTGTGGCGAGCCACCGAGCCCGAAGCGTGGCGAGCGGATGCGGATACCTGTGAAGCCCGCGAGGGGACTCCGATACCTGTGAAGGTATCCGCTGCGCTCGCCACGCTTCGGGCTCGGTGGCTCGCTGCGCTCGCCACACTTTCTATTCTCAACTCCACGCCGACGTGGATAGTGGGGGTATGAAAAGGTCGGAGGACGCGTACCGCCGCCCCTTGCGGGCTCGCTGCGCTCGCCATGCTTCGGGTTCACGTTTAAAGTGGGGGGGGGGGGGGTTGCGTGGGAGTGCATTTAACATTGTAAGCACCCATTAGGGTGCTTATACAATGTTTAATCGCATCGCATGGCATTGTATGCCATATACAATGTCATACAATTTTAAAATTGTATGGCATTGTACAATATCGCGTCGCATCGCATACCATCGTATGCCTTATGGTATGCGATGCGATGGGCGCCGCCAAAATACACAAGTATCAAAATTATTTTCTTATATATATTTTGTTTGAGAGAACAGCAAAAATCACAGTGATATGCTTAACTAAAGCAAAGTAGATACTTCATATCTTTTGTTTCCCTTACAGGGAAATATTTAGCACGTGGTTAAAGATTACATCTTTAGAAATATTTATCATCTGATTGCATGAAAGAAAGAACATTGGAGTGTGGTGGTATTTAAGGCCCCCCCCCCATACAGTTGGCCCCAATGTACCCTGAGTTTTCTCGGCAGCTCCCCAGGAAAGCCCAATAAGATTTGTCACTTATGCATGTAATCCCAGGGACTGCAGGAGGGGGGTGGCAGAATTAATGAATACTAATCAAAAGACTGGATGGCAGCTGATCAGGGGCCACTAATCAGGGACCGACCATCCTTTTGAATAGAATTTTCAAATTCTCCCCTGCTGCACCCCGCTTGCCGCACACCAGACCTAATGCTGCTCATCACCTCTGTGGTGCCATTGCCGGCCACTGTTGGAGGCTCTATGGAGCTCAGTTTAGGACACAAACATCACCATATACCGCCCCTATATACACTGCACCATCTGCCATATACTGCCCCCTATACACATATACTACCCCCCCCCATCCATCCATGTACTGCTTCCACCATATACTGCATACTTACTTGCCACCCCAGGACTCGGCAACAAGTGGAACAGTAGAAACCGATACAGGAACCACCAGACAGTCCAGCAGCGCTCACAGTGGAGGCATCGGTGATATGTGTTGCCAATTACCGGCAAGAAGCAGGCCAGTTACCGGGGAGAAGGTAAATCAGTCCGGCAGGAAGGGGTGAGACCTTGTATGATGTGAGCATTTAGGTGACTGAAAGGAGTAGGGGTTGGTGCTGTGGCTGCAGATGATGCATGTGAGTCGGAGGCCATTAAATGGCTTAGCTGCTTTATAAAAACTATGCATTGGTGGAGAGGCGGATTCATGTTTTCGCCCCTCTCACACCCCACACAGGCCATGCCTAGAACCCTCCCACCAGTAGCTGTGGCTAATGGTCTCCCCAGTGCCGGTGCCAGCCATTTCACCGCGCCCAGGCAAAATTGGGGGGGGGGATTGTGGGTGCCGCTCACCTGGGAGTGGGGGTGCGGCTGACTCGCCGCCCACCTGCTTCAGCGCCCAGTCCACCACGGGCAGGGGGCCACCAGGCCGCTAAATTACTCCACGTGGGTGGGGGGGTGTGCGCAGTTCATCTGCTCCAGCGTGTGGGATGTATGCCAGCATCTTTCACCTGCTTCATGGGGGGTGCGGCAGAAAAGACCCACCGCTCACCTGCTCCAGCGCCTGGTCCGGGGAGGGTGGTGGGGGGAGTTGTTGCTGCACCAGCGCCACTGTGATGGGGTAATGTGGGCGCCGTTGACATGCACACACTACGCAGGGGTTGTTTGTGAGCCAGGGCAATTGTCTAAAGCTGCCTAGTGGTGGCGCCGCCCTGGGTCTCTCCTACCACCAGATTGTGTAGGGACTTACATGTACCAGTACTGGTGTATATAGTGCAGCACAATTATAACCTGCCCATTAAAGGTATACATCCTCTCTCTCTCGTAACTATATGTGTGTGTGTGTGTGTGTGTGTGTGTGTGTGTGTGTGTGTGTGTGTGTGTGTGTGTGTGTGTGTGTGTGTGGCTAACAACTAAAAAAATCAGATGGAATGTTCTTTAACTTCTGTTTGAATTTGATGGTACCTAAATTTGTATGCTGCTATAACTACAGATTTTTTTGCAATGGATACACTGACATCATCACAAGTAATTGGTTATTTAAGGTATAAACATATGTAAACATATATGCATATGCAACATTTCTAAGGATAAATAGAGGGGGCAGAGCTGAGCAGACAAAGGAAAACTGCTAATTTCACATTCTCTACATGTTGTAGTTTTTAAAAATATTCACTAGGAGGACTCACAGATCATAGATCACAAGTGGGATTTATTTGCAACAGTAAAACCTGTGTTTTGTATTTCATTGGAAGAACAAGGAATTGTTCAAATGTTGTTGGCAGCATGTCAAACATTGGTGTGATTAAAATGTGATAATTGTTAAAAACATAATTATGTGGTGTTAGTACTGAATTATGTAGGGTGGTCCAATTGGTTCTCATGGAAATACTTGTACAGCACCTGTGTGAAATGTAATTTTTACAGTTTAGTAGTTGGATATTTAGACAATGATAATTTCAGTTGGGTGCCAGCAAGATTTGTTCAGTAAATTCAGCAGACACTGTCGCACTTTACAGTGGCGCCGATCTTGCTCAAAAAGCAGCGTTCGCTTTTATGCAAATCCGGGAATGGCTGTACATCTGATTGAATTCCCCCCCATATGTAGAAATATATGTATGTGTAGGGAGCGTAGGCAGGGCTGGCAACAGAAATCTTGGGGCCCGTTACACTGCTATTTTGGGTCCCCTTTCTCCTGGACCCATACTCGGGACTATGTAAATATCGGACCCGGACCATACCCCGGACCGGACATCAAAATCTGCAGTCCGGAGCTTGTAGTGTCCGGTCCAGGGGGTGTCCCGCCCGGGAGGGGGCTATAAGCTCCAAAATGCAGAGCTTGTCCACTCTGGGGGTTTTGTCCTGGTCCATGGTCCTGTTACCCATACCCCCCATCCTCTAATCCAAAGTACAGGATAAAAGAAAACACTATATGTATATACAGTAGGAGCCCAACTCATCTATCTTCCTTAGGCCATGGCTCAGGATGGCTAGCCATGGATATCCTATTGTTCTCAGCTGCAATACAATACATAGAACAATAGAGTAGGGGATTAGCAGAGGGTACTTGTGTAGTTTCACGGCGCCAGTATGGCACCGTGCGTCTGAGTCCCCATGCGGGCTCGGTGGCTCGCTACGCTCGCCACGCTATTTAAAATCAACTCCATGCCAACATGGATAGTGGAGGTATGAACTATCCATGTTGGCATGGAGTTAAGTTACTTTTTTTAACATAGTTTGTGGCGAGCGTAGAACCCCCCCAAACGGGTGATACAATGCTACCCGGCTGCCCCACCGGGCGCTACTGCTGCCGTGCGCATTATGCTGAGGGGGGGGGGGGGGGTGTGTGTGTAGCCCTGGGCGATACTATGCATAGGATGGGCACCCTGGAGTGACTGTGAACAGAACCTGAAATATCATGTACAGCACATATACACTTTGTACTAAAGATACACGTTATATAACAACATCTGTGCTGCGCAGGAGTTAAAGACATACTAAGAGCTCCTCTACCATGAGAAAAAGTAGGTTTGAAACAATTGTTGGACCAATCATGCAGATCCTGGGCAATGCTATCCTTCAGGTGGGCGCCCTGGGGTGGCTAAGGACAGAACATGAAATATCATATTCAGCGCATATGTACATTGTAATAAGGCTACGAGTTATAAGCATCATATGTGCTGCACCCCAAATGGACAGGGTGCCTATAGAGGATCATGTATCATGGGGGGGGGAAATGGTTGCCTCCTCAACAAAGGCATTCTTAAACAGCATAGGTATTCCCAAGCTCGCTGCAAGAAATTCAGCAATGGCTAGAACACCCAGGATACTATGGGACATGATACCAGATTCCATCACAAGAACAGGTGTTACCACTTGTCTAACACCAGTGACTTTTTTTCAGTATTTTTTCAGTATCTTTCTAGTACTATTTTCAGTTCTTGTTCCCTGCATTTTTTCTAAATATGGCTTCGTATTTGCTTCTATGCCCACATGATGATTTTTCTCTTACAATCCTTTTCCCTACAGCTTATCTAACAATTTTTTTTCCCATGGGTCCTACTGGTTTCTGCAAGTTTTGAGTTTATGGTGCTGCTGGATATCTTCATATTTTTGAAGGGAAGTAAGCATGATGTGCAATTCATCTTATGCACTAAGTTACTTTGGCTGACCACTACCTTTACAGTCCTCAAAGTTTCCTGTTTGTTTGTCCTTCTTCAAAAGAGCTTGAACAGCACATTTTAAAACTCCAGTCTGCTTTTAAATCTTTGCCTTGGAGAGACCTTGCTGATGCAGTATAACTACCTTGTGTCTTGTTACTTGCTAAGTCTTGCCATACTGAATGACCTGTGACATGACACTGTCTTCCAAAAGCCCACCTCTGTAGCAGAGTTTGGCTGCTCCTCCAGCAGGGGACAGAAAGCAAGTTGAGCAGCATCTGAGGCAAAGAGGTCCTGATACCCATTGTTTGAAGTTTGGAGTGAACAGCCAAGCCACAGCCTCAGTGATTCAGAGGCTCAATGGCTGACAAAAGTTGTGCGGGTCTGAGCAGTGTCAGGTAGCCTGGATTGAGTGGCCAGTGATGGAGTAATCACCCCCCCCCCCCATTTGGGGCGGCACTGAAGGTGGCTCTCAACCTGCCAGGGTAGAGCAGACAATGTGCCTGTAGCAGGTCGGATCTGGGCTTCCTCAGCCTTGAGTTACAACTGGTGAGTGGGCGGACCAGGAGGAGGCTCTAATCCATTTACAGATCTGGTAACTGAAGGGTAGCTCCTGGCTGATTACACATTAAGATTCACAGTAACCCCTCAATTCCTGTGCCTGGGTTTAAGGGGGGAATTCAGTTAGGTGCTGAAATTCACGCCACACTGACGGGGTGAATCAGGCTACCATTGTCATTGTAAGAAATTCAATTCCCCCCTAAGTCTTGGATCTGTGTGCAACAAAAGCACTATGCATATCCGTGAAGTAAGATAAGTGAAATACCGAAACACCCAGATAAAAAAAATTCACTCTAGGTTTGATCCAAGTAGAAATGCATTAAGGTCCAAGCATGTGGTGGAATCAGGGCCCTTATTTCGCTTGCAAAGTACATTTTGATTTACATAGGTGGTCTAGCCTGAGTAAATGTTGGTGCATTCCTACTTTTCGCTTTCCGAAAACAACCTACATCTTTAGATCCACTACTTTCTGTAAGTAAAACTTTCGAACATTTTCCTGTGACTGCTGGATTTAGCCTTTGGTTATGACTAAAATGAATCATGAAAGTGAGTGACCACAGTGCTCTTCCTAGTCCTCTGTCATATCCCCTACTCATTGCATGTCTTGCCATAGACTACTCTATATTTGCTTAAATAGCATAATCATTATTAAAGTGGAATTTTTGGTGCTTATTGTGAATTGCACATAACCAGAAATAAAAAACATTGAAATGAAGATAATATACTATTCATAACTGTGTAAAACTCCGCACATCACGTTAACAAAATGTCCACGTCAGTCTGAGGTACACCAATAGTTGTGTTTGGTTGTTAAGCCTATGTTTTTGTGTGAGTGAAGTGGGACAGCCCCTCTAGCTCACATCTGTATTGCTAACGCAAAGTTTTCAGTAGGGGATTTCTATAAAACCATTTTGAAAGTGAAACTTTTTTTTGTCTGTGTTTTTTTATTTTTAAATCCTATTGTCTAGTTCATAAGAATAGCCAAATTTAGTAAGCATGAACAATTATTAGTTCTGCTTTGTACTGAAATACCGCAGCATGGCAAAGCATTAACCCTTTTCATTATCAGTGATGTAGCTAGGTGCCACGGTGCCCGGAGCACGGGCATGTTTCGCGCGTTAGTAGTCCTGTTGATACACATGATTACAATAGTGCTTTATACACATAATGCCCCTTGCATATAATGCCCACTGTAGTAGCACCACTTATACACATAATGCCCCTTGCATATAATGCCCACTGTAGTAGCACCACTTATACACATAATGCCCCTTGCATATAATGCCCACTGTAGTAGCACCACTTATACATAAAATGCACACAATTGTAGCACCGCTTATACACATAAAGCCCTCAATAGTAGCACCACTTATACACACAGTGCCCACTGTAGGTTCAACAATTATACACATAGCGCTCACAGTAGCAGTGCCACTTACATGTTAAACTAGAGACCTTGATGCCATGTGCCACAAACTACATTGGTAACCCTCCCATATTTAAAATAGGGACAGCATGTGTAATGTGTTTATTCCCACACCTTATATTTGTTATGCTCATCACCTTCCCTCACTCCTTATATTCTTATGCCTGTCATCCCCCTTGCACATATTTCCTAACAAGTATCACCTCACCTCCTTAAATGTTTATGCTTGTTAGTCCTCTGATCCACCCCCACCACCACATAACATGCACCTTTTACTTTCCTATTCCTCTGATGTGAGGGCAGATGGCATCGTTTCAGTGCTCACAGAATGCTGGAGTCTGGACACTTACTTTGCAGGAGTAGGGACAGCTGGAGGCTGAGTGACATGAAGGACCTCCCTCCTCTGCTCTAATAGGCGTTGTGGAGCCCCGTCATTATAGTTGAGTTGCTGCCGGTGCTGCAGGAAGATGAAGAGAGATAGGAGGAGCCCCAGCAGCACAAGAAGGAGGGTGGATAAGAGTGATGCTGAAGATAAGCCGGTGCTGCTGCCTGACAGAGTGGCTGCGGCAGCCGGCAACAACAGGACAGGAGCAGAGGATGCAGGGTGCCTCTCCTGCCCGGCACCTGCTGAGCTGAGCGCCAGGACCCCGCACAACAAATTACAAGTTAGCTCTGGCTGTCCACTGCTATTTTGAATTCAAGTCTCCCGCTGGACTGCGGCGCTAACCAATAGGCGCTTGCAGTCCAGCAGTCACCAATGCTTCTGATTGGCTGCTGGACAGCAAGCGCTTATTGGCGAGCGCCGCGGTCCAGCAGGAGAGAGACTTGAATTAAAAATAGTGGCAGACAGCCGCACACAATGGGGAGCAGGCGAGGCAGGCGGGCTGGCGGTGCACAGCTCCGGCGCCCTGTGATCAATCGGCGCCCTGAGCTTGTGCTCCAACGGCTCTGCCCTCACTACGCCCCTGTTCATTATGTCCATTAGTTGATCATGATACTGCAGATGTTTAGTGGATACTATTGCAAGTTTAAACTAAGACTCATGTGAGTAGGCCTGACGACAAGGGGGCAAAGGGGCGCCAAATGTCAGAGTGACAACAAGACACAGGGTGAAATTTACTAAGATGTGAAATAAACTTCACAGGTCATGATGCTATGGGCAACCACTCAGAATCTACTTCTTATTTATTTACCACCCTCTAAAAGATAGTAGACACAATGTGATTGGTTGCCCATAGCAACATGACCTGTGAAGTGTATTTCACATCTTAGTAAATTTCACTCCGAGTCTCCAAGAAGATCCTCATGGCACCAGCCACAGCAGGCATCAGGGTCCGGCTATGGCAATGCGATACTGGGTAATTTCTCACATAAGGCTTTGCTGAAGGGTCAGAGTAACATGTGCTGAGCTTTGATGGGAGGATACTGTCACATGCTCCTCTGACCAGCAGCAGCCTCTTGGGAGTGACAAACTGAGGCTATGACTGAATGCTCTGCTGGCTGCTGCCTGGGGGGGATTTAGAATGACGTAGGTTTCTACAGTTTGTGTTTGTGAAATGCTGCATTGTGGCATAATGGGGGAAATTTACTAAGATGGGAATTCTATTTCAGATGTGATGTTGCTATGGGCAACCAATCAGATACTATCTATTATCTTCTAGAAGGTGCTAAATAAATAAGTAGATTCGGATTGGTTACCCATAGTAACATACCATGTGAAATGGAACTCACATCTTAGTAAATTTGGTACTTGTTTCCTAGCACGGCGCCCATCGCATCGCGGCAGTACGCGTCCTCTGACCTTTTCACACCCCCACTATCCACGTCGTTGACTTTAGATAGTGTGGCGAGCGCAGCGATCCACCGAGCCCGAAGCGTGGAGAGGGGACACGGAATACATGTAAAGTAATACGCGCCCGCTCGCCACGCTTCGGGCTCAGTGGCTCGCTGCGCTCGCCACACTGTATAAAATCAACTCCACGCCGACATGGATAGTGGGGGAATGAAAAGGTCGGAGGACACGTACCGCCACCGCTCGCCATGCTTCGGGTTGGCGTTGATAGTGAGGGTGGCGTGGGGGTGCATTTAACATTGTAAGCACCCATTAGGGTGCTTATACAATTAAAAATCGTATAGGGTGCTTAAATCGCATCGCATGCGGCTATATGGCATGCGATGCGATACAATGCATAAGATGCCATACGACTTAAAATCGTGGGCGCCGTGCTAGGAAACAAGTACCGTAAATTTCCCCCAATGTGTTTGGACTATAGTTCAATTTCAGCAGAAGGGGTGTGGATTAGGGGGAGGATGGGCCCCAGAGGTAAAAGTGTACCAGGCCCCAAGATTTCTGTTGCCAGCCCTGCATGTGAGATACATTTTGACCTACTGTATAAGCACTTATTTTCGCGCGGCTTTAATTTTCGCGATTTTCGCGAGCCTTCCGTAATCGCGAAAATTAAAGCCGCGCGAAATATTTCCCTCCCTAAAGGGCGCATTTATCATTCTTTAGCGATCCCGGCGTGATGACAACCCTTGCAACGCCGGGAGGCCCGGAGCACGTTACCAGTACGGCTGAGCGACAGTGGCAGGCAGCAGCTGGGGAAGTAATGCGCCCCCTCATAGGGTTCCGGAGACGGGGAACAACAGCATGCACATACACACATTTGTCTTTCCGCTCTTACCGGCCGGGTGCACCGCGGCAGCCGCACAGGGCTTTCGGGTTAACATGGCGGCTGGGCAGGGAGAGGCCAACGGGGAGCAGTGACCTGATCTCCGGATTCGGGCTGCTGATCCCCCACCGTCTCCGCTACCTCTACTCCCCGGCGTCTCCGTCCAGAGAGGCAGCGCCCCGGCATCCCCGAGACCGTCACTTCCTCACACAGCAACACACTCGGCCCCGCCGCCTCTCCCAGTCAGGCAGCAGCAGGGCTCCCAAGGGGTCGGTGTCGGGGGGAGCAGCCTGGGACACAGGCCCCATTTATCATTCTGGGGGCGCAGGGACAGGGCTCCGATAGGAGCCCGTCCCTGCGAAGCCCTAACCCGGAAGCCGGGGAGTCAGCGCATGCGCGGTTATGCGCTGACCCCTCTGACCGCACTGCCCCGCTCGGCAGTGCTATGTGTAGCCATAGGCTACAATGGGCTATCGCCATATCAGAATGGCGATAGCCCAGGGGTGCGATGCCGGGCTGCCCGATGCTGATACATCGGGCAGCTTCGCATCCCCCATAGAAACCTATGGGGGATGCGACCGGTAATTATTCGCGAAATTTTCCACTCGCGAAAATGCAGATTCCTTCATTATCGCGAAAATTACTACCCGCGAAATTAAGTGCTTATACAGTACTCAACTGATTTACATGTTCTCAGTAAAATTTAAATGTTAACTAAGAAATGTTAAGTTTGCATGTCACTACAACAAAAAAGTGTATAGTGCATAAATGCGCAGTGTGATGATAACCTATGCTTTTCTATCAAGCACAGCTGTCCATTCCAAACTAATATAGTCCATCTCCATGAATTGGTCTACATTTGACATTGTACAGCTGAAGCTGGCATCTTGTAGTTCCAGCCTAAGAATACCACTGTGTGGGGTCCTGAGGACCGAGTTTGAGAACACATCATGCAATGACAATGACAATCGAGAGAGTGTGTATAGTGGTACAATCTTTTTCTTGCAATTGTTTGGACGGGAGTAGATCAGACGTCGCAAGTAAAATTGTATAGGTGTGTACGCGCATATCGGCTTGTGTTTGTGGACGGTAGGTCGCATGTATGGTCGATCGAACGCTCGCAAGAAAACAGGGATTGTATAGATGTGCTTTAGCCTGGGCGCAAACTAAGACATTTTTATAGCTATATCTTGAAACAAATGTAACAAAATAATAGGTTTTCAGATTTTCTTCACAGCTCTTTTTTTTTGCAATTCACATGGCTTTATCCATATATTTTAACTGTGAAAATGAGTTTTATATATATATATATATATATATATTATATATATAAAATATAAGGGAAGTACGTAAACTATCCTTAAAGCCATTTTGGTAAATATTTCCCCATATAATAATTTCCGCTTTGTCTGAAAGATGTGAATAGGAAAAAAGTACTGAGACATTGTCCAAATAGTTGCAGGAATATGCTCCTTGATAAGTGTAAGTCATTGAAAAGATTATGTACACCGAGTAGGGCAAGGTGACTCTAGTTTAAGAGTAGCATTTGGAAGTAAATGTAATGAAAATAAGAGTGAAATTTGGAAAATTATTAAAAATGACATTTCATATCTATAATAAAATACTAAAAGTCCAAACGATCTTACAAATAAAATCACTCTCACTGAATGTGAGCATAACAAGTTATGTTTTTTAGTGGTATTTTACTTCCAGCCATTTAGTGAAGTGACTGGGGCTATCGAGTTACAATGCTGCTCACAGTGGGACAAATTTAAGGTGCTCATACACAGTACAATTATTGTATGCAATTTGGATTATATTGCATCGCATACATTTTGCAATGCAATAAGATGCAATCTAGTACAAAAAGTATGTGCAGGACATACTTTTTGAGCTGTGCAATGAGATGTGTGCAGGAGCGTGCATCTCATTGCAGCCAGCTATTGTACCGTGTATGGGCACCTTTACTTTATCACTTCACCAGGCTTAATACATCTGCCTTAGTGTCTTCTCTTCCTACTTGGTTTGCAAAAGCAAACTCCTTCAATGGACAAAACCATGTTCACTGGAGGTGGGGCTGATGTAACATGTGCATAGAGAGTTACGTTTTGGTGGGGTGTGTTCAAACTGAAATATAATTTGCAGTAAAAGAATAAAGCTGACAGTATTTACTCTGCACAGAATCAAAATAATTTCCTAAAATTGAACTCGCTCTGCACATTTTACATCAGCCCCACCTGCAGTGCACATGGTTTTGTCCATTAAAGAAGAAGCTTGCTTTTGCAAACCAACCAGAATCACCCCCACCCCACACTCTGGCTGATACTTAGATTTTGTTATTCCAACCCGTCGTCCAGTGTGAACCCAGCTTTAGAACAATAAAAATATATCGAATTGCAATTTAAATCATATCCTGACTGAAACGTGTATTTGCCTCACATCATCATATGATAAATAAACAATTTGGGCAAACTGCTTAGTAAAATGTTGTTCCGATTTTGTACCAGAAAAATAGTTATTTATTATTATTATTATTATTATTATTATTATTATTATTATGTGATTTTAACTCTTTATGACCCCTTGTCAATTTAAATGGACATTATTAATAAATGTATTGTGTACACTGTATTGTGATGACAGTTGCCATCCAAATCCCAATTTCAGAAAATGCTGTGGAACTTTTCCGGCAGATGCTAGAGTTTCAAAATATTGAATTAGAACAAAACGCAATGTTTTGGTGTACAGGATGCAATGCTTTATGCACTAACAATGAAAATGACTTAGGGCATCATTTGTCATCACTGGGATACAGCGGAAACATGCAATGGGTCACAAAGGATTGAAGAAAACTAAAAGGCTGTGCCAGGCTTGTGCATTCTAAGTGAAATGTCTTTGCCTTTCTGAGAGGCATCAGTGGGGTCATAGTGGAGCTTCATTTATCACAATGCCTTATATCCACAATTAGTCTAACCCTGAATGACTAGGCTAAAACCTTTTACCATAGTTCTTCATGGCTAAATGCAACATTACCCGCTTATAAAGACACAATGGCTCCTAGATATTTATTTATTAACAGTTTCTTATATAGCGCACAGATATTCTGCAGCACTTTACAGAGAATATTTGAACATTCACATCAGTTCCTACCCCAGTGGAGCTTACAATCTATATTCCCTGTATGTTTACGGGAAAGGGGAATTGGGGAGACACCGATGCACAAGCCTTAAACACGAATATGAGTGCTGATATAAGTAACAAAATAGAAAATCCACAATCAATACCTGAGGGCACTGCTTTTGAAAATAAGTTTTTAAAACTTAACTTTTAATATTATCAAAATTTATTTAAGAATAAAATGGACACACATTGACACTAACAATACATCAAGAAACACATTGAGAATACACAACCCTACTGGAATGTTTGTACCTAGGTTGCCTTTCAGAAAAAAGTATGGTGTGCATAAGAATTCAATATGCACACTCAATTTTTCTGACAGGGAAAAGTGGCACAAATTGGATGGATATCTCAAGATAGCTTTAAGCAACACACTGCGAGATAATTTTAATATTTATATTTAAGGAGCAGCTGGCATTTGCTATTGCTGCCTTCTCCCTTTTGTCTATTTACTGCAAGTCACATTGTTTTACCGGGATGCAGTTACAATCCCGGCGGTCGGAATCCTGGTGTTCAAAATCCCGACGCCGAAATCCCGACACATTCTCCTTCTATGAGTGTCCAGGAAACTCATAGAGGGAGAATAAATTAGTGTGCCGAGCGTAGCAAGGCACCGGGCCCACTGCGTGGTGAGCGCAGCGAGCCCGCAAGGGGGGGCTATCCACGTCTCCCCCTTGTTGGGATTTCGGCGGTTGGGATTTTGACCGCCGGGATTCCGACTGCTGGGATTTAGGGCCTTATTCTAGTTCACTCTTTCTGACAAAATCCTTCTTAGATGGACAAAACCATGTGCACTGCAGGTGGGGCAGATGTAACTTGTGCAGAGAGAATTAGATTTGGGTGGGATTTTACTTCAAAGTGAGATCTACGTATATTCCAGTGTAAAAATAAAGCAGCCAGTATTTACCCTGCACAGAAACAAAATAACTCACCCAAATCAAAAAAGTTTATTATATACAATCAGTAAACCAAAAAACACTTATACTAATGCATGTGGTGATGAAAAATGTACTTTAATAAATAAATTAAATTGTGTAATAAATTAATTCTATGGGGTCTATTTAATTAGGTGTTATGCAGTTTGCAGAAATTCATGTGGTAGTCAATGTGTTTACATACTAAAATACACTAATGTTATAGCAGTGTAGTGTTCTTTTGCTGACATTCAAACTCTGTAACAATGGCACATCACCAGCATTTCTTCTATTGAATTGACCCTTATTGTACCCTGTAGTATACACACTGATATACAAACACTTCGCTAAACATGGATTAAGGAATTAAAATTCCACCACAAGGTTAACCAGACTAACATAACAACTTGATAAATAAAACAAAATAAAAGGTCAGTGGTTTTGATATACAGTATATAATAAACATGACATTGGCAACCATTACAAACAACAACAAAAAAAAACAGCTGAGTAAATGCATAAGGATGGCAAACTTTCCGCTCTGCATAAATATGCAAAACAAAAGTGGTTTTAAAAAAATCTTGACTGTTATTTCCTGAATTGGCATGTCTAACGTGTGTATGATCTAGTACACAAACAGAGGTTGTTTTTAGTATATGAAATATCACGCTTATTGTTTTATTTAGCTTAATGAGATCATATAATATGAAGCTTCTTCCAAATGGTTGGAATTTCGAGTGACTAGGTGGCAAGTGGGCTGTCTTGTGAAAACCAACATTAATCAGTCTGACAGCTTGCTGAGCAGATATACTGAGTGTAAATTAAAAAAAATATATGTATTATTTGCCTCTTTTCTCTGTGGCGGCACTCCATAGATTTTTCTGTAGATATTTGCATTGTACATTAATATGACTTATGCACAGAATATATTGTTACAATATAATAAACTATAGTACCATTGAGAAATTGAACCATCTTATTTGGACACAGTATTTATAGACCTAAATCAATCTCAACCACCCCATTCTTACTATACTCCCCCCCCCCCCCCCCTTCCAAATCGTTTGACCGGCTGACATCTCTATCCAACACATTTGCCTTGGGGTCTGTCTGGTCTAAAGACCGACCAGCTATGGAGATGTGTTGCCCACTGTGAAATGTCTATGTTGGCCAGTGCTCTCTGTCTTGTTAAACACCCTGTAGAGAATGAGATGATTACTGTGACAAGAAAATAGGACAGAACATTCCCAACCTGTGTTTCTGTTTTCAGATCAACATAATGGTTGCTTCCAAGACTCTTTTGGAAATATACCAATTTTCCATGCCATCACAGAACAACAGTGTGTAATTTTAGCATCCTGCTAATTTTAAAGGGGACATACTTTTCAAATATAAATAAAGATAATGGATACAGAGTTAAGTGTAATTTATTTGTACTTGATTATAGGGGGTTATTCAGACCCGGTCACTAAGATGCCATTTTGAAGCCTGCCCAATTATCAATCAGTTCTGCTCACGTACCGATCATAGCAGCGTCTTTTTTAATTGCTAGCCGTTCACAAGTTGATAAACCGGAAGCTGGCGTTAAGGGGTGGTAACCGGCTCTTTTCTGGGAGCGTCATGGAAAACACAGGCATTCCCAGGCGTTTACAGGGAGGGTGTGACACCAATTCCGGCCCCGAACAGCCTGTTTCTATTGCAGCAGCTTAGTAGGTCATGCGTTACACACAGATTGCACACACTGGGAACAGTATTCGATGTTGAGTCGAATGGATTTGCAGCTATTCACCAATCTAATATTTTTGCAGCCTTGCACAGGGCAGGGTTTCATGCTGGCAGGGTGGTGGCTATCTGATCGCAGGGCTGTGCAATTTAGCAGAGAAGCAATCAGGTCTGAATAAACCCCATAGTTAGAGCTGAGTATCAGTACCATCCAGAATGGACCGCGCTCTTCTCTATAATATGGAAAGCATGTGTTCAGCTACTATGGGTGACTGATGTGCACCTGTATTACATTCCGCTTTTACCATATGGATACTGAAGGGCACAATCTCAGTTCCTAACATAGTGAGTATAAAAGATAGAAAAGCAATAGCGTCACGCTAAATGGCAGCTGGTATCCATGAACACATATGGTGGTGACCCTGGTAAGTGTAAATGGTATACCCAGCACTGTATTCCTTCCACCAGCACTCAGTTAAGGGAAGGGTAGCTAAATACTGTACATCCCCTTTAGGAGGTGAGCGTCCCCTCTTCTCCGCCTCTTTCTATAAGTGGGAGTATAGGTGGGTAGACGTATTTTTCAAAACAAAGTGGTCCCCTGTTCGAGGTCCTTCACCAGATAGTTTAGAGATGGGAACAAGCTGTACTTCCGTTAATAGGGAGAGATGTCTCCTCTTCTCCGTCACTCAGGAGTCTGACTGTATAAATCAGGTTTTGGACATTTAGAAAGCACTTCTGTTGCTCCAAATCATCTCAAAGTGGTGACCTGTGAAGACAATAAGCATGATCTAGTGTAACTCCATTTAATGATAAAATCATGCATAAAAACATGGTAGTAATGGTTCTGTCATGTGAATAAACCATGTTGCATAATTCGTATTTTGGGAAAATGGAGTCAGGTCTATATTATTTTTCCTATTTATTATTAACAACAAATAAATATAAAAGGCCAGATTCCAAATGTATGGAGGGTTACCGGATGAGATGTAGAACTAAGGGTTCTTAAAAGCACGTGTTATAGGATGGCGGTCCCGATTACCGGCATCGAATATCAGCTAGATGGTACCGGCAATGGTCCCTTCTAAATGGGTCTGGATGAGGTACTCTGACACATTTCAACCCTCACTTGGGTCTTTCTCAAGGAGATTTTAGGTCTGTGTATGTTAAATACATGGATGGTATCTTTATTTATCTTTATTTAAAGGGCTTCTATCCAGTCATGAGGTCCGTTTTTGGCACCAGGAAATGGTGGCATTTAGTGATGCCCCACTTCCTGTAAAGGTCCGGCGGGCATATGCCCCACTTCCGGGTTCTAAAGTGCAATGTTTAGTGCAGCAATATTCAGAGTCCAGGTCCAGCAAACGTCTTCCCAACTTCCTGGACAATAGTCAGTGTGCTGTCATATCCCGCGGCATGAGCCCTTTCAGCCGCACAGTCCCATGTCACTTCAGGAATTCCGTCATGCGACTACCTATATCGGATAGGATGCTGCCTCACTTCCTGTAACCGGGACTGCCCCACTTCCGGTCCTATGGGCAGTGTTGTCGGATCTTGGTTTATATAATCTTGTCTTGTTTCCGGTTTCTGAACTGTGTGGGAAACTTTGGAATAGTAGCTACAAGGTTCCATGTATAATAAAAGCGTTGGAGTTCAGTACAATCTAAACTGATCTTCCAAAATAAACAAATACAGTTGTGGATACAATAATTGAGCTTCCCACATAGTTTTCATTCATAAAAAGAAAAAAAGAAATATAATCCGCAAAAATTAAAAATAGACAATAAATATATAGTATAAAAGTGACTTTTTAAAATAAATCAGAGCATAGAAGGTAGAGAATTATAACATAACCACTGATACAGTATAAAATGGAACTAATATATAAAAAAAAATTACTTCAAAGTCACTGTTAAGACCCCCAGGTTGTAAAGTATTAAAATAATATATAGATTGAGATGATCTGGAGCAACGTAAGCACTTTCTAAACATCCAAAACCTTATTTATACAGTCAGACTCCAGAGAGAAGAGGAGACCCCTCTCCCTATTAAGGGAAGTACAGCTCTTTCCCCTCTGTAAACTATCTGGTCAGTTCCTAACATGTTTTGCTTTCCTTTTGGTAACACATAATATTGAGGGAACTCTGTTTCCACAAGACTGGTTCTTTTTAATTGACTGTATAGGTCACTCCTAACATTGGGGCTTATTCTGGTTTGTTCGGATTGCTCCGAATGCGTACGAACGGCCAATGGTTGGTGTTTGCGCATGTGCAGAGGCGTATCTGTGCATGTGTGAACACCGTGCACGTCCGAATACGGCGTGAATTCTGTACAATCCGAACAAGGGGTGGAGAGGGGCGTGAAGGGCTGTTTGGGCTCATTACCATATGCGTACTCCCCGCGTTTCATGGGCGTACGTATGGTAATGCGGCCATGACGCACGTGTGGGGGGTGGACATATGACATAGTCGGATGCCAGCTGCCCGCCCATATCCCTGCTTTTGCAGTGAGAAATGCCCGAGTGGTCTGGAGCACTCGGTGCTGCCTGACCATTCGGTCCAGCATTCGATGGTCAGAGACCATCGAATCATGGGGGAGGTTCCCACACATGGAGGAGGTGTTCAGCGTCTTACTGCATTCGGACGGTGCGAGCGTTCCGTACAGAAGGAGGGGCTAAGAACACTCGGTTCCAGTCCGCAAATACGCATCCGTCTGAACCAACCAGAATAAGGCTATTAGGACTATTTTGGTTCTGAACTATCATGATTTTTATAATTTTTCTGTGTAAATATTGAGTATTGCTAAAATGTTTATTTAGTAATCTACATAACTGTGTGATTGTTACATGATTTTTTTTTATTAATAGTTTAATTTGTTTGTGTTGTTTTGCAGTTTTTCAGGGATATTTGAGTTTATTATACATATGATTTTAAATCAACCATAAATACCATTTCAATCTAGCACCACTTATACTTCCTACACTTCCTTCGTACGGCATTTGTTTTATCATACACAACAAGTTTTAAAACAGGTTGCATTTTTTTTTTTATTGGATTTGGGGAAAGGATTGGGGAGGTTAAACTAAAGTGGAATGCCATATTCTTCTTTGTAACATTTACATATTTGGATGTGAAGCTCACGCATGGGTACTATTCCTGTGTGGCATAATGTGTATAAAGGGTGCTACTACTGTTTGGCATGATGTGTATAATACCACTACTCTGTGACATGTGTATGTGGGGTTCCACTACAGAGTGGTGGTTTTAAGTGTATATGGGATACTAATGCTGTGTGGTGTAATCTGTAAGTGTGGTGTAATGTGTACATAGGGTACTTCTACTGTGTGGAGTAATGTTTACATGGGGTATTACTTTTTGGTGTAAAATGTATAATGGGTACCACTACTTTGTGGCATAACATGTAAGGGGGTACTACTACTAGGTGTAACGTGTATATGGAGTACTAATACTTTATGGGTAGGGTGCAGCACCCTGTCAAAGAATCCTAGAGGGAACACTATGAGGCATAATGTACTGTACATGGGTTTCTACTGTGTGGTGTAACGTGTGTACATGGTGTACTATTACTGTTTGGTGTAATGTTTGCATGGGTTTATTACTACTGTGTAGCTCAATGTACATGGGGTTCTAATACTGTGTGGTGTAATATATGTATGAGGTACCACTGCTCTGGTGAAACGTGTACATGGGGTACTACTACTGTGTGATGTAACTTTTGTATATGGGGTTCTACTACTGTGTAGTGTAATGTACATGGGGTACTACTGCTGTGTGGTGTAATGTGTACATGAGGGTACTACTTCTGTTTATTTATATAATATTTCTATCATGCTTTTATTTATATAATATTTCTATCATGCTTTCATAGATTGTTTTATACGTGTTTATATGAGATTTTGTTTCAATGGGTTTTATAGATTTGTTTCTGTGTCTGTAAATTGTATTTTTATACTTCATGGAGCTCTCAAGTTTGGGTTGGTAACGTGTTATTTTTAACTATTTGCAGGCATCAGGATATATTGCACCTTTTCAATGGACTGATCTTCCCTACAGAAGGCACATAGGAAACCAGATTGTGGATTACATCAAGCAATGGAGAACAGATTGTAAAGAGATGTCTGCATAGGAGAATATCTTTAAAATAGCATTGGGTAGCATTTCAAGGTATGGCTAATTTATTCATAATTATTATTTCCCTGTTGTGCTGTATATAAAATGTGCATCAAAATAGCTGGTCATTTGATTGACCTGTGGTTGGTATGGTTATTTTATTTAATTCTGTGTGTTTAAATTAAAAGTGATGAATGAAAGTAAATAGTATACACTTTATTATTTATTGTGTGAAATAAAACAGTACAAAACTTCACAATTTATTTACATTTGAACATATGTTTTTTGTTTTTTATTTAATATTTATTTATTAACAGTTCCTTATATAGCGCATACATATTTCACAGAGAATATTTGATCATTCACATCAGTCCCTGCCCCAGTGGAGCTTACAATCTATATTACCTACCACATGTACAGGCACACACAGACATTCTAAGGTTAATTTTGTTGGAAGCCAATTAACCTACCAGTATATTTTTGGATTGTGGGAGGAAACCGGAGTAAACCCATACAAGTACGGGGAGAATATACAAACTCCGCACAGTTAGAGCCATGGTGGGAATCTAACCCATGATCTCAGTGCTGTGAGGCAGTAATGCTAACCATTACACCATCCGTGCTGCCCCTAATATATAATGTAAAAGCTTTGGGAAAAAGTGCTTATAGGTTGTAGTTGCTATCTCTATCTAAATTCACAGTTTTGCTATTGGGGCCATAGATGCAAAACAGTATGGTACAGTATGTCACATCATTTTTCAGTTCCCATAGAAACCTCTGATTTACCATCTTAATTCATAAATCTGATGCTAAATTCATATAGAATTTTTTAAAGAATTTCAGAGGATTTCCGGCAAACTCTGCTTTATACATATGCCCCAATATAGTATACAACCAAAATCATAACTAGCTAGCAGTACCCAAAAGCAGGCATGCTGCGTGTTTTACACCTACAATGCCAAACATCCTTTATGTCCAATGCCAATCTTCTATCATCACAGCAATTTATTGCAGCACGCCCTACGCCCTAGCTTCACAGTTTACGTACATAAATGATCTGTTTATGAGTGTTTGCAATTTGTTTTTTCAATTTGTTTATGTCCCGCAGGTATGGGGTTACAACGAGTTGTCAGGGCGGCCTGCTGTTGTAAAGGCTGCAGATCCAGGTTGCCAGATTGGCAAGTTTTATCTTAAAATAAGTAGCACAATTATTGTACTTATGAAACATACAGAGCAGATACAGTATATAATACTATAATCTGTACTAGCAGTTACTGTCCGGTCTGAGCCAGACAGTATATGCTGCACAGTGCCTGGTGGAGGGTGGGCTGATTTAATCCTTCTAACAAAATCAAAACGAGTAAATCTGCTTGTAATTTGGGCTTTTGTAATCATTTGTATTCTTTGAGCTATAATTTAAAACTGTATAGTTTCTTGTTTCCAGTCACCTTGGCTATTTGCAGATAACAGTACATTGTGATGAGAAATATCAACAGTATACAAAACCTGTACATGTGGGTTGTAGTATATTTTCACCATGTCAACATTGACATTGATTATTCAAATTGTCCACAATAGTAGGAAAAACTTAAACTGACAATGCATGCAAGGTTTTATTCAAAATCAATAATGAAAAGTAAAAAATTAGGGGTATCAATTTCAAGCCGTATAAATACAAAGTGCATACAGCGCAGACGGAGGTATATCATGTGTTACCATATACTGGTAAGGTCCATACAATATTTGCAGTTTTCTTACAGTACAGATAATGAGCATACCATATAAGGCTGGTGTGTGTGTGCTTTTAGGCGGCTATCTCCACATCCAGAGTGCTTAGCCGCCAAGCTTAGACTCACTGTTGCAGGTTAATAATCGGCAGAAAAGTCCCCTCCACGGACAATCGGGTACTTGGCAAGATGCATTTCGGACTAAGTCCTTTTGCACTGATGAAATGTCAACATTATTAGCATGTTAAAAACAACAGAAACAATCAGGCGCAATAATTAGAAAATTGCTCCACCCTTTAATCTATATATACATATAAAGGTATTTAAGAAATTTTCCTAAAAGTTTAATAATTAAATTGATAGTACGGCTGCTCCCAAATGCAATTCTGGAAATTGACTATAGTAGCAAGAGGGGAGAGAATATTTCACAGTAATTAATTGAATAAGATAAATCTGTATTCATGCATATATATATATATATATAAGGGTGAAAAAATAGAGAGCGCCACACACCTGAGAAATATTTGATTAATAAAAAATATATTTTACTAAATATAAAAATGCAGTACATATAAAAACAATGACAACAATATATTAAGCTCCTAATAAGATAGGGGAATAATCAAGACTTCTCATTAATGGGTCAGACTCAGCTCCAAATGAATGCCTGAATTAATAAAGAGACAGATCTTTATGGGGTGACATCACGTTGAATGAGTTCTTTCAAATAAGTGTCAGTTCATTTGTTGTAAAATGACAAGGAATGGCGTGCCACTAGATGTCAAAATGACAAAGAGATTTTCCAATAGTTAGTGTGATGAGGGACCCTCAAAGAATTTTTGCTCATACTACCTCTGTAGTTTTGCTGAATTGGTTCTCATAAGCCTGCGGTCGCCAGGAGGATGTTGGTTCTTCCGTGCGGCTCAAACTACAACCCGCGGGCCGCCGGTGGAGATTGAGCAGGGAGTGAGCCCGCACTGACCTGAGAGGTGTTTCCAGGTGCTCCGTTAAAAGGCTTCCAAATTAGCAGGTACGAGGTCCAGCTTCACTGGATCGTGGTGGTGAAGTTTCCGAGCGGCTGCTCGTAATGAATGACAGGCAGTCTGGGCAGAGAGCTGACAGGGTAGTCAGTGCCTTGCAGTTAATCCTTGACGCGTTTCTCCGCTGTGGAACAATAGCGGTTTCATCAGAAGGGGATGATTTGGGTGCATAAGACCTCCGGTATTTAACAGACCAAGTGTCCAATCAGACAGGGCTAATCGGGAGACCTGTTAGAACAGTCCAGGTGTGTTTTAACTCATTCAGAGTTGTGGGGAGTTGAAGGTGGAGCAATTAGGTAAACAACTTTTATGAAAGGAGCGTTTTTGTTTAGCTAAACAGATAGATAAACAATTGTATTTAAATATAGAAACAAACACAAATATACAATAATGAAAATATATACGAGAACTTTATTAAGTCAAATAGAGCAGGAATGGCATCGCTTGAATGAATAAAACATGATGGAGAGACAATTACTGTAGATCTAATTGTTAGAATTTATTCACCGGAGCTATGGCTCAGGTGGTAAGGTGTCAGGCTTTTACTGTGGATAACACGTAGCTGCGTGGGTTCGAATCCATCAGAAATTCTCTTTAATATTAATCTTTATTTTTATTTTTCTATTTTTAATATTTAATGGTGGATCGAATTAAATTGGTTAATCTCATACAATATTTTGTTTTTATTTTTATTTAGGTATAACCCAACAAATATTCCATTTAGTAGGAATTTTGTGAGGGATGGTTTATATGAAAATTTAGCTGTCTCCATTCGTATTCAAAATATGATATGAAGGATTTTTGATATATATGAAATAAAACCAATCAATTCAATTCAGAAGTTTAATATCTCTTGTGTAAATAAAAAGGGGGGGAAACAATATGGTCCAAACATTTACTAGTGGGTGTCATTAATAATAGTATTTATGTATAGACATGATCCATTATGTCTCCATCAGGTCAGGTTTAGTAGGAATCAAACAGATTAGCATACATATTCGATGGGGGGGTTGGTCCATAATGGGGATACATAGATTAGTTTGTCAATTATGTACACATATGAACACATATAAAGTGGATAATCACATAATCTTAAGTAGGAGCATCGTCAACATTTATACTCCAAAATTATAATGCTAGTTATATTGAAAGACTTTAATTAAAAAATGTTGTTGTTTTTTTTTTTTTTTTGTGTAAGAAAAATATATAACAACAAAAGAAATACATAAATAGAACTACAAAGAAAAATATAGTTCAATACCTAGCGGTAGAGCAGATGAAGGAACAGGGGGGGGGGGGGGGAATTTTCTTAGAATAACCATCTTAGAATAACCATCCATCAAACATTATTTAACTCGATTGATTCGTTAAGGCCTGCTGGATAGAGTGTATTTAATGCAAAAATCCAGTAGGCTTCTTTCCTACAAAGGTGGTTAAACCTATCGCCTCCCCTGAATGTAATCTTGATCTTCTCAATACCCTGAACTTTTAAATTCTCTAAATTACCATGATGTCTAGATTTAATATGCCGAGACAGACTGTGAGTTTGGACCCCTTTCAAAATATTTCTTCTATGTTCTAGAAATCTAATATTTAAAGTGCGGGTAGTACGTCCCACATATTGTGCTCCACATGTGCATGTAACCAAATAAATGATATAGGTCGAAGAACAATCTATGTGGTTGTTGATTGTATATAGGTTACCAGTAGAGGAGGAACAAAATTGGCTGCCAGTTTTTAAAAATTTGCAAGTGATGCATCTAGATCTCATACACTTAAAGCATCCTTGGTTTTTATTTTTATGTATAGGGTCATTTTTTTGAGGGTCTGGTAAAAAATGGCTGGGTGCCAAACAGTTTTTCAGAGAGGCATTCTTTTTGAAAACCAATCTGGGATGTTCATCCAAAGCATTCACCAAAAATGTATCACTTTTGAGAATTCTATCATTTTTGTTTATGATGTTTTTAAGTTGTCTGGAGTGGGTATTGAATTTGGAAACAAAAATTGGTGTGAGGTCTTCTGAATAAGCTGAATTAGACTTAGGGTTTTTGTTATTAGTTTTAGTTAAGATCGAAATTTGTAAACTTGCTAGCGCTTCTCTTTTAGCCTCCCATAAAAGTTGTGGGGGGTAACCAGATTCAATGAAAGCCAGTGTTAGTTCCTCTGCCTGTCTGATAAAATCCGACTCATTGGAACAATTCCGTCTGATTCTGAGATATTGGCTTTTAGGGATGTTATTGATCCATGGACGGTGGTGGCTACTCCTATAATTTAGAAAATTATTACAATCGACTTCCTTTTTGTATGTCAATGTCCGAATTGACTCCCCTTCGGCCGAGAGTGCAATATCCAAGAAGGTAATCTCTTTGTGACTAATAGTGCTAGTGAAGGTGAGTCCAAAGTGGTTAGTGTTGAGATAAGAAACAAATTGTTGTGCTAAAGCAAAATTATTAGCATGTTGCCAAAATGTCCACGGTGGACTAAAAATAGTTACTTAGCAGGGAAGAGGTCAGGTGATTCGCTGTGGCTTTTGGTGGTGCATATATAGCTAATCCTAACTTCAATCCCTCCCACTCTATGAAGAAAGCCAACATTTTAACAGTACAAATGTTGATATTGTAGAGGGTTAATATACGTATCGAGATCCTTTGGGATTGTGAGGCTGTCTGCCTCTGGACCATATAGATTCCAACAGCCAGGACATGTTAAATGTTTAGAATATTGTCAGAGTTAGGCACCGATAAAGGGTTGCTATTTGGGTGTGGGAGTGGTAAATTTAGGCTGCCGCGAGGTTAGGAGGAGAAAATTAACTGAACCTTAGCTCAGCATAGGTCACCGCTGGAAGTGTTGGTCACATGAACACTGGGTCCTGGAAGAAGACTGCAGCCACTAGGACCAGTAGTGGCTGGGCCACCAGGGAAGTTGGGTTGACATTCTGTTATGTAGCATCCATATAAACATGTTACATAAGCATGGTGCATGGTGACATGATGTGTGTCAAACTTACATACCACACCCACCACAACTAATAAGTGCACAATTACAGTGGGCTACATTTTAATGTTATATTTAATAAATTAGCACAGCATAATGTAGTTATTGTCTTTATTTCCCTTCTTGTCTTCAACTTGTTCTTTTTCATCTGCCCCTTCTCAACCCCACAACACATTTGTTGGCAAGCTGCTCAATCAGATTGTGATGTCATTCAGGTGCCAAAAGGGAGGGGTAATTCTGGTTAGGAAAAAAAACATTTTGTATCCCAATTGCACACTGAGTGAGAAATATCTCCATAATAATCAGATAATACAGAGATCTTGGTTGCATATATCTGCAGATATAGGGCTAAGCCCCAGGCCGTACATCAAGGCATCTCTTTGTCACTGGGGGTCCCCAATATTGGGTATGGGTGTGGGCCCCTAACATGCTGGCACAGGCTGACTACTCCAGGGCAGCACACAAATGAAAGTTAGTAAGGGTTAATAAGAAGCACATAAGTGCTATGTAAGGGAGTGAAGGTGTGATTAAAATAATACATACAATGTGATAGGGAAAAACATAAGTGTTAATAAAGTGTTAGGGTGTGCTAACCTGGAGCAGCCCAGCCATACCAACAAAGAGGGAATCACACTCTCAAACCCATCCCATAAACCACAGGTCTTCAACCTGTGGCCCTCCAGATGTTGTGGAACTACATTTCCCAGCATGCCCTGACAGTTTTGGCATGCTCTTATAGGAAAAATGTGGCAATGCATGTTGGAACATGTAGTTTCACAACATCTGGAGGGCCATAGGTTGAAGCATAAACAATAACATATATGTCTGGGTCTAATAGCCCAGTGTAAGGCCACATGATAATGGCTTACAACATCTGAGAGTCAGCTTACCTGGAGATACCCCTGGCTTCTCCAATGGCACTCAGGAGTCAGCAATCCCTCCTAATGCTGACCCATGTATGCCTCTCTCAACTACACAACACATTTGTTGGTAAGCTGCTCAATCAGAGGTGATGTCACTCAGGTGCCAAAAGGGAGGGGTAATTCTGGTGAGGAAAAAAAAAACATTTTGTATCCCAATTGCACACAGAGGACGGGATGTACTAAAGGGAAAATGCGGTAAAACAGGGGTTTTACCGCATTTTCCTATTTACCATTACCCGTCTGCCCCGTTTTCGCTTGGCAGGGTATCGCCACCCAGAGGGCTTCTATCGCCGTCCGTGCGCCCCCCCCCCCCCCCTCCGGTCCTCCTGATCTCCTCCTCCCCAGCAGGTGTCACAGCCAGGAGGACATCCAGCTGCAGGGGGGAGGAGGAGACGCAGGGGGACACTGGCAGCCGCCGGGATGTGACGGAGACCCCCGCAGACCACATCACAGGTATCGCGTGGTCTCCGTCACCGCAACCCGATGCTAGCCGCATTTGTTAGTACATATGCGGCAGCATCGCGGCGGCTGCCAGGCGAAGGGCGGCGATGTATATTAATACATCCCGCCCTGAGTGAGAACTATCTACATAATAATCAACCCCACCCCTTCTCAACCCCAATGCAAGACAGTATAGAACAGGACCGTACAATGTATATAAAACACAGCTTTTGCCGAACAGTGAACATTGAATAGGGTGAATCAGATTTTCAGTGAAAAAGATTCACCGCAAGGAGTGAAAACAGCCCGATTCGCCGAAAAAAAACCCCGGTGAATCAGGAGCATTGAATACTGGCCTTAATCTGTACTGTGTTTAGACAGTATTAGTTTTTGAAGACTGCAAACAATTTTCCCTGATTATACCAAATGCATAGGACAATAATTATAGCTAATGCTTTGTGTAGCATATTGTCACATTTTTTTGTACTAATTTTACAGTAGATTCTCAAAGATGTTTTAGCAAGTGGCGAAGTAGCCTTTTTTGTACATTTATATTTCATTAGCTAAACTTAGCAATCTTTGCAAGCATAGCATTAATTTATTACAGATACTGGAAAATGACAGCCCTGCAGCTCTGACGTGCTAATATGTGCCGCTATATTTAACATTTCTTCCGTTAGCTTTGCCTCCTTTTCTAACAACATTTGAATGTTCAATCAAAATAATTGTTTCATGGTTGCAAATTAGGTAATAAATATAATTATTTTATACAGTGAAAACATTAAGGAGTGTTATGGATAGTCACCAGAAGATTGTTAAACACTAACCAACTTGATTCCTGTGTTCTTTCTTATCTTATATTAAATACATATTATGGCAACAAGCTGCATTTGTTTTGCTCTGATGATCACAAGAATGCTGTCACCGATTCCTCTTGTGAAGTGAAAGCAAATCATTTGTGTGTGTGTATATATATCTATATACACACTGGGCTGTAGGTTGTTTTGTCCTGAAGAAGGGGTTCAACTCCCCGAAAGCTTGACAATATACTTGCTTTCTTTGTATCGTCATTTGCCTCCTGAGTGCCATTCTTTCCTTTGGAATCGTGTATATATATATATATATATATATATATATATATATATATATATATATATATATATATATATATATACAGCAGAAGCAAGGTGGCACTCGGAGACGAAAATTCAATCAAAGTACTGCTTTATTGCAGAATCAGGTGTATGCACCAACACAGTGTTTCGAGCCTTGGCTCGTCGTCAGGGTACAACCACACAGTAGTACATGTGCACAATAAATACCCCCTTAGGGACCCACCCCTCAACACAATAATCATACTCACCTGTGTCCGTCCACCTGCCGCATCCACGCTGTAAGTGCCGATTGCCTGATGGCGTCCGTGCACTTCCGGGTCGCGTCAAATGACGCGTCATTCATCCCGGGCGCTACTTGATGACATCAGCGCTGCCAGACGTTACTATACGTGGAACACGTACGGGACTTTCACAGGGCATAAGGTTGCCATAGCAACTGAAACAGAATGTGAATAAATAGTAAAAAACGTGAATATAAGAAATGGACAATACATTTAAAAATTACAGACAAAACAAAAAACATTTAAACATTATGCTGCATCGTCATGACAACAATAATAATATGATACATTGCGTACTCTGCAAATAAAGTGGTATTATACATTGAGAAGGCTACAAAAAACTATGCAGCCCATGCTGCTCATTAAGTCCCCTCGGTGACAGGGTATCTAGAGCAAATATCCAGCGGGCTTCCGCTTGAAGAAGGAGCCTACCCCTGTTGCCACCCCGCGCTGGCAAAGGCACATGATCAATAATTTTTGATCTCAGGCTAGCAACACTGTGTCCCAAAGGAACACAGTGTCTAGCCACTGGTTGATCGCTAGTGCCACTAGACAGGGCCTGTCTGATGGCATAGCGGTGATTCGCCATTCTCTCTTTGAATTGGCATTCTGTCTTACCCACGTAGTTAAGCCCACATGGACAGGACAGAACGTAAACAACGTATTTGGTGGAGCAGGTAACGGCAAATTTGATAGGGATTTTTCTGCCGGTATGGGGATGACTGATGAAGTTACCCACAAGCAGAGCCCTGCAAGTGGTACATCCCACACATCTGTAACAACCAGCCTGTCTGGTCAAAAAATGCACAGGTGCTGCCTTTTTAGTCAATTCACTTATATCTAGCTTAACCAACATGTCATTTAAGTTCCTCGATCTTTTATAAGCAGGCATAATTTGCATCTTGTTCAAGCCAGGTAAGGTTTTATCAGACGTGATTAATGGCCAATATTGTTTGACTTGTTTTGTGACTTCTGGACTATCAACCGCATATTGGTTGACCCAGGGTAATTTTTCTTGTGCTTTGATGTTTTTCACAATAGGATTTAAAACCGCTTCCCTAGGGGTCTCCAAAACTTTCTTTTTAACCATATCAAGATCTTTCTTTCTATAACCACGTTGCTTGAATTTGTCCTGCATTATATTGAGGTCAGTCACAGTTTGTTCTGGGTCACTAGTGATCCGCCTTACTCTCAACAATTGAGAAAAGGGTAGACCTTTGCGTAAAGGTAACGGATGGCAGCTCTCGTGTCGCAACAATGTGTTGCGATCCAATTCCTTTACGTATATGGATGTGGACAATTTATTGTCAACCAGGGTCATCTTCACATCCAAAAAGTTGACTGTATGCTTACTAATTGAGAAAGTGAATTTAACTGGGCTAGCAGAGGCATTATGTTGTTCAAACAGCTGTATCAATGAACTCTCAGACCCCCCCCAAAAAATCAGGAGGTCGTCAATGTACCTCAAATATAGCAATACTTCACCTTTCATCGGGCCATCCAAAAATAATTTGTTATCAATATCACACATGTAGGCATTAGCATACGATGGGGCCACTGGGGACCCCATCGCACAGCCTAGGCACTGTCTAAACATCTGGCCATCAAAGGTGAAGTAGTTTCTATTTAGCGTGAGAGACAACAGTTGCATAAAAATTCAATAGGAGGACCAGTATAACATGAATTATTGTGTAACAAGTTGCGGGTGGCCTCCATCCCCTCCTGATGGGGGATGCACATATAGAGGCTTGTTACATCAGCGCTGCAAAGCAGCATGTCATCTGGCCAGTTAACTACCTCCTGCAATTTCTTTATAAGCATATTAGTATCCTTGAGATATGCAGCAGTTTGCTGAATACAAGGATTCAAATATGCATCCAAATATGTGGACACAGGGTGATATAGTGACCCCCTGGCAGAGATTATAGGCCTACCATGGGGATCTACCAATCCCTTATGCACCTTGGGTAAGGTGTAGAATAAAGGTGTTATAGGGAATGAGGTCTGTAACACACTGCAGACATTTTCAGAAATCACACCTGTGCTAAATGCAACATTTAAGATACCATCTAACTCCGCCTTAAATCCAACGGAGGGGTCCTTCTGTAAGCTGTCATAAATTGATACATCAGATAATTGACGTTGACATTCAGAAACATATTTGCTCAAGTCCTGCACCACTACAGAACCACCCTTATCTGCCTTGCGTATAACAATATCAGATCTGTCACATAGAGCCCGCAAGGCAGTCCTTTCAGCCACAGACAAGTTATGGGACAAGTGCACCCCAGACAGTTCAGTGTCAGCTGATGCCTCCATCATCCTAGTGCCTCCATCATCCTAGTAAAGGCCTTAACAGAAGGGTTGTGGGTTTGGGGGTCAAAAGAAGAACGGGGTAGTAGCCTTTTGAGCTGGGCTGGAATCTCAGGGGGGTGCTCACTTCTAGACTCTTGTTGGCCAAAGTGTTCTTTCAATCTCAATGAACGACCAAATCTAAAACAATCCACCCGCCACTGAAACTTGTCACGTGAAGAAGAAGGTACAAATGATAAACCCTTGGACAGTACCTCAATTTCCATAGGGTCCAAGGGAGTGGAGGACAAGTTGAATACCAAGTCTTTGGTCATCTTGCGGCACGCCGCCCTCCTTTGCCTTTCGCTTTGTTGGCCTTTAAACGTGAAAAACGCCGCAAAGTGTCACTCGATTACGAACAAAACAGAGTGTACCAGTGGCTCAGCACTGAGAGGCCCCAGGGAGGGAGAAAGCCGTATGAGAGACGCCCAAGAAAACAATACTATACTGATTATGAGGGCACTAGCACGTCCGCTAGTGAGAATGACGTGCAAACACCATCTACCTCCAGCAATGCCCACCCTTTAGGGGCAATCACCCGTGCTTCCCTCAAGCCTCCGGCCGGCCGCGGTCGAGGGGCAGGACGCGGCGAGGCCAACAAAGCGAAAGGCAAAGGAGGGCGGCGTACCGCAAGATGACCAAAAACTTGGTATTCAACTTGTCCTCCACTTCCTTGGACCCTATGGAAATTGAGGCATGTTATTTGCTTTTGATTTTGCATACGTATACTTAAATAACTGTGAGTCAAAATAAAAGCATTTCTAATCATTATTTACCAAACGTAGAGCCGGACAGGTATTCGTACAAACTTGAATTTATCATTATTTGTGAATTTATCATTGTAAGAAGACCTGCCATGTTTTAATCCAGTCAGCAATAGGACCAATACTTAGGCATGTTTATAAATATGCTAGCTGTAGCAATAAATGTATAGTTGAAGGAGAATTTATTGCAATGAATAGTGTACTATGGAGAATTTGTGCTATCTCCTGACATATGTCTGATTAGCAATCAGGATATACATATTGATGTAAGAATATATTTCTTGTGATTGCTGTACTGTAACTGCACTACAGTATTGTACTAACTGAAAAGCACTACTGTATATCAGGGTTGCCGACCCTCCCGGAATTACCGGGAGGATCCCGAAAATCGGGTCCTCCTCCCGGCCCCCCGGAAAGGTGGGCAAACCTCCCGGATTCCGGGGGACCCCCACGCCACCCCCCGATTGCGGCGTCTTCCCCATACTTTTGGATTGAAATCCGTCAATCCGCGGGTCTCAGAGGGGCGGAGCTAAAATCGCGTCATTTTAGCCACGCCCCCTCCACGGAGATCCGTGAATTGGGGGGTTTTACCATCCTGGGGCGGGGCTTAATGATGTAAAGCTCAAGCCCCGCCCCCCGAGCTGCAGCTGAAAGTCTCCTCTCCGGGCTTCTCCCGGAGAGGAGACATAAAAAGTCGGCAACCCTGCTGTATATAAAACTCAGGTTGTTGGTAAATTAAACATGTCCCCTTTTGAAAAGGTATTTGCTTTGGAATGCTGATGTAGAACTTTTCCACTGCTGAAGATATTCTACAAGTTGCTTTGGACATGCATATTTCTCTGGTACAGAAGAAAAGAGAAATATGACCAGCCCTCTGGTGGGGGTTAGAACTTAGGCTACAGGGTTAGGCTCAATATAAGTACTGGGGGCCCTTTAGATTGTAAGCTTGCAGCAGGGCCCTCAAACCTCGATGTCTGTCTGTTTTACCCAGTGTGTTCTTTCAGTGTTGTCAACATTTGTAAAGCGCAACGGAATCTGCTGCACTATATAAGAAACTGTAAATAAATAAATAAGTAGCTTCTCCAGCAGATGCTTTAAAAAAGAAAGGATTGCTACTACTTTTTACCATGATTCCTGGATTGAAGTCCGAACCAACCCAACAGGATCCCCCTTTCCCCCATACCTTGCTAGGACTTGAATTTGGGGTAAAACGGATACCAGCCATTACCGCTCCTCAGGCCCTTTATTTCTTGCTTGTAATCAAAAGGACCAAGTGCCACGTTGCTCTCAAATACACCTCCAGTGGATATTGTTGATTAATACCAGTATTGGGCCGAACACAAGGGATAGTCTTGAAGTGCTAACCCAGTTCAGAAATGGCAATGATCCTGGTAAAGGACCCAAGATGTGTTGTTCATTGTAGCATTCTGCACCTGTCACAACTCAAGCAGTTCTATATCAAAGAGCACTGGGCACTTATATGTTAGCCGGGCGCCCGGCTACGCTACGCTGACAACGTAGCTTTGGCTACATTGTCAGCGTAGCCATTGCCGGGCACCCGCCTAATGTCGATTTAGCGTAGTCACCGCTGGGGGAGCAGCACATGGTTTCCCAGCTCCCCCAGCGGCACTACGCTAATAGCATACATGCCTGACTGTCATGGCGGGCGGGACTGCGGGGGTAGCAGAGTGCCGGAGCCGCCGGGGACATCGTGGATGGTAAGTATCATGCACACTACACACACTCTACATACACACACACACAACATGCACTTACACAATCATATGTGTCGTACAGTCCACGTGGGTGCAGAGTTAATTTTAGAAAGTGTGGCGAGCGTAGCGAGCCACCGAGCCCGAAGTGTGGCGAGGGGACATGTATCTGCGTCCGCTCGCCACGCTTTGGGCTCGGTGGCTCGCTGCGCACGCCACACTTTCTAAAATTAACTCCACACCCACAAGGACACTGGGCGTATGATGTGGATAGTGGGCATATGATCCTTTATGTGTTAGCAGGGCTCCAGTTACGTGATTTGCGTCACTTACATCATTTGTGTAAGTTACGTAGCCAGCATAGTGCTGTATTGGTATTCTCAATACACCACTATGCAAACTATGTAACAGGCGCCCAACTAACATATAAGTACCGAGCACTGTAATATAGACCAAAGTGTTCTAGAAGCACCAGAGCAGAGATCGACCCTCCAGGAAGGAAAGAAGAACTGCAAGGGCTGTGACAGGTACAGGGTGCTAGATTGAACACTATAGGATGCATGATCCAGGTCACGACTGTCACACTGAGCCAGAGCACCGGTTGCTCTGGCAATATTCTGGCTAATCTGCTTTAAGTGAAAAGGGCCCTAGCGTGCTTTTTTGATACTTCAGTAATATATATGTTTTTTTTGGGGGGTTTGTGATTTTTGGTGAATGCATATAGAGGTGTGCTTTTATTATATAGTTCTTGTAGTTTATTATGTAAATGATGACTGGCCTGTGTGCGATGGAGGACGTGTCATAGTGGGGCAGATTAATAAACCTTGGAGAGTGATAAAGTAGAGGGCGATCTTCAAACATAGCCTGTAACATGGCAGTTAGCAGCTGATTGGCTGGTACTTTATGTCTCTCCACTATATCACTCCCCAAGACTTAGTACATCTGCCCTACCTGGTATGAGAAGCAATATGGTGGCAGTCAAGAAGCTCAGATTGGGAATTAGATAGTGGTAGGAACACAGTCCCCAATAGCACAAAATAGAAATGTGGATTTATGCCAAATGGAGGTAGGAAGACAGTGTTGCCATAAGCACTTCTATATAAAAATGAAGTTCTTACATGAAACAGGTTTCTAAGTATATGTTTTGTTGTTTTTCATTGCGATAATGTAGATTAGATGCAGATTAGATCTAGTTTGTGTTATACAGGTCTGTTCCTCACGTTTTGAAACTAATAACCTGTTTTAAACTTATGTACATTAAACATTATTTTGAAGTGTCAATGTAGTATTGGGTTTAAGGTGTGATGAAAGCTTCCAAGCAGGAAATAGTATGACTAGTTTAATTGTTTCAGAAGAAATTGCTGCATATCTGTGCCCAAACAGCTGACAATCGGATGCCAATTTTGTCCAGTGGAAAATCCAATTTTAGAATGATGGTCTTTCAGCAGTAACTGGGTCACATGGTTTCATCAGTTGATATGGGATGTACTATTGGTAGACCTACTGGTAAAGATCTGCTTCACTCGTGTTGTGAAGAACAACCCACTCACACTACCTTTAAAAGTAGCCAAAAGATTTATTCTAGTTTCCCTGTATCATTTCTTTGCGGTCAGTCCATATACTGTATTACCTTGGAAACTGCAGCCACTCAGCAGAGCAGCCTTCATACATATATAAGTACTAATAAAGACATTCTGACCCTATTGCATATTTCTTGAGTTTGCATTAATTTTGAGACAAATGTATCAGAATATTCTTATATTAGGAATTTATGCCACCATACCTCCCAACTGTCTCTATTTTCGCGTGACAGTCTAGTGTTTTGGGCACTGTCCTGTTGTCTCACCTATGGTCTGCAGTTGTGGTTGGGAGGCCCCCTCTTTGTGCTCTGCAAGTGGTGAATAAAGGCTGATTAAAATGGGAGTGTGGCTTTGGATCCCAGCACTTCCTATGAGTCCAAACATCTAATTTCAAGACTGTCTGTCTTCCCACCCAGCCAAAGCTGGGAGATATATTCCTAAATTCATAATTACCTTTTTATCTACCAAGTTCCTCCCATCTAAAACTAGGGGGTGTGCTATACAGTCTTATCACGCTACAAGATGAAGAACATAAATGAGTTTAAGAACATACATTACATAAAAAGTCCTTTGTAATTATCTCATCTTGCCAAATTCTTATCAAGACAAGGAATCCTTTCCTCATAGTTTTTCATGTTAGATATGGAGGAAACAAGAAAAACTACCATATACTACCATATAGTGTAGTGTTCTCAATCTGTCCATTCTCTTTAAGATATATATAATGGGATCGCTCTATGGCCTTAGAAGTGTAGTCGATAGCTTCCACAGATCACCGAGTGAGGCAGGTCATTAAACCAGTATGCTTACTTGAAGCTTACTTCAAACAAATACCGTATAAGCTATCTTTACAATTATCTCACCATAGTGGTCGACTCGTGGTAGATAGCTTACATAAAAGTTTAAATTAAGCTGATGTTAGAAACTATAGTTGCTTCATCTCACTAACAGGAGAACTTTGTGATCAATATAATTGTAATAGTTTTTTTTCCGGTGATTTGTATGTAATAAAATATCTCCTAAAAATGACTTATGTATTCACTATGAAGTCAAATTACAGTATTAGGTGGGTGGGGGAGTTAAGTTTCTTGCAAAGACACAAGTCAGAAATGCTTCTTGGGCTTTTTTGTATTAATGTTTCATGAAGGGATTTTTTTTCTTTCAATGAAGTGTTAATGGGGTTGTCCACTTTTGAAAAAAATTCCCTAGTTACAGTCTACATGTATCTTTAGTTTGATTGGAAGGTTAGTTTTATCTGTTTGTTCTATTTGGGCAGGAGACCTGGCCAGTCCTAGTTCATACTAGACCATAATATGAGAGGTTTGTATTTACACCAATTTTTAGACATTGTGGGCAAGCAGACTGTGTACAAGTAATTATGTGGGCAAATAGGGTGTACCACAACCAAAGGGTAGCATCATGCTATGGTTACAACCATTTCCCTTATAAAAAATTGATACATTTGATCCTCCAAACACATAAATCATTTTCTCAGTGATTGCACCGAATTGGAGAGTTTTTTACTGGATCGGGCCCTCATATGTCTCAGCACCACTGTGTGTCTGTTATAATACAATTATTTGTCAACAACATGTCTTATCCTTGATGAGATAACTTGAGTCTAACCCAACAAACTGTTCCCAATGATATGTTATGTTTCTACATTTGTACCTATTGCTATTATCCAATGCATTTTTTTCTTATATGTCATAATTATTATATACTCTGACTGTGAAGTGATATTGAAACATTTATTCAAATTTTAAATTATATTAACAATTGTAGTGAGTTCATTAGTGCCATTATATGATAGTTTTACTTGGATTGTATTGTAAAAATATTATGTATCATCTTTAGAAATAATCTTGAATACAGATTCATTGATCAAGCTCCGATAATCAAATTGTATAAGTTTGATTCTTACTGCCATTCATCTGTTAACTGTGTTAGTCACCTGGTAAATTACTCTGTTATCAGGTGTTATCACATAGGTATGGGCACTTATGCCAGATTCTATGGGGTGAATGTAGTCAAGTATCTTAAAATGAAAAGTGGTGATGTTGAACATAGCAACCAATCAGATTCTGTCTATCTGCATCCTAGAAAATGATAGACAGCAATTTTCATTTTGAGAAGCTTTAGTGACTAAAGAGATCCCTGATAAATGGCCTAGCAGCTGCACAAACCATATTAAGTCATAGGGATTATTCAATGATTCCCAAATCAGTATTCAATCATGGGCGTCTTCACCCATTTTTGCCTATGCCATTTTACGGGGTTTTTTTTGGTCGAATCGGCATAAACAAAAGCAGCTGCAAATTTGCCAAAACACGTGGATTTGCAGAAAATTTGCCAAATGTCATGGTTTTTGCCGGTGCTGGATTTTTCACCCAGGCAAAAAATCATCACTTAGATTACATAGGGTGAAATTAACGATCTTATGCCTGCACAGATGGAATACCCCCTTTAGGGGTATAAGATAGTTAATAAAATAATAGTAATGTACTCAAACGCATGTATAGAAAATTTGTAAACTCTTTTCAAATTAAATTTTGTTTGTAAAACCTGTATTATTTATCACCTGGAACTTGACAGAAATGTGCACATTCTTATACAGTGTAAAACTGGGTTAAGCAGTTCCATAAAAATGTATACAGGTCTCCCTTATACATATATCCCAAAAAACTGAAATATTCCGAAAACTGTGTTTTTTTTTGAATATTTCAGGGTTTTTCTCCACCGACCACCTTTTTTCATACTTACCTCATCAGCTAGTGTCCACGGCGGCCATCGGAACCCTTTTCAGCAGCAACCCTGGTCCCAATGATGCATTGGACCAGTGCACCGGTGATGTCACTGGTGCAGTCGAGCAATGAATCTTTGGGACAGTGGATTATGCTGAAGAGGATTCCTATGGCCACCGTGGATGTCGCGGGACCATTTTGGCACCACCAGGGGATCAGGTAAGTATGAAAGAAAAATATATTCAGAAATCTGCAAAAATCCCTTATCTAAAATGGTTGTGGTCTAGAGCATTTCGGAAAATGGAAACTCAACCTGTACTGAACTGATTAAGCTTGGGTTCTCAGAATTTTATATTTTTTATTTTTTTTATTGAGAGGATAGCATGATTAATCCTTAAATTAATGTAAGATTGCAAATGATTACTGCATTGTCCAAGTAGCTGATTGTTAATATGGGTTTTGATACTTGTTTAGTTTCACGGTGGCAGCTCTACGCTACGTTTGAATCCTGGCAGCTGTACGCCCAACAGCTGGCTTACTTCTATAAGCTACGTTATCAGCGTAGTTACGTTATCAGTTTCACGGCGGCAGCTGTACGCTATGTTTGAATCCTGGCACAGGCTGCCTTGAACTACGTTGTCAGTGTAGTGACTCCGCGGCAGCCCAGCGCTGACAGGTCATTGTGGCACTTGTAGTTTCACAGAGAAATAGACAGCCCTGTACACCGCTAACAAAGGTGGCGTCTAAACTAGACACCCACTAAGCTACGTTATCAGTGTAGCTACGTTTTCAGTGTAGCTACGTTATCAGCGTAGCTTATAGGCTTCCTTGAACTACGTTGTCAGCGTAGAGACTCTGCGGCTGCCCAGCAGCCACAGAGAAATAGACAGCCCGGCACACAGCTAACAAAGGGGGCATCTATACTAGACACCCAGGCAAACCGCTAACAAAGTTGGCGTGTAAAGGGTGCGTCTAAAATGTAGACGCTATAGCGTCTAAGTACAGTGCCGGCAAACTGCTAACAAAAGGGTGTGTCAAAAATTTTGACGCTCTAGCGTCTAAATTTAGATGCTCCGCAAACCGCTAACAAGGGTGCATCTAAATTTAGACGCCAGAGCGTCTAAATTTTAGTCGGGTATAGGGGGTGCAGCATTATTCAAAAAATACACAGACCAAAAAAATTAGAAAAATACTAGTAAACCTGTCGACAATGACACTTGTCATTGTAACAGCTGTCGACCTTGTTTATTCCACTATCCACGCCAGCCGAAGCTTGGCGAGCGGACGCGTTACGCATCCTACCTCTCTTTTCATTCCCCCACTATCCACGTCGGTGTAGAGTTGATTTTATAAAGTGTGGCAAGCGCACCAAGCCGGAAGCGTGGCGAGATGAAGCAGGTAACTTCACATGTATTCTGCGTCCCCTCTCCTCGCTTCGGGCTCGGTGGATCGCTGTGCTAAAATCAACTCCACGCCGACGTGGATAGTGGGGGTATGAAAAGGTCGGTAGGATGCGTAACGCGTGCGCTCGCCACGCTTTGGGCTGACGTGGGTAATGGGGGTGTTTCAGGAACACATTCACAACTGCCATATAATACACCTGAGACCGTAATGATGACATGTGTTAACTGGTCAGGAAGGGTAAACTGCGCTAAACATGCATTGAAAACGTATCAGTTAAAAAACAACATTTAATAGGTGAATGGCATCAGAATAAACAATGTATATAATAAAAATTGTTAAATATTTGTAACAGACACTTGCTAAGAGGGGGGAAATAAAAAAAATGGATGAAAAAATGAATTCATAAAAACATGAGCGTGTAAATAGTCACCCTTTATGTATCCGCCGGTACTGGGGAAGTCCAATATGTTGTGGTGAAGGATTGGCGTCCAGTGAGTGAGGAGGAGAAGTTTTCTTCCTGATTTTAGAATTTTGTCACTGGGTCCTTAGGGAGGTGACGTGCCTCCCAACCAGTTCTTTGCCACGGTGGAAGGAGAAAAGGGATGGTACTTTAACCAAATGGTGGTAAACCTCCGCTGGAACAAATGGCAATCACTTCTTGTATGGGTTACGGTGGCTATTGCTGTAGATGAAGGCAAGAACCTGTGTTAACTGGTAACTGGATTTTAGTTAAGATTAAGAATAAGAATCAAGGGAAAATGATGAAATGACAATACAATGAATAAATAGAAGAAAAAGACACCAAAAAATGAGAAAAAGTAATTCTGCGGAAAATGCACTGGCAGAAACCGCAGCCGAAGTCTACGCATTTCTGTCTGCCTCTGCGGCTTCGCCTTTCTCTGCCTGGGGGAGCAGGGTCAGCACGTGCAGGATGCGCTGGAAGGGGTCTTCTGCGCCAAGGGTCTCCCTCCAGATGAACTCCTGCAAGTAGGAAGGAGTAGGAGCTGCAAGTAGGAAGGAGTAGGAGCTGATGGCACGCAGTGCCCCTTTGGCGCTTATTGAGCCACTTGCAGGAACCCCACACCCTCTCAATGTTCTGGGTGTGAACCGTGCTCTCCGGATCCATGAAGTGGTACCGGTGGTTCACCCAGCTGCTCCGTCTTGTAGGCCTGCCAGCAGTCGGTATAAATTGTGGTCCCCGGTTGCACGTGCCTCTTGATGGCAGCAATGAGGGTGCTGGCATCACGTCTCTCGACTGCCATAATGAAGCACTCTCCGGTCTCCCTGGAGATGCCCCCGAAGATCCACTGCTGGGGCATCATGTGGCCAACGTGGTTCTTCCGTTTCACAAACAACTTTCGTCGACTTCCACGATGGTGCCTGGGCCGCCAATTCGCCGGTGAGGCTGCGTCAGGAGGTCAACGGTGCAGGCCTCCCGCATTAAGTTGTTGTAGATGACAGTGGATGCCTGTGAGATGAACAGATGTCGCTGACAGAAGTGGTTGATGGTCAGCTCCTCTGCCCAACAGAAGACGAACCGGATCAGGGTGACAAAGGTCAGATGCCACCCTCTGAACCACTGCACAGCCCTGACACTGACCTTCTTGCCACAGCTGCTCCCTGACACTGAGCCTCATAGGGTGCCCATTGGGGCAGGTCTGGGTGTCAGGCAGGAATTTGTGGCTCTGCAGAAATGCCACCGACTCCTCCTCAGTCTGGGGCAGGTTGAAAAGAGTGAGCTTTTCAGCAGCCATGACTGAAATGGGTCTGACTCTCACAGAATCTAACAGCTGACTGACTATGCTAACTGCGTACCGCTCAATCTACCAGCTGACTGACTACGCCACGAGAATAAGATGCTGTTTCTGACAGGGACGCTACTTCTGACTAACTACGATGACTACGCTAGAACTAGACGCTGTTTTTGACAGGGACGCTAGGAGGACTACGCTAGTCGCGGGAACACTACCCCGATTTTTACAGGGACGCTTACGCTGACTACATACTACCTACACTGACTACACTACGCTACTTCTGACTGACTACGCTGGTCGCGTGGATTAGACTACGCTGGTCGCTGGAACAGGAGGCCGATTCTGAAAGGGACGCTACGCTAAGTACTTAACTGCCGCCGTGAAACTAAACAAGTAGCTGGGTTTTTTTAAATTCACTGACAAAACATTTTTTTTAATACTCCAATAATGTAAAAATGGTTATAGCTCAAATATAGTTAATCTAATACATTTGAAATCATTATTTGACTCAGTTCACATCTACATACTGTAATTCAATGTAGCCTCATTTTCAAATTGTACCAGACAGCTCTAGTTTCAGTTCACAGCACTTAAATTCATGTAACCGTTGACTTCTCTTTGAGAAATTGACCACACTGTCTCCATCGCTAATTGTTATTACATGTCAACATTTCACAGTACTGAGTCATTGTATAGATGTGTGAAGTATTTTTTGTTCTAAGGTATTTATCAAATATTATGCTGAAAGGGTATGGTTTAGCATTCTCTAAAGACACATTTACAATACCTGACATGCAGCCTTGTTTTATGCTTTTGCTGAATAGAAATAGAAATGTTTGTATTGTTGATAGGGATGAAAAATATTTTGTCTTGCATCTAACATTATGTCCCCTAGAGAAATGCAGATGGTATGTGGGTGTGTCATCGCCATTTGGGGTACACTGTTGGGAAGGCAGAACACTTCCTGGTTGTATAAGATCGTTGAACCCTTTGCTAAATGAGAATTTTGTACAAACAGTATAAGTGTTATGGAAAGTAAATGGACACAAAATTATTGAGCATGCTACTTTAGTATTCTATCTTCCGAATTCCGCAATATGTCTCCTTTTCCTTATACTTCTTATTTAACATCACCCTGTAGGTAATGTATCACAACCACAGAGGTTCCTTAGTTCCTACTTTCCAAGGACAATTTGTATTTATAGTAACACCATACAAACTAATTATTTCACTAATTATTTTCTGACGGTGCTGATACACGATAGTAAATGATCAAAAATATGTTGGCATTGGAGTCTAGGCTGGTTCTACTGCATAGAACCAGAAACAAAGTGTATTCTATGGGCCAAGCAAACTTCAGGTCACATGGATGTCCTGATATAGAAAGTGGCAGCATAGAGTGCCAAGGTAGAGGCTTGTCTTATCCTACACACAGTATGCTATGTGACATCATTGGGATTGTGCTACCTTGTGAGTTATCACGAATGCTGTTGCTGGAGTCTTTGCATTTCTTTTATCTTCTAAGTCTAGGACCTTATTCTAATCCATACTCTCCTCTGTTTGTTTGGTGTCCCCGTGAAAACGCTGGGTGTTCCCATGTAAATGCTATGGTGACTCAGGTGCAGGGGGACGGGCAGCTGAAGTCAGCTGCCCACCCGCTTCCTGTACAGGGAGCTCACAGATCTACCACACCCGAGAGGGGTCTTAGATCTGCGGGTGCTTGCAAAATCATTCAATGGTCGGCGACCATCGAATGATTTTGTCCTTGCATGCAAGGCTGTGAATGGATGTTTATGCTAAACATCCATTTGCATGCATGTGGGGATATTCAGCATGCGAACTGGGGTGGGTGTTTGTGGCTGGCAACGGCATATATATGACAAGCAAAGCTGCGGATTTTGCAGCTTTTCATTTCAACTAGAATCAAATGTATAAACTTAACACCAGTTACACTTACAAATCATTTCTTTTTTTTATTTGGAAAACGTTGTTGAATATCTGTAAAATCATGCATTCAGTGATCTCCTAATGGATATGGATTTATACATCTTTTTGGAATATCATTTCTACGTTATGAGTCAAGGAAACTCCTATAGTTTCTTATTCTCCCTTCTGTTTCATGTAACTTTGTGCGAAACCTCAGACCTCACCGGCTTACTGTCCCAGTACTTACATGACTTAGATGAAACTGTTTTCCACCACGACAGAGCTTGCATACTGTGCAGTCCCCTTTTTCATAGCAAAGTGTTCTTGAGGCTGAGAAGAGCGACTATTGGGATGCTGCTTGTTGCACTTGGCCGCTGACATTCGCACATACTGGTAGGAGTACCGTTTCTTTTTATCTTTGAAGATTACAGTCCACATTGACTTTTCATTTGTCCAGGGAATGTTCCATTAAATGCATTGAGAAACAAATGTTATAAATAAAAACTTAGCGGCCCAATTTCCCTACATCTGGTCAATTTAGATTCACACTGCATATCTTGGTCTTGATAACTTGTATGCTACTATATTGTATTATGACTTTGTGCCCTGTTAAACTTAATACATGTCTTAACAGCATGTCAGTGTTAATGTAGTTGTATAAGAGAGATTCTTCATAATACACCTGTCCTGGTAAAGTCGCTGAGGGAAAATGACACATTATTCAGGCATGCTAAAAACACATATAGAGGGATTGTTCTAACATTCCACTGATCTAGGAACTCAATACTTTGGTTGATGATTAATTCCATAATCATGTATACTGTACAATACTTTCGAAAGTGGACGCTATCTTGTTTTATCATGTTTCTCATCCGGTGTGTGGGTGCCTCATTATGTAATATTTGTTGCCTGAAAAGTAATGAAGATTTCTGCTATTCAATATGACAGGGTGTAATATTTGGTGACCATTGCAATGCGATTTTTAAGGGAAAGGATACCCTGCCTTTTCCTAAGAAATTTACAGTAGAGTCATAGCTGTCTTCTTGCCAATAACATTATGTGATTATTCATTCTGCTAATTCCCAGAACTAACAAAAAAAAAATAGAAATGTTAGTAAGAATATAAAAAAAAAAAACAGATAAAAAACAGATAAATGAGTAATATTGCATGTTCTGGAGATGTATATTTTTCAAGTGGTGTTTCTGAGGGTTCACACCTAGGAGCCCTAGGATTTGGTAGATAGATGCACTTATGCAAAAACTTTTATTTAGTCAAGTTCCTCAAGTGTATACACCGATAGCATGTCTGTAAGCATTAATCTGTGACTTTTGGTGTATGTCAGCTAGGGGGCTAGGGAATTTATTATGCTTTTCAAAAATGTACGGAAGTTTGAAAACATTTTGATATCCATTTGAAAGATTTGGTCCCCGCTGTGCTTTGCCTTAGGTGATCAATACTGTGAAAATGAAATTTCTCCGTATCCAAAAGTGATGTTTGTGCCTATTTTAGTGGTAAGAGCTCAATTGTTCCTTTTATCGGATAGTCACTAGGGCAGTGGTTCCCAAAATGAATGCCGTGGCACCCTAGTGTTCCTCACGGCCCTTGCAGCGGTGCCAGGAGTTAATAGTCAAGGCCCAATCAATTTAGAGGAATATGCAAAACCAGCGTGTGTGGCTTTCAATTATAAACTAATGTGGACAGACAGAAGCTAATCCTGTCCCTCACCACATAACTGGAGCCTAGGCAGTGTTTAATCATTGATAAATATTATTATTTACAGGAATAACACAATTTTTGCTACAGTTTTCCCATGAGTTGATAAATTGGGCTTCTAGTCTCCTTGATTTCCTGCATGTGTTGGATTGCGATTTGCCATTCTGAGTTTTTGCTCAGTAATTTTGTCTGGCTAAGAAAGTCATTTCATTTAGGTTTCACTATTTGAATAATGATCAGGATTTAGCCTACATATTCCCTTTCAGTGCAAACCTATTTCTCTTAATGGTACAGTACACTATAAGGTGTCTGGCAGCGTTACATATGAATGAACAGCAGGCAGGATGCCGGCGGTCAGAATACAGATGCCGTCATCCCAACGGAGGGAATCCTAGCAGGGGTTAGGTAAGTATACCTACCCTCCCCCCTCCACACTCCACACTCCCCCTAACCCTGCCTTCTAGCAGCCTTACCCTGTCCCCTCAGAGCCTGACTCTCCCTGCTTATTCCTAACCCCAACCCGCTGCCTAGCCCTAACCCACCTTTGTAAGTGTCTAACCCTCCCTCCCCTCAGCTTAAACCTAACTTTCCCATCCCCATAGCATAACCTTTCCTCCCCCTCCACTAGTGCCTAAATCTACCTCCCATCCCTGACAGCCAACTACCCCGCCGCCAACACTCACTGATTGGGATAACGGTTGGCATTCTGCCTTAGCATCCTGATCCTTTCACGGTTCTGGTGCCGGTCTTCTGAAGGCAGTCAAGATGCCGACGTTGGCATACTGAATGCCATAATGCTGTCTGGTAGGTTAATATGTTGCTGTTATTGTATTGTAACAATAAAAGTTCCATTGGCCATTATACAGATGGGGCAGGTCCCATCTTTGCAGGGTATGGCCGATGGCGACGCCAGCCGCCATCCCCCGCCAGGGCCATCTCTATAGCAAGAAGGGGACGCACGCGCACGAGAGGCATGCGCGCCCCCTTCTGACGGCGCTTCCAGCGATTCCCCCGGGTCACCTCCGGCTTGTCGGCGGTCACCCGTGGTCCCCACCGCCTGCCCGCACCCCCCCTAACCCAGTCCGTCTCCCTTAAGCGGAGACGGACAGGGTTCCTGTCGCCCCGCCGACGGAGATTGAGACACGCGTGCGCGTGAGATCTCAGTCAGATGGTAAGGCAGGCTGCTGGCGGATCGCCAGCGGTGACGTTCTGGCGATTCGCCAGCAAAGAAGAGGCCTGCCCCATCTGTACCTCAAATCATAGATAACTGGGGTAAATGGCAACAGCACTGAAATCATGCTGTGTACAAATGCTCTACCTGCATCTAACATTCACAGACAGAAGGCAGGTGCGCTTACAACATTGCTGGGAGTTTGGCTGTGATATCAAATCCCCAGGGACGTGCGGTGAGGTAAATGGCTGAGGAGTCCGTGGCAAGTACCAGAGCCAGATTTGAACACAATATATGAGCCCAGAAGTACATGCCAGCATTATACACATGTGCAGCAGTATACAATGCTGGAGATTCCCTGAGTTTTGATAAGAGATGTGCAGAAAAGGTAGCCAGATGAGGCCCTGCCTCACCTGCCATAGACTTTTTACTCCACAGTTTTGACTATAAAAATAAGACCTTTTTATATATATTCTTTGTATTTTTGACATACCTTATAACTTTAAAATGCCAGTGTATACGTTAGTATGACAGGAAAGGCTCTGCTTCATCTGCCTCACCCCAACGCACGCCACTACAAATCCAGTGCCACATTCCCAGTCCATCACATAAGTGGTAATAACCCATTTTTTGTGTATTTGCAGGAAATATAGAGTTATTAATGCTTCTCCATTTGTATGAAAAGGCCTTTTATGCAAAAAAATAGAGGTTTCTCCAGAGGCTCCTAGCAAAGCTTTTTGTCCTTTTTAAGTGTTTACAAATGCCATCTTTAAATAATGTAATTCCTTTATTTGGCTGGAGATAGAAAAACAAACATTATGAGTAGCTTGCTGTAAACACAGGAACTGAGGTACCTGCTTCTTCCAGTTTTGGGGTTCCTCCAATCAATAGTAGGTACTTTAAGAAGGTATAGCAAGACGTAGAACACTCTTATGTAAAAGATTAAAGCTGCAGTTTTGCATTCTATTTTCCTGGGTCACTTGTTTGTCTAAAGGTCCATACACACTGGGCGTTTTTGCCCAGCGTGCATGGATAACTATTATAGGGGAAATCGCTAGGCTGAAAAACGATCAGTGCGGCCCGTATACACTGGGCGGCTTTCAAGCTGAAACCCACTCAAACCAGTAAACTGAGCGGCTTTCAGCTAAAAGACGACCAGTGTGTATGGGGCTTAACTGTGCTGGGATGAATGCCATGGATGGATGGGTGCCATTGTGTATGAGAAGGAGGGCCCGGTTGAAGCCGCAATCACATATATTCTGACTTCTGATTGGTTCAGAAACTCCTTTACAACACTGAAAACATTTGAAAATGGTTAAAGAAAATGTTCACCAGTTTATGTAGTAATGTTGCTTTAAGGAGGGATTTGCACCCATTGACGTTAGTAAAGATGACTCAAAAGTTGAATGTCAGTAGTAATTTAAAATATATTTGTTGCCTCCCTCCTAGAATTGTCTAGTACTCCGGCATTGTTTAAGAATGTATCTGTGTGGAAATAGGCAGGATAATTAGCCATATTAAATAAAAACATGGCCTGTTAGGAGTACTTGACCAATCATAGATGCAATCATTTAGAATGTTTCTAATGAATATATAGCATATACAGTACTTACACTGTAACTGTAGGCTGCACTGTGCTGAATGCTTTATGACACAAATGTGTACACAGAATCACAGTTTGTACAGAATGAGAACAGTCAGTAATAGGAGTATATCATTTAGTCAATGTTTCTGATGTCATGGGAAGCTATTTTTGAGAAGTCAGACTTCTGTGTGTCCACCCCCTTTTTCCTTTTTGAGAGCTCATAGCTGCCCTGGAACACATTTACTCTGACAAAAGAACCGATTTGTCAGAGATTGTGCCTACTGTTTTTTGCATAAAATAGTATTCTTAGACATATATAAGATATTCATTTCACATAGTATCAAAAAAGCAGAATAGGTGAACGGGCAGAAGTGTGTATCACTCGTTTTGTTCTTGGCACATAAGAGAAACTAGTACTTGCATACTTTACAGACTCATTACCTTATTGTATAGAACTTTCTGTGACGTCTGCTACTACTTCCAATTCTTTTTTTCCCACCAAAGATGACAAAACATTCATTGGTAACTCTCTGCAATAAGTCCGTAAAGTACACACGTACCGAGAAACCAAATGGTTGAAATAAGAAAAATAAATGGCTTCAGTTCTAGGATTGGGCTGGCATGGGTGCTGATCCCAATATTTTAGTGGCCAATAACAATGTACTGTTGGGGGCGTAGTTCTATTTATTGTTTATTTAATGGGTTGGTGATACAGGCCGAAACCTCTTGGTTTCCAGGCTTCCCACACGGCCACTCCTTTTGTTGAAGTTTGTGGTGTTTTGGTTTTGGCTATTTTGCCGCAGGAAGGAACTGCAGGTCACCAGTACAGATGCAGGTGTTTTATTTTCTATTTGGTAATACTACTCCAACAGGGTTTTATATTTTTGTTTGTGCACTCCTGGCATTTCCGCCTGCAATGCCTGTTCTTGGTTATGTTTGGGCATTGCAGGCAGGAATTTACACCCATGCCACAGTATAATAGATACAGTGATTTCATGTGCTAGACTGCAAAGTATAGTAGTGAAGAATGGGCCACTTTCAGAGATTATTTTGTTAACTTCCTCAAAGAAACCCATTACGACTAACATACAGTCAGCGCAGCTGCCTTCCTCCTCACAATGGGCCAAGTTCCACTCCTCTCTTTGTAAACTTTCACCATAATGTATAACATAAGAAACATAAGCTCTCTCTTCTACCTGTTAGCCCAAGTCCTGCATGTAGCTTGCATTCACAATAGCCCTGGGGGAGGTTTGTTTGTCTGTGAGGGTGGTGTGCCTGGCGGGTTTGTTACATGTCTCCAGATTACAGTTTGAACTTTGCTTTTTGCTAGGGAAAGTTTTAACAACAAGAAAATAAATTGAGAGAATTAAAAGGCACTAAGGAAGGAGTGTTTTGTTATCAGTCAGAAAGTTACTCATTGATCTGTAAATTCAGTTAGGAGATATTGCTCCTTAAGTGATTGCATGCCAACAAGAAATGTGTAACATTACACATGTGGCTATGTTAGATAAGTGTTTATTAAACCAGATAATTTATAGAACCTTTGGATACATGGTTATAGGTTTTTATGCAAGAAGCTTTATTAGAAAGGAATATAACTGCCATCTCAATGGAATCACCAATCAATTGATAAGAACTGTTGGTATTATACTAATAAAACCACATTTAACAAAAAAAATTATTTTCATTTATGGGTACTTGTTTCCTAGAACGGCCACACTGATGTTGATCGGGTCGGTCGCATCGCATCGATCGCATCGCATGCGACCAAATCGCATGCGATGCGACCGACGCAATGGTCCCGATTTTTACATTGATTGAAATGTGAATAGGGTCCCTGGGACCCTATTTTACATTGGATTCAATGTAAAAGTCTCCTCAGACCCCGATTTTTAACACCCTCAACGGCACCCCACGATTGACGCCAACCCGAAGCGTGGCGAGCGTAGCGAGCCCGCGAGGGGCGGCGGTACGTGTCCTCCGACCTTTTCATACCCCTACTATCCACGTCGGCATGGTGTTGAGAATATAAAGTGTGGCGAGCGCAGCGAGCCACCGAGCCAGAAGCGTGGCGAGCGCACGCGTATAACTTCACAGGTATACGCGTCCCCTCGCGGGGCTCGCTGCGCTCGCCACGCTTCGGGCTCAGTGACTCGCTGCGCTCGCCACACTTTATATTCTCAATTCCACGCCGACGTGGATAGTAGGGGTATGAAAAGGTCGGAGGACGCGTACCGCCGCCACACATGGGCTCGCTACGCTCGCCACGCTTCGGGTTGGCGTCAATCTTGGGGTGACGTTCACAATGGGAGGGGGGCATATACAATGAGAAATGGGCCATATTGGCCCATTTCCCATTTTTTTCCCGATTACAATGTTAAAAATGGCAAAATCGGGTGCATCGCGTTGGTCGCGTCGCGTGCCATGTTAATGCACCCGACCGACGCGATGGACCCGATTTTGCCTTTGCCGGCAAAATGGACCTGATTTCAAAGGAAATCGGGTCCATCGGGGGTAATCGTGTACCTTAAGTTAAGGTACACGATTACCCCCGATTGTGGCCGTTCTAGGAAACAAGTACAAGTGATTTTCACCTGACCATATCGATCCATCGCTTGATGAAAAGAACAATAAATCTAAGCAGATGAACTTAAAAATGCACATTTAATTGCACCACTTTCAACTAATCATGTTCGTTCTGCTGCCTTTTTCAGAAAATAATGCGGTACTTGTGTAGTTTCACGGCGCCAGCATGTCCCTTGCGGGGCTCGCTACGCTCACCACGCTCTTTAAAATCAACTCCATGCCAACATGGATAGTGGGGGTATGAACTATCCATGTTGGCATGGAGTTAAGTTACTTTTTTTAACATAGTTCCTGGCGAGCGTAGAACCCGGAAGTAGCACGGCGCCATGCTGGCGCCGTGAAACTACACAAGTACCAATAATGCATATTATGAACCATTCTATTTTGATTTAGTGTCAAGCTTCTTCAACTTTAGGTACTTATGTAGTATCTGGGCGTCCGATTTTGTGATTGTATGCCTTACCTTAAGGCATACAATCAGATGCGATGCGATTCGATGCGATTTTGCATAGGATTCAATGTTAAGAAGGTCATGTTCATTTCCCCACTATCCAAGTGGGCATAGAGTTGATTTTATATAGCGTGGCGAGCGCAGCGAGCCACCGAGCCCGAAGCGTGGCGAGCGGACGCATATTTCTTAAAAAGTATTCTGTGTCCCCTCGCGGGGCTCGCTACGCACGCCACGCTTCGGGCTCGGTGGCTCGCTACGCTCGCCACAGGTTTATATCCAACTCCATGCCCACTTCGATAGTGGGGAAAGGAAAAGGACCCCTTTTTCCCATTGAATGCTATGTTAAAATGGACTCAAACCATTTTAACATTGAATCCTATGGAAAAATCTTGACCATCGCATTGCATACGATTTGGTCGCATGCGATGCGATCCGATCCGATTTCTAAATCGGACGCCCAGATACTACATTAGTACCCAACTTTATATACTGTAGGTAATGGGAATGCTCTGTGTTGGTGTATGTATTCTGTACATGTTGTAAGTGTCCATGCACTAGTGCCTTATTTTGGCCAATGTCATACACTCTGCTATGTGCACTTCTCTGTTTATGATCCTTATTTACAGTTATCAACAGTAGAAACTTAAGTTACCGTATGTAGTAAAAGTTATGTAGACAATTGATTTTCATAATTTATTTCCGGTTACAACCATTTTGTTTTACATTATTGTTAAACTGTGTCGATGGACAGGCAGTACATTGTTGAACTTTGTAATTTGGGAACCTTGTTATATTGCTGCCACTTAGTGGAGTACTCAAGAACAGCATTTGAATTATCGACCCACCTGTTCCTATAAAGGAAAATTGAGTTGTTTTCTGGAATTGGTAAATAAATTCCAACAATTATCAAATTCCATCCATCATTTGTCAGACGTATAAATCACGAAGAATTCTCATAAAAAGCCTACATCAAAATCCATTCCCCTTTCTCCCACATCAAATATGTATAGAATTCACATCTCGATATCTTGAGTCATTTGGAATGCGATTTTGAAGGAAATTAGATATGCAACTCATTGTCTAACAATGACTGCCATCTGTTTTATGAGTATGTAGAGATATATAGCAGTTTCCTTTTCATTAATGTTTTCTGCTCCTGAAAAATACTTCATTTGTTACTTTGGGATTTCAGAAATATAGTATATAACACTTAAAATTACTTAAAACTAATATACTTTAACTCACAATTAACATTTGTAAAAGACCAATAAATGCAAAGAATGTGACAAAATAAAATAAATTAGGAATATTTTGTAAGCTGTTTTCATTTAGCGTTTTGATGCTTACTTTCATATTTAGTGTTCACGCTAGGCTGTTTTTGCAGGGCGAATCTCACTACCCAATGTTTAAAGGGCAAAATGCACCATTTCCCTTAAGCAGCGCCCTGCTAAAACACGCTTGCCTGTGCCATCACTACGTGAATAGGTGCCATGCACATGGCATCTATACGCATTCAACTTGGGGAAGCCCAGCACCTATGTAGATGACATCGACACCTCCATCTTTGAATTCTGTGGCTGGGCAAGCCCCTTATGTTGCAGGGGCTGTACTGCTCATAATAGTGATGTTGGCAGGGATTTTTGTGGAAAAATGGTATAAGGCAGTGGTTTCCAAACTGTGTGCCATGGCACCTTGTGCCTCAGGACACTTGCAGGGGTTCCTTGGGTTGGTGGTCCAGGACCAAATTCAATTATTTATGGTCATTTTAATAAATAAAACCAATGCTTGTGGCTGACAATTATAAAATATATGGACAATAAGAAGTGAATCCTTTCCATCGCCACATCCCAGAACCTACTTACTTTAATATTTTTTAAATCATTTTGTATTAAGAAACTCTTGGCCAAGGGGTGCCTAGAAATAAATCCTGATACTCTAGGGCGCCGTTATTCAAAAAAGTTTGGGAAACACTAGTATGTCTATCTATTTAGTTTTAGAATTTGAGGTGAAATTTCCAACTTTAGAGCCAATTCATTCAACCAGTTTGAGAACAATTTTGATCCTATGTATCACTATTTTTATGTAGATGCTGGGTGGTCTGGGTGCTGGGGAGGGACTACATCTGGCATGCTAAGGTGTCATTAATGAGGTGTATAAATACCTTAATAAATAAAAATGACTACAGTTGCCATGTATAGCAGATGAAAATCATGAAAAGGAAAATTAGTAAATTAGGTGAGTTTTGTGTACTAAAGCTTTTCATGTCAAAATATGAGGTGGTCTCAAGACCACCAAGCAACAATGAAAGGGATGAGCACTACTTTTAGACCAAATCATAAATTCAGCAGATCAGGGGCAGGTAATAATTATGGGGGATTTTGACTTTCCAGACATCGACTGGACAAATAAGACCAGTACCTCAGCTAAAAGCAGTGGGTTCCTAAACTCAAGTATCCGTTTATCACACAATCGGTTGAAACACTGTCTCGTAATGGGACATTATTGGAAGTAGTATTAACAAATTATATAGAATTAGTTTCAAAGTAATAAATGATCTGGGGAAAAATGAACATAACATGGTCTTACTGGAAATCAACTTCTGTAAACAACAAAATACTTAAGTGGACCAGCTAAAATATAAAATTTTAGGACAGCAGTGGGAAGAGTAATTTGAGGATAGGGGGGTGCGGAGTAAATGTGGGAATCCTTAAAAAAAGCCACCATGGTTGGACAAAAAAGAGTAAAGGCAGTAATAAACAATAATACAAGAGCAGGGGTAAGGATATATTCAAGCGCTGTCTGTATGTGTTCTCTTCACTTCTCCCGTCCTCGTGAGTTGATATGCGGAAAAAAGGAAAAGAACACAATGTGTGGGACTGTATTTAAACTCTAAAACATATAAGGGAAATGGAAATAGAACGTACCACACTCACAAGGGGAGTGTGTGTTTCAAATACATAAAGGTATCTTTTTTTCAACGATAGTAAGCCTTCACCAAGTCCACCCTGGTGTCCAATAGGAATAGATTGGGCGTACGTTTTCACTCACAAGATATAGATGTTAGAATACATATAAAGGTTTCTTTTCAAAGCAAGCGTACCAATAACTCACAATTGGCAGGAATTTTCAAAGCACATCTAGGTTTCTTTTGCTTGAAAAATTAATTTTATTGCCCAAAAAAAATTATTAAAATACACTAAGACCATAGGTACACTGTAGAAAAATCCAAAGGTGGGTGATAGATGTTGATTGGAACTCACACTAAATAACACCAAAAAACTCTCCGGATAAGCTTAGAGATGTCGGTGAGTGAACACCCGGTACCTTCGTTTAAATGTCCAGCATGGGATGGTCCAAAGTTAAAAAGGGGGATTGTGCAAATCCAGAAAGCCAGGCTGGCTTTCTGGATTTGCACAAATTTTTCAAGTAAAAGAAACCTAGATGTGCTTTGAAAATTCCTGCCAATTGTGAGTTATTGGTACGCTTGCTTTGAAAAGAAACCTTTATATGTATTCTAACATCTATATCTTGTGAGTGAAAACGTACGCCCAATCTATTCCTATTGGACACCAGGGTGGACTTGGTGAAGGCTTACTATCGTTGAAAAAAAGATACCTTTATGTATTTGAAACACACACTCCCCTTGTGAGTGTGGTACGTTCTATTTCCATTTCCCTTATATGTTTTAGAGTTTAAATACAGTCCCACACATTGTGTTCTTTTCCTTTTTTCCGCATATCAACTCACGAGGACGGGAGAAGTGAAGAGAACACATACAGACAGCGCTTGAATATATCCTTACCCCTGTTATATTTATCATTGTTTCACTTGTTTTGGTTGAACAAGTTTTAGGTTATATTGAGCTGCTTTTCTGTTTTCCCTTGCGCCTTGGAAACCTCCAGTATTTTATATTACTTAATAATACAAGAGCATTTAAATTTTACATGGTTAATGGGAATGAGGAGGCATTCAATAAGTACAATTTGTAAAGGGGTAATCAAAGTAGCTAAAAAGGAAAATGAAGAACTCATAGCCACAGAGAGCAAAACCAATCCCAATAAGATTTTTAAACACATAAATATCAAAATAATAATATAAGAGCAGATAGGCCCATTAACCAATATCAACAGAAATAGCTTTACTGAGGATAAGGAAAAGGCAGCTGTTAAATACATTTTTCTCATCAGTGTTTACTAGGGAGGAGCAGACCGTGGAACCCACAGGCACCATAAATGGGACAAGCCAGCTAGAACCTAGTATTGAATTCACGACCGATGAGAAAAAAAGAAGCTCAGCAAAATCAAACAGATCCCCAGGTCCAGATGGGATTCATCCTAGGGTTCTATGGATTTAGGGGAGGAATTAGCAAACCCTCTTTTTTACATTTTGAAAACTCATTTTCATCCGGTAAGGTGTCTAAGGACTGGAGAATAGCAGAGGTAGTACCAATATTCAAAAAAGGAAAAAGGAATGAACCAGCAGATGATAGACCTGTGAGTTTAACATCAATAGTGGGTAAATAATTTGAGGGAATTTTTAGGGATGTATCCAAAAACATCTAGAGCTCCATAGTATAATCAGTATTAACCAAAATGGGTTTGTGAAAAATCGCTCGTGCCGAACAAATTTCTTAAGCTTTTATGAGGAAGGCAGCAACAACCTAGACAATGGAAATGCTGTAGACATGGATTCCTTCCTGGATTTTGCTAAGGCTTTTGATACTGTGCCACATAAGAGGTTGATAAATAAAATGGGGTAAAGAGTTGTAGATGGGCAAGAAACTGGCCGCAGAATAGAGAACAGAGAATGGTCGTAAACTGCAGTATCAAGTATGATACGAGTACTAAGTGGAGTGCCACAGGGGTCGGTGCTAGGGCCCCTTTTATTTAACATATTTATTAAGGATATTGGGGTGGGTATACTGAGAAACATTTCCATCTTTGCTGATGACACAAAACCGAGCAGAATAATTAAAACAATCAAGGATGTCTCCACACTTCAGAGCGATCTTAATAAACTAGAAGAGTGGGCTAAAAATTTGAATGAGCTTCAATATGGATAACTGGTTATGCATCTTGGGAGACAAAACCAATGTGCTAGTTATAACCTAAGCGGGATTGCTTTGGGTATATCAAAACTAGAAAAGGATCTAGGAGTCCAAATTGATAAAAAAAACTGGGGTGTAGTGCTCAGTGTCATGTAGCAACAAATAAGGCCAACAGGATACTAGCATGTACAGTCTAAGAAGCGGTATGGAGATTAGGGACTCAAATGTAAGTCTGACACTCTACAAAGCATTGGTTAGACCGCATCTAGAATATGGAGTACAATTCTGGGCCACATACTATAAAAAGGACATCATAGAACTGGAAAAAGTCCAAAGAAGAGCAACAAAGCTAATAACAAGGTTGGAGAATTTAAGATATGAAGACAGATTGAACAAATTGGGAATTTTTATGCTAGAAAAGAGGCATTTAAGGGGAGACATGCAAAACATGTCCAATTATATCCAGGGCCAATATAAGGAACTGTCAGGCAATCTTTTTTGCTTTGAGGAAGGACTCTTGTCTAAACTCATGCCCAGGTGTCCTAGAGGAAAGAAGATTTTGTTCCCTTAGGAGGAAACGTTTTTTTTACAGACAGGGTAGCCAAACTGTGGAACTCTCTTCCTGGAGAGTTGGTGCCAGCAAGCAATAAATATTTTTAAAATAAGGTGAGTAGGAGGGGACACATCTGATGGTAAGACCATTGCTCTTTTTTCCATCTAGCAATTCCTCTCACCCTGTTCTGGATGCAGGGAGTGAGTGTAAATTGGTCTCACACATCGATGTGTGGATGTGCTTTTTAAACTTTTTTATTGTTTGTTTTATCTGTATATCACTTGGAATAAACACTTTTTTTACGGAGTATCCTGGGTGTGGAGATTTTCCTTCTCTGGAAAAGGACAAAAGAAACCGCTTTGTGAAAATAGGGCCTCAATTTGAGGTGAGTGTTGGTCCATTTGGCTTCCGATGGTTATTATAAATTATAAATTGATGAATACCGGGTGTCGAGTGATATTGAAGATTAGGATTTCGATATAAAGATACCTTTATGTGCAAATAGGGCCTCATTTACAGGTCAGTAACGGATACATTCTGCATGTGAAGACTTGAAATGAGGTGCCAGCAGAACTAGGAGGGGTTTTTCGTTTAAGAACATAAAGATACCTTTGTGTGAACATAGGGACCTTAATAGAGGTCAGTAGGAGTCCTTAAGTTCCATCTTGAGTGTACTTGGACATCATCTGGTCCAGTGTGACTACAAGCACGATTTGATATATCTGAGTTAAAATCTATTTGGGATAGCGCTGAAGTGGATTTTCAATTTCCTGGGAGTGTAGTGACCCACAGAACATACACACAGCAGCAATCCCGGGAGCAATCACCTTCCTGTCGAATTTTTTTCTGTGTTTTAAATAAGGTTGGACAAGCATCTATTGGGTAAAAACATCAAGGGGTACAAACAACAATCATGATATGTCTGTAACAATTAGATCATACACACTAACCAAGGATGAACTCGATGGACGAACATCTTTATTCGGCCTTAACTACTATGTAACTATATAAGCTAATTAACTTCAGAAACAAAATAATTTTCCACATTTTGGTGATTTTTTTAGGGGAGCATGACATTGTGACCTTTTTCTATTATTTACAATATATAGATTATATTTCTTGGGACAGTCAAGGTTAACCTACGGGCAACAATATGGATTTTGGCCCCATTTCACATCTGTTAAGCCACAAGAAAATTAATAAGGTCGGGCACTGATGGGGACATTGCCATACTGAAACAGAAATTGTCCTTCCTGAACCACTGCCTAAAAGTTGTATGCACACAATCATCTAGAATTATATTATGTAGTAATTAAGATATTGGTGAATGTAGAGCATATTCAGCTTGTACACCTACCCATTTTCTCCCATACCTTACACTGATTTCTATAGTATAGTCTGATACTAGTTTCAGATTTCTATAAAAAAAGAAAAAAGCTGCCACCATTCTTCTTTTTTATATATATTTGGTTTATTAATCAGTGGTATAATTAACTCATGTATATATGGTCACTGTGTGTGTGGAATAGGTGTTTGTTATTGTTTATTTAAAATAATATATTTTTCCCCATAAATTTGTGAAACAATTACCAATAGTAAAGAAAGAGAAATAAAACAGAATAAGGGAGAAAATAATAGTGAATGATGCCAAAAGATCCACTAGTTAACAAAAATAGTGTGGACTTGGGAAGTGAGGTAGAGAGAAGTGGACATCGGAAGGGGAGGTGGGGAGGGAGGGATTTAAATGAGCCAGGGAAGGGGCACAGAACGGTGCAGATGTTTAGCTAGTACTTTGCCTTTGCATAAGACCATGGAGAGTCATGTTGTGCTCCCTTCTGGATACAAAACAAACTGTAAGGAAAATCTGTTGATACCTAATAAACGTTATTTCACCAGCAAAAAAAAGGTTAAATACAGGAGTAAAATTATACATGATGTATACCTAATCTTCACCATGCACATACTGTAGGTACTGGCTGTGGTATGACCTCCCAGTAGTCGGGTTCCAATGGTCATTGACTGGGAAGCGAGCGCATCACGAGGAAAAATAGCCCCTGTAAGTTAGGATCCCGACTGTCAGGCTTTTAACAGTCAGGATTCTGACGTCGGTCTAATGACCATCAGAATCCTGACTGTCGGGAGGCCATGTGTCACCCATAGGTTTCACATCAGCCTACTGTCATAATTGTGCTGTTTTTATCTGCTGTCTTTTGAGAGTAAATGATGTCCAGCAACAGGTCCAAGATATATTATTAAAAGGCAAGGGGGGTATTCAATGTTCCGATTCTGCGAAAAAAGCGGCCATTTGCACAGCGAATAGATGGAATTTGAATTCTATCTATTCAATGGGCGGTATTCAATTGTTTTTCACCTCCATTTCAGCTTGCTATCCCAGGGGCTTTTTCGAAAAATTAGTTCACATTTCCGTGAATGCAGGTTTGGCTTTTTAAAGAGACGGGTCGGCAAAAGCAAATCCCAGTCATTTTCCTGTCTAAAATGTCTGGGTTTGAATAGTGAAATCCCCTTATTTCCGATTTTCCGAAAATAAGGGTAAAGATTGAAAACCCCCCAAAGAAGGTTTATGAAATTACTACAGATTAAATATCCCTTATCCACCAGGTTTCAACATTTGAAATTATAAGCAATCATTTTATTTAACATTTTTAGTGCCAGCTACACATCATTTCCCCAGTAGTGCCAGTTACAGATGTCCCCAGTAGTGCTGTTTGCAAAAAAAAAAAGTATTGGAATTATTTTGATAACAGACGTCCGGATAAGGGCTACTCAACCTGTATTAGGAAATCAGAGTGACATTTTTGATACTCAAGGAAAGAACATACAGGGTTAATATAAACATCTTATTGACCAATTTCTTGTTTGTCATATGTTAAATATGTTTTTAAGCAGATCTCATGATTATGATCAAAAATAAACAATGACACAGAATGAAATTCACCAGTTTATGATTAACACAGCCCAAAGCCCAGGATACCATAGCACGTTTTGACAAGTTCCTGGCAACAATTTAATAACTGCGGATCTTAATGCTTTAACTCATTCAATACATACAGCATGCAAAGTTTTGTTTCCTAATTTAATATTATATCTAAAAATGATCTCTAGGATTAAAGGAATTCTAAAAGAGTGGTGGATCTATCAGGCTCTAGGAGGCGTGGCCACGTATGTGGGGACATGTTGGGGCTCTCATTACATGCTATGCTGCCCATGCAATGGGACATGGTCAGGAGGGCATGCCTGCACCTATTCAACAGCATGAAGTGCTTTGCAAATGCTTCCTGTCTTCTCATCACGCATGTATGTACATATTGGCCCAGATGTACCAAGCTTGAAAAAGTGATTAAAGTGGAAAATGATAAACAACCAGTTCATAACTGCCATTTTTCAAACCCAGCCTGTAACATGACAGTTGGGAGTTGATTGGATGGCTGTTTATCACTCTCAGCTTTATCATTCTTTGAAGCTTGGTGAATCTGGCCCTTTGGCAGTTATGGGATGGTATATGGTACATTTAAAAAATTAGTTTACATTATACATAATGCAGAACCACAAGTAACAATTGAAATGTTCAAGTATGAGCAACGGAAGTAAAATAAAGGGGTTAACCCAGAGGTTCCCAATGTTTTTTGATCCACGGCACCCTAGAGTATCAGAATTTTTATCATGGCACCCCTAGGCCCAAAAAAAAATATTAGATTGGGTTTATATGTGATTCTTAGGGTCAGCTATGTGGTAAAGGGCAGGATTTACTTCTGTTTGTACAAATTTTATTATTGACAGCCACCTGCACTGGTTTTGCTCATAAATAATTAACCATTAATAATTTGAATTGGTCCTGGACGACCAACCAAGGGCACCCCTGCATGTGTCCCAAGGCACCCCAGGGAGCCACGGCACACAGTTTGGGAACCACCTGACTTTCCACTGCAGCTCTTTAAATAATGACCTTTCTAGTTCATTACATGTAGCTGTTGTATGGATTTCAGAGGGCAAAAAAGATGAGATTGTAAACAATGGTTTACTGCAACTTCACTAACCTGAGTCCTGTGTATGAATTCGCTGATTCACTCAGCAGAACTCACACTCCAATCATGGCAGCACATTTGTCCTTACATGGCTACCTGATGCAGAGGTGTAAGTGATGGGATGATTGACATATTTAATTACAAACACTCCAATTATACTGTATTTTGTAGAATTGTAGATTATTTAACTACACAATGTCTTTGCTATATAAAGATTTATTTCATGTAGTTGCTTTACTTGATCTTTAAAAGCATCTGTTGCCTACTGAACATAGGAGGGTTGTTGGTGTTTATTCCAACTGTCAGACTGTTTCCAAAGTCAATTCGTCACTTGGTATTCAATCTATCTATTGGAAACAGCTGTGTTTTTTCGAAAACTGTCACAGATTGGCAAAAATGGCCACGCATTCGACAATCCAGCATCCGTTTTCGACGATGCAGTTGACTTGTGTGAGGACAGTCTCAGGATGGTGACAGTGGAAGCCTGACTAGTAGGGGCATTTGTATATAATTGAGCTTAATTATTATTTAGGTTGTATATTTTATCTGTGTGTAATGAAGGTGAGGCCCCATCCCAGCAGGTGAGTTAGGACCACCCACGCAGACACCCCCCACCACCATCACCTTCAAAGAGTCACCATGACCTTCGCCTCTACCACCACCACCATTGGAGAGGCATTCGGCAAGCTTTGGGATCTTTTGTCAAGCAAATGGGTTAGATAAGCATCTATTCTTTATTTCCAGACACAAACACAATTTTCCTACTAGAAATTAAGACTTATTTGGGCGGTTATAGATATCCAGACTTATAATTGATTGCCAGTTTTGTGATCTTAGAACCAATATAATAGCCCCCATGGTGTGCTTTCTTATAATTACTCCTTCATGTTTGTACAGGTCGAGTATCCCGTATCCGAATATCCGTTATCCGAATTATTCCGAAATACGGACATTCCAGAAAGTGAAAAAAAATATTTTTTTTGCTAAAAACTCACTGGGGACATATGTAACAGCATCACTGGGGACATGATATGTAACTGGCACTATATATGTGCAAGACAATGATTGCTTGGCATTCAAATTCAATGCTGAGATAGTACACACATTTTGTTTCACATTTTGAAACCTTGTTTTTTGAACAATTAAAATATATTTGTGTGTATTTTATGTGGTAATAAAATATATTTGTGTGTATATTATGTGTTTATACAGCATAAATGCAAGATACTTCAAAATACATCATTGAAATATTAAAATATTCCGAAATACGGAATAATCCGTTATCCAAAATTCTCCTGGTCCCGAGCATTTTGGATAAGGGATACTCAACCTGTATTTACGTTAGACTTTAGCATGTCCCAGTAAAGCTGGCCATACACTAAGCCATAGTATCACATACAGCCTCGCATGCAATACCCAGGCAACTCCCCGGTCATTTTACATACAATGTATCGCATGTGATCCCATTAACTGCACTGGCATGCGATATATCCTTGCGTCCAATGCTGATGGGACCGTACATTGGATCAGAATCATAAGTAAATTACATACAATTTGATACTTTTCACATGATTTATTGGTCTGATGGGTCAAAATCATGTAGTAAAGGGCCAAATCATATTAGTGTATGGCCACCTTAAGGTGTTCTACAAGTTGAGCTGCCACCCAAATAAACTGGATACCGTTTTCATAAACACTTCAGATTAAAGACATTAAAATGATGGTCACCTTCTTTGCTGCCCTGCCCTGAAGAAAACCTGTTTCCTATTTTTTTAAATGAAATAAACAGCCTAAAAACTGCATTGGTAATTAAAGGTAGTTTGTGCTGCGCTCCGCTCCTATTATTCTGTGTGAGTAATTGATGACAAAGGTCAGGTGCTTTTGTAAAATAATTGATCACTTTACTGTGGATATGCAATACAAAACATTTGCTGTTCATATATTAATTTCATACATAAATGGCACAATGGATGCATCCATAAATCGTATAAACATACATACACCTTTGCATTGCTCATTGCATATGTCCGTACAAATGCAAAGAGCATTGGTGGGATGCAACGTCACTGGTTGGTACATACCACCCAGAGCGAGATCCTTTTGAAAACAACATATACGTTATAGCACGTGCTAAAAATCAAGACTTATCCCATTTATTAGTCCAGTGGCATAACAAAAACTTTTGTGCCCCCCGCCCGGACAATTCCCCCCCCCCCCCCAGTTAAAAGACAACAAGACACACACACCCCCGGGGAGCAGGCAGGGGGGTCTGCGTCGCGGGGTAACGTTCAGGGAGAGCCTGGAGCTTCCTGCGGCGCTGAGTATGATGTTGCCGGGGTCTCTGCAGTGAAGTGGAAATATTGCGCTATCATTGCCGCCGGCGGCGCGGGAAGCGCTTCTAACTTTGAAAACCCTGGCCGCACATTGATTGGCTGAGATTCAGCCAATCAGCATGCGCCCAGTGTTTTCAAAGTCAGAAGCACTTCTCGCGCTGCCGCACGGCAGTAGCGCGTTATTTCCACTTCACTGCAGGGACCGGGCAACGTCATACTCACAGAGCCGCAGGGACCTCCAGAGTCTAGCCTCTTCCTGACCACAGGTAGTGGTACCCCCGCACCGCACGGACCCCCCTGCCAGCTCCCCGCTGCACCCAAAAGGAGGGGGAGCTGGGGGAGAAACAATAGCGCCCCACCCTGCCGCCACGGGGGCTGCGGTCCTATAGTTACACCGCTGCGTTAGTCCCAGGTGTCTTAACAGAGTGAAGAACAGTCCTTCCCACAGCTTGAAGTAATGCAGAATCTTCATTCAAGCAATTGTGGAATAAATATAATCTGCGATTAATGTTGGATTGGCAGGGCCTTCGCTGGAGGCTGTGGCCTTTTAAAATGTGGTTAACATACAATATAAGCTTAACAGAAAAGAGAACTAAGCATTTTTATTTTTTGTTATTTTTGGGAACTAAAGAGACATTAGTGAAATGCTGAGTACATAGGTTTTATGCTAGGTGTTATGTTTACCTGTTACATAGCACCCCTGTCATTCAGACCACTACCCTGCATATCATTTTAAAATGGTAAAAACTCCGTTGCTGGACTTCCGGGTCTATGACCCGGGAGTCCGTCTGCGCATGCGCAGACTGACGCGCCGGCCGCAGGGCATGCTGGGAGGGATCCGTGACTGATCCCTCACACACCGCTGCGGTAAGAAGCCCATAGGCTTCTGCAGGGAACCGCCAGCTTTTGCTGGCGATTCCCTCCGCAGCGGTGACACTGCGGAGGGAGGTTAGAGAATACAGAAATGCGGTAAAAACCCCGATAACGGGGTTTTTACCGCATTTCTGTAATAGAGAATCTCGCCCTGTGACCTGTGCCTAGCATCAACCAGACACACATGGTACTGTTACTATGCAGAATGCACTGGTTTCATATATTTGGAAAATAGCTACATTTGGGTGCAACTTTTAAATTAATAATTACACTTATTGTCCCACCATTTCTGCATCAGTTCCATCCTCCAAGCCTCCACAGCAATGGATGACTATTCAGATGATATAGTACAGGATAGTGAACCTTAGCATTGTGACAGAGCACTGTACACATTTCTGAGGGAAGAGATGAAAGAAAATGCCAAAGTAAGCTGATGTTAAGAGGCCTCTTAGTATAATTACTACATACACCATGACATTAAGCACTACATGTAATGTGAAATACCTTATTTTATTGCCTATTGCCTCAACAACTACTAGTATGCTATGTGCTCTCTAAAGCAGGGAATGTGGTAAGTACGTATTCCCTGCTTTCAAGTGGTAACTACATATTTCTATGTTCTTAGTTACCTATACTGTGATAGAATAATGCTGGGACCATGGTAATGGGATGCGTACCAATGTGTACATGATGTGTTGCATTAATATACTATATATAACAAGGTCATCTCTTACACAGAATTAAGATACATTAGCTGTATAATTTGTGTGGAATTATTCATGTAGCAAACAAATCAGTAAACTAACAAAGGTGAAACGGTCGTCCTCAGATTAGAACAGCATGCTGAGTTATCCCAGCTATGACTAATATCCTCTTCAGAACATTTTGCAGGTGAATGTGTTTGAAACTTGACATCGGAGTAGGACATTTATAGAATAACATCCATTTGTAGGAGAGAGTAAAGCCAGAGATAAATAGAAAAGAGAGACAAAAGGAAATGTCTCAGGGCGACTCATCATACGAATGGAGTGACTCAGGCAACATTTGTTGGTGGTCACAAAGACACGTGCCCCGTACATAAACCAGATCTCGAGTCACAATGAGATAGCTCTTCTACACCAGCATGGACATTGCGATTCTTAGTGAGTGAATCACTTCCAGTCAGGAATAGCTGCACTGAAAGGAATGAAGGTTGTGTAATCACTGCTCAGTGCAGGCTCCTCAGATGGATAACAACTAAATTAATATAATAATGAAATTCTCTGTGATATTACTAGTAATTTTAGTGAAAACTATTACTAGATCTGGGACCCATCATAAAATGCAGACACAAAGCAGGACATTGGGTACATGTAGGTGTAGGGCCTGCTTTGATTTTAGTCATCATAGATTATAACACTTCCTATACAGGAGGTCAGCAGTGTTCACTTCAAGTCCCACAATGTGACAGAAACACTTTTAGTTGAGTGTGCCTGCAGAAACACTTCTCTAATCCTGATGTAAGACAGCAAGTTAAGAGCATGTGAGATAAGAGGATCAAGTGTATGCCATGTAAACACGATAACCAAATAAGTTTCCCAATCTAAATATTTTTTTCTTTTACACTTACTTTTTTGGAGTGTTTATTTTTCCAAAGCATTCCCTTTTGGTAGACCACATAAAAATATACTGGGGGAAATTTACTAAGGATACGAATACGTCTCAGTCCCCGGATCCCTGCAGTGATGAATTTTGAAGATGTTATTAAAAATACTTTTACACTTTAAAGTAATAAAGAAAAAACTTTTTCTGATTAGTTTTGTGGGGGGGAAAAAAATCTTCACTTTCTATAAGTGGTTAAATTAGGACATTTAGAGGCTTAAAGTTGTACTGCATTGTCTATCCATATATCCGGGGAATAAAAAATTTTGGAATATGTTTTAATGTTAGTGCAAAGCTCTCTAAGGCTGGGTACACACTAGACAATATTTGGAACAATTTTGACAACTCCCAACGGGTCAGAATGAAAAAATATTTATATGCTAGTGCGTTTACTCTACACCGATAAGTATATGCGCCTATGTGCGTCATCAGCGACTTCCTTTGTTGTCTGTACATTCAATATAACGGAGGACATCACAAGCAGCATGACCTCCACTCCATTGACAATGCTGGGTCCAGATGGAGACGATGTCTCTGGGTGCTCATCGCCTCCATCGCTGTGTACCCAGCTTAAGTTATACTGTAGTTTGCCGTTCTAAATACAATGTTTCTGTTGACATGAAGCGCTTGATAAAGGGAATGTATTTAGACACATACATTTATAGATCTATAGATCATGACAGCTTGTCTCACGTCCCTACATCACAAATGACCAAAAGCTAGATTTAAGGTTCCCTATAGCTGTGACCTGTTATTATCAGAAGCTAATATCGTCATCTTCAAGCTGAGACTTATGATATTGGTCTTATGCCCCATAAACACTAGACGAGAATGGAAAATATATTTTAGTAGGGCCCTTCTAAGTGCCCTACATTCTCATCTAAAGTGTACACTCCCAATATTGTTAATGATGCGCACTCCCACACTTTATTTAACGACCCTCCCCGTATGACGACCCACATGTTCAGCGGGTCCCAGTGATGTCACTGAACAGTATTGTTTACTGACATTGTTCAGTGTGTACACTGAATGTCGGGTGGAAACACAGCCGATATAGCTCTTAGAACATATCGGCTAGTGAGTATGGGGCATGAAAAACTATTATTGACCATGTTGATCACTATTGTTTATGGACCACATGGAAGCAAATAAAAAATACACAAAGTGGCTGATGTAGTTATACACAAGTTGGCTACAAGTGCTCCTGGATTGCCCCTTACTGTAGATTTGGTTTCATACCCATCGTCATCAGCCTACACATACACCAGCTGTATAGTAGGTGTATGAGATGCATCTGATATCAGGCAATTAAATGGACAGGCTCTCTCTGAATGTTCTCAAAGTGAGAATGCCATTGAAAGCCCAGTTACGATTTATTTCACAAGTTTAGCTGCGCCTCATGTCCGACTTCACATTGCTCTTACATGTGGGCTGGCCCGGAGTATACGCAGTCCAAATCCAAACAAAGATATGCCCTGCATCAGCAGCTACTTACATAGCTAGAACATTAAGCAATAGAGGAAAATGTGGAGGAAAACTGTGTGCCATTTGTCAGCATATCTTTAATCTGCTTATTTAATGGCCGCCAAACTTTTAACATGCAGACTTTATGTTTGTATTGGCAGATACAGAAGATATACAACAGAGAGATTCCCATCCCGGGAAGCATATAGTCTAATTGTTTTTATTGAAAACTAATCAGGAGATGACAATTTAGTGCATATGTCAATCTAGAAATAAGGGTCAAAGTGCAGAGTAAGTGCCCCAGGCTCACGTGGCTGCGCTGCTCAGCTAGTACCACATGAATGGCTGGGGTTGCTGCCAGACTATAAAACGTTCCCATCCCTGATTTATCGTAGCATATATTGTTCCCAGACTATTATGACGGTGCTATGATTTATGTGAGAAATCACTTAAAAGACATATTAGGAAAGACACAAACGTACGTATGGTGTGGGGAGGGGGCACTGCTTAATAGTACTGAGCAGGTTTAAGGCTCACTTTATTTCTTGGAAGCGACAGGACTGGCAGTTACACTTTAGCTTCCTGTGCTTAATTCTTCCTATTGCTTAGTGCAAATGTGAGTAGGTGGAACAGCCGGATTAAGTAAGAGGCTGTTGCGAAATCACGAGCTGTTTGTTATACTGAGAAGGATTGGAGAACACAGCACATAAACTGACAGCACAGACCTGACAGTCCTCTTGTTTGGTGGAACAGGGAGGCGAAGCTGGGAAAAAGGCATACTGAGAAGTTAATAGGAGGAAATGAGATATCCCTACATGCATGGAATAAAAGCAGATCTGGATTCATCTCTTTTATACGCCATAACATTCTGAGGATCTGTACACATTGGCATCTAGGTAAACGGATGGCATGGATAAGCATTATAGTAGAGGGGAAACATGGTTTGCCCTGTGGCAGTGGATGGTACAGACAGGATGGAGCTCGGGTACTGATGGAGGGTCTGTTGATGAGATAAAACACTGCTCTCTGTGTGGATTTCTGGGTTCTGTGCTGGTGTCACACAGACCAAGCATGCGGATGATGAGACACTGACTCAGTTTCGAGGAATTAGAAAAACAGCTCACTGTGGTTTCTCTTGTTGACTTTTATTTCAAAGCACTTGGAGGAGGACCAGGCAGTTCAGGAGAATGCTAGTCCTGAGGGGAAGCACTTGTTACACAAGATGTATAGAGCTGCGTTTCCAGCTTTTATCAGAACACGTGAGACATCCCAGCAACCAAGGAAAGAGAAAGTGAGTTCATATGTATCACAGATTATTCACCCAGCTACACATATACTGGCTGCTTACAACTGGAGGGAGCTCACTTGTTATTGCACATAAACCAAGAGAGTGCTGAAGGAGGGATTTGTTATTAAACAAGTCTCTACCCTCATTCATCATGGATACACTGAAGCACTTTCTCCTCTCCACAGTAGCAACTGTATATCACACATCTGGTGAGTGACTTTTATTGTTCCTAGTTTATGCCTATTATTATATTGTATTGATACATTGGACTGTGTGTGTGTGTGATAATAGATAGATAGATAGATAGAGACATACATACATACATACATACATACATACATAGATATATCGATATATATAGTGATGGTTATGTTTAGTTTCTAATATCTAGATTAATGATAATCAGTTAGAATTAGAAAATACATTTTTGAAGACTCTAAAATGTGTGATTTTAGCTGCCTGTTTTGGGGAGCCAAAAACTGCATTTTTTTACCAGTATATTTTCCTCACATTCTATAGAAACACTAAAGTAATAACTGGAAATAATATGATTCATCTCATATGGCATAGTATGGTGCAATTTCCTTCAAGTGGAATCTGTCCTATGAGTCACTTCCATGAGTCGACCACCATTACTGTATATTGCTATATTACTCCTCAGATTTCCAGCAAATCTAAAACACTGTTTTTCATACAGAAACTTGGCATGCCTTTTTCTCTTGCTTTTTAGTTAGTGGGTAGCACCCAACCTCTAATACTGTATGTCGCTGGAATTTCAGTTAGGGTATCAGCTTTCATGCTTAACGTTACTTTTCTATACATTTGTACCTACGATTATGGTTACATGTAATTACGGTATGTAATTTACAATTGTATCCATAATACGTAACTTTCTCTTATTGAGCATCTTTCCGAGGACTGTTTATCTGAGCTTCCACTTTAATATGTTAGAAATCGCATGTACACAGGTGCAAGGTATGACTACATATTTTTTTCACCCTTGCTCTATAAGCATTTTATTATAGATACTGTGCCTCACTGTGATGGTTTGCACTTTTAACCTAATTACAGAGCCCTTTACTCAGACTCTGGTACCCTGATTGTGTCAACAGTTACCCCTTAATCAGTCCACTTATGTTCTGTAAGTGGGCGGTCGAGGGGGTGAGAGGGTATGCAGAGGACTTGCCTACATTTCCGGGTGGCCAGGAGGGCCATCCGATTTTCCAGGAGGGTTGGCAAGTAAGCATTAACTTGATCTGCAACTAAACAATAAAGTACTACTGCCTGGCTCCACTGAGAGAGCTGTGGCTCCACCCATACCATAATGACTGTCAGTTCTTACTGGTTATCATACTGGGCAAAAATGGGATCCTGCCAGCATTTCATTTACAGTGAAATCATGTTTTTTTCTGTGCAATCCAACTTTTAATAAATTAGTAAAACAACAGCAATCTGCTGCAGAGGAATGAAAGAAAGTATATAGGACATATTTATGTAAGCTTAGTAAAATACATGGTTATATAGTAATGTTACATTGTGGCTCTGCTTACTCCATAACATCAACGTCCGACCTGGGTAATCGAGTAGGTTTTCAAGCAGTGTCATAGCTTTCACACCGCAGGCTTGACCCTGGCTCGTGGCAGGTCTTCCCTTTGCCGGTGCTTGGAGATGACATCATCTTCATGTGCTGGTGAGCTGGCTTTCCATAGAGTTTTAGCATGACCTGGGTCACCCATTTCCATTGCAGGCTACCTGTGTCCTTCCTGGGTCGGATTCCCGGGTAACTGAACCAGGGCTATTATTCAGAGTTTGCAGGTAAAGGCATATAAGGGTGTAATAAATACATTTAAGATGTTTTTCCATCCATAACGCTATTGTGCAATTGGAATGCATCCTGTGCATAGTGAGATTATTTTCTAAAATCTATTTGATAAAAAAAAAAAATTGTAATTATACAACATAATGCATCATTAACAACCCTCCTGGTCTGTACACGCAGCTCAATCTGACAATATCGTCAGCATGTACAGCTCAGGGGGCTCGGAGACGTCACTGACCGATATCATTAAACAAGCATGAGATTGACAATTAATGTAAATAATTTTAGTATTATAATATTAATATTAAATATTATTAAAATAATAAAAAAAATTACTCTTGAGAAAGTGCAGTATGTTTAGTAAATATTTTGGCAGCCTTATTCTAAAATGACCTCTGCTTGGACAATTGTATTTATCACTCTGCAGAATTATTCAGTGTAAATCTACAAATTGGTTTCAACATTTTACCTCAGAACTTGAAAACTAAATTTATAGCTGATAAAGGAGCTGACTCATAGGTGCACACTGTAGCACAGCCACTGAAACTTCGGAACAACCATGCGAGCATCATCTGTCTGAGCAATGGAAATCATGCAGCCAGAGCCAGTGAAGTTGTAACTGAGGATGGAAATTCTACTGGATTGCCTCTGTTTTCTGGGCCACTTTCTGTCACCCATTCAAACGCCAGCTGTATCTACAGTATATCAATCATGCTGCAGCGGTTTTGGCACTGTGATCATCTAAAAACGCATCCCCATATTGGCTCCTGCATATGCACAAACCCTTAAACATCTTAAAGCTGTGAAAAAATAATGTGGACCTCTGAACCTGCCCCAGAGTGATGGAATCAGCCTGGCTGTGCTATGGGGGTGTCCCTCCTGAACTGCCAACAGCATAGATCAATTGTTGCACTGTTTCGATTTGTCTGCTTATAGTAACACAAATAAAAGATGTCACTTTGGAAACATAACATATAAAATAATTGTTATTTTGGATTAACCCTGTGTGCCAAGTTGTGGTATATGATCCAACCCTTGTGTATCAAAGCCTTTTTCCTATGTATCAATGCCTATTTCTCTTTGTAAGATTGTGACTTTCGGTACTGTTTACCTAGAACGGCGCCCATCGCAGGCATCGCATGCCATTATAATGGCATGCGATGCCCGCGATTTTACATAGAAGTGCATGTAAAAATGTAAATCGCGTCGGTCGCATCGCATGCGGCCAAAAAAACGCATGCGATGCGACCAACGCGATTACCGCGATTTTACATAGGGAACAATGTTAAATGGCCCAATTGACCCGATTTTACATAGGGAACAATGTTAAATGGCCCACAGACCCCAAATAGCCACCCTGAAGTGTGAAATGGCCCCCCCAATTGTTAACGCCACCCCACGATCAGCGTCAACCCGAAGCGTGGCGAGCGCAGCGGTACGCGTCCTCCGACCTTTTCATACCCCCACTATCCACGTCAGCGTGGAGTTGAGAATAGAAAGTGTGGCGAGCCACCGAGCCCGAAGCGTGGCGAACGCAGCAAGCCCCGCGAGGGGACGCGTATACCTTCACAGGTATCAGTGTCCCCTCGCGGGCTTCACAGGTATCCGCGTCCACGCGCCACGCTTCGGGCTCGGTGGCTCGCTGCACTCGCCACACTTTCTATTCTCAACTTCACGCCGACGTGGATAGTGGAGGTATGAAAAGGTCGGAGGACGCGTACTGCCGCCCCTCGCGGCCTCGCTGCGCTCGCCACGCTTCAGGTTGACGTTGATCGTGGAGTGGAGTTAACAATTGGGGGGGCCATTTCACACTTCAGGGTGCCTATTTGGGGTCTGTGGGCCATTTAACATTGTTCCCTATGTAAAATCGGGTCAATTGGGCCATTTAACATTGTTACCTATGTGTAATCGCGTCGGTCGCATCGTATGCGATTTTTTGCCCGCATGCGATGCGACCTACGCAATTTTTTTCCTTGCGGTGCCTAGGATCAAAATCGTGGGCGCCGTTCTAGGTAAACAGTACCTGACTTTCTGTTACTACCCAGTTTTTTATTTATTACTGGTGATCCCAACAGAATACGCTTGCACTTTATAAGCAACTTCATAATACATCAACATGATCTCACACTACTTTATACTATTTGTATCATTATTGTACCAGGTTCTGTGCAGAAAAAAATTTCTGTCGCTTTCATGCCACAGTTTCTTAATGGAAGAAAATGAACTATAATAAATGTGGCTAAAGTGTGCCTTTTCTGTATTTTTCTCTTCTGTCGCCCTAGCATGCTATAAAAGCCTGACATTGTTCAAATAAGGCCCTGTAGCACCACCTATCTCTCACACCAAGTAACAGCTTTCCAGCTTTGTATATTGTCTAACATTGAGGAAATGCAGGTTTAGAAAATATTAGAACACACATATTCAACATAACTAGCTTCTAGTAGACTTGCTGATTACTGCTGTAGATTAGTCTGGTTCTGATTTCTATGTTATGTTTTTAAAAGTAGAACAGACACATTTGAGATTCTGGTAGTGTTATACATTTAGACATACCTCCCAACTTTGTCAAATTCAGAATAGGGACACTCCACGCGAGCGTCTGAAAAGAGGGCGTGTCATAAGTAAATGAGGGCTCGGCTTATGCAAATTAGCCGCACATCCATTTCCGGTCGCGAATAGACGCTGTGCGCATGCGCACAGCATCTATTCTGTCAGATTGGGGGGGACTCCCAACTGCCCCTCCCCCCCGCATTGGGACACTGCCGGCCGTGGGAGGGACGCGGGAATTTCCCCAAAAACCGGGAGTTCCCGCGTTTAGCGGGACAGTTGGGAGGTTTGATTTTGATATGCAATCAAGGCACAATAACAGTCCTGGTGGTCAGAATTTCCACACTTGAGCACATCTGATTTAATTAGTACCTCCGTTATTTTAATATAACCATCTGTGCTCTACCTGGAGATTCTTAAAACCTGGACTGCTAGTGCACATTGTGGACTAAAGTTTGGAAACACCATATTAGATTGGGCATTCCAAGGTACACATCTACAGATTTATCTGTCCAATCCATCAGGTAGGAACAAAAATCTGGTAATGTATGGAAGCGCAAGACAATCGACCATTAGCTCCCAAATGCTGCAAAATGAACAAATAAGATTGTTTGGATAATTAAAACAAATGCATTTAACCAATTTGTCTGAATAACCATCTTCTGTTTTGCAGTGTTCGGAAGCAACTTGTCATGTTTTTATACATTCCCAGATTTTTGTTCCCACCAGATACAGCAGAGTGGACAGATAAAGCTTTAAGGCCCATACACTTTGGGCGATTTTGAACTGAAAGCAGCTCAGTTTCATTGTTTGAGCCGCTTTCAGCTCCAAAGCCACCCAGTGTGTATGAGCAGGGTATAAGCGATGAGCGCATCATCGCCGGTGGCTGCCACGTCTGCTGGTAAAACCAACAAACTATGGGCGAGATGTATCAAATGGAAAATGCGGTAAAACCCCGGTTTTACAGCATTTTCCTATGTATCAAAAATGATACCGCAGTGAAGGGTATCGCCACCTTTGGGTGGCAATACCCTATAGAAGCCTATGGGCTTTTTTTCACTGCCCGCCGACGCAAACCCGCCGCCTCGCCGACCCCCCCTCTGGCTTACCTTCCTGAAGGGTCCTCATGGACCCAGGAAGGTAAATCTCTCCTCCCCCTAGTGACGCAGCCGGACGTCCTTCTGGCTGCAGGGGGGAGGAGGAGGCTCCGGGGACAGCTTGCTTAGCTGTCCCCGGCGTGACGCCGTGTGAGGGATGCAGGAGCCAGCTGGGAGGTGACTGAGACCCCCCGCACAACACATTCCAGGTATCGCGGGGGGGGGCCTCCGTCACCGCACCGCGATGCCAGCCGCATATGTTAGTACATATGCGGCGGCATCGCGGCGGGGGGGAAGGGGCGCGAAGGGCGGTGATGTATTTTAATACATCCTGCCCAATGGCTTTCCAGTATGTCCTTCTATTGAAAGCCGTTCACAGTGGTGGAAATCGCTAGGCAGTAGGAAAATCACTCAGTGTGTATGCACTGAACAATTTTCAGCCCAGTTATTTCAGCGATCATCACTGTCCACCTTTAGGGTGCCTTGAGGACTATGGTTGGGAAAGACTGCTCTGGATACATCACTGACTTGCAGAGCAGAAGAACACAAGCGAATACACAGAAAATGTGCATATGAACATTGTTATGTTACATTAAAGGTTGTGATTTCAGAAATCTGCATGGTTCTAAAGGTCTCTAGTCAATAAAATCATGTTTTGTAACCTATTTATTCTCACAATGTAATTACACGGTACACAGAAGTGCAGTATGTTTCACTTCATTACCTGCAAAGTGTAATAAACTATATACAGTTTTTTTTAAGGAGCCAGGAAGTAGAAATAGGTCTTGTGTTACATGTTTAAACACACATATAAATCTCCAAGTAACTTTCTCCAGTGTGCCAGGCGTGGGCGGCAAGGTCAGAGGCAACTTTTTATACTGAAGTTGCTATGTGGGTGTAATAAGCTTAAGAAAAGGAAAGGGTGTGGAGTTACCATAAGGAATGGAGAGTATTTGTTCTTAATGCTTAACCCCTTTTGTGCAATATGATCTCTTACTCATGGAATAAAGGAATACATGCAGTAAGAATGCTAAAGCTAATTACCTTAGAAGGAATTGGGTTGTTCTGTTTATGGACTTGATTTGGTGTCAGGGGGTCATTGATCATTTATTGGGCTAAATGTATATAAAGCTGTGTACACACACTTCGATTTGCTTTAGATTCGATTTTCTATTAGATCTGGCAATAAATCTTTCCAATAGATCTGTACTTTTACATTCAATTCGATATCAATTTCACAGTACAGATTTGATTTACTGGATTGTATTCAATATTTCCTTGGCTGCACAATCGAATCAAATGCCAGTTAAAAGTGTCCTAAAACCAATTCGATTTTGATACGATTTTGCTTCTATAAGCAAAATCAAATCGAAACAGGGGAAAATAGAAGCGTGTGTACACAGCTTAAAGGAGAAATTGTGTTTCATGTGGTGTTTGTTTTAATAAGACTAGTGCGAATGGTCACACTCTTCAATATGTCATTGGTAGAAGGCTTGTACATGCAAGGCGAATAGAAAGGTCTGTAATGAAATCAAACATGCCTAGTGTAACATTGATATTGCAATTACTGACCTTGGGTGGGATGCACTAAACCTCGCCAATGTACCTCACCACAGATCGGATGGGAATCACATTGATACTGATGCAATGCTCGCCCATCTCTGGACTTCTAGGTTTATGACTAGGGAGTCCTTCGGTGCATGCGCAGAGTGATGTCGGTGGCCGTGGGGGATGCTGGGAAGGATCCGTGTCAGCTCCCTTAAACGGCACTGGGGAAAAATCCCATAGGCTTCTACCCATGGCCCCCGAAACCCCAGCGTACTGGGTTTTAATTGCATTCCTCCTGTAGTGATTCTAGCTCCTTGTTAGATATAAATAGTATGAAATTGCCAACCCAACATTAGATTTGGGTGTCCACTAAACCGCTGCACCTGTGGATGGTTAATGACCTACGAACAAAAAATAATTATTAACAGAATGTAATACAATGGTGCTGTGAATGCTATACAGTGATTATGGCAATCTATAAGGTTGGGCCTGGGCCATAAACTTGTGACTGTTACTGTACAACCTATTGTATATTCTGCCAAGTAAAAGATTGGCTAATACCCCATTCTCACTGCAGGCAAATTCCCGGGTCTAGCATGTCAACACGGAAATTTGCCTTTTAAGTTTTTTTGCAGTGTGAACGGGTCGCATACCTGGATCTCATACACGGGTAAAACCCTTCTTTTTGAGAACAGGGGTCCGTCCCTGCAGTCCCCGGCATTTCAATGCCAGGTAAAAGCCGTGTATTTGCCTCGCAGTGAGAACACGGTATAAGCAGAATCATTTCTTGTGCCTTTAGTCATAAAATATTTAAGAGTGATAATTATCTGTTCATTGAAATTCAGTATTAAGTTTGTTTTAGTTTAAATTAACATGTCAATGACTTACATTTTGTTAAAAAAAAATTCTAAGCTATTGCTTTACATGTTATATTAGTAGATCTCTTTTAAGTCCCCTGCTTTGTGCCCCCGTGTGAGGAGTTAATGCTTGTGTGACCTGGTGAGAGGAAGAGTGGTTTCCTAGAGGAAAGGGAAGCTGCCAGATGATTTACAAGTCACCCAATAAAACTCGCTCATAACCTGGTGTGCGGTTGTGTGTGACATTTCGGACGGGTGTGGATTATTCGATAGACTGTGTCTAGATAGAAAGTCAATAGGTTGACACAAGGAAAAGGTCGACAAGAAAAAGGTTGACACATGGAAAGGTCGACATGTGTTTTTCTCAATTTTCTGTTGTCAATGTCAACATCTCTTCACATGGACATCCGAGTGTAACGTGTATGCTCACCACGACCTAGTGTATCGTTTTGCTCAGAGAATGAAAAAAAGACTAAAAGATTAAATAAATTCTGAAAAACTCATGTTGACCTTTTCATGTGCTGCCCTTTTTCATGGCAACCTTGTGACCATGTCGATTATTGAATGTTAACCTTTTGTTAATGTCGACCTAGTGCATGTGGACATTTTGTCTATGTAGACCTTTTGATGTCGACCTATTGACAATTAATGCGAATCCCAGGATTTATGCAAAATTTTTGCCAGGATTGGACCCTCCAATCCCTAGATTTCATCTCTTCTGCCAGGCACCACAGAGCGCCAGCAGTGCTTGGCTCAGACGCTGCCTATAAAGCATGTTGCACAACTGTGCAGTGTGATGTTAGAGGTCATGCTGCACAGCCACACACAGACCTGCCCTATCTGCTGCTTCTGCTGGCCCCCGCCTGCCCACTCCTCCGCATCCATCCACCAGCTCAGTCACGTCCTCCCAGCCTGCCCTATCCGCTGCGTCTGCCACCACGCCCACCTGCCATCTCCACCTGCCCACTGAAGGAATGCTTCCAAGTGGTCCTAAATTCCACAATTGATTTCCTTAAGTGCAAAAATTAATAGAAATTCTGTATGAACATTACAAACGCCCAGTGCATCCAGTTTTAAGTCTATGGTGCAGTCACCTCTGGAGTCTACAGTTTGCTCAGTGTCTTGTGTTTAGCAATGGTTACCACAGTCACATTACATATGATATAGTTAGCAGAACGTATTTGCAAGATCTACATTGCATGTGTGCCTCCCTATCCCCTGCCGTTGCATGCCCATTAAGTGGTACCGTGATAGATGAAAAATGTGGGCAAATCATCACTTTCTCCACCTTTCATTTCCTATCCTGCAGCACCTGGGACTTTTATTGAGTGCTGTGCTGGAACGATACTTAAATAGATGAATAGGGAATCACTAAGTGGCATTATATGTCTTTTTACCTGCTGAAAGCAGTGAAGAAATGTCTCCTAACACCCAGCCAGCTCACTGTTCCACCAGCTAGCTCTCTTAAATAATGGCCCTGCATTTGCTTCAACCTCTCAGAGTGAGATGTACTAAGCCTTAAGCTGTGTAGACATGCTTCGATTTTTCCCTGTTTTCGATTTGATTTTGCTTATAGAAGCAAAATCAAATCCACATTGAATGGTTTTTAGAATACTTTCGATCTGCATTTGATTCAATGCGCGCTCCCGTTTTCTCAAAATCGAATACAAAAATCTACTGTGCAGCCAAGGAAATCTCGAATTCGATCCAGTAAATCGAATGAGTTCCTTGTGCCTACATTGTGAAATCGAATTGAATGCAAAATTACAGATCTAAGTCCAAATCGAATGGGATGATCTAATGCCAGATCTAATAGAAAATCGAATCTAACGTCAAATCTAAAGCAAATCTAACGGTGCCCATACACTAGTAAGATTTATCTTCAGATCTGGCTGGTTGGAACAAAAACATGGTTATGGATGAGTGACAGTTTGTCAGTTTTCCAGCATTTCCAAGCAAATGGTCAACTGTCATTTGCTCTCATCCATAACCAGGTTTTGTTCCAACCAGACAGATCTGCAGATAAATCTGCATGTGTATGGCCACCTTTAGCGCGTGTACAGGACTTTAGACCGAGACAAAGTTCCAGCCAAACGGCTCCTATCTGCCATGTTACAGATTGTGTGCAAGAAAATGCCAGGAGCTGATTAGTATCTAATCTCTCTCTACTTTATAACTCTCCAAGTCTTAGTAAATGTGCCCCTTATTACTCATGCAAGTGTTTTACCTTTTGTGATCATTTGTGATCACTGCTTTAGCAGTAGGCTTCTAATCATTATAATGTGCGCTGGTCCCCTGATTTCTTAAAGCCCATACTTACGGGTGATTTTAAGGCTCTTTCTAAGCAATCTGACTAGAGAAAATAAGCACACATCTCCCCATGTATATACTCCCCAGCGACGGCGATGCGCAATCCCGCACTTCGCTATCGCCTGACTAGATCTTGACTGCATGCAAATATAATCTAGGTATTGCCAGTGTTCTCTCAGCCTTCACAGATTGCTCAACACACAAAATGGTGTGCTGAGAGATACATGCTTAAGCAAGTCCCTCAGCTCCCTGCACCCATCGCCCCATGTGTATGGGTCCTTACTTGTAACCTCATGTAAACCATAATTGCTGTCTGCATGTCGGTTTCATTGATAAAGAAATCTTAAATGATTTTTAAACTGTTCATGCAGACACGTGCTAATTACTGCCATCATATACAGGAAGTGAGAAGGCCTTGAGGCCACGTGTCGGAGATAACATTTTAAAATGCGTTTCTTTCACCTGCTTGTAGTGCTGAGAATCACTACTCTGGTATCTGAGGACCATATTCCAGGCTTCCACTAGCTGTTCTACTACAACCACCAGACAGTCAATATGTGTTTACACCTGAAATATCTATGTTTTAGGCCAAGAACATAATTTGAGAGGAGGGTAATAACTACATGTGTTCACCCAGATAATCACAAAAGAAACCGGGTTGACCGCAAGAAGCAACCAATCCGTTAACAAAAAGATTTCTTATTATACTACTCTCCCTACTGTTCACCCAGATAACACAGCAGTCTGTAGTAATTCTTGGCAATACAAATGTATAGATAAAAAAAAAATCCTAAATTACTTCATTCAAACTCTTTTTTTTTTTTTACCATCCAATGGAGAAAGTTGGGTGGATACAGGGTGTTCCTTGCCAAGTAGTGATTACGGGCACAAATGCGCTTTGTTTTCCACTGATGTGGAAAATCAAGATATAATTGTTCATAGGAATGGAGAAGGAGAGGGACAATTTAAGAAGGTGTTCTTCCTTTATTTTTGGATAAGCCTTACCCTATACAGTGGGACAGAGGTGCCATAAACCCAACCGCATTCCTATAGTTTTAAGTAGGAAGTATTTTTTTCACAGTTGTATTTATATCTTGATAGCAAATTTCTAGAGCGGCTACCAATTTAAAGAAAAACCACTGACATGTAATAGTATACACAGGGATGGTGTTCATTCACAGCAGTTAAAGGAGGAATGGAGTTTCTATGAAGTGATGAATAGTAGGTTGGACATTGAGCAATTTCAGAAATGCCCCAATCAAGCATATGTAGGCATTCATTTGTGGGGATGTTTTCAATGACGGTGTTTAAACGGCATGTGGCCTTGAAGTGTGCTAGGCATATTAGTAAGCACTTTTGCACAATTACAGTAGCAAATGTATGAAAATAACTTGCATTTTGAATGGCAAAAGTTGTTGGTTGATTGCTTGATTCATGCATAGGGTCACAGCTGGTTATATATCACGGTAACTGAAATACTGTACTCTATACTTTTTTCAAATGATATGGGCAGAGCTTCAGTTGTCTGTAATGCATAGTTGTAAACATTTTGTTATTCCCGCTACGGGAAACTTCTTGGAGAGACGGTGAAGGTGGCCATTGCTATGCAGCATACATAGAGGGCTGGGTGGTGAGGATATAATTTGATGAGAATTGCCTTATCACACTACCCCTTTTCATCCCATTTCACTAGGAAGTGGGTGGGAACCAGGAGGCTGCTGTACTTGAATCGGTTTCCCGTAAAAACGTTGGCGTTTCCTAGACTTTCCTGGAGATTAGGAAAGTATTCTGTAATGGTGAGAGGTAGCTGGCAGTATTGTCAGAGAATCAACAATATATTGTCTTCCATCAGAAAACTGTGCCCAGCGTGTATGGAGAGCGATGATCGCTATCATCGATGGGGGGGAAAGCCGCTCAGTGCATACACACTGGCTTTCGCCCTTCCCGGCACGACGGCGATGGGAGGACGGCTTTGCATAGCGCTACGTAAGCCGTCCTCAAACCCGCTCATCTGGTAATACCAGCAGATGAACGGCTTTCTCGGCGATGAAACATCGGGGCATACACAGCACGCAGATTTGAGCTGAAAGCGGCTCAAACATGCTGTTTTGAACGACTTTCAGCACACAGTCGCCAAGTGTGTATGGGCCTTAACTGATCACCTGGGAGCATGCTGCATTGTGATTGGGTTACCATAGAGCATGAATCCTGCCTCATAGTGGTTGCGATGTGCTAGTGGGACTGAATATAATTAAAGAATTGTTTACAACTCTAATAAAGTAGACTGCACCTGGCAGGGCTGCCTACATCATTAAACCAGGACAGGATAAGCATTTAAATCACACAGTAGTTGTTAATTTTAAAATGCTTGTATGACAAATTTGAGCATGAACTTTTTTCCTTTTAAAAAGTGATTAACTAGTATTTTACACTGCTTCATATCACATTTATATTCAGCCTTTGTTAAACTCTTTCTCTCATTGTTGGTTGCACTGTGTGATAAATTCCAAGAGCAAATAAACTATATAGTAATAAAAATTCTTTCATCTATTTTTGAACAGGTGCATCTGTTTGTATTGGTGTCAACAGTAAAGTCTGTACAAGTCACTGATTCTGATTGTGGGACAGAGATTCACAGCAGTATGGTACTGGGCATGAGTAACATTTGATTAACTGGATAAGTTGAACTGTTGGTAGGTACAGTAAGGTACGTTAGCATATTTCACTACTGGTACATTAGACATGTTTATGCTGTGTCCTATTTCTAGTAGATCAAACCAGCAATTTTAACTATTAACCAAATGTATTGACTTTTAATGCCATGTTGTTTTATCACAGTTTTATTTAGCAGAGCCTGTTTAGGTCTGTGTAAACTCATGGCATTCATAGTATAGAAATCAATAGCTTATGTATTTGCAAGAGGCTGAAGATGTGCAGATTTGGGGGCTGTGTTGTCTAATATTTTTTTTTCTTGTGACTTTGTCATTGGACTAATAGGTAATACATTGGGCGGGATTCACTAATAACCCCCGCTGTACATCGCTGGCATTCGCATTGTTAATAATCACATATGCCAGTATTAACGCCAAGGCGAAGGCCGGCGATGTGCTGCGGGTCCCCCCTCCCTCCCTGCACCCTTACCCGCTGTGTGAGTGCTCCGTTTCCTCCTCCCTGCACTCAGAAGAGGTGCAGGGAGGAGGAGATCACTGGTCCAGGCAGCACAGCAGGAGGCTGCCCGGACACAGGTGTGAGGGGTGTGGCGCTGATCGGCGGGGGGCGCGTGGGGCGGCGGGGGACGCGAAGGGAAACCCAGAGGCTTCCACGGGATTACGCCATCTAGAACTGGCGTAACCCCCCGCAGTGAAGCCCCGGCGGTGGGGCTTTGCTGCATATGAAAATGCGGTAAAAACCCCGAAAACTGGGTTTTTACAGCATTTTCAGTTAGGTGAATCTCGCTCATAGTTTGATACATTGCCGTTCTTTTCCTTCTAGGTGTGAACTATTATCTCACCACTCCCAACACATTTTCTCTTTCACAGTGAATCTCCTGATGCAAGCAGCATCTCTGTTTCCACCCGTTCTTGTCTAGCCTGTCCAGGCAGGAGAGGACAGGAAAAGGATTGCTGTTCTCTGAGGTATTTGATGTGCTTTCATTAACTATATAGGCAGTATGAGATTGTGTAGGTTGTATTTTGAGGCGTGTCCTTAATAGGGCAATTTATTTCTTTATTTAAAAAAATGATCAAAATTCCTCACATTCCAATCAGATACAGTTAACTCTTTCAAAAACTCTTGTAGAAATGTGTTTATTGATTTTAAATACACCACCCAAATCATCCATTTTCTAGAATGTAATTAACAAGTGAAGCTGGTTTGTGATGAATATAGATCTTATACATATTGTTCACAAATAAATGTAATTGTTATTTCTTTCACTTTTTCTATCATCAACGTATCAACTATTAGCAGCGCTCACATTAAGGAATTTTGAAAGACAACTTGTCTAAAGTTTTAGCTCTCCTTAAAGCCCACTCGTCTTGTAGCAACTCCCAAAAGTGACTTTGGCTCCTCATTTTCACATCTCGATTACACCTGTCCATATGATCCCAACACCATTAATTTGGATTGCAATGAGGACTCTGGGGTGTCCAAATATTGTTCTTCAGCACCTGTTGTCATTGTTTTGACTGAACATACTTTTTGCAATGACGGGAAACCATGATGTGTGAAACCACAACCAATAAAGTAGGTGCTGGAAGGGATGGCATGATGCACCTGAATGTTGTGGTAGTGTTTGGAGTCTATGATTTGTTCAGTTTTTACGTAGTTACCAAATACATCACCACTGAAACAATCCCCAGTCCGTAAAGGAAACTTCCTCCATGCTTGACTGTGGGTTGAATGCAAGCAAGACGCATGCACTCATTTGTTGCATGACAAAGGAACTTCTACCCAGACACCTCACACACAATTTTTCTATGAAAGGAACCTTCTACTTACTAGTGCCCCAACTCCTGTGCTTTTTAGCCCAAAGTAGCCTCTGTAACATATCACGTCAAGCCACATGCTACAAGGTGGTTTGTGACTGTCTCACACTTTTCTTTCTTGTTTCCATCAGAGCAGCACGGATAATTTTGTCCTCATGTTTTGTGGTCACGCGGGGTTGTACAGTTGTGGGTAGTCAAGTATACTGTTGTTTACCGTGTATCTCTTGAGGGTATAATGCATGCCACCAAGAGAAGCCTCTAGATGAGTAACTTCATGCAAACTATGACCTACAGTTCTCAAAGTGTCTTTGGCAGAAAACTTTTCCATTGCTAACTCCTTCCTAGGAGCCATTTACAAGACCACTTCACATGTTTTTACAAGTGTTCACATTATCACTATACAAGACATATCAAGTTCATCCTTTACAGAAAAATCGACAAAATATGGGGGTGTATTGAAATGAATCTACTGTAGTAAAAGTTAAACAACTTGTTTAACCTGAAACCTTTTTAAGATTCATTATATGAGATATTTAGGAAGGTAATTGACTACGCAAAATAAAAAGTATATTTATTAATTCCAAAGAATTCTGTAATAATTTATGCGGCACTTATAAAACCCTTTTCCTTCGTTTCCTGTACGCTTGTTTCTGTAATCTATATTTAGAGGCGCTGATAAAGAGAAAGTATATGTAGTTCCTCTTTTCCATACACATCCTGGCTGGCCACCAGTCAGTCACAGCTCACCCCTGTGTAGTAACATTTCGTTTCATAATCATTTTGAGGATTACCATTTACCAGTTACTGTTGGCACAGTCCCAGGAGCAGTAAGAGTGGCAATGTGTCTTAATGGATAAATAATATTGTTATTAAGAAAAATTATTTCTACAACCTCATTTTCTGATTATGCCCTAAAGCTGAGCAATTCAGTTCTCTAATAAGTGATCGAAATTATACAGACAGAACATTTTAGGTGATTCTAACAAAAATACAACACTGCAAGTAGGGTTGGTTTAAGAGAGGAGGGGACCAGTGTGCAATAGACTGTGGGACCGATTCAGACCTGCTCATTGAGCAGCGAATTCGGCCCCCCCGTTGATGGTGGCAGCGCTAATGTGCATGTACAGACCCCCTCAGCGAGTGCCTTCGTCCAATTTTCAATCGCCAGGGCGCTGGCTGCCTGGTTGACAGGGGCGTTTTATGAGCGTGCCCACAAATACTGTGGATGCACCCATAGAAAACGCTGGGTGGGCCCCACGAAAAGCAGGTGCTCAGGGCAGGCAGCAGATGCCACGTTAAATCAGTACCGGCCCCCAATTTTCAGAAGACCGTGCAACCGATAAGTAAGGGCTAATTTTCGGCTGAAAACAGAGGAAAAATTATTTTCTGTAACCATTGAAGAATTTTTCCTCCGTGTAGGCGCTTGCGATGGGATGTGTAAGCGTACACGGCTTGCAGCTTAGCGGGGGGGAGGGGGGGAAGGGACGTTCACCTGAGGGGCGTTGAACTGCTCGCTAGGCTCCGAATGTATGCAGCCTAGCAAGCAGGTCTGAATCAGGCCCTGTGTCTTGTTCCTGGTGACAGCTGTACTGCGCATTCAAAAAATCACAGGGAGAAAGGACTGCTGCGGCCATCTCTCCGATGATTTCTGCAGCCAGCACTGGCCCGACAGAGCGGGAAGTAGAATTATATGGATGCAGGTTGTGCACCCATTATACATACAGTATTCCAGTTTGTGCTGTACTTTTTGCATACAGTTCCTTCAGACACATTTTATTTACATAATTTGAGTTATTATAATTTGCTTACTTTTATAGCTGCAACATATTCTGTAAAAATAGTAGCTGGAATACTTGTATAAATAGCTGTGAAATATTTTACATTCATAAAAAAATGAACCATTAAACATACTTATGTTTTTGACTGGTGGTTAATTTGTAGCATACTTCATACACAAAGCTATAATATATTGTATCTTTATAATCTATTTCTCTGCTTCCTTCTAGGCTTGTGTAGGCTGTGCATGCAGCCTCCTTCCACCACTACACCCTTCTTTCCTTAGCAGGAGGTCTGTGCGAGAGGAGGAGAAGTTACCTCAGGAACATCCAAGGTTTGCCTAATGCACACTTATCTACTCTCCCAGAACATCAATGAGGCTCTAGATGCCCAGAAGAGTAAGCAAATCTCCTGGACCTGCCAACTCGCTTCTGTACACTAAGGGCCTGATTCAGTAAGGCTCGCTAAGCAGCGGTCGTTCGCTGATTAGCAAGACCCTTTCCGCTATCCCCTGGATGCCCCCCACCACTGCCGAATCCCCTCGGTACCATTTGAGAGGATGGGTAGGAGAGCACATCCCCCCCGCATGCAGCTGTTAGTCATTCAATGGTTGCCGACTATAGAATGATTTCGCTCCCCTTCGGAAAAAAGTCAGTCTGAACTGTCTTTTATTTCCGTCGATGTTGGCCGAAGAGGGAGCGGGTGCTGACGTCATGTGATATCAGCCACCCATCCCGGCAGGCATCGGCCCACCCACATCCCCAAGAGAATGTCCAGCATTTTCATGGGGACGTTGATAAAAAGGCTGGGCGTTCCCTGCTCCAGCTCTGTTTCTGGCCCCCCCTCCCAGTAACAAATGGCCCGGCGAGTGTGTAACTTGCGAAGACGTTCGGTGACAGGTTTTGCACATGCGCAAATCCCGACTATCATGGCTGGGACCGAATTTAGATCACGCGGAGCCCCCCTAAATTGCATCATTGCGATCCCACCTCAGTACTTGTATGCACACTTTGGCCGGTATGTAGTGTAAATATATACACATTTTAGACAAAACTTCCTACTCGTATGTATTTAGTTGGTACATAGTATAAATTATGCACACTTTAGCTGGTACGTAGTACTCAAATGCATACTTTTTAGTCGGTACATACAGTAGTATAGATATACACACTTTAACCAGTACATAGCAGGGCCATCTTAACAGCATTATGGGCCCCCGGGCAAAGCAGTATAGTGGGGCCCCTGGCTTATATTAATATATATATATATATTAATTATACTATACCTGCCACTACATTACTGGCAGGGGCATAACTAGCCCCAGAAAAAGGAGAGAGAGAGAGAAAAAGGGGGTAAGAAAAAGAGGGAGAGAGGAGGGGGAACCTGCATTACTTTTTACCTCCTAATCATGTCCTCCTCTCTCAACTCCCCTCAATCGTCCAGCTCAGACTGCCCTATCCAACCCTCCCCAGTGTACCTGTGTCAGTGCACCAGTCTGCCTTCCGGGAGCCTGGGTCTCCCACACATCTTCGGCTGCAGTACTCACACGCGGGGGCTGGTCTAGGTAGTGATGTCAGCTCCGGGTCTCAGCCGCTGCACAACAGTCTGCCGCTTGGGCCTGGGTCGCTCTCAGTCTCCCAAACAATTCACAGCAGCATTCGCATCGGGGCTGGTCTTGTCATTAGATAGTGACGTCGGGCCCCGGCACATCAAAGGCGGGAGGCTGGAACAGGAAGACCGCTGGCGGGGGAGGGGGCATAGGACGGCACCATACGCAGGCACTGCCAGTGACTGCTGGTAGTGACGTCGGCTCCAGGTCTCAGCCGCTGTGCTGCAGTCTGCCACTGGGGCCTTGATCTCTCTCTGTCTCCCACACAATTCACAGCAGCATTCGGGCCCAGGCGCATCAGGGAGGAGAGGTGGAGGCATGGCAGGCGCGGGCAGACAGTTAAGCTGATAGAGTGGATGGCTGGGGGTGGAAGGCTTGGGCATTGGGCCCCAAGGACTATGGGGCCCTTGGGCAAGAGCCCATCAAGCCCAATGGTTAAGACAGCCCTGGTAAATAGCATATATGCACACTTTAGCTGGTATGTAGTATAAATATAAACACTTTAGCTGGTACTTGCATGAACAGTTTAGGTGATACTTAGTATAACACATTTAAGGGGGCGCATAGAATAAATACATACCCCAATAGAAAAACTGGTGCAGCTCAAGCTGGGATGTGTAATTTTACAGCAGCTGGATAGCAGAATGTTAAATACCATGAATGTAAATGCTATTCCGTACCGTCAAGGGTTAATTTAGCTTAGACTTGATCATTATGGAATGTTTTTCTATTTATATCCCTGATGTGTGACCCTGAGGAAATAGCAGACACAAATAGTATGATAGGAAGAACAGTGTTATCCATTAGTCATACTTGTAAATACATAGTTTCATCACATGTTGTTATAGGCTGTACCCACATTCACATTGGACTTTAGACGAATAAGACCCTTTGGCCCATATTCATCTCAGCGGACGCAACTTATGGTAGTAATTTGCAGCATCACACAACAAGATAGTGTACGATATCCCACCATTGACAATTTTCTTTCATTTAAGGGAAAATTGGTGATTGTGGAAGAAACAGGTCCTTCACCTGGGATTAAATTACCCACTAATAACCCTTTCACACCAAATTCCTGGGTCCAGTCTGAGTCACCCAAAGGGGGTTTCAAGCTGTCACTCCAATTTGAAGCCTGCTCAAACTGCAGGCTGTACCAGTGGCGGAACTTGTGGGTGGTGAGCCCAGGTGCAAAAAATTAATTTGGGCCCCGCTCCTTCACCTCAACCCAAGTTCACAATATGCAACACGTGGGTGATTGGAACAGGTAGAGGGTGTCAAGGGGAGGCAGGGAAAAACAGTGGGTGACAAGAAGAGGGGGACTGGGGAAGCTGTAGGCCCTTTAGTCCTCAGGGGCAATGGAGTCCTGCACCCTGCTGTGCCAATGCTAGTATTGCCTCTGGGCTGTACTTACCAGCACGTAGAGATTGCAGCATCTTCAATGGCCAGGAATGCTGCTCTCCATATGCAGTGAACGGGACCCCGGTTATCAGTCCACACAGCCCTGCGCACTGATCCTTCCCCACCAAACCTGGTTGGATTCCTGTCTCACTGGACCCAGGTTAGCCCTGGTGGTGGTGTGAAAGGAGAATAGGTGTCAGATGATTTGCGCTCTCTTATTTAAACCTTTAGTTCTGAGCACTAATGACTTGCTGCCAGTGTTCAAAGATACACTAGGTCAAAGATACACAGCTGTCCGCTAAACAAAGTATGAAAGACATTCCTTACCCTCAATATGGCCAAGTTAACAAACTGGAATTTCTCCCTAGAGGCGCAGACACTGTGCAGTATCCTCTTTAATGACATCACACAACTATTTGTTAACAAGTTCAACTTGAGTTTTGGAGTCATTTTTGGCGTAGCTACCCTTTACATTAAGGGCAGTAATCAGTGATAAATTACGCGATGTACAGCGAATACTGTTTAGGATTCGCTGCACACATTCGCAGGGTTCTGGAGGGCTGGGGCATTCGCTGCCAGCCCTCCCTGTCACCCTATTCAACGCTGCGGGGACTCGCTGGCCTTGACGGTGAATTTTAACCCGCCGCAGGGAGCCGGGGATGGCGGCAGGCAGGAAGATGGAAGCCTCCCTGCCTGCCCCAGAATGTGTGGGGGAGAAAGAGGGCTCCCCGGGACACAGGCAGCACAAGATGCCCCCCGAAAGAGCTGGCAGTGGACACGGGTAGGGAGCCACTGCACTGGTCCCGCTCTTGCATATGAAATGAGCGGGAGCAGTGTGAAGTGAATATGTGAATGTGTAATGAGCGGCTCCCGGCTCCCTGCTGGCGAATGTGTAAGTTAAAAAAATGTAAAATAAAAAAATATATATATATATATTCATGTGCTTCAAGAACATGAATAAAAATAACATGCCCATTCACAAAAAAAAAATCAGATTTTTTGACACCAAAAAAAAAACCCTTTATTTTAAAATATCACTTTCCAGTTCACCATTAAAAGATGTCGAATGCAAAACGGAGAATCACGGCGAAAATCACTGGAGAAAGCAGTTCTCCATTTGAGCATTGAATACACTCTTGGCGAATTGGACTAAAAACACCATTGAAAAACAATGGCAAATTGCAGCGAATCGCACACGGCGAATCAGACATTCTCTGTTCGCTTGCAGTGAATTGTCTCCATTGAATAGGGCAAATCGTTTTTTCAGAGAGAAAATTTGTCGTAACTACGGCGAATCTGAGGCATTGAATACTGGCCTATGATGGAAGATAAAGGCTAAGCTTACAAATCACTATTATTAATCTGATTTTTTGGGATTGATATTGCTTTGTTGAAGTATCCTTTCCACTCTCAAAAAAGCAGTTGTACATTTTTCTAGTAGAGATAGCCTTCTATTGGGCGTATTTTGCAGCTTTTCTTCAGAAGAAAACACATTCAGCCGTGTCTCGTTCATGTGTACAAGAAGATAGTACCCATTAATGTAAGGAACAGAACATCTGGAGCAGCGATCCTGTTTGTCAGCATTTCAAGGCCAGCAAATTTCAAAAGATTTACCACAAAAATTGTTTTTCGGATTGTTTTAGTTTAGTTTTGGCAACCTGAACGGATATTGATATGTAATTTTGTGATAGTATTGAAACGGGAGATTTCTTTATTTTTTTGGTACTTATGTATTATCTGGACTCCCATGTTAAATGCACCCCATTTTTTCATACCCCTACTATCCAACTACGCATGGAGTTGATTTTATATAGTGTGGCGAGCGCAGCGAGCCACCGTGCCCGAAGCGTGGTGAGCGCAGCGAGCCCCGCGAGGGGACGCAGTCTCATAAGAAAAACGGGAGTCCAGATATTACATGAGTACCATTTTTTTTTTTTTTAATCTTTGCCCTAAATTGGTACATTGTAATGAGGGGAGGAGTCACAGCCAATACCCCTTGAGCTGCCCGGGAGCTTCCCGGATGGCAGGATCACATAAGATAGTTGCGGCCCTTTGCATAAGGTAATCATATGCATTCCCACTGCCCAGAGGCTGTCCGAGTCGGAAAAATGGAAAAAAATGATAACTAGATATCTGAATAGGGCGCCTGTATTTTTACTGCTTTGCCAAGCCAAGCAGCAACAGAAAAAGAAGGGGTGTCGCCCCCTTATTGGTATAATCTAAGATCCAAGTATAGTGAGGTTGTGCAATTAAAATAATGGTACTTGTTTCCTAGCACGGCCACACTGATCATGATCGTGGGCATCGTTAGTAAAAATCGGGGGCATCGCAGCCATCGCATGCACTAAAAAATCGGATTTCCCATAGGGAACAATGTAAAATGCCTCAATTTACCCAAATCATCATAGGGAACAATGGTAAATGGTCCAGAACCCCCCAAAACCACCCCTGAACAGTGAAATGGCCCCCACAATTGTTAACGCCACCCCACGATCAACGTGAACCCGAAGCGTGGTGAGCGGCGGCGGTACGCGTCCTCCGACCTTTTCATACCCCCACTATCCACGTCCGCGTGGAGTTGAGAATAGAATAGTGTGGCGAGCGCAGCGAGCCACCGAGCCCGAAGCGTGGCGAGCGCAGCGGATACCTGTGAAGCCCGCGAAGGGACGCGTTTACTTCGGTTGCTCGCTGCGCTCGCCACACTATTCTATTCTCAACTCCACGCTGACGTGGATAGTGGGGGTATGAAAAGGTCGGAGGACGCATACCGCCGCCCCTCGCGGGCTCGCTACGCTTCGGGGGGGGGGGGTGGCATTCCTCCACAAAAGTTGTTCACTCACAGGGGTGGAATATCTGAATTAGGATGTTTGACTTTATCCTGAACAAGCAAATTAGAGAGGTGACAGTCCTCCACAGTTGATAATGAGGCCTGGATGTGGATCCTGTTGATCTTATAATGCAGGATGAAAACACTGGATTACGGCTGTAACTGAAGATAAAAGACACTTGGCGACACAAGCAAGGAGAAGCAGGTGGTAGCAGCAATTCTGCTGTACCACTAATCGACGCGTTTCGCTGCTCCTGCAGCTTTTTTTCAATTTGAGAGGGCGATATAACACCCCAAATATTATATTACCTTGATATGCATATCTTTGTCAAATGATCAAGTGATTATATGAATATTAAAAACATAACAATAAAATAGAATAGAATAGAATAGAATAGAATCAACTTTATTGGCCATGTGTGCTTGCGCACACTAGGAATTTTTTGTGGATTACAGTGCAGCATCAAGCAGGGATGAAATGGGGGGGGGGGGGGGGAAGACACATTACATGCATACCATTGAGACATTTTACACATTCCATTGAGACATTAAACGCATTACATTGAGAGCATTAAGGCATCACTTGCGGGGATCACATGCCTGCCAAGCTGCACAGCGCCTAGGCAGCCATCAGCGGCGCCACTGGTCGTTGCAGCAGCCAGGTAAGTAGCAATATAAGCAGGACAGTACATTTATCACATAAGGGACATGAGCCCGCCGAGCTGTACAGCGCCTAGGCAGCCATCGGCGGCGCCACTGGTCGTTGCAGCAGCCAGGTAGGTAGCAATATAAGCAGGGACAGTACATTTATCACTCAGGGAACACATGCCCGCCTAGCTGCACAGCGCCTAGGCAGCCATCAGCTCTTAGGTAAAATATTAAAACTGTAAATAACCTTATTAGAAACACATTCATCCTGACATAAAAAATCCATATATTCAGAAGTTTAGAATTACCTGAGTATTGCTGTGAAATACCATTTCTTTAGTTCTTGCTTTTACTAAACATACTGATTTTGTTACACTGGTGAAATCTTTGGTACTTGTGTAGTTTCATGGCATCAGCGTAGTGTCCCTGTCAGCATCAGCGTCATGTTCCCGCGGTCAGCGTAGTTAGCTTGTGTCTGCGACTGTGTGTACGTTCGCGGCTAACCGGAGCTCATGCAGTTAGCGTAGTCAGTCAGTGTTGTGTCACCGCTTATTACATTGCGTGGGAACCATTGACCGTTTTTAACCTAAATTGTGTGGGAACCATTGACCATTTTACCATCCTCCCGACTTGTTCATGCCCCTACTATCCACGTTGGTGTGGAGTTGATTTCATAAAGTATGGCAAGCGCAGTGAGCCACCGAGCACGAAGCATGGCAAGCGCACGCGGAAACCGAGCCCCAAGCGTGGCGAGCCCCGCGAGGGGACACGGATTACTTTATGTGTATTCTGCAGCCACTCGCCACGCTTCGGGCTCGTTTTCCACGTCCACTCGCCACACTTTATAAAATCAACTCCATGCCGACATGGATAGTGGGGTTATGAACTGGTCGGGAGGACGCATACCGCTGTGCTCGTCATGATTTGGGCTGATGTGGATAGTGGGGGTTTTAAATGGAGGCAGTATGTAACATGGAGCAATGGCAAATGCGTCCTTTATTGTGCATGAGACGCAAATGCGCCCGCACCCCCCCCCCTTTTGTGCATGAGACGCACGCGCATCCCCTAACCCTGAACGTCTCCCTGTAGCGGACACGGGCAGGGTTGCCATACCCTGCCACATGAATTACTGAGACTTGCGTATGAGACTCTTGTGCGTTCCAGGAAGATGGAGCACCTCTCCGCCGGCATCCGCCGGGGATCTATCGGTTACCGGCGCTGTATAAGAGGCGCACACTAGGCTTGCCAGGGACACACGCTGTATGAGAGGTGCTCACTAGGCTTGCCAGGAGCGCCGGGGACAGAGCTGCAGCTCGCGAGGACAGTACGGTGACACTGCGCTGACTATTCTGGGCTGCCCTTGGCCTACATTGACAACATAGCATAACGTGGCGCAGTGAAACTACACAAGTGCCAAATCTTTTTTTACCTTTTTAAACAGAAAATACTGTATGTACAATATGCCTTTTGCTATGTATTGAACAGGTTGCATGGCATCCTACTTTATGCAGTATTCTAGTACACTACAGGCTTACAGCACCCTCAAGTGGCTAGTCCATGTCATAGCATTCTGTGTTCATCTCTTATAAGGTAAATCATCAAAACTATCCGCGTCAGAGAGTTGCACTTTGTTGTTTTAAAAACAAACTATTACTGATATGCTTAATGCCAATGAAAGGTAGGCCACTCATTTGAAAGGGGTTTGGAAGCTCCACATTAGTACATGGGGGTTCCAAGCAGAAGAGGCCTTACACCTCTCAGTCAACAGGTGCCACTCCTATACCTGATAGCAGGTAATTTGGGTACAGTGGCCAGTTATTAGCACGGTAACATGTTATAACAGATGCTGTTAAGTAGGAGCTGTCAGTTAAGCGCACAATGAAGATGGAGTAGGAGCTGAGGCCTCCTGTTTTGATGGGACCTTTCCTCAGTTTCGACCATCTCCTGATTTTTTATGTTTTTTAAACACAGCTTTGCCATATATTTCTTCTCTCACCCAGAGTATATGGAAGTGAATGGTATGACATGGATTAAGTGTATGCTATCTTGTAACTTGGACACATTTATATGTGAAGAGCAAGCGGCATTTAATTGCATGAAAAAGATTCTGTGCATTGCTGTGTGTTCTCTGTAAAAAACGCTGTATATTGTTGAGAACAGCCTATGTAAACAATATCTGAATGGAACAGACCGTTCCCCTCAGTGTAACTGTGACCTCATAGGGTAGGGCTCTCTGACTGCGTGCTTGAAGGAAGTGGAAAAAAACAGACCAGTAAGGGAACAAGAAATGTACAATTCTTATGCAGCATGTTTTTTTTTTATCACCAAATTGGTAAATGTACAAGTTTGCACAAAGAAAGTACAATGCATGTATAGCACTATTTCATACCTTAGAAGAGCCTTCACAATAGCCAAGATTAATTATTGGTTGCATTGCTGTAAACAGATTGAACTCTAGTCTTGCTTATTATAGACGAAGCATGGTGATACATGGTTAAACTTTACAGCCTATATGAGTAGTGCATAGTAATTCGCAAAAGGCTCTATGTCAGTGATTTTCAACCTTTTTCAACTCACGGGACACCAACAAGACGTCAAAATTGCTAAGGCACACCATCAAGTCCCCACAGGAAAAACACATACATTGTCCGCAGTAACTAAACAAGCACAGTGGGGGGCACAGCACCTGGGGTCATGGGGGGGGGGGGGAGGGAGGGACACAGGCAGGACATGGGGGGGGGGACACACAGAACCTGGGGACACAGCACCTGAGGGGGAGGAGGGACACAGTACCTGAGGAAATGGAGGGGGGTGGGGGAGAGGAGGGACACAGCACCTGGGGGGGGGGGGGGAAGGACACAGTACTTGAGAACATGGGGGTGTGGGCAAGTTCTGGAAACATGAGGGGTGGTAGAGGAGGGACACAGCAACTGGAGACTTGAGGGTTGGGGGGGGGGGGGTGGAGAGTATCTCCCAATACAGCTTATCTTTCCTAATGTGCATAAGCCCCAATCTACCTTTACACCATAAATTATCTGTTATATTTTTTAACCTCTGTCAGTATAAATAACCTAAATCCAACCCTGTTCATTTACACACTGTTGTACTCCATACCTCCCAACTGTCCCGCTAAACCCGGGAACGTCCCGATATTGGGGGACGTTCCCGCGGACGGCAGTGTCCCACTGCGGGGGGAGGCAGTTGGGAGCGCACCCCCCCCCCCCCAACCTGGTATAGATATCCATTGCTGATTTGGTAGGTTCTGGTATTTTACAGACAAATTATATTTCTTATTTGTACCCATGGATGTTTTTCTCCAGTAAATGTTTGTCCAACTTTGCCTTGAACGCATTTAATGAGCCAGCCGTTACCACCTTTTTTTCCTTTTCGGGCGCTAGTGTCCCTATTCTCCTATTGATAAAGTTGGGAGGTATGGTACTCTGGTATATACAACTGTTCTGTAGGTACATCACCAGTTTCTAAGGAATATAGGCTATAGACTAGGTAGCTGCAGGGGGTTTCAGAAGGGCCTCTGATGTTCTCCTCCTGGCATTGCTTTTTATAATAGCCTGGCATTTGTTTACCTTCAGTGCTGAGTCACACTTACACTGTAGGCAGGGATAGTTACTGTGTGCAGTCTCCTGACTGGCACGGGCTATCCCAGCAGAATATGTACTTAGCAGCCAAATGCAATGACTATCTTTGCCAGAACTTATAGAGCAGAGTTTTGTTGTTTGCACCTGATGACGGAATTAGAGGATTTGCTTGAGCCTCTGAATATTTTTGTATACACAAAAAGTTGGCTTAAGGCTGGGCAGGAGCTTCACTCTGCAGTTCATGAGGTCATTTTATTGCTCAGCAATAGAACAAAAGGTGGCAGCTTCCATTCCTCCTTTTAAAAGATCAAATTCTCTGTACAATATAAACATAAAACTGTTTAAAGTATATATTTCAAGCCATGGAAAGCAATGTTTGCTTGTGCCATTAGTACGCTTGTAATCCATGGTAAAGCACTGATTATACTGTATCACGGTTTGAAAATATCTGACTTTATACGTCATTGCCTGCTAAATTGTTCCATTCCTTCCTTCTGAAAAATTAGATCAGGTTTGTAAGAAGAAACAAAGAACTGATGGAATGGAACACAGCGGTACTGCAGGTTGGCTCTTGAAGCATTTAAGTTTTGAAAGGTCTTGATGACATATATTAGAAGTTAGAAGTCTACGACCAGCTCTCTGAAATGGATCAAGATGGAAGCAGTGAGTCAACCAATTCCACGTTCTCAGGAGGCTGGTTTCACGTGGTGGTTTAGATTTATCTTCACAATGTCTAGCACCATATGAAATCAGTGTCCTTGGAAGGAATAATTCTTCATGGAAAAACTGCTGAATGCATTTGTCATTATATGTTTAACCTTTGAGCAGTGGTGATATCTTTGTGTAATGTGTCCCACTGAGAAATATATTAACAATGTGAAATATTTGGGCAGTTGCAGACTTATCAGAGTGGTGTCATGCCTGTTTCCCTTTATCAGGAGAAGCTGTCCTCTAATTATGGCAGTGCCTTAAATAAAGTTATGTGATGTGCAGTAATAACATAGAAACTTAGCACAGCAACAATGCTATAAAGGAAAAACAAGCCGGATGCAAGAATTAAAGCCCCCATATACTACCGGTAGTCCAACTTGTCCTAAGGGCAGGTGGCACCTGATTGTTGCATACAATGTATCTCATACGATCCTAACAGAGCTAACGGGCTGTGACAAATATTCATGGCAGCCAGTGGGATCTGCGACCGCGATGTGAATCGCACGGGAATTTGCCCCACATCGCAATCGCAGGTAAATGACATGCAATATGCCATATTTTGTGCGATCCATTGCAGAAATGCGTCTGATCGCATAAAAAGTGGCCATATCGCACTATTGGATAGGGCCTTTAGAGGTAAGCTAAATCATATTGTTCCAATGATGCAAAAATGTATTTATTACATGAAAACATTAAGTAAAAGCAACAATATCATTATAAAATGTATAACACTGCAACAAGACAGTAGTCAGAAACTATTTGCTTTCAGCTTGTTACAATGTTTTTTTTTTGCTTGTTACAATGTTACACATGTTATACTGATATTGTTGTTACATTGTTACTTTTTTAACTTTGTCTTTTACTGTATCCTTGGTACCATTTGATTTCTTACCTCTCATTACATAAGGGGTGTAGACTAGGGCCCCTCCCTATATTTCTTCTAAGTGCTGTTTATTTAATCGTATTACAGTATACAATTGTTTAGACGTCACCCAGAGGTTTATAATAAATAGCTGCTAACAGTTTGACAAAACCTTACAAGAGTGTTACATTTCCTTTTAAAAATTCAAAAAGGTTCAAAAGCTAGTTCCCATTTCGAATTACGAAATGCATTGTAAAATAAATGTACACATATAAAAGGGCGAACTAATATATTGATTAGGAATCAATTTTTTTTACCAAAGCAGTTTGAAAAACAAGGTACTTGTATTATATAATATGGTAATTGTCTATGCAGCGGGCCGACCTGCTCATCCTGTACCATTTGATATCTTGTTTTGCAGAAATGTTACATTGATTTTCTTTGCAGTCATTTTACAGCAACATCCAGACTACAGAAAGAAAGCACCAATGACATGAACCCCCTTTAAACAAGGATGACTGATTTCTTCTGGTGTTCAGAGTCTTCTACTTTTTCTAGCACCATTTGAAATCGGTTATAATGACTGGGGAAAATATCAGCTGCTGTGTCACATGGATATACCTTATGATACAGACCCGCATCTGAATACCAGAGGTTGATGTGTAAAGTATCACAGTAGCCACAGTATCTGTATATTACATCAAAAGCATGAATAGTAGTAGTAGTTTGTTTATTTATAAGGCGCCACAAAGCGTCCGCAGAGACTAGGATCATTAATTCCGTTTTTAACATTAGCCTCTACAGAGATAAAACTACTAAAGAGTTGAATACATGCTGCGGATATTGTGTTTATTTTATTTAATGACCGGCTGGTGGTGGTTGTTTTAGTTATTGTAATTTTATGGTTAAATGTGATTATTATTTTTCTTTATATTAAATCATTTTTATTCTCAGTTCTTGTAGCGCTGCCTAAATTTGTGTGTGTTTTGGTTTGTTATCAAAAGGGCTGGAGTATCCTGCAGCCATTAGAACTGAGTAACAGATCTGTGCTTTGTTATTTGCTTGTATTGTCGTATCCAATGCCTGTTATGTTTGTCTACATTTTCTGACACACATCTTATAACCAGTTTAAATGAAAAGAGAACAAGTCTACTTAAATGTATAAATAATATACTATAATTTGCATTGCTTCATGTAGCGTTTCCCTATGCTTTTCTTTTTCATAAAAGATCTCTGTTCATGTATAACTAAGTAATTGTCAACCTGAAATTATCCATGACAACATTTTGTGCTTAAGTCATTGCTGCTGCCGCAAATTGCATTGTACTGGAAATTGTTATGGCGGAGAGTACGTTCATTGGGGTGATTCAGTAAATTTGAGTGAATGTAGCTCCTAGCCACTATTTAATCACTTCCTGTGGCTATCCCCGAGGCGGCACTTAGCGCAGATTTCTGCTTGCAACCTTCTGAGGTTGGAACAGGAATCTGCATAAAGGTAGTTTTCGAGCTAGTCGCGACCTGATAGCTGCAACACACTCAGCAGTTAACTTGGGATCTGCAGCTTAATGGGCACCACTGCATCATGGGAAGTCATTTAATATTTCCCAGGAACTTAGCTGAGAAAAAATAAATTCCCACAAAATAATTGAATCACCCAAAGTCTGCACTAGATCATGTGGTGGTGTTACTTATAAAGTACCATTATAATCAATATTAAAATACCCTTGTACCTTTGTTCTTCTATTGTCTGGGTTGCTTTCTGCATTCTGCCAAACAAGCTCCTAGCTTCTTCTATATGGCTCTACCTCTAAATGAATTCTCTAAACTCATGACGACGCCCAGCCTCACAATTCTATCACAACATTATTATTTCCTGTGTCCCAAGCAAAGAATTCCTTTTGGCTTTCCAAATAAAGCACATTTTTTTATGTAAGGTTCACACAATTTAGTGATATTTACAAAAGGTCTTAAACAACAATGCACCATTTCCAGGGAGTTCACTGCATAGCAAATTACATGCTCCTGTACTTTGTCAACATCTTTCTTCCAAGTCACTTCGATGCAAGTAAGCCATGCTCTTCACTCCTCGGCCCTTGTGGAAGGAACTCTGCGCAATGTTCATTTGCTTTGGCATGTCCACAAAGAAAGAGAAGTCTTTTGAGGCTTAGATGACCACGGAGGCACTTTTCCTGTACCAGTCCAACAGTAATAAGAAGGCAGCACTGTACTGAAGTCCACCCTATGCACTACGTCTAAGGGGGGGGGGGATTCAATTGTCTATGGGCCATTAGGTGGACAGTCAAAATGTTGACCGCCATTAGTAGACAGTCAAAAGGTCGACAAATCAAAAAAGGTCGATCTGGTCAAAAAGGTGACACATGGAAAAAGTTGACATGAGTTTGACTTTTTTTGGTGTCTAGATCAACATGAACACCGTAAAAGTGTACCGGGTCCCCTTGCATGGCTCACTGCGCTCAGCACACTTTTTTATTCGACCTCTATGCCCATTGTGTTGGTAAAGTTTTAACAAGTTGCTGTGGTTTTTTTTTAAATCATGAAAAACTCATGTCAACCTTTTTAATGTCAATTTTTGGACCATGTCAACCTAATGCATGTTGACCTTTCATGTGTCGACCTTTTGACTGTTGACCAATAGTGGTCAAGAACACAGCAGGTAATCCAGAGACAATCGTTTAAAAATAATGGATGAATTAATGTAATTGTAATTACTGATAATAAAAAAACGAAACCCTTCAGGGGTGAACCGCAGAGCAGCCTAAAAAAAACACCAAAAAAACAATAAATGAAATGTGAAAGTAAAACCATTTAGTATGATCACCCAGTACAAAATAACAAAGGTACATCAATTCTTGATAGCAAACCCAAGCCTTTAGAAAGCCTTGCTGGTGAAATATGTTAATATCTGAATTAGGTCTGAACTATTAATATACATGTACTGCACACTGAGCATGGTTTCAAACAGTAATAGTTGAAATGTCTATTTGGATACATTGCAATTAACAAAATGATCTGAATAAAATGTTACCTTATTTACATAAGGAACAGTGAAGTATATGTATGAAGCAGTGATTTATTTATTTAGTTTTTTATATAGTGCAGCATATTCTGTTGCGCTTTATAATTAGAAACAGTTAAACAAACTGGCTAGCTACAAATCAACATGGAAGTAGGAGGGCCCTGCTACCAAGCTTACAATCTATAGGGATAATGAGAGGGATACATAAGGATAGAATTCCATAGCATGGCAGTCCCATCAGATTACAAGATGGGATGGGATGTAATTAGATATAAATGCTACTTGAGGTTGTGTGGGGTCCTGAATATGATAAGCTTGCCTGAAGAGGTGAGTTTTCAGGGAACGCTTGAAAGTTTTGAGGCTAGAGAAGAGTCTTAGTGTGCGTGGAAGGGCATTCCATAAGGTGGGTGCTGCCCGACAAAAAACTTGCAAGTGTAAGTGGCAGCAAGTAATGAGTGTGGATGAGAGACGCAGATCTTGTGCAGAGCGGAAAGGTCGGGTGGGGATACATTTTGAGATAAGCGAAGAAATATAAGTCGGTGTAGTCAGAGTAATGGCTTTGTATGTAACTAGAAGTATTTTATATTGAATGCAGTAATAATATACAGGCAACCAATGGAGGGACTGACAGCGGATCAGCAGATGATGAACGTCTAGCCAGGAAGATCAGTCTCGCAGTTGCATTCAAAATGGATTGTAGTGGTGAGAGTCTTCTCTTAGGAAGACCGGTAAGGAGTCTATTGCAGTAGTCAATCGTGATATAATGAGTGAATGGATTGCAGTGTCTTGTGTAAGGTATGGACAAATTTTGGATATTTTTTTAGATGCAAGTACTTTAGATTTAGAGACAGATTGAATGTGGGGAATGAAGGACAGTGCAGAGTCAAGGATGACCCCTAGGCAGTGAGCTTGTGGCGTAGGATTATTGTTGTGTTCTCAACAGTGATAGAGATATCGGGTTGGTAACTATTCTTGGCTTGTGGGAATACAATTAATTCTGTTTTGGAAATGTTGAGTTTGAGGTGGCGTGATGACATTCAAGATGAAATGGCAGAAAGAAATTTAGAGACACGGATTATGTTCATACTCTCCATGACCCTGTCACCCACTATGCATATCTGGCCTCTCTCTCTGTCCCCCCCCCCCCCCCCATCTTTCTCTCCATCCTGGTCTCTCACAGTTACCAAAAAGTGAAATGAAACCCCCTCCCCCAGTTCACCACACCCCTTTCTCAGGAATGCAGGGATACTTGCTCCATTCTTCATCTTGTCCTGGGCTCCAAAGACAATAATTATGCCTCCACTGAAACTTGTACACATAGCTTGCTACACACAGCACAGCTACTGACTGCTTACATGCACAGCAGAATATACAAAACAGTGAGGCACCTGGCTGGATAGGTGCTCTCCCCGCTTTGCTACCACTCCAACTTTCAACTACAGGCATGCCTCTTAACTCCCTAGTAAGTCAGGAAACCTTCAACACCCAAATGGCTCAGTTTGGGGGGGAAGAGGTAGTGAACACCCACTGAGTGGAAGAGGCAGCGACGGACTGGGTAGCCGATTCATCCCTGGCATTTGTGAATGCGTGTGACCTTTGTCGCACACGTGCACATGCCGGGCACGCGTATATGAGCGCACACATGCCTCTCCCGGGTTGCAGGAGAGAGGGAAATATTAGCATGCAAGTTGATGTCCCCTGTTTCTTGGACCTCAGTGGCGCACAGAGAGAGCTTGCCAGACCTGCCGTGAGGCCAGTGGTTCTCTATTTGCCAATTGATCTTGCACAAAGGTCGATTGGCACACAGGCGAGCCTCGACCTTGCACAAAGAAATCGGCCTCTTTGGTATTTGCCAGAAGTGCCAGATGGCCAGTCCGGCCATGGGAAGAGGGTTGGGGTGAGGGGGTATTTTGCTACACACGCAAGTGCATTTACCATTTACGGAATTCACCTTCTACAGGTCTGGGAGGTAGGTCGGCGTTCTCACTCTGATTGGACTCACACAATGTCCCTTATTCAGACACAAATTTGTTCTCAAATCGGGCAAAACCATGTGCACTGCAGGTGGGGCAGATGTAACATGCGCAGAGAGTTAAATTTGGGTGGGGTGTGTTGAAACTGAAATCTAAATTGCAGTGTAAAAATAATGCAGCCAATATTTACCCTGCACAGAAACAAAATAACTCACAAAAATCTAACTCTCTCTATACAGGTTACATCTGCCCCACCTGCATTGCACATGGTTTTGCCCATTTTGAGAACAAATTTGTACTGCGATCAGATCTGAATAAGGGCCCATGTGTGTGTTTGTGTGAGAGCAGCTCTGGGAATTGGGGAAGTATGTGTGTAAAATGGCACTCCTGTGTGTCGTAAAGTGAATAATGGACACTACTAATTGGTGTAATATGAATAAGGGCCAATATGTGTGGTGCAATGTGAATATGATTGTGCTAATGTGTGGACTAATTTGAAGTTTGGAAGACCACACTCCTTTATGGTGCGCTATCCCTTTATTAAAAATGGGACAGAGGGCACAGATTTATAGTTTGCAGGGCGGCACTGAATACCCTAGCACTGCATCCAGTGCTAGGGTATCTACCAACTTACCAACTATACCTACAATCAGTCGTGTCTACCCCTTTAGCAAACTTTGATATTACAAAAGTTAGATATAAATTATATGCAAATATAACACACACATACAATATGTAACCTGCAGCATTCACCTGGAACAAAACATATAATGTATAGTGTATGAGTACAACATAAACATGGTACAGGTTGAGTATCCCTTATCCAACTATCCATTATCCATATTATTCCGAAAACCATACATTCCAGAAAGTGGAAACTTTTTTTTTTGCTAAAAGCACTACTGGGGGCATCTGTAACCGCACTACTGATGACTAGGGATGGCCATCGACTATCGATGTTCCCAAAACATTGATGGTCGGGACCTAGTGCTCGATGTTTGGGGCATCGATAGGCGAGGGTCGAATAGTTTGATGCCATCGATGGATGGCATCCGATGTCAACATTTTTTCTTTTTACCCTGCCCGGCTATACACCCTCTCCGAGTCCTAGTAAGAACGAGCCTGGGCCAGGCGGCCATCGCCGCTGGGAGGTACGCGCATGCGCGATAGAACTACCTAACCTGACGCGCTGGATAATAAGGTTTCTTCTGCGCATGTGCACGCCGTGCACGAGCAGAAGAAACCTTATTATCCAGCGCTTCAGGTATAGTTCTATCGTGCATGCGCGCACCTCCCGGCAGCGGCGGCCGCCCCGTTCTTCCTCTGCGCATGTGCAAGTGGATGATGGTGGGAACCATTGATGGCTGCCGATAGAATGGTTTATAGCCATTGATGGTTCCTGGATAAACTGCCATCGATGGGAACCATCGATGGAAGATGCGTTGATGGCCATCCCTACTGAGGACATGATATGTAACTGCCAATACTGGGGACATCTGTAACAGCACTACTGAGGATAAGATATAAAACTGGCTCTAAATATCTGCACAAAAATTATTGCTTGGCATTCAACGTCAGTGCCTGAGATAGGACAAAAACTTTGTTTCATGTTTTCAAAACTTGTTTTATGCACAAATAAAATATATTTATGTGTATTTCGTGTGTTTGATGTTGTTATAAAAAATAAATGCAAAGTACCTCAAGCTACATCATTGAAATATAAAAATATTCTGAAATACGGAATAATCCGTTATCCAAAATTCTTCTGGTCCCGAGAATTTTGGATAAGGGATACTCAACCTGTATCAGGGGCATAAGTTCTCCCAAGTCTCCCGGAGGCACGATAGAGTATGGTGCCCCCCAATATATATATATATATATATATACATATACATACATACATACATACACACACGGATTCAGTACTGAATCCCGGCGGTCGGGATCCCGGCGTTCAGAATCCCGATGCCGGAATCCCGACAGCCAAAATCCCGACAAGGGGGGGGGACGTGGATCGCCCCCCCTTGCAGGCCCGGTGCCTCGCTACGCTCGGCACACTAATTTATTCTCCCTCCAGGGGTGTCGTGGACACCCACGGAGGGAGAATGTGTCGGGATTTCGGCGGTCGGGATTCCGGCGTCGGGATTCTGAATGCCGGGATCCCGACCGCCGGGATTTTAACTGCATCCCACACACACACACACATACACACACACATATATAAAACATGACCTGTTGTGGTGAAAACTCATGCTGTTTAGTATTGTAATTACTGTACGTTCTCTGGAAGTTCATTAACAGTGGCAAAGAAGCAGCTCAGTCTCCCCCGCTGCCTAGGCTTCCCTACAGACAGGGGAGAGGAACATAGTACTCAGCCTAATATCCCAATAGACCCTGGTGACAGTACCTGCAGGACGGGGAGCCAGGGACCCAGTTGTAACTTGCAGGAGAGTAAGAGGCTACAAGATGCTGTAAGCAGCCGATGAATGGGAGCTCCCTTCCGGGCAGGTACAGCCCAAAGCTGCTGACTGGAGCTCAACGGGGGCCTCAAACACTACTGCTCGAGGTGACAGATGGACAGCCAATGCGTGCAGTAAAGCTGCACAATCGCTGGAACTTCAGGTGAAAGCAGGGCTCCCTTCCAAGACCCGATCAAGTTGCAGAAGCAGTGGCTACACTGAAAGATCAGCAGCCACACAAATCCTGCTATATATGCTCAAGATGTAGGAGCCCCATAAGGGCTTGGCGCCAGGAGCCTCCATTGTCTCCAGGAGTTCCGCCACTGACCTGTATAGTAAAAGTTATCAAGATGGAATCCTATTTTGGGTTTGTAAATACATCATTGTTCTTGGCAAATGAAAAGTCTCATGAGGGTTAAAGAAGTTCTAACTGAGAATTGGACTTCTGAGGAAAACAAGCAGCGTGTTTGTTCATTTGCTTCAAGGAAGCCTACGTAACATAGCAGAAAAATGTTCTAGCGAATCGTTGTGACCTCTAGGTTGCATAATAATATTACAAAGTTTCACAAACAGTCTAGTATTGCATCATATTTTATTTCATGAGAACATATTAATATGCTAAGAGTAAGGAGCATGTGGTGGAAAATAGTGACTCAAGCTGTAATCCACAAGAGAGAGAAATACATACAAACACACAGGTTTCCCTCACACACATTGTGGACAGTAGTAATGATTTAAACAAGTGGGCAGAAATGTAATAAGGTCATAGTTTTGTGTGCAAGACAAACTCGCATCGTCTCGCACATTTTATAGGTGTTTGTTTGTCCTACAACTCGCACAACTTAATAGCCTGCAGATTTCTAATGACAAGGGAAGGCTTTTAGAATGTGGAATGTCAAGGCCAGGGCTGGGCTATCCTTGGCACCCCTGGGTTGATAGCATTAAAGGGTAAAAGTTAGAAATAATATTGTCTTTTACATGTGAACTACTGGTCTCAGCGAGCCTCTCCCGCATTCTGGTACCAGAACAACACTACCCATATGCAAGGTGTTAACGTTCCTGCTTGTACCTGTAGTCCCACCAGTAAAAGACATAGTAAAGTGTTAATTTATCCCAAACAAAATAACTCACCCAAATGTAATCCTCTCTGCACATTACATCAGCCCCACCTGCAGTGCAGCATGGTTTTGTCCATTAATGAAGGATTTTGCTTTTGCAAACTAACCAGAATCATCCCCTAAGTATCAAATAAGGTTGAGGATGACAAAGGGTAAAATGGGCACAGACTTGATGGGCCAAATGGTTTCTATGTATGTTCCTGTGACCTACTTCTAGAATGTAGTAAGAATAGATCCTCACATGATAGATCTGATGCAGCAGAATGGGAAACCCATACCTCCATGTTTGTAAGGTCATCAATCAACCCTAATAGTAGGTCAGCAAATTTTCACTGGATTATAATGATTGAGGATCAGTATAATTTCTTAAAAAGATCCAATAAGATAGCAATGATCTGGGCCCAATGAGCCTGATTTACACCTGTTTCCTGGGCTTCGCATTTGCAACCTGAGCGATTATCGGATGATTGCGCATTGTACAAGCCATCTGCCCTTTGCCCACTGCTCAAAGGGTGATTGACATCTTGCTAGCGTTACGCTGGCGTTTTCCAGGAGTGTCCTGGAAAACGCAGGCTTTCCCTGCCTAGAAAGGGCCTTAAGTCATCAGCAGCAGCCTCCTTTTCCCCACAGCCTTCGCAGCACCGATTGAGTTCTGGTTTATTCAGCGCTGCAAGCAGGGGGGAAGTCATTTGGGCAGGGGGCATGCGTTCCGCATTTTCCTACTTGCTTTTTTCTGCTCGCACCCAGCGAATAGGTCTGAATCAGGCCCAATGTAATTTCATACCTCCCAACTTTCCCATTTTTTTGGGACGCTCCTGTATCCCGCCCTGGGCCAGCAGTGTCCCACTGCGGGGGAGGGGACAATTGGGAGTCCCCCTGTCACCCATGAATAGACGCTGTTTGTATGTGCACAGCGTCTATTCCTGCAGCCAGAGGGGGTGTGGGCATAGCCAGCAGCCCCCACAGCTGCAAAAACAGGGGGCGTGGCCTCATGGTAGCATCTCAAGTATAGGTCACGCCCCCCACCTTTGACGCATGCATTGTCCCTCCTCGCATCACTCAAAAGTTAGGAGTTATGGTAATATGTCTGCCAAGTTTATTCTACCCTTGAGATAAAAACAAATATTAGACAAACAGAAATAACATGGTTGAGAACAAAGTAGCTCTTACAAATGGTTGGGAAAGGTACAGTAGAGATCAGCTGGTAAAAGCCTATTCACTGAGGTTGCCATGTGAAAGTATTTGTATCACAGATACTAACCCACAGCCTGGGCAAATCACTGGCCAAGAACAAAATACGTTTGTATCATATGTTGTGCTATATGCAAACACTGGCAAATGACAGACACATCTTTCAGCGACACATCATTTCAAAAACCATTTCTCTTTATAGACAGAACGCTGTGACACAGTTTAGCTGATATGCTGCATTAAAACAGGGGAAAATATTTATATTCCTAAACTGGTAAGTAGATTTCTATTTAATTACAGATTGATTTTGGTGAATTCCAAATACAAAGCGCACATGGACATTACTAATTGCCAAAGCGTGTCTGCAGCATTACGGGCACTTACTTTATGCAACCAGATTGCAGTACTACACCATGAGATGTAATTCTGCACTTAAGTATTTACATTTTGTAATGCTTAATATTAAACTTACAAGCATAGCCAATTCATACAAACGTTTTGGATTTCAAATGAACAAATATACAGTATGTGTGTATTCATTTGTAGAAACAGCAGGGAAACACTGCAAAAAGTACAGTTTTATATATACACAGTATATATAGGTAGTAATACAACAAGGCAGTGAAACTAATAACTCTCATGCATTTATTATCCATTTTATTACTGGTTACTTATATAGCGCACACATATTCTGCAGCACTTTGCAGAGAATATTAGAGCATTCACATCAGTCCCTGCCCAGTAGAGCTTACAATCTATATTCCCTACCACATTTAGGTACACACACACACATTTACCATAGGGTTAATTTTCATTTGGAGCTTATTAAATCAGAATACTTTAGGATTGTGGTAGGAAACTGGAGTACCTGGAGGAAGCCCATGCAAGCACAGGAGGAATATACAGTACAAACTACACAGTTTGGGCCATGGTGGGCATCCAACCCATAATCTTAATACTGTGAGACAGGAATACTAACCATTACACATTGGAAGAGGATTTTTCTACAATACTATACATTATATTTATGAGTGGAAAGGGAACTGGCTAGTTATGATATATGGAGACAAGCATCCCCAAGGATTATTGGATCATGAAAACATTTGTACACTATGGGGTTGATTGAATTCAATGCGCAGTGAATATCGTCGGGAGGGAGATCCCGGAGCTTGCCGGTACTCGCGGGTGATTAGTTGAGAGTACCATCATTTTCAGACTTAAGTGCCCCACAGCGACGCTAGGGCTTAGAAAAACCATTGCCACCCTAGTTTTGTCGGATTTCTGCACAAGTCGGAGTTAGCGGCGCGCTGATTAGAATAGCTGCGGGAGCTCCCTCCTGGCGCTATTCATTGCACACCATCTTAAATCGACCCCTATGAGACTGCTGCTGTATTCATTGAGATGAAACAGAAATTGCACACATCACTGTTTATTATTAGGTCATTATTTGTTGTAGGCAGTGGCAGAACTTGTGAGTGGTGGGCCCAAGGTCAAAAATATGTTTTGGGCCTCCCTCCTCCATCCAACCCCAAGTTAGTAATATGCCACATGGCAACGTGTAAAAGGGAGCGGTAGAGGGTGAAAGGAAGAGGCGGTGGGTGACAGGGAGAAGGGAGACCGTGATGAGAGGCAGTGCATGACTGTGAAAGGGTATCGGGAAGAAGCAATACGTGACAAGGATAGGGGATGTTCAAAGGGTCATGGAGAGAGGTAGAAACTGAGTTGGTAAAACTGATGGGGAAATGCTGTGGTCATAGAGAGAGGCAAAGAGTGATGAGGAAAGGGTTAAATGGAGAGAATGTGTGACAGAGGCAGATGGTGATGAGGTGTGGATTAAAGTGAGAGGCACAGCTTGATGGTGAGAGACAGAGAGTGACAGGGAGAAGGTGATGGAATGGACAGAGACAGTGGGTCATAGGGTAAGACATTAGCTGACAGGGAATGGGTAAAAAGTGGTGGGGAGATGTTGTGTCAGAGGGAGGAAGAGGCAGAGGGTGAAAGGGGGATGTAGAGGGAGAGGCTGTGAATGATGGAGGCAGAGGGTGACAAGGAGTGGGTGAAAGGAAGAGGTTGTGAGTCATGGTGAGAGGCACTGGTTGACAGGGAGTGGGTTAAAGGTAACGGGGAAATGCTATGGTCAGAGGGTGATAGGGAGAGGTAGGGGGTGAGAGAGGCTATTGGTGATGGAGCAGTAGATAGTGAAAAAGTTGACTGTGACACAGTGGCGTAAGTTTGTCCCAGTTGCCCGGAGGCAAGATAAATATTGGTGCCCCCACCACACACACACAATATTATTCAAAATATATATAGTCTGTTATGAAATATATATTATATACTGTGTGTATATATATATATATATATATATATATATCTATATATATATATAGATAGATAGATATATAGAGAGAGAGAGAGAGAGAGAGAGAGAGAGAGAGAGAGAGAGAGAACACTTATATATATTTTAAAACTCAGCCACAGAAGCGATTTTGATGGCTTTCAATTAATGGTTTTAAACTGGCAGTGGTGGAGAGGTGCCCCCTTGAGAGAAGAAGCCCGGTGGCAGATAACTCCATTGCCTTCCAGAGTTCTGCCTCTGCTGTGACAAACAGGGAAGAGGTTGATGGAGATACATGAGGAGAGGCTGTGTGACAGGAAGAAGCTGATGGTAACAGGGAGATAGAGGAAGACAGGAGAGGCAGAGGGTGATTGGGGAGGAAGAGTGTTCTAGGAAGAGGCTGATAAATTATTAAATATTACAGTATTATAATTAACTGTGTTCTAGGAAGAGGCTGATAAATTATTAAATATTACAGTATTATAATTAACTTATGTGGGCGTACAGTAGAACTGCAGCACATACAGGGAGGCTTATCTACTAATTGCACAGATCATGATCTCAGATGCCCATCTATGGCAGCAAAAGCAGCTGCAAGACTGTCTCAAAGGGCAGACAGGGAGTCACTGGCAGACAAAGAAGGAAACTCAGGAAGAGATGAGCAAACTGGGAGGAAATAGTCAGAATGTGTGTGTGTGTGTGTGTATGTCCTCCTCTGTTCTAGCCAGTCTATGCAATGGTCTTTAGTGTTTTCATGGCTTGAATACCAGCTGCAGCATTACCTGTTTGTCACAGTCAAGAGATGGTATCATCAGATCCCCAGCACCCAAGGACTAATTGCTACAGCGGAAGAAGGGTCAGAGAAAGGGAGGAAAGGCAAAGAGCTAAGAGGGTAGACATGCCTCTCCTCCTTCAGCCAGGCCCTGTCAGTGCGACTCATTGTAATACCATCCCTTCACTGCAGCTAGCCCCTGTGCAAGCCACCAGCTGCACTGCTGCTTGTTGCGCATGTGTAGCTATCCTTGACTGCTGAGTAAATGCCCTAAATGATTTGGTCTGCCCACAAGATATACAAAAATAGCCGGCATCCTCTCCTCCATTGCTTTTAAATGGAAATAGTGATAAAACTAAGTAGCAATTTTTAAAAAAGAAACATTAATACCACATCAAACATAAACTTTTGCATGTCCTAAAACATTCCTAACTTAACACTATTGGGGTTAATGCATAGTTGAGCGCAAGTCACCAATAATTATAGCCATATTACATACATGGGGAAAAATTTGGATATTTGTTGACAAAGTTGTATACCACCCCAAACATTAATCATAGCTGTGATCATTATCAGTGCACACTTGCACCACTGTTATCCTTATTGCAGAAGATTCACTTGGAAACGGGAGTACTGTATCTTTAGGTGTGCACAAATCTGCATTGCCTGCAATTAACTTTGCATATGTGCAAACACCTTGCTGCCTCCCAGTTATGACCCATCAGTCACATATGTAAATATAATTGGCTACATATGACATTTACTACTCATATAAAGTCAGAAGCACTGCTAAACAATCAAATGGAATTGGAAGGCCAAGACCAGTGATGTGAAATACACAATTTTTGTTTTGTAAGAATGGTTTATCAAATTACAGAAAAATAACAACTAAAAAACTAGAAAATATGGTATTTACTCTGTGTAACTCTAGGTCCTTGGAGAAGGAATGGGGAATACTGGACACAACATACTATACAATGTTCCCCTTTAAACCACATAGGAAACAAATTGTAGAAATAAAGGAAACACTTTTCTATGGCCTTAATCTTTTAACCCCTTCCTGACAGCATGTTTTTGCCTTCCTGACAGAGCCCTTTTTTTCAAATCTGACATGTATCACTTAAGTGGGGATAACTTTTTTTTGCTTTTACTTATCCCAGTGATTTTGAGATTGTTTTTTCGTGACACATTGTACTTCAAGTTAGTGGTAAATTTTCGTCGATACAGTCTGTGTTTTTTTGTGAAAAATACCAAAATGTCGGAAAAAAATGGAAAATTTAGCAATTTGCAAAATGTTAAATTTTCTGCTTGTGAGACAAATAATCATACCACTCAAAATAGTTAATAACTAACATAGAACATATGTCTACTTTATGTTTCCATCATTATTTCAACTTCCTTTTAATTTTTTTGGACACTAGGAGGCTTACAATATGAATAGCAAATTTTCAAATTTTCAAGAAAATTTCAAACACTGATTTTTTTAGTGACCAGTTCAGTTCTGATGTGACTTTGAGGGACTTGTATGTGAGACACCCCCATAAATGATGCCATTTCAAAAACTGCACCCCTCACAGTATTCAAAACAGCATTTTGGAAGTTTGTTAACCCTTTAGGTGTTTCACAGGAATTAAAACAAAGTGTAGGTGAAATTTCAAAATTTCATTTTTTTTGCAGATTTGCAATTTTAATACATTTTTCTAAGGAACACAGTACATTTTACTAGAGAAATGTGACTAAAAATTGATTCCCCCAATTCTTTTGTTTTCATAAATATCCTATATGTGGCCCTAGTGTGCACGTTGACCAAACCACAGGCTTCATAATAGAAGGAGCACCTACTTGATTTTGGAGCCTCCTTTTTATGAGATTATTTTTTAGGCACCATGTAGGTTTCTAGGCACCATAAGATGCTAAAAGTTAGGAACCCCCCACAAGTGACCCCATTTTGCAAACTACACCCCTCAGGGAATTCATCTAGGGGTATAGTGTACATTTCAAACCCCCAGGGGTTTCACCAATTTTGATACAACTGGGCAGTGAAAATGAAAAGTTACATTTTTTTACACAAAAATGCAGTTCTGGCTCAAAATTTTTCATTTTCATAAGGTATGAAGGAGAAAAAGCACCCCAAAATCTGTGCCCCAATTTCTCCCGAGTACGGCAATGCCTCAAATGTGACCAAAAAATACCAGTTGGGTGCATGGCAGGACTCAGAAGGGAAGGAGTGATTTTTGGATTTTGCAGCTCAGATTCTGGTGGAATGTTGGTGGGTGCTATGTCGCATTAGCAAGACCCCCGAAGCACCAATACAGTGGAACCCCCCCACAAGTGACCCCATTTTGCAAACTACACCCCTCAGGGAATTCATCTAGGGGTATAGTGTACATTTCAAACCCCCAGGGGTTTCACCAATTTTGATACAACTGGGCTGTGCAACTGAAAAATTACATTTTTTACACAAAAATGCAGTTCTGGCTCAAAAATTTTCATTTTCACAAGGAATGAAGGAGACAAAGCACCCCAAAATCTGTGCCCCGATTTCTCCCGAGTACGGCAATGCCTCACATGTGACCAAAAAATACCAGTTGGGTGCATGGCAGGACTCAGAAGGGAAGGAGTGATTTTTGGATTTTGCAGCTCAGATTCTGGTGGAATTTTGGTGGGTGCTATGTCGCATTAGCAAGACCCCCAAAGCACCAATACAGTGGAACCCCCCCACAAGTGACCCCATTTTGCAAACTACACCCCTCAGGGAATTCATCTAGGGGTATAGTGTACATTTCAAACCCCCAGGGGTTTCACCAATTTTGATACAACTGGGCAGTGAAAATGAAAAGTTACATTTTTTTACACAAAAATGCAGTTCTGGCTCAAAATTTTTCATTTTCATAAGGTATGAAGGAGAAAAAGCACCCCAAAATCTGTGCCCCAATTTCTCCCGAGTACGGCAATGCCTCACATGTGACCAAAAAATACCAGTTGGGTGCATGGCAGGACTCAGAAGGGAAGGAGTGATTTTTGGATTTTGCAGCTCAGATTCTGGTGGAATTTTGGTGGGTGCTATGTCGCATTAGCAAGACCCCCAAAGCACCAATACAGTGGAACCCCCCCACAAGTGACCCCATTTTGCAAACTACACCCCTCAGGGAATTCATCTAGGGGTATAGTGTACATTTCAAACCCCCAGGGGTTTCACCAATTTTGATACAACTGGGCAGTGAAAATGAAAAGTTACATTTTTTTACACAAAAATGCAGTTCTGGCTCAAAAATTTTCATTTTCATAAGGTATGAAGGAGAAAAAGCACCCCAAAATCTGTGCCCCAATTTCTCCCGAGTACGGCAATGCCTCACATGTGACCAAAAAATACCAGTTGGGTGCATGGCAGGACTCAGAAGGGAAGGAGTGATTTTTGGATTTTGCAGCTCAGATTCTGGTGGAATTTTGGTGGGTGCTATGTCGCATTAGCAAGACCCCCGAAGCACCAATACAGTGGAACCCCCCCACAAGTGACCCCATTTTGCAAACTACACCCCTCAGGGAATTCATCTAGGGGTATAGTGTACATTTCAAACCCCCAGGGGTTTCACCAATTTTGATACAACTGGGCAGTGAAAATGAAAAGTTACATTTTTTTACACAAAAATGCAGTTCTGGCTCAAAATTTTTCATTTTCATAAGGTATGAAGGAGAAAAAGCACCCCAAAATCTGTGCCCCAATTTCTCCCGAGTACGGCAATGCTTCATGTGTGACCAAAAAATGGCAGGACTCAGAAGGGAAGGAGTGATATTTGGATTTTGCAGCTCAGATTCTGGTGGAATTTTGGTGGGTGCTATGTCGCATTAGCAAGACCCCCGAAGCACCAATACAGTGGAACCCCCCCCACAAGTGACCCCATTTTGCAAACTACACCCCTCAGGGAATTCATCTAGGGGTATAGTGTACATTTCAAACCCCCAGGGGTTTCACCAATTTTGATACAACTGGGCAGTGAAAATGAAAAATTACATTTTTTTACACAAAAATGCAGTTCTGGCTCAAAATTTTTCATTTTCATAAGGTATGAAGGAGAAAAAGCACCCCAAAATCTGTGCCCCAATTTCTCCCGAGTACGGCAATGCTTCATGTGTGACCAAAAAATGGCAGGACTCAGAAGGGAAGGAGTGATATTTGGATTTTGCAGCTCAGATTCTGGTGGAATTTTGGTGGGTGCTATGTCGCATTAGCAAGACCCCCGAAGCACCAATACAGTGGAACCCCCCCACAAGTGACCCCATTTTGCAAACTACACCCCTCAGGGAATTCATCTAGGGGTATAGTGTACATTTCAAACCCCCAGGGGTTTCACCAATTTTGATACAACTGGGCAGTGAAAATGAAAAATTAAATTTTTTTACACAAAAATGCAGTTCTGGCTCAAAATTTTTCATTTTCATAAGGTATGAAGGAGAAAAAGCACCCCAAAATCTGTGCCCCAATTTCTCCCGAGTACGGCAATGCCTCACATGTGACCAAAAAATACCAGTTGGGTGCATGGCAGGACTCAGAAGGGAAGGAGTGATTTTTGGATTTTGCGGCTCAGATTCTGGTGGAATGAATGGTGGGTGCTATGTGGCATTAGCAAGACCCCCGAAGCACGGTAAAATGATGAACCTAATAATCCATAGATGTGTGGTATATTTTAAAACACTCCTTTATACATAGGCCGGGTTTGTCGGGGCAAGTGTCACACTGGAAAATAGTTTGCTTTCTTATTCCCTTTTTATAGCAAACTTTGCATCTTTTTTGTGTCCTGCCCTTTTTTCCAGTGGAGGGGATTTCATCAGGAAAATGCTGCCCTGGTACAATACGGGGGCCAGTACTAGAAGTACTGGGGCCCTCTGCCTGCTGGTTCCCAAATATTAGGCCCTTTATGACTTCCTCTTGAAAGTGCATAAATGTCCCCCTCTGGCTGGTAGAACGGAAAAGCACGTAAGCGTTATACAGTGCCATCTGGATGATATACACGGCCAGCTTCTTGTACCAGATTTTTGTTTTCCGCAGGGCACTGTACGGCTTCAGTACCTGATCTGAAAGATCCACTCCGCCCATGTACCTATTGTAATCCAGGATACAATTAGGTTTTGAGGTGTGGGTACTGGTACCTCGTACAGGGACGGAGGTGGTACTGTCTCCGTGAATTGTTGTCAGTATAAGGACATCCCTCTTGTCCTTATATTTGACCAACAACATATTTTCGGTGCATATTCCCCTGCTTTCACCCCTTCTCATTTACTTGGGCAATGTGCGTTTTTGGGAGGCCTCTTTGGTTCTTGCGCACAGTACCGCAAGCTGCTGTACCTCTTGAACCAAGGGCCTTAAACAGGGGGATGCTGGTGTAAAAGTTATCCACATAGAGGTGATAACCTTTATCCAGGAAGGGGTGCACTAAATCCCAGACAATTTTTCCACTAACACCTACGAGGGAGGGGGGGCATTCTGGCGGTTCAATTCTTGAATCCTTCCCTTCATATACCCTAAACCTGTGGGTGTACCCTGAGGTGCTTTCACACAGCTTATACATTTTTATGCCATACCTTGCCCTCTTACTGGGAAGGTACTGGCGGAATTTAACCCTTCCTTTAAAATGTATAAGGGACTCGTCTATGCAAATGAATTTATCTGGGATGTACATCTCTTCAAATTTGGCACTGAAGTGATCAATGACCGGCCTGACTTTGAATAGCCGGTCAAAGGTGGGATCATCTCTGGGTGGGCACTGTGCATTATCGTTGTAATGCAAAAATTTAAGGATTAACTCAAAACGATTCCGGGTCATGGCCATACGGTAAAGTGGGGTGCTGTACAGAACATCTGTACTCCAATATTGCCTAATTTCTGGCTTTTTTACTATGCCCATATGAAACACCAGACCCCAAAACGTCATCATCTCTACTGCATCTACAGGGATCCACCTAGCAAATGATGACGTGGGGTTTTGAGCAATAAACTGCTGGGCATATAAATTAGTTTGGTCCACCATTAAATTTATAAAATCATCAGAGAAAAATAATTTGAAAAAGTAAATTTCTCTGAGACCTGTTGAATCAAATTGGATTCCTGGGATGGCCAAAAACTCAGGAACCTGGGGCTCAAAATTGTCTGGTGGTGGGGTCCATACGAGATCAATTATTGGGGGGGGGGGGTCTCAGCTGCTCTACGGGGGCGTCTTTGAGGGGGTCCCTCATCACTAGAGGAGGAAGAGGAGCTTAAGATGAATCCTTCAAATTCCCCGCTTGCCTCACTGGCTGTGTCAGAGTCAGAGGTAAGCATGGCATATGCCTCCTCCGCTGAATACATTCTTCTGGATGACTGGGATGACATTTGGGATGACATTTGGGATGACATTTGGGATGACATTTGGGATGCCATTTTTATTTTTGTGTTTCTGGTAGTGAAATGTTTCAACACGTGTATAGTGTAGGGGGGGTACAAACTTTATTTCAATGTAGTATGTAGTGTGTAGTGTGTATGTAGTGCAGAAAAAAAAAAAAAAAAAAAGGTCCTGCGCCAAAAATTGAGCACAGATGTTGGTCAGTAACGTCCGTCACTGAACAGCGCTCAAAGGCAACAGGAATTTGATCAAAAAAAAAAAAAAAAAAGATCAACCCTGTGCCGAAAAAGCTGATCAGTGATGTACGTCACCGATCAGCGCACAGTGGCCACAGGACACCCACAAAATCACAGTGTGTGTAAAAAAAAAATTAAAAAAAGACCCCACAGCACCCTCAAAAAAAAAAAAAGGTGATCACTGATGCGACACTGATTACCAGTGAGGGGCAGCAGGTGCACAACCTTTGGTGCAACTGACAGTGCAACTGGCAGCAACTGACAGGTATACTGTATATAAAAAAAAACCCTGCACCCCCAAAAAGTTGCTGATCAGCACAGATATACTGATCAGCACAAGAGGGGGGGTAGCAGACACAAAATATAGCACTCTCTATCACTCTCTGTCACTATCTCTCTCTATCTATCTCTCTATCTCTCACTATCTATCACTCTATGACACTGCAGCAGCAGCACTGACAGTTATATATATAAAAAAAAAAACCTGCAGCCCCAAAAAGGGGGGGTAGCAGACACAAAATATAGCACTCTCTATCACTATCTCTCTATCTCTCTATCTCTCACTATCTATCACTATCTATCACTCTATGACACTGCAGCAGCAGCAGCACTGACAGTTATATATATAAAAAAACCCTGCAGCCCCAAAAAGGGGGGGTAGCAGACACAAAATATAGCACTCTCTATCACTATCTCTCTATCTCTCTATCTCTCACTATCTATCACTATCTATCACTCTATGACACTGCAGCAGCAGCACTGACAGTTATATATATATAAAAAAAAAACCTGCACCCCCAAAAAGGGGGGTAGCAGACACAAAATATAGCACTCTCTGTCACTATCTCTCTATCTCTCTCTATCTCTCTCTATCTCTCTCTCTATCTCTCTCTATCTCTCTATCACACTGCAGCAGCAGCAGGAAGTCACAAGAAGTCAGATCCAGGAAGCATCCAGCACGCTACAAGCAGTGATCAGGTGATCAGGTAAGGTATTTGCAAGGATCAGGTAAGTATTTGCAAGGATCAGGTCAGTATCACGGCAGATAGGCACGGTGACCGCTCTGCACGCAATTCCAGACCGGAATGGCGTCTGCAGCGCAGTCACCGTTAGTTTAAATGTCGCGCCTTGGCTGTGATTGGTCCGTGGGTCCCACGGACCAATCACAGCCTTGGGGGCAGGTGGGGTGAGGTGTCGTCGTCACCGATGACCCCCTCATGCCCCCTGACGCCCGGCGGTGATTGACACCTGTGTTACCGAGCGTCTGATTCGCTGGTAACACAGGAAAACGCTGTGAATGGCTGTTCACACTGAACAGCCAATCACAGCGATCGCCGACGGGGGGGCGGCATCGCAGCCCCCCCTGGGCATGCAGGGACATGTCTGCTGTCAGGGACAGCAGACATCGTCCCTCTGTCACTGCGTCTCTAGACGCAGTGACAGTTTAAAGTCATGACGTACATTTATGCCATGTGTCGGGAAGTACATCCCGACCATGACGTAAATGTACGTCAAATGTCGGGAAGGGGTTAAAAATATGTTTCATACATTTTTTTTTATGCTATCTCAAACAATTAAGATTTATTTTTAAATAAAAAATGCAATTTCAAAAAGATGTCAATAGTAAAACATTGTTTCCAGAGTTTTATGCAGCTCTCATCTATAGATAGAGCATGACCGTGATATTTTTCGGCAGGAACTGGCTTCCTGAACCTGTTCAAAATCTTTCCATAAGATCATTTTTATTTAAAAATCCCCGGCGAGTGTCTTTGTGTCTTAGGGCGGGATGTATTTAGGGAAAAATGCGGTAAAACCCCTGTTTTACCGCATTTTCCTATGTACTTACACCCAGCCGCCACGTTTCCGCATAGTAGGGTATCACCACCTTTGGGTGGCGATACCCTACAGAAGCCTATGGGCTTCTTTTCGCCGCCGCAAACCCGCCGACCCCCCTCTCCCCCTTCCTCTGGCTTACCTTAGTCCTGGTCCTCCTGGACCCAGAAGGTAAGCCCTTCCTCGACCTAGTAACGCAGCCGTAATGCAGTCGGACGTCCGTCCGGCTACAGGGGGGAGGAGGAATTGCTGGGGACAGCCTGCTTAGCTGTCCCCGGTGTGAAGGGAGCAGGAGGCGGCAGGGAGGTGATGGAGACATTACATTACAGGTATCGCGGGGAGCCTCCATCACCGCACCGCGATGCCAGCCGCATATGTTAGTACATATGCGCTGGCTTCGTGGCGGCTGGACGGTGAAGGGCGGCGATGTATATTAATACATCCTGCCCTCAATACACAACAACATTCCCAACCACGGTCCTCAAGGCACAGTAACAGTGCAGGTTTTAGTGATATCCAGGCTTCAGCACAGATGGTTTATTCAGAATCACTAAGGTACTAATTAAGTCACCCGTGCTCAAGCCTGGCTATCACTAAAACCTGCACTGTTGGTGTGCCTTTAGAACCGTGGTTGGGAATGCCTGCATTACAGTATATACATATCTCGCTCTCTCTCTCTCTCTCCCTTTTATATATATAATTATTTTTTTTATTATTCATTTAATTGATCTACCCCCAGACCCGGAGTTCCTGGACCTATTTTTTCAGAAAATAGTACTGGTGCATGATAATCTCATTCTAGAAGGTCAAATGATCCATAGGATGCCATCTTCTTCGAGGACAGGGAAAGAGAGTGATGGGTCACACATGGATCATAACATATTTAGAAGACCACAGGAAACACTAGGCCT